>NC_092127.1:101233868-102452175 GCF_043159975.1 Macaca nemestrina | reverse complement strand
ATAGCCAATAACTATGAAAAAGCAAGTAAATAATAATACTGCCATATAATGATGGTGCCTTGAAGAAAGATAAAGCTACCTAAGGGAATAGGGAGAGCAGGGAGTAATGTCCAAATTCTGTTTTATATAGGTAGTATGATCAGAGTTTCATTACTACAACAAGAGACTCCTAACACCCAAGAGACTTCAAGGGTTTTAGGAGCTCATTGTCAAGAACTGGGGACAAAGATCAAATACATATTTCCTTCCCTTCCCCCTCCCCCATCCCCCCTTTCCCCTCTCTCTCCTCCTTCCCCTCCCCCTCTCAGTCTCCTCTCCTCTCCTTTCTTCTGTCACCCAGGGTGGAGTGCAGTAGTACCATCCCAGCTCACTGCAGTCTCAACCCCCTCCCCCCCAGGCTCAATCAATTCTACGCCTCAGCCTCCTGAGTAGCCAGGACTATGGGTGTGTGCCACCTTGGCCAGCTAATTTTTTGTATTTTTTGTAGAGACAGGGTTTCACCATGTTGCCCAGGCTAGTCTCGAACTCCTGGACTGAAGTGATCCAACCGCCTCACCTCCCAAAGTGCTGGGATTACAGGCATGAGCCACCATGCCCAGCCTATATATTTCTTCATACTATACTATGTAATGCAAAGATTCTTCTGAGATGGGAAAATAAAATTTGTTTAAGCTCTTGCAACCTTGCTTAAAATGAAGTTTGCTTGATTAGCCTTAAAACAATTGTTTTCCTCCCAATCCTCACCTGTCTCCTCTTTTCTATATAGCAGACAATATGAAACACCCTTTGAAGGCAACTTAATTAATCAAGAGATCATGCTAAAACGGCAAGAAGAAGAACTGATGCAGCTGCAAGCCAAAATGGCCCTTAGGCAGTCTCGGTTGAGCTTATATCCGGGAGACACAATCAAAGCGTCCATGCTTGACATCACCAGGGATCCATTAAGAGAAATTGCCCTAGAAACGGCCATGACCCAAAGAAAACTGAGGGTAAGTTGATTCTCAGGTCACTACACATCTAAACCTGCTCTCACAGGGAACTCTTGGGCAAAGTACTTTTAAAAATTGCTATAGGTATCCATCTAAAGGTACCTGTAGATGAAACTGAAATCCCATATTCATTTCCACTGGGATTAAATATCTTTTGGTTGATATTAAAATAAACATTTAGCTATTTTCATTATTTTATTTAAAAAATAACTTAGATGAATTTAGAGTGTCCTAACTATATACTTTAAAAGTATATTCGTAATCCTTAAAGTTAACTGGCTGTATTTGGTATTGTGGGAGATTATTTTTTAATATTAAGAAATTTATTATTCCATATGTTGAGAAGATCAGACATGGAAAGTTCAAGATTAGTTCCAAAGTTCAAGAATGTTATCAAGTGCATTTCATCTTGCTGCTCCATCATTCTCAGAATTTTAGTAATAATTGACTTTATAGTTAAAAGAAGACTCCATTAGCTCCAGACATCATATCCTCACATTTACAGTATCCAAAGACAGGAAGGAACAAGTCTGTGTGTTGTATCATGTGGAAGGATATTTTTATGTGTCTGTTCTTCTAGTTGGTATATTTTTCTTTCAACCTGATTTTAAATATATTTTTATAAACATAAAATCAAAATGAACGGTTCTTTTCTCATGTAAACTATCTTAAACATTTTACAACTTCTATATTATTGTTAGTGTTATAAAATACTTTATTACGTGACTTTACTGTGTACTATAATTTCTTTAGTGAGTTCCAATTATTGGACATTTTAAATGTTTCTAATTTGCTGTTGAAAGTAATGCTCTAAAGCAGGGCTCCACAAGTCAGCATTGGTCCATGGCCTGGTCACAGCAGGAGGTGAGCAAGGAGCTAGCATTGCCACCTGAGCTCTACCTCCTTCAGATCAGCGTCAACGTTAGATTCTCATAGGAGCATGAGCCCTGTTGTGAACTGCGTTACATGTTCCTTATGAGAATCTAATGCCTGATGATCTGAGGTGGAACACTTTCCTCCCAAAACCATCCACTCCTACCTATCCGTGGAAAAATTTTCTTCCACAAAACCCTTTCCTGGTGCCAAAAAGATTGGGGACAGATGCTTTAATGAACATCCCTGTAGCTAACTCATTGCAGATAACTTTCTCCAAGTAAAATAGCCTAGTCAAAGGCAGACACCGTTTAAGACATTTGATACATATTGTCAAATTACCCTTCCAAAAGTTTGTGCCAGTTTTTTCTTCCTATGATCATGCCTGTTTCTTCATATTCTTACCTATTCTGGATATTATCATTCTTTTTTACTATCACCAACTTGAAAGGTGAAGCAATATTTTATTTGTAATGTTAGTTTAAAATAATTCTTCAAAAGCAAAATAAATAATAGTAAACCTGGTAAAATCTAGAATGATTTTTTCTTTTTAGTTCTGCACTAAGAAATTATATTACCCTATACTATTTTCATTTTCTGTTCTTTGCTTCAGAGAATTATCTTAAAAGCACATTTGTATGCTCTGAAGTTAATAGAATTCAAATTTCCTTAAGAAAGGAAAAAAAATTTCCTTAGAGAAATTTTTTCTCTAAGGAGAAAAAACTGTTGTGTGGTGAAAATTGCATTGAACTACAAATTGGAAGACATGTATTCTATTCCTTATGATGCTGTTACATGACTTTATGTAAATTTTAAAACCTCTTTATTCCTCATTGTGCTAATTTTTAAAATGTGGAATTGGATTGTAGTTTACAAAACACTACCCAATTTTTGAAGTTTTTAGATTCCAATAAAATGTAACTGAACATATTTCAGGCAAAAGGAAGAAATTCAATAAGGCTTCATCAATTTATTACCAATATCTACATCAAAACTAAGTAATAGGTAGGATGTCATACAATATAGTATGGGCTTCCAATATAATTCAGTGAGCAGCACAAACGGCACATACATATACACCCCTTTTTCCTAAACCTTAGTTTTAGATAGCTAAGCTAGACTTTGGTTCATTCACAATTCATAAATTATAGATCGTACCTTTATAGCATGCCACTGTTATATGTCATTTTGCTAAAATCCTGTTTCCTTTCTTAGGCAGTCAATTTCTAGCTATTTCAAACAAAACATTTCTTCATCAGAGATATTCTGTGTCAGTGATTAGATAATTTGAACTACTGGTCATTAAAGGACTACATAGTGTTTTTTCTGAAAAGAGCTGGAGGTTATATTTCTGAGGCCGAAAAGGGTAATGGGGTTTGGAAGTACGCTTTAAATTAATATTCTTTCCCAAAACATAAATTTTTAGGATTTTTTTTTCTTTTGGTGCAGAGTCATCTTAACTTCTTCATACCCTATTGCCATAGTTGATCTTTATTAGATTCTGTGTTTCCCATGGCAGACCAGTTTATTCTTCTTTTATATATATACTTTAAGTTCTAGGGGACATGTGCACAATGTGCAGGTTTGTTACATAGGTGTACATGTGTCATGTTGGTTTGCTGCACCTATCAACTCATCATTTGACATTACATTAGGTGTTTCTCCTAATGCTATCCCTCCCCCAGCTCCCCACCCCCTGAAAGGCCCTGGTGTGTGAGGTTCCCCGCCCTGTATCCAAGTGTTCTTATTGTTCAGTTCCCACCCATGAGTGAGAACATGTGGTGTTTGGTTTTCTGTTCTTGTGATACTTTCCTGAGAATGATGGTTTCCAGCTTCATCCATGTCCCTGCAAAGGACATTAACTCATCCTTTTTTATAGCTGCATAGTATTAAATAGTGTATATGTGCCACATTTTCTTTATCCAGTTGGACATTTGGGTTGGTTCCAAGTCTTTGCTATCGTGAATAGTGCTGCAATAAACATACGTATGCATGTGTCTTTATAGTAGCATGATTTATAATCCTTTGGGTATAGACCCAGGATTGGGATTGCGGGGTCAAATGGTATTTCTAGTTCTAGATTCTTGAGTAATCGCCACAGTCTTCCACAAAGGTTGAACTACTTTACACTCCCACCAACAGTGTAAAAGCATTCCTATTTCTCCACATCCTCTCCAGCATCTGTTGTTCCCTAACGTTTTAATGATCACCATTCTAACTGGCATGAGATGGTATCTCATTGTATTTTTGATTTGCATTTCTCTGATAACCAGTGATGATGAGCATTTTTTCATGTGTCTGTTGGCTGCATAAATGTCTTCTTTTTTTTTTTTTACATTTAACCTAATTTTATTCATGCTTGCCTTGGGATGGGGAATAGATCATTCAGTAAAAACACACAGTAAAAACAAAATATCTTGTCATGTACAACTTTTAAACTACAATAATGATGCACCTTAATTACTTCCATGCACACAAGTCTAACATTCGTTTTTTTTAAAAAACAAACACAATTAAGACTTCTAGGAGCATTTTATAATAAAGTAATTCCTAATTAATTTTTCTTTGTAGATAGATCAAGCACCTCCAAAATACAAATTCCTATACACAGTGAGTATGTTACTTGAAATGAACACTTAAGTAAATTAAGTACGTGGACAGCCTTAGGATAAGCTGACATTATAGATTCAGCTAGGTAGGCAACAAACCATAGTGACAAATGGAAAAAGTGTATTTGCAAATAAGTTTTTAAAACTAAGCCAATTTTTATAATTAAATACAGAAAATATACTGATTTGCTAAAATAAATAAGATGTGATGTATTAACACTTTACTATGAAGAATGCATACCAGAACATTTATAAACAATGAATGAGTTTTACTAAGAATAGTTTACTACAATAAACACTGGCTAAATAGAAGTGCATTTTGTGAAGCACTAAGAGTGGTATATGTTTTGCCACATACTCTTGTTACCTTGAGGTAGATAACACATGTGTACCTAATTCGGCATTCATTTTCACTTGTTGCCGGTATCATGTGTTTTAAGAAATGTGTACAGTATGAACAACTTGAAAATACTCATGAATGAAAAATGCCTTAGAAAAAATAGCTACTTTCATGCAATTATGTACAGTCTCACTGTATAAATTTCAAGGCAAGGTTTGTTTCCTGTAAAACAGATCATTGTTCTATGAGAGAATGTTCTTTACTTAGTGCATTTCTTTTCTCCTCCTGCGTTACGTTATTTTGCTCTAGTCTTTATTTTTGTGTGCAAATGACATGCCAGTTAAAATGAAAACTGTCTCACATGTAGAAAAAGAAAGTTGGGATTTTAAAAACCAATAACTCATAAAATCCTTACTAAATGACACCATCTGATTCAAGTAAAAAATGACTTAAACACTAGTAATAAAAGAAGACAAAACACATTTCCTGAAGAATACAAAGATAAATGTCTGCTGAGTGTTTTAGTTCAGATGTATCAGAATGCTGCTGTATGTTTTAAGAGGAATTTGAGGGGAAGATTTCATAGCAGAAGGTATGTGGACTGTATTGACTTAAGTGGTGACCCAACTGGACTGTGAAACTGTGGGATGTCTATGGACTCGAGCTGCTTGTTAAAGAGGTACTCCCCACTGTTGTTCAGAAATCCTTCCTCATGTCCTTTCTCCCCAAGCCTCCCATCTTCTACTGGCTCAGTTTCTAGCATTTCAGTATCTTCTTTCCTGCTAGAGAACTTGTCCAAGTAACTAGTGTGTTTTCCTTCTCAAGTTGTTCATCCTTCCTTACCTCACACAACTGATTGATGAGATAATAGTCCTCCCCACCACTCACAAACTGGCTGTCCCAAGAAGAGTGGTACAAGGCTTCTAATTGAGCCAGATTTGCCATTCCTTTTTCCTGTTTTTCTCAGCTTACTGACTTTGATATCAAACTTTTCAATTCTAGTTGGGACACTGAGCTCTTCAAGTCCTTTAATTTATCAGTAACATCAGCAGGCTCATCTTGGGAACTAAGTTGAATAGTTCCTGCAATAAAGGAATCAAATTCAAATCCCTGATTCTTTTCCCTTTCTTTTGCAGCCATTTGCTGTGATGCTTCCTCTAGTGCTATCTGGGCTTTAACCAATGCATTCCTTTCACATTTTGATTTGCCTTTCTTATCAGATTTTTCTTTGCTTTGTGCTTTCCAACTGGAAAGATCTATAATAAGCTTGGGTTCATAGTAATGGTTAACTTCACTCTCTCTCCAAACTAAGTTATCTAAATATGATGATGAGCTCGTTTTGTATTTACAAGTATGGCTACACTCCAGATAACAATATTTGTTTTCATGATGATCTGAGTATTGCCAACAAGCCTCAGTAGAGTAATTGGTATCAAAAGTAGGATCCTCCAGATACTTTTCCCGATCTCCCTCCAAATATTTTCAGGGATCAACTTGTACTTCTTCTTCATCAGTGACATCGGGCAGAGCTCTTGGATCAAGCTGGACTTCATCAATATCAAAGTTGTTATGTATAGGCCAATCATGCTCTGAAAACTGACAATCATGGTACCTTTCCCAGTTATAAATGTGACTGTGAGTTTCATCCATAAGCAAAATATCATCAACTTCATCTTCAATATGAAAAGGATGGCTTGAAGTTGACTCATCCATTGGAAAAGAATATATGCTCATGTAAGGATGGGAGAGTGCTTCTTCTGCTATTAACCGATCCATGGGGCTAAATATAAAAATTTGTTCCAGGAAATCCAGTGCTTCTCGACTGATTCCTGGAAGCAGCTGAGTTAAAGGTTTGTGTGACTCAGTCATGTCATTTCTAATGTAAACTGGAATTATGCTGAGAAGCTCCTGATGATCTTCCTCATGTACAACAGGAATAGATTTTAAAATCAGCTGCATCTGTTCAAGTTCGTGTGCACCTGCAAAAAGGTTTTACCAGTCAGCATTTCAGCAAAGAATGCAGCCTGCAGCCCACATGTCAATGGCTTTAGTGTAATCATTAGGAGAAAGTAAAAGACGTGGAGATCTGTACCAATTAGTAACCAATCCTTCAGAAAGATGACCCTTTTGGGAATAATGAGGATCCATGATCCATGCAAGACCAAAGTCACCTATCTTCAGCACCAAGTCTTCAGTATTGATGAAAAGATTAGCTGGTTTGAGATCTCTGTGCAGTACATTTGCAGAGTGAATATACTTGAGCCCCTGTAGCAGCTGATACATGAACAGCCTGGCACGCTCTTCCAGTACAGGGCCCTGCTCCAGCACATTAGCCAAGTCTCCATGTACTCCTGAGCAATGTAAACACTGTTCAGTTCCATAAGAGAGCCCACATCGTCTGTTTATTGGCTTCCACTGGGACCAAGAATTTCAAACACTTTCACAGTGTTACTATGGTCAAGTCTTCTAATAATTTTGATTTCACGTAGAGCATGTTTGATACTCTAGGGATCAGTAAGGGCAGTTTTCTTGATGGCTACTCTTCTGTCACAGGCATTGTCTACAGCAGAAGAAACTAAGCCATTGCCTTCACAACCAATGGTTTTAAGTCCGTATACCTAGAACCCAGATCAAAACCATGAATGTTCATGAGACTTTCAAATTTCTCTGCCATTTTGAAACCCTTACTATTGCCTTTTCCCTTCGAATTGAACTTGTGTAAACAAGGAAGAAAACTGGCATCAAAAGGAAAGATCTTTCAAAAGTGAGAAGAAAAATAATTATGCTTCCACAGCAAGATGGTTTCTTGATGTTCATTGCATATGCCAGACAGGCCTGTTGAGTTCCCCTTAGATTTAAAGCTCAAAAAGCTCTACTCATATTGAGAATTAAAAAGATTGCAGTACTCATAGCTCAAGAAAGCGGCAGCAACTCTGCAGACATTTAAAGAAAACAAGAAACTCAAACGGAATGAAATGACATACTGTACACTCAAATTACCATGCTAAACGATTTAACATTTGACAAAAATGTGAATAAATATGCACACAACAGGCTTCTATGAACATTCTCCTCACAGTGAAGATACATTCAGTGTTGGATTGGTCCTGAGCAGCATCATTCTAAGGTGCTGATAAGCACTATTTCTGTTTTTCTTCTTTTCTTCCTTTGTTGCTATATATTTATTTCAACAGGAAGCTGTGGCAGTTGTTGGTTAACAGAAGATGTCTTTTGTTCATGATCAGGTGGCTCCAGCTCACCACAATCACAATCAAAGCTCCCATCCATCTTACTCTGATACAACGAGACTTCTCTGACTCATCGAGAGAGTGTGGGGCTTGCAGAGAGCCCCCAGTGTCGGCTCAGGTCTCCAGCTGTGCTGGCGGCAGAGGTGTCTCCGAGGCTCTCGCTTTGCCACAGTCACCGCCATGTAACCCCGACCCGCAAGAGAGGGCGAAGACAAATGTCTTCTTTTGAGAAGTGTCTCTTCATATCCTTTGCCCACTTTTGATGGGGTTGTTTGTTTTCTTCTTGTAAATTTGTTGAAGTTCTCTGTAGATTCTGGATATTAGCCTTTTGTCAGATGGGTAGATTGCAAAAATTTTCTCCCATTCAGTAGATTGCCTGTTTACTCTGATGCTAGTTTCTTTTGCTGTGCAGAAGCTCTTTAGTTTAATTAGATCCCATTTGTCAATTTTGGCTTTTGTTGCCATTGCTTTTGGTGTTTTAGTCATGAAGTCCTTACCCATCCCTATGTCCTGAATGGTATTGCCTAGGTTTTCTCCTGGGATTTTTATGGTTTTAGGTCTAACATTTAACTCTTTAATCTATCTTGAATTAATTTTTGTATAAGGTGTAAGGAAGGGATCCAGTTTCAACTTTCTACATGTGGCTAGCCAGTTTTCCCAGCACCATTTATTAAATAGGGAATCCTTTCCCCATTGATTGTTTTTGTCAAGTTTGTCAAAGATCGGATGGTTGTAGATGTGTGGTATTATTTCTGAGACCTCTCTTCTGTTCCATTGGTCTATATATCTGTTTTGGTACGAGTACCATGCTGTTTTGGTTACTGTAGCCTTGTAGTATAGTTTGAAGTCAGGTAGCGTGATGCCTCCAGCTTTGTTCTTTTTGCTTAGGATTGTCTTCACTATGTGGGCTCTTTTTTGGTTCCATATGAACTTTAAAGTAGTTTTTTCCAATTCTGTGAAGAAAGTCATTGGCAGCCTGATGGGGATGGCATTGAATCTACAAATTGCCTTGGGCAGTATGGCCATTTTCACGATATTGATTCTTCCTATTCATGAGCATGGAATGTTCTTCCATTTGTTTGTGTCCTCTTTTATGTCATTGAGGAGTGGTTTGTTGTTCTGCTTGAAGAGGTCCTTCACATCCCTTGTAAAGGTATTTTATTCTCTTTGTAGCTATTGTGAATGGGAGTTCACTCATGATTTGGCTCTTTGTTTGTCTGTTATTGGTGTATAGGAATGTTTGTGATTTTTGCACATTGATTTTGTATCCTGAGACTTTGCTGAAGTTGTTTATCAGCTTCAGGAGATTTTGGGCTGAGACAGTGGGTTTTCTAAATATACAATTATATCATCTGCAAACAGGGACTATTTGACTTCCTCTTTTCCTAGTTGAATACCCTTTATTTCCTTCTCTTGCCTGATTGCCCTGGCCGGAACTTCCAACACTATGTTGAATAGGAGTGGAGAGAGAGGGCATCCCTGTCTTGTGCCAGTTTTCAAAGGGAATGCTTCCAGTTTTTGCTCATTTAGTGTGATACTGGCTGTGGGTTTGTCATAAACAGCATTTATTATTTTGAGGTAGGTTCCATCAATACCTAGTTTATAGAGAGTTTTTAGAATGAAGGGCTGATTAATTGTGTTGAAGGCCTTTTCTGCATCTATTGAGATAATTATGTGGTTTTTGTCATTGATTCTGTTTATGTGATGGATTACATTTATTGATTTGCATATGTTGAACCAGCCTTGTATCCCAGGGATGAAGCCGACTTGATCATCATGGTGGATAAGCTTTTTGATGTGCTGCTGGATTCGGTTTGCTAGTATTTTACTGAGGATTTTTGCATCGATGTTCATCAGGGATATTGGTCTAAAATTCTCTTTTTTTGTTGTGTCTCTGCCAGGCTTTGGTATCAGCATGATGTTGGCCTCATAAAATGAGTTACCTCTTTTTCTGTTGATTGGAATAGTTTCAGAAGGAATGGTACCAGCTCCTTCTTGTACCTCTGGTAGAATTTGGCTGTAAATCCATCTGGTCCTGGACTTTTTTTGGTTGGTAGGCTGTTAATTATTGCCTCGATTTCAGAGCCTGTTATTAGTCTATACAGGGATTCAAGTTCTTCCTGGCTTAGTCTTGGGAGAGTGTGTGTGTCCAGGAATTTATCCATTTCTTCTAGGTTTTCTAGTTTATTTGCATCAAAGTGTTTATAGTATTCTCTGATGGTAGTTTGTATTTCTGTGGGGTCAGTGGTGATATCCCTTTATCATTTTTTATTGCATCTATTTGATTCTTCTCTCTTTTCTCTTTATTAGTCTTGCTAGCGGTGTATTTTGTTGATCTTTTCAAACAACTAGCTTCTGGATTCATTGAGTTTTTTGAAGGGTTTTTTGTGTCTCTGTCTCCTTCAGTTCTCCTCTGATCTTAGTTATTTCTTGCCTTCTGCTAGCTTTTGAATGTGTTTCCTCTTGCTTCTCTAGTTCTTTTAATTGTGATGTTAGGGTGTCAGTTTTAGATCTTTTCTGCTTTCTCTTGTGGGCATTTAGTGCTATAAATTTCCCTCTACACACTGCTTTAAATGTGTCCCAGAGATTCTGGTACATTGTGTCTTTGTTCTCATTGGTTTCAAAGAACATCTTTATTTCTGCCTTCATTTCGTTATGTACGCAGTAGTCATTCAGGAGCAGGTTGTTCAGTTTCCATGCAGTTGTGTGGTTTTGGGTGAGTTTCTTAATCCTGAGTTCTAATTTGATCACACTGTGGTCTGAGAGACAGTTTGTTGTGATTTCTGTTCTTTTACATTTGCTGAAGAGTGCTTTACTTCCAATTGTGTGGTCAATTTTAGAATAAGTGTGATGTGGTGCTGAGAAGAAGGTATATTCTGTTGATTTGGGGTGGAGAGTTCTGTAGATATCTATTAGGTCCACTTGTTGCAGAGCTGAGTTTAAGTCCTGGATATCCTTGTTAACCTTCTGTCTCGTTGATCTAATATTGACAGTGGGATATTAAAGTCTCCCATTATTGTTGTGTGGGTGTCTAAGTCTCTTTGTAGGTCTCTAAAGACTTGCTTTATGAATCTGGGTGCTCCTGTCTTGGGTGCATATATATTTAGGATATTTAGCTCTTCTTGTTGAATTGATCCCTTTACCATTATGTAATGGCCTTCTTTGTCTCTTTTGATCTTTGTTGGTTTAAAGTCTGTTTTATCAGAGACTAGAATTGCAACCCCCACTTTTTTTTTTTTTTTTTTTTTTTTTTTGGTTTCCATTTGCTTGGTAGATCTTCCTCCATCCCTTTATTTTGAGCCTATGTGTATCTCTGCATGTGAGATGGGTCTCCTGAATACAGCACACCAATGAGTCTTGACTCTTTATCCAATTTGCCAGTCTGTATCTTTTAATTGGGGCATTTAGCCCATTTACATTTAAGGTTAATATTGTTATGTGTGAATTTGATCCTGTCATTATGATGTTATCTGGTCATTTTGCCCATTAATTGGGGCAATTTCTTCATAGCATCAATGGTTTTTACAATTTGGCATGTTTTTGCAGTGGCTGGTACTGGTTGTTCCTATCCATGTTTAGTGCTTCCTTCAGGAGCTCTTGTAAGGCAGGCCTGGTGGTGACAAAAATCTCTCAGCATTTGCTTGTCTGCAAAGGAATTTATTTCTCCTTAACTTATGAAGCTTAGTTTGGCTGGATATGAAATTCTGGGTTGAAAATTCTTTTCTTTAAGAATATTGAATATTGGCCACCACTCTCTTCTGGCTTGTTGGGTTTCTGCAGAGAGATCTGCTGTTAGTCTGTTGGGCTTCCCTTTGTGGGTAACCTGACCTTTCTCTCTGTCTGCCCTTAACATTTTTTCCTTCATTTCAACCTTGGTGAATGTGACAATTATGTGTCTTGGGATTGTTCTTCTCAAGGAGTATCTTTGTGGTGTTCTCTGTATTTCCTGAATTTGAATGTTGGCCTGCCTTGCTAGGTTGGGGAAGTTCTCCTGAATAGTATCCTAAAGAGTGTTTTCCAGCTTGCTTCCATTCTCCCCGTCACTTTCCGGTACACAGTCATAGGTAGATTTGATCTTTTCACATAGTCCCATATTTCCTGGAGGCTTTGTTCGTTTCTTTTTACTCTTTTTTTCTGTAAACTTGCCTTCTCGCTTTATTTCATTAATTTGATCTTCAATCAGTGATACCCTTTCTTTCACTTGATCAAATCAGCTATTGAAGCTTGTGCATGTGTCACAAAGTTCTTGTGCCATGGTTTTCAGCTCCATCAGGTCTTTTAAGGTCTTCTCTACACTGTTTATTCTAGTTAGCCATTCATCTAACCATATTGCAAGGTTTTTAGCTTCCTTGCAATGGGTTTGAACATGCTCCTTTAGCTCAAAGTTCGTTATTACCAAGCTTCTGAAACCTACTTCTGTCAACTTGTCAAAGTCATTCTCCATCCAGCTTTGTTCTGTTGCTGGTGAGGAGCTGCGATCCTTTGGAGGAGAAGAGGCACTCTGGTTTTTAGAATTTTCAGCTTTTCTGCTCTGGTTTCTCCCCATCTTTGTGGTATTATCTACCTTTGGTCTTTGATGTTGGTGACCTACAGATGGGGTTTGTTGTAGATGTCCTTTTTTGTTGATATTGATGCTATTCCTTTCTGTTTGCTAGTTTTTCTTCTAATAGTCAGATCCCTCAGCTGCAGGTCTTTTGGAGTTTGCTGGAGGTCCACTCCAGACCCTGTTTGCCTGGGTATCACCAGTGGATGCTGCAGAACAGCAAATATTGCTGCCTGATCCTTCCTCTGGAAGCTTTGTCCCAGAGGGGCACCCAACTGTATGAGGTGTCTGTCAGCCCCTACTGGGAGGTGTCTCCCAGTTAGGCTATGGGGGGGGGTCAAGGACCCATTCTCAGAGCTCAAATGCCATGCTGGGAGAACCACTGCTCTCTTCAGAGCTGTCAGACAGGAATGTTTAAGTCTGCAGAATTTTCTGCTGCCTTTTGTTCAGCTATGCCCTGCCCACAGAGGTGGAGTCTATAGAGGCAGCAGGCCTTGCTGAGCTGCAGTGGGCTCTACCCAGTTCGAGCTTCCCAGCCGCTTTGTTTACCTACTCAAGCCTCAGCAATGGCGGACATCCCTTCCGCCACCAGGCTGCAGCCTTGCAAGTTGATCTCAGACTGCTGCGCCAGCAGTGAGCAAGGCTCCATGGTTGTGGGACCTGTCGAGCCAGGAACAGGAGAAAATCTCCTGGTCTGCTGGTTGCTAAGACTGTGGGCAAAGTGCAGTATTTGGGTGGGAGTGTTCTGTTGTTCCAGGTGCAGTTTGTCTCAGCTTCCCTTGGTTAGGAAAAGGAAATCCCCCTACCACTTGGGCTTCCTGGGTGAGGCAACACCCCACTCCCCACTGGCTTCAGCTTGCCCCCCAAGGGCTGCACCCACTGTCCAACCAATCCCTATGAGATGTACCAGGTGCCTCAGTTGGAAATGCAGAAATCACCCATCTTCTGTGTCGATCACGCTGGGAGCTGCAGACTGGAGCTCTTCCTATTTGGCCGTCTTCCACTTTCATTCTTTCTACTCTATTTCTATTCTTGCTTAAAATGTGTCCTATTGGTTCATTGAATATTAATAAGCCCCTTATGTTAAACTTTTACTTTTACATAAATGTTATCTGTCACGTGTTACACAGTCAATTAAATTGAATAGAATTCCTACAGCAAACAATCAATGCGCTGTACAACCAAATGCAAAGAAGAAACCAACAAAAATGAAACTCTGGTAACATCCATTAGTTCAAGCACACACCTACACATACATGCAAACCACCTGCCTCTGGCCTTAAGATTAGCCCTGGTTTCATTCTACCTTTTGCCCATTAAGATATAATCTTTAAGTCTTTTCTCAAACCTTCTCCCACCCAGAGTCTAACTTGTTTTAAACTGTCTCCTAAACTAGTTCTCCCCTTTGGCCAAAACCCCAGAATATACAAGAGGAGAAAAGGGAAATCATAGATTGAGAAGCAGTAAGTACAGAGTTTGCACTCCACTTTCCCCATCTCATGAGTCCTTTATTTCCTGAGATATTTTCTTGCTGGTGACATTAACAGGGGTCAGAGACTATGTGACTGATACTATCCCTAGTTGCCACTATTTAAAACAAAAAGTACAGTGTCATAGGTTTCCAAGATAGTGATTACAGGTAAATATATATAGACACAAAGTAGACGTCTTTTAACTATGACCAGTTTTTTTTTGTTTTTGTCTGTTTGCTTTTAATTTTTTTAGAGGCAGGGTCTTACTTTGTTGGCGAGGCTGGAGTGTGGTGGTATGATTATACCTCACAGCAGCCTGGAACTCCTGGGCTCAAGTTATCCTCTGGCCTCAGCCTCCTAAGTAGCTGAACTACAGGCATGCACGACAGTGCCCAGCTACTTTTTTATTTTTTGTAGAAACAGGTTCTAACTGTGTTGCCCAGGTTGGTCTCAAACTCCTGGCCTCAAGTGATCCTCCTGCCTCAGCCTCCCAAAGCACTGGGATTAGTTGTGAGCCACCACACCTACCCTACGATCTATTTTAGGCTGAATGTCACTTTCTAAGACAATGAGATTCTGTTCAATCACTTCATGCATTAGCAATATTAAACCAAATCCTTATATGAGCTTAATAACTCTTTATTACTTCTTGAATACTATTTTTTTTTTTTGAGTCTGAGTCTATCTGGATGCCAAATAGTGAAAACTCTGTAAAACAGTATAAAGGTCAGGCATTATTTTTGACATCGGCATCAATAGTAGAAAACAAAGATGGGGAAAAACTTGTTTAAAGTTAATGTAAGGCATACTCCATTTATTTCTGTTCTTGGTAAATTCCGGTATACCGTCTTCATGAAAGCTTCAACATTTTTTTTAGATCACCTAGTTCTAATGTGGTGATTTTATAGTTTCATAAGTAATTTATTATTGTTACATTATTTTTCCTTTCAAGGAAAAAACTAGAATAAATAGTAAAAACTATTGATTCTGCTTATGTGATTTGCAGAATTTCTTTGGCCCTGAGTTTGTGAAAATGACAATTGAACCATTTATATCTTTGGATTTGCCACGGTCTATTCTTGTAAGTAATAAAACCAATTTGTGTCACACTTAGAAAATAATTTCAGTAATTTAATGCTAAAAAACAGTTAAAATTTTAATAATGCTTATTTTCATGAATGCCATTTATTTTTTCAATTGTAGACTAAGAAAGGGAAGAATGAGGATAACCGAAGGAAAGTAAACATAATGCTTCTGAACGGGCAGAGACTGGAACTGACCTGTGATACCAAAACTATATGTAAAGATGTGTTTGATATGGTTGTGGCGCATATTGGCTTAGTAGAGCATCATTTGTTTGCTTTAGCTACCCTCAAAGGTACCAAGACATTTTGTATTCAGAGTACAGTATAGAAACTTAGCAACAAGCTGACTTCCTATGTTTGTTACCATGCCTGACCTCATTTTGACAATTAGTAACTAAATGAACTAGTCAGTAGAAGTGAGTTATGAACTCCCTTTCTTCTCTCAGATACTTTCATTGTTTTAATAGCTGTGTTTGTTAGGCACCTTCTGTATCTGACTGGGAAGTTTTTTTAAATTTTTTGCTATGGTTATATAAAAATAGATTTTAATTATATTTCAGGGACCATTTTCTATGTTAATGGCCTACATGCATACTCTAGAAATTAGTATCCTAATATGAGTCTGATTATATAGCAAGACCCTATTTCTGAATTTCCACATCAATTTATTTAGCCTACTATCCTAAAATCATAGTGACTTTTTAAAATGTCAATTATAATTAGTTATTTCACATATCTTTTAAATATTGTATCCACTTAACTCCATGATGTTCACAACCACGGTGGTCTAAGACACAGCTTCAGTAGAAGCCTCTCCTACTTACCAGTTAGAGTTGCCAGAGCAGTAAGAAACTTTTTGGAATTTGTCTCCTTTTTAAATAAATCATATTTGTAAGTTACTCTTTAATATTTCAGATTCCTCTTTACCTCAGAATTTAACTTGGAAAGCTTAGACAGCAAAGTACCATAAATGACAACTGACAGGTTAAAGGATCCTAAAACTCTATAAGCTCATAATATCTTCTGTATCCTAAAAGAAATATTTCCCTCAATATAGATTATTGAATTATTGTGCCTTAAAAATGAATAATTTATGCTGTAGACTCATCCAATAAATAGTCAATTAGTACCTACTGATGTTCTATCACTACTAATTTTACTTTTAGACTAATCAGTCAGTATTGTCTACATGAAGTTGATTCAGTTCATCCAAATTTCTGTTTATACTATACCTAATTTCTTACAGATTCTGCTCAAATCAAATTGTATTGAGTAATTCTTTTATTTGGAGAGAGTAAATAATAGTTAACTAATGACATTAAAAAATAAAATGATGAATGTCATTCCTCCCAGGTTTCAGCTGGTAGCTCAATAATAATAAGTACTAGCTAATATTTATTAAATGTTTACCATATACTGTGTGCTTTAACAAGTGTTTTTATTCATTATGTCATTTGATCCTTATAACAATGCTGTAAAGCGAGGATTACCACTATCCTGATTTTAAAGACAAGAGAAGTGATGTCTACAGAGGTAAAATAATATATCCAGTGTCATACAGATAGTAAATGTTGTGGCCAGGTGTTGAATCTAGGACTGTATGTCTTTAGAGCCGCCATTCTTAAAAGAGTGGGCCATATTGGCTCCCATCTAAATGGAGTGTCTCAGAGCTCCCTGCCTGCCACATTTTTAACAGTCTTGTATTTATATTCTCATATGATACTCTTTTATGCAAGTCTGACCAAAAAGTGAAGAAATCAGAAGAAAACACTAAAGTAGTTTTTATTTTATCTGAATATTTTTCTCATTCTGTTTTAGATAATGAATATTTCTTTGTTGATCCTGACTTAAAATTAACCAAAGTGGCCCCAGAGGGATGGAAAGAAGAACCAAAGAAAAAGACCAAAGCCACTGTTAATTTTACTTTGTTTTTCAGAATTAAATTTTTTGTGGATGATGTTAGTCTAATACAGTGAGTACATAAGGGTTTCTCTTTTGCTCCTTTCGGACACTGGTCTTTTGACCCTTTGCTTACTGATACTGAATTACTTGATTCCAATCAATGATAATGTCTGCTTTATCATAAAAGTAATATTTCCTTCAACACAGTTTCTTTAATCCTTATGCCTTAAAAGCTTAATAATAAGCTTAATAATAAACTCATGGAAACTAACCTTACATGCCTATAATAAAAATCACCATAGTATTCAAAATCAAAGACCAAGATGTCTGTGTATTTGTTTTTTTAGACATACTCTGACATGTCATCAGTATTACCTTCAGCTTCGAAAAGATATTTTGGAGGAAAGGATGCACTGTGATGATGAGACTTCCTTATTGCTGGCATCCTTGGCTCTCCAGGCTGAGTATGGAGATTATCAACCAGAGGTAAGATTTATGTTTTTTTCCAGGCCCATTTTTGTTTGGTGTTCTTACCTTTAACATAGTTAATGACTAAACATAATTCACGTGTTTGATGTTTAGATCTGAAGATTTAGAGGCTTCTTTGGTACCTCAAAATGACCAAGCACTCCATGTATATCAATTATATAAAATCATGAAGTGTGGGATTTTTTTTTCCTGTTTAAAGTTATCCTGTTTTGGAGTTTAGGAATAGCTACCACTTACTCCTTCTCCCAAGTTCTAACCTACAGAGACTAGACACAGGAGTTATTAGTTAAATATAAATTAAAAGGATCTTCTGCCTTCCACATAATGGGCTGGCAGCCTGGCAGAGCTTACTGTATGGAGAACTCACAGTATACTTAAAGTCTGATGTTTCTAAATAAAAGTGATCTAAGAGGAGGCAAGGGGCTAGAAGCTGTGCCACTGGAGCAGCATCCTTCACAACGTTCATCCTAAACTATAGTGATATGAGGCCCTTGAATGTCACACTCATCAAGCTTGCTAATCAGTTCAGTCATTTTATCTCAGTGAATAAAAAAAGAAAGACTGACGCATTTCTTCTAAAACTCATTCCTCAGAGAGAGATGTAGAAATAGAAGTACTTCATCTCTTAGCCAAAGCAAGAACTTCTTTAAGATAGAAGAGGATTTATTCCAATAAAGGGCAAGCAATTGCTTATGAAAACATTCTTTTTTCTAGGTTCATGGTGTGTCTTACTTTAGAATGGAGCACTATTTGCCCGCCAGAGTGATGGAGAAACTAGATTTATCCTATATCAAAGAAGAGTTACCCAAATTGCATAATACCTATGTGGGAGCTTCTGAAAAAGAGACAGAGTTAGAATTTTTAAAGGTAAGCATGCAAGATTACAAATGATAAGCTTTATATCTTTTTCAAGTAGGCAAGAAGTGTTAGAGGACACATATCTAAGAGTTCAAGTGCCAAAAACTGATACTGTGCATAATCTCATCTCATTTATTGCTGACTAAAATTATGATATTTTAATTCCCATTTTGTAAAAAAGGGAAATGAGGCTCAAAGAGGAAATGTAATGTTCCCAGAGACATGGGGTAAATATGATTTGAACCCATCTCTATCTGGCTGTTAATCCTATGCTTTTATCTTATTCCATACTCAAAATCAAAATACATTATACAGAAGAAGCAAATGAATTTGGTGAATGGCTTGATAAGAGAGGCAAGTTCCTACTGATTCTAGAATTATTTGTTTTGCTTTTTCTCAAAAGGCTTAAAATTCAGTTACATCCTTTAAAAATGGTCTTCCCACTAAATGCCAATTAATGTAGATGGGGGTAGAGAGTCAGAAAAAAAATGACTTATTAGGTTACAGTTCTATTAGACCTATAACCAGCTTCTATATGACCTCAGATAAATAGTGCATTTATGATCAAGAAAAATAGTACCATGTAAACTTCCAATGCAAATAGCAAATATAAGATAGTGTTCTATTGAAAAGACAAATTTTCAGAACATTCTTCTGTTTTAGCTTCCTAGGATGTAACAGTATGCCTTCCATTCGCTGCTACATATAGAAAGAAACCAAGTTTCCCAGCCCTGTGAAAATTTATGACAGGATTTTATTCACAGACTTACATTACCTTTCATCTAGTGTTCATGGAAAGAAAGAAAGGCAAGATGGTTTGTTCTGTTTGAGTCTAAATTTAAAGATATTAAATTATGGACCTACACTTTTCTTAGTTATTACATTTTTATACTTGTAGAAAGTAAGAAGTTACATTATAATTTTATTAATAAAGGTAGAAGGCAGATGGGCGCAGTGAAAAGAATTTGCATGAGGATTTGCAGGCAGGCAGTCTTGCATTTGAATTCTTATTTCAACTAGCTGAGTGACCTTGGACAATGTATTTAACTTCTCTAAGTTTCAGTTTTCTCCCTGTAATTAGCATGCCTAATGAATATTAGGTTGCCGTATTCCTTCTAATAATATATTCTGTTACTTCATTTCCCTTTAACTTCAGCATCTTTCTTCTAACTTAAGAAGTTTTATCTTGTTAACACAACCTTCTAAGGCTTCACTTTTGCTATATATTATGTTGCTTTTGAAATATCTTTTGTAAATCTGCTTTATTGAAGTATAATTTATATACAATAAAATTTACCATTTTTATGTGTTCGGTGAGTTTTTAAAATATATATGCCATTGAGCTTGGGCATAGTTATGCATGTCTATAATCCCAGCTGGTTGAGAGGCTGACGTAGGATCACTTGAGCCTGGGAGTTTGAGGCTGCAGTATGCTTTGATCTTGTCACTGGGTTCCAGTCTAAGCAACAGAATGAGACCCCATCTCAAAATAAAATAAAACAGTAAAGTAAAATAAAATATAAAAATATATATACAGTTCAGCACCACAATCTTGAGAACAAGGGTTAGCAAACTGTGGCCTGCCTGTTCTATAAATAGTTTTATTGGAACTAGTCCATACTCATTTTTTAATATATCATCAGTATCTGCATTCATACTACAACCACAAAGTCCAGTCATTACAATAAAGATCATATGATCCACAAAGCCTGAAATATTTACTATCTGACCCTTTACAGAAAAAGCTTACCAACTCCTGATACAGCATATTTCGAATACATAAAGTTCTCTCATGTCTCTTTATAGTCAGTCCCCTCCCCCTACCTCTAACCCTTAGCAACTACTGATCTACTATTACCGTAGCATTTTTTTTTTCTAGAATGTCATGTAAAAAATAATATACAGTCTTTCATGTCTGGCTTCTTTCACTTAGAATAATACTTCTTTTTGTTTCTGTTTTTGAGACGGAGTCTCACTCTGTCTCCAGGCAGGAGTGCAGTGGCATGATCTCGGCTCACTGCAACCTCCGTCTCCCGGGTTCAAACATTCTCCTGCCTCAGCCTCTTGAGTAGCTGGGACTACAGGCACGTGCCACCACGCCTGGCTAATTTTTTTTGTTTTTAGTAGAAACATGGTTTCACCATGTTGGCCAGGACGGTCTCAATCTCTTGACCTTGTGATCTGCCTGCCTCGGCCTCCCAAAGTGCTGGGATTACAGGCGTGAGCCACTGTGCCTGGCCTAGAATAATACTTTTAAGATTCATCCATGGTGTGGTATATATCAGTAGTTTCTTTTCTTTTTTTTCTGAGTAGTTTTTATTTGTGCAAATGTATAATTTGTTTATTCTTTTCATTAGTTGATAGATATAAAGCTGTTATAAACATTCCAGTTCACATTTTTCTGTGAACACAATTTTTATTTCTCCTGAGTAAATATCTACCAATAGGATTGCTGGGACCTATGGTAAGTACGTGTTTAACTTTGTAAGAAACTTCCAAACTGTTTTCCAAAATCGTTGTACAGTTTTACAGTCCTGCCAATAGTGTGTGAATTTCAGTTGCTCTACATCCTTGACAACACTTGGTAGTTTCAGTCTTTTTCACTTTAACATTTGAAATAGGTGAGTAGTGGTATATTATTATGGTTTTAATTTGTACTTGGCTCATTACTATTTACGTTGACCCATCTTTTCATGTGTTTATTTGCTGTTTATATACCATCTTTATTGATGTGTCGAATGAAACCTTTTACCCCCTTTTGTAACTGGTTATATGTTTCCTTACTGTTGAGAAGTACATGTTCTTTAAATATTCTGCATACAAGTCTTTTATCAGATATATGTTTTACATATATTTACTCCTAGTCTGTGGCTTGCCTTACATTTTCTTAACATTGACTCTTCTTTTTTATTTTTAAGAGTCTCACTCGGTTGCCCAGGCTGGAATGCAGTGGTGCAATCTTGGCTCACTGCAGCCACTACCTCCCAGGTTCAAGTGATGCTTCTGCCTCAGCCTCCTGAGTAGCTTGGATTACAGGCGTGCACCACCACCCCTGGCTAATTTTTGTATTTTTCATAGGGATAGGATTTTGTCATGATGGCCAGGCTGGTCTCAAACTCCTAGCCTCAAGTAATCTGCCTGCCTTGGCCTCCCAAAGTGCTGGGATTACAGGCGTGAGCCACTGCGCCGGCCAACATTAACTCTTGATGAGCAAGTTTTCAATGTTAATTGAAATGTTAATGAAATGAAATGTTAATTGAAATGTTAATTTCAATGTTAATGAAGTTTCCAGTTTTTTTATTTTCTAGTTTATGGTTTTTATGTTCCATCTAAGAAATTTTTGCCCAACCCAGGGTCACAAATACTTTCTAAGTTTTATGCTTTTAGTGCCTGTATTTAGGTCTGTGATCCATTTTTGGTTACATTTCGTATGTAGGGTGAAGTAAGGGTTGAAATTCACTTTTTTGGCATGTGGATATACAGTTGTTCCAGTAACCTTTGTTGAAAAGATTATCCTTTCCACATTAAACTACATTGATACAGTGTGTTAGTCCTTTTTCACACTGCTGATAAAGACATATACCCAAGACTGGGCAATTTAAAAAGAAACAGGTTTAATGGACTTACAGTTCCACATGGCTGGGGAGGCCTCACAATCGTGGTGGAAGGTCTCACATGGTGGCAGACAAGAGAAGATAGCTTGTACAGGGAAACTCCCTCTCTTAAAACCATCAGATCTTGTGAGACTTACTCACTATTATGAGAACAGCATGGGAAAGACCTGTCCCCATGATCCACTTACCTCCCACTGGGTCCCTCCCACAACATGTGGAAATTCAAGATGAGATTTGTGTGGGGACACAGCCAAACCATGTTCCGCTTCTGGCCCCTCCCAAATCTCATGTCCTCACATTTCAAAACCAATCATGCCTTGCCAACAGTTCTCCAAAGTCTTAATTCATTTCAGCATTAACTCAAAAGTCCATAGTCCAAAGTCTCATCTGAGATAAGGCAAGTCCCTTTTGCCTATGAGCCTATAAAATCAAAAGCAAGTTAGTTACTTCCTAGGTACAATGGAGGTACAGGCATTGGGTAAATACAGCCATTCCAAATGGGAGATACTGGCCAAAACAAAAGGGCTACAGGTCCCATGCAAGTCCAAAATCCAGCAAGGCAGTCAAACCTTAAAGCTGCAAAATGATCTCCTTAGACTGCATGTCTAACATCTGGGTCACGCTGATGCAAGAGGTGGGCTCCCAAGGTCTTGGGCAGCTTTGCCCCTGTGGCTTTGCAGGGTATAGCCCCCCTCCTGGCTGCTTTCATGGGCTGGTGTTGAGTATCTGTGGCTTTTCCAGATGCATGGTGCAAACTGTCGTTGGATCTACCATTCTGGAGTCTGGAGGACAGTGGCCTTCTTCTCACAGCTCCACTAGGTGGTGCTCCAATTGGGACTCTCTGTGCAGGCTCCAGCCCCACATTTCCCTTCCCTACTGCCCTAGCAGAGGTTCACCATGAGGGCCCCGCCCCTGCAGCAAATGTCTCCCTGGGATCCAGGAGTTTCCATACATCCTCTGAAATCTAGGCGAAGGTTCCCAAACCTCAGTTCTTGACTTCTCTGCACCCACAGGCTCAACACCATGTGGAAGCTGCCAAGGCTTGGGGCTTCCGGCCTCTGAAACAACAGGCCGAGCTGTACCTTGGCCCCTTTTAGTCACAGCTGGAGTGACTAGGATGCAGGGCACCAAGTCCCTAGATTCTACGCAGCAGAGGGACCCTGGGCCTGGCCCACAAAACCATTTTTTTCTCCTAAACCTCCAGGCCTGCGATGGGAGGGGCTGCCACAAAGGTCTCTGACATGCCCTGGAGACCTTTTGCCCATTGTCTTGGTAATTAACATTTGGCTTCTTGCTACTTATGCAAATTTCTGCAGCCAGCTTGAATTTCTCCTCAGAAAATGGAATTTTCTTTCTATCACATTGTCAGGCTGCAAATTTTCCAAACTTTTATGCCCTGTTTCCCTTTTAAAACTGAATGCCTTTAACAGCACCCAAGTCACATATTGAATGCTTTGCTGCTTAGAAATTTGTTCTGCCAGATACTCTAAATCATCTCTCTCAAGTTCAAAGTTCCACAAATCTCTAGGGAAAGGGCAAAATGCTGCCAATCTCTTTGCTGAAAAAAATAAAATAAAATAACAAGAGTCACCTCTGCTCCAGTTCCCAATGGGTTCCCAACAAGTTCCTCATCTCCATCTGAGACCACCTCAGCCTGGACCTTATTGTTCATATCACCATCAGCATTTTTGTCAAAGCCATTCAACTAGTCTTTAGAAAGTTCCAAACTTTCCCACATTTTCCTGTCTTCTTCTGAGCCCTCCAAACTGTTCCAGCCTCTACCTGTTACCCAGTTCCAAAGTCACTTCCACATCTTCAGGTATCTTTTCAGCCATGCCCCACTCTACTGGTACCCATCTGCTGTATTAATTCATTTTCACGCTGCTGATAAAGACATACCTGAGAGAATGCAATTTACAAAAGAAAGAGATTTAATGGACTTACAGTTCCATGTGACTGAGGAGGCCTCACACTCATGGCAGAAGGTGAAAGGCATGTCTCCCATGGAGGCAGACAAGAGAAGAGAGCTTGTACAGGGAAACTCCCCTTTTTAAAATCATCAGATCTCATAAGACTTATTCACTATCATGAGAACAACACAGGAAAGACCTGCCCCCATGATTCAATTACCTCCCAATGGGTCCCTCCTATAACACATGGGAATTCAAGATGAGATTTGGGTGGGGACACAGCTAAACCATATCATACAGCTTTATGTCACCATTTACCAAAGTGTGTTGCTATGGTATGGTATTATTCCAACAGGTCTGCCAAAGACTGACAGAATATGGAGTTCATTTTCACCGAGTGCACCCTGAGAAAAAGTCACAAACAGGAATATTGCTTGGAGTCTGTTCTAAAGGTGTCCTTGTGTTTGAAGTTCACAATGGAGTACGCACATTGGTCCTTCGCTTTCCATGGAGGGAAACCAAGAAAATATCTTTTTCTGTATGTCCATTTAACCTCTTTTCATTATATTTTCAAATGTTATTACCAACTTCCAGTATAACATATTAACAGACTTTCCTTAGACTCTGCCATTCAATGGGGATAATACATCTTAATACTATTTAACTCTTCCTTTGTAGTTGTAGAAAGTATTATTGAGATTTTATTTATGTCTGTTTTAACAACAGGTGATTTTTAAGATTATTACACATTCCTGACTGGTTATATACTCAATTAACTTTAGTTAAATTACAACCAGGTTGAATTCTCTGAATAAGTCAGAACTTATTTTAGGGTTGTAACGTCTCACATGGAGAAATCCTCCTAATATTTTTAAGATAGATAATTATCTTAACCCTAGTGAACCTTGTCTAGCCCAATAGTAAACCCCCTCGTAGCAACTGTTATTTGAATCTCAGAGGTACAGAGACTTACTGGATTTTATGAATTAGTCCCAGGACTTTCTGCAGTTTTAGATTTTTGGTGTACAGCTCTCTATAGAGATAAAGTTAGAAAATGATTTTTAGAAAATAATATGCTTATGGAAGATAGTTAGCGATAAAGGCATATTTTGATTTTGGACCTAGTTGGGATACCTGAACATTAAAGTTCCATTGGCCAACTTCAGAGATGAATAAAAAATATTAATATGTTCAGATGTTTGTTTTCCTAGTGGTATTCAGGAACTACTGATACCTTTAGTTCATATTTAGGCTAAAGTATAGTCTTAGCAAAACAGTGTTTATGTAATTACCAAGGTCCTGATGAATCTGGATAATCTTCAACCCTGAGACCATTTCTAGACCTAATGGTTAGTTGATTGAAACCAAGAGATATCACAAGATTGCCAAATAATATGTTCTCCGGACCACCCACATCTTCTCAAGATTGTCACGACCAGGAAATTACCTGGGTTTAATTTACCTTCCCCCAGTGGAAATGCTGGCAGAGCCCACGTCTGAAGGAAACCTTAGATTAATTAAGTAGAAATCCAGTTTGGACCGTTTTGAAAAGGCGACAAGTCAAATAATCACACAGCATTCAGCTCTATGTAATTTGCCAAGCTACCACACTGACGCCCATATATAGAACTAGCCGTGATTCGTTCATTTTTAAAGATCTGCGGGAATAGAGAATAGTTCACATTCCCACTCAAATTATTCCTATATTTAATAGCATTCATTTATCCTGAAGTTCTTTCTCTAACACAGAACTCTATTTTTTTAACCCTCCTTTTTATTTCTGCTAACCTCTGGGGAAGTGGAAAAGTTACCATTTGTCTTCTCATATCTCACAACTGAGTTCTCTCAAGCACATTTCTTATCCAGTCCATCCATTAACACTTGGAGAGAATCAAATATTCTTCGTATGTGTTTCAAAACTATACATCTTTCTTAGATATTAAATCATCTATACTATCACTTTTCATAATTAATATGAACCTCTAACCTATCTCTGCATTTTTGTGTGTGTGATCTTTGCTGCCTTTGGGTGTTTTATTATAGGTACTGGTTCTGTAGTTCTTTTGACTGATCAATTAAGAAGATTCTTTCATGTTAATTCTTGAATCAGTGAGAGAGTTTTACAACTATGGAGTTCAGTGTCTTTGCAAATTCCTTGACAGTGGTTAAGTGGTATGTTTGTTAGGAAAGAAAAAATGTTCTCCAAGTATTTGAAGATTTACTTGGTATACTGCTGATAATCAAGATACTAGTTTGTTGCTACTGTATCTTTAGCTCCTCTCTAATACTTACTGATTTCTGTTTCTAACAAAGAAAACAGATTTAATCCTGGAGCTTTAATTGGCAACAATATCTAGCTAGAATTTAGCAACGTTGTTTTATTTCTAAAGTTTCTTTGAATTTATACAAGTAAGAAAAGTCCATTGAAAAATTTATAAATAACCAAGGCTAGAAATTGTAAAGATGACATGATTGAAGTCTGGGTAATACTCTTATTATTACAACTCTTATAAGCCTACTAAATTTGGTTTTTCCATGCCTATTTCCACATTTGAAGTAAAGACAAAGGACATGAAGTAGAATAATCTGCACAGTGGCCAAGAGCTAGAGTACAGTCTAACTGAACTTAAGTGATTCTCCAGTGATACTAGTCTTAGATCCCCGACATGTTGAACACTGGTCTCTTAAGGCATGGGTCACCAGCAAGCCTCACCATATAGGTCACAAATTTGAGTATGCTCTCTTCCACAAGAGATGTTCATTTCTCAAGAAATTTCAGAGAGATGAAACTGATTTGGTGATTCTCCTACTTTCCCTATATTTGGCACAAATCACTATCTCTAAATATGAATGTGTTTTATCTCTCAACCCAGCAGTTATGTTACCAGTACCTCTCCATCTCACATTTTCTTTAATTTTCCACAATTCTATTCAGCCTTTGTGCCACCCAGACTCTACTTGACTGAATCACAGCTCTTATCGTTATATATTAATAAAAAAATCTTGTTAAACTTTCATTTTCTTTACCCAATAGAGTAGAACACGTATTTATTATTTCCTTTCAAAACAGTTTTGGTGTTTGTAAACATTACCATAAATTCAAAATATCAATAATCTTATCAAAGGAATCAGTTTCCTTTGTTGATGACTGATATATACAATCTAGATTTAGGCTACAATTTCTGAAAGTGGCAAACAAAATTAATTTATTTCTTGCATTTGTTTATAATAATACAGTCATGTGCCATGTAATGACTTTTCGGTCAACAACTGACCATGAGCAATGGTGGTCCCATAAGATTATAATGTTGTACCTTTACCACACCTTTTCTGTGTTTAGATATATACTACACAAGCAGTTGCCACAGTATTTAGTAGGCTATACAGGTTTGAAGCCTAGGAGCAATAGGCTACACCATATGGTCTAGGTGTGTAGTAGTAAGCTATCCCATCTAAGTTTGTATAAGTGCACTTCAGGATGTTTGCACAGTGACAAAATCACCTAATGATGTATTTCTTGGAACATATCTTTATTGTTAAGTGATACATGACTATATAGGATTATATTTATATTAGATGTAAGTCAACACCCAGTGCCTAATAACAGGAAATATAAATAATATCTCTACTTATTATAATTATGAATACCCCTTGTTAATATTGTAGAAAAAGAAAATCACATTGCAAAATACATCAGATGGAATAAAACATGCCTTCCAGACAGACAACGGTAAGGTATGCCAGTACCTGCTGCACCTCTGCTCTTCCCAGCATAAGTTCCAGCTACAGATGAGAGCAAGACAGAGCAACCAAGATGCCCAAGATATTGGTAAGGAGAAACAGACTATTTCAGATGACTCCTGGGAATATGCAGAATTTTTGCCATCAAGTTTTTAAAGAATTGCCATGTTTAGGATGAAAACTTACAGTGTATATACATGTTAAATGGCTAAATCAAGTCTATAAAGGTGTCACAGATGAAACCACTATTTCAACTTCATGTTCACCCTGAGAGAAGACTCCTAGGGAGTACCTGTTGAAATGTCCATTTTGTGCTTAGCAATGAAAGGCTAGTTGATGTAAACATTATAAAAGTTTGGGCCATGTTCTCTACCCTCAGTAAACTTATCCAATATTTCGAAAGGTAAGACCAACATGCTTGAAACAGCAATACACAGTAGAAGTTCAGGATTTCAGCCAGGCACGGTGGCTTACGCCTGTAATCCCAGCACTTTGGGAGGGCGAGGCGGGTGGATCACGAGGTCAGGAGTTTGAGACCAGTCTGGCAAACGTGGTGAAACCCCGTCTCTACTAAAAATACAAAAAATTAGCCAGGTGTGGTAGTGGGCACCTGTAATCCCACCTACTTGGGAGGCTGAGGCAGAAGAATCATTTGAACCTGGGAGGCAGAGGTTACAGTGAGCTGAGATGGCATCACTGCACTCCAATCCAGGTGACAGTGCCAGACTCCGTCTCAAAAAAATAAATAAATAAAAGTTCAGGATTTCAATAACAGATTATATTGTACAGACTTTATGACCTATACTGTTAGAAGAGGGAAATCAGAGACTAGAGTACTGGACAGGTGGCACTTGAATTGGATATGAAGGATAAAAATAATGCAAGTAGTTTTAAAATAAATGGAAGGGCTTTAGAGATGAGGAAAAGAATATAGGAAACAAGGCAGACGATGGGGGAAGTATGCACCCAGAACAGGACAGTGAAGAGACACACTGTATAGTTTTCTGGGTGGCAGATTTACCACCTATTTGTTTTACTTGGGTGCATCCCTGTTCTGAGATTGAGATGGATAATCATAGTGCCTAATATAAATGGTCAGGAGAATGGTTTTACTTTCTTTTGAAAAGGAGTCAGCAGAAGAAACTAATCTGACTCTGAAAAAATATCTCAATCAGAACTGAAATGTTTAAATTTCAGAGAGATAAAACTGATTTGGTGATTTCTGCAATTAGAGATTAAAATTATACAAAATTTAATTCTGCATAGTAAATTATTACAGGTATAAGTGAAACAGTCAGAAGTATGTGATTTAAAAATTTAATGGAATAGCACTGATGACCTTGTGCAGCAGGATCCTATGAATTCTTTACCCAAACTGTTTCATATTCAGAAAATATTTTCCCCATAAAAGCAGACTGGGGTGATGGCAACCTATGACTAGATGTTTCTCAACCTTTCAGAATCATGATGGGGGTAGAGGTTGTATGCTGATTTAAAATGAAGATTCCGGGAACTTACATAAAACTCAGAGAGCTACAGTCTTTGGGAATTTGGACCCTAGAATATGTACTTTAACAGGCTTTCCTCAGTAATTATTATTTTATTTTATTTTTTTTTTAAGACAGAGTTTTTCTCTTGTCGAAATCTTGTTTTGGTGCAGTCTCGGCTCACTGCAACCTTTGCCTTCTGGTTCAAGCGATTTTCCTGCCTCACCCTCCAGAGTAGCTGGGATTACAGGCACCTGCCACCATGCCCAGCTAATTTTTGTATTTTTAGGAGAGACAGGATTTCACCATGTTGGCCAGGATGGTCTCAAACTCCTGACCATGATCTGCCCGCCTTGGCCTCCCAACTCAGTAATGATTTTTACACATGCTAAAATACAATAACCACTGCTATAAAGTAATCTCATTATTCTCTTTCTACTTTGCTCTGCTAGAAAGTTTATATGCTCTTATATATTTTCAAAGTATAGTGAAATATCAGACCTATTAGAGCCATCACTGTTCTTACTTTGACTAATATTCTATTCAGTACAATCCATAACAACTGAAGGTTACTTCGTTATGGTTGTAGTATAATGAACAGAATCAGAAGACAGAAGTTTGAAGTTAGTCTCTCATCCTCAACATTTCTTATACTGAAGAACAATATAGTATAGCAGTTAAGAGCATGAGCTCAGGAGCCAAATTGCCAGTGGTAAACTAGGCTGTGTTACTTACAAGCCCTAAAACCTTGGGCAAGCTACTTAAACTTTTTGCCTTAGTTACTTCATCTATAAAATGATTACCGTAAGATAATACCTATATCAGAAAGTTGTGAAACGAAAATGAATTCATACATGTAGAGCCCTTTAAAACTACCTGGCAAAAAATATTCAGTAAATATTTACTGAAGTACTCATTATCATTATTGTCATCACCATCATCAACATTGTTTTACCACTAGAAGATAGTACTACTACTATACTATATGCTGCTACACTATGTAATAGCGGTAATAGTAGCAGCAGCAGCAGCAGCAGCAGTAGTAGTAGATGAATGAATGACCTTAGCAAAGTAAGTGACTTTTTGGAATCTCAATTTCTTCATCCATGGAGTGGGGGCTGGGGATACTGTTGTGTATATATATATATATGTATCACAGGTTTATCCCCAGGATCACAACAGCCATGTATCCTTGCTCTCATATGTGAAAGCACTTTAAGATGGTGTGATCTGTATCTTTCCCCTTGGCTTATAGGTAACTGTCTGCCTATTTATTTGTACTACAAGTGAAAACAACTGGTGTTATCTGTGGGAGGTTAATGGGCTAACGAATGTATGCTGCTTCTTTAGAGTCATAGAATATTGGTGCTAGAACCTTACAGGTCATTAAGTTCAAAATTTTACTAATGGAAAAACAGGTTCAGAGAAGATAGTGTTTTGCTCTCATGTCATATATAGAGGTCATATCTCTTAATTCCTAATCCAGTACACTTTCTGTTTGATGAATTTCCCAAGAACTGATTTGCATGGATTTAAGATTAATCAGTTATTGAGCATTTACTGTTTGTAAGTGCACAGTACTATGGGATAAGAGAATAAATGAAGTCCCTCTCCTAAAAAGAGAATATGATTAAGCTGACGATATAAGGAATCACAAAATGGTAGCAGGGACTGAGCAGAAACAGATTAGGAAGTATGAATTGCAGACTAAGTATGGAGCTAGCAAGCCTTTGTGTTCAAATTTTAAACATTAATATTAGGATACAAGTTCATTCTAATCCATGTTGCAGTTCTTTCCAGGTAAAAGGCAGTAGGAAACACCAGATAAATGGTTGGTTTATGATCCCATCCCATATCCAAGAGGAGGCTACAAATGGATTTGAATATATTTTTATTCCCTAATATTTTCACAAAACTGACTAAACTGAGCCAGCTATCCTTATTCCTGCCAAAATTTGGTCTATATTTTCTTTAAGGATGGAGAAATCTGTTGGGTGTAAAGGCATTTCCTTCTGAAGACTTCATTTTGCTTGTTTGATTACAGGCAACTCATAAAGTAAATGAAAATAGAATAGTGTTGTTTGCTCTAATAAAAACTTTATATTTTGAGGTAAATATGACAATGGGACAATGGGAATTTTTTTTTTTTTTTTTGAGACGGAGTCTCGCTCTGTCGCCCAGGCTGGAGTGCAGTGGCCGGATCTCACCTCACTGCAAGCTCCACCTCCCGGGTTCACGCCATTCTCCTGCCTCAGCCTCCCGAGTAGCTGGGACTACAGGCGCCCGCCACCACGCCCGGCTAATTTTTTGTATTTTTAGTAGAGACGGGGTTTCACCATGTTAGCCAGGATGATCTCAATCTCCTGACCTCGTGATCTGCTCGCCTCAGCCTCTCAAAGTGCTGGGATTACAGGCTTGAGTCACTGCGCCCGGCTTGATTATGGGAATTTTTAATGAAGGTGTATTTTAAAAAATCTTTGGTTTTTTAAGGTCTTGTTGTAACTTGGTGCCCACTTCCATTTCAGAGAGAGATAATTGAATTTTCCTAGTGACAATAAGGCATGTTTCTTTAAACTTAATTCTGATGCATGAAGATTAAAAACCTTTAATGTTTTCCTACCTCTTTATGCCTGAGAGAAAATATCAATTATTAATCTTCCTAGGAAGTAGAAGATAAATGAAACAATCCAAGAATCTAAGTCAGTAATCATTTGATATTTTCTTTCTTTCTTCCTCCTCCCCTCCCTCTCTCCTCCTCTGTCTCCTCTTCCTCCTCCTCCTTTTTCTTCAAGGGAGACATTTTCTTTATAAAAGGAAGTTCCCAGTTGTTGTATGTAGCAGTCAAACTTAATTCCATGTAGAATGCAACAACATAGAATTGCTGCTTTCCAGAGGGGATCAAAGGTAGTGCCTTGTGATGTGGGTCACTAACTGCATGAAAAACTAAATCATTTGAAATCCTGCACTCCTATTCTTCATTTACATATACTGCAATGCTTTTGTTATTAGCCTCAAATATTAAAATATCACTGTGACACTGGTTCTTACAAAATAGAATAGCCAAACACTTGTTATAAAGTATCTGTAAATTTAGCCTCTATAAGACAACTTTGGATGTGTATTTGGGAGTGAAAGAAATTGAAGCATAAAGAGGTGCCCTGCTTCCTGATCATGTTAATTTACAGATACTAAAACAGACAGATTAGTACTGTTTGATTCTCCCATTCCTCTGTTGCCTCAGATAAATCATTAAGTCAGCCCAGTGAGAAGGTGGGTTTGGCATAATAGTGAAATAACAAAAGGAATAATTTGCCATAAATGCTTTTTTTTTTCTGTAGCAGCATTATTGAGATATAATTCAATACCATACAGTTCACCCATTTAAAGTATGCAATTCACCATCACCACAATCTGCCTTAAGCTTTAAAAACTCTCTGGGCAAAACTCCTCTGCATAGCTTTTACAGGTGTGTGTTCACCATGTCAGCCCATCCAGGTTTCATCTCTGCCTCTCCCTCTCCCTCTCCCTTTTCTTGGGTGCTGATATTTTAGCAGAGACAGTACTAGCATTGAAAATTTCTGTGTTAAATGTCATTCTTACTTCTGACTGAAACCTATAAGGAATTTGGTGTCAGCAAGCCTGACCCCCAAACATTGTTGAGTCCAAGAAAATCATTAGATGAAGCAGGAAATGTTGAGTAGGCTGCAACTAAGAGAAAGCTAACGAGATGAAGATATGGTATGAAAACCAGATCTTCAACCCTCCTTTTTAAAACCCTGATTGCCACACTTTGAAAGCTACCTACTTATGCTGGCAATCAAAATGATTAAAAACTACATGCTGCTTTTTTATTAACATAATTATTCTCATAAAGGTACTGTGGCGTTTCCATCATGTAAAGCAATCCTATTTCCTTGTAGAGAGAGCTTCGTTTAGGAGCCTGAATCTCCAAGCAGAGTCTGTTAGAGGATTTAATATGGGACGAGCAATCAGCACTGGCAGTCTGGCCAGCAGCACCCTCAACAAACTTGCCGTTCGACCTTTATCAGTCCAAGCTGAGATTCTGAAGAGGCTATCCTGCTCAGAGCTGTCGCTTTACCAGCCATTGCAGAACAGTTCAAAAGAGAAGAATGACAAAGCTTCATGGGAGGAAAAGCCTAGAGAGATGAGTAAATCATACCATGATCTCAGTCAGGCCTCTCTCTATCCACATTGGAAAAATGTCATTGTTAACATGGAACCCCCACCACAAACCGTTGCAGAGTTGGTGGGAAAACCTTCTCACCAGATGTCAAGATCTGATGCAGAATCTTTGGCAGGAGTCACAAAACTTAATAAGTAAGAACATATTAACTAAGCCAATTACGTATTTGTAAATTCTACATTTCATACATTTTTTTTGTTTTGACGTTTTATTATTTTCACCATATTTTTTTACATTAACACTTCCCTCCTACCTTCCTTTTCCCTCTTCAGTTCAAAGTCTGTTGTGAGTTTAAATAGAAGTCCTGAAAGGAGGAAACATGAATCAGACTCCTCATCCATTGAAGACCCTGGGCAAGCATATGTTCTAGGTCAGCAAAAACAAGCTTACCTTCTTTGTCCCGTACCTCATGCTCAGAGGGAAATGAACAAGATCATCTTAATTATCAAATTATTTTGGGTTCCATGTCCTAATTGCCAAAACTGAATATAAATTTTAGGCTACTTAAAACACACCAAATCAAATTAACACGTGATTTAACAAGTGATTGCTTCATGGTACAGACTATTAGCTTCTCTTTTTTTCCCCCTCAGACAGGGTCTTACTCTGTCACCCAGGATGGAGTGGAGTGATCATGGCTCACTGCAGCCGCGAATTCCTGGGCCCAAGTAATCCTCCCACCTCAGCCTGCTGAATAGCTGTGACTACAGGCATGCAGTACCACACCTGGCTTTTTATACTTTTTTTACAGAGACAGGGTTTCACCGTGTTGCCCAGGTTGGTCTTGAACTGCTGGACTCAAGGGATCTGCCCACCTTGGCCTCCCAGGGTGCTGAGATTACAGGCTTGAGCCACCACGCCCAGTCTGTTAGCTTCTCTTGGTCACAGTAGCCGTGACAGTCTTACTAAGACTGTCGTGTGCCATTACTTTAGATTACCTTTTTTGGCTTTTCCTTTCAAGCCAATGTGAATGAACTCTGGTAATTCTATAGTTTTGGAGAAACACTTACTTAGGATGCTTTCAGCTTAGCAGGAACAAAATTGTCTCTAAAACCTTAGATAATTTTATGAAATATGCTATGATGTATAGGTAGAAATGCTTAAGTGGATTTCAGTTTCTTCAAATTCTCCCAGATAGCAGGGCATATTATTTAAGTGAGGGTGTGTGTGTGTGTGTGTGTGTGCATGTGGGCATATATATCTATATATATGCACATACACACACTACCTTTTAAGATAAATAGTTCAGGTTTCCTGTTGTCTTGTGCACCTTAAAAGGGAAATGCACTGGAGTCGATCTTTTAAGCACAGAGATCTGAACTACTACTCAAAATATGAAACAGCATGGGAAACGAAAGGGAAACGAGGATTGTTTCCCTTCTGTTGTCTTACGAAATACTACTAAACTCTCTTCTTAGGCCCAAGGTTTGTTAATTTATCTCTAATTAACCATAGTTTCCTTTTTGTATTCTATAATTGGATTCAGGGTATGTGGAGTAAATGAAGACAAAAGAGAACTCTGCATTATAATACATAAATATTTATGGAAGCAACATTACTTTATTAATGTAGGCTTTCGCAGCTTTCAGAGATTATACTATCATCAATTTAATTTCAGTCAGTTTAAAAAACTTAGATAAAAGGCAAGATTTCATTCTATAGGTAACTATGTGTTGAAAATAGGCTAAGAGATTGATCTTTTAGGAAATACTTTTCAAAGTATATTCACATATAACGGGGCCTCATACATTCTAAACTATTTTCATTAAGAAGGCTTTGGTCTACATGAAAATTCATTACATATCAGAAGGAAGATAGTAAATATTCTACAGAAAACATAAAACACTCTTAAAAGGAAATTTTTCTGCATTTTGTATTTATTCATTCTTACTATTTGAATAATGAATTTTCTTTTAACACTTGAACAAATGAAAAACTCATTCCAGTTTCATCATTTTCATGTTTGATATATCAAAATATTTTCAGAAACAATATGTTTGTGTTTAAATTTATGCTGCAAAATAAGTTATTATTCTTAGCTACTATTTAAAATAGTGAAAATGCCCATTGGAGGATGTTTTCTCAATGTAAATGCAAAATGTTGCTGCCTTATTGTTTTATTGATTTTTATGAACTTATCAGAAGAAATTACTTCGATATCTAGCATCTGACCATCTTATGAAATGTCTAATAATTTAATTTATGCCACAGGAACGACTATGCATAGTTGTGGAAATTCTTCATCCCAAGTACCCTTAAAAGAAAATGGTAGGTTTACAAAACATTTTTCCCCTCATTTCCATCATTTCTTTTCTCTTTTCTTGTACCTTAATGAGATAGTCTTGGACCTAACAATGAAGAGTCTTGAGTTCCATGCCGAGGATTTAATCTTATATTGAAGTTAAAGGAGAGTTGTATTTTTCAGCATCATGGTGATGTAATGGGACCTCTGACTGAGGCTAATGTTGATGAAATGACAAATTAGAGATAAGGACACTAATTGGGAAGCTAAGATAATAGTTCAGGTGAGAGATAATTTCTATTAAAAAGAGTTTTAACTGAGGCAGTTATTTTAAAGGGATGCTTGAGCTGAATCTTGGGGGGAAAGGAGGATTTATTCAGACAGAACAATAAAGATAAGCATTCCGGATCAAGGGCATAGCATGGTCAGAGACATGGAATCATGAGAAAAGAGATTTAGGGAACTGCAGGAGTCTCAGTATGGTGGCATGTGGGGACCAGGGTGAAGTTTGAGAACTAAGTAGGACCAGTTTTTAATCTTATGCTAAATATTATGAGGAGACTTTGAAGACTTTAAATGCTGAGATTATAGTTTAGAAGGAATCTAAGAAACAAAATCATAGGAAGAAGACCAGAAATGTCCAGTGACTTGAACATCATTGGCTTCAAAATTTTTAGAATTTAAATTGCAAAGTATTTTCATATACATTATCTTATTTGATCTTTCTGACAACTTTCATGAGTAGAAAATGTTTTACTACTATCTATACACTACTTTCCTCCAAAAATGTTTCAGTCTTAGACTCCTAAAGTTGAAATAATTAAAAGCCTGATGAAGAAAGAAGCCATTCTGTTAATTAAAATTACTAATACATCTAAACTTGATGAAGTTGTAAATTTAGTTTCAATATTCCTATAGCCAGGGTAAAACAGAAGGCATAAGACTGAACTATATAGAATTGCTGGGGTTTTTTAGGTCAAAACTGTCAAACACCAGAGTGCTATTTTGTATAATTCTCATTCTCTAATTAAAATACACATACTAATTCTTTAAGAGAGAAAAAATTTTCTTGGAATTAAAATTGCTTTTAAAAGTAAAACTACACACAATGTCTTAAATACTCATAGCAAATGAAGGTAAGGTTTCTTTCCTTCTCATTTTATTTTTGAATGTATCAGTCCTCAATATGAGGGCCTATCATTAAAGAAAAAATTATTGAACTTATACTTGGACCTAAATTGGTAATCCTGTTATATAGCTTTCTAGTGATCAAACTCCTTACATGAACTGAATTTATACCTGTATACCTGAAATACCTCAGTTATTAACATGTCCCTATGGTAGTAGAATGCCTGTATACCTGAAATGCCTTAGTTATTACCACATCCATATGGTAATAGAATGCCCGTATACCTGAAATACCTTAGTTATTAACATGTCCGTATGGTAGTAGAATGTCTGTATACCTGAAATACCTTAGTTATTAACACGTCCATATGTAGTAGAATGCCTGTATATGTGAAATACCTTAGTTATTAACACGTCCATATGTAGTAGAATGCCTGTATATGTGAAATACCTTAGTTATTAACACATCCATACGGTAGTAGAATGCCTGCGTACCTGAAATACCTTAGTTATTAACATGTCCATATGGTAGTAATTATTGCCTAACAGTTATTTAGTACATACTGTGTGCCAAGCACTGTTCTGAGCATTTTTTATTATTTCTTATTTAATGCCCACAACAATCCTATGAGGTGAGCGTTAATGTTATTTTTTTTTTTTTCACAAATGAGAAACCAAAGCATAGAGAGTTAAGTTGTGCAAAAGGTCACAAAGTTAGCAGGTAGTAGAGCTGTGATTTGAACAAAGGCAATCTGTTTCTAGAGTCTACGCTCTAATCTACTCTTTAGACCTCCTCATAATGTGATCATGCCTAAGTATTATTTCTCCCTGCTAAACTTTTGAAAGAAGCTAGATAATAACCTATTCAAGTATGAGAATTTTTAATGTGTTTTAGCTTAGGTTATGGTGAAAAAGAATATGAATGTACATTGGATAGCCAATGAGCATGAATTTACATTGGGTAGTTTCTCTTTTTAAACCTTCAGAAGCCTTAAAATCTCACCTGCCCTGGACAGTAGGGCCAATCCACCTTCATATAGAGGTATGCCTCAGTTAGCTTGCAAACAAGGCTATATTTTCCTCAAAACTCTCTTTGAATCTGGCCAAGTAGCCTGAATTAGTACTCTGTTGAGAATCAAGTTTTCACATAATAAAGCATGGCAAACATGTTTTTGCAAATAGTGTAACTAAGGATCAAAAAGTAAAATTACTTTCCCATGCGTCAAATATGGAACCTCTTACTCTAATTTCAGTGTTTTTCCTGCTGGTCAGGATTATTAGATGAAAATTATAAATCAACATCAGTTAATATTAAATCATTCATCACTTAGAACAAGGATGAAGGTATTATATTCACTCTTACCTTTTTTTTTTTTTTTTTTTTTTTTTTTGAGACGGAGTCTCGCTCTCTTGCCCGGGCTGGAGTGCAGTGGCCAGATCTCACCTCACTGCAAGCTCCGCTTCCCGGGTTCACGCCATTCTCCTGCCTCAGGCTCCCGAGTAGCTGGGACTACAGGCGCCCGCCACCTCGCCCGGCTAGTTTTTTGTAGTTTTTAGTAGAGACGGGGTTTCACCGTGTTAGCCAGGATGGTCTCGATCTCCTGACCTCGTGATCCGCCCGTCTCGGCCTCCCAAAGTGCTGGGATTACAGGCTTGAGCCACCACGCCCGGACTGAAATTTGAAAGAAAAGATAAAAAAGTCATGATTCTTCCAATCTCACACTTTGAAAAGGTAATATGGAAAGGATTCTAATCCCTTGATTAATTGTGATTTCAAAAACAAAAGTTGCTCAACTTAAAAAATAACAGTCGTTATTTTCCTTTATAAGAGTAAAAACAAAACTATGTAAAACTTTTCCAAGAATTACGTAAAATTGATTTTAATGTTTCTTGTTTTACTGTAATTATTATACAGCAATTGAAAAGTAACTTTTAGCTAAGTTTGTCATGTTGCTTCCTGAAGTGTCCAAACCACAAACTGTAGATGGTCACCAACTTATCATGGTTTGACTTTACAGTGGTGCAAAACAAATAAGCAGTCAGTAAAAATTGTCTTTTGAGTACCCTTACAACCCTTCTGTTTTTCACTTTCAGTACAGTATTCAATAAATTACATGAGATAGTAACCACTTTATTCTAAAATAAGCTTTGTTTTAGATGATTTTGTCCAACTATAAGTTAACACAAGTGTTCTGAGCATATTTAAGTTAGACTAGGCTAAAGCTAGGACATTTAGTAGGTTAGATGTATTAAATGCATTTTTGACTTAGGGTATTTTCAACTTTTGATGGCTTTGTCGGGATGTTTAAAACCTACCACAGTTTAGTGCCTTTTTATTCTTAGTTGGGATGAGAACCAGAGCAACTCAGCCATTAGTCTCCTTAAGCCATTTTCTCTTTCTTCTTTCATTTTATTCTGTCTTTACTGCTTGCAATTTTGCTTTTCTGGGAACTGTATGCCTAATGGACATATTAAGTATCTATCATAGAATAATGGATTTCATCAGTGTCCAAGTATCCCAATTCCTGAACAGTGGGTGTTTAAATGTGAAACTTGAAGGAGGAAATGGAAATTTAAAGCAATGATCATCATTTAATCATTTTACAAAGCACTTTGATTTAACATGTTCTCTCTTACCACCTCATCAGTGTGGTCACTTAAAGGCTATACTGATTTCAATTCCTAATGTGACCTCACCCCCTTATTTGTTTTATTTAATCGTATGGGTTTTGTTCTGTGTTGTTTTGTATTCCTTCTAGCTAAAAAATAGAGCTAATTGCCTATTTTTTGATAAAAGGATCTTGGATACTTAAACTCATTGAGCAAGGCATTAAATAATGGATGGGCTTTTGCTTAGGATTACCTAATATGTAAAGTATTTCACACCATTGTCCAATGATACTTTTTGAAATTTAATTAATGAAATCATTAGAAATGCCGAATTACCACTACTCTTATTGCTAATAACTAACTTTGGGTCAAAAAGAAACAACAGAATAGGAATATATACTCTACAGAGAGCTAGCAAACTTGCACCAAAACAGTATTGAGATAGAAGGCTAATTCACTCCTGAGAGGAAATTATTGTTGTTACTGTCTTTTGAAATTAAAAGAATTTATTTATACAATATGAAGTATCACATTACATCATTTAAGCATCAATACAAGTTTTGTGACAAAATTACTATTTGTTTTGTGACATATTAATACAGTGTTAAGTCCATGGGTTGTTACATGTTGCACATACAGAAATAAAGTCTGTTTTCATACTGATTTGGTTGTTACAAAAATGCATACCAAGGTTTAAGGAAATTCTGGCTTACAGTTTAGTGAAACCAAAACCTCTCATTTTCAGAAAGCTTCAATATACTTGAAAAGTATGTAGAGTTGAATTTGAAGATTCACTTTACAAAAATATCCTTAGGAATATGTTGAACAAACTCACCATCGCCAACACCTTCACACACAGACCAATTTGAACTGTCATTGTAATTGATGTTAGGAAGTGTGTGTGTGTTTGTGTAAATGCTTGAATTGCAAAGTGGATGAATTAATTTGATAAGCATGTCAATTAAGTGTCATATTTATTGGTTTAAGAGGTTATTTGTGAATGATTAGCCTACTTTAAAAAACCTAGTGGAAATAAGAAAAAATAAATTCTAGTTCTCATGATGACATTCATTCAATTTATTTAACTAGGATTTATCAAGTACTGACTTCAGGCATTTTAATGGGCACTGATACTAGTTATTATGTTGAGCAGGTCACAAAGTGTTACTCCTCATCTGCAAAACAATGGTTAAAAATCCCTTTACTTGCAAGATTGTTTCACAAATAGAATTTGAAATGAATGAAGATCCTTTGAGAGTACATGTGCTAGACAAGGAATTATTAACAGGACTATTAAAAATAGATCCAGTTTCTGACCAGGTGCCGTGGCTCACACCTGAAATTCCAGCTATTTTGGAGGCCTAGACAGGAGGATCACTTGAGGCCAGGAGTTCAAGACCAGCCTGGGCAACATAGAGAGACTCCATTTCTACAAAAATAAAAAATTAGCTAGGCGTGATGGCACGTGCCTGTCATACTAGCTATTCAAGAAGCTGGGGTGGGAGGATCTGCTTGAGCCCAGTAGTCGAGGCTACAGTGAGCTGTGACTGTGCCACTACACTTATCCTGAGCAGCAGAGCAAGACTCTGTCTCAAAAAAAAAGAAAAAAAAAATCTAGTTTCTTCTTGCTATTTGACTCAAGAACCTATTAAGAATATTTTACTAATTATAAATTTAAATGTCAACCATTAATTAGAAGGAATGTTTTAATATATTGAGCACTGTCAAATTCAGGGAGTCGATTGTGGTGTAACGGACAGAAAACCTAAATTGAAAAGTTCAGCTCTTTCCTGTGCTAGCTGACTAAATTTGTGCAAATCATTTAACCTATTGAGGTTTATTTAATCATTTGTAACTGAAATACACTTATTTCAAAAGGATAGCTTATGAAGAATAAATGTAATATGTAGTCATTTTATAAATTATAAATCACTATAAAAATATAAAATGTTAACAGTATCAGTAAACTTAAAATATATGTTTAAGTGACTGAGCAATTAACATACTTTGTTAACATTTAAATTGTTAAAACAAACTGACAGTCTTAATGCCTGAGCATGTTATATTTATTTTTAAATTATAAATTCCCAATAGATGTGCTACACAAAAGATGGAGCATAGTATCTTCACCAGAAAGGGAGATCACCCTGGTGAACCTGAAAAAAGATGCAAAGTATGGCTTGGGTAAGTCACTGTGAGATTCTTGAAGGTCTATGATTCTTGAGGATTCAGAGGAAAAGTCTATAGCATAGCATTGGCATTGCAGCACCAGCTCACTTCTGATCTCAAGATACTGACTGGCTGCCCACTCACAAGCCCATCACCCTACCCACCCAGTCCACCAAATGCCAAATATGAGATGCCTACAAGAAATACTTCCACAAAATTTAATATGTGTTACCTATTAATCATTTAGTATCAACAGTCCCCACATTTCTGTGTTTCAGGCAGGCTAATCATTAGTCTTTGCAAGCAGCAATATGAAACTCTTTTTTAAATGTGTTGTTTTACAGGATTTCAAATTATTGGTGGGGAGAAGATGGGAAGACTGGACCTAGGCATATTTATCAGTTCAATTACCCCTGGAGGACCAGCTGACTTGGATGGATGCTTGAAGCCAGGTACTTTACATTTTGGTAATTTTCTAAGTATTTTCTGACAGGCATAAATTTGCATGGGTGGAGAAAATGGAACTTAGGCCAAACAAAAATATTGAGAAAGAAATGATATTTCTAAGATTCAGAATAAATGTATCTTTGTTGTTGAAAATACTGGATTCTCTATTTGTACAGGAGACCGTTTGATATCTGTGAATAGTGTGAGTCTGGAGGGAGTCAGCCACCATGCTGCAATTGAAATTTTGCAAAATGCACCTGAAGATGTGACACTTGTTATCTCTCAGCCAAAAGAAAAGATATCCAAAGGTAATGTTGTGAATGTCTCTTATGTATTCTATGTCACTTTTCTGTCTCATTCCTTTTTAGTGGTATTTGCACAAAAGTGGATTCATTGTGTACAAAATTGATGCAACTTAAGTTAACTCTGATTATTTCGTGTATTCCATCTCCTTTCTTAAATCAGAGATAGAGTCATTTATCATTGTGTAGTTAATATTACATAACAGTTATATATAAAGTCCTGTCCTGAACCAGTGAAAAGGAAAGAACAACCACCAAAACCCAGAAATTTTAAAACAAGAATATATCATTTTGTCTCATTATCCCAGTCTTTAGCAGTTTAGAGACAAAGCACTTGATGAAGATCAGATGACCAGCATTTGAGCTTCACCTGTGCCTTTTATTAGGTGTATGACTTAAGTCTTCTTGAGCCATAGTTTTCTTTTGTTTTTACTTAAAGAGTAGACAGTGATCTTTGTCCTGCTTTGTCTGCCTTGCACAGAGTTATTTGTTATGAGGATCAAGCGGTAGCACAGTGTTTGTGGAAGAAGCACACATAGCCCCTGTGGCATAGAACAGTGCAGTGGGAAACAGAGAGGGTTACAGAATCCAGGGTCAGATTCTGTCTCTACCACCTAAAACTGTACACCTCGAGCAAATCACATGAACCTTCTAAGTCTCACTATGCTCATATATCAAATGGTGACTATAAACATGCTTATCCTATAGATTATGAAAATTAATTGAGATAATGCATGTAAAGAATAGCACATTGCCTGGTGCATATGAAGCATTTAAATGTGAATTTTAGCTGTCATTAATATTGTTCTTCAAAAACGTTAAGTGCTAGATACAAGTAAGTTACCTTCATGCCAAAGATACTGTGAAATACATAAAAGAATTAGTAAAAAAAAATTAGCCGAAAAACAATTTTAGATAGTGAATTTTAGACATAGCTTTGGATTCTTACGATAAAATAGAAGATGAAAAACATGAACTTATTGTATGTTGTGACAAAATCTTATTAAAATATAGATGAGTCATTTTGACTATGGTTTCTTCTTACTGAATATTATATGCATTTTGTATGTCTGTATATGTACATATATAAATAATATGTTACACACTTGTTTACTGTGAGCAAACACAATGGATAGATGGGAAATAGAAGACACCACCACTGCCCACAGGAGCCTTATATAATCTAATTATAATTTAGTCACATTAGGCAAAGGAAGACAACTGCAGTTGGAAATGTTGTAACATACTTCTAAGTTTAAAGCAGCCAAGACCAGAAATTTTTCATTGGGTCCCATTATTGACCATTTTTTAACCAAAAGGATCATAGGAATTCAGAATAAATGTATTGCCCCCTGAATAAAGCTCTAAGGGATTTCCATCTTACTCATGCTTTCAATAGATGTTTTATAGAAAATTTATTCATTTGTTCAACATTTGAATGTTCAACATTCATTTCTTCAGTGCCTGTGATGTGCAAGATAAAAAAACTCTGCCCTAATAGAACTTACTCTTTATCGGGGGAGGCAAGTATTCTTGTCTGACTAGACAGATTTTTAATCGTAACTATGGTAAGTGTTAACAAGAAGCCCAAGGTGCCAAGAGGGCATATAACAGAGGAACTTTACCTATTGTGAGGATCAGAGGAGGCTTTTCTTATCAGCAGAGTTTTGTGTGGTTTGTTTTTTCTGTCCATGCTAAATAAAAATTAAAAGCATAACGTTAAAAGTATACATCTGTGAAATTGTTTCTTCAGAAAGCTAGGTGAGTCTTATCATGGTATGTAACTATTTTGTAGTGTCACTTTGAAAAGAATTAAAACCCAAAAGAATGTAGAAAATTACCAATGTGTATTCTAGCTACCCCTGTTAATTGTTAGGCACCAAAGAGGAAGGTTTTTAGTTTTGTTTTTGTTTGCTAATTTTTAAAGTTACAGAATACATACTCATTTATTAAAAATAAATCCAATGGGCCGGGCGCGGTGGCTCAAGCCTGTAATCCCAGCACTTTGGGAGGCCGAGACGGGTGGATCACGAGGTCAGGAGATCGAGACCATCCTGGTGAACACAGTGAAACCCCATCTCTACTAAAACTACAAAAAACTAGCCGGGCGAGGTGGCGGGCACCTGTAGTCCCAGCTACTCGGGAGGCTGAGGCAGGAGAATGGTGTGAACCCGGGAGGCGGAGCTTGCAGTGAGCTGAGATCAGGCCACTGCACTCCAGCCTGGGCGACAGAGCGAGACTCCGTCTCAAAAAAAAAAATAAAAAAAAAATAAATCCAATGTATGCAAAACGTATGAAATAAGAAGTCAAAGTCCCCTTACCCCCTTTCGTAGGGAAACTTTTTGGCATACATGTAGCCTTCTGTGTAGAATAGATATATATGTGATGTGTGTGTGTGTGTGTGTATATATAAAACAACATATATGTACACTATTTATTTTTTAAAATCTGTTTTATACTCTAAATGCCATTCTGTAACTGCTTACTTAACATATTCTGTTGCTATCCATGTGCATGCATATCTTTTTAATGCAACATTATATTTATGTTATAGATATATCAAAACTTATTTAACTTTTCTTCTATTGTTATGTATCCAAGTTAGCTATAATTCTATTATAAATGTTACTCCAATAAATACGCTTTTTAACACACCATTGAAAATGTACGTATTTCGCCGGGCGCGGTGGCTCACGCCTGTAATCCCAGCACTTTGGGAGGCCGAGGCGGGCGGATCACAAGGTCAGGAGATCGAGACCACGGTGAAACCCCGTCTCTACTAAAAAAATACAAAAAATTAGCCGGGCGCGGTTGTGGGCGCCTGTAGTCCCAGCTACTCGGGAGGCTGAGGCAGGAGAATGGCGTGAACCCGGGAGGCGGAGCTTGCAGTGAGCCGAGATCGCGCCACTGCACTCCAGCCTGGGCGACAGAGCGAGACTCCGTCTCAAAAAAAAAAAAAAAAAAAAAAGAAAATGTACGTATTTCTAGAGGTTAGTTGCCTGGAACTAGATAAAAGAGTATGTACATTAAAATTTTGACAAGTGCCACCAAATTGGACTACAAAAAGTTTTACCAATTTATAGACTAACCAAGTAGATATAGCAGTGCTTTTCTCCTCATACCATCAGTGGTGCTTGAAATTATCAGTCATTCTCATTTTTGTCAGCCAAATAAGTAGAGAACTGCATTAAACTGCAGACCCCTGAGCAATAGTGAGAATGTCTTTTCATATATTTACTATTTGTATTTTACTCTGAATTTCCAGTCTACATATCCCTTGTTCCATGGGAGTTTTGAAAACCTCTTTTTTGTTGAATTTTAGCAACTCTTTGTATATTAGGGATACTAATTCTTTGTTTATTGTTTGTTGTCAGAAATATTTTCTCTCTAGTTGCTCATTACTCTTAATTTTTCCCTTGTCGTCAATTACTACATAAAACTTTTAATTTCTTATAAATTCCCATCTTTAATTCCCTTACATGTGCCTTCGGTGGTTTGTGTTTTCAGAAAGCTTTCTAAAGTGGCTTTTTGTATGTTTGTTCTTTGAGACAGTCTTGCTCTGTCACCCAGGCTGAAGTGCAGTGGTACAATCACTGCTCACTTCAGGCTCTGCCTCCCGGGTTCAAGTGATTCTTCTGCATCAGCTTCCTGAGCAGCTGGGACTACAGGTGCACACCATCATGCCCAGCTAATTTTTGTGTTTTTGGTACAGACAGGGTTTCACCATGTTGGGCAGGCTGGTCTCGAACTCCTGGCCTCAAGTGATCTGCCTACCTCGACCTCCCAAAGTGCTGGGATTACAGGATTACAGGCATGAGCCACTGCGCCTGGCCTAAAGTGGCTTTTGATAAGAACTATATATAAGCAATTTGGAGTTGCCTTCCATGATAATCACTTGGAGTCCAAAAAAATGCAATCTAGTAGGTCAATATAAAGTAAGTGTGCAAATTACTATTTAATAAGGACAAAGTATGTTGGATACTAAGAAAATAGAAATTATCTATGGAATCAGTAGAGTCTTCACAGAGGATACTGGTTTGAAGTGGGTCTTGGAGAATGGAAATGGGGAGTTAAGGTGAAAAGGGTATGCATTTCAATAGAGGTTGTCACAAGAATGACCGAAGGAGAGAGACAAAGAAAGTCTACCAAACACATGACCTAATGGTGTTTTGCATGTGCTATCCTTATAAAATCTTTCCAACAACCTTCAGGAAACATTGTGTATATGTGTAAGCACAAGCATGTGTGTCACTAACTTGTTATTCTCATTGATGGATTTTGACTTTTAGTGCCTTCTACTCCTGTGCATCTCACCAATGGGATGAAAAACTACATGAAGAAATCTTCCTACATGCAAGACAGTGCTACAGATTCTTCTTCCAAGGATCACCACTGGTCACGTGGTACCCTGAGACACATCTCCGAGAACTCCTTTGGGCTGTCTGGGGGCCTGCGGGAAGGAAGCCTGAGTTCTCAAGATTCCAGGACCGAGAGTGCCAGCTTATCTCAGAGCCAGGTCAATGGTTTCTTTGTCAGCCATTTAGGTGACCAAACCTGGCAGGAATCACAGCATGGCAGCCCTTCCCCATCTATAATATCCAAAGCCACTGAGAAAAAGACTTCCACTGATAGTAACCAAAGCAAAACTAAAAAGCCAGGCATTTCTGATGCAACTGATTACTCGGACCGTGGAGATTCAGACATGGATGAAGCCACTTACTCCAGCAGTCAGGATCATCAAACACCAAAAAAGGCATAGTTTAATTTTAATATTTTGGTTTTCTCATTTAACAAAGCAAAATAGTAGCAAATACATTACAGAGCACAATAATCTACAAGATACTTTCATTATTCTGGAAAAAAGAAATAGTTTATATCTTCTAATTGCTACTGCATTTGATACTAACTTTCAGAGAAATCCACAGCTTTGGATGATAACTTTAAATGGCTATGACTCTGCAAACTTGCTGTCTAATAACCCAAAGAAGGAATATGCAGATTATGATTGTTTTCTTACCAGTTGTCTCTGGTATATTAATGTTTATATTAATAAGAGAGTTTTAATATCTGAAAATTGTTTCTAAATAGTTCATATAATGGACATTTGAATTTACTATTTATAGTCTAAATTCTTCTGAAGTTCTGAATGAATGATAATAACGACATTGAAAACAGCTCATTCTGGCTGGGCACAGTTACCCACATCTATAATCCCAACACTTTGGGAAGCAGAGGTGGGAGGATTGCTTGAGGCCAGGAGTTCAAGATCAGCCTGGGCAACATAGGGAGATCCTATCTCTACAAAACATTTCTTAAAAAATTATCCAGGCGAGGTGGCATGTATCTGTAGTCCTAGATCCTTGGGAGGCTGGGTGGGAGGATTGCTTGAGCCCACAAGCCCAGGTGATCGAGCCAGACCCTAACAGAAAGAAGGGAAGGAAAGGAGGAGAGGAGGGAGAGAGATAAGGAAGGAAGGGAAGAAAGAGAGTAGCTTATTCCTAGAAATGATATAAATTTAAACCCAAATTCACAAGCAGTTTTAGAAAAAAATCTTACGCCTTTCGTTTACTGAAAAATCAACATTCCTCACAACAGTTATACTCTTATTAAATGGGCTTAGCTGTTGTTCCCATGTTTATATTATTGGATTAATAAATATAAGTAATGTAAACATGAAACCTCATTTTAGAGGCTCAGGTTAAAAGCTACTGCTTGATATATATTGATTATTAAAGGAAATAAAACTAATTTGTAAATTTAGGAATATAAAAAGCATTGGACCAGGATTATATAAAAGCCAAGTTTGAACTGGGTTCTGTATAGACTTCCATCTACCATATCTAGCAGTTTGACCTGAAGCAAGCTCTTTAATCTCTAGACATCAGTTTCCTCAACCATAAAATATGAATACATTGGACTAGAAGATCTCTAAGATCTCTTCCAACCTTTATGTTCTTTGACTATACTGTATCCTTTAATATCTTGCTTTTTCTTAATTTTTCCAAAAACACATATTTGTCTTTTGGTAATAATTCATTTTGACTCTAGTCAGCTTTGTCCTGAGCTAGGTTTAAAAAATAAATAAAAAAGAAAAATTATAATTCATTTTGACTCTAACAAGAAATCTTTGTTTATTTTTTTTTTTTTGTTAAGGAATCTTCCTCTTCAGTGAATACATCCAATAAAATGAATTTTAAAACATTTTCTTCATCACCTCCTAAGCCTGGAGATATCTTTGAGGTTGAACTGGCTAAAAATGATAACAGCTTGGGGATAAGTGTCACGGTACTGTTTGACAAGGTTTTCAAATGTTTTCTCTTCTTTAATTTCCAGCAGCCTATTATATGTCAACTTTTTAATTGAATTATTTTGCATCAAAAGGGACACATCAAATATTTCCAGAATCCTAAAATTGAATTATATCTTAAAACTTTTTAAAAAATTGTGTTAGTCACTTTCTCCTGTGATTTTAAAAAAATTAGACAAACACTACTTTTTTCTCCATAGATTTAATACTTGCTTTATCTGAATATAAAACTTGCAAATTGTAAAATTAATGCAATGCTTTTTAGATATTTGACATGAGCATAGATTATATATCTCTAAACTACATTATTAGTAATTAAAGACTGTATATTTCTATATACTCTCCATAATATATAATACCTTGTAAACACGTTAGTATCTTAAAATTAGAAGTTCCCAAGGAATATATATATATATCTTTAAGGTAGTTGGAATGTGAGTATAGGCTATTTGATAAAATTATTTTTGAATTATACTGATGAAGATACTATCCCTCATTAGTATACTAATGAATATACTGTACATCAGCATGTGCTGATGGGATGCCACTGCTTTGGCTGATGAATTGAATCCTTTCTAGGCCTGAGATTTGAAAGAGAGTGCAAAATTTTTCATATTATAAAATATTATTTTGTCTTTTTCTCTTTAGGGAGGTGTGAATACAAGTGTCAGACATGGTGGCATTTATGTGAAAGCTGTTATTCCCAAGGGAGCAGCAGAGTCTGATGGTAGAATTCACAAAGGTATAGTGTTTACATTATGTAGGAATTATATACATGAATATTATAGCAAATAGATAAGGAATTATAAAGTTGATAACTGATCTTCAAATTTATAATATGAAATAAGAACATACTCAATTATAAAACTGTAGCATTAAGAAACTCTTTGATGCCATTTCAAAAACTATTCTTCCCAGCTTATTTTCTAGTATCAGAAGATATCTATACATCAACATTGTGTGGGAAGTTAAAAAACTTAAAAAGGAAAGAAAATATCTAGACAGTGCTTTCATTCATATTTTACATGTACTATGAAGCAAATTGCTGTAAAAACACTGACATCTACACTTGTTTTTTTTGTTTGTTTGTTTTGTTTTGTTTTTTCAAGACAGAGTCTTGCTCTGTCACCCAGGCTGGAGTGCAATGGTGCAATCTCGGCTCACTGCAACCTCTGCCTCCTGGGTTCAAGTGATTCTTGTGCCTCAGCCACCCAAGTAGCTGGGATTACAGGCACACACCACCGACTAATTTTTGTGTTTTTAGTAAAGACAGGTTTTCACCATGTTGGCCAGGCTAGTCTTGAGCTCCTGACCTCAGGTGATCCCCCCACCTTGGCCTCCCAAAGTGTTGGGATTACAAGCGTGAGCCTCTGAACCCAGCCTGATGTCTACAGTTCTAGTAAGAACTAACTAGGAACTTTCCTCCAATCTCTAAATATTTATAGTTCAACTTATCTTTTCTCTTGATTTAAATTTATTTTTGTAAAGTTATTGTTCTAAAATATACTTAACATTAGCCATAAAATTGGGGAATAAATTAAATAACATATTAAAGAAACTCTGTAACACAGTTTCTTCCAGAGTTTGCCTGAGTCTGTCCTCAAACAAATTAATATCAAATAAGGCCATAAGATTTAAGTAATATGAAATAAGGCCATAAGATTTAAAAGAACATGTAGGATTTTTATTTATGATTTGTTTCTTTCAAAATAACTGCCTAATTTTTAGGTGATCGCGTCCTAGCTGTCAATGGAGTTAGTCTAGAAGGAGCCACCCATAAGCAAGCTGTGGAAACACTGAGAAATACAGGACAGGTAACAGATCATTACACCAACCTTTTACAGTACCTTAGAAGAGCAAAACAATGTGTGAATAAAATCAGTTCTCACTGAGATCTCTAAATTTGTTAGCTAATCCAGAAACCAAGTCTGATGTATATAACTATCTGAGTTGTTTTTTCCTTCCAAATTGAAATGCAAGTATTACAAGACATTTTTTACTGAGGAAGCTGACTTTCTATGTCATATTTAGCATTTACATTACCAAAGAGATCTGATGGGGGAGGGGTGGAAATTGCGTTTTAAATTTGTTGTATAAACATCTGATTTCTAGTGATTTTCACTCTTATTCTTTAGCCTGAACATAACATTTATTTTGTTGAAGTACATTTTGAGTCAGGGAGTTTACCAAATTATCTATAATGGTCTTTGGAAGTTTTTGTTGTTGTTTTGAGACAGGGTCTTGCTGTGAGGCCCAGGCTGGAGTGCAGTGGTGCAATCGCGGCTCACTGCAACGTTGACTTCCCTGGCTCAAGTGATCCTCCTGCCTCAGTCTCCCAAGTAGCTGGGACTACAGGCGCGTGCCACTATGCCTCGCTAGTTTATTTTTTATTTCTTGTAGAGACGCGGGTCTCCCTATGTTGCCCATGCTGGTCTCGAACTCCTAGGCAAGAAGTAATCTTCTTGCCCCAGCCTACCAAAGTGCTGGGATTACAGGCAGGAGCCATCGCACCTGGCTTTTTTTTTTTTTTTTTTTTTTTTTTTTTTGAGATGGAGTTTTGCTCTTGTCACCCAGGCTGGAATGCAATGGCATGATCTCGGCTCATTGCAAGCTCCGCCTCCCAGAGTCAAGCAATTCTCCTGCCTCAGCCTATCACGTAGCTGGGATTACAGGCACCCATCACCACACCTGGCTAATTTTTGTATTTTTAGTAGAGATGGGGTTTCACCATTTTGGCCAGGCTGGTCTCCAACTTCCAAACTCAGGTGATCTGCCCACCTTGGCCTCCCAAAGTGCTGGGATTACTAGCATGAGCCACTGCACCTGGCCATTATCATACATTTCTAACATGTATTATATTTATAATAGATTACTTTTAATCGTTTATCTTTCTATACAGAAATGTAATAAAAACTTGATTTTGGAACCTTCAACCCCTTGCTTTTGTTCCTCTGTATTTTTTTTCTCCCTCTTCATTTGGTGGACCAAATTTGGTAGTTACTTTAAATGATTTTATACTGTTAAGTCCTGAAAATGTATCTATTTTCTTAACATTCTTCTTAATTAATGAAATGCTATTTTATCCAGGTGGTTCATCTGTTATTAGAAAAGGGACAATCTCCAACATCTAAAGAACACATCCCGGTAACCCCACAGTGTACCCTTTCAGATCAGAATGCCCACGGTCAAGGCCCAGAAAAAGTGAAGAAAACAACTCAGGTCAAAGACTACAGCTTTGTCACTGAAGGTCAGGCCTTGGGAGACTACAGTCTCACCTTGAAATTACTCCTCGCTTATTCGAAATTTGATTTTTACATTTTGGATTACAGTTAATGCCCTAGTTTTGTTCATTATTCTTGCCAAGGGCAAATAATAATCTGACATAGCACCATACTGAATAAAGACAAACATATTTGCAGCTCATAGAGTCTGAAAGACTTTGGATAATGAAGTCATGCATGATTATGGTCTTTTAAAAATCCTTTAAATTGTTGTAAAATTCAAAATGAAATTTAGTAAGTGAAAAAATAAAGAAAAACAAATGGTGAGATGCCTTCAAACCCATGTGAAACCTTGACCCTTAGATTTTTTTTTTTTTTTTTTGGAGACAGAGTCTCGTTCTGTCACCCAGGCTGGAGTGCAGTGGTGCAATCTTGGCTCACTGCAACCTCCACCCCTGGGTTCAAGCTATTCTCCGGCTCAGCTTCCCAAGTAGCTGGGATTATAGGCACACACCACCACACCTGGCTAATTTTTGTATTTTTAGTAAAGACAGGGTTTCGCCATGTTGGCCAAACTGGTCTTGAACTCCTGACCTCAGGTGATCCACCCTCCTCAACCTCCCAAAATGCTAGGATTACAGGCATGAGCCACCACACCTAGCCCCATCATTCTTTCTTTAAATCAGTTTGGTTTTTTTTTAAACACCCAAATCAACCATGAGCAAAGACTTTAAATATGTTTTTAAATTATTTTCTGGTTATTGTTCTTTTAATTTATTTAACTGATAAGAAATTTATTGAAATATTGCAATTTATCTAAGTTAAATTACACCTCCCCAGAATATTACAATGTCAGTTTATTTCCACATAACCTCCTCTAACGTTTATTTTGTTCTTCTTTTCATCTTTCTCACACTGTATACCTGAATTTCTCCCATATCTGTCCTTCCGTGGAATTTCCCCTTTTTTTTTTTAATCTGTTGTCATACTTTGTTTTGTTTTGCTTTTGTAGAGATTGGATCTCACTGTATTGCCCAGGCTGGTTTCAAACTCCTGGGTTCAAGCAACCCTCCTTCTTCGGCCTCCCAAAGTACTGGGGTTATAGGCATGAGACGCTGTGCTCATTAAAATACATGAGTTTGATGCATAATTCCATTTTCAGAATCCTACTTTCAGAATTCTCCTTCCTAATCAAACAGCTTAGTTCATGCAGTTAGTTGATAAGATTTCTTAATGATGGAAATAGACTGTAGAATACGGCTTCAGTATACTATAAGAGTGCAATAAGTACATACAGAGCTGTAAATATGGGAAAATAGACTTTTTAAAATGTGTCTAGAAGTATATATGTTTGTATGTTCATATGTAAACACAGCATGTTAATAATATCTCAATTTTTTTATATCTTTTTCTCCAGAAAATACATTTGAGGTAAAATTGTTTAAAAATAGCTCAGGTCTAGGATTCAGTTTCTCTCGAGAAGATAATCTTATACCGGAGCAAATTAATGCCAGCATAGTAAGGGTTAAAAAGCTCTTTCCTGGACAGCCAGCAGCAGAAAGTGGAAAAATTGATGTAGGAGATGTTATCTTGAAAGTGAATGGAGCCTCTTTGAAAGGACTATCACAGCAGGTGAGCCCCTAGCATGTGGAGTATAGCATTTTTAATGATGAGATGGATTGGCCTTTCAAAATGGTTTCATAATGCTGGTTTAACTGTACCTTCATTTGTCATTCATGGTATCCCCAGGAAGTTATATCTGCTCTCAGGGGAACTGCTCCAGAAGTGTTCTTGCTTCTCTGCAGACCTCCACCTGGTGTGCTACCGGAAATTGATACTGCGCTTTTGGTGAGACTTATGAAAAGTAATTTACATTTTTATAGCATATCAACTTAGCAACTAGCTAATTCAGCTGTGGTGGTTTCATCATGAATTGTTCTCCTGGGTTTCATACCTGGCTACTTGTTTTAGGTAGGCGTGTTATCTTGTATGTGACAACTTCTTTGAATGTATTCCATATTTGTATAATAATATAAAGTAATTTACTTCACCTTCTCTTCTCCCCTTTCCAATTCTGCAATTCTAAGATTTTGGGGATTTGTTTCCTAAGCATAAATAGAAACAGAAAAATACATAAAGTAATGTTACAAAAACCTTTTGTCTATTTCTCCATTGAACCAAACAAGGAAAAGTGATTCTTATTCTGAGCTAGTTTGGATTAAAATGAGAATTCTTCAGAATTTTTGCCTTTTTTAACACAAAGTCACAGAGAAAGGGATATGTTTATCCATTTCCCTTTTTTACATCAAGGAATAGCTGAGGGATCCAAAATGGTGACTTATAAATTATTTACTGACAGGTAGGAATCTGAATGTAACCGAATTTAGATTTGACTGCTCACAGCTCAGAAGCCGTACACAAGAAACAAGGGTTGGTAGCAAGAGAAGCAGGTTTATTTGGAAAGCCAGCAAACTGAGAAGATGGTCATCCTAAAATATTATCTTTAGTCAGTACAGATTTCAGTCTCTTTTTAAGTTAAGGGCAAGAGGAAGAGAAGGGGATTGAGATCAAGAGGTGACCGAAGACCACAGACATCTGGGTGCCAGCAAGGGCCCGAGGAGGTTGGGAACCTCTTTGTCCTTAGTCAGGTGACAAAGCTCCTATAAATCTTTAACATAACACAGATAGTTGTTTACATACTTCTTCTTTGATCCCAGAGTTACTTTTTAAAACTACATGATTGCTGTTTTTGCATATTATCTCAGTGCTCTAAAATTATCCTTGCCTACGTGCAGAAATGGATAAAGGCCTCGTAAACAAAAGTGGAGTTAGTTATGTTCATTATTGCTGTTTCAGTGTTACATAGACATAGATGACTGTTCTCATTAAAGAAAGACTGCTTTTGGCCTGTCTACTTAAAATAGCCTTCTGCTACCAGTGAATAGTGACTCCTGGGTATGAAAGGCAGGATTATCTGGGCCAGAAGTGTTAACCCTTATTATGGGGGAAGAGGAAAATAATATTATTAGGAGAACATTAATAGGAAAATAACATTTCTGTGAGATGCATTATAAATAGCATTTTTAAAAACTACATTGATTTGAGGCACCAGATAGGAAAAAGTGAATGGAACTCTCTTGATGTGCATATAAGTTGGTATCAGTTTTTAGAAAACAATTTGGAAATACTTAAATAGCCTATTAAAAATGTGCTATATTCTGACAGTATAGAAAATTACAAAGTAATAGAAACTCGGGTAAAAATTTACATACAAAGAGGTTCTTCTAGATTCCTATTAATAATGAAAAGCTAGAAACAACTCTATGTCCAATAAAAGGAGAAGGCAGAAATAAAGGTATAGCCATCCACTGGACCATTATACAGGTATTAAAATTGTTTTAAAGTATATTTAAGGACTTAAGAAGATATTTATGATGGAACCCTAATTTTTGAAAATATGAGACAAAATACATATTACTCTAGTTCTAACTCAAGATATAAATTGTACAATATTAACTGTTTTATATATTATTTTCTCTAGTGAACATAAATTACTTTTATTATCAGAAAATTCAATGCATATTTTAGTAGAAAGTTGTTCAATGGTTTATTTTCAAATAAATGCTTCTAAAATTCATAGAATGGTCACGAATCTCTTTAAATGTGTCCATTACAGACCCCACTTCAGTCTCCAGCACAAGTACTTCCAAACAGCAGTAAAGACTCTTCTCAACCATCATGTGTGGAGCAAAGCACCAGCTCAGATGAAAATGAAATGTCTGACAAAAGCAAGAAACACTGCAAGTCCCCATCCAGAAGAGACAGTTACAGTGACAGCAGTGGGAGTGGAGAAGATGACTTAGTGACAGCTCCAGCAAACATATCAAATTCGACCTGGAGTTCAGCTTTGCATCAGACTCTAAGCAGCATGGTATCACAGGCACAGAGTCATCATGAAGCACCCAAGAGTCAAGAAGATACCATTTGTACCATGTTTTACTATCCTCAGAAAATTCCCAGTAAACCAGAGTTTGAGGACAGGTATCATCAATTTAATGTGAAGAGCTCAAAGCAACTGGTTGTTTTTATTAGCAGTAGTAGCAACATGCATTTCTCTAAGAATGAAATGTATGTATCTGTGACCTTCACAGTGGTTAGGCAGAGATGACTCTATTGGATGTCTAGCTATTGTGACTGATAGTTTTAGTTAGCAAACCAATAAGCTCTCTAGTCAGTCAGCCTGAGTCTTTCTTCCCTCTTGAGCATATTTACTGGTAACTAAGAAAGTTATTTGTATTTCACCATTAATCATACTACTTAAACAGAAACAGAAGAGACTTATTTAGGCAGTAACACAGTGGGAGAGTAGGGACCAGAAATATAGAGGGGAGATAAGGGCAGAGAGTTTGCAAAAGGTAAGACAAAGAAGATGGGGAAAAGAAGAAATGATTGAAAACATAGAAGCATACAAAGAGAAAGACTACATCAATACATCACATAATTATTCATACATTTTACTCTTCGTTTATGTCTTTGTATCTATCCACATCCAACCATATTTGTTCCAGTTTTTTTCCTTCGTATTTTATCCAAAATAACCATAGGAGTCAGACTTTTATTCTTCTTTCTTCTTTTCCTTATTATGTTGAAACACACATTAAGCTTCTGATAACATTAGCTTCAGCTTTGAATTAACAACTAGAAATCAAAGAATTCTATTTAACCTATCTTGCTGACTTTATGCAACTTAAAGAGCTTCGTCAAAATAGAACCTAGGCCAGTGCAATGGCTCACATCTGTAATCCCAGCATTTTGGGAGGCCAAGGCAGGCAGCTTGCTTGAGCTCAGGAGTTTGAGACCAACCTGGGCAACATGGCAAAACTCCATCTCTACTAAAAATACAAAAATTAGTTGGGTATAGTGACACACACCTGTAATCCCAGCTACGCGGATGGCTGTGGCAGGAGAATCACTTGACCCTAGGAGGCAGAGGTTGCAGTGAACCGCGATTTCACCACTGCACTCCAGCCAGGGCAAGAGAGTGAGACCCTGTCTCAAAAAAAAAAAAAAAAAAAAAAAAGAACCTAGACAGAGAATAAATTATTGTTAATTTTAGCATTTAACAGATATGGAGTAAATTCATAGTCCAGAGTCATACAAAAAGTAACTAGGATCTCAGTTCAAATCAGACATGAATATTTGTTAAGCATTTTCTGTTTCTGGCACAAACTTACCATATTGACATTGAAATGTATCTGAAAATAGTCTTACTTCTTTGTCTCTGTAGTAATCCTTCTTCCCCTCTACCACCGGATATGGCTCCTGGGCAGAGTTATCAACCCCAATCAGAATCTGCTTCCTCTAATTCGATGGATAAGTATCATATACATCACATTTCTGAACCAACTAGACAAGAAAACTGGACGCCTTTGAAAAATGATTTGGAAAATCACCTTGAAGACTTTGAGCTGGTAAGTTTTTTCTCTATATTTTAAAAAAAAAAATCCATATTTTTTAAAAGAAGGTGTGTTCATAAAGTTTCCCTTTAGGGAAAAAGCTATCTTTTAAAATAGCTTCATGTCTGTGTCTAATAAATGGATAACATATCTGGTATGTTTCTATGCTGAGAAATTAAGAAATAAGGCAAAACAACCCTGAGTATAAATCCTGATTCTACCACTGACTTGCGACAATTTGGCAGACTCCTATGGACCAATTGCTTAATTCTTCTGAGTCTTGGTAGCTTTGACTATAAAATGGAGCAAGTTACCTCACAGAACTGTGGTGAAGATTAAATGAAATAACATATGTAAAGCACCTAGTATAGTATCTGCTACAGAGGAGACCCTTAGTAAATATTAGTTTTGTCTGCTTCTCAAATTCTGATGAGTTACCTATTTAATTTTTAACCAAGTTTGAATGTAAGTTTTTTCCTCCTCCACACTTTTTTTGTGTGCTCAAATGGCATCCTTTACATTGTAATAATAATCCTAGAACTTCTAAACCTACAAATAAGATCTGGAAACAAAATTTCCAAGTATAATATCCTTTACATTTATTGAAAGTTGGCCTTTTTAAATACTGCTTTTATTATCCAAGTAATAAATGTGTATTGTAGAAAAATTATTAAACAGAGAAGAAGATTAAAGCCACTATAATCTTATTACCCCAAAACTGTTAACGTTTTGGAGCTAAGTTTCCAGGTACTTTTTTTTTTTTTTTTTTTGCCTATAATTGTGCATGTGTGTATTGGAGATGAGGGGTGTGCAGCATCTACATCTTCAGTTTCATTCTTAGCAATGGAGTAAAAATAATCTTTAATTTTTCTTAGAAATCTTTCACCCTTGTAAGCAACCTCTGTGTCTCATTTGAAATCTTTTAAAAGTATATTTTATTTATACAAGAAAATTAATAAGATTGTGATAATCACCAAAAGACTTCATATTTTTACCAAAAAAAAAAAAATCTTTTTGTGACTCTTTGCATCTGTTTAGAAATATGTGGCTCTTTGCATTTTAGAAATATATGAATTTTTTTCTGAACCTTTCCTCCAAAAAGTATTCTGTGATCATCAAAGTATAACCACTATTGTGTCCTTATTTATCCTAAAAATATAAGAATGAAAGCATGAGTAAATTCTGTCTCTGCTGTCTCTAGACAAACACATAATGTTGTACTTAAACTTAACTTTTACATGGGATGCAGTCGGGGGACAGTCTGTCTAGAATCAGACAGACTGTCTAGAGTCAGACAGACTTGACTTCTCCACTTGGACAAGTTAAGTAACCTTTTAAGGTTTGACTTTCTCCTCTGTTAAGTGAAATAATAGTCATCTTTCTGTTTGTCTATAGTGCAGAATACACAACCTGAAAGTATTGTTTTCTTCCCTTAGGAAGTAGAACTCCTCATTACCTTAATTAAATCAGAAAAAGGAAGCCTGGGTTTTACAGTAACCAAAGGCAATCAGAGAATTGGTTGTTATGTTCATGATGTCATACAGGATCCAGCCAAAAGTGATGGAAGGCTAAAACCTGGGGACCGGCTCATAAAGGTGAGACATTTAAGAGGAATGGATTATTTGTGTAAATGTAGACAAAGAGCAAGCCAAAAAAAGAAGGTTGAATTATTGTAATACTGTATTTCTCTATTCGGTTTATGCTTCCTATTTACACCACTTAAAAGTAAAGGCCTTTATATCGTTAACAGTTTGGGAAATTATTTTTAATTTGAAAGTCCCTTTAATCTCAGTTATGGCATAAAACAAACTATCTTAGGTCTTAGGGCCAGAAAGTTTAAATTACTTAGAGGATGAATTTCCTGGATTTGCAAAATAATGATGCATTTGTTAGGGATTTAACATTATTACTTCATTGTAATGGCTTGATTGTTGTGCCTATGATTTCCATAATAAAGAGGATTACCAATAAATTAGAGATCACTGTTGTGAATCTCTTACTAGCCAATATATATTATAAATTAGGAAGATTATTATATTTTCTTGGCAATTTAGCTTCTCTTTTCTAAACATTGTGATTCTCACTTGCTCCTTTCTTGGTTTTGTAGGTTAATGATACGGATGTTACTAATATGACTCACACAGATGCAGTTAATCTGCTCAGAGCTGCATCCAAAACAGTCAGATTACTTATTGGACGAGTTCTGGAATTACCCACAATACCAATGTTGCCTCATTTGCTACCGGACATAACACTAACGTGCAACAAAGAGGAGTTGGGTAATGAAAAGTCAAACTTTGTACAATATGATTTTCTTGGTTAGCTTAAGAGTAAGTACTCTTATGACTGAGAAAACAAATATTTTCTATTCTTTCAAGGTTTTTCCTTATCTGGAGGTCATGACAGCCTTTATCAAGTGGTATATATTAGTGATATTAATCCAACGTCCATCGCAGCCATTGAGGGTAATCTCCAGCTATTAGATGTCATCCATTATGTGAATGGAGTCAGCACACAAGGAATGACCTTGGAGGAAGTTAACAGAGCATTAGACATGTCATTTCCTTCATTGGTATTGAAAGCAACAAGGTACTCTGCAATTATTTATGAGTTTTGATTTTGCATGTGTGTGCATATCAGGTCATTGATTATACTTACATTCTCCAAAATTATATTACTGAATTAGTAATTCATAGACTACATTGGCAGGACTTAATAAATTTAAAACAGACTTCTTCATAGGCGATTTTGAGAACACTAAGGGAATAATAGAATGGTTACCACATTTATCAGTTAGGATGTTTTCACTTGCAAGTAATAGAAAATAGAACTCAACTTTTGTTTAAACAAGAGAGGGAATTTATTGGGAATTTTTCTTTTTCTTTTTTAGACAGAATTTCACTCTTGTTGCCCAGGCTGGAGTGCAGTGGTGCGTGGCTCACTGCAACCTCCACCTCCCAGGTTCAAGCGGTTCTCCTGCCTCAGCCTCCCGAGTAGCTGGGACTAGAGGTACCCGCCACCACACCTGGCTAATTTTTGTATTTTTAGTAGAGACGCAGTTTCACCATGTTGGCCAGGCTGGTCACGAACTCCTGATCTCAGGTGATCCCCCCGCCTTGGCCTCCCAAAGTGCTGGGATTATAGGCATGAGCCACCCTGCCCAGCCCCAGATTTATTGGTTTATATTGGACTTTTAAAATTCCAGAGATAAGGTGGTCATCAGGTGAAATCTGATCAGGGCTCTATCTTATTTGCTACTTTTAGTTATTTCCTCCTCCCTGTATCAGTTTTCTTTATGATAATCAAATGACTACATGATTTTCATACTTCCCATCTATATACCACATCACATCACCTAGAGCAGTCTTCAAACAGAAATCTCACCAATCACTACTATTCAAGCAAGTAGCGTTTTGCCTAAATTAAGGTCAATCTCTAAGTTGGAAGCAAGGGATAAGAATATACAGGTGCTCCTCATACAGTGGGGTTACATTCCAGTAAACTCATGGTAAATTGAAAATATCATAAGTCAAAACTGCATTTAAAATACCTAGCCTACCAAACATCACAGCTTATTAGCCTAGGCTAGCCTACTGTAAACAGTTTTACATTACTTACATTACATTATCCTACAGTTGGATAGGATATCATCTAACACAAAGCTTAAATGTTGAATATCTCATATAATTTATTGAATACTGTACTGGAAATGAAACACAGGATGATTGTATGGATATTCAAAGTATGGTTTCTACCAAATGCGTGTCACTTTTACAGTGTCATAAAGCTGCACCATTGTAAGTTGGGGACCATCAGTATTGATTGGCTTAAGCCAGTCCTGGCTCATTCCCAGAGCTGGGACAGGATTAATCCTACTGGAACCTCATGCCTGCTACCCCTGAGGCATAGAACTACCACATCTACTCAACCTTATACAGTTTCACATTATAAAAAAATGCTAATAGCAACTTTGCTTTCACTTACAATGGAAATAGATTGAGAAAATGTATTAGTTTCCTATTACTATTGTAAAAAATTACTGTAAGTTTAGTGGCTTAAAATAACACAAGTTTATTATATTAACGTTCTGAAGGTCTGAAATACAAAATGGGCCTTCCTGTGGTAAAATCAAGGTGTCGGCAGGGCTGCATTCCTTCTGTAGGTCCCAGGAGAAAATCTATTTTCCACCCTCTAGAGACTCCCCATACACCTTGGTTTATGGCTCACTTCCATCTTCAAAGCCAGCAACTGCAGCACCCTCTGCTTCTGCTGCCATATCTCTTTCTCTGACTCAGACTTTCCTGCCTCCCTCTTTCACTTATTCGGACCCCTGTGATTATAACGGGCCCACCCAGATAATCCAAAATAACCTCCCCATATCAAAATCTGAACCTAATCATATCTACTGTTTCTTTTGCCATATAAATAGTAATATCTTCAGAGGTTCTGAGGATTAGAACAGAATCATTAGAACATAAACATCTTGGAAGGGGATTATTCTGCCTACCACAATTTACAGGAATCCAGGCTTTCTAGATTACAGACTTAAATTATATAAAGGGAAATTCACATTTTTGCTTGTGAATTATTTCTTTTAAAGTATGGGGACTTGTTGATCAAATCATTGATTATAAACTTATTTATTCCTTCTGAATCTGTAAATTAGATTGTGTACTTTTTTTCCCCTTGAACATAGTCTTTGACTTGATTCCTTCATATATTATCTAAAAATTGGATTGGCATACAATTGTTTTCATAGGTCTACTTGAATGTTAATTAGGAAGGGAGGGAAGTCTTCAAACAACCTGGAAAGTATTTCTGTGAAAATTAATATTTTTGCTAACTTTAAGTCCAACTGAATATTTTGCCTCAAAATTAGTAGAGCACTCTTCAGCCCAGCCTTGAAGTAATTTTCTTTTGTCCTTCTGCTTTTATCTTAGCTGTAGTCACCAAAAATACAGTCATGGTAGTCACAATTACTTTCTCCTTCATTCTTCGTCTAGCTCTCTCTTCATTGTGTGTGTCTGCCCTCTTTTATTAAAGCCCATAGGGTAGCAATAATGGAGGGATGTATATTTGTAGTAATTATCTGTATGTCCACTTTCTAGAGACTCCTCATACTCCTTGGTTTATGACCTCCTTCCATAAAGGGAACTGTAAAGGGTTTGGAATTTTACTGTACTTGCAAGCTAATAAGCTAGCCTGTCTTTGTTACATGGTTGCTGGCAGAAGACATAAAACTCCTGAATCAGAGATAAAACACTATTACTAATGCATAGCAAGCAGCGTGAGCATGGCATCCGTGTCAGTTCCACATGTCTTCCAGGTCCCATAAAAATGACATATGTGGGCCTGTGGATTTGTACACATGCAATGGGTTGTATTATAGGAGAGGAATGCTTTAAGAAGAGCCTTGGGAACCCACCATTTTATAGCAGTCTGTAAGAAACCCTGTTTTTTGTTGAGGGAGAGAAGTTACCACATCCTTCATGGTTGCTCACTGCAGATACAACCTTAAGAAGTGGCCCAGATAATAAAAAGGTCAGGACCTTGCATTTTGGGGCTAGTCAGCAAGAACATACAAGGGTACTCAGAACTTGAAATATATTGCCTCTCCCAATACTGTACACCTTAGGCAACTCCCCTTTTCTCTCAATTATCAGCAACAATAAGATTGCATACTAATCTTCTATTTCTAAGGTGCTATCTTTTTGGCTGTTTTGTACTTTGGGTGGCACCATTCTTCTTATAGTCCTTTGAATAGAAATATTTCATCTAGATTTTCACTTTAATTTAAAAGAAAAACACGTATCAAGGGCTTTAGATATATAAAACTTAATGATCTGTGACTTCTAAGTTATCTTTGAACTATTGACTAAGTGACAGTGAACTGAGTTATTAGATAATGAATATTAGCAGTGTTTTCAATAGAAGGGGAAATAGGGTGATATGTTAAACTGAAGCCCAGAGAAAAACTACGTAAAGAAGTGATTCTTAACCTTTTTTGGGTCAAGAATATCTCCCGGGCCAGGCGCGGTGGCTCACACCTGTAATCTCAGCACTTGGGGAGGCCTAGGCAGGTGGATTGCTTGAACTCAGGAGTTCGAGACCAGCCTGGGCAACATGACAAAACCCCATCTCTACAAAAAATACAAAAAAATAGCTGAGCATGGTGGCACATGCCTGTGGTCCCAGCTACTTGGGAGACTGAGGTGGGAGCATTGCTTGAGGCCACGAGGATTGCTTGAGCCTGGGAGGTCGAGGCTACAATGTGCCAAGATAATTTGCAGTTGTCTTTTTTTACAACACAGAAATGATCTTCCAGTGGTCCCCAGTTCAAAGAGGTCTGCTGTTTCAGCTCCAAAGCCAACCAAAGGCAATGGTAAGGATATATTCATTTTACTGTACTCTACTATGGTAATGGGAATGTAAAATGGCACATCCATTTTGGAAAACAGCTTGACAATTTCTTAAAAATTTTAACTTACACCTAAAATATAATCCAGCTTTTCCACTGCCAGCTGTTCACTTGAAGAAAGTAAGCCTATATTCTACATAAAAGCTTGTACAGAAATTTTTCTAGAGGTTACTTGTAATAGCCAAAATTTGAAACAACTCAAATGTCCAAAATCTATTGAATTGATAAACCAATTGTAGTATATCCAAACAATGAAAAACCACACAGCAATAAAAAGGAATGAACTATTGATACCAGCAAAAAAAAGTAATTAAAATAACCTCATAATAAATGTTCTGAGTTAAATAAGCCAGAGCAAAAAAAATAGTTCATACTGTATGATTCTATTACAGAGTTGTAGACAATGCAAATTATAGTGACAGCAGCTCGGTGGTTATGTAGGGCAAACAGGGAAGGAAGCATTTAGGGGAACAGGAGAGAGAGATTACAAATAATAAACTATTATGTTTTGTACTATGCCAATATGATTATTTTGAACCAGTGGTGTATTATTGCTATATTTTTTATTTTTCTTAGAAGTTTAATAATATTTTTCTTGCAAGGAATATTAAAACCCATTCTCGGACTCTATGTAACATCATCCACAGAATTCTAAAGATTTGTCTATAAAAATTCCATCTCAGTTTTTATCTTTCTAGGCAGAATTATTTTAGGGTCATTCCCAAATAGAGGTTCTTAAATGTACTTACCTATATTTGTTTCTTTCTTTGTTTTCTTATAAAGTTTTCCAAACTCTACTATATTTTTCTCAGTCTCTTGAAAATATAATTTAATGAATGAAGTTATGTTTAAATATGTGATGTTTTAGCTGTAAGTGAAACATAATCTCCTTTTTTAATATATTGAATTGTTGTAATGATAGCTAAGGATTAAAATTAACATTTGACTTAAAAATATATTAAAAGTTCTTTTCTGTTTTATCCATAATTTATTTTCCTGTATTGAATTGATAGGCTTTTTGAAATCAGACTTTAAAAAGCTTACTACCTTCTTTTAAATAGTAAACTGAACATAGTTAAGCACCTGTGATGGCTCACCCGTTCAAAGGGAGAAATTATAATCAGTGTCTCACACGAACCATTCAGCCCAAACTAGCTTTTATGTGAACTATTTTCTTTTAAGAAATTAGCTTTTTCCTCACGCCTGTAATCCCAGCACTTTGCAAGGCTGAGGCGGGCGGATCACAAGGTCAGGAGATTGAGACCATCCTGGCCAACATGGTGAAATCCCGTCTCTGCTAAAAATACAAAAATTAGCTGGGCATGGTGGTGCATGCCTGTAATCCCAGATACTTGGGAGGCTGAGGCAGCAGAATCACTTGAACCAGGGAGTCGGAGGTTGCAGTGAGCTGAGATCGCGCCTGGCAACAGAGCGTGACTCTGTCTGGAAAAAAAAAAAAGAAAAGAAAAGAAATTAGCTTTTTCCTTGGGATAAACCCCCAAAATATTAAAGCTTTGGAATCAAATAATATTCCATTTATTTGGTTTTTAATCATTTTGTAATATGAATTATTTTAGTATACTAATAAAAATAACAACATCCCAGAAATGCGAGTTTTCTTTAATTATTTTGATATCCCTCTTGTGGTTTGGATTGGCTCATCCCCTTACTTCCTATATTGTCCTTTCAGGTTCCTACAGTGTGGGATCTTGCAGCCAGCCTGCCCTCACTCCTAATGATTCATTCTCCACGGTAAGAAAAAGTCCACCCTCTTTCATGTCATACCTCCTTATCTAAGTAACAGCATGTTTGTGTTTTGAACCAAATTGATTTCATATTTAAATATTTGTCTTCTTTAGATATTCATATTAATAGTAAGGCTATATTTTACTGAACTGATAGGCCTTGCTAAGTAAATCATACAACATAGAGCCTCACATAGGTAACCGTACGTCATTTGGCACACACTCAGCTTTTAAATACACTAACCAGTTAAATAGATAACTTTAGTGCGGAGATTTTTCTTACTAATATGTAAAATTCTTTTGATTGTCTCTTAGACCACGGAAAGAGAAGAATAATGTAATTAAGAGTGGAATTGTTCCTTTGGGCTAGTTTTGGCAAGCAGTAACCTTCAAGTTCAAATCTGTGCAACCAGTGAGGAAAAAACAGAAGTAGCAAATAAATAAATAAATAATAGGTTTACTTGCTTTTGAAAGACTTAGAAAATGCTTTACCAAATGATTAAATGAGACAGCTTTAACCATTTAAGATTAGCACAGAGAAATCTAGGGGTGACTTAACAAAACTAATACATAGTTAAATTCCATTTCATGCTCTCTTTAAGTCTACTTATATGCCCATTTATGTGGCTAACATCCCCTTTTTGTGATTTTCCTCCTGGTATGTAATTACATTTCTACAATGATCACAGCTGGATCTTCATTTCATGGAATTGTTTTATTCCACATGCATCCCATACAATATGTTCTGAACTTCAATATGGAATGGCTTGCCATGTAAAATGCAGCACTGAGAGATTGCTCTTTTATTAATCTGAAAGTCTTATTATGTCAACATGAGCTGGCTTTAGTGTGGAAGGAGAAAAATAATTTCATGACCAGAATTCCAAAATTCTACACCTTTCATTTCATTATGTTGTCTCACACTTGTGACTTGGTCTAGCAAGCCATGAAAAGATAATTACAGCAGAACATTTTAAGGCAGTAATGACTGAGACACAAAAACAAAATTTTTTTGTTATTTGTATGTGTTGAAATTGAGCTACAGCAACACTCACTATTCACTCACTATGAAGACATTATTCAGAATGTCTTCAATTTCACATAGCAAAGCAACTGAATTTTCATGTATTTCTAGTAGTATTCACACTGTATAGTGCTCTTCTTTTTAAATAATCAGCATGTTATTGAAAGAAGAGTAGAGTTTTTGTTAAATTAACATAAAACCCTAGATTAACATAAAACCCTTTTGCTGTTCATGGCTGCCAGCATGTTTTTGTTAAAATCTTCCAGGAAGTCTCCCAGACAATACTCTGTCGTTGAATGCTAATATCTATACTATTAATTTCTCATTGAGAATGGAGTTTCATAATCCAGTGAAGCTTTTTGATATTACCATTATTTATTTTTAAAAATTCTATTGCATCTACCATGTATACTTTTTATCTTAATAGAATGGGTGAAACCTTTAGAATAAAGCGCAACCTTTTATTTGTATAAAATTATTTTAATTTATTCCAAGCATTTATTTTTGCATTTTTTTCAAGTCATTTTTCTTTTGATAGGGTATGCTCCATGGAGTGCTTCACAATTGAACATTGCATTCAAAATTTACATTCTATTCAATAATTATTCTATTGTTATGAATTCATTGTCTTAAATTTATATGAGACTTAGACTAGATTTGAAAATATTTATACCTAATGGATTATCAGGCCACTAAATTGGAGACTATATCCACGTAATAGACCATTGAACATTGCATTCAAAATTTACATTCTATTCAATAATTATTTTATTGTTATGAATTCATTGTTTTTCTTTTTTTTTTTTTTTTTTTTTTTTTTTTTTTTGAGACGGAGTCTCGCTCTGTCGCCCAGGCTGGAGTGCAGTGGCGCGATCTCGGCTCACTGCAAGCTCCGCCTCCCGGGTTCACGCCATTCTCCTGCCTCAGCCTCCCGAGTAGCTGGGACTACAGGCGCCCACAACCGCGCCCGGCTAATTTTTTGTATTTTTAGTAGAGACGGGGTTTCACCGTGGTCTCGATCTCCTGACCTTATGATCCGCCCGCCTCGGCCTCCCAAAGTGCTGGGATTACAGGCTTGAGCCACCGCACCCGGCCGTTTTTCTTAAATTTATTTGAGACAGACTAGATTTGAAAATCTTTATACCTAATAGATTATCAGGTCACTAAATTGGAGACTATATCCATGTAATAGACTCAGAAGTACTTGAAAAGTTGGTATTTTCTCTCTCCCTCAACTTCTAAGCTTTAATAGTCCTATTAAACTTTTTTTAAATTGTATGAAAAACAAGTCTTACAAAATTGCTTCAAAAAAGAGATGTCTTCAGTCGGATATTTTAAGATGTACTACATAATAGAGTTCTCTTTTAGCAACTCAAAGTTTATATTAGCAAGGACTGTGAAAATTCCTGGAATAAAAATTTTGAGTTAATGTTGTTTCACCTAGTGTTTCCAGATATATTTAATGATGGGAAGCCCCATGCCCTATGCACATTTCATTGCACTGATATTTCCTTCAAACACTGATCTAAGGTGGAGAGACATAAGATGGATCTTGTACTAAGAAAGAAGAGGAGAGAGACAATGTGCAGTCCCCCAATCCTGGAAGTTAGTAAAATACTATCTGATGATTTGCTTTGGTTTTATGCTTTAGGTTGATGGGGAAGAAATAAATGAAATCTCGTACCCCAAAGGAAAATGTTCTACTTATCAGATAAAGGGATCACCAAACTTGGCTCTGTCCAAAGGTAGTTTTCCAAATCAGTCATCTAATTACTCTAAATGCTCTAATAACTCAGGTAATTAAAAAAAATAGGTATCCTCTTTTCTTTGCTTTATATATTACTGTAGCTTTAACGGGAAAGATTATTGCTCAAATAAAGAAAAGAACAATATACAAATGTCCCAGTATTCATTCTCGTCTCTGAGACTAATTTTTTTTAAGTGATTAAAAAGATAGCTGCTGTGTTCTACAGTGTTTCTTATGTTTTGTGAAGTAGCAATTCACAGGCTACCTAATAGTTTAGAAAAAATGTCTTCAGGATGTTTTGTCTGGTCTATTATATCCTTAATCTTTGTAACATAACTTTGTTTCTTTCATGAATTAATACATTGAGAGTCATTTAAGAAAATAAACATTAAATTATTAATGCCTTGTGAAAAGCCATATCACCAACATTGATTTTGGTTTATTCTTTGTAATTTACATTTGTGTGGTCTTTCGTCATAGCAGCCAGGGTAGTTCTAGAACTAAAAATGACTGGATCACATTAGTGTAAACTACTTTTCCAGTCATTGCTACTTTTAAAATTGGTTGCTTAAAATTTGAAAGCACCTAGCAAATTCTATTTAACGCCTTGTCCCTTTCTCGTGTCAATATTTTTAACGTAAAACCCCATGTAAATTATTATTTTTCAAGAATCCTGTATACAAGAAGATGACATTTATGATGATCCCCAAGAAGCTGAAGTTATCCAGTCTCTGCTGGATGTTGTGGATGAGGAAGCCCAGAATCTTTTAAACCAAAATAATGCAGCAGGAAACTCCTGTGTTCCAGGTACATGAACCAGATGAATAAATTGGTATACTATGGAGTACAAGAACATCTCTAGGGAGCATTTTTTGAGTAAATATGTAATGCATTAGTTCTTCCTCTATTCCTCATTAGTGTGTAATATTTCAGAAACAAAATAGAATTTGTTATCTCCTTTTTTTTTATTTTCCATATTTATAAGTGGGTTACCTTATTAGTGAGATCTCCAAATGTATCATTTATATCATGAATTTTACTTCTAGAAGTTAGTCCAAACATTTTCCCCCAGCCATTCTCATTTTAATTTTAGTAGATAATTGTAACCAGAAATTTTATACTGATATATACTTGATCATTTCTTCCTAACTTTTCTAGTTAAAACATTGAAACTATTTATGGATATTGGTTTATACACTGCCTTCTTTTGCAGGCAAATGAAAACTTTTCTACCTCCTCAATAGTTTTATTAATTCATCTTGGCCTTTATATTCCTCTCTCAGGTACATTAAAGATGAATGGGAGGTTATCAGCAGAGAGAACAGAAGATACAGACTGCGATGGTTCACCTTTACCTGAGTATCTTACTGAGGTAACAGTAATACCTAAACAACCTAGGATATGTCAACTTGTTAGAATTATGGGTTTTAACCCAGAAGGTGAAATAATCAGAGATTATTTCCTGTTTTACTCAAAAATTAAATTTAGGAGGAAAACAGAGATTAATTTCATGTGTTACATTAAAGTGTCATCCTATCCTAGTGAAAGAATCATTACACAAATTTTCTCAAATTAAAAAAAATAGAAAAAAAACAATTGGTTTTCAAAAATGTAATGCTAAACTTTCTAAATTATTCTTTAAAACCTTAAAACTTAGGATCTTCTAGGACATTAGACTAAGGAAAAGCATGAAATAGTGGATAAATTATATTTAAGGTTCTTCAAACTCAGCATCACCCTATGTGTACAAATCTGACCTTGCTTAATATTCTGGGATAATTCTTCTCATTATCCTTCTTAATCTTCCTACTTTATATATTCAAAATTAAAACTGTGCTGGTTTGAATGTTCTTACACTAGTTATCATGGATGCTTGTACTTACACACAATCTCATACATACATAACTGTTCATTAAATATTTACAAATAGTGTGTGTATATATATATATATATATATACACAGAAGCTTATGACTGATAAGTGTATATTTCTCAAGCTACAAAAATAATCATACAAATATTAGATATCTCAAAATGTGACAGTCGGTAGTGGTTTTTCTTAAGATGAACTTTCATATAATCAGAATATTAATAATTACAGTAAAAATAGGCTCTTTAGAAAAGGTTTTCTGAACATTTTAAGTCATGACTTTATCACATTTTTATTAATATTTAATAGTAACATTAAAATGCCCCTTAAAATGTATGTTGCAATGTCTTTTAACTAAGAAAGTAAAAATCTGTAATTGCCATTTCAGAAATGTGATGTAGGCTGAGCGCATTGGCTCATGGCGGTAATCCCAGCACTTTTGAAAGGCCGAGGAGGGCAGATCACTTGAGGTCAGGAGTTCAAGACCAGCCTGGCCAACATGGTGAAACCCTGTCTCTGCCAAAAATATAAAAAATTAGCCAGATTTGGTGGTGCACGCCTGTAATCCCAGCCCTTCAGGAGTCTGAGGCAGGAGAACCACTTGAACCTGGGAGGCAGAGGTTGCAGTGAGCGGAGATCATGACACTGCACTCCAGCCTGTGCAATAGATCGAGACTCAGTCCCCCCAAAAAATAAAAGTCATGTCACATGCTTTTTCTTTTAAAAGAGTAAAGAAAGCTTGTTAACATAATATAGATTCTCATTTATACTGAGCTATGACTATTTTATGGCAGAAAACTTCTTTCAAGTTATCTTTTTTTATTATTTTCATTATGAAAATATATTACATCCTTATTGTAAAAAAGTTTCCAACAGAATCTTCAAAAATGTAAGTCCCAGCCAGGTATGGTGGTTCATGCCTGTAATCTCAACACTCTGGGAGGCCGAGGTGGGCTGATCACCTGAGGTTGGGAGTTCAAGACCAGCCTGACCAACATGGAGAAACCCCATCTCTACTAAAAATACAAAATTAGCTGGGCAAGGTGTTGCATGCCTGTAATCCCAGCTACTTGGGAGGCTAAGGCAGGAGAATCGCTTTAACCTGGGAGGCGGAGGTTGCAGTGAGCCAAAATCACGCCACTGCACTCCATCCTGGGCAACAAGAGTGAGAGTCCGTCTCAAAAAAAAAAAAAAGTAGGTCCCTTTTTAAAAACATATTTATCTTATTCATCTGAGGTAGCTATTGTTAAAAATTTTGATTTCTACCTTTCCACTGTGCATATCAAAACATAAATATTTATATACATACATAATTTTTTAATATACATTTTATCACATGGTTCTGAATTTGGTTTTCACTTAAGAATTGATCATTACCCTCTTTCCATGTGAGATGTATAAATTTGCCTCACACATTTTAATGACTTCCTATTATTTTATTGTAAGTTTATACCATAATTTATTAAATTGGCCATCTGTTGATGAATTTTAGATTTTCTTTTTGTCAGCAAGAGGACACAAATTATTAGGAACTATATAATTGTCTTGCCACTGAAGTACAGATAGATCCTGCAAATACATGCATTGAGAATACATTTTGGGCTAGATATATTAAATTAGTACTTCCTGAATAAATGGGACTTCTGCTTTAGAATCTATTTTAAATAATGGTAAACAAAGCAAAGAAAGTGAGGGAACAAATTTAGGAAAGGAGTAACAGGGATCTTAGATTAAAACATTTAAAATTTTTATTTGTATCTAATTCTAGGAACATGTTTAAATCACTATGACAATTATATTCATAAGCAGACAAATTTAAAATTTGCAAATATGACTAATCTCCCCTAGCTGAAAGAAGACCGAGCTAGCATTCTGGAAAAGTTTTCTGTTTCATCTTATATTTCTAGAATATTACCTATATTTTAGAACTGGCTAGTTTTAAGAATTATTTAGAACTTCTGATAATAGTCTTTTATAAGTGCTTGAAATCACCCTAAACAAATTGTGTATTATTTACTGAATTGGTTCTAACAGTATATTCTGTAACTTTGAAAGTTTTATCATGTACCAAAAGTTAAGATGCTAACCATTGGTATTAAAAAGTATAGGAATATAGAAATATCTTCTTATAGAAGAAAGATTATACATGATACCTATTTATACATTCATTGTGTTTCTCATTCAGTATTGTAATTGTACTCTTTAGTACCTCTTAGTGAAGTACTTTAGGTCAATGCCTATGTCTTATTTAAGAATGAAAGAATGAATGCTAATCATATACATTACTATAAATTATTGTCTACAGTTTCAAAACCATTTAGCTGTTGAACTTATTTGACTAATTTTGCTGGAGATGATGGGGTAAGAAGAGGTGTTAGGGTTTCTGTCCTAAATTTGCTTGTCCACTCTGGTAGTCAACTTGAGAGAAGTACACATGTAAATAAGTAAATGTAATTTTTAAAAAGCTGTAGAAACATATTCTATTAAATGTTTATATGGAGTTCAGCGAGAGCTACAAAGAAGGGGGAAAATGGTCGGGGCTACACAGGAGTAGGTGGATAAAGTTATTAAAGCTTTCTAGAGAATTAGCATCTTAAAGATGTTTGATAGTTAAGATAAGCTAGGAAAGAGCATTCCATACATACTGTGGAGCTGCTTTAGCAGAGGAATGAAGGTATAGATGAGCCTGGAACATTCAGGACACTCAGTCATTGCAAGTAGGGTATCACAGGGTGTCTTGAAAGCTAAGCCTAAAAAGATAGGCAAGGTGTTAGTTCATGAAGTGACTTACATGCCATGCCAAGGAATTTGATCTTTCCACATCTCTTGCCACTGAAATGAATCAATATGCTTTCTAATTCTGGTTATTTTTTAATGGTTTTAATTTCTTCAAACATATTCTTCTTATGTAGTGTTTTTAATTTCTTAAGCAAAAACAAGGCAAAAACTTTTAGTGACTCTCCGGCACCTGAGGATAATTCTGCTTGACTGTTGGATCTCAGAAGGACTGGCTTTATGGGCATTCAGCCAGTGCAATCACTCAGAACCCTGTGCTTATAAGAGCCTCCTACCTCGAATATGCTATAGTGCTGTACCATCACCAACTTGAAGTTCTTAATAAGTTTTTAACAAGAGATCTCTTATTTGCATATGGCTCCTGGCACTGCAAATTATGTAGTTCATCCTAGATCCAGGAGATAGTTCCTCTTCTCTCAAGTTACTGGATCTGGAGTCCTTGAGCACTAGGATTGTAAAATAACCTTCAAATGGGCTGACCACTCTTTTAAAAAATCTTAAATATATTTGGTGAGGCAGTACCACAGCTGCCTCCTCTTCCAAAGGTCCTTCAGTCCATACTGACAAGAAACTGAAGGCCAATCTTCTTAACCAACCCTCCCCCATACACAAGTGAACTTTACAAAAATAGTGGTAATTGGTTAGTACAGGTATCACTGTAGCTTATTTCTAATTGAGTTTTACCTCACCATTTTCATTTAATAATAGTATTATTAAAATTTTCATATTTATAACAGCATTTGACTCTTATAAAAGGCTTTGTACTTTCTAAAATCATTATACACATGCTATATTCTTAGACCAGGATTGTAATGGGAAATAAGAAATGCAAATGACTTTAGTTGGAAAAAAAATTTAATCCAGACTAAAATGAGCAGCTTCTTAAAACAGATGAGGTCTAGGAAATTTCCTTTCAGTTGACAGTGGATTAAAACCTTTTTCCTTCTACTGTAGAAGTTCTACATTTACATCAACTAAATTGAAATTATTATCAGGGTAATTTAATTATGGTACTTTTTAACTCTACAAAGTCTGTAACTGAAAGGTCATATTACAGGTGTCATTTTTATTAAGTGGATGTAATAAACTAGGTCTCAGACATAAGCGTGTGTGGGCACACAGTGGTGAACAGACCGACATGATTCCTGCCTTGGTAAGAGCTTACTAATGGAGAGGAAAGGAGGAAAAAATCAAACACACAAATAAATATGTAATTACAAGTTGCGTTAAGGTCTGTGAAGTTTGTTTGTTGTTTTTAAGTGCCAACACACAAAAAAAAGAATAACCAAGGAAACCTGCTTTAGATTGGGTGGATAGAAAACATCTTCAGGAGGAGAAGACACCATCAGAAGGGCTTTGTAGTAAGAAGGGATGAGTGATTTTGAAGAACTAAAAGACCCATGAATTTGAAGCCTAGTGGGTAAAGGGGAGATTATAAAAGTAGACAGGGGCCAGATAATTCAGGGTCTTCAAGGGAATTTCCTATTTGTTAAGAAAATTTGTCCTGATAAAGGTTCAATCGTATAATTTACTAACCATTTAAGAATAAAATTTGGGGGTGGTTGCTTCCAAAATGGCCGAATAGGAACAGCTCCGGTCTGCAGCTCCTAGCAAGATCAATGCAGAAGATGGGTGATTTCTGCGTTTCCAACTGAGGTATCTGATTCATCTCAATGGGACTCATTGGACAGTGGGTGCAGCCTATGGAGGGTGAGCTAAAGCAGGGTGGGGCATCACCTCACCCAGGAAGCACAAGGGGTCAGGGGATTTCCCTTTCCTAGCCAAGGAAAGCTGTGACAGACTGTACCTGGAGAAACGGTACACCCCTGACCATATACTGCGCGTTTCCCACAGACCCAGCAACCAGCAGACCAGAAGATACCCTCCAGTGTCTGGCTCAGCAGGTCCCATGCCCACGGAGCCTTGCTCACTGCTAGTGCAGCCGTCTGAGATCAACCTGCAACACTGCAGCTTGACCAGTGGGGGGCATCCACCATTGCTGAGGCTTGAGTAGCTCACAGTGTAAACAAAGCTGCTGGGAAGTTCAAATGGGACGGAGCCCACCGCAGCTCAGCAAGGCCTACTGCCTCTCTAGATTCCACCTCTGGGGGCAGGGCAGAGCAGAACAAAAGGCAGCAGACAGCTTCTCCAGACTTAAACGTCCCTGTTTGACAGCTCTGAAGAGAGCAGTGGTTCCCTCAGCACACCATTCAAACTCTGAGAACAGATAGACTGCCTCCCCAAGTGGGTCCCTGATCCCCATGTAGCCTGACTGTGATACACCTCTCAGTAGGGGTCAACAGACACCTCAAACAGGCGGGTGCCCCTCTGGGACGAAGCTTCCAGAGGAAAGATCAGGCAGCAATATTTGCTATTCTACAGCCTCTGCTGGTGATACTCAGGCAAACAGGGTCTGGAGTGGACCTCCAGCAAACTCCAACAGACCTGCAGCTGAGGGGCCTGACTGAAGGAAAACTAGCAAACAGAAAGGAATAGCATCAACATCAACAAAAAGGTCATCCACTCCAAAACCCTATCTGTAGGTCACCAACATCTAAGAACAAAGGTAAAGAAAACCACAAAGATGGGGAGAAACCAGAGCAGAAAAGCGGAAAATTCCAAAAACCAGAGCGCCTCTTCTCCTTCAAAGGATCGCAGCCCCTCGCCAGCAAGGGAACAAAACTGAACAGAGAATGAGTTTGACGAGTTGACAGAAACAGGCTTCAGAAGTTCGGTAATAACAAACTACTCCAAACTAAAGGAGCATGTTCTAACCCATCACATGAAAGCTAAAAACCTTGAAAAAAAGTTAGACAAATGGCTAACTAGAATAAACAGTGTAGATAAGACCTTAAATGACCTGATGGAGCTGAAAACCATGGCACGAGAACTTCATGATGCATGCATGAGCTTCAGTAGCCGATTCAATCAAGTAAAATAAAGGATATCGGTGATTGAAGATCAAATTAATGAAATAAAGCAAGAAGATTAGAGAAAAAAGAGTGAAAAGAAACAAACAAACACTCATAGAAATATGGGACTATGTGAAAAGACCAAATCTATATTTGATTGGTGTACTGGAAAGGACAGGGAGAATGGAACCAAGTTGGAAAACACTCTTCAGGATATTACTCAGGAGAACTTCCCCAACCTAGCAAGGCAGGCTGACATTCAAATTCAGGAAATACAGAGAACACCACAAAGATACTCCTAGAGAAGAACAACCCCAAGACACGTAATTATCAGATTCACCAAGGTTGAAACGAAGGAAAAAATGTTAAGGCAGCCAGAGAGAAAGTTCAGGTTACCCACAAAGGGAGGCCCATCAGAATAACAATGGATCTCTCAGCAGAAAGCCTACAAGCCAGAAGAGAGTGGGGGCCAATATTCAACATTCTTAAAATAATTTTCAACCCAGAATTTCATATCCAGTCAAACTAAGCTTCATAAGTTAAGGAGAAATAAAATTCTTTACAGATAAGCAAATGCTGAGAGATTTTGTCACCACCAGGCCTGCCTTACAAGAGCTCCTGAAGGAAGCACTAAACATGGAAAGGAACAACTAGTACCAGCCACTGCAAAAACACCCCAAATGGTAAAGACTATCGACGCTATGAGGAAACTGCATCAATTAACAGGCAAAATAACCAGATAACATCATAATGACAGGATCACATTCACACATAACAATATTAACCTTAAATGTAAATGGACTAAATGCCCCAATTAAAGACACAGATTGGCAAATAGGATAAAGAGTCAAGACCTATCGGTGTGCTGTATTCAGGAGACCCATCTCACATGCAGTGATGTGCATAACCTCAAAATAAAGGGATGGAGGAAGATCTACCAAGCAAATGGAAACAAAAAAAAAAGCAGGGGTTGCAATCCTAGTCTCCGATAAAACAGACTTTAAACCAACAAAGATCAAAAAAGATGAAGAAATCCATTACATAATGGTAAAAGGATCAATTCAACAAGAAGAGCTAAATATCCTAAATATATATGCACCCAATACAGGAGCACCCAGATTCATAAAGCAAGTCTTTAGAGACCTACAAAGAGACTTATACTCCTATACAATAATAATGGGAGACTTTAACACCCCGCTGTCAATATTAGACAGATCAGCGAGACAGAAGGTTAACAAGGATATCCAGGACTTGAACTCAGCTCTGTACCAAGTGGACGTAATAGATATTTAGAGAACTCTCCACTCCAAATCAACAGAATATACATTCTTCTCAGTACCACATCACACTTACTCTAAAATTGAACACATAATTGGAAGTAAAACACTACTCAGCAAATGTAAAAGAACAGAAATTGTAACAAACTGTCTCTCAGACCACAGTGCCATCATATTAGAATTTAGGATTAATAAACTCATTCAAAACCAAACAACTACCTGAAAACTGAACAACCTGCTCCTGAATGACTAGTGGGTACATAACAAAACGAAGGCAGAAATAAAGATGTTCTTTGAAACCAATGAGAACAAAGACACAATGTACCTGAATCTCTGGGGCACATATAAAGCAGTGTGTAGAGGGAAATTTATAGCACTAAATGCTCACAAGAGAAAGCAGAAAAGATCTAAAATCAACACCCTAACATCACAATTAAAAGAACTAGAGAAGCAAGAGCAAACACATTCAAAAGCTAGCAGAAGGCAAGAAATACCTAAGATCGGCGCAGAACTGAAGGAGACAGAGACACAAAAAACCCTTCGAAAAATCAATGAATCCAAGAGCTACTTTTTTGAAAAGATCAACAAAATACACCACTAGCAAGACTAATAAGGAGAAAAGAGAGAAGAATCAAATAGATGCAATAAAAAATGATAAAGGGGATATCACCACCGATCCCACAGAAATACAAACTGCCATCAGAGAATGCCATAAACACCTCTATGCAAATAAACTACAAAATCTAGAAGAAATGGATAAATTCCTGGACACATACACCCTCCCAAGACTAAACCAAGAAGAAATTGAATCTCTGAATAGACCAATAACAGGCTCTGAAATTGAGGCAAAAATTAATAGCCTACCAACCACAGTCAAATTCTACCAGAGGTACAAAAGAGAGCTGGTACCATTCCTTCTGAAACTAATCCAATCAATAAAAAAAAAGAGGGAATCCTCCCTAACTCATTTTATGAGGCTAGCATCATCCTGATACCAAAGCCTGGCAGAGACACAACAAAGAGAATTTTAGGCTAATATCCCTGGTGAACATTGATGCAAAAATCCTCAATAAAATACTGGCAAACCGAATCCAGCAGCACATCAAAAAGCTTATCCATCACAATCAACTCAGCTTCATCCCTAGGATGCAAATCAGTAAACATAATCCATTGCATAAACAGAACCATCGACAAAAACCACATAATTATCTCAATAGATGCAGAAAAGGCCTTTGACAAAATTCAACAGCCCTTCATACTAAAAACTCTCAATAAACTAGGTATTGATGGAATGTATCTCAAAATAATAACAGCTATTTATGACATATTCACAGCCAATATCATACTGAATGGGCAAAAACTGGAAGCATTCCCTTTGAAAACCAGCACAAGATAAGGATGCCCTCTCTCACCACTCCTATTCAATACAGTATTGGAAGTTCTGGCTAGGGAAATCAGGTGAGAGAAAGAAATAAAGGATGTTCAGTTACAAAAAGAGGAAGTCAGATTGTCTCTGTTTGCAGATGACATGATTGTATATTTAGAAAACCCCATTGTCTCAGCCCAAAATCTCCTTAAACAGATAAGCAACTTCAGTAAACTATCAGGATACAAAATCAATGTGCAAAAATCACAAGTATTCCTGTACACCAATAGTAGACAGAGAGCCAAATCATGCATGAACTCCCATTCACAATTACTACAAAGAGAATAAAATACCTAGGAATCCAACTTACAATGGATGTGAAGGACCTCTTCAAGCAGAACTACAAACCACTGCTCAATGAAATAAAAGAGGACACAAACAAATGGAAGAACATTCCATGCTTATGGATAGGAAGAATCAATATTGTGAAAATGGCTATACTGCCCAAGGTAATATATTGATTCAATGCTATCCCCATCAAGCTACCACTGACTTTCTTCACAGAATTGGAAAAAACTAAAGTTCATATGGAACCCAAAAAGAGCCCACATAGCGAAGACAATCCTAAGCAAAAAGAACAAAACTGGAGGCATCACACTACCTGACTTCAAACTACACTACAAAGCTACAGTAACCAAAACAGCATGGTACTGGTACCAAAACAGATACATAGACCAATGGAACAGAACTGAGGCCTTAGAAATAATACCACACATCTACAACCATCTGATCTTTGACAAACCTGACAAAAACAATCAATGGGGAAAGGATTCCCTATTTAATAAACGGAGCTGGGAAAACTGGATAGCCATATGTAGAAAAACTGAAACTGGATTCCTTCCTTACACCATATACAAAAATTAACTCAAGATGGATTACAGACTTAAATGTAAGACCTAACCCCATAAAAACCCTAGAAGAAAACCTAGGCAATATCATTCAGGACATAGGCATGGGCAAAGACTTCATGACTAAAACAACAAAAGCCATGGCAACAAAAGCCAAAACAGACAAATGGGATCTAATTAAACTAAAGAGCTTCTGCACAGCAAAAGAAACTATCATTAGAGTGAACAGTTTTTGCAATCTACCCATCTGACAAAGGACTAGTATCCAGAATCTACAAACAACTTAAATAAATTTACAAGGAAAAAAAGAATCCCATCAAAAAGTGGGCAAAGGATATGAACAGACACTTCTCAAAAGAAGACATTTATGCAGCCAAGAGACATGTGAAAAAATTCTCATTGTCACTAGTCATCAGAGAAATGCAAATCAAAACCACAATGAGATACCATCTCATGCCAGTTAGAATGGCGATCATTCATGTCACCTGCAAATAGATTTAGTTTTACTTCTTCCTTTCCAGTCCAGATGCCTTTTATTTCTTTTTCTTGATTGCTATGACTAGGACCTGCCATACAGTCTTAAATAGAAGTGATGAGAGAAACATCCTTGTCTTGTTCCTGATTTTAGGAGAAAAATGCCTTTAGTTACATTAAATATGTTGCGTGTGGGTTTTTTTAAGATAGCCTTTATCAGATCGAGTAAGTGCCCTTCTTTTTTTAATTTGAGACAGAGTCTGGCTCTATCACCCAGGTTGGTGTGCAGTGACATGATCTCGTCTCACTGCACCTCTGCCCCATGAATTCAAATTATTTTCCTGCCTCAGCCTCCTGAATAGCTGGGATTACAGGTGCACACCACCACACCTGGCTAATTTTTTAAATTTTTTAGTAGAGAAAGTATTTCACCATGTTGGCCAAGCTGGTCTCAAACTCCTGACCTCAGGTGATCTGCCCACCCTGGCCTCCCAAAGTACTGGGATAACAGGCATGAGCCACCACACTCAGCCTGAAGTTCCCTTCTGTTCCTAGTTTATTGAATGTTTTCTTATCATGAAAGGTATTAAATTTTGTCAAATGCTTTTCCTGCATTAATTGAGATTACCATGGTTTTTCATCCTTTATCCCATCGATATGATGTATTATATTAATTTATTTTCATATATTAAGCCAACTTTGCATTCCTGGAATAAATCCCACTTGGTTATAGTGTCTTATTCTTTTTGTATGTTGCTTGATTTGTGTTGCTAGTACTTTGTTGAGGAGTTTCCCATATATATTCCATCTTTATTTCAATAAAGAAATTAGTCTGTAAAAAAAAAAAAAAAAAAAAAAAAAAGAATGGCTATCATTAAAAAGTCAGGGAACAGCAGAAGCTGGAGAGGATGTGGAGAAATAGGAACACTTTTACACTGTTGGTGGGAGTGTAAAGTAGTTCAATGTTTGTGGAAGACAGTGTGGTGATTCCTCAAGGATCTAGAACTAGAAATACTCTTTGACCCAGCGATCCCATTACCGGGTATATACCCAAAGAATTATAAATCATGCTACCATAAAGACACATGTACACGTATGTTTTTTGCATCACTGTTCACAGTAGCAAAGACTTGGAACCAACCCAAATGTCCATCAATGATAGACTGAATAAAGAAAAGGTGGCACATATACACCATGGAATACTATGCAGCCTTAAAACAGGATGAGTTCATGTCCTTTGCAGGGACATGGATGAAGCTAGGAACCATCATTCTAAGCAAACTATCACAAGGACAGAAAACCAACCACCACATGTTCTCACTCATAGGTGGGAGCTGAACAATGAGAACACATGGACACAGGGCGGGGAACGTCACACACCAGGGCCTGTCACGGGTGTGGGGGATTGGGGGAGGGATAGCATTAGGAGAAATACCTAATGTAAATGATGAGTTTATGGGTACAGCACACCAACAAGGCACATGTATACCTATGTAACAAACCTGCATGGTATGCACATGTACCCCAGAACTCGAAGTATAACCAAAAAAGGATACAATTTGACATCTCTTTCTAATTGTAGCAAACTGCTCCTGCTGCAGTATTTGGATCTTTGAAACATACCATACTCAGTTAAAGTATGAGTTGATTAATCTTTAATGATAAAGGGGCAATATATTATAATTTAACATCTTTGAAACTACTAAGATTTTCTCAAAGCTTTTTTAAGATTTTAAAATTGAAGTAGTAGAAAAGCATATACCAAACGTGCATATCTAAATAATCATTAATTCACACTTTCATCTTTTTTCCTCTTTACCTCTTTCCTATTAATATTTTTAAGATAAGAAATGAAGGCCAAGCTGGCTGCAATGGCTGACACCTGTAATCCCAAAACTTTGGGAGGCTAAGGCAGGAGAGCGACTCAAGGCTAGGAGTTTAAGACCAGCCTGGGCAACATAGTGAGATTCCATCTCTACAGAAAAAAAAAAAAATTTAAATTAACCAGGCATGGTGGCATACACCTGTAGTCCCTAGTACTCAGGAGGCTGAGGGGGGAGGATTGCTTGAGCCCAAGAGTTTGAGGTTACAATGAGTCATGATTGTACCACTGAACTCCAGCCCAGGCAACAGACTCCATCTCTTTAAAAAAATGAAAAGCCAAGATGAGTGTGAAGATAACTAAGTGGGAACAGCAAAGACTGTTGGGCCACTGATGTCTCAGCCACTCTTTGGAGTGTATTAATTGAATGTCCTATGTGTCTTTGTAATATAAAGATGAACAATAACAGTAAATATAGGAAATAACTAACAGGAAAAAAAATAGTATGAGATTGATTTTTTTGTTACAATGGGCTGATTTGATTCTTATTTATTTTTATTGTAGCCCACCAAAATGAATGGCTGTGAAGAATATTGTGAAGAAAAAGTAAAAAGTGAAAGGTAAGAAAATAATTTGCAAAGTATCCATAATGCTTCTATCTATCTGTCTGTCTGTCTATAAATGCTCTGAGTAAAATAAGCATTGTTGAGTAAATTATGAAACTATGGTTGAATATTAAGAATGCTTTAAATTTTTCAGGCCAGGTGCAGTGGCTCATGCCTGTAATCCCAGTGCTTTGGGAGGCTGAGGCTGGCGGATCACCTGAGGTCAGGAGTTCAAGACTAGCCTGGCCAACATGGTGAAACCCCGTTCTCTACTAAAAAGACAAAAACCCAGGCGTAGTGTCTCATGCCTGTAATCCCAGAACTTTGGGAGGCTGAGATGGGCGGATCACTTGAGGCCAGGAGTTGGAGACCAGTCTGGCCAACATGGTGAAACCCCGTCTCTACTAAAAATATAAAAATTAGCTGGGTGTGGTGACGTGTGTCTGTAATCCCAGCTACTCAGGAGGCTAAGGCAGGAGAATTACTGGAACCCGGGAGGTGGATGTTACAGTGAGCCGAGATCACGCCACTGTACTCCAGCCTGGGCAACAGAGCGAGACACTGTCTCAAAAAAAAAAAAAAAGTTTTAAAATTTTTGTTACTAGGAGATTCTAGTGACATGTGAAAATGTGTTTATTATACCATTGCTTCAAAAAAGCGATATTCTCTTAACCATGGGAAAAAATGAATGAAAGAGTGAACTAATGGAAATGTGCCAATAATCATGATAGTGACTGTCTTCTCATGTTGGGTTATGGGTCATTTATTTTTCAGTTTCTCTATTTTTCTATACTTTAAAAATTTACAAATTTTTAAAGAGAATATGAAACAAAAAAAAAAAAAGAAAGTTTTTTAAAACCCACAAAAATATGTTTTAAACAATTTCTAATTATAAAATAAGGTCTTTTTTAACCAAAATATATGTGAGGGAAAGGTTTCATATATATGAGGGGACTTCAGAAAGTTCATGAAAAAATAGAGTTAAAAGATAAAAATGTAAAATATAAACTTTATTAACATAAGCTCCATCAAGTTTAGCACACTTTTGTAGGTGACGATACTAGCCATTTAATTCATCCCTAAAACACAGAAGATCCTGCCAATTTAACCATATCAATGCAGTCTTTTTTACATTATTAACTGAAGAAAAATGCATGCCCTTTACAGATTTTTTGAGATTGAGGAACAAAAAGTCAGAAGGAGCCAAATAAGGGCTCTAAGATGGATTCCTAGTAATTTTCCACTGAAGCTCACAAAATTGCCTTGTTTGATGAGAGGAATGAGCAGGAACATTGTCACACAAGAGGAGAACTCTCTACTGAAACTTTCCCAGACATTTCATGGATATAGAGCTTTTTAACCCAGCAAAATAAGTGTTGTCACCCACAGTGAGTTAGAACAGGGGGAAACATCTGTCATAAAAGCAGCATAATTGCTGCCCTGTTGACATCTTGGGAGCATTAGTCCATGTCCTGGTGTATACTAATGTCATCGGATAAAAGTACTCTGCTTTGTTCCCCCTGAATATCAGAAAGTTCAAAATGTATTCAGGCTTTTATGTATCCTTTTTCACCTCACCTTAGCACTAAACACCGTTCTCCTACCTAGTTTCTCTCTCCTAGCCATCCACCTTACCAAAGCCATCCACCTTACCATCTGTTTTGCACTCCCAAAATATTGAGAACTTGTACTGGGCTTCATTACATTAAGTGAGTGCCCAGGTACAGGAGTGTCCTTCTGGCCTCCTGTTGTAGCAAAAGGCTATACCCGTCAACAGAGACTTCTTTAAATAAATTAAGATACATTGGTATTTTGCAATAGTGGGCAGCTGCTGAAAAGAAGGAGAAAGCTATACGCCAATACAATTGTAATCACTCATCCATGTTGAAGGATAGAAATAAAACCACCACCTTCTACATCCTCAAATGGACTCCTTCAGTCTGAAGTTCAAAGACTTGGGATCTGTCCAAGGATAAATTTTAAAACTGTATTAAACCATTCTACGTCTCAGTTGTTTACATCTACCAATAAATTTTAAGAATTGTGGATTTGGTTTTCTTAATCATTCTATTTTAAAATACTGTAATAATTGTAGAGAAAATCATTCAGGGCTGTAATGTTTAATTTGAGTACAAAAATGAAGAAAATGTTACAAATGTGTTTTGTTTTCATAGCTTAATTCAGAAGTCACAAGAAAAGAAGACTGATGATGATGCAATAACATGGGGAAGTGATGAGTTGCCAACAGAGAGAACAAACTATGAAGATTCTGATAAAGGCAAGAATTGTAATGAGTTTTTTCCTCAAAAATAATGAATTGGGAAAATAAGTTGTTTTTAAGTGATGATTTTCAGACTATATGGATATGCTATTTTACCATATGTATACATTATTTGTTTTTTTTTTTTTTGAAACGGAAACTGGGAGTGCAGTGGCATAATCTTGGCTCACTGCAACCTCCACCTCCCCTGTTCAAGCAATTCTCCTGCCTCAGCCTCCCGAGTAGCTGGGATTACAGGCGGGCATTCAAAGGGAATGCTTGCAGTTTTTACCCATTCTGATACTGGCTGTGGGTTTGTCATAAATAGCTCTTATTCTTTTGAGATACGTTCCATCAATACCGAATTTATTGAGAGTTTTTAGCACGAAGGGCTGTTGAATTTTGTCAAAGGCCTTTTCTGCATCTATTGAGATAATCATGTGGTTTTTGTATTTGGTTCTGTTTATATGCTGGATTACGTTTATTGCCAGGCTTTGGTATCAAGATGATGCTAGCCTCATAAAATGAGTTAGGGAGGATTCCCTCTTTTTCTATTGATTGGAATAGTTTCAGAAGGAATGGTACCAACTCCTCCTTGTACCTCTGGTAGAATTCAGCTGTGAATCATCTGGTCCTGGACTTTTTTTGGTTGGTAGGCTATTAATTATTGCCTCAATTTCAGAGCCTGCTATTGGTCTATTCAGGGATTCAACTTCTTCCTGGTTTAGTCTTGGGAGAGTTTAAGTGTCCAGAAAATTATCCATTTCTTCTAGGTTTTCTAGTTTATTTGCGTAGAGGTGTTTATAGTATTCTCTGATGGTAGTTTGTATTTCTGTAGGATCGGTAGTGATATCCCCTTTATCATTTTTTATTGCAACTCTTTGATTCTTCTCTCTTTTCTTCTTTATTAGTCTTGCTAGCGGTCTATCAATTTTGTAGATCTTTCAAAAAACAAGCTCCTGGATTCATTGATTTTTTGGAGGGTTTTTTGTGTCTCTGTCTCCTTCAGTTCTCTGATCTTAGTTATTTCTTGCCTTCTGCTAGCTTTTGAATGTGTTTGCTCTTGCTTCTCTAGTTCTTTTATTTGTGATGTTAGAGTGTCAATTTTAGATCTTTCCTGCTTTCTCTTGTGGGCATTTAGTGCTATAAATTTCCCTCTACACACTGCTTTAAATGTGTCCCAGTGATTCTGGTATATTGTATCTTTGTTCTCATTGGTTTCAAAAAAACATCTTTATTTCTGCCTTCATTTCGTTATGTACCCAATAGTCATTCAGGAGCAGGTTGTTCGGTTTCCATGTAGTTGAGCAGTTTTGATTGAGTTTCTTAGTCCTGAGTTCTAGTTTGATTGCACTGTGGTCTGAGAGACAGTTTGTTATAATTTCTGTTCTTTTACATTTGCTGAGGAGTGCTTTACTTCCAACTATGTGGTCAATTTTGGAATAAGTGTGATGTGGTGCTGAGAAGAATGTATATTCTATTGATTTGGGGTGGAGAGTTCTGTAGATGTTTATTAGGTCCACTTGGTGCAGAATTGAGTTCAATTGCTGGATATCCTTGTTAACTTTCTGTCTCATTGATCTGTTGACAGTGGGGTGTTAAAGTCTCCCATTATTATTGTATGGGAGTCTAAGCCTCTTTGTAAGTCTCTGAGGACTTGCTGTATGTATCTGGGTGCTCCTGTATTGGGTGCATATATATTTAGGATAGTTAGCTCTTCCTGTTGAATTGATCCCTTTACCATTATGTAATGGCCTTCTTTGTCTCTTTTGATCTTTAATGGTTTAAAGTCTGTTTTATCAGAGTCTAGGATTGCAACCCCTCCTTTTTTTTCATTTTCCATTTGCTTGGTAGATCTTCCTCCATCCCTTTATTTTGGGCCTATGTGTATCTCTGCATGTGAGATGGGTCTCCTGAATACAGCATACTGATGGGTCTTGACTCTTTATCCAATTTGCCAGTCTGTGTCTTTTAATTGGACCATTTAGTCCATTTACATTTAAGGTTAATATTGTTATGTGTGAACTTGATCCTGTCATTATGATATTAGCTGGTTATTTTGCTCGCTAGTTGATGCAGTTTCTTCCTGGCATTGATGGACTTTACATTTTGACATGTTTTTGCAATGGCTGTTACCTGTTGTTCCTTTCCATGTTTAGTGCTTCCTTCAGGATCTCTTGTAGGGCAGGCTTGGTGGTGACAAAATCTCTAAGCATTTGCTTATCTGTTAAGAATTTTATTTCTCCTTAACTTATGAAGCTTAGTTTGGCTGGATATGAAATTCTGGGTTGAAAATTATTTTCTTTAAGAATGTTGAATATTGGCCCACACTCTCTTCTGGCTTGTAGGCTTACTGCTGAGAAATCTGCTGTTAGTCTGATGGGCTTTCCTTTATGTGTAACCTGACCTTTCTCTCTGGCTGCCCTTAACATTTTTTCCTTCATTTCAACTTTGATGAATCTGACAATTATGTGTCTTGGAGTTGCTCTTCTTGAGGAGTATCATTGTGGCATTCTCTGTATTTACTGAATTTGAATGTTGGCCTGCCTTACTAGGTTGGGGAAGTTCTCCTGGATGATATCCTGCAGAGTGTTTTCCAACTTGGTTCCATTTTCTCCCTCACTTTCAGGCACACCAATCAGATGTAGATTTGATCTCTTCACATAATCCCATACTTCTTGGAGGCTTCGTTCATTTCTTTTTACTCTTTTTTCTCCATGCTTCTCTTCTCGTCTCATTTCATTCATTTGATCTTCAATCGCTGATACTCTTTCTTCCAGTTGATTGAGTCAGTTACTGAAGCTTGTGCATTTGTCACGTAGTTTTCATGTTATGGTTTTTGTCTATATCAGTTCTTTTAAAGTCTCCTCTGCATTGATTATTCTAGTTATCCATTCATCCATTATTTTTTCAAGGTTTTTAGTTTCTTTGCACTGGTTACGTAGCTGCTCCTCTAGCTCTAAGAAGTTTGATCGACTGAAACCTTCTTCTCTCAACTCATCAAAGTCATTCTCCGTCCAGCTTTGTTCCATTGCTGGCAATGAGCTGTGTTCTTTTGGAGGGGGAGATGCGCTCTGATTTTTTTAATTTCCAGCTTTTCTGCACTGCTTTTTCCCCATCTTTGTGGTTTTATCTGCCTTTGGTCTTTGATGATGGTGATGTACTGATGGGGTTTTGATGTGGGTGTCCTTTCTGTTTGTTAGTTTTCCTTCTAACAGCCAGGACCCTCAGCTGTAGGTCTGTTGGAATTTGCTTGAGGTCCACTCCAGACCCTGTTTGCCTGGGTATCAGCAGCAGAGGCTACAGAAGATAGAATGTTGCTGAACAGCAAGTGTTGCTGTCTGATTCTTGCTCTGGAAGCTTCGTCTCAGGGGTGTACCCCGCTGTGTGAGGTGTGAGGTGTAGGTCTGCACCTAGTGGGGGATGTCTCCCAGTTAGGCTACTCAGGGGTCAGGGACCCACTTGTGCAGGCAGTCTGTCTGTTCTCATATCTCAACTTCCGTGCTGGGAGATCCACTGCTCTCTTCAAAGCTATCAGACAGGGGCATTAACCTCTGCCGAGGTTTCTGCTTCTTTTTGTTTAGCTATGCCCAGAGGAGGAGTCTACAGAGGCAGGCAGGCCTCCTTGAACTGCGGTGGGCTCCACCCAGTTCAAGCTTCTGGGCAGCTTTGTTTACCTACTTAAGCCTCAGCAATGGTGGGTGCCCCTCCCCCAGCCTCGCTGCCTCCTTGCAGTTAGATCTCCAACTGCTGTGCTAGCAATGAGGGAGGCTCCGTGGGTGTGGGACCCTCCGGGCCAGGTGTGGGATATAATCTCCTGGTGTGCCGTTTGCCAAGACCCTTGGTAAAGCACAGTATTAGGGTAGGAGTTACCTGATTTTCCAGGTGTTGTGTGTCTCAGTTTCCCTTGGCTAGGAAAAGGGATTCCCTTCCCCCTTGTGCTTCCCAGGTGAGGTGATGCCTCACCCTGCTTCAGCTCTCACTGGTCGGGCTGCACCAGCTGACCAGCACCGATTGTCCAGCACTCCCCAGTGAGATGAACCCGGTACCTCAGTTGAAAATGCAGAAATCACCCATCTTCTGTGTCACTCACGCTGGGAGCTGGAGGCTGGAGCTGTTCCTATTTGGCCATCTTTGGCATGCCCCCTCAGTTTGACCATGTATACATACTTTAAGTGGAAATATGAAGTCATAATTTTGCCATTCTGGAAGGAGAAGTCAAGGGGCCCTTTTTTTTTTTTTTTTTTTTTTTTTTTTTTTTTTTTTTTGAGACAGAGTCTTGCTCATCGCCCAGGCCGGTGAATACAGTGGCACAGTCTTGGCTCACTGCAACCTCCATCTCCTGAATTCAAGCAATTCTCCTGCCTCAGCCTCCCGAGTAGCTGGGATTACAGGTGCGTGCCACCACGCCTAGCTATTTTTTTCTCTTTTTAGTAGAGATGGGGTTTCATCATGTTGGCCAGGCTGGTCTCTAACTCCTGACCTCAGGTGATCCACCCACCTGGGCCTCCCAAAGTGCTGGGATTACAGGCATGAGCCACTGCACCTGGCCAATAATTATTATTATCCTAGAATCCCAACCGTATCTTTTATGATCGGGAATCAATTGGTCTGTTTCACTGTTACTGCCTTTGCATGTTATTACTGAGCCAATAGAGAAATGAAATTCTATCCAGTGTTTCATTCCTCTTATTTCATGTCAGGAAGTGTTACTATAATGAAAGAACATGGTTTTGTCATTCAAAGCAAAGTCTTAGTTTTTTTTAAAGAAATTAACAGCTTAGGCTGGGTGTGCTGGCCCACGCCTATAACCCCAGCACTTTGGAAGGCCGAAGCAGGCTAATCACCTGAGGTCAGGAGTTGGACCAGCCTGACCAATAGGCAAAACCCCATCTCTTCTAAAAATACAAAAATTAGCTGGTCATGGGCCAGGGATAACTGGCCCTGGTGTTTGATAGCTTTCTCCATGCAAATAAAGAATTCCCTTGAGTTCTTTGTGCCAAGGATGGATGGTGAAGAGAGAAATCAGTGTTCCTAGAGTAATCTCCCATAGTAAGGAATTTCTGAAGTGTCTCTCTTACTTTCCCCATGTTCTTAGAAGCTAATTTAAATGAAAAGTAGTAATAGAACTAAATTTGGTAATTTTTTGTAATGAGTTCCTGGGGTTTTTTGGGTGGGGAGGGAGCGGGTAACAGTTTAAGCTGCATATGTTATGCAGATTAGAATTTCAAATACAGCTAAGCATACTTGTAAAACTTTAGGACAGCATTTCTCAAATTTGAGAACATAAGAAGCACTTAGAATGTTTATGGAACAGTTTGAATAACATTTAATGCCATTATTTTAGATTATCATTCTCTACTGGTGCCAGGGTGAGCAACACATTGCAACTCAAGGCACTGAAATAATTCAGTGTTTAGTTATGAGTTGGTTATTCAGGTGATCTAGAATGTGCTTTTTATATTATCTTGAAATTAAAACAAAATTTTTAAATGCTTATGTAGAAATACTTGCCTCCATGGGTCAGCAGAGCCCAATTTAAGAAAAACTAGGCTAAGAAATATCTAAAATACATTTGATTTTCTGCAATCAAGCTGTTCATAAAAAGAATGTATATACATATATTTTACTTATGGTCACATTTTAGAGTAAAAGTACTGAAGCAAAGGATATTGTCATTATAATTCTCAATTATCTGCTAAAATGATGGTTCCATTGACTCTGTTGTAACAATTTAAAGGTATTTATTTAACTAAAGTTTGTTTTTTAAAATAAAACATATTAGTCTGTTAGTCTTAACACATACCAATTTTGTATTTGTTTGATGTGCTGTGATTTTTTTCATCTTTTCCCATCATTTATAAAGCCTTTCTCTATATATGAGATCAAGATTTTAGTGTGTGTGTCTGTGTGATGTGTATAAGGAGTCAGGGGAGCATAAAATAGAGAATATTGTGAAGTTTGGGATTCTTCAGAAAAATTCATCTTCTCTTACTGTAACAGAGTTCTGTTGTTGAAAGAATCCCATTTACTGTTATCTAGAATACTTCTTTTAAAAAATTGCCTACCTAGGCCGGGCGCGGTGGCTCAAGCCTGTAATCCCAGCACTTTGGGAGGCCGAGACGGGCGGATCACGAGGTCAGGAGATCAAGACCATGCTGGCTAACACGGTGAAACCCCGTCTCTACTAAAAAATACAAAAAACTAGCCGGGCGAGGTGGCAGGCGCCTGTAGTCCCAGCTACTCGGGAGGCTGAGGCAGGAGAATGGCGTAAACCTGGGAGGTGGAGCTTGCAGTGAGCTGAGATCCGGCCACTGCACTCCAGCTTGGGCGACAGAGCGAGACTCCGTCTCAAAAAAAAAAAAAAAAAAAAAAAAAATTGCCTACCTATTATGTTGTTTCTGAAATTCTGAGAACTAAGTACAATTACCTTTTTATGGCTGGTTTTGCAGGGAAAAGAAACAAGCTGTCCCCAGGCTGCCCATGATAAATCCCTTATCAAAAATGTTTTAAAAGTGCCATTTGAGTCAAGAGAAGCAAAAAGAAACAACATAAACTCCTTTAGAAACTGTAGATGAATGAGAGCCAAGAGCCTTAAACACTTCTGAACGTCAGTGAGGTATCTCCTTAAAAGCTGGGTGTGAGAGTGTGCTAGGGCAGACTTCCCTGTGTTAATTGTAGTTATCAGCCTACCTATTAATTCTATTACCTTATTTATTCTCTCATATTTAAAGACTTTCCCTTTTGTATGATGAGGTAAGAATAGGCTGAAATTAGTTCATTTGTTAATTAAATCTGTTCTGGGGGAAATATTATTAGTTGTTGCGTATTTAAAGACTTTCCTGGCCAGGCACAATGGCTCATGCCTGGAATCCCAGCACTTTGGGAGGCCAAGGCAGGCGGATCGCTTGAGCCCAGGAGTTCAGGACCAGGTTGGGTAACATGGCAAAACCCTATCTCTACAAAAAAATACAAAAAGTGACCCAGGCGTGGTGGTGCTTACCTGTAGTCCCAGCCACCAGGAAGGCTGAGGTGGGAGGACCACCTGAGCCAGGTGGTTGAAGCTGCATTGAGCTGTGATTGTGCCTTTGCACTCCAGCGTGGGCTACAGAATCAGACCGTGTGTGTGTGTGTGTGTATAAAATAAATAAAATAAAGACCTTCCTAGCCAGGTAGAGTGGCTAATATATATATACACACACACACACACACACATTTTTATATATACACATATATACATATATATTTATTATGTGTATATACACACACACATATATAAATATATAAAATAAAGTAACATAAAGACCTTCCTAGCCAGATGCAGTGGCTCGCGTCTCTTGTCCCAGCACTTGGGGAAGCCAAGACAGGAGGATCACTTGAGGCCAGGAGTTCAAGACCAGCTTGGACAACATAGGGAGACTCCATCTCTTCAAAAATATTTAAAAATTAGCCAGGCACAGAGTGGTACATGACTGTGGTCCCAGCTACTTGGGAGACTGAGGCAGGAAGATCCCTTGAGTCTGGGAGATCAAGGCTGCAGTGAGCTGTGATTACAGAACTGTACTCCATCCTAGGTGACATTTGACTTTAGAATTGACTTTAGAACCTAGGACTATCTGACCCCAACAACACCCCACATGGAATATTCTATAACCCTCACAGACAATACTGTCAATAAATTGTGCTCTAACTCATCACTTTTTGGCAGAGTTGGGTTTTTTAAATTGTATTTTTTCCTAAAATATAAACACTTTTAAACAGAAGTTAAAAATTAAGACACAAAGTTCTGTCTCATAAAGAGATAGAACAAGATTCTATTTCTAAATAAATAAATAGACTTTCCCTTTTGTAAGATGAGGTGAACATAGGCTGAAATTAGTTCACTTAGTTAAATCTGTTCTGGAGGAACTGTTTTTAAATTGCTGTCCTTCCTATTAGATCATTCCTTTCTGACAAACGAGGAGCTCGCTGTACTCCCTGTCGTCAAAGTGCTTCCCTCTGGTAAATACACGGGTGCCAACTTAAAATCAGTCATTCGAGTCCTGCGGGGTTTGCTAGATCAAGGAATTCCTTCTAAGGAGCTGGAGGTAAGTGGCTTCTGCCAATGATTCTCTCCCAAGGTGTATGCATTTAGTTTGTAAGGAAAATGTATCTTTACTAGCCCAAGATTAGAAGAAATTTTGAAAATTTTCCAACTCTAAAAGCACCACCTTATCACATCTAGCAGAAAATTAATTTTTCTGATTAGGATTCCAATAATAGTGATTTAAAATGTTAACTACTTGGAACTTGATACATTTCCCTGAAGATTATCCTTCCTGCCTCATAGTTAAGGTAAAAATGTTAAAAAAAAAAAAAAAAAAAAAAAAAAAAAAAAGGCCAAGTATAAATTTCAGCCATCCACTTTATAATTAGTGTATTGTAGACGTGTTTCATCATTAACAGTAGGTTCTAACTGAATACAGCTCCAAGAATGTGTGTCCTAGTTCAAAGCAGCAATGGCTCAGAGCCCTAGCTCCTGTGGTCTCATGGCACCGTCCATATTTAGCACTAGAAAAGAGAGTGGTTTTGAGGTTGACCTTGCCCCTCTTCTTCAAACCATCTGCTTATTTGCCTACTTCCTAAGCTTTGTAGCCACTAAAAGGAGTTAACTTTAATAAGAGCTTCCGCTATGTGCTTGTTGCTTTGTACATATTCCTCAAAATATTAATTCCATTATAGACTGTGAAACTGAGGCTCAGTAATTAAGGTATTTTCCTCTCCTCATTGCCATGCTATGGAATAATTTCTTCTTTAAGTTCTTAGATTTAAATGTCACCATTGGAAAACTTCCATCACAACCCTTCTAAAGCAGTGTTTATAAGGATTTATCTACCACAGTAGCTTTTTGGTTTCTTCAAGACATATACTACAATATTTGTTTACTTCTTTATTGTGTCTTTCTCCCAATAAGCTGTAAAGGCCAGGAGAGGCAAAATCTATCTTCTTGCTCACCCACTGTATTCCCATCACTTATTACAGTACCTTGCATATAGTGGGCATGCAATTATATTTTTTGAATGAGTGAATGAATGAAAAGTGAGCAAGAATTGACTTTAGAACCTAGGACTATCTGACCACAACAATACCCCACATGGAATATTCTATAACCCCCACAGACAATACTGTCAATAAATTGTGCTCTAGCTCATCACTTTGTGGCAGCGTTGGGTTTTTTAAATTGTATTTTTTTCTAAAATATAAACACTTTTAAACAGAAGTTAAAAATTAAGACACAAAGTTCTGTCTCATAAAGTTGACTGCAACATGTTCAATTGAAGATACTTGTAACAATATATTTCAATGCTGACTTAACAAATCACTGTTGACTTTAGGCTTATTTAGGACATCTGTATTTAACACTAGAATCAGCCCTCATCAACCAATTTTGCACACTACACATTTAAAGTATTTGCATTTATTACTGAATTTACTGCTTATCTCAACAAATTTATTTCCATTTTTTGCTTACAGAATCTTCAAGAATTAAAACCTTTGGATCAGTGTCTAATTGGGCAAACTAAGGAAAACAGAAGGAAGAACAGATATAAAAATATACTTCCCTGTAAGTTCCAGTTTGGCTTCAGATTTAATATGTGATTATTATCATTTGAATGGATTAAAATTTTTTGTGTTTAACTTACCTCTCTCTCACATAACCATGTGCATATACATACATTCACAGATTTATATCAGTAGAAAATACATTGAAATATTCCATGTGAATTCCCTTTTAAATTACGTACATATTCTGAAAATCAGTTAGAGGAACCTGAAATATTTGTTAGAATACCTGAATTTTTACTAGTATACAGTATTAGAAATTAGTCAGTGATGCCAAATCATTAATTTTAAAATCTTTTTAAAAATAGGAACTGGCTTCTAGATGAGGATTTTCTTGGTTGGATTCATTTATCACAACCACCATCAATTTATTCCCCTTATTTTTAGTTTAGAGAAATATCTGTAGTAATGAATAGCTGTGTACATGCATATGACTACAGTGGTACTACCAGCCTACATTAGAATTTCAGATACCAGAAGGGAATAAAAACAATCATTTTGGCCCAGTGCAGTGGCTCACACCTGTAATCCCAGCACTTTGGGAGGCCGAGCGAGGCAGATCACTTGAGATCAGGAATTCAAGACCAGCCTGGCCAACATGGTGAAACCCCATCTCTACTGTAAAATACAGGAATTAGCCGGAGTGGTGGTTCATGCTTATAATCCCAGCTGCTTGGGAGGCTGAGACAGGAGAATTGCTTGAACCCGGGAGGTGGAGGTTGCAGCAAGCCGAGATCATGCCACTGCACTCCAGCCTGGGCAACAGAGTGAGACTCCATCTCAAAAAGAAAAAGAAAAAAGAAAAGCAGTAATTTTTGCCCATGTAAAAATCACATGTAAAAAAATCACACTGTGATTTTTTAAAATTATGTATGAATATATGTGCCAAAATACCTCTAGAAAATTCTTATAATTACCAGCCACATGTATATATGTTAGCACTTTGAATTATAACATATGACACACTGACCCTGTCTTTACCAAGAAACCATAAATGTAAAGATAAATAATAAACAAAATCAATAGTGACAAGTCACGTGATAAGTAATAATGCAATTGTATTTTTCTAACCTAGATAGAAAATATAAATTCATTTTGGAAAGCTTCCTGTAAAAAATGAATCTTAGACAACATTTAAAAAATGGATCAGATCTTTGTTTGGCATAAAGTATATGGGAGTTATTTTAGACAGCAAAATGGCCAGCTGAATATCTCAAAATCAGAATAGGACAAGCCATAAATGCAAAACTAATGAGTGGATTTGTTCCCACAAAACAAATGACCAGAATGGACTAAGAGATAGAAGTCAAGTGAAAAGGGCAATTGGTAGGGGATTTTGAAACCTATCATTAAAAGGTTTTACTTTGGTAATCACAGGAATTACCAGTTAAATTTATGGATATTTGAAATTGAAATAGAAATAGAAATAACTTCTAAGGTATATAATACATGTAAATGTATTCTCTTAGATAAATCTTAGACAATACAACCTCAGTGAATGATAGCTTATACATACTTTTCACTGGGGCAGCCTGGTATAAAAAATTACATTTTGACTATATGAAATTATAATTAAACAAAGATAAGGGCCTTTATGCCTGGAGAATAAAATGATCTGTTATTTTATTTATTGTGTTAATTTATTGTTTTGGCTGCTAAGAATATAATTTTATTAGGTGAGTGAGAGTTAGTTATGCCAATAACGTTTGCAATATATACTTTAATAGTGTTATTGTAATACCAAATTTTGTTCTATGAAAAATTTTTTGGCATTGCCTTTCAGTGCTATTATTATTATTGTCATCATCATTAAAATAATGATGGAGAAGTACCAGTTCTTTTTCTTTGTTTCTCTAGTTACTTATTAGGCAATTCTAAATGCATTTATTAACTTACTAATTTTAATTTCAACTAAATCTATGTAAATAATACCAAATTTCATATGTCAGAAACTCACTAAACTGACACCTTAGATACTTGTAACATGAGCAAAAAGAATAAATATAATTTGGCTGTGCTACAATTTTAAAATATACTTCTATTAAAATACGTTGGTGATTTTCATGTATGACTATGAGGATTTCTCATGACCTTTGACTCATGCAATTTGTAAGACTCTTGTTTAAAATGCATGATGTGGATGGCTCTGTTTTGTTGTGGAAAATTCACAGATGATGCTACAAGAGTGCCTCTTGGAGATGAAGGTGGCTATATCAATGCCAGCTTCATTAAGATACCAGTTGGGAAGGAAGAGTTCGTTTACATTGCCTGCCAAGGACCACTGCCTTCAACTGTTGGAGACTTCTGGCAGATGATTTGGGAGCAAAAATCCACAGTGATAGCCATGATGACTCAAGAAGTAGAAGGAGAAAAAATCAAATGCCAGCGCTATTGGCCCAACATCTTAGGCAAAACAACAATGGTCAGCAACAGACTTCGACTGGCTCTTGTGAGAATGCAGCAGCTGAAGGGCTTTGTGGTGAGGGCAATGACCCTTGAAGATATTCAGGTAAGTGAATTAAATCTTTCCATATTGCAAGGTATATCTCCTAGTTGTAATCCAAGCCTGGACTCTTTCCATGATTGCACCAATGTTATTTCTAGATAAAAGACAGTGACTTCCTAGTTCCCATGCAATGGAACTAATGCTAGCTATTTTTTCTTTATGTAGTATAAGTTTAAATGTGACCGTCTTCATGAATTCTGCCAGTTTCCTCCAGTGTGTGCAGTACTAAAATGAAAATGAAAACACAGGACTTTTAATGTGATGATCATCCTTGGTGATAGCACAAAATGGCTCAGAAGTTGCATGTTGGAAACTTGTGTTTTTATGGTTAGACCTCTAAGTAGACTCATTAAAACTATTTTTAAAATCTATAAGTAGAAAATATTCCCTCATAAAGGCAACTTAACGTATTTAGGAATACATGGATAATTTAAGCATAAGCAACTGTTATTCAGATCATTCATACTGCAGTTACCTAACCACTGGATCAATATAGCTTGAATTAGATAAGTGGTAATACCTGAAGTAAAGCTGCTACTGTTTCCTCACTCTGTGTTCTCCCTCACCCTACTACACCCCTGTGCACAGTATCCCAGCTAGGTGTGAGTAATGTTTCCCATAGAGATTTAACTATCTTAAGGAAATAGTGATTTTACTTTTATAGAAACAAAGCATATCAATTCAGTTCTATTGGTGTCATGTAAATGTAGCCTGAGAATTTCTTTCATAATTTTTGATTCATGATTTTTTATTGATTTACACTAGCTTACCTATTACTTAGGCTAGCACAGTTGTTCAGTATTCTTCAAGTGATGTATCCACTTAATCCACACATTTTTATAGAACTCAACCCCTTTATAGAGATTTGGCAGTCAGCAACACAGACAAAAAAATTTCTAACCTCATGGAGCTTACATTTTGAAGAGGAAATACCAGTCCTGATAGTGCTGTGGGAAAAAAATAAAACAGAGAAGGACAATTGGTTGGGGGAGAATGAGAAGTATGTCATAATTTTCAACAAGCAGCCAGGGAAGGCATGAGAAAATGGCATTTGAGGAAAAATGTGAATGAGTTGAGTGAGCCATGGAGGGAATATCTGAGGAGAAAACCATTCCAGTCAGAAAGAGCTAGTACAAAAGTCCTGAGACCAAACTGTGCACACTGTATTTAAAGCCACAGAGAATCATTTGACTTGACGAAAGTGGCCATGGGGAAAAAGAGGAGGAGGTGAGGTCTAAGAGGAAACAGGGCCAGATTAGGTAGGGTTGCAGTGACTCTGACTTTTATCTGAGGTGCATTTGGAATGGGATCACCAAAAAAGGTTGTTATCCATATCAAAATGTAATTTGTTTTTAGGGTTTCCAAAAAGTAGTTTTTATCAATATTTCAAATGTGGCTCTAGCAACCTTGATAGAGGCCTTCCATGTTTTTCTTAATGGAGCCATTTAGTTTATTCCACTTTTCCTTTGATCTGGTCCCATAGACAAGCCAAAATTTGACAGCACAATAGAATATTAAGAATTAATTGTGGCCAGGCACAGTGGCTCATGCCTCCCAAATCTCAACACTTTGGGAGGCCAAGATGGGTGGCTCAGTTAAGGTCAGGAATTCAAGAGTAGCCTGACACAACGTGGTAAAACCCCATCTCTACCAAAAATACAAAAATTAGCTGGGTGTGGCAACGTGGGCCTGTAATCCCAGCTATTCTGGAGGCTGAGGCAGGAGAATTGCTTGAACCTGGGAGGCAGAGGTTGCAGTGAGCTGAGATTGCACCACTGTTCTCCAGCCTGGGAGACAGAGTGAGACCCTATCTCAAGAAAGAAAGAAAGAAAGAAAAGAATTAATTGTATGTGAACAATGTAACATGTCATGATCCACTTATTCTATTGTACAATTTCAGACCAGAGAGGTGCGCCATATTTCTCATCTGAATTTCACTGCCTGGCCAGACCATGATACACCTTCTCAACCAGATGATCTGCTTACTTTTATCTCCTACATGAGACACATCCACAGATCAGGCCCAATCATCACGCACTGCAGTGCTGGCATTGGACGTTCAGGGACCCTGATTTGCATAGATGTGGTTCTGGGATTAATCAGTCAGGATCTTGATGTGAGTACAAGATACAGGCTGAGTAAGCATTTGTCCAGAAACAATGATGGAGTCTAATTTTTGATAATGTGTTGTGATCTTGGGATTGTTTAACTTATGAACTTATATGACTGCCTTCATTTTCTTATTATATTATTATAGAAAACTGTATTTTTGTAAACATTGGTATTCAAAACTACATAGGCCATGATCAACAAAAAATAATACTTCAGTTTTATACTTGTTTACTGGTTTTTTTTTAACTGTGTGCTCAGAGGCCTTTTATGCAGTATTTCATTTTACCCTTTATAGTCTTTAGGCTGGTGTAAGATAGTATTGTTATCACATGTTAAAGATAGAAATAATTGAAGCACAAAGGAAAGTATTTTTTGAAATGAAAAAGCTTGTATTTTTGTATTTATGGGTAAAAATATATACATTTTATTATAAAATTAATGCTAAATAGTTTCTCTCTAAACAATTACTCTACATAAAAAAATTATTACTCTGAGTATAATCTTACTTTTGAACTCAAATTAATATAAACCTTATTTAAAATACTAGAATATCTTACCGTAATGTGTAATTAAAATCATAGTCTCTTAAAGAATTTTAGTTAAAAGCACTTTACATGCTAGCTATAGTAATTTGTAGGACGAAACCAAATAGTCTTTTTCTCCCTGATTTCCAACTGTTCAATCTCAGCTGAAGTCAAAAGATCTTTTTTAGATTGGAAATATGTTTATTGGAAGAGCAATGTGTAGGAAAAATAATTTACCTTTTTTAAATTGTAATATTAGAAATTAGTCACATTTCAGGGGGAAGAGAATTTCTTTTCTTTGGGAGATTTTCAAATAGATTAACCTTTCCTAATTCTTAGAAAGATCAAAAACAAGAATACCAAGTGATGACAAAGTCCACTCGCCAAGTCATTTTGTCCAGGAGAGTTTCCCAAGACTACCAGAAGGGGAAGAAGAGTGGGATACAGAATTTTACATAAGCCTCCCCTCTGTGATCCTTTTGAGATTCAAATCCAGTTACCCGTTGAATCTAACACACATGTGGTTTCCTCTGACAGTTTGACATCTCTGATTTGGTACGCTGCATGAGACTACAAAGACACGGAATGGTTCAGACGGAGGTGAGTCATGGCTGGGCCTCCTAATGAGAATTTTTATAAAGATTCTAATTTTTTTTTAAGTTCCTATTAAACCATTTTTCTTTTTTGAGAGTTCCCATGTTAGAGCACAAAACCAAACATTTACTGCAGTGAGGGGCTTTTTTTTAAACATGAGGACTAATTCAGAAAAAAAAATACTTCCAAGCTTTTTAAAATGTTGCCTTTTAATTTAAAAATGCAATCTCTGCACTGAAGAGATTACAGAGAATGGGATAGCATGCTGCGGACAGTTTGAGAATGGTACAAAATACTATGTAATTAATGGCATTCTTTCCCCTATTTCCAACCTGAAAAAGAGATAGAAGGTAACATTCTTGCTACAGAAATTCCCTGAGAGGTAATGGAGTCATCAGCATTGACTGGAACACAGCAAGGCAGGCTGGAGTTGCTTAACTTCAAGAAGACATTCTGTAAGGAGTGTGTGAATACATGGGTCCATTTATCCTCTGTTGATGATTTTCATTTCTCTTGCCTGAGAGGAAACCATCACCCACTGACACAACTGTGTCCTTCACAGAGAGTGCCTTATTTAGTGTCTTTCTTCACTGAAGAGTTCCACAATCCTTTGTGTTTATAATGGGAGAGTGGGGGATGTAGAAGCTATTTTCAAATATCCATAAATTAACATTTCTCTACCTCTTGAAAAATAGGGAAATTTGCTATCTTTAAAAATTAGCATTTGCCTACTTCCCTTTCATAAACCTTTTAAATTCAACTTGTCTTCTAAATTTTAAGCTGATTTCTAATCACACTTTTTAGGTAAGGAAAACATTTTGATTGGTATACGCAGCCCTTTACACCTAGGAAGGTCATTAATTCATTTGTTCATTCAACAGGTATTTATTGAGTGCTTACTGTATATTAGGAACTCTTCTAGGTGCTGGAGCACATCAGTGAATAAAACAAAGATCCTTGCTAGAATAACAAAGATATTCTTGCAAGATACTGATAAGGATGGAAGATGATAAACATATTAAACATGTAAATTATATAGGATCTCTGAAAGTGATAAGTGCTTTAGAGAAAAGAAAAGTGAAATAGATAAAGGGAATCAGTCATGGCAGGTTGAGGGTACGATTTTAAACAGGGTAGCACCATTGACAAAGTAACACTTAAACAAAGATTTGAAGGTAAAGGAGAGAGTCCTGTAGATCTCTGGGGACAAGAGCCTTTCAGGCAGAGGGACAACCTGTGTGGAAGTCCAAGGGTCTTGTGTGTTCAGGTATGGTCACAGCCAATGTGGCAGGCAGGGCATGAGGAAAGGAAGAGGGAAGGAGGAGATGAGGTTAGAGGGAAGGTGACAGGAGCCAGGACTTTGGCTTTTCTCTGAGTGAAATGGGAGCCTGGAGTGGCAGGGATCTGACTCACATTTTAAAGGACTACTGACCTGCTGTGTTAAAATGACACCAAGTCTGGGGAGGAAGGTGCAGGATTATAAGCAAGGAGATCAATTAGGTGACAAGCAGGGGTGGCTACAGCTGGAGTGGTAAGTGTGGACAGAGTGAAAGAAAGAGAACATGATGTGAAGTGGATTTGCTAATGGGTTGTATGTGGTGTCAGAGAAAGAGTCAAGGATGAATGTGTGGAAAAGTGAAAATACAGATAAGCAAAAAAGAAACGTAAAAGGCCACTTGTATTCTTACTCTCAGAGAGCTGTTAATATTTTTAGGAGATGTTCTTATATTCTTTGTCCTAAACACATGTGCACACTCCTTCATGCTCGCACATGCATACATGCAGCTATTTTAAATGAGATTCAACTGTGGTTGTTGTTTTATTACTTTTCATTTAATATATTGTGAATTTTTTATTTTCAGACTCAGTTCCTTCCCAAATAACAAAAAAAGTCAGATGTCTGCACCATCAACTTAATAGAAAATAATTTCACCAAAGTAGTTCATTTTCAAAGAAACTTTGATTTTCATGCTTTTGTTCCAAAATATTTAAAGACTGTATGTGTGTGTGTGTGTGTATATATATATATACATACATACTTTTTTTTTTTTTTCTGAGATGAAGTCTCGCTCTGTCACCCAGGTTGGAGTGCAGTCTGTGATCTCAGCTCACTGCAACCTCCGCCTCCCGGGTTCAAGCAATTCTCCTGCCTCACCTTCCTGAGTAGTTGGGATTACAGCTGCCTGCCACCACACTTTAGTAGAGACAGGATTTCACCACATTGGCCAGGCTGGTCTTGAACTCCTGGCCTCAGGTGATCCACCTGCCTCGGCCTCCCAAAGTGGTGAGATTACAGGCATGAACCACCATGCCTGGCAAGACAATTATTTTGAATCACTTCTTAGCTATTAATTTTTTGACGTTTTAAAACATCAAAATGAGCTCAACAAATCCAGAAGAAATTATGTAGGAAGGTTATTTTACCACTAAGTATGATCAAAGCACAAAAAATACTGTAGTAGCCCACCAATCAAAGACAACTTCAGTTAGCACTCTGGGATAGTTCCACCCCCTATCCGTCAGGCTTTTTCTCTCTTTGTTTTGCCAATCTGGTTTCTATATTTTTATAATTTTTATAATACCACACAATTCTATACCCTGCTTTTTTTTTTTTTTTTTTTTTTTTTGTGAGACTTGAGTCTCACTCTGTTGACGGGATGGAGTGCAGTGGCACGATCTCGGTTCACTGCAACCTCCGCCTCCTGGGTCAAGCAATTCTCCTGCCTCAGACTCCCAAGTAGCTGGGACTACAGGTGTGTGCCACCACACACAGCTAATTTTTGTATTTTTAGTAGAGACAGAGTTTCACCATGTCGGCCAGGATGGTCTCAATCTCTTGACCTTGTGATCTGCCCACCTCAGCCTCCCCAAGTGCTGGGATTACAGGTGTGAGCCACCACGCCTGGCCTATACCCCGTTTCTTACATTCAACATTCTAACAAAATTTTTCCGTATTTTTCAAAACTCATCAAATATCCCTTCCAATAGTGGTATAGCTATATATATATATATATAAAATATTTACATTATAAATCTAAAGTTCTACTGTGTTTTCTTTTTTTTTTTTTTGGCCATAGGATCAGTATATTTTCTGCTATCAAGTCATCCTTTATGTCCTGACACGTCTTCAAGCAGAAGAAGAGCAAAAACAGCAGCCTCAGCTTCTAAAGTGACATGAAAAGAACCTCTGGATGCATTTCCATTTCTCTCCTTAACCTCCAGCAGACTCCTGCTCTCTATCCAAAATAAAGATCACAGAGCAGCAAGTTCATACAACATGCAGGTTCTCCTCTATCTTAGAGGGGTATTCTTCTTGACAATAAATAATATTGAAATGCTGTATTTTTTACAGCTACTTTAACCTATGATGATTATTTACAAAATTTTAACACTAACCAAACAATGCAGATCTTAGGGATGATTAAAGGCAGCATTTGATGATAGCAGACATTGTTACAAGGACATGCTGAGTCTATTTTTAATGCACCAATCTTGTTTATAGCAAAAATGTTTTCCAGTATTTTAATAAAGTAGTTATTTTATAGGGGATACTTGAAACCAGTATTTAAGCTTTAAATGACAATAATATTGGCATAGAAAAAAAGTAGCAAATGTTTACTGTATCAATTTCTAATGTTTACTATATAGAATTTCCTGTAATATATTTATATACTTTTTCATGAAAATGGAGTTATCAGTTATCTGTTACTGTATCATCTGTTTGTAATGCATTATCTCACTTTGTAAATAAAAACACACCTTAAAACATGAACAAGCCAAAACTGTGTGCAGACAAATTAGACATTTTCAGTGTGTTATTTTTCAACAACACCTAGGCCCCTGGGAAGACAAGGACCTCTAGACACCACTTCCCATCTCCCTAGTTGGCCCCAGTCATGACAACTGTGGAGAGTAGAGGTGTTGTCAGAGATCCTGATAGATCTTCACTAAGTACTGATGTGGGCGTCATGTACTGGCTTAACAGTAGCTCAGAAATTCAGAGTCTTTCTTCCTTCTACCTCTTTGTGAATGGTGCCCAGTTACTGAGTCCAATTTATATATAAATCAGAATATTTTCAAGTCCTAGCCACAGTACTCAACCGACCAAGGGCTAATCGAAGAAAACATATCATACTACCTGGGGGTTTATATTTGGTTCTGCCAAACAGGAAGGAAAAGAGATTGACTTCAAAGCTGCTTTAACTTAGTGGTTCTCTGTTCTCGGTACTAAATTCATTTCACTAAATTCTAATTCTAACAGTATTTCTCCATTCAGCCATGACACTGTAACCAGATGGATGTTCTTGACTGTGAGTTGTCCAGGTTCTTGGCATGTTGAACAAAGAATTGAACACAATACTCAGACAAAGCAGTGGAAGATGAAAGCATAGATTTATTGAAGTGAAAGTACACTCCACAGAGTGGAAGTGGGCTTGAGCACGTGGCTCAAGAGCCCTGATTATAATGTTCCTGGGGTTTTTATTGAATTACAAGAGCATGGTAACATCCCTAAGTACCCTTTAGAGGCCTCGATAGGTTATACCCTACACAAAGGAAGAATTCATCCCAGGACCAATCAGAGGCAGGATTCTGCCCAGAACCAATCAGAAGCATCCTGCCTGTGATGTATAAGCAAATGACAGTTTCAGAATGGACCAATTACAGACATACCCATTTGTGACATAGGGGAGGGGAGGTTCAGAGGGGGGTGGGCATTTGGCCCCTCATTACTTGGTCCTGGAAAGGCAGGGTTTTCCTCTTAGTCCAATTACAAGAAGGCCTTGGGCTTCCTGTCTCTAGACTCTGTTCTGTCTCAACACCATTCTAAGACCCAGGAAATTGCTTGGCTTATCCTCATAAGACTGCACCAGTTCTGAGCTAGTTGACTTGAATTTCCAAACTTAAGTGCAGCAATTGGCTGGGACGTATTCCCGAGAATCTGGGGCTATTTGAAGGCAGAAGACAGTATCAATAAACATATAAAGCTCCACAGTAACTATCTAAAGCCCCAACAGATAACAGGTTTGGGTCTTACCTCAGAATTGGCTCTGAATACGGCAAGAGAAGCTTTACCACCACCATTCCCACTTCAATCAGAGGAGTTTTATAGATTGGGTTGTAGCCGGAGATTTCATTTGAAAAAAAAGGTTTCTATTGCTTTAAATGACATTTGGAAATCTCTGTTCTGAATGAGTTGGAATCATGAGGCCTTGTTTTCCTGCACTGGCATGTGAAACTAGGCCAGCAGAGTGCTGGGGGCCAGTACAGCTGGAGGTGATTAGCTTCTATCCGAAGTCAACATAGATGGGAGAGGGTGGAGCTGGAGGTTGCTTTTTCTGGAACGAATGTCACCAGGAAATGGAATCGGGGGGAAGAAAATGCAGATTTAGCTTTACGACCTATGAATGGAAACTTCATTATAGTAAATATGTTACTGCCCTCAGCTGGGATCTGGCTCCACCAGCATGGAATGGTATGAGCCACTTGCTAGGGCTACTCTGGTTAGAAAGCAAGGTGAGGCCACGGAGCTGGGGTGGCACATGGAAACACTCATATCAAATTAATGAATAAGTACAATTCAGCTTTTAAGACACCTTGTATTAGCTAAGTGCTAGAAAATATAAACTGAAGATATGGAATGGTTTAAACATAATAGTTTATTTCTAGTTTATCAGTTCTGGACAAGTGAACAGCTTGGCAATGCAGATCTATTTGGCTCAGTTTTTAGCCCAGGCTGATGAAAGTTCTATAATCAACACATAGCTTCTAAGGTTGAGAATCGCCTCCATTCCCCAGGAAGGATTGCCTATGGAGAGGTTTTATGAGCCGGGCTTACATGCAAAACACATTACTGCCACTCATTCCATCAGCAACAACTGGCCAAATGATGGCCAGTGACAACTCTATGCTATAGAAGGAGAAGCACATATTGTAGTAGAATATATTTACAAAACTGAACTCAAGTTATGTATTCGAAAAGATTGAGTATCTTAGTATAGTCCTGAGCATTGCAGAATTAGAAACAATTTTATCCCAAAATCAAAACTTTAGTACATGTCATTAGTAGAGATAATTCTGAATTATTATGGCAAACAGGAAATAAATGGCTGTTGAGAGAAGATTATTTTACATCAGTGGTCCCAGATAGCCTGCCAGATTTTTTGGTTTAAAAAGGACTAGTTATCTATATGTAATGTGATAAACCCAATAAATTTTAAAAACAGCTTAATATAGCTATATTCCAGATATCGATACCCTGATAATGATAGGCTGTCTTTCCATTTTACATAATTCAGAAATATTCATAATTCAGAAATATTGTTATGGTAGAGATAAATGTAATAAATTATGGGCTGACCTGCATAATATTTTAAAGCCAATCGAAACTTTACTGTATCAATTTGGGATTGTATTTGACTGCAAGTAACCAAAACCAACCAAACAGGCTTACAAGTTATAAATCAATAAGTATGTGAGACAGGTCTCAACTTAGAAGTCTATTTTGCCAAGGTGAAGGACATGCCTGGAAGAAATGACACAGAATCACAGCAACAGTCTGTGGTCTGTGCCTTTCTCCAAAGATGAATTTGAGGGCTTCAATATTTAAAGGAGAAAAGTGAGCTGGAGGGGAAAGAAGAGGGGTATGGTCACATTACTGAACCCATATGTTGCAAGAGGAAAGGAGCAGGCAGGGAAATAGTTAGGTATTTATCTTGCACTCAGCACATAGATAAGGTGAACATAGAGTAACTACCTGTGGAGATATTTAACCTTTTATCTGTAGCTATCTGCTTAGGAACAAAAGGAAATGCAGTTTCTTGCATGACTCAGCTTTCAGCTTCATTTTTTTCCTTTTGGCGGAGTGAACTGGGGTCCCAAGTTTTTATTTTCCTTTCTAGAGGGCTTAGAGTTTATTTTCTTTCCTTAAGAAACCAAGCTCAGAAGAAGGCAGTTGCTCAGAAGTAGGCAGTTAATTCTATAGCTCAAGAATGTCAACAGCTCTATAATTATCCTTGGCCTTTCCTTGGCCTGGAAGTGGCTGCCACAGCTCCACCTATTATATCCACATTCTAGAAAAGAAGCAGGAATTGGCAAGGAGAAAGAGTCAGACAGTACTAGGGCAAGAAAGCAAAGTTTCCCAGAAATCAATGGCAGACTTCTTCTGTCTTAGTAAAATCTGTCAGATGCCCATCTCTAGCTTCAAGAAGGTCATTTTTACCTAGATATGTTGCTGTCTACCTATGAACAATATCTCGGTTCTGTTCATAAGGACAAAGACAGCAATTGATACTGGGTGCCAGCAAGCAGTGTGTGTCTTTCCAATTCTGCCTCAGTTTCCACCATTCCTTATAAGGTAGCAAACACTATGCCAATTTTTCAAGATCTTCCAAATTCAGGATCTTCTGAATTTGTAACTACTGAGGAGATTCACTGATAGGAAGTATTTAAAAGTGTTTAAAAGTAGCCTTCAGGCCAGGCGTGGTGGCTCACGCCTGTAATCCCAGCACTTTGGGAGGCCAAGGCGGGCAGATCCTAAGGTCAGAAGATCGAGACCATCATGGCTAATGTGGTAAAACCCCATCTCTACTAAAAATACAAAAAATTTGCCGGGAGTGGTGGCGGGCGCCTGTAGTCCCAGCTACTCAGGAGGCTGAGGCAGGAGAATGGCGTGAACCCGGGAGGCGGAGCTTGCAGTGAGCCAAGATTGCACCACTGCACTCCAACCTGGGCGACAGAGCGAGACTCCATCTCAAAAAAAGAAAAAAGTGGCCTTCAATTTTTACAGGTTTAGAGACATAGTTTTATTCACTCAACCAAAATATAACCATATTCCTACGGACACTGATAAACCATGTTGCTGATTTATTAGCTTACAAGGAAGCTATAGCTGGGTCTAGCAGAATGAGGAAGGCTGGACATTCAGAGGGGGCTCCTCCTGCTGGGGAAAGTACATGCCAAGGCCGATGGGAAGGTTGCCTAGAGACCAACATGTGATTCATTAACTGGGTTAGGCTGAATAATCCTCTACACAAGGGGTGTTTCTGACTACACAAGAAAAAAGAAGGGGATGTAACAAGTATTGATCACTTATGCATTGGACCAGGTGTTTTCACCTTGCCTACTTTTCAGGGTGTTCAGGATTGAATGTGTTATCCACCTATTTAAGAGAGGAAACTAAACCCCAGAGGGATTGTCACTTGCCCAAAGTTGCCCAGATAACTGAGGTAAAGATTCAATTTCAGCTCTGACTGACTTCAACTGATAGCTCCAGAGGCCTCCTAGCTATTAAAGTGGAATGCACGCTAGGCGCGGTGGCTCACGCCCGTAACCCCAACAATTTGGGAGGCCAAGGCAGGCGGATCACCTGAGGTCAGGAGTTCAAGACCAGCCTGTCCAACATGGGCAAAACCCCATCTCTACTGAAAAATAAAAATAAAATTAGCCAGGTGTGGTAGTGGGCGCCTATAATCCCAGCTACTCGGGAGGCTGAGGCAGGAGAATCACTTGAACCTGGAAGGCAGAGGTTGCAGTGAGCTGAGATCACGCCATTGCACTCCAGCCTGGGCAACAAGAGCAAAACTCCATATCAAAAAAAAAAAGTAGAATGCAGGTAGCCCTGACACAGCCTGTGTTCTCTCCACTGCACTCTGCTGCGATGACCATCCAGCTGCCTCTTTCCTCTTAGACATGGACTCATTCTGCTTGACATGATTTCTCTGGCCCCACTTCTGAGTTTCACATAGGTCCCAGCTTTTATTAACTCATGATTATTTACATAAATTAGAATGCAGCTTACTCAAATAGGACTTTTTTCCAGTTATATTTTTTGTTCTAAAGATAACATGTGGCCTTCTGAACAGCTTCACTATTTCAAGTTCTTGTCAGTAACATGTTTACAAACCATCTATGGAGATGGCCATCTTCTGGTGTGTTGTTTCTATCTTAAAGGACGGTCTTTGGTATCCCTCATCCTTTTGGTGTCCCTCATCCTTGGAATGTCCTAACTGTTGTAAATACTGACCATATTGTTAATGCTTTCAGAATAGCACTGAATTTTACCATTTTGTTTTGGGTGTCTATGTGGAGAAACAGTTTAGAAATTCATTTTTGTGGATTCTTTAAAACTCACGGAGGCCGGGTGTGGTGGCTCATGCCTGTAATCCTGGCACTTTGGGAGGCCAAAGCAGGTGGATCACTTGAGGTCAGGAGTTCAAGACCAGCCTGGCCAATATGGTGAAACCCCTTCTCTACTAAAAATACAAAAATTAGCCGGGCATGGTGGCATGCGCCTGTAGTTCCAGCTACTGGGGAGGCTGAGGCAGGAGAAGAATTGCTTGAACTTGGGAGGTGGAAGTTGCCGTGAGCTGAGATCATGCCACTGCACTCCAGTCTGGATGACAAAGCAAGACTCCATCTCAAAAAAAAAAAAAAAAAAAAGAAAAAACCAAAAACCTCATGGAAATACTCATCTTAGAGCTGGAAATTTCTGTTACTTGCAACTCTCCTAACTGTGTTCATTGCAGTGATCTATTCCCCTACTAGACTATAAACTTTGTGAGGGCAGGAGCCCTTTCTGCCTCATTACTGTTGTATAAGTCCCATGTGCCTGAACATAACACAGACTAGCTTCTCATTATGTAAACATTTATCATATGGATAAAGGGGACTCTCCGAACAGTAAAGCGACAGTTGAGAATTAACAAGTCACAAATCTGCATAGTTCTTTTCCACATAAAAGTGCCGTGGCTCTAAGACCTAATGGGGCTCCTCTGTACTACCACAAAGGCTTTCTAAATTGGTGGGAAAATACAATAATCATTGTCATCACATTAACCCACAAGTTATTGGGAATACTTACAAAATAAAATTATACACACTAAATCTCAAAACACTTTCTCACACATTTCAAAACTTACAAATAGGAATACACACAAAATGGAACCAGAGTCCCAACAAAAACACATTATATAGGAAGTTATGTGATAAGGGTAGCATTTCAAATCAGTAGATAAAAGAATAATGACTCAATATATGATGTTTAGATAATTAACTATAAAAAATTAGACTATTATGCCACACAGAAAAATAAATTCAAAATAGAATAAATATGTATGTATTTGCTCCATCATAGTATTAGAAAAACACACGGGAAAATATTTTGAATAATTTCTAGTAGAGGACAGATGTTAGCTACTGCCAGGCACCATTTATTGCATGGGAACACAAGAAGTACACACAGCAGCTAGTAAATATGTTGCGTAAGCCCCCAGAAAGAATTCCCTGAAGAGGAGTCAAATACATTCTCAAAAAAAGATTCTATCACAATTCACAATCCACACAAATATATAAATATGCTAACATTTGGCAGAGATCAGAGCCAAAAAAAAATTCTTAATAAGATTAATAAGCTGAACATATTAAAAAAATAAAACTCTGTACTGCAAAAGACATAGAATAACAAAAGATAAAAGAGTGGATAAAATGTTGACAAGACATAGGACACATTGTCACTTATCATTATGGTTCAAAATCTATACATCAAAAAGGAAAAGATACAATAGAAAAGCAGGCAAAGGACATAAGTCGACAAGTGATTGTGAAAAATGCTCTAGTTCACCCAGTTTTTAAATGAAATTTTAAATGAGATGCTTTAACCAATCAAAATTGATCGTTCATTTGACTGGTGAGACTGTAGGAAATCAGGCCCTCTCGGGCTCTGCTGTACGACATTGCCGGATAGCAATCTGTCCTACATTTCGGTGAGCGATTGGCTTGGAAATTCAAGTCATAGGAAGTGAGCCTACAGAAATACTTGCACCTAAAGGCAAAAGTGTTTGTAGCACTGAATACTGTTAAGCTGAAAGCTATCTAAGTGTCTGTGAATAAGCAGTTGTTAAATAAATTACAGTCCTTCCATGCAATGGAATACTTCCATATCACTACTATTCTAAAGAATGAGGTAGGTCAACACAGACTGACACTCAAAGATGTTCCATAATGTGTCATCAAGTGACTTACAAAACAATATATGGAATGATCGCATTGTTTTGAAAATGATACAGTTTATACACAGCTTAGAAGGATACACGTGTCTGTCTTTTTTTTTTTTTTTTTTTTTTTTTGTGAGTCAGAGTCTTACTCTGTCACCCAGGCTGGAGCACAGTGGCATGATCTCAGCTCACTGCAACCTCTGCCTCCTGGGTTCAAGCGATTCTCCTGCCACAGCCTCCCAAGTAGCTGGGATTACAGGTGCACACCACCATGCCTGGCTAATTTTTGTATTTTTAGTAGAGATCGGGTTTCACCATGTTGGCCAGGCTGGTCTTGAACTCCTGACCTCAGGTGATCTGCCCACCTCAGCCTCCCAAAGTGCTGGAATTTACAGGTGTGAGCCACTGTGCTCAGCCACATGTGTCTATTTTTAGAGAGTGAAAATACAGGGCATTTCAATTTTAACCTTATGTGTGTTTTAAATTTTTTCCAAGCTTGTATTACACCCATAATCAAAAAAGATTTTCAATTTCTTAAAAATAATAATCATTTGAGAAAAGTGCCCCATTTATTACAAGAGCTATTTGTTCTCCTCCCAGTGCACCTGAGGACCTGCCCAGAGTCAAGAAGTCACGCAGGTCTGCGTCACCCTGCAGGATGAGGTGCCATCTCCTCAGAGTCCTAATTCTTGTTCAATTAAAATCCACAACATGGCTGGGTGCGGTGGCTCACGCCTGTAATCCCAGTACTTTGGGAGGCTGAGGCGGGCAGATCACCTGAGACCAGGAGTTTGAAACCAGCCTGGCCAACGTGGTGAAACACCATCTCTACTAAAATACAAAAAATTAGCTGGGCGTGGTGGCACACACCTGTAGTCCCAACTACTCAGGAGGCTGAGGCAGGGGAATCGCTTGAACCCAGGAGGTGGAGGTTGCAGTGAGCCAAGATTGTGCCACTGCACTCCAGCCTGGGCAACAGAGCAAGACTCTGTCTCAAAAAAAAAAAAAAAAAAACACAACATAAGGATAAGTTCCCCTAATGAAGGATTTTACCTACTGTACTGCCAGGTACTATTTGCTGCATGGGAAGACAAGAACACACAAGACAGCTCATTGATATGTTAACCCTCAGAAGAAACTCCCTGAAATGGGAATCTCCAAAAGTGATCCTATCACAATTCACAATCCACATGAAAATATAAATATTCTGGCCGGGCGCGGTGGCTCACGCCTGTAATCCCAGCACTTTGGGAGGCCAAGGCGGGCGGATCACAAGGTCAGGAAATCGAGACCACAGTGAAACCCCATCTCTACTAAAATTACAAAAAAAAAAACCAACTAGCCGGGCGTGGTGGCGGGCGCCTGTAGTCCCAGCTACTCAGGAGGCTGAGGCAGGAGAATGGCGGGAACCCGGGAGGCGGAGCTTGCAGTGAGCCGAGATCTCGCCACTGCACTCCGGCCAGGGTGACAGAGCGAGACTCTGTCTCAAAAAAAAAAAAAGAAAAGAAAATATACATATAAATATTCTAACATTGAACACTTAAATATTCACACTGGCCCTACCAACAAGATTCATGTGTCAGCTGCACACTGTCTTTACTGGCCACTGAAAAAGAAGGGTGCCAGTCCAACCAGCAAGTCCCTGCTATTCACATGAAGTGATGTGGCCAACTGGCTCGAGAGCCCTGTGGCAATCCATTGGCCCTGGTGGCCCAGGAGTGACGGCACCTTCTTCATTCACCTCCAAGAAGGCATTGGTCTCTTTGGAAGAAGTCAATTTCCTCGTGTGGCAGACTTCTGTACAACCTGAGTTCTTTTTTCCGTGTTTGTTCTTCAATCTCCTCTTGTATGTCTGATATGCTAAGTGTTAAAACATACAAGTATTAACAATCACTTTAACAAAGAGTCTAATTTGGTGACACTGTACACTTGTCAATCCTTCAGGTGTCTGGGTGGCATCATGTATGTATAAACACCCAGGAAAAAGAAGGGGGAAGAGAGAAAGTTATGGAACAGAAGGATTTGGTGTATCAGAATGACTCTTTTGTCTGGAGTGAACCATTTGTGATTGAGGCTCATTCATCAGGTTGCTGACAGCTCACAAACTCATATATTCATTCATTCACTCATTCACTTAGTCAGTCAGCTGGCAAATCCTGCAAGTGCTTACTAGGAGTAGGACACTCCTGGGCTCTGGGCTGGAGCTGGGAATGAGCTAGAAATGATGCTTCCCTCAGTCTCTCCAAGAGAAGGAATGAAAACATGGGTCTGAGACCAAGAGTTTGACTCTAATATGATTTATCTTATCTATTGGGGAAATTAAGCCCCAGGTATTCCTTATATTGTTATATTGATTGTTATTTCTGTATCAGTACATAATAATTACAATCAGCAATCAGTATATAATCAGTTCTATCAATAATCATTGAGTCTTACTCAGACCTAATTCCCTAACAACAGTGAAAACGTACCATGGCCCAAGATTAAAATATATATATGTATGTGAACATATTAATATATATATTTTTCTTTTTCCACTTTTAGATTCAGGGGGTCTATGTGCATGTTTGCTTCCTGGGTATATGCGGTGATGCTGAGGTTTGGGAAACAAATAATCTTATTACCCAGGTAGTGAGCACCGTACCCAACAGTTCGTTTTTCAACCTCTGCCCCCTCCCTTCCTCTTCTAGTAGTCCCCAGTGTCTATTGCTGCCATCTTTATGTCCATGAGCACTCAATGTTTAGCTCCCACTTATAAGTGAGGTATTTGGTTTTCTGTTCTTGCATTATATATATATTTTAAATTTATCCTCTGTGAACACACATAATAAATAACTCCAAAGTAATGTATATTTGGCTGCACTCATATGTGCATACACATATATATTTCAATATTTGTATATGTGTAATATTTCATATTTGAAAAATATTTCACAGCCATTCAGCACAAGTCTTAGTCACAGAAACATTGAAATAACTTGGCATTTGGGAGACCTCAAGGCTTTTAATGAGACCTAACAAACCAACGCTTAAGAGCAGATGTCACTTTGGAGCTCAATGATTGCTCATGGAGATCTTGTCATAACAAGTTACGAAGTCTAAGTTCTGATAGTGGATTCACTTTTTTCTTTTTTTTTTTCTTTTTTTTTTTTTTTTTTTTTTTTTTTTGAGAGGGAGTCTCGCTCTGTGGCTCAGGCTGGAGTGCAGTGGCGCGATCTCGGCTCACTGCAAGTTCCGCCTCCCGGTTCACGCCATTCTCCTGCCTCAGCCTCCCGAGTAGCTGGGACTACAGGTGACCACCACCTCGCCTGGCTAATTTTTTTGTATTTTTAGTAGAGACGGGGTTTCACCAGGTGTTAGCCAGGATGGTCTCAATCTCCTAACCTCGTGATCCACCCGCCTGGGCCTCCCAAAGTGCTGGGATTACAGGCGTGAGCCACCGCGCCCAGCCATGGATTCACTTTTGTGAAGTATATTTGTTTATAATTATAAGCTCATTTTCAGATTTTTTATATATTTTTCTATGAAACTCCCACTTGTGCCAAACTATCCTGTCTATGCACCTTATCGTCCCCAGAAATGTCAGGCTTTCAAAAAGTGTATCACAGTGTAGTCCCAGCTACTCGGGAGGCTGAGGCAGGAGAATGGCGTGAACCGGGGAGGCGGAGCTTGCAGTGAACAGAGATTGCGCCACGTGCTGCACTCCAGCCTGGGGGACAGAGCCAGACTCCATCCCAAAAAAAAAAAAAAAAAAAAAAAAAAAAAAAATGCATCACAGGGGCAGCACAGGCAAGTTTGGATTGAAAAAAAAAGGTCGATAAGTTGGGTGAACAATTTTCTGTCAGTTATTTCCTACCCAATGGGAGTTCGCCCACCTGCAACAATAAGAAATCCATCTATCAGCTGGAAGAGTCCATAGGCCAGTGGGAAACTCAACATCTGGACCAAGTGCTCAGCAGTGAAAGATAACTGGAGCATGGTGATGCACATCTGAATATTCTGAGCTCCAGTTTCTAAGGAAATCGTCCTGCACCTAGCAAAGAGAAAAAGTTTCAAGAGTAACGCACTAGCAATAAGAACTATTCTCACATTTTCTCATATGCACCATAACAATTAGAAGCTATGACCTCAGGCCACAGAAAATGTTTACTCATTCCATAGTTATTTGCTGAATTCCTACTCTGCAGGTGGTCTTCTGAGAGGTACGGGGGAGTGGGGCTTTGCAAACCCTGCTCTAGGCATCTGAGTGAAAAGACAAAATAAACACACAGGAAAGGCTCAGCAGCAACACAAGACAAAGTATGGCCAAAGGCCACGCAGATGTAGAAATTCAGAAAATGGCAGAAGGGGTGAGAGAAGGCTTCACAGAGGAGTGAGATTAAAGGATGGAAAAAATAGAAGAAGCTTTTGATGAGGGGGAAATATTATAAAAATTAAAGTGCCAGGGACAGGTGTGAGTGTGGCCTATTCAGCAGGCATTGCATATACTGTAAGCCAATCTGCACAGAGGAGAAGATTGGAGGAGATGAGAAGGGAAGGTTGAGTTAGAGATATGATGCAGGGCATGGTGGCTCATGCCTGTAATCCCAGCACTGAGAGGCAGAAGTGGGAAGATCACTTGAGCCAGGAATTCAAGACCACCCTGGGCAACAGAGTAAGACCCTGTCTCTACAAAAAGAAAAACATATATATATAAAGACATATGAAACAACATAAACTAAACAACACTTAAAAACAAATAAACATGGCCAGGCGCAGTGGCTCACACCTGTAATCTCAGCACTTTGGGAGACCAAGGTGGGTGGATCACCTGAAGTCAGGAGTTTGAGACCAGCCTGGCCAACATGGTGAAATCCTGTCTCTACCAAAAATACAAAAATTAGCCAGGCGTGGTGGCACATGCTTCTGTAATCCCAGCTACTTGGGAGGCTGAGGCATGAGAATCGCTTGAACCCAGGAGGCAGAGGTTGCACTCCAGCCTGGGCAACAAAGGTCTAAATAAATAAATAAATAAATAAATAAATAAATAAACAAAAAAACCTAAAAAAAGACCAAATACCTAAAATGGTTGTCTTTGGTGAAAGAGTTTGGTAATAATTTTTCTTTTTGCTTTCTACTTTTCTATATTTTATTGGTTTTCTGGTTGCATAAAATGAAATAAACCTCATTTGAAAAAGATAAAGGAGGGAAGAGAGGGAAGACCTGGGCAGGACATTGAGGGCTGAGTTAAGCAGTTTCATGTCTCCAATTTATAAAGGGAGTCTGCAGGGGTTTATACGTGGAAGTGAGGAGATAAAAGAGGTGTTTCAGAAAACAAACAAGCATCTGTGTTTAAGTTGGACTGGAATGGGGAAGTAACAAGGGTGTGTGATGAGGGGGTGAAATTGCTGTCAGTGGTACAGGACAAGCTCTGTGTTCATACTTTATTTCTACTTACTCTATTGCGTGCTACACTTGCCTCAAACCACCCTCACTTCTTTCAGACTTTTGTCAAAAACTCAGTATGATTAAGCTACAAAGCTGTAACCCACACCTGCACCATTCATGAGCCAAATCTCAGTCCTGGCCTTTGTCAGGCTATCGGGTATGAAAAAACATGAGATTGTGGACTACATCTTGCCATAGGAGTACTTTCTGTCCAGAGCCAATTGCATTTCAACCACTCAACAGACTGTGTTCCTAATTGTTAACTTTGGGAAAAAAAAAAAAAAAAAAAAAAAACCAGGTCTAAATCCTAACTCCACCATTTTCTAGCTCTGTGAACTTGGTCAAGTCACTTAATTTCTCTGAAGGATCTGCTCATCAGTAGAATGAGGGTAGTGATAGGATCTACTTCTCAAGCTTGTAGTAAGAAGTAAATGAGATAGATGGGGTAAAGCTTTACCGATCACTTAGTACAATCCTAAATGTTCCCCAAGTGGACTGGAAGTAGCATAAAGCCAATTAAAAATTCCCATCTTTCACCTTTGGAATTCAACTGCATAATTTACTTTTCTTTAAGAAATTCTTTCTGCTTTTAAAAGTAGTCCATACTTATTGAAAAGCTTCCAAAATATACCAAGGAAATACTAAAGAACTAAAATTATCCTTACTCTCCCTACTCAAAATTAAACATTGTTACCATATGGTATATTTCTTCCAGTATTTTTTGATGCATATAACTCTTTTTGCTTTCTTCTACAAAGTGGGAATTAAATACATGTCATTTTCTATTCTTTTTAACTTAAATTTATCTCTTCTTATCAATTTGGCCTTTGCTTTAATTTACATAAAGAATTGCCACAATATTTTCCATGAATTGCCATAAGTTATCCTGCTCCGTTCCACTGTGTAAGTCAAAACTCTTCATGTCTCCTGACACAGGCAGCAAAGCCTGCCAGTGGCAGTGCGTTAACTTTACCTTCCTCAAAAAAAATTTATGGATAGTTCAACTATACCTTTGCCAAGACTGGTGGGTAAAAAGTGCCAGCAGAAAACCCGTGACATGGCCAATCAAAGGAAAGATGAAACTGATGGTCAGAAGGGTGATGTCTGAATTCCAAGATCCTTTCGCCAGGACCACACCAGCAACTGCGACCACCAGAAGGAGGACCCCACCAACAATGGCCCCAATCTGAAGCAAACAATAAAATAAGTGCATATAAACTCAGGGTTTTTTGCTCTATGATACAAAGTCCATCGAGGTTGTAAAATGCTTGGGATCTAGAAATTTTAGAACACAGTAGGGACTTAGAGATGACTGAATCCAATTTCACTTTGTAGAGGAGAAATCTGAGTTCCAAACTGGTCAAGTAACTTGCCTATGCTAGAAATGGGTGGAATTTGACACAAATCTAAGTCTTGTTTTAGCACATCTACTTTTCCCTTCAAGTAGAAGATTTTGCCAGAAAGATTGGGAGCAGAGTTTTATTGTGAGTAGAACAAAAGTGCAAAATGAATGGGATCTGACAATGAGCTTCCAACACCCCTGCACACACCTCTGTGACCCTCTGCTTGTGACCTCCAGTCTGCCCTGCCTGACCATCTGCCTCCCCTCCCACCGCCCCTTCAACCACCAGCAGCTGCCTGCTGCTTTGGTCCCTGTCCTTCTCCCCTCCAAATAAAATCTACCCATTCTTCATTGGACAATCTGAGCTAATACTCATGATCACATGAGAAATACTGATGGAGTCCTCTATCCTCTCCCAAATGGATACTGTTTCTTACTTTTGTTGTTTAACAAGAACAGAAACAAAACGCCAACAATAACAAAAACAAATTTGAGTTTTAGATAAAATAGGAAGGAAGGATGGCCTAGGGTATTTTGGGAAAATCAGGATCTTGGCAAGCTCCTGTTCATATCATGTAGACAGTAAACTGTGTACCTAGTTACAGTGTCAAACTTGATTTGAAATGATTCAGGATGTGAAGGAGGGTGGTCGTAGGAAACTAGAGAAGACAACAAACCATATACCCAATATACCATAAATGTGTTCTGGGGGTCATTTTTACTGTTTAAATACAGAGACAGACTAGACCCCTGCCTAAGAAAAAGATGCTAAGACATAAGAAAGCCTCTTGGCCAGGGAAGGTGGTTCATGTATGTAATCTCAGAACTTCGGGAGGCCGAGGTGGGCAGATCATCTGAGGTCAGAAGTTTAAGACATCCCGGCCAACATGGCAAAATTCTATCTCTGCTTAAAAAAAATACAAAAATCACCCAGGTATGGTGGCACATGCCTGTAATCCCAGCTATTCAGGAGGCTGAGGCGGGAGACTTACTTGAACCCGGGAGGTGGAGGTTGCAGTGAGCCAAGATTGAGCCACTGCACTCCAGCCTGGGTGACAGAGCCAGACTCCGTTTAAAAAAGAAAAGAAAAGAAAAGAAAGAAAAATGAAAGAAAGCCTCTGAATGTAACATCCCCTCTTCCTCTCTCTACCAAAGATTTCAAAGTTTAAAATCCACCAAGAGCAAATGAGGAACACTTAAGTTTGTTCAGAAAATGTGTCCGATTTGAAATTAAAATAGAACTAAGAACAGAGAATGAAGATATACGAAAATAATGATAACATTAGCCTAGTTTTTTTTTTACTAAGGTGCTGTAGAATATTTATGCATATTATTAAATGTTTTGCCATAAATCCTATGAAATACCCAAAAGAAAAGAGTTTTCGATCTGCTCTTTACAGCAAATAAAACTGACATGTAAAAAAATTGTATCTGGTTTCTCCACTGACACTGATGGATTGATAACGGAGCTGGAAACTCCAAAATCATGATTTTTGCTGTTGTTGTTGTTAAATGCCCTTTTAAGAAAAATAATCAAAGATAGAGTATTTGAAAAGCAAGAAGTGGCCGGGCACAGTGGCTCAAGCCTGTAATCCCAGCACGTTGGGAGGCCAAGACAGGCAGATCACGAGGTCAAGAGATCGAGACCATCCTGGCTAATACGGTGAAACCCCATCTCTACTAAAAAATAGAAAAAACTAGCTGAGCGAGATGGCGGGCGCTTGTAGTCCCAGCTACTCGGGAGGCTGAGGCAGAAGAATGGCGTAAACCCGGGAGGCAGAGCTTGCAGTGAGCTGAGATCCAGCCACTGCACTCCAGCCTGGGTGACAGACCGAGACTGTCTCAAAAAAAAAAAAAAAGAAAGAAAGAAAAGCAAGAAGTTTCCATGATCATTTCCCTCCTCTTGTTTTGAAACAAAATCATAACTACCACACTGGAAATTTTCTCCTACTGAAATAACAATAATAAATGTGGAAAAGGGGCCAGGCACAGTGGCTCATGCCTGTGATCCCAACACTGGGAGGCCAAGGCAGGAGGATTCCTTGAGGCCAGGAGTTGCAAACCAGCTGAGCAACAGAGCAAGACCCCATCACTAAAAAAAAATTATTTTTATTAGTAGGGCAGGATGGTGCATGCCTGTAGTGCTAGCTACCTCAGAGCTTGAGATGGGAGCATCATATGAGCCTAGGAGATCAAGGTTGCAGTGAGCTATGATTGTGTCATTGCACTCCAGCCTGAGTGACAGAGCGAGACCCTGTCTCAAAAACTTAATTAATTTTTAAAAATAAATGTGGAAAAGATGGGACTGTATTCCATGAGTTCAGCTAAAAAAAGAGAGTGAAAATCAAGTGTGCACCATTGATGTTAAAGTCATCCACGTGCATTACAAATGTACTATACTAGGCCATCTTCCAGCTCTCTGTGCCCAGCTGATTTGTCTGCTTGGCAAGCCCTCTCCTCTCCTTCTCCATCGCACTGAAGGAATGGTGGGAGTTGTTTGGCCTTGTGCCTAACTGGAAAAACAGGGTCCATTGGCACAGGCATATGGAGTGGCAATGTTTTGTGAGGTAGAGCCAAACGATAAACCACAAAACAAAACTAACTGAGATTTACTACCTGAAACTCCAAGTAACCCCAAATGTTTCTTTCTTTATAAATGTAAAATATAACCAAAACATTTTTTAAATTTTCACGAAAGCCACACATATTATAACCTCCTATCTGCTAAAGTGATACATAATCAGAAAAAAAATGGAAAGCACCCCTAGGAGACTCACATCATTGTTAAGAATGCCTCCTCTTCACGTTTTGTTTTTTTGTTTTGTTTTGTTATTAGAGATGGGGTCTCACTCTGTGATCCAGGCTCGAGTGCAATGGCACGATCATGGCTCACTGAAGCCTCAGCCTCCTGGCCTCAAGCAATCCTCCCACCTCAGCCTCCCAAAGTTCTGGGATTACAGACGTAAGCTGCTGCACCTGGCCTCTTGAATTATTTTTAAAAACCGTTTAACAAAGACATTTGCTTGTTTCTCCAGCAGACAAAGGGCAAGACTGCAAAGACAAGAGGAGGTAGAAAGTTCTAGTCACCATCATTCCATAGCTAGACTCCTCAGTGCTCTCTGGATGATTTCATTTAAACAGTCTTATTCATGTAGTCAGCAGCCCCTGCTCATGTGTACAAACGACAGCTTTGGCAGTGCCCCCAGGAATGCTTCTGCAAGACAGCCCTTCCTCCTACTCTTCCAATAAACCAGCCATATTCCTAGTGGGCGCCCTTCCATGCTCACTTAAACAGCTTCTGCCTCAAGAGCACCTGTGTGAAGCCTCGTGCATGCATGGGCCTGGGCTCTTCTGTCCACACACAGCTTTAGCTTTTCTGACACTAAATCAATAGTTGCTTGTTTTCCAGGGCGTCATAAGCCTCGGGGTACAGGCCTATGGGAGTGGCAGAGCAAGGCTTACAGGGTGGAGGAAATACAATCACTGGATCCAGAACCGCAGGACGTGTAAGGAGAATTTCTGGGTGTGAGGCTGTACTCGCCAAGCTCACTTGTCCCAGCCACTGCTCGCTTCCGTCTTTCAGGCCCCTGAGTCTGAGGATGTGCCAACAGTGGCCAGGGAGCTGCTCACCTTGAGAATGATTTTGGATTGTCTTGGCCATCTGTAATTCACACAGACACCGAAGGCCACGGGGATAGTCAGGCACACAAGGGTAATTCCTAAAGAGAAGAAAAATCCATCGGTGTTTTCCCTGTCACCCTGACTGCACAGCACTTCTCAACAACTTCCATTTCATTTAGATAACAGCTTTAAACTGACATTTTCCCATGCCACTTTCCAAATCTGGACGAATGCCTACAATATTGGCTCCAAAGTTATATAAGCTCCTCATAACATTTTGTGTCTTGTTTGTGAGTGCCTTTCAGAACATATTATCAAAGCAGAATATATTAAATAACTTACTGATCAGAAAAAAGTTGCACATAAAATCATAGTTTCTAAATTAAGGTTTCCCTCAAGTTTTACAGATTCAGTGGGCTCCCGCTGTTGTGAGGAAGTGGTTTCATTCATGGTTTTGAACTATGGACCATGGGTTGTAAGCCCTCAAGGTGTTTATCTGATACACCAGATTGACACTGACAGTCTTAAGAATCATAATGTCAGCCAGGCGTGGTGACTCAAGCCTGTAATCCTAGCACTTTGGGAGGCCAAGGTGGGCGGATTGCCTGAGCTCAAGAGTTTGAGACCAGCCTGGGCAACACGGTGAAACCCAATCCCTACTAAATACAAAAAAAATTAGCCGGGTGTGGTGGTGTGAACCTGTAGTCCCAGCTACTCGGGAGGCTGAGGCAGGAGAAGGCAGAAGTTGCAGTGAGCCGAGATCACACCACTGCACTCCAGCCTGAGTGACAGAGCAAAACTCTTTCTCAAAAAAAAAAAAATAGTACCTATCACTTCTCCAAAAACTGACCATACTAGAAAAGGCAGATCATTTCACCACATTTCTCTTCTAAGCTTGGTAAACCCACAGAGATCTTTAGGAAAATGGCAGACTTTAATGAGAAATAGTATTCAGAAGAGGAGACAATGAAAGAGATATGGGTGTGACTGTGACATGTAGATGAGTTTTCATAATCAGTAAGAATTATTTACATTCAACCTCCACGAAAAAGTCAAGGTTCGCAGGCAATGTGAAAGGTGGTCACAGGAAGGTCTACTTAGAGCCACTAGATCCAGTTAAACCTTGGAGCATAAAGAGTCCAGTTGCTTTATAGTCTAGTTATAGAAGGGTTTGATCCTTGCTTTTTCAAAGTAAATTATCTGGCTTTCTTTTTTTTTTCAAAAATGCACTCTTGTAGGGGTGAAAGTTTGCACTTTGTAGTCATATTCCCAGGTTAGAACTCCAGTTCTGTACTCACCAGCTGCATAATTTTGATCAAGTTACTAAACCTCTTGAAGCCTAAAGGTTTAGGAGATTGAACTGGTGACAGAATCTACACTGTAGGGTTCTTTAAGGAATTAAATTAGGTACTAAAAAAAAAAAAAAAAGTCCCTGCATAAAGAGTTATGTAATTAAGAGCAGCTACTATTAGTGTCATCACCATTACTGTTAGTCCTCCATTTCCCAGGCCCATACAGACCTATGTTCTGATAAGGAATGGTGAGATTCTGCTGAAGACTCCAGGACCAGGCGTAGAGATAAATGCAGAGTGGCATCATTCCCAGGGCGGCCACGGTGGAACAGGTTGTCATACTGATGCTGAAATTAAAATTAATACAATGCTTAGGAGGGAGCAATGGACATGAAGTATTTAGTCTTTACCAGAAACAACTCCTGGGACACAATTTCCTAGAGATTACATGGACTAAGCTCCTTGGAGCTCATTTCTCTCCTATTATTTAACAAACAATGGCTATATTTGTGGTCTACAAAGAGATTTCCAGCAGTTCTTGTTATCCATCAATTACCTCATATTTATTTTACCATCTACTTGCCTTAAACATTCTGCTATAGGCACTATAGAATTCTTCTCTTATCTAGTTCTTTTTTATTGAAGTATAATCCACAAGCCATAAAATTCATCATTTTAAATTATACAATTCAGCAGTTTTTAGTATAGTCACAACACTATGCATTAATAGCACCATTTCCAGGATACTTTCATCATCTCAGAAAGAAACCCCATCCCCATTAGCAGTCATTCCCCAGTCCCTGCTTCCCCTGGCCCTTAACCAGCACAAATCTACTTTCCATCTTTACAGGATTACCTGTTCTGGACATCTTAGATGAACAAAATCATACATGTAGCCTTTTTTCTGTGTCTAGCTTCTTTCCCTTAGCATAACATTTTCAAGGTTTGATAACAGTTTGACTGTCCTCTCCAACTCTCATGGTGAAATGTGATTCCCAACGTTGGAGGTGAGGGCAAGTAGGAAATGTCTGGGTCACAGGGGCACATCCCTCGTGAACAGGTTGGTGCCATTCTCATGGGATTCACTGAGTTCTCACTCAGTTCTTATGAGCTCTAGTTGTTAAAAAGAGTCTGACACCTCCTTCCCCTCTCTTACCATGTGATGCCTGCTCCTCTTCCCCTTCCACCATGGGTGGGGTCTTCATGAGGCCCTCACCAGACGCAAATGCTGGCACTATACTTCTTATGTACAGCCTGCAGACCCACTAGCCAAATAAACCTGTTTTCCTTAGAAATTACCTACCCTCAGGTATTCCTTTCTGGCAACACAAATGGGATAAGACAAGGTTTATCCATGTTTTAACATATATCAGAGCTTCATTCTTTTTATGTCCTTATTCTATTAATATAGTGCATCACATTGATTTTTCTGCATATTGAATCAACTTTGCATTTTGAAATAAATCATATTTGGTCTTGGTGTATAATCCTAGATTCAATGTGATAGTATTTTTTATTGAAAATTTGTGCATGTATATTCATAAGAAGTATTGATCTACAGTTTTCTTTTCTTGTGATATCTAGTTTTGGTACCAAGGGGATTGGAAGTGTATTAGGCTGTTTGCATAGCCATAAAGAAATACCTGAGGCTGAGTAATTTATAAAGGAGGGTCAAAGATCTGCAGGCAGTACAAGCATGGTTCCAGCATCTGCTCCTGGTGAGGACCTCAGGAAGTTCACAATCACGGCAGAAAGCAAAGGGGAAGCGGGAGCAGGCATCTCACATGGCCAGAGGGGGTGCAAGAGAGTGAGAAAGGGGAGGTCCCAGACTTTTAAACAATCAGATCTCATGTGAACTAACTAAGCAAGAACTCACTTATCACCAAAGAGATGGCATTAACCATTCATGAGAGATCCACCCCATGATCCAGTCGCCTCCCACCAGGCCCCACCTCCAATACTGGAATCACATTTCAACATGAGATGTGGAGAGAACAAACACCCAAACCATATCAGCAAGTTAGAATGCCACAAAGCTGACTAAACGCCTGCCCAGTGTGAAGTGTTAATAAATATCTGTCAGGAAGAAGTCACCCAAACACCACATGCCATAAGCTCCCCATTGGACAGAGCAGTGGCCCCCACAGTCGCTGACCTGCAGACAGAGCAAGTTGGTTAGGGCAAGGGAGGGTACAGAACCACAGAGAAAGGGAACTGATGTGAGATGCTAGACTGAATTAAGAATTCTGTTCCAATTCTGATATCGTGTGATCCTATGATTAGAAACTGGGTTTGGGCCAAGTGTGGTGGTTCACGCCTGGGATCCCAGCACTTTGGGAGGCCAAGGCAGGCAGATCACCTGAGGTCAGGAGTTTGAGACCAGCCTGGCCAACATGGTGAAACTCCGTCTGTACGAACAATACAAAAATTAGCTGGGGGTGGTGTCAGGCACCTGTAATCCCAGCTACTTGGGAGGATGAGGCAGGATAATCACTTGAACCCAGGAGGCGGAGGTTGCAGTGAGCCAAGATCATGCCACTGCACTCCAGCCTGGGCAACAGAGTGAAACTCCATCTCAAAAAAAAGAAAAAAGATGAAAGAAAAGAAAGAAAGAGAAGAAGGAAGGAAGGAAGGAAGGAAGGAAGGAAGGAAGGAAGGAAGGAAGGAAGGAAGGAAGGAAGGAAGGAAGGAGAAAGAAAGAAAGAAAGAAAGAAAGAAAGAAAGAAAGAAAGAAAGAAAGAAAGAAAGAAAGAAAGAAAGAAAGAAAGAGAAAGAAAGAGAAAGAGAGAGAGAAAGAAAAGAAAAAAAGAAAAGAAAAGAAAGGAAGGAAAGAAGGAAGGAAAGAAGGAAGGAAGGAAGGAAGGAAGGAAGGAAGGAAGGAAGGAAGGAAGGAAGGAAGGAAGAGGAGGGAGAAACTGAGATTTGACATTGAAGTAGAGTGGTGAGTTAGAGTACAAATTAAGATTTCTAGACTTCAAAATGATGGTGTGATACACAAAAAAGCTGAGTCACTTAGCATCAATTTAAGGGGTTGTGTTAAGTAAGGTGATAGTGGGACATCCAGTCTTTGGTGAACAAACCTGGGAAGATTTCTAAAGACAATTAGTCTGTTTATCTCTGTCATTATTGGGGTTGTCTCTGGCCACCTTGGAAAGTGAAATGTGGGTTTGTGAGTTGGATGAACCAAACCAAAACCAACAGCCATGCTACATAGCTTTACCAGGAAAACAACTGAGACCATCAGAAGGAAGTTGTGGTCTTTGTTCAACAAATCCAGAATGATTTCTAATGGAAAACTGGTTTGTTTATCTCTGTTATTATTGAGGTTAATTGTCTCTAGTAAAAAGGCTAACACATTTTAAGTGCAACAGACCTTAAGAACTTTTAAGTACCTAATGTCTATGGTGGAGGGGGAAGAGTACTTGGTTTGGAGTCCTCAAAAACTGTGTATCGTGATTACTGCTATGGTCTGAATGTGTCCTTCAAAATTCATAGGCTGGAAGTCAAATCCCTAAGGCAACAGTATTGAGAGATGGAGCTTTCTGGGAGGTGTTTAGATCATGATGAATCCACCTTCATAAATGAATTAATGCCATTTTAAGAGGACTCTACCAAGGAAGTTTATTCCTTTTTGCCCTTCTCTCTTCCATCACGTGAGGAGCAAGAAGGCCCTCACCAGACAATAGTTGCCAGCTATTGATCTTAGACTTCCCAGCCTCCAGAATGTAAGAGAATAATTTCTCTTCTCTATACATTACCCAGTCTCAGGTATCCTGTATAGCAGCACAAAATGTACTAAGACAATTACTATACTGTTATTGCATTATATGAACTAAGTTACTGCTTCACACATTTGTAATTTGTTATTTTTTTTTGTTTTTTGAAATGGAGTCCCACTCTGTCACCCAGGCTGGAGTGCAGTGGTGCAATCTCGGCTCACTGCAACCTCTGCCTCCTGGGTTCAAGTGATTCTCCTGCCTCAGCCTCCTGAGTAGCTGGGATTACAGATGCCTGCCACCACACCCGGGTAATTTTTGTACTTTTAGTAGAGACAGGGTTTCACTATGTTGGCCAGGCTGTCTCGAATTCCTGACCTCAGGTGATCTACCCGCCTCGGCCTCCTAAAGTGCGTGAGCCACCACACCTGGCCATAATATATTGTTTTTGTATTTTCCATATATATATTTTAGTCTACATTTTTTATTTAGGGAAAAGCACTTAACTACATTAACTGATAGTTAATATTTTATGTATTTTAAAGCCTCCTGTGCTCTAAAACAGGGAGAGGAAGAAGAGCCCATGGTGCATGTAGAGAAAGGAAAGAAAGAGAGAAAGGAAAGAAAGAAAGAAAGAAAGAAAGAAAGAAAGAAAGAAAGAAAGAAAGAAAGAAAGAAAGAAAGAAAGAAAGAAAGAAAGAAAGAAAGAAAGAAGAGAGAAGGAGGGAGGGAGGGAGGGAAGGAAGGAAGGAAGAAGGGAGGGAGGGAGGGAAGGAAGGAAGGAAGGAAGGAAGGAAGGAAGGAAGGAAGGAAGGAAGGAAGGAAGGAAGGAAGGAAGGAAGGAAAACAGATTTGAGAAGCAAGTAAGCAAAACATCATGTTGTACACCATAAATATATATAATTTAACTTGTCAATTAAAAATAAAATTTAAAAAAGAAGTCAGTGGAGAGCTGGGAGGTTATATTTCATGACAGCTAACAAAAGAGAGCTCCCAAATGAAGGTAAAAATCAGAGAGGATGAGAACTGAAGAACTAGATTCAGTACCATTCAACCTTACCTCACTTTTTGGTGCCTTCCATCCCAAATCTACTCTTTCCATCTCAATCTCACTCCCAATCCCCAAGCTAAGGCTATATTTTGTACTTACCTGAGTGATAGAACCAGTGAAAGAATGCATTAGTAAAATTAGGGGAAAGAAAATAAATGGAAAGAAGATACCCATCAGACCAGTCAGATATTTTATCTTTCAATTTGCTGGAAAAAATTACACAATCTGTTTAAGCACGTACGTACTACTTATAGACACTGTGCTCATTCTGTGTACAAGACACAAATGACTGACAGACTGAGAAGCAGACTGCCCTCCTGCTCTACAAAGGAGAAGGAGGAGGCCCTTCATATGTCAAGGTCTTCTGCAGAGACAGCGAGGGTCCTTCAGCACTTTATTGGGTCTACAAGTCATCCATCACTCTTCCTCCTAATCTATATCACCATTGCTTCCATCCAATTACCCTGCCTATAAAACAATACGTCTATGACTACTTCAACATTTTCTGCCAGGAGAATGTTTATACTCTTGACAAAGCAGCATCTATTTTACTTCAATGATACTAAAAAGATTCCCTCTGCGCTCTCACTCATTGCTGGTAAAAGTGGTACACCACGGAGGGTGTCTGGCAATATCTAGGAAAATTAGCGATCCTCCTTCTAGGATTCTGAATCCACGGCCCTCCGGACACAGTTTTATTGACATTGGCTCATGAATTATACACACACTGTACCCTACACAAGTGCTTATGTACCTGTCCATCTGTGCCAGAGTGAGCAGCACAAGAGCCAGGTCCTATTTTCCTCTCCATCTCTAGGAGCTGGCATAGTCTCATGCTGCAGCACATTGGACGAGCTCGTTAAATACTTACTGAATAAATGTATGAATCGAAGAATGACCCAGTGTCAACACACTGGTGCTACGGAAATATTCTCTCTGTCCCCCTCATATGTCATGTATCTGCAGGTGAACATTGGTAAAAATCTTACTGAAATGACTCCTTTATACTTAGTTCATATGGTAAACAGTCCATAGCAATACAGAAAAAGAGACTTTCTATAAAATAGAAAGTCTCTTTCCGGCAGGGCATGGTGGCTCACGCCTGTAATCCCAGCACTTTGGGACGCCAAGGCGTGCGGATTACCTGAGATCAGAAGTTCGAGACCAGCTTGGCCAACATGGTGAAACCCCGTCTCTACTAAAAATACAAAAATTAGCCGGGCGTGGCAGCACACGCTTGTAATTCCAGCTACTCGGGAGGCTGAGGCAGGAGAATTGCTTGAGCCTGGGAGATGGAGGTTGCAGTGAGCCGAGATCATGCCACTGAACTCCAGCCTGGGCGGCGACAGAGTGAGACTCCGTCTTAAAAAAAAAAAAATATATATATATATACATATACACACACACACACACACACACACACACACACTCTTCCAGGACAAAAGCAAGTAAACTTTTAAGAAGCAAATATTTAGCTGATTGGTGCTCCTTTCAGAAATCCAGACTTAGATAACTTACAATTATGTGTATACATCCTTCTGCTCTTTTATTTCTCTTTTAAGCAGTCCATTTATTTCATGATTGTTTGTTAAATCAATAGGACTTTTTTTCTTTCATTATTTTTCTTTTTAAAGGCACCAGACCAGGTGCAGTGCCTCACGCCTGTAATTCCAGCAGTTTGGGAGGCTGAATTGGTAGGATTGCTTGAGACCAGGAGTTTAAGAGCAGCCTGAGCAACATAGAGAAACCCTGGTCTCTATAAAAACAACAACAACAACAAAGTACAAAAATTAGCTGAATGTGGTGGTACACACCTGTAGTCCCAGCTACTTGGGAGGTTGAGACAGGAGGATGACTTGAGCTCAGGAGTTTGAGGTTGCAGTGAGCTATGATCACACCACAACACTCCAGCCTTGGGGACAGAAGGAGGCCCTGTCTCTAAAAACAAAAAAAGGAGCCTTATAATACCTTACTCGGCAGCTTGGTTGCTTTTGACCCCACTTCATCTAACACAGACATCCTCTCAGATCAGTACCTTTAAACTTATTCTTTTAAAGACTGCGAAGTATGCCATAATCTAAATATGCCATAATTCCTTCAATCACTTCATTAACAGTAGGTCAGTTGCTTTTAGTTTTTTGCCATTATAAATAATGTTATAATAAACACTCATATATATTTCACTTGAAATAATTCTTTTCTTTCTGTGAATTCCCCAAGGCAGAATTGCTATGTAAAAGTCTGTGTTTTTTGTTTTAACACATACTTCCAGATTACTTTCCAAAAAGATTGCTAAATTTCACAATCTTGCCTACTCTGGATGTGATCAGTCCCTTCTAATTGTCATGCCAGCGTTGAAAAATTGATCTCACTCTTGTTACACTCTTTTTTTTTTTTTTTTTTTTTTTTGAGATGGAGTCTCACTCTGTCACTCAGGCTGGAGTGCAGTGGCGTGATCTTGGCTCACTGCAACCTCCATCTCCCAGGTTCAAGCGATTCTCTCTGCCCCAGCCTCCTGAGTAGGTGGGATTACAGGCACCCACCACCACACCTGACTAATTTTTTTTTTTTTTAAATTTTTAGTAAAGACAGGGTTTTACCATGTTGGCCAGGCTGGTCTCGAACTCCAGACCTCAGGTGATCCACCCACCTCAGTCTCCCAAAGTGCTGGGATTACAGGCGTGAGCCACCACGCCTGGCCTCCACTCTGGATTCTATCAGGTTGTGCTTTCTTTCATGTCAAGTGGCTTCTTCTGTGTCCTCTAAACAATCTTGCTCATCAGACTTCTTCTCAACTTGTAGGAGTTCTTTTAAAATTAGGGCTCATATTATCATGAACAATACAAGTATTTTTCCCAAGCATGGTATATATCTTTGACTTTGCTTATGACTTACTATAATTAACATTTATATAGTCAAAGCTGTTTTTTTAAAGGCTTCTGAGTTTCTTATCTTAAAGACCTATACCCTGATCTGGGGGCATTCAAATATTGCCTTCTACTTTTTACTTTTATACTTGTATTTTCAATTCACTTAAAATTTGTATTTTACATGGTAACAGGTATAAGACTAATCTATTTTTTCTATTAATATATTGAGATGCAAGTGTGTCAATATAATTTACTAAAATAAACCATTTTCCACTATACTGAAGTGTCACCTTCATCATATATTAAATGGCCAAGTGTATACAAATTATTTTCTGGAAATTCTATTCTAGCTCATCGATAAATAACTTTACTTTTCCCTGAACAAATACTAGACTAATTCGAGTGTTTTCATATATGATAGGGCAAATACCTCCACATAAATTTTCCTTTTCAAACTTCTCTTAGCAGTTCTTGCATATATTTTATTCCATATGAAACCCGAAATTACTTTATCCTATTAAGAATGCTTACTTTAAGCAAAGACTTCTTCCTGATTGGTGAGCAATTTAAAAGAAAAACAGCAGTTTGCCACAGCTCTCAGACCTCTGTATCCACGAAGAGGATGTTTGGAAAGTTTTTTCCCAATTCTTAGTCTACGATAGTGCTACATTCCTTGACTGTCCATATTACCAAGTCCTGAATGGAATTCCATATTACATCACTTTTCTCTTGAACTTCTGGAGAATCAGCACAACATTTCTCTACTGAATGTCTTTGGCTCAAACAGCAGAAAGGTAAGATTCATGATTATGGGAAGCAAAGTGAGATTTATATCAGACTGATTCTTTTTTTTTTTTTTTTTTTTGAGACGGAGTCTCGCTCTGTAGCCCAGGCTGGAGTGCAGTGGCCGGATCTCAGCTCACTGCAAGCTCTGCCTCCCGGGTTCACGCCATTCTCCGGCCTCAGCCTCCCGAGTAGCTGGGACTACAGGCGCCCGCCACCTCGCCCGGCTAGTTTTTTGTATTTCTTAGTAGAGACGGGGTTTCACCGTGTTATCCAGGATGGTCTCGATCTCCTGACCTCGTGATCCACCCGTCTCGGCCTCCCAAAGTGCTGGGATTACAGGCTTGAGCCACCGCGCCCGGCCTATATCAGACTGATTCTATATCCTTGATTACCTACGTGATTGCTTCCATCTTTATTCAATTTTCAAGCCCATGGTGATCATGATATTGGTCAAGGATGGCAAGAGGTGATCCTGGTGCTCTGCCAACTGTTACAAAACCAGCAAGGCTGGAAAAGTACACAGTGAAGGCCTGTGAGCACAGTGGAAAGTCACGCCTTGTATTTTTAGCCATGAAATTCCAATGTAGCATAAACAGAGGATGTGGCTAAGTAGATCTCTTGACTTTTCATGTATAGGAAAATTTTTGGCAAAATGTAACTTCAGTATAACAAGATTCCACTTGCATTAAGAAGAATAGCATCATCATCTCCAAACTATTACAGAAAATAATGAGACAGATTCAGCAAGTCTAGACAAACAGGTAAGTCTTGAACCCTCCCTTAAAGCAGGGAAATTACATATATACACATTACATTAAAATGCAGTGTCACTAACATTTTGCAATTGGAGATTAAGTTATTTATACATTGTTTTAATTTCAAAAATCCCAGAAAATCAGGAACTCTGACTCTCAAACTATGAAACTATGAAAGTATACACTTGTGGCCAGGCACGGTGGCTGACACCTGTAAACCCAACACTCTGGGAGGCCGAGGCAGGCGGATCAAGAGGTCAGGAGATCGAGACCATCCTGGCTAACACGGTGAAACCCCATCTCTACTAAAAAAAAAAATACAAAAAATTAGCCTGGCATATTGGCGGGCGCCTGTAGTCCCAGCTACTCGGGAGGCTGAGGCAGGAGAATAGCGTGAACCTGGGAGGCGGAGTTTGCAGTGAGATGAGATCTCGCCACTGCACTCCAGCCTGGGTGTCAAAGCGAGACTCCATCGCAAAAAAAAAAACAAAAAGTACACACTTGCTTCCCGACTGAAATAAATAAAAAATTCTCCAGCTAACCAGATGGATGTGGAGTGAGCTATAAGATCATACCAGCAGATTTGACCCTAGAATAGAGCTCAAGGCCCGATTTTCCATCCCTCGGTACAAATGTTATCCTTGTTTGCTGCCTTCCAATAATAATGAGTATTTATTGAGCACTATGTGCTGGGTGTTACACCTCATGCTTTTCTATATATTTTCTCTTTTCATTTACACTATAACTCTATGTGTGGGTATTATTTTCATTGTATAGATAAGGAAACTAAAGTACATAGAGACATGGGAGGTTGCATGAAGTCTCATGGATTCAGTCTCAGTTCTGTCTCCAAAGCCTTAAATGCAGAGGACCTTCAGTTTTCCACCAAGACATGTCAGATAGAGCTGAACAATTTGAAGTTCTATTTCCAGGTTCTCTACTGAAGGACCAATAACTTCTTTAAAGTTCAAAGGTCAAAGTTGGCCACTGAGCTCCACAGGCTCCACCACCACCAGTGGTTGGAATCCTTTATCTGCAGCTGAGGACATAAATACATCCGTAGGGAAGAATGGGCCTCTTGTATATATCAAAAGTTCTCAAATAAAGATAGTGGGAGGCCAGGCATAGTGGCCCACACTTGTAATCCCAGCACTTCGGAAGCCCTAGGTGGGAGGATCACTTGAGCCCAGGAGTTCAAGACCGGCCTGGGCAACATAGTGAGACCTCGTCTCTATAATAAAAAATAAAAAATTAACTGGGCATGATGGTGCCTGCCTGTGGTCCCAGCTGCGCTGCTCAGGAGGCTGAGGTGAGAGGATCACTTGACCCCAGAAGGCCAAGACTTCAGTGAGCCATGATTGTACCACTGCACTCCAGCCTGATGACAGAGTAAGACCCTGTCTCAAAAACAAAAACAAAAAAAAGAAAAGAGTTCCAAGGCGTCTGTGAGTCCGCGGAGTATACGCCATGAGCAAAGCTCACCCTCCCGAGTTGAAAAAATTTATGGACAAGAAGTTATCATAGAAATTAAATGGTGGCAGACATGTCCAAGGAATATTGCGGGGATTTGATCCCTTTATGAACCTTGTGATAGATGAATGTGTGGAGATGGCAACTAGTGGGCAACAGAACAATATTGGAATGGTGGTAATACGAGGAAATAGTATCATCATGTTAGAAGCCTTGGAACGAGTATAAATAATGGCTGTTCAGCAGAGAAACCCATGTCCTCTCTCCATAGGGAAATTAGGTCATATACATTTTCATATTAGACTTTTTGTTAAATAAACTTTTGTAATAGTCAAAAAAAAAAAAAAAGAAAAGAAAGTGAGAGATGTCCTGATCGTATGTTGCATCAATAAATAGACACCTCTTTTCTTTCTTTCCCTCCTTCCTTCCTTCCTTCCTTCTTTCTTTCTTTTTTTTTGTCTCAGTCTGTCACTTGCCCAGGCTGGAGTGCAGTAGTGTGATCTCAGCTCACAGCAACCTCTGCCTCCTGGGTCCAAGCGTTTCTCCTGCCTCAGTCTCCTGAGTAGCTGGAATTATAGGCACGCGTCACCACACCTGGCTAATTTCGTATTTTTAGTAGAGATTGGGTTTCGCCATGTTGTCCAGGCTGGCCTCAAGCTCCTGACCTCAAGTGATCTGCCCACCTCGGCCTCCCAAAATGCTGGGATTACAGGTGTGAGCCACCATGCCTGGCCTGGACCTCTTTCAAGGGGTAGTTTTTGTAATACACACAGGCAATCAGAAACTGTCATTCACTCATTCACTCATGTTTACTGAGTGCCTACCACTACCAGGCTGGCACTGCACATGCAAAGATGAACAAGCCTTCCAGGAGTTACAGACATAGTAGGTGGGGCAGACAAGTAGCCCAGCTATTGCAATGCTTTCCAACAGATTATAAGGAAGAGTTACATAATTCAAATTATAGGGACAGACAGGAGAAACATCTCAGGGCAGTAGTTTCAGGAGAAACCAGGGTAGGGGAAGGGGGATATTTGGACATCATATTTTGCTTTGCTTTTCCTATAGTCACAAAACACTTAATATTTAACCTCAGATCCACTCCTAAGCATACACTCAAGGGAAATGAAAGCTGAGACTCAACAGCATTATTCACAATTGCCAAAAAGTGGAAAACAATTCAATTGTCCATTGATGGATGAGTAGATAAAAAATGACATATATATATTAAAATATGTCATTATATATAGGGTTAGGGTTAGGCATACAGCTCCTAGAGCAGAGATTAAAACACAGACCCCAGGACACGATGTTCTTTTGCCTGCCTTGTATAATAATAATAGTTCATATCACATTTTATGCCAGGTGAGATTCTAAACACTTTAGATATATTAACTCATTCAATCCTCTCAACAGCTCATGATGTAGGAACGCTTCTCATTTTAGAAACGAGGAAAGTAAAGCATAGAGAATGTGCATAATCTGCCGAGAGGATCCAGTCAGTAAGTGACAGGTCTGCTTGCTGTTTCCAGAGCACTTAACTACTACACTGTACTGCCAGATCTTAATTTTCATGTCCTACCCTCAAAGGTAGGAATTCTGTCCATCTCTAGCAGGATATATTGGGGAAAAAATACCACCTATTCTTCACCCCTCCCTTATCTGAGTCTGCTGTAATGTGACTTGGAAGCTCAGCACATCAAGAGGCAAAATCTACTTTCCTAATCCATGAAGCTGGACTGGCCTTGCAATCTGCATTGGCCAATGGAATGTGGTGGAAGGATGAGGATCTGGTTTAAAGCCAACACTTCAAAAGACCTTTTCTGCTTTGCCTTTCTGAGAACCCTGCTGCTGCCATATGATTAGGTCTAGGCTCATCTACTAGAAAATGAGAGATCATGTAGTAAGAGAGCCCAGTTGTCCAGGTTGAAGCCACCTGCATTAGTCCATTTTCACACTGCTGTAAAGAAATACCCAAGACAGGGTAATTTATAAAGGAAAGGGATTTGATTGACTCACAGTTCCACATGGCTGGGGAGGCCTCAGGAAACTTACAAACATGGCAGAAGGTGAAGGGGAAGCAAGGACCTTCTTCACAAGGCAGCAGGAGAGAGAAGAAGAACAAAGGAGGAACTTCCAAACACTCATAAAACCATCACTCACTATCATGAGAACACCATGGGGGAAACCATCCCCATGATCCGATCACCTCCCTCCCTTGACATTCGGGGATTACAGGCCCCTCCCTCGACAAATAGGAATGGGGTGGGGACACAGAGCCAAACCATATCACCACCCGAGACAAGTTTACATTTAACCAACTCCCAAGTATGTAAAAGAACCCAGCCATGATCAGCCAAACTCGGCCCAGAGGCAGGATAATTTTTAAGGCTTTTCATACATGTCAGCCAACTGCTTTCTAGAATAGTCATAAGGAAGGACAACATCATGACTGGAGGAGACAGAATAAGGTCAGCTGGCATTGCAGACTGTGGGAACAACATGGGCAAAAGAAAGCTGGAAGAGTGTGGGATATGTTCAGAGAACTATAAGCAGCCCATGTTGACTAAAAACCATTGTTCTTAAGGTGGCTAGTGGAACAAAAGAACCTGGAGAAATAAAGTAGACCAGCTTAGTAGTTTCTACCAATTTAGTAGGTGTTGAGAAGACTTTGTATGTATAACATGTTTGTTTTCTCCTCACAGTACCATGCGAGTAATGTTGTGATTTCCAGTTACAGAGAAGAGGCCCAAGGTCAGGATTTGAATATAGGCAATCTGGTATCAGAGCCTGCCTTATCCACTTACTGCAAAGCCATAATGGAGAGATTAAAGGTGCAGAGAACAGCACTTTCATTGCTGTGAAAATACAATTAGTCAAGAAAGAAATTGTGAGGGCCTGACCTGAGGAAGTTTTAGTGGAGACCGACAGGAAGCAAGAACTGTGAGCAACACAGTAAGAGGAGGGGCTACAGGGCTTGGCAGTGGATTGAGTGGCCATGGTGAGAATGAGGGTAGTCACAGGGCAAGGCTAAGATGACAAGCCCAGGCAACTGCAAGAGGATGGGTGTCATCAATCATCTCATTTGCAGAACACACAAACCGGTTCAAACCAATGGATTCTGAAATGCCTGTGTGGGGTGAACACGTGGAGAAGTGCAAGTGCACTGCGTGAAGCTGGAGTGAAGGCATGAGAAACATGCTCAGGGTCATCCGCAGGGAGCTAAGTCTCCACTTCTTCATGTGTCAAATGAAGATGTTGTGCTAAACGCTCTTGGATTTTATCCAGCATTAAAAGCAGATAAAACTCCTACCAATGATGATCCACGGAGTTTTGCTTAAAACTGATTTTTGTTGGTAATCAGTTATGAAGAAATGTAATCACTTGGATATTGTTTCACACTGGACTGGATTTTCTCCTATTTGGCTTTCTACTGAAAACTGATTTTATTACTTTTGTACCTATAAGCTTCCAAAAATCTAATATTTAGTTTTTGCTTTTTTTTTTTTTTGAGTTTTGTTGGCAAGAATCAAAATCAAAATTTAGAAAGAAAAGAGGAAACATAGATAATATTTATTGCACAGCTACTATGTGCCTGGCACCCTGAATACACACACACAAACACACACACACGCAAGTATATATTTCCTCCATAAAATATAGTCTTGTGTCAGCCAGGTGCCGTGGCTCACGCCTGTAATCCCAACACTTCGGGAGGCCGAGACGAGAGGATCACCTGAGGTGAGCAGTTCGAGAATAGCCTGGCCAACATGGCGAAACCCCATCTCTACTAAAAATACAAAAAGTAGCCGGGCGTGGTGGCGGGTACCTGTATTCCCAGCTACTCAGGAGGCTGAGGCAGGAGAATCGCTTGAACCCAGGAGGTGGAGGTTGCAGTGAGCCAAGATCGCACCATTGCACTCCAGCCTGGGCAACAAGAGCGAAACACCACCCCAAACTATTATCTATATGTGTGTGTGTGAGTGTGTGTACATATATATACAGTCTTGTGAGAAACAGGTAAATTTAACCCCACTTTGCCAATGATGAGATAAGGCTTAGATAGGTTAAATAATTTGAACAAAGTTAAAGGTGAATTAAAGATAGAGTTGGCAAAAGAAAGTAAAATTAGCGTTATCTTTCATAGATTTCCTATACATTGGTGTTTTTATGACAACATTGACTAATAAGAGATTAAGGTAATAAATGTTCTCTTTCCCAGAACACAAGTGTTTGAGAAGATTTATGCTGCTACTCAAAACAGAAGATCTAGTTGTGTTGCTAAATGTCATGGGGGAAATGTACCTAAACTGCAGACTGATGTAAAACAGATGTGAATTCAAATCTGAGTTCTGCCATACTGGTTTGTAGCATTTGGCAAGCTACTTAACTAACCGGAATCACAATTTTCTCAGCTGTAAAATTCAGAATAATAAAAGGCCATTTACAAGGTTATTATGAGCCCCAAGAAGAAAATAAGCATGAAAGCATCTATCCCATGCCTATAGAGTACTTAATACATATTAGTTTCCTATTTCCTTCCAAAAACTTTTAGGTCCTGGAATTTATCTCTGATTTATGAACTTCATGCAAAGAATATCTATCATTTCCCAGTTAAACAGTCAACTTTATTGAATTTGAATTAGCAATGAATATTAATGGCTTTTACCATCAAGGTAAAACACAAAATTCATCAAGTTTTTTTTTTTTTTCAAATCTCTCATAAGTGGGTAACCAATAACACTGCCATGTGAAAGTTAGTTCCTATTCTGCATGGTATGAGCCCATTAAAATTTATAGGTGAAATATGTACCATACGCTAAACATTCAGCACATGCAGGAAACTGGAAACCCATACCTGCAGCTGACTCTCACTGATGTCAGCTCCCAGCTCAGTCATTACCTCTTATTCATCCATTCACGGTAGAGTAAATCTCAACTAAATGGCATACACATGAAACAAAGACTTAAATTTATAAGCAGTTCTTCCCCAGGGCAGGAGGTGAAACGGTATGTTCACAAGTAAGCAAAGAGTCTCCAGAGACCATTGTTTCTAGTTCTTTTTCCAGTGCTGATTCCTCTACTCCTTCCTCAAATGCTCTTTTTTTCCCCCATCAAAACATGTAATCCAGAAAAGCGTGTGACTAATTCATCCTCATTAAAGTGTAAATAAAGGACAAGGCTTAATGTCTCCCAGAGGTATTTATCTACACCATAATTGGGAATAAGGTCACTGGCTTAAAGGGAAAGAATGTGAATCTAGTGATGATATTAACCATCTGCAAGGCAACAAGAAAGAACTGTTTTAGTCCTGAGAGCCTTTGCGTTGCTCCTGAAGTCAAATCAACAGGCCATCCCAGCACTTAAAGCTGGATACGGCCACCAGGTGCCCCTAAAGCTCCTTTATCCAGTCCTCTAAAGTGCTTCTTTCCTAAAGTAGGTGCTCAGGCATCACTGACTGGAGCTACGGGAGTCTCATTCTGACTATGCCACCACAGCCACGATGGCTGCTACCAAACCACAATCATTAGCTTCTTGGGATTCTTGGCTTAAGTCCTGGGAGTTGCTAAAGAGGCCAGTTGCTAAAGAGCTCAAGCTTAGGAAGGGCCACTGGGTGAGGTGGAGACCGGCCTCCACTATCACATAGGAAACATATCCCACTGCTCAGAACAGCCAATAAATCAAATGATGACCAGCAAAGTAAATTTTGAGCACTGAAAGTAAAGCCCACCCATGGCTGAACAAGTCTCTGTGATATTTGTAACATTACCCAGTAAAATCTCTACCAAAAGATTGGAAGAGTCTTTAACAGAGAGTGCCAGTTATTCCCCCCAGGCAGGATAAGAGGCAGACTACTAAGCTTCCCTGGGGTTACTTACCTGAGATCCATATCTCCATCAACCCAGAAGGTGAAAATGTTAGAGATGGTGCCCCCCGGGCAGCAGCCCATGATGAGAACAGCAATAGCTTGGACTGGCTTCAGAGAAAAGCTGATGGCCAGGAGATAAGCTGTGAAAGGCATGAGCCCAAACTGGCAGAGCAGTCCCACAGCAATGCCCCAGGGTCTCCTGATGTGCGACCACAGCTTCCGGATCTCCACGGAGCATCCCAGAGAGAACATAAGCAGCCCCATCATCACAGTGGACACCACTGTGAAAAAGAGCTCCAAGTTTCCATGCACCTCCAGTCCCACTGGCAGCTCCTCCTCTGAACTGTTGGCAGGGCAGGCTGAGCTGCTGGAACAATTGGCTCTCATGTCCTCATCTCCTTAAGGCAGCATTACAAATGAACACCGGCAACAATGGCTGGGCAGGTCTATCCTGCCACATTTTGTAATAGTGCAACAAAGTCACACGTGGAGAATCATTCCAATAACTGTTGGCCAGCAAGGTGATTCATCCTAATCTGATCAATTTTTTCACAAGTGGCATTATAAAAGTAATTATCACGGGCATGAAACACATAATAAACTGCGGTAAGTAAGGCTTTCCACTTCTGTTCTTACTCACCACTGAATATGTTTTTGAGATGAGACAAACAAACTTGTTGTCAAGTGGAGTGACCGGGCTATGTCATCAGCATCACATTGTGTCCCAGGAAAGCAGGGTGGATGCCAAGAAACAATTTCTCCAAATTCAGCTGGGATTTCAAAGAGCCAGGATGCATAGACAGAAAGGCTAACTCCGGAAAAAACAACAAAGCCACACCTCGTACCATTAGCAAAGCATGTCTGTTGGAAACATTAGAGCAAAAAAAAAAAAAAAAAAAAAAAAAACAGCCGGTGGAGGAAATGTCAGGAGGGACTATGAATAATTTCAAGAAAACTTCAGAGTTTGTCACAGTTTTTCTTCTATTTCTATTAGAATCTGTGTCTAAAGTCAATAATTAAACATCTGCAAGAATAATATGGTATTAGGCACCTAATTAGGCCTTATGAAACATGTGAAAACCAATTCCTTCACCCAAAATAATTCAAGGGAGCTGTCACTTGCTTTTGGAGATAAGAGTCTACTTGGAGATACATACTCCTGGGCCTCCTAGGGACATCTGGGAATCCTGCAAGGGGATGTGGTAAAGAGCTTGGTCTGCAATGGAGATGGGGTCTGAGGACAGCCTCTGACCACAGTATCCAGGGCCCCTCTGTGCGTTCTAAGCAGGCACTGCTGGCAAAACCAGACAAGGACTGTATGGTTCTGTGAAACTAAACCTCCAAAAAAGCAGGTGCCACACCCTTTCTCACAGCAGAAAGTTTATTTGTGGGGCACAGGCTAGTAACAAGGCACACTTCATAAACGCCTCTACCTGTCTCAAGAGGGATAGGATACTAGCTAGGCATTGTTTATTCTTGGATGAGCAAATTCTTTTCCATGACAGAATGCTCAGGACATGCTGACTGTATAAAAACACAAGTTGGATTCAAATGTGAAGTAAATTCTAACTATTTGAAAAAAGAATAAACTGCCTTTGGCAAACAAACCCTGAAAGCAGCTCTGGCCATCTAACCTCCCTGGAGGTTGCGTATAAGGGGTCAGCACAGGGCGTATTTACGCAGAGCCCTGCAGAGAATGGACACTGAGGAATGGGAAAGGTCTCTGGAAGGCAAGGTGTTCCCAGCTTGAATGATGCAGAGGTGTGGTCAGGCTGAGAAGGAAGGGAGGAGGGAGACAGCTAACATTTTCTGAGCACTTCTCAGGGGTGACAGAGGTGGTGATATGGTTTGGCTGTGTTCCCCTGCACCCAAATCTCATCTTGAATTATAGCTCCCATAATTCCCACGTGTCATGGGAGGAACCTGCTGGAAGGTCACTGAATCAAGGGGGTGGGTGTTTCCCATGCTGTTCTCATGATAGTGAGTAAGTCTCTTAAGTTCTGATGGTTTGATAAAGAGGAGTTCCCCTACACATGCTCTTGCCTTTTCTGCCACCATGTAAGACGTGTCTTGCTTCCCCTTTGCCCTCCGCCATGATTGTGAGGCCTCCCCAGTCATGTAGAACTGTGAGTCAATTAAACCTTTTTCCCTTATAAATTACCCAGTCTTGGGTATGTCTTACTTCACAGCATAAAAACAGACTAATACAGGTGGGGTAGGTGCTTTACACATATGTGGCTATGTCTGATGAAACAGAATTTTATTTACTTATTTAGTAAGAGAAGGTGTCAGGGGTGTCTGTCTACATAATGTCCAAAAGCCCCTTAGTCAACCTTCTTTTTTTTTTTTTGACACGGAGTCTCACTCTGTCATCCAGGCTGGAGTGCAGTGGTGCGATCTCGGCTCACTGCAAGCTCTGCCTCCTGGGTTCACACCGTTCTCCCGCCTCAGCCTCCCAAGTAGCTGGGACTACAGGCACCCACCACCACACCCAGCTAATTTTTGGTATTTTTAGTAGAGACGGGGTTTCACCGTGTTAGCCAGGATAGTCTCGATCTCCTGACTTCACAATCCGCCCACCTCAGCCTTCCAAAGTATCAACCTTCTTTGTTCCCAGGAAGAATCACTTGAATGACCCTTTTTAGTTATACAAATTTAAGGTTTGTATAAGCACCTCCATTCCTGATGAGGATGGTATAAGCACCCCCATTCCTGATGAGGTGGTGTGACAGTAACTTTTGTGATTGCTGGGTACTCAGTGCTGATAGATGGGAGGGGGCTAAATATGCATAGCAGCCTTAAGGAGCCTCCTGGGGGAGGGAGAAAGGTGACCTTGGCCGCTCCTCTTTTAAAATGTAGTGTTGGCCAGGCACGGTGGCTCACGCCTGTAATCCCAGCACTTTGGGAGGCCGAGGCAGGCAGATCACGAGGTCAGGAAATCGAGACCATCCTGGCTAACACAGTGAAACCCTGTCTCTACTAAAAATACAAAAAATTAGCCACGCATGGTGGCGGGCGCCTGTAGTCCCAGCTACTCGGGAGGCTGACGCAGCAGAATGGCGTGAACCCAGGAGGCAGAGCTTGCAGTGAGCGGAGATCGTGCCACTGCACTCCAGCCTGGCCGCCTGGGTGACAGAGCAAGACTCCGTCTCAAAAAAAAAAAAAAAAAAAAAAAAAAAAAGTGTGGTGTTATCAGAATTTCTCAGAAGAATTAGGATGTTTCCAACTGAGGTCAGCTGGTTCTAATATGCACCAGGAAAGACAGGGGTTTCTTGCCTGATGACAGGTTCCTCTGTGTCCAGTCACCCCAGACAGATGCCACAGGACACAATGACTAAGTATATGGATGTGACCTGAAGAGAAGTCATCTTGAGAGCCCAGGCTTGGACACCGCCATGTTGTGTGCGAGGACTAGACCAGAAGGGACATGGTGGCAATGGATAAAGGCCCACTGGACTGGGTGGGGCCAATCCATCAAAAGGTCCCAACAGAAAAAACAGCAGTGATCCCAGGGCCTACCATCAGGCTGGCCAGGCTTTTCCAAGTTTCTCCCCAGCTGGAGATGGGAAGGAGATTTCCTTGGGAAGAGTAAGGTTCTCGGTCAATTTGTAAAGAAGATTTCAAATACAGGATCGCAGACTTCTTGCCCTTATTGGCAAGTGGAGATTCAAATGATTAATTAGAAAATTTTAAAAAGCATGACCAACTTTACATCCCAAACCAGGGAGGCAGATCATGAGATCCCACTTAATCCTCACATTTATTCTAGGAAGTAACAAAGGCCCATTGGGGCCATATTATTTGTCCAAGATTATTAAGCAGGTAAATTATAACACTGGGATTTAAATCTCAATCTAATTCTCCGCCTGTCCTTGCTTCCTTCCCTGGAGCACACTGAAGTGGAAGCAATGAAAAGCAGTCAATAGCAAGACCATGCGGAAAAGACTGGCAACCACTTAGGCATAGCTCATAGCCAAACACCACTATTTGGCTTAAGGATGGAGAAATAAACTAATCCCTAATCTCTAATATTATCTTCTATTCTCACACACTTAAAAGGCATCACATATGTTTAATATGCATTCACCTTCATTTTGAGATCCAGTTTTACCAATCACAGGAAGTATTTCATGTACTTGCAGCCTCTGCAAGTAGAATTTGGGGTGAACGATACTCCTCAGGAAAACCAACAGAAAAGGTTAGGAATGTAAAGTCTGAGGGGAAAGTGCCAAAAGAAAAGGTAACCAGACTTGGCTGTGGAACTGTTTCCCACGCTCTGAAAGGTAGCACAGGGGAAAACTTCTAGAAGCTTGAAGGACCGAAAAATCCTACAGGTTCAAAAAGAGTTTACATAAATTCATGAGAGATAAATCTAAAACAGATATAAAGGAAATTGGCAGTAATGGAAAAAGTAGACTATCTACTCAGACATGACACAAGGTAAAAAGCCAAATTCAGTATTTTTCTTAAACTCAACAATAAAAACACTATCACTTCCCAGAAAAAAAAAAAAAAAAAAAAAAAAAACACAAAATACTTGAAAAAAAAGTGATCAACATCTTCTTTGGTTGTAAAATCCCTTCCAAAACTCATGTTGACATTTAAGTGCCATTTTAACAGTGTTGAGAAGTGGGCCCTTTAAGAGGTAATCAGGTCATGAGGGCTCTGGATAGATCAATGCTGTTATCGAGGGGAGAATGGGTTCGTCAGAGTGGGAATGCCATGTGATGCCTTCTGACATGTTATGATGCAGCAAGAAGGCCCTGGCCAGATGTGACCCTTTGGGAAGCCCATGATTTTGGGTTTCCCAGCCTCCAGAACCATGAACCAAATAAATCTCTTTTCTTTATAAATTACTTTATCCATGATACTCTGTTATAGCAGCAGAAAACAGCCAGGCGTGGTGGCTCACACCTGTAATCCCAGCACTTTAGGAGGCTGAGGCAGAAGGATCACCTGAGGTCAGGAGTTCAAGACCAGCCTGACCAACATGGTGAAACCCTGTCTCCACTAAAAATACAAGGGCATGGTGAGCAGGGCATGGTGGCGGGTACCTGTATTCCCAGTTACTCAGGAGGCTGATTCAGGAGAATCACATGAACCTGGGAGTCCGAAGTTGCAGTGAGCTGAGATCATGCCATTCCACTCCAGCCTGGGCAACAGAGTAAGACTCCATCTCAAAAAAAAAAAAAGAAAAGAAAAGAAAAAGAAAAAAAAAGAAAAAAAGAAAAGGAATTAGAACTACATCACCACTAGTTTTTTTAGTTTTTTTGTTTTTTTGAGACAGGCTCTCATTCTGTCACCCAGGCTGGAGTACAGTGGTGCTATTATGGCTCATTGAAGCATTGACCTCTGGAGCTTAGGTGATCTTCCCACCTCAGCTCCCAAGTAGCTGGGACCACAGGCGCACACTACCATGCCTGGCTAATTTTTATATTTTGTGTAGAGATGGGATTTCTCCATGTTGCCCAGGCTGGTTTTGAACTTCTGGGCTTAAGCAATCCGCCCACCTCGGCCTCCCAAAGTGCTGGGACTGCAGGTGTAAGCCACTGCACCTCGCCATCACTACTAATTTTTTGTTTAAGTTCAGTGAAATAAGATAACATGTTGTGCATAACAAGAATAAACAATTTTAAGGTGAATAGCCCCAGCTTGTAAGAGTTGAGTGAAAGACACATTCTCATATACTGCTGGTGGGAAAGAAAATTCATATAACCTTTCTGGGTAAAGTCTGGCAATATGTACTAAGAGCCTTTGTTTATCAAGAAGATGTTTTAATAAACAAACTTCATTATTGGCAATGATTTATTATTTCTTTTCACTCTGTTGCCAGGCTGGAGTGCAGTGGCACGATCTCGGCTCACTGCAACCTCCGCCTCCTGGGTTCAAGTGATTCTCCTGCCTCAGCCTCCTGAGTAGCTGGGACTACAGGCGCCACCACGCCCAGCTAATTTTTTTGTATTTTTAGTCGAGTTTTTTTGTATTTTTAGTAGAGTTTCACCATGTTGGCCAGATGGTCTCCATCAAGAGTCTCCATCTCTTGACCTCGTGATCTGCCTACCTTGGCCTCCCAAAGTGCTGTGATTACAGTTGTGACCCACCACACCCAGCCAAGATTTATTATTTCTTTGGGGCAGATGTTCCTATTTATAACAGTATCGTTATTTATAAATGCATTCCTATTTATAACAGCGTATTTATAAAAGCAGAAAACTGGGACAACTTAAATGTCCAAAGAGAGACTGATTAAGTAAATTATAGTACAACCATACAATGAGGTGATATGGAGCTTTTTCTAATGTAAGCAGGAGAGGTACAGTGGCTCACTCCTGTAACCCCAGCACTTTGGGAGGCTGAGGTGGGAGGATCACTTGAGCCCAGGGGTTCGAGACCAGTCTGAGCAACATAGTGAGACTCCATCTCTATTTAAAAATTTTTTTTAATTAGCCAGTCCTGGTGGTGTGCACCTGTAGTCCCAGCTACTCAGGAGGCTAAGGGGGGAGAATCACTTGAGCTTGGGAGGTCTAAGCTACACTGAGCCATGATCGCACCACTACACTCCAGCCTGGGTGACAGACTGAGATCCTGCCTCAAAAAATAAAAATTAAAAAAATTTTTAAAAAGTAAACCTTTTAACAAGGAGAAATGCTTATAAGATTAAACATGATCATTTTTTCTTATTGATAGGCAAACAGAATGTTCCTAGCCATGTTAGAATAATAAGCAACTAAATGGAGAAACTCCAAAGTTTTCATAATGATGGCTGCTGCATGCTAAATTAGCGATGCTTTGATCTTCTTTATATTTTTTGTACTATCTGCTATCTTTGAAATGGCTGGCAATTACCATTTTTATAATTGAGAAAAAAAGGAACTGAAGGAAAAGGAATAAAAATAGAGGGAGTCGTGGTTATTTCCAGTAACTCCTACAGGCTGATAACATCCTGATAACTCTATAAGGAGCTGGACTGTTGAGATAACTCAATTGTCTTTGTTCTTAGATTTTACAAGGGAGCCTAATAAATACCAAAGCTTCCAGTAAGAGATGCCTGCAGAAAATGAAATGCAAAGACATGAGGAGAACGGACAGGCCAAGTCAGGACCTAGAGTTCAAGTCAGGACCTAGAGAAGGGTGGTAGATGGGACTGCAAAGTGTTTAGCCTGAAACAGCACCTGCTCCACCTTCAGGATAAAATGACCAGAAGGTAAAACAAAGCATCTTGCCAGCAAAACTAACTGGAAAGACTTGTTTACCCTGCACTGGTAGCATTCTATTTATAGTAATATTTGTGGTCCTATTCCCAACAACCTTTTCTGACCGCAGCTCATCAGATCAGATGTTACTAAGTTTATAACCATAAATTCTCATCGCCTATTTAAATCCTAGAATTATTAGAAGAAAATGTATTACAATTTGTAATAAATGAGATTAATGGGTTTTGTCAGCCATGAGAGCAAACTACTGATACTGATTTTCTATGATAATGACTGCCATTTGTTGAGTCTTTCCTAAACATACTACCTAAGGGACCTATCACAGGGTCTTCCATGTACCAGGCCCTGTGATAGGTCCCTTAGGTAATTCATTTCCTTCTCTCAACAACCTTATCATTGATTCATGAGTGAAGAGAGGCTGATTGCAATTAAGCAACTTACCACAGACTAAGGTAGCAAACCGCACGGCAAGACGGTAGAGGTTGACTCCCGAGCCTATACTATATATGAAAAGTAAAATAATAAAAGTTCATGGGTTTCACTTGTATAAAATATTATTCTTGCCACTCAAACTAAACCACATCCTGATTACTACTACTCACCTTGCCAACCCTAAACCTTTAATTCATGTGCCTTTCAAGGTCTAAATACAGGTGCACGGAAAACATGTTAACTGGCATTCTGAAAGAATAATATCCATGCTGAAAGGGTAGTATTTTAACTTACAGGTCTGAATAACTTTTATTTTGAAATAATTACATGATTAAAACATTCATGGTCCTAAATACAGAAAATATTTCCCAGCACTCAACCTAGGTTCTAAACTACTTTATAGTGGACTCCCTAAAAGAATACATAAGCGGCCGGGCGCGGTGGCTCAAGCCTGTAATCCCAGCACTTTGGGAGTCCGAGATGGGCGGATCACGAGGTCAGGAGATAGAGACCATCCTGGCTAACACGGTGAAACGCCGTCTCTACTAAAAAATACAAAAAAAAACTAGCCGGGCGAGGTGGCGGGCGCCTGTAGTCCCAGCTACTCAGGAGGCTGAGACAGGAGAATGGCCCGAACCCGGGAGGCGGAGCTTGCAGTGAGCTGAGATCCGGCCACTGCACTCCAGCCTGGGCGACAGAGCGAGACTCCGTCTCAAAAAAAAAAAAAAAAAAAAAAAGAATACATAAGCAAAACAGATCCTTCACCACATCAGCCAACAGCCCCCCAGAAAGGAGATGAAACCAGAGCAAATGAGACATTTTTCATTAATAGCAAAGTGGTTATTCATCCTTTCCTTATACTTTCTAAACAGAGGTTCAACCCTAAGGCCGTAACTACAAAGGAACAGAAGTATTTTTCTTCATCCTCAATTGCTAGGCCAGGAGGATATGCACCTAGCACTCTAGACAAAACTAATCCGAACAAAGAGTGTTGTTGAGCTCAAGCATTTCTTAGGAAAACTAGAGATCAATCCCAGCCATCTGGTATAAACTTCCAGCCTTCTCATCTGACCATTTCTAGCTACTATGCCTGGGGCATTTTAAGTGCTCAGTAAATATTAGCTATTGTGGCAATCGTTGTTATTAATAACATCTGTTTCATCTAACCCAGAAAAATAACAAGGTCAGAATCAAAAAAAAGAAAAAAAGACTACTCCGTTGCTCCTGCTTCCAATTTTCTGATTTGTTTTCCAAAGCCTTTTTTAGTAAAACTTAGAAATTTCTTTCAAATACTAAAAGGGTCATGAGAAAACAAAAATACATATATACGTATGTGATCTCATGATAAATGAAGGCCACCATTAGGAAATAACTCTCCTCTTAGTTTGAAAGAAGTTATGTGAGCTGTTTCTCTACTTGTGTAAAGTAATTCCACAAACTGCAGTGCTAGAATTCTGACACTCCCCTGGGTACACCTGAGTTTTGATGCAACAGAGCACCTGGGGAAGGAGGTGGCAGTGCAGGTTAACCAGGCTAGGAAATGTTTGGTCATTTGTTGGGTTCACAGTATGCTTGTCTTACCTGTTCTACATAGTTGGTGAGAGTGGGAGAGTAAATTTAAATTCCAACAGGAAATAGATATACGGTGAGGAATCTCTAAAACAGTAAGAGAGAGGGAATTTTCTTCTGGCACTTGAAAGGAATTAATTTTATAGAGTTAATCTGATGTAGGAAAAAATGGCACTCGCAACTGAAGTCTACAAAGGCAACATCTATGTTTGAATGCTCTGAAAGTTTCAAAGTGAAAAGCAATCCTTTAGCATGGAGGTGGATGATTAGAAGCAAAGGTGGGCCAGGCCCAGTGGCTCACGCCTCTAATCCCAGCACTTTAGGAGGTTGAGGGGGGCGGATGGCTTGAGCTCAGGAGTTCGAGACCAGCCTGGGCAACATGGTGAAACCTCGTCTCTACAAAAAATACAAAAATTAGCTAGACATGGTGGCACACATCTGTAGTTCCAGCTACTCGGACGGCTGAAGCACAAGAATCGCTTGCACCTTCCAGATGGAGGTTGCAGTGAGCCAAGAGCGTGCCATTGCACTCCAGCCTGGGCGACAGAGAGACCCTGTCTCCAAAAAATTAAAATGAAATAAAATAAAATAAAAACCTAAGGAGAGGGACTGGCACTAAGAAGAACAGTAGGAGCCTATTAGGAGAAAATCCCAAAATGGAGCCTGAGGCTCCCAGTAGAATGGCTTATACAACTTGTTCCTTCTCTAGGATTAATTCAGACTAATGTTATGCCCTTTGTTACAAATACAGAAGACCAAGATCACTAGATTCTTTGCTTAAACACTGCTGGTGGGAAAATAAATTAGTGCAACCTCTATGGCTAACAGTAGGGAGATTTCTCAAAGAATTAAAAGTACATCTACCATTTAATCCAGGAATCTCACTACTGGGCAACCACCCAAAGGAAAAGAAGTCATTATATTGAAAAGACAACTGCACACATATGTTTACCACAGTACGATTCACAACTACAAAGATATGGAATCAACCTGTGTCCATCAACTGATGAATGGATAAAGAAAATGTGGTATGATATATGCCATGAAATACTATTCAGCCATAAAAAAAAAAAAAATGTCTTTTGCAGCAACTTGGATGGAACTGGAGGCCATTATCGACGGAAATGAAGTAACTCAGGAACAGAAAACCAAATACCACATGTTGTCACTTCTACGTGGGAGCTAAGCTATGGATGTGCAGCGGCATACAGAGGGATATAATGAACATTAGAGAATCAGAGCAGGGTGGGGAGTAATGAGGGATTGAAAACTACCTATTAGGCACAATCTACACTATTCAGGTAATGGGTGGACTAAAAACTCAGACTTCACCGCTATAAAATTCATCCATGTAACCAAAAACCACCTGTACCCCTAAAGCTATTGAAATAAAAAAATTAATAAATAAATAAAATTTAAAAAGAAAAGAGGCTGGGCATGGTGGCTCATGACTATAATTTCAGCATTTTGAGAGGCCGAGGGGAGTGGATTACTTGAGGCCAGGAGTTCAAGATCAACTAGGCCAACATGGTGAAACCATGTCTCTACTAAAAATACAAAAATTGCCAGGCGTGGTGGTGCCCGCCTGTATAACCAGCTACTCAGGAGGCTGAGGCAGGAGAATCACCTGAATCTGGGAAGTAGAGGTTGCAGTGAGCCAAGATTATGCCCCTGGACTCCAGCCTGAGCAACAAGAGTGAGACTCCATCTCAAAATTAAAAAAAAATCACTATTATTTTTATAGGTTTTAGGACACTTGCTGAAAATGGCCCTACTGCCATTTTGTACATAGGCCTCACCCACCTTAAGTAAAGTTAAGCTCTTTATCAAATACGTGGGCCAGCAAGGGCCTTACTTAGCACAATGCTGGCTGAAAGCAGCCTCAGCAAACTCTGGCTACATAAGTACTAAGTAAGCAACACCTACCAGTCCCAGTAAGCAAGACATGCAGGCTATAGAATCATAGTGTGTTACGGGAAAAAAAAAAAAAAAAAAAAAAAGCCACACATCCAGGCATCAGCAGGTCCTAGAGGCCTTAATGAGAACAGAGTGTCAGCAGGGTGTCAGCAGATATTGGCAGACCATACAGGCCCCAGGTCAAAGGTGGAGCAAACAAGTAACTCAACAGCACAGGCTTCTGGAAAACAACGAACTTTGAAGTGACAGGAATCTAGACTGGTGTCTCATCACTCCCTTAAAAGTTGCATCACCTTGAGGCAAGGTGCAGGGGCTCATGCCTGTAATCCCAACACTTTGGGAGGCCAAGGCAGGTGGATCACTCGAGCCCAGGAGTTCGAGACCAGCCTAGGCAATAAGGCGAAACCCTTATTTTGGCAAAAAATGCCAAAACTAGCTAAGGCAGTTGTGGGCGCCTGCAGTCCTAGTTACTCCTTAGGCTGAGATAGGAGGATTGCTTGAGCCCGGGAGGTCGAGGGTGCAGTGAGCCGTGATTGGGACATTGCACTCCATTGACAGAGTTAGACCTTGGTCTCAAAAAGGAGGAAAAAAAAAGCTGTGTCACCTTGGGTAAGTTACAGATCCTTCACCTAGCCCCCAGTTCCCTCAGAACTAAAACAGAGATTTGAAAATGTACCCAACAGGCCGGGCGCGATGGCTCACGCCTGTAATCTCAGCACTTTGGGAGGCCGAGGCGGGCGGATCACGAGGTCAGGAGATCAAGACCATCCTGGTTAACACGGTGAAACCCCGTCTCTACTAAAAATACAAAAAAATTAGCCGGGCACGGTGGCGGGCGCCTGTATTCCCAGCTACTCGGGAGGCTGAGGCAGGAAAATGGCGTGAACCCTGGAGGCGGAGCTTCCAGTGAGCCGAGATTGCACCACTGCACTCCAGAATGGGCGACAGAGCGAGACTCCGTCTCATAAAAAAAAAAAAAGAAAGAAAATGTACCCAACTAAACATGCACCTGTAAGCCAGCCATTTCTCTCCTGGATGTATTTACTCCAGAGAAATGAGAGCATATGCCCAGATAACACTCACGGCAGCTTTATTTGTAAGCACTGAGAACTGGAAGCAACCCAAATGTTTATCAATAAGTTCCCGGCTAAATAAAGTGTGATATATCCTGACAACAGAATCTCACTCAGCAATAAAAAGGAACACACATGCAGTAACATGGATGAATCTTAAAATAATTATGCTGAATATAAGAAACCAAAATATAGTATATACTGAATGATTCTATCTATATAAAATTCTCAAAATGCAAACCAATTTATAGTGCCAGAAAGCAGATCAGTGGTTGCCTAGAGGCTGGTGGTGGGAGAACAGTGAGAAGGGATGGATTACAAGGGGCACAAGGACACTCTTGGGCCAATGGCATGTTCATTAGCTTCACGTGAGGGTGTCCCACAGGTGCAGACACATGTCAAAACTCATCAAAACTGTACACCTTAAGCAGGTGCAGTTTATGTCACAGCCAATTACACCTCAATAAACCTGAAAAAAATATATGGGTCAAAGAATCTATAAAAGAGAACAGCAGAATCAAATCCCTTGAGCACTCTTCAAAAGTGGCACCTTTTTGATCATTTGTGGTGACTCACACCTGTAACCCCAGCACTTTGGGTGAATCGCTTGAGTCAGGGGTTCAAGACCATCCTGGGCAACATGGCAAAACACTGTCTCTACTAAAGATACAAAAAAATTAGCCGGGCATGGTGGTGCATGGCTGTAATCCCAGTTACTCAGAAGGCTGAGGTGGGAGAGTCACCTGAGTACAGGAAGTCGAGGCTACAGTGAGCCATGATCACACCACTGCACTCCAGCCTAGGCACTGGAGTGAGACCCTGTCTCAAAGGTGAAAAAAAAAAAGTGGCACCTTTGCAACAATCTTTTTAAAAAAAATTATTAGAGACAGGGTCTCACTCTGCTGCCCAAGCTGGAGTGAAGAGGCATGATCATAGCTCACTGCAGCTTCAGACATCTGAGCTCAATCCATCCTTCCACCTCAGCCTCCTGAGTAGCTGGGACTCCTGGCCGTGCCACCACACCTGGCTTTGACAATTTTTAAAGTCATACAATCATTTATCCAACAAATACTGATAGAGTGGCTACTCTGGGTAGGTATTATTGTAGACACTAGAGACAACACAGAGAAACACAGGCAAATAAAAAAGCAAGCAAATAAATAACTGCAGAGAGTGATGTGAGTGCTGTAAAGGAACTCAAACAAGGTGCTGTCACTGCAAATGACTGAGTAAAAGGAAAGGCCAATTTCTCTGGGGGTGGTAGGGAGGTCCCAGGAGGCCTCCCGCAGCAGATGTTATTTCAGCCAAGTCCTCAATAACCAGGAGGCAGGCCTGCAAAAATGTGAGGGCTGAGAATCTTGGGGAAAATAAGCAAGAACAAAGGCCCTAAGGTGGGAACAAGTCTGATATGTCGGAAACAGAAAGTAGGCCATGGTGCTGGAGCCCAGTGGGGCTGGATGATGAGTGGGAGGAATGAGGTCACAGAGCAAGGCAAGTGTCAGAAAGCACAGGGCCTGGTAGGCCGTGGGGAAGGGCATTACTCAGAGAAGTGACAGGATCTTTTTGGCAATAACATGATTGCCATTTTTAAAATATCACTGTGGCTGTTGAGGACAGACTATAGGAAAGTCAAAAATGAAAGCAAGGAGGTCAGTTAAGAGGCATTCTCCATATTCCAAACAAGAGATGATGGAGACTAGGGTGAGGATGATAGAGGTAAGAGAGAAATTGATACATGTGGGATATATTCAGGAGGTACAGCCCATGATACTTGCCAATAGATTGGACCAAAGAGGAGATGAGGGACCTAGAGGAATCACAGATGACTCCCTGGGTTTCTGGCCTAAGCAATGGAATAAAAATTGTGCCATTTACTGGAATGGGAAAGAAGATAACTGTTCTTAGAACTACAATGAAAAGAGGTTATTAAGTACAGTGGCTCATGCCTATAACCTCAGCTCTTCAGGAGGCCGAAGCAGGAGGATCATTTGAGGCCACGAGTTTGAAGCTGCAGTGAGCTATGATGGTGCCACTGCACTCCAGCCTGAGCCATGGATCAAGACTGTGTCTCTAAATAAAATAAAAAGATGAAAAGATGTTAGGGAAACCTCTGTCCTAGGGAAAGCAAGATCCTGAGACACAGACAATGAGCAAAGGGGAGATTTTCTCCCTCCATTCTTGCTGCTCTGTCAACTGATGGCGTAAGTCCTGCCTCATAAGAGCCTGGCCCAGCCCCCGCCCCCGACTTTCTTCTCCTCCTGATGTTAGAACTCTGCTCTGCTCTTTCTCACCCCTTTCTCCCTTGCAGGGTTGTGGTAAGGACTAAAGAATATAAATAGAATGCCTAGAAGAGTTTCAAGTATATAACAAATTCTTGTTAATTTTTTTTCTTTCTTCTGTTTGTTCTTTGTTATTAGATAAAACATTTTCATGCATAAAATTTTAATACACTTTGTCAACTGAAAATAAAAAGATTCCATAAATTCCAATCATTCACTGTTAAATTTCTATGCTGAGTTCTCTTTCCCATCTTGCAAGATAGTGGGTGAAAAAGTTGAGAAGCCAGATCCTAAGAAGAAACCAGAAGCCAAGAAGGCTCATGCTGGTGGCAAGGTACAAAGGGGTAGCCTCAAGACTAAAAAGCCCAGGAAGGAGAAGCCCCATTGCAGCTGAAATCCTGTCCTGGTCAGAGGAATTGGCAGGTATTCCCGATCCGCTGTGTATTCCAAAGCCCATGTACAAGAGGAAGCACTCAGCTGCTGAATCCAAGGTTGGAAAGAAAAAGGAAAAGGTTCTTGCAACTGTTACAAAACCAGTTGGTGGTGACAAGAACAGTGATACCGGGTGGTGAAACATCACAAAATGCCTAGATATTATCCTACTGAAGATGTGCCTCGAAAGCTGTTGAGCCACGGCAAAAAACCCTTCAGTCAGCACGTGAGAAAACTGCGAGCCAGCATCACCCCGGGACCATTCTGATCGTCCTCACTGGGAGCCACAGGGGCAAGAGGGTGGCCTTCCTGAAGCAGCTGGCTAGCGGCTTGTTACTTGCGACAACCTCTGGTCCTCAACCAAGATCCTCTACAAAGAACACGCCGGAAATCTGTCACTGCCACCTCAACCAAAATTGATATCAGCAGTGTAAAAATCCCAAAACATCTTACTGACGCTTACTTCAACAAGCAGCAGCTGCGGAAGCCCAGAAACAGGAAGGTGAGATCTTCAACACAGAAAAAGAGAAATACGAGATTACAGAGCAGCGCCAAATTGATCAGAAAGCTGTGGACTCACAAATTTTACCAAAACTCAAAGCTTTTCCTCAGCTCGGGGGCTACCTGCGATCTGTGTTTGCCCTGACGAGTGGAATTTGTTCTCACAAGCCAGGCACGGTAGTTCACGCCTATAGTCCCAGCACTTCAGGAGGCGGAGGCAGGTAGATCACTGGAGCTCAGGAATTCAAGGCCAGCCTGGGCAACATGGCAAAACAGCATCTCTACTAAAATCACAAAAAAGAAAATTAGCCAGGTGTGGTGATGCACGGCTGTGGTCCCAGCTACTGGGAAGGCTGAGGTGGGAGGATCAGTTGACCCAGGAGGCAGAAGTTGCAGTGAACCAAGATCACGCCACTGCACTTCAGCCTGGGCAACAGAGTGAGACCCTGTCTCAAAAAACAAAAGAAAAGAAAAGAAAAAGAAGAAAAAAAGAAATTTATCCTCACAAACTGGTGTTCCGAATTTCTTAAGAACCTAAGTAAATAACTGATTTTAAAAATTATATGCCAAACTATTTTTCATTAAAAAAATTACAGCACGCAGGCCGGGTGTGGTGGTTCATGCCTGTAATCCCAGCACTTTGGGAGGCCGAGGCAGGTGGATCACTTGAGGTTAGGAGTTCGAAACAAGCCTGGCCAACGTGGGTGAAACCCCATCTCTACTAAAAACACAAAAATTAGGGCCAGGCATGGTGGCTTACGCCTATAATCCCAGCACTTTTGGAGGGACAGGCAGGCAGATCACAATGTCAGGAGATCAAGACCATCCTGGCCAAGATGATGAAACCCCGTCTCTACTAAAAATACAAAAAAAATAGCCACATGGCAGCACACGCCTGTAATCCCAGCAGGAGAATTGCTTGAACCAGGGAGGTAGGGGTTGCAGTGAGCCGAGATCGTGCCTCTGCACTCCAGCCTGGGCGACACAGCAAGACTCCATCTCAAAGAAAAAAAAAAAAAAACTTCAGCATGCAATTCACCTGGGGTTTAGATAACCAGTTCATTTTTTTCTCATGATCTGCCTCTTCTATGCTACTTCTATTTTATTCTGCATAGTTTCCTGGATGAACTCAAACACATCCATGGTTTCAGTTTTCATCTCTCCGCTTTCCCTTTCCTGAGCAGCACACCTGTAAAGCCCCCTCTACTGGACATCTCCACTAGAGTGTCTCCTGAGAGCTTCAAACACCAATCGAACGAAAACAAAATGTATCTCCTACAGGCCCAAGACAATTCTTCCTTTCCCGTTCTCTCTGACGACAGCATGTACCCCATGGCCCAAGCCCACAATCTAAAAGTCATCCTAGGCTCCTCCCTTTCATTCACTCGCATCGTTTTTCCCAAGCTGTGCTGTGATTTCTACTTCTTCCATGACCCCTGAGTCAGAGCCGCACCATCTACTCCACCTTCACTTCCTTAAGTCATGTGCTTTGTCACACCTGGATTACTGGGAGAGCTTTTCACATGACAGATGGAGATAAAAAATAAGCAGAAAAACAGCCTTAGCAGAAAAGAAAAACTTATGGTGGTTGGAGGACAAAACTGAAAGGATCTCCCACAAATTGCAGCAAAAGGCAAAGGGATAAAAAACAAGAGAGAAGGCCGGGCGCGGTGGCTCAAGCCTGTAATCCCAGCACTTTGGGAGGCCGAGACGGGCGGATCACGAGGTCAGGAGATCGAGACCATCCTGGCTAACACGGTGAAACCCCGTCTCTACTAAAAAATACAAAAAAAAAAAAAACTAGCCGGGCGAGGTGGCGGGCGCCTGTAGTCCCGGCTACTCGGGAGGCTGAGGCAGGAGAATGGCGGGAACCCGGGAGGCGGAGCTTGCAGTGAGCTGAGATCCGGCCACAGCACTCCAGCCTGGGTGACAGAGCGAGACTCCGTCTCAAAAAAAAAACACAAAAAAAAACAAAAAAAACAAAACAAGAGAGAAAAGATAAAAAATTAGAAGACCTGTGCAGTACATGAATAATAGTACTTCTTCTAGAAAGTGTAGGGAAAACAAAAAGATAGAAATATATACGAATTAATTTTTAAGATAATTTCCTAGAAGTGAGGGGCATGAGTTTCTAGATTGCAAGGGTTTGAAGCATGTCAAGTAAAATGGATAACGGTAAGAGTAGCTAACACGAACAGTATTAGGGCTTCCTCTGTGCCAGGCACTGTTCTAACTGCTTTAATATATTTAACTCATTTCCTTGTCAAAACCATCATTATCCACACATGTAGAAATTAAAGCTGAGAAAAATTGAATAACCTGTCCAAGACAATACAGTCAGTAAGTGATAAGACTGGCATTCAACTGCAGCTGGCCCGTGCTGTACACTGAGTGCTCTAAATCACTGTACTACGTTGGATGTGAATAGACTTACACCGCGATTCCCATCAGGATACTGGGATCTAGGTGAAGATGCCATAAGCTTCCAGGGAGAAAAAGCAGGTCTCAAGGAAGGATCCAGAGTAAAAATGGCTTCGGAATGCTGACAATAATAAAACTAAAAATAAATGAATGGGCTGGGCACGGTGGCTCACACCTATAATCCCAGCATTTTGGGAGGCCAAGGCAGGCGGATCACCTGTGGCCAGGAGTTCAAAACCAGCATCGCTAAACCCTATCTCTACTAAAAATATAAAAATTAGCCAGGCGTGGCAGCATGTGCCTATAATCCCAGCTACTAGGGATGCTGAGGCAGGAGAATCGCTTGAACCCAGAAGGCAGAGGTTGCAGTGAGCTGAGACTGGGCCACTGCACTCCAGCCTGGGTGACAGAGCGAGACTCCGTCTCAGAAAAAAAAAAAAAAGAAATGAACAAAGCCTTCAAAATTTTGTAGGAACATTATTTACAACCTACAATGCTATACATAGCCAAGCTATCAATGACATCTTCAGAGTAAAATAAAGACTCTAGACAAGAAGAACTCAAAAAATTTTCCTCCCATGTACCCTATCTCAAGTAACTACTGGAGAGGATGCTGCACCAAAATAAAGCAGCAAACCAAGAAAGAGGATGATCACACAAGAAACAGGGGCATCTGCACAGAAGAGAGTGAATGTCAAAATCACAGAAGGAGAGTTTGCTCTGAGTATGAAAATAAACAGTTCAGGTTAGAGCAGGACGAGACTTCTTACGGGCCTTCTCAGGATGGTGAAATAATAAAATACATCAGAACGTTTTGAGAGGACTAACAACTGGCAAGGAGCATGGGGTTAACAAATAAATATTTCATGATAAATGCATGGAAAACTAAGCAGTTACTAAATCTAATTACTAAGTTTCTAAATCCTGCAAAAAGCAAGTAACGGAAGGAAAATTAATCATAGTTTACTACATAGATCTGTTCTGAAATGTTCATGTACTGCTGTGGTATGAATGTTTATGTCCCCCAAATATTGTATGTTGAAATCCTAATTCCCAGGGTAATGATGTTAAGAGCCTTTCGGAAGGTAATTAGGTCACAAAGATGGAGCCCTCATGAATGGGACTAATGCCCTTATAAAAGAAGCTCCTCGGAGCTAGCTGGTCGCTTCCACCATGTAAAGACACAGCTAGGGAATTGCGTACTCAAGAAACTGCTCCCGTCTTCACATACGTTCCTATCCTCGTGGATAGGAACTATCTATGAGGAACAGGCCCTCTCCAGGCAGCTGCTGACTCCTTGATCTTGGACTTTCTAGTCTCCATAACTGCAAAAAATAAATTTCTGTTGTGTATAAACTACCCAGTTTATGGTATTTTATTTTATCAGCCCAAATGGACTAAGACACATAGTCACAATAATGTTAACATTTAATACTGATCTAAGACAAATTATAATGTAATCTAATGATATATTTGAGGGAATAGGAAATGTTCTACATCTGTGGTAAGGTTAAGAAAAAAATAGGCCATGCGCGGTGGCTCACACCTGTAATCCCAGCATTTTGGTAGGCTGAGGCGGATGAATGACTTGAGGTCAAGAGTTTGAGACCAGCCTGGCCAACATGGTGAAACCCGGTCTCTACCAAAACCACAAAAATTAGCCGGGTGTGGTGGCATGTGCCTGTAATCCCAGCTACTAGGGAGGCTGAGGGAGGAGAATCACTTGAATTCGGGAGGCAAAGGTTGCAGTGAGCCAAGATTATGCCATTGCACTCCAGCCTGGGCAACAAAGTGAGACTCCATCTCAAGAAAAAAAGAAAAGAAAAGAAAAGAAAATGTTATCATCTATATTGGGAAGTCAATAGATTGTGCCTAGAAAGAAAAAAAAAAAAAGAAGAAGTAGTAATACCAATGTGTTATTTCAAGTTTTCGAGTTACGGAGGTAAATAACAAAATAGGTAAAAGAGGTGAAATTAGTTGACTCTACAGTAGAAATGAGTGGTAGTGGCATAGAAAACTATTATTTTATTTATTTTTTTATTTGTTTTTTTTTTTTTTGAGACAGAGTCTCAGTGGCGCTATCTAGGCTCGCTGCAACCTCTGCCTCCCAGGTTCAAGCAATTCTCTTGCCTCAGCCTCCCGAGTAGCTGGGATTGCAGAAGCCTGCCACCACGCCCAGCTAACTTCTGTATTTTTAGTAGAGACAGGGTTTCACCGTGTTGGCCAGACTGGTCTCGAACTCCTGACCTCAGGTGATCCACCCACCTCAGCCTCCCAAAGTGTTGGGATTACAGGCATGAGCCACCGTGCCTGGCCTATTTTATTTTAAGACAGGGTCTTTCTCTGTTGCCCAGGCTGGAGTACAGTGGTACAATCATAGCTCACTGTAACCTCAAATTCCTGAGCACTCAAGGGATTTTCCCAAGTGGCTGGGACTACAGTCATGTGTCACCACATCTGGCTAATTTTTTTTTTTTTTTTTTTTTTTTTTGGCTTTTGTAGAGATGGGGTTTCAGTCTTTTTTCAGTCTGGTCTCGAACTCTTGGCCTCAATAAATCCTCCCGCCTCAGCCTCCAAAAGTGCTGGGATTACAGGCATAAGCCACCATGCCCAGCTTGGGAACTACTGTTTTAAAAAACAAATCTTTATTTAAAATACATTTATAGAAGCCGGGCAAAGTAGCTCACGCCTGTAATCCCAGCACTTTGGGAAGCCAAGGCAGGTGGATCACCTGAGGTCAGGAGTTCAAAACCAGACTGGCCAACATGGCAAAACCCTGTCTCTACTAAAAATACAAAAATTAGCCAGGCGTGGTGCGTGCACCTGTAGTCCCAGCTACTCAGGAGGCTGAGGCATGAGAATCACTTGAACCCAAGAGGTGGAGGTTGCAGTAAGCCGACATTGCACCACTCCAGCCTGGGCAACAGAGTGAGACTCAGTCTCAAAAAAATAAATAAATAAAAATAATATAAAATAAAATACATTTATAACTGGCAATGTTTAAAAAGAGAAACAAACTGAGTTCCATTGAAATTAAGAGATTTTCTCATGGATATACAACTAATTGGGGCAGGGAAGACTCTAGAACCCAGATCTACTAAAACCTAGAGTTTTCTCTCTATTACTATCTTATCTAAATCTGATTTTTAAGAAATTAAAACTAACAGCAACAATGCCAGATATATTGTGCAGTAGATTTGTGGGCTTTAGATTTTAAAATATTTACAGTTTTCAAATAAAGTATTGGAAGTATTATCCCTGGGACTAGATGGATTGGTGACAGTGACCTTAAAGGAAAGAGTACAGGCCACTCAGTGGTATGTGAACTACAAAAATAAACATACAGCATGAATCTTGTCACAGTCCAAAACATATATTGATACAGCTGGAGATTGCTAATTTTTTTAAAGAAAATTGAATTGGTTTTGATTTCCAAAGAAATGAAAACACACTAAATTTCTGCTAAAGGCTATCTTTGGTTGTATAATCATAAAATGGTCTGTTTCCACATTTTAACCAGTTAACAATCCAGCTGTAATATTTATGATACTTGCTGAGATGGAGGAAAATTAGTCAAAATGTCAGAAAGAACAAATAGGAGAGGACAAGTGTGGAAAGGAAGTGGGAAGAAAGTAGAGTGGGTAATCTGGTGAAAGCTCCAACTCCCAGACTTTCAGCCAAGAAACTTTGGGAGTGTTTCTGGTTGGCAGATCAGAGTCTTACACAGAGTACATTGGAATTTTATGAGGCAAATTTGGACTAGGAATGTGGATGTTCCACCTTCTCAAGTCACGCAACCAAGGCTATATACAGAGCCTGGGTTCCCGACAACTTTTTCCAGGGCTGAGGATCACTAAATCAAGTGAGTCACTCACATCAAAACTCCTGAAACAAAGTGCTCTTCATTTGTGCCATATGTCACAGATGGAAGAAAGTATCGGGATAATTTAGATAATGGCTTCTAAATATGTTAAAGCAGCAACCACCAGACACAACTCCCTAATCTGAGGTTAAACAATGGGCCTACATGGATTATAACCCCCAGGAATGTTTTGACTGGTCCACACATTTATAAAATTGGAAATCTACATTTATAAAATCTGTATTTCTATAATTACAGATGTACTGATATGTTATCTAGAATTTACTTCAAAATAACCCAATAGTGGGGACTGGGGTATGGAAAGTGAGTGAGTATAAGTGAAATAAAATTGGCCGTGAGTTGATAAGTGCTGGAGCAAGATGATAGAGACGTAGAGATTCATTTCTTATTCTTACTACTCTTGCATGTTTGAAATTTTCCACAATAAGGAGTTGCTTGTGTTCTTTTTTTCACCTTTATTTTCAGATTCTCTCAAAAAATTGGAAGAGCTTCCCCTTGCGAAAATCAAACTGGAAGATTATCCCCTCGATGCCACTCTAGCATGACACTGACAGGCTGGAGCTGAGCAGCTGCTGCCCCTTTGGAGAAGGTGCATGCTCTCCCCTTCTCCAGTCTCTGCACTCCCTGTATGGCTTCACTGGACCATCTTGCTCATTTATGCTACTGACTTAATATTGGAATGAACAGGTTTGTAACCTCAAACTTATCCATAACCCCCAAATCCCAGAGTGATAGCAATGTATCAAAAATTGTATATTTGCAGAGTGGTATCAGTACAGTGGCAGAATAGGAAGCTTCAGATCCTCATTCCCCAAGGAAGACAGTGACTTAACAATATACAAACCGAACTGCTTTTGTAAGAACTCCAGAAACAAGTTAAGAGGTTGCAGCACCTCAGCAAGTGCATTGAAATGGGTAGGAAAATTCATGGCATTTGACCTGCCCTAGCCATTCCTTCTCCCATGCACAAGGTGGTACAATCAGGAGAAAAATTCTAACCCCATTTTTTCCTCAGGAGTGAAAGAGATGAATGCACTGTGTATCCAACATTCTGGTTTTTCAGTGATGCTGCTCAAGGACTTGGTTCTATCTTACCTGACTTGGAACAGTGACCAGAACAGCAGTTGCGATGCCAGGTTGGGGGGCCATTGAGAACAAAGGCAAGCTCCACAGTTTGTTACGGCACTAGAGGGAGTGTAGTACCATAGACAGACACCAGGAAAAGCAAACGATTATGAGCTCCAGTGAAGAAGCAAGCAAATCTTTTTTAACTGGGAAATTATACACACAAGCCCAGAGAAGATGCATTTCCAGAAAGGTCTGAGAGGTCCCCATACACTCTAGCCAGGCTGACTGGTGAAGACCGTCCCCTGCATTAAGCCAATGTCTAAAGAGTGGGAGAGGTAGCTGTTTTTTATTTGGCTTTGGAGGTTTTGGTTCTTTTGTTTTCTGTTTTTTGTTTTTGTTTTTGTTTTTTGAATGCCCGAATCTCAACAAAAGGTCACAAGGCCTACAAAGAAACAGGAAAACATGGCCCAATCAAAGTAACAAAATAAATTTCCAGAAACCAACCCCCAAAGAAATGCAGGCCTATGATTTACCTGACAAAGGATTCAAACTAAACATCTGAAAGATGCTAAGTGAGCTAATAGAGAAGATAAACAACTAAACAGAATCAGGAAAATGATACATGTACAAAATGAGAATATCAACAAAGTCACAGAAACCATTTTTTTAAATCTGAAGCAGAAGAATACAATAACTGAATTTTAAAATTCACTAGAGGAGTTCAATAGCACACTGAATCAAGCAGAAAAAAATAGAGTCAGTGAATTTGAAGTCAGATCACTTAAAATTATTGAGTCAGACAAGCAAAAAGAAAGAATGAAGAAAAGTGAAGAAAGCCAAAAATACTTCTAGAACACCATCAAACAGACCAATATATGCATGATGGGAGACCCAGAAGGAAAAGGGAGAAAGGAATAGCAAGCCTACTTGAAGAGATAATGGCCAAAATCTTCCCAAATTTGAGGAAGAAAATGAACATACAAATTCAAGCAGCTCAACAAACTCCAACGAGGATAAACCAAAGTGATCCAAACCAAAACACATTATTATCAAACTGTCAAATGTCAAAGACAAAGAGAGAATCTTGAAAGCAGCAAGAGAAAAGTGACTCATCTCATACTAGGGAGATCTTATTAGACTATAAGCAGTTTGTTTTGTTTCTTTTTTTTTTTTAAATTTTGAGATAGGATCTTGCTCTGTCACCCAAGCTGGAGTGCAATGGCATGATCATAGCTCACTGCAGCCTTGAACTCCTGGGCTCAAGCAATCCTCCTGCCTCAGCCTCTGGAGTAATTGTGACTACAGCCACACACAACCATGCCTGGATAATTTTCTTTTTATTTTTTGTAGAGACGAGGTCTCACTATATTGCTCAAATTGTTCTAAACTCCTGGTCTCAAGCAATCCTCCCACCTTGGCCTCCCAAAGTTCTGGGATTACAGGCATGAACCACCGAGCCCAGCCTACCAGCAGATTTTTGAGCAGAAGGCCTGCAGGCCAGGGCCAGGTGTGGTGTCTCACACCAATACTCCTAGCACCTTGGGAGGCCAAGGTGAGCGGATCGCTTGAGGTGAGGAGTTTGAGACCAGCCTGGCCAACATGGTAAAACCCCGTCTCTACTAAAAATACAAAAATTAGCCAGGCATGGTGGTGCTACTCGGGAGCATGAGGCAGGAGAACTGCTTGAGCCCAGGAGGCAGAGGTTGCAGTAAGCCGAGATTGCGCCACTGCACTCCAGCCTGGGTGACGGAGCGAGACTCTTTCTCAAGTAAAAGAAACCCTCCAGGCCAGAAGGGAGTGAAGTAATATATTCAAAGTGCTAAAATGGAAAAAGCTGCCAACCAACAACAGTACGTCTGGCAAAACTGTCCTTCAAAAATTTTTAAAAATTAAAACTTTCCCAGATAAACAAAAGCTGAGGAGGTTCATTACCACTAGGCCTTCCCCCTACAAGAAATACTAAAGAGACTCCTTCAAGTTGAAACAAAAAGACATTAGACAGCAACACAAAACCATAGAAAAATATAAAACTCTCTGGTAAAGGTAAATATGTAGATAAAATATAGAATTAGGCCAGGTGCAGTGGCTCACACCTGTAGTCCTAGCACTTTGGGAGGCCAAGGCAGGCAGATCACCTGAGGTCAAGAGTTCGAGACAAGCCTGGTCAACATGGCAAAATCCTGTCTCTACTAAAATTAGCTGGGCATGGTGGCGCATGCCTGTAATCCCAGCTACTCAGGAAGCTGAGGCAGGAAAAGTGCATGAACCCAGGAGGTGGAGGTTGCAGTGAGCCGAGATCACACCACTTGACTCCCCTGGGCAACAGAGTGAGATTCCGTCTCAAAAAAATTTTAAAAAATTGTATATATATATATAATTCTATAATATTGTAAGCAGTGTAATGTTGTTGTATAGATCACTTTTAAGTTTGGCATAGAATCTAAAAAACAAAAGCATAAAAAATAACTATAAATTATGTTAATGAATACACAATATAGAAATATATAATTTCTAACAGCAATGCCAAAGTGGGGGAAAGTGGAGAGGTAAAGAACTAGAATTTTTGTATGCCACTGAAGTTGAATTGTTATCAGTTTTAATTAAATTGTTATAACTTTAAAATGTTTTATGTAAAAATGGTATATTTGTTCATTCTGACCTTTGGCTTGAACTGTTTTAGTCCCATATTCGGTCATATCATGGCTATCTCCTGATTTTAAAAAAGTACCCTATCATACAAAGACTACCAAAAAAAATTAGCCATGCATGGTGGGATCATAAGCAGCTATAGTCCCAAGTAGCTGGGATTGCTTGAGTTTAGGAGTTCAAAGTTGAAGTGAGCAATGATCATACTAGTGCACCCCAGCCTGGGCAACAGAGCCAGACCCTGTCTCTAAAAAATTTTTTTAATTAAAAAAATAAAAAATAAGAAAGCAACTATCAAGTGCATTCTATTATGGATCTTTCACCATCTGATTTTTTTTTTTTTTTTTTTGAGGAGTTTCACTCTTGTTTCCCAGGTTGGAGTACAATGGTGTGATCTCAGCTCACTGCAACCTCCACCTCCTGGGTTCAAGTGATTCTCCTCCTGCCTCAGCCTCCCGACTAGCTGGGATTACAGGTACATGCCACCATGCCTGGCTAATTTTTTGTAGTTTTAGTAGAGATGAGGTTTCACCATGTTGGCCAGGTTGGTCTTGAACTCCTGACCTCAGGTGATCCACCCATCTCAGCCTCCCAAAGTACTGGGATTATAGGTGTGAACCACCATGCCCAGCCCTGAAAATGTTCCATCAATGAATGTCTATTGAGTAACTATATAAGTTAGGCATTGGAACACTAACATAAGAACGTTCCTTTCCTGCTGTTAGGGCATTTCAAGAGAGAGAGACATACACACATATTACTCAATTTTGCAATGTAATTTTATTTCAATATGTGCAGTTTTCAGAGGCTCAGAAACATCTGCCTAAAATCATGATTAACAGAATCTCAAAGCTAGAAGCAGGACTCCTCTCTCAAGAAAATCATGAAGAACTAAAGCTTTCTCAAATTCCATCTTTTCTCAAGGAGCGTTAAAATATTTTGTTCTGGCAAACTTTTAACAAACAGATACATGTTTCATTCATTTTCAACATTATGAAAAAGAATATGTGATCTGAGAGATCAAAACAGATGCCTCTTTATCAACTAAGATAGTCCATAAGGTTAAGGAAATAAAACTTACTATAGCATCAAGGGGCTCAGGGCTCAGTTGACATGACAACTTCCTAAATTCTTACCCCTAGAAGAAAAACTACACTCTTGCTAAACTCCATACCAACAGGAGCTATCACAGCCCTCCTGACCCTGATTTACATCCCAGACCACTGCAACTCTGATTCAACAGAAGACCAGCCTTACAAACCTTCTTTTATGAAAAGCAACTGCAGACCTTAAGCCAGTTTCTGCCAGCTTATACAGGCTGCTCATGAACTGTCTTTGTGCCCTGTAGTTCACTTTTGATGTAGAGCCAAACTCCACCTTATTTTAATGCTAAAACCCCATCCCAAAGTGAACATGGGAAGTACGTTACATATATGTTTGCCCATTGCACATGTGCTTGACTACCTTCATACATATGTACAGCTTTTCCCCCAAAACCTGCTGAATACGTATTACTTTATTGCGTGATACAGGCCCTGGGAGGCCTAAAATCCAGCCTGCGCTTTCCCTCTTCGAAGAAAGAGCACCTTCAGTCCACTCCAGAGACTCTCTTCCCAGTTCGCTAACTGACATCACCAGTAAAACTCTCCTTTCTACTATTTAGCCATCCTGAAGGTCTTTTGGACAACAGATGGAAGCATATTACTTATACTCCCAATTAATGCCACTAACTGAAAGTGCCAGGTTGTGAAGTGAGGTATGACATGCTTAGGGCTCCCTGGTGGCTCCAGAGGGCAGACCACAAAATGATATCTATGCTCCTGGGTTACACAGTGGGGACATCAGGATGTGACATTTTTGCACACAAATTCTCCATGCTACTTTTAAGAGAAAGACATAAATGACAAGTTGATTATCAGGGATGATGACTTTTAAAGAGAAATGATCAGGATTTGCCATAGGTACAGCGGCCTTAATTTGAACTAAAAATTCAGGTCAGATGGTCGGGCAAGTAGTACATATATATTGTAAGAATAAAACCAAATTTTTTAAATTTCAAGACTTCTGGTCTGTACAAAGGTCAAGAGAGTCAGCCCAATATAGATTATACCTAGATTATAATGATAGTGATACTCACAGTAATGGCTAACACCAGAGTAATTCTCATTGTGTGCCTGGCAGTTTTCATTTAATCCTATGAAGTAGGTATACCTGTATTACCCCGATTTTACAAATGAGAAAACAAGCAGAAACAAGGTAACTTATCCCAGCTCACATAGCAATAAGCAGCTGAGCTAGGATTTGAAGAAAGGCACCCAGGTCTAAAGTCTATACTCTTGCACAGTATGCCACAGTGCCTTTCATAATGAAATGAAGCTAAGATACTAGAAGATCAGCCAGGCACGGTGGCTCACACCTGTAATCCCAGCACTTTGGGAGGCCAAGGTGGGCAGATAACTTGAGGTCAGAAGTTCAAGACCACCCTGGCCAATATGGTGAAATCCCGTCTCTACTAAAAAATACAAAAATTAGCTAGGTGTGGTGGTGCATGCCTGTAGTCCCAGCCACTCGGGATACTGAGGCACGAGAATTGTTTGAATCTGGGAGGCAGAGGTTACAGTGAAACTTCCACTCCAGCCTGGGTGGGAAAAAGAAAATATCAGAAGATCCTAAAATGCTTACTAAATCATCTAAAAAACACTACACTGTGCTCAAAAGTAACATTAATATCCAAGTATGCTTTATTGGTTCAAATGCTAGAAGAATTGGTTCATCCAAATCCAATACTTTCCAGTTAATCAATTCCCCATCCCCCAGTCTGTGTTTTTCTCATAAGACCTTCTGTGTATTTTCATGTCACTTTCACATAACTATGTGTGTTCCATATGCTTCAGGGTCATTCCAGATAGAAAATAAGAAATTAGGCAGAAGGAAAAAGATTGACTTTTTTTGTTTTTGTTTTTTGAGACACGTTTTCACTCTGCCCTCCAAGCTGGAGTGCAGTGGCATGATCACAGCTCAATGCAGCCTCAAACTCCTGGACTCAAGGGATCCTCCCATCTCAGCCTCCCAAGTAGCTGGGACTATAGGCACAGCACCACGCTCAGTTAATTTTTTAATTTTTTGTAGAGACCAGGCTGGTCCCAAACTCCTGGGCCCAAGCGAGTCTCCCACCTCAGTCTCCCAAAGTACTGAGATTATAAGCATGAGCCATCACCTCCAGCCTGACAATTTTTCTAGAACAAAAACAAAGTAAGCCCTACTTGCTACTTTAAAGTACCACATGTGAATATTCAATGATGTTTCATTGAAATTGGAAACTAGAGAAGTACTAAAAATGAAGTCTATTATTTTTCTTAACCAAATGAAATGTTTCAGTTTATCATTTTTAAGAGAATTTCTCTCTTGCCTTCTTTTTGGTCCCTCCTTGGGATCTCAAAGATGCATATTCAAGAGGTCTTTTGAAAACAATGCAGCTGAAGAAATTTCCTCTTCTTTTAGTTCAATTTTACAAAAATTAAAATGAACAGCACAAACGACTCAACTCCAAATGCATTTTCATCTACTTACAGTGCTGTAGCTTGTGATACAAGGAACAAGAGTATGTCAGGGACTCAGAAGATCTGTCAGAGCTGGCCATTAACCCACAGCTGTGGGCAGTGGCCCATCCACCAGTGGGCATTCAAATATCTGCCCCGAACTTTACACAGTGAAACGTCCAGAGACCTTCATCCCCTTTGGATGCAAGAGACAGAGTACAGATTCAGTCATGAGCTGACTGTCATTTAGATGGAAGAGGTCTTCTCAAACCGGCTGGCCTTTCCCTCAGGAGAAGCTTAATTTCCTCAGATGTATTTTCTTGACATTTCAGTTTACAAAGACGCTTCCCTTCATACTCCCTTTCGAGTTTGATGGCTGAAAAAGAAAATACACAAAACAATCTGACATACATTTTTCATCAGGCATAACTAAGTCAAAACTGAATATCATACAGCAAAATCCATATGCTTGAATAATAAACAAGATGACAGAGCTACAAAGATAGGAGGTATGGGTGTAAATACACGGATTTAAACATTTCTCTGATAAGCAAATGACACACACAATTTATAACTTATTAAAGCAGAACTTAAGGAACTTACATTCTGCAGAAGGGAGCAGTCCATCTTTAACGGTGTTACATTTTGTGAGCTGCACAGAACCACCAAATGAAATTTCTTCCAAGAAAGGCAACTTGATATTGGCTAGGTTTGTGTACCAGTTCTTTGCAAGCAGTGCAAGATCCCAAGGTTCCTGTCTGGGGCAAAAATTCATTAATGCATTCAATAAATGTTGATTAAGCACCTACCATGTGAGATGTAGAAGACATTAATTCTCGGTTCCATCTGCCACTAGACATTTTGGTTTATGGGGTGGGGAGTTGTTCAGAATTTTCCAGAGTTGTAATTCCAGACAGGAGAGGGAGATTTATGTTAACTAATATAGAGATAATACTGAACAATGACCAGAAATTACACCAGGAACTTTGATTCAGCCTCCATGAAGTCAATCCAGTCTTTCCATGTAAGAGGATGTAGATGCCTATAATCCCAGCACTGTGGGAGGCAGAGGCAGGAGGATCGCTGGGGGCCAGAAGGCCAAGACCAGCCTAGGCAATGTAATGAGATCTCATTTCTACAAAAAATCAAAAAATTAGCCGAATGTGGTGGCACAGGCCTGTGGTTCCAGCTACAAAACAGGCTGCAGCAGGAGGATCACTTGAGCCCGGGAGGCTAAGGCTGAGACTGCACTGAGGTGACAGAGTGATACCCTGTCTTGATAAAAAAAAATAAAGATCTCTAGCTGGGCATGGTGGCTCATGCCTGTAATTCCAGCACTTTAGGAGACCAAGGTGGATCACTTGAGGACAGGAGTTTGAGACTAGCCTGGGCAACAAAGTGAGACCCCATCTCTACCAAAAATAAAACAAATTCACCGGGCACTGTGGTGCGTGCCTGTCATCCCAGTTACTCAGGAGGCTGAGGTGGGAGGATCACTCAAGCCCACGAGGTACACAACATTCCAGCCTGCACTTCAGAGTGAGACCCTGTCTGGAAAGAAGAAAGAAAGGAAGGAAGGAAGGAAGGAAGGAAGGAAGGAAGGAAGGAAGGAAGGAAGGAAGGAAGGAAGGAAGGAAGGAAGGAAGGAAGGAAGGAAGGAAGGAAGGAAGGAAGGGAGGGAGGGAGGGAAGGAGGGAGGGAGGGAGGGAGACTGAGGTGCAGAGAACAATTTGCCCAAGGTCACAAAGCCATTGGTTGTGAAGTTGGGATCTGAACCCAGGAAGTCAAACTCCAGAATCAGTGCTCTTGCCTATTAGGCTATACAAGATATGTTGGAAGGCGGTGGGCAGAGCAAAGTTCAATATGATTCCATGTGTTAAAAAGACATATGTGTGTGTGTATACATGTGTGTATGTGTCTTGTGTAGCCACAGAAATTCTAGAAAACATATAAGACATTGTACCTCTGAGTGGAAATCAGGAATGGGAATGGGGAGATATATCATTTTTATCTACCTTTCATACGCTAGATGTTTTTAGTGTATTGTTTTTACAATCCTTTAAAAACACTGAATCAAAAAAAAAAGCCCCAGGTAGGGAGTTACCTTGGCAAATGAACTCTAAAGAGCGCTACTACCATTCTGTTCCCCTTGACTTGGCTATTCTTATAAATAGTATGATATCAAATACTATCTTGAGAGAATGAAAGAGAATGAAATCTCTGGTGTTACAGAGATTGTTCATGACATAAAGTTCTGCATAACTAAAACCATGGAATCAGTGCTTTAAGTCATTCTCAGAAATAGGAGTATCTTCACATAAAAATTATGTTTATAATGATACTTAGTATAATGGTACTTGTCCATAGTTCAAGGTCTAAACACATACTAAACTGACAAAACTAAACAAAATGCAACAGTGAGTTTTCTCTGAATTTCCTATAGCTCTGGTTTTATAATCCCATAGGGAATCTTCATTTACTTCATAGAATATTGTTTAAAAGACAAATTCAGTTGACACCTAATCAAATGTTTAAGAGAGGAAAAGACTGCACTACAATATCACAGAGTGAAACTACTGTGTGGTTGCAACACGTGCTCACGATGCGTTCACTGGATGACAGGCAATGTGCAAGTACTTTACATACATGACTTCATTTATAATCCACACCGCATAGCCAATTGTTATACGCATCTTGCAAATGCAGAGATCAAGGAGGAAGAAGGTGGCCTTAGGGAACTGGGGGCAGGGCCAGGCTTAGAGTCCAGGTCTTCTTGATTGGAAACCATCCACTGCCTGCCAAAGTATACAGGATACAAAACCAACCCTTTCTGCCAGCTACTTAGGTGCTCTGTTAAGATACATCTGACACCGGGGCATTTTTTTGGTAGACGCGGAGGATCTAAACAAAGTTTTTTAAAAGATGTGGGTGGAAGCAGAAAATGCTGTCTTGGAACAAGAAGACCCCGAGTCTAGCCCTGACATTTCCTTACTACAGGACTGTGACTTTGATCAAACTTCTCTGAACCTCAGTTTTCTCACTTGAAAGTGTTGTTGTGTTGTAAAGACCAAGTAAGATAATCAGGAATGGGATTAACTTATAAAAGCAGTTGCGTTAAAAAAAAAAAAAAAAAAATTCAGAACCCAGACACCTGAAAATACTTCATATAGCCCAGTATCTCATGAGGAGCATAGAGCGTCCAGTCATTTTACTTAACAAAGATACTCCCCACCCCAGTCAATGCTTACCCTGATTTTAAATAAATATATATATATATATATATATATACACACACTTACACATTATAACAACTGCCCCGCAAAATGGTTTTCACTGTGTTCTTTCTTGGCAATCCATACGCCATGGCGAGTTATTACAGTACGACTTCCTTACGTAGGTGCCTGGTGGAATGTCACAGATAACTCTGTTCACTTTACCTGAAATGATTGCAACGCACCTAATTAATGCTTCTCACATAAATATTTTGTAGCCAAACAATAGAAAAAAATTTTTCTGAATGTCAGAAAGTCCTTAATAAGTGTTCAATGAACTTGAACCCCAAATGTAAAACCATGTTCTCTTTCATTTTTCCATGAACTCATTTTTTCATTTCTTGCCACCGAATAAGAAGAAAATGCCAGGCAAGTTTCATCATCCTGAGACAAAGTTTCGGTGTCGTGCTCTCTGCCCCTGCCTGAGCCTGCCAAACCAGCTCCAACACCGCTGCGCCAAAATGTGTCTGACCGTGGCAGTGCTGAGCGACCAAAGGCTCTGCCTGCACAGGAACCACCCGCCCCAGCCCGGGCACTTTGAGCAGAACAATCTTTCCCAGGTTTTCCCTCATTCAAAACTCTCAGCACCACTCCCGCGCCCCGCCCTTGCACGCCGATTCGGGGCGAGTCTCTTTCCCTTCCCTGGACGCGCAGAGCCCGGGAGGAACCGGTTCCCGGGACGGGTGGGGGCCTCGGCAGCCTACAGAGCCCGAGGCTAAGGGACCGGCCTCAGCCTCGGCTCCTTCCCACGCCGGAGCCCCACCCTGCCTCCGACTCGCCAGGAACGCGCTGCGGGCGCGGGGCTTCCAGGGTGGCGGGTCCCAGCGAGCCGGCGCTGGCTGCTTGGTTACCCGGACTCGAGGGGCTCAGAGGGTCGCGGCCGGGAAAAGGAGGACAGAGCGCGCCGCGCTAACCGCACATGGCCGCGCACACGCCTCGGGGCCGCGCCGCGGGCACACGCGTCCTTCCCGCTCGCGGCGGGCGCCGAGTGTGGGGCTCCCCGCGTCACGCCGGAGCCTCAATAAAGGGCTTTGTGGGGCCCGCCCCACCCGTCAGGGAGGGGACGCGGGGCCCGGGAGACGCGCCCCCGCGGGGTCAGCTCTCTGGCTACAGGGCCCAGGCAGGCAGCGCTCTCGGAACCCAGCCAACCAGCCAAAGAGAGGGCTGTAAGCCAGACCTTTCCTGGGAAGGACGCTTTCCAATGTAGGGGGCTGCATCCAAGCGATCTGGACTTTGTTTGGGGGCGCCATTTCAAGAAATGTACCCAGTCCTGGCTGCTAACATCTGGGGAACCGAAGCCCTGTTGCCAGCGTTCTCACGCTGCAGTGGGCGAAGGCAGTGAGCTCAAAGCCCACGTGTGATATTTTAGATGTTCGTGTTCACAGCAAGACAGCATCAGTTTCTAAAGTCATTATTACACTGTGGTGACTGCGTATTTCTTCATTTGAATACATCAGATGGCCACCCCTTGTGGTCAAATGAAACGAGCTTACATTTCCATTTTGGATGAGGGTTTTGATGTCAGAATAGGTTTGGAATTCTAGCTCTACCACTTAAGATTTAACTTTAAGATTTCACATATGTCACTGCTCTAAGCATCAATTTCTTCATCTATAAAACAAAGATAATGCTCTATATCTTAGAGGGTTGTTGTGAGGATGAAATATCCTGTCCTGAGATTCTTCACCACGTGATAAGTGCCTAATTGACTGTGAGCCTAATAACAACTTTATGAAATAGGCAAGAAGGATACTACTCATTATTCCAATTGTGGTGCCGACGAATGAGTTCAGGATGGTTAAAGGACTTCCCAGAGTCACATGGCAAGTTCCAAAGCCAAATTTTAAAGATAAACACAGATGGGCCGGGCACGGTGGATGGGCCAGGCGCGTGGCTCATGCCTGTAATCCCAGCACGTTGGGAGGCTGTGAGGGGCGGATCACGAGGTCAAGGAGTTCGAGACCAGCCTGGCCAACATGGTGAAACCCTATCTCTACTAAAAATATAAAAATTAGCCAGGTGTGGTGGCACGCGCCTGTAGTCCCAGCTATTCAGGAGGCTCAGACAGGAGAATTGCTTGAACCTGGGAGATTGAGGTTGCAGTGAGCCGTGATCGCACCATTGGCACCACTGCACTCCAGCCTGGGCAACAGAGTGAGACTCCGTCTCAAAAAATAAATAAATAAAAATAAAAATAAACACAGTAACCTTTCCACCTGACAAGCAACTTCTGATCCTTCTAATTAGAGTAGGCTCGCGGGGCTGACCCATCTTTCAAAGGTGCTTTTGTGCCTCCCAGAAACTGGAAAGTGAGGACTCACTCACTCGCTCTTCAGCATTTCTGCTCTACCACCAACGAAAAGTGAGCACCGAGGAGTGAGGGCGGATGTTTTCTTTCCACAAAGAATGTTGAAACCCTCGATGGACTGTGAGACCAGTGTACTACAGATTTTGGCCTGAATTTTTATTTTTTTATTATTTTTTTGAGACGGAGTCTCGCTCTGTCGCCCAGGCTTGAGTGCAGTGGAGGATCTCAGCTCACGGCAAGCGCCGTCTCCCGGGTTCACGCCATTCTCCTGCCTCAGCCTCCCGAGTAGCTGGGACTACAGGCGTCCGCCACCACGCCCGGCTAATTTTTGAATTTTTAGTAGAGATGGGGTTTCACTGTGTTAGTCAGGATGGTCTCGATCTCCTGACCTCGTGATCCGCCCGCCTCAGTCTCCCAAAGTGCTGGGATTATAGCCGTGAGCCACCGCGCCCGGCCTTTGGCCTGAATTTTTAAAAATGAGTTAGCATAGAATGGCGAATAAAATTAGAGTACATCACACAAATAAGTGTAAGAAGGTATTGTTTTGTGGCACTTTCATTTCTGTTATATGTAAAACACGCATACATGTGTGTGTGTTCAGGCTCAATGTACAGCCCTTACAATGGGTCTAAAAAATTTGAAAGGCAATTTCTTAGGTGATTTTATTTTAGAGATGAAAAAACAGAGACAGAGAAGTTATTTGAGGTTATATCAAGATAGGGAACAGGCCACCTTAGAATTGAAGCTCCTCATGGTTCTATGGCATGATATCTTTTTATAGATGTAGAAATAGGTCCAGAGCCACACTGGAAGAGGTCATGCCTGTGATTTATTTATACAGGAACTCCATTTCCAGCATATGTATAAAATTCCTGACAATTGTGTTTAGTTATTTCCTGTGTGACTCGCTATGAACAAATATGGTGGACATTACAGCCTATGACTTCTGAGATAAGGTCATAAAAGGTATTGTAGCTTCCTTCTTGCAGTCTCTCCTGGGTCACTCACCCTAGGAGAGACTGGCTGCCATTTGAAAGGACACTCAAGCTGCCTTATGGAGAAATTATTATGGAATTGTAGCTTTTGCCACCAACCATGTGACTGAACCATCTTGGAAGCAGATTCTTCAAGGCCCAGTCGAGCCTTCAGATAACTTTAGCCCAACTGAGGTCTTGACTGAAACTTCATGAGAAATGCTGAGCCAGAACCACCCAGCTAAGTCACCCCAGCATTCCTGGCTTTCAGAAAATATAGGATAATAAAGATTCATCATAGTTGGGCACAGTGGCTCATGCCTGTAATCTCAACACTATGGGAGGCTGAGACAGCAGGATCACTTGAGCCTGGGAGTTCAAGACCAGCCTGGGCACCATAGAGAGACCCCATCTTTACAAAAAGTAGAAAAAAACTTAGCTGGATGTGGTGGCACACACCTGTAGGCCCAACTACTCCAGAGGCTGAGGCAGGAGGATCCCTTGAGCCCACGAGGTCGAGGCTGCAGTGAGCTATGATCACCACCGCACTCCAGCCTGAGTGGCAGAATGAGACCCTGTCTCAATTAAAAAAAAAAAAAGAAATCATTATTTCCTCATTTTAAGCTACCAACTTTTGAGATAATGGTTACACAACAATAGATAGCATTAGATAGCAATAGATACCACTAAATATCTTATTGTAGAAGGAATGTTTTATATAGAGGAAAATGGTCATAGTTTTATAATTAAGATTAATGCTAAAATTAAAATGAACAGTAAAACACATTACACTTTACAGACATTTGCCATCCAGGACCACTTAAGATCCTTAATATTGTCAACACAAAAAAATACATGGTATCTGCCACTTCCCTGTATGTATTTTAAAATAATACAATTTTCTAGAAGGTGCATATCCAAAAGAGATCTGGTTTCCTCACAATGACTATTTCAGTATATCCTTTTGAAATAGCAAATTCTTTCTACAATTTCTTTCTCTCTCTCTCCCTCTTTCCCTCTATTTCTGTCTCTGTCTCTGTTGATGTCTCTATACATATCTCTATTGCTATCTCTATTCATCTTTTCGCCCTGCTTTGCTGGTGTCCTACACACATCTTCCTATTAGGTAAGGCTTCACCCATCTCTTCTACGCCAGAAAATTAGCAAGTATCGTTTTAATTGGTTAAGAGAGCATTGCTGCCACCTAGTGTTAAAACTAAAGCACAAGAAGGAATGCAAAAGATAATCATCAACACCTAACACAGAAACAATAATAGTGTGGTAACATTTACTATGTTTTAAGTACTGTTCAATGTACTTCATATACATTGTCTCACTTAATTATCACACAATAAATGCTACTATTAATTTAGGGGTGGGATTTTAGGGATATTAGAGAAGAAAAAATGGCGGTACCTCAAACACGAATAACTTTTCTAAGGTCACAGGATTTGAACCCAAGACTGCCTTATTCAGTCTTTTTTTTGTGCTGTCCTCATCACACAGCACTACATATTCTCCCAGGACTATAATTAGGGCAAGGTTTTAGATTATACATTTGAAAACATTTTCGCAACTACCCTTTTCAAATATTATGATAATTTCTCATGACATACATGTATATATGTGTATGTATCGTCATTCTAGCTTCTAAAAGTGACATTTTATTTCTTTTAACTTAATGTGTAAATCACAAAATGCAGCTTACAGTTTTCTAATGGCTATTATAAAACCTCTCTAGTAATGACACCAATTCTAGCATAATGACAAAACAACACATCTTCAAAAACTTTAAAATCACCAAATAACAGTCTTAAATATTCTCTACCTTTCTGTACTAGTTTCTATTTGTCTCACCTGTCTGGCCACTCCTGTGCTTATTTCTCTCATTCTTCTCTCCCTTAAATGTATGTCTGCCCATAATCCATTTGTTCTGCCTCAGTACTCTCAGCGGCTCTGCTCTCACTAATGTAACTACCATTTCTCATTGGATGGGTCCCAGATCTGATTCTCTAGCCAGCCTTGGCTTCTCTCCTAGATGCATATCAGTTTGTGGCAACCTCCTACTGGACTATCTTGTTCAGACGAAAATTTCAACATAACCAAAATGTAATTCACCTCCTACTCGTTAACCATCTCCTCTGTCTATCTTTTCTATTTCTGGGAATGGCCCATGAGTCTCCTATGAGCCAGGCTTAGAGGACTGGAGTCATTTTTAAAGTATATTGCTGGCCACCTACTCCATGCTAGCCATCATTCTTCGCCACTTTACACTGCATCTGATCCTCACAGATTAAGGGGGAAGAAACTAATACTTTCCCTAGTACAGTTAAGGGGGAAAAAAAGTTTAAAGGGCTATAAAATGGCCAGGCACAGCAGTTCATTCCTGTAATCCCAGCACTTTGGGGGGCCGAGGTATGTGGATCACTTGAGTTCAAGAGTTCAAGACCAGCCTGAGCAGCATGGCGAAACCCTGTCTCTACAAAATACACAAAAATTAGCTGGGTGTGTTGGCACGTACCTGTAGTTCCAGTTACTCAGAAGGTTGAGGTAGGAGGATTGCTTGAGCGTGGGAGGCGGAGGTTGCAGTGAGCTGAGATTGCGCCACTGCACTCCAGCCTGGGTGAATGAGTGAGACTCTGTCTCCAAAAAAAAAAAAAGAAAGAAAAGAAAAGAAAAAATACGTACATAAAGGGCTATAAAAGTGATTTGTTTATGATTACACAACTAGTAAGTTGCAGAGTCAGATTTGAACCCAGGTCAGTTTTACTCCTGAGCTACCTCTTTTAAGTTCTCTGGATTCTCTGACCCGACCACAGTTCCTGTATCCATAAAACTCCCATTGTATCCTTACAAAAACATTCATCCACTCACCCATTTTTGCTGCTCTAGAGTGGGTTTCTATATCTTAGACACATTATTGTATGACCAAAGCAGACAATAGTGGCTGCAGCTGGTGGTAGACTTCTCTACTGTTCTTAGAGGTAGAAGTCACAATCTCCAGGTGCCCTATTCCTTGGGAGACAAAGCAGGTCAGCATCGATTATCCTGTTCCAAGATATAGCATGGGATTTACAGCCTAGGATCCTCTGCAGAGTTGGAGTAGCGGGAATCCCTGGCTGGTTCTCAGGCTGGCACCACCAAACCTGCATCTGCCATGGAGCAGCTTATACCAGGAGAACTCAGCCCCTGACAATCACACTTGAATTCCTCCCTTGGGCAAACACAAAGCATTAGTTCTAAGAATAGGAAAAAAAAAAAAAAAAAGTATTTCCTTACACATCTTAATACATGAGACCTTTAGGGTGTTACAGTGTAACCCTATAAAGTACTAATTAAAGCAAAGGATGTACCTGCTTCAGTTCAATTGAAGTTTCAATTTCATGCTGACTTATATTGTTGCTTTAAAAGTATATCATTGAGGCCAGGCAAAGTGGCTCACGCTTGTAATCCCAGCACATTAGGAAGCCAAGGTGGGCAGATCACTTGAGGCCAGGAGTTCAAGACCAGCCTGGCCAACATAGTGAAACTCTGTCTCTACTAAAAATGCAAAAATTAGCCAGGTGTGGTGGCACGTGCCTGTAGTCCCAGCTACTTGGGAGGCTGAGACACAAGAATCGCTTGAGCCCGGGAGGCAGAGGTTGCAGTGAGCCGAGATCACGCCACTGCCCTCCACTCTGGGTGACAGAGTAAGACTCTGTCTCTAAATAAATGAATAAAAATATATCATGGGTCGAGTGCTGGGGGTCACACCTGTAATCCCAGCACTTCGGGAGGCCAACGTGGGCAGATGGCTTGAGCCCAGGAGTTCGAGACCAGGCTGGGTAACATGGTAAAACCCTTCTCTATTTTTTTAAATAAATAATTAAAAGAATAAAAAGAGCATATCATTAGTTTGAAACTAGGAGAAATTAGAAAACTGAGATAAGATCTCTAATTATAAATATTATTTTTAAATGAGTCACATTTTATTGGCTTTTAAAATATATTATAAATGGAAGGCCGGGTGCAGTGGCTCACGCCTGTAATCCCAGCACTTTGGGAGGCCGAGGCGGGTGGATCACCTGAGGTCGGGAGTTCGAGACCAGCCTGACCAACATGGAGAAACCCCGTCTCTACTAAAAATACAAAATTAGCTGGGCCTGGTGGCACATGCCTATAATCCCAGCTACTAGGGAGGCTGAGGCAGGAGAATTGCTTGAACCTGGGAGGCAGAGGTTGTGGTGAGCCGAGATCGTGCCATTGCACTCCAGCCTGGGCAATGAGAGTGAAACTCTGCCACAAAAAAAAATATATATATATATATATAAATGGAACACCTATAGTCCGCACTACTCAGGAGACTGAGGCAAGAGGATTACTTGAGCCCAGGAGTTCCAGGAGGTGGTGCTGTACGATCACACCTGTAAACAGCCACTGCGCTTCAGCCTGGGCAACATAGCAAGGCCCCATCTCTAAAAGTAAAAATCAAATTTTAAAATCCCATTCAACTGAACTCTTCCTGAGGAAATGGAGGCCAGAACAAGAGGCCGAGTGCTCTGATAGAAAGTCTAATCATGAAATTCAAGAAATCTGAACCTGCCAGGGACAGTGGCTCATACCTATAATCCCAGCACTTTGGGAGACCGAGGTGGGAGGATCACTCGAGCCCAGGAGGTCAAGGCTGCAGTGAGCCATGATTGTGCCACTATACTCCAGCCTGGTCAACAGAGTGAGACCCTGTCTTAAAAATACGGAACTTCTCTCACTGAAGCACTGACCTCCTAATGATAAATCTGCCTGGGGATTTTACTCCTTAATTCTTTTTTGTCTGCTTGCTCCTCTAAAACAAATTCTTAATTGTTTCTCAGCTTCTTAGTTCCACAGTGCCAACTATAAATCAAAGGACACCCCTGCAGTTCATTAGTAGACATTGCAATCTTTGTGCTTTTAATTATATATTGCATATTTGAGAAAGGAAAAAATGGAGATAAAATAATGCCAGAAATCCCCACAGAACCAAGAGTTGTAGGAAAAAAAGACAAAATAAATAAAATAGTAACATTTAAAAATTAAAATAATGCCAGAACAAGCTTATGCCTATCCCAACATTAAGCAAAGTCTCTAACATGTATTTAAGTAGTCTTATAGAGTCTACTCAGTTTCTAAATCTGGTATTCCATTCTAAATTTCAGGAAGCGCCAGGCACAGTGGCTCACTCCTGTGATCCCAGCACTTTTAAGAGGCAGTGGTGGACAGATTGCTGAAGTCCAGGAGTTTGAGACCCACCTGGGAAATATGAGACCTTGTCTCTACAGAGACATACATATATATATACACATACACACACATACATATATATGTCAAATGTGGTGGTGCATGCCTGTAGTCCCAGCTACTCAGGAGGCTGAGGTGGGAGGATCACTTGAGCCTGACAGGCAGAAGTTGCTGTGAGCCGAGGTAGTGCCTCTGCAGTCCAGCATAGGCGATAGAGCAAGCCCCTGTCTCAAAATAAATAAATAAAATTTTATGAAATTGGAAATGTTCGAATAATACTTCAAATGCCAGAAAATGCTTTACATTTTGCAAAGAGTGAGTCTTTAAAAGAAGACTTGAAACCCCACAAGCAGAGTGTGACAATTCATGACTTTCTAGTAAGTTTCATAAAAACTAGTACTGGCCTTACACCTCTAGCCAAAATGTAGATGTGGTAAGCAGAATTCTTTTTTTTTTTTTTCTTTGAAACTGAGTCTCATTCTGTCGCCCAGGCTGGAGTGCAGTGGCGCAATCTCGGCTCACTGCAACCTCCACCTCCTGGGTTCAAGCGATTCTCCTGCCTCAGCCTCCTGAGTAGCTGGGACTACAAGCGCGCGCTACCATGCACAGCTAATTTTTGTATTTTTAGTAGAGACACGGTTTCACCATGTTGGCCAGGCTGGTCTTGAACTCCTGACCTCAAATGATCCGCCCACCTCGGCCTCCCAAAGTTCTGGGGTTATAGGCGTGAGCCACTGCACCTGGCAGTAGGCAGAATTTTAAGATGGTTCCTGTTACTGGGGGCTTTGTATCCCCCATCCCAAAAATTAATATGTTGAAATTCTAACCCCAAGTATTTCAGACTGTGACTTTATTTGAAGATAGGGCCTTCAAAGAGGTGATTAAGGTAAAATAAGGTCACAGGGGTGGGTCCTAATCCAATATGACTGGTGTCCTTATAAAACGAGATCAGGACACAGAAATGCAAGAGGAAAGACCATGTGTACTACAGAAAGGCCAGACCGCTCTTTCTCTGGCCAGGTTGGTTAGCACACACACGCTTGCCCTGACCTTGGCTCCCTCCGTGGTTTTGGAATCTAAAGCTGGTGAGCCAAAGAAGCAGGGAGAGTAGAGAAGCTGTCCTGCCCGTGATGCCTGAAATCACACTGGACTTCAACACCAGGATAAAGGCACGCCGTAGCTAACAGCACAGTGAAGGAGTCAGATGCATGAGCCCTACTACCAGACTGCCTGGGTTTGGATCCCTGCACCACCTCTGACAAACTATGTATCTGATGCTAGATATCCTAGCATCAGACAGGTAATTCTTGGACATTACGATTTTCCTCAACACAGCAGCCAGAGTGAGCTGTTCAAATTGTAAGCCAGGGCATGACGCTCTGCCCAAATCCTGCAGCAGTGGTCCCTTTTATTTTATTTTATTTTTTTTTTTTGAGACAAAGTCTGGCTCTGTTGCCCAGGCTGGAATGCAGCAGCACAATCTCGGCTCACCGCAAACTCCGCCTCCCGGGTTCAAGCAATTCTCCCACTTCAGCCTCCCAAGTAGCTGGGGTTACAGGCACACACCACCATACCTGGCTAATTTTTGTATTTTTAGTAGAGATGGGGTTTCACCATGTTGGCCAGGCTGGTCTGAAACTCCTGACTTCAAGTGATCCAACCGCCTTGGCCTCTCAAAGTGCTGGGATTACAGATGTGAGCCACTCCGCCCTGCCAATGGTTCCCTTTTCATTTGGAGAAAACAATCAAAGTTCTCACAATGACCCACAGATTCTACCTGATCTCTTCTCTCTTTCTCTCTCTCTTTCTCTCTCTCTCTCTCTCTCTCTCTCTGTCACACACACACACACACACACACACACACAGCTTTTCTAACCTCCACTCATACCATTCTTCATTTGCTCACTCTGCTCTTGCCTCCATGACCTCCATGCAGTTTCTTAAGCCTGCCCAGCATATTCCCACCTGCTATGGGTTGAACTGTGTCCCCCAAAAAGATATGTTGAAGTCCTAATTCCCCATACATGTGAATGTGACCTTGTTTAAAAATAGGGTCTTTGCAAATGACTTCCTCTAATCAGGCCAACTTTGCAGATGACCTCATCTAATCAGGTTTAGGGTAGGCCCTAAATCTAATTGCTAATGTACTTATGACACATATGGATACATAGAAAGAACAGCATGTGACCACAGAGGCAGAGATTGGAGCAATGTGTCCACAAGCCAAGGAATGCTAGGGGTTGCTGACAAGGATCAGAAGGTAAAAAAAAAAAATAAGGAACTACTCCAGGTGTGGTGGCTCATGCCTGTAATCCTAGCACTTCGGGAGGCCAAAGCGGGAGGATCGTTTGAGCTCACGAGTTCAAGACCAGCCTGGGCAACATAGTGAAAGCCCATCTCTACAAAAAAATTTAAAATTAGCCAGGCATGGTAGTATGCACCTGTAGTTCCAGCTACTCAGGAGGTCGAGGCAGGAGGATCTCTTGAGCCCAGGAGATCAAGGCTGCAGTGAGCTATGATCATGCCACTGCAACTCCAGCCTGGGCAACAGAGTGAGACCCTGTCTCAAAAAAAAAAAAAAGGAGTGAACAGACTATCTTTATCAGAGCCTCCAAAAAAGCACCAATACTCCTGACACCTTGATATTTCAGACTTCTAGCTTCCAGGACTGAGAGAGAACAAATTTCCATTGTTAATCTCCCAGTGTGGTACCTTGGGAAACTAACATGCCACCTCCTGCATTTACCTTAGCTGTTCCTACTCCCTGAAACATCCATCTTCCAAACATCCAGATAACTTGCCCACCTCCGTCAAGGTTTTGCCAACTACACTTTTCAAAACTACTGCTCCTGACACCTGTGCTGACAACCCCCTTACCCTGCTCTAATCGATTTCGGCACTTATCACCTTCTAACATCCTGTAGTTTCTTTATTATGTTTATTCTTTTGATCACCGTCTATTGTTAGAATTTGAGCTCCATAAATCATATGGAATCTTTATTTCTTTCACTGACGGTCCTGTATGCTCAATAGTGTAATTAAAAAAAAATAAAGAACAGTGAATATCATGGAGTGAATATCATGAAAGACAAGACAGTGGTTACCTTCGAAGGGAGAGAGGAGGTTGTGATTTGGAAGGTACGTGGTGGCTTCTGACTTGTAGGCAGTGTTCTATTTCTCAACCTGGTTAGCAGCTAAAGGGATAATTGCTTTCTCATAATTTGTTAAAGTGTACATTTATGTTTATGCATTTTTCTTTGTGTGCTGTTTTCACAGGAAAATGAAGCCTCAAGAATTATTTTCACATTTCTTCGATGAGGAAAGGGAGATTTGTTGCTTTAAAATACTGTTCATAAAAATATTGTAAGCTGGCTGGGCCTGGTGGGTTGGCTCATGCCTTTAATCCCAGCACTTTGGGAGGCCAAGGTGGGTGGATCACAAGGTCAAGAGATCAACCATCCTGGACAACACAGTGAAACTCCATCTCTACTGAAAATATAAAAATTAGCTGGGCGTGGTGGTGCATGCCTGTAGTCCCAGCTACTCAGGAGGCTGAGGCAGGGGAATTGCTTGAACCCGGGAAGCAGAGGTTGCAGTGAGCCGAGATCGCGCCACTGCACTCCAGACTGGTGACAAAGCGAGACTGTCTCAAAAAAAAAAAAAAAAAAAAAAAAACAGTTGTAAGCTGGGAGCAGTGGTGCATACCTGTAGTCCCATCTACTCAAAAGGCTGAGGCAGGAGGACTGATTGAGCCTGGGAGTTCAAGGTCAGCCTGAGCCACATAAAAAGTCCCCATCTCTAAATAGTAATAATAATCGTAAGTTCAACGATTACAGTATTGAGAAGTATGATATGTTCATAATGCTCCAAAAGAAAAGCTACAAAGCAGCAACATGCCACACATAGCTGCTGTTAAGGACTGAATTGTGTCCCCTCAAAATTCATTCGTTGAAGCGTTAACCCCTAATGTAATTATATTTGAAGATAAAGCCTTTAAGGAGGTAATTAAGATGAAACAAGGGCCGGTTGCGGTAACTCATGCCTGTAATCCCAACATTTTGAGAGGCTGAGGTAGGCGGATGGCTTGAGCCCAGGAGTTCGAGGCCAGTCTGGGCAACATAATAAGACCCCATCTCTACTAAAAAATTTTAAAATTAGGCTGGGTGCAGTGGCTCATGCCTGCAATCCCAGCACTTTGGGAGGCCGAGGCGGACGGATCATTTGAGGTCAAGAGTTTGAGACCAGCCTGGCCTCAAGCAAGCTGCCTTCCTTGGCCTCCCAAAAAGCCTGGTCAACATGGTGAAACCCTGTTCTACTAAAAATGCAAAAGAAAAGTAGCTGGGCATGGTGGCACATGCTTGTCGTCCCTGCTACTCAGGAAGCTGAGGCAGGAGAATCACTTGAACCCAGGAAGTGGAAGTTGCAGTGAGCCGAGATCACGCCACTGCACTCCAGCCTGGGCAACAGGCATTCGATCTAAAAAAAAAAAAAAAATTAATTAAATAGCCAGATGTGGCGGTTGTATGCCTGTAGTCCCAGCTACTCAGGAGGCTGAGGTGGGAGGATTGCTTGAGCCCCAGAGATTAAGGCTGCAGAAAGCTATGATTGCACCATTGCACTCTAGCTTGGGTGACAGAGCAAGATCCTGTCTCAAGGAAGAAAAGAAACCTTGCATCCGGTATGAAATGTTAGACAGAGTTTTGGGGTAGTGTTGGGAAGACAATTGGTGACCTGAGGTTGGCCCCAGAAAAAGCCACAGTCCCCATTATCCTGGAAGATGGTTCTGAACACCACTTAGGCTTCTGAGGTTCTTTTTTTTTTTTTTTTTTTTTTTTTTTTTTTTTTTTTTTTTGAGACATAGTGTTACTCTGTTGCCCAGGCTGGAGTGCAGTGGCACAGTTTTGGCTCACTGCAACCTGTCTCCAAGGTTCAAGCAATTCTCCTGCCTCAACCTCCCAAGTACCTGGGACTATAGGCACCCACCATCACACCAAGCTAACTTTCGTATTTTTAGTAGAGACAGAGTTTCACCATATTGGCCAGACTGGTCTTGAACTCCTGACCTCAAGTGATCCACCTACCTTGGCTGCCCAAAGTGCTGAGATTACCCATGTGAGCCACCGCTCCTGGCCCTGAGGTTCTGATTCCTGTTTGATGAACCTGAAGATGATTGGTCAGCAAACCAGGGCCAGCTGGGATGGGCCCATCAGCAATCCTGACCACCTCAGAGGGTGTAAGGGCCACTGACCTTGGGAACTCAGCCATTTCCCAGGATATGCTCAGATCTGCAATAAACTGGGAATAAATTCTAATGATTAGGAAGGATTTTAAAATCAATGTTTATTAGAGAGGAGGGCACTGCATGTTTCTATTTCTCTCTACGGAGGGCTTTTATAGCCTTTAATGTAGAGTAGATTGAACAATAGTTCTCAGAGGAAGCTCTCTGGACTCCATAAGAATCAAGTGGGGAATGATGTTAAAATGTATATTACCAGGCTCTGACCTCAAATATTCTGATTCAAATAGTATGGGCAAGGGATCAAGAATCAGCTTTTTAGGCCAGGCGTGGTGACTCACACCTGTAATCTCAGCATTTTGGGAGGCCAAGGCAGGCAGATTGCTTGAGGCCCGGAGTTCGAGACCAGCCTAGGCAACATGGCAAAACCTAATCTCTACCAAAAATACAAAAATTAGCTGGGTGTGGTGGTGCATGTCTGCAATCCCAGCTTCTTGGGAGGCTGAGCATGAAAATTGCTTGAACTGGGGAGGAGGTGAAGATTGCAGGGAGTGGAGATCGCATCACTACACTCCAGCCTGGGCAACACAGCAAGATGGTCTCAAAAAAAAAAAAAAAAAAGAATTGGCTGGGCACGGTGGCTCACACCTATAATCCCAGCACTTTGGGAGGCCAAGGCGGGTGGATCACTTGAGGTCAGGAATTCCAGGCCAGCCTGGCCAACATGGCAAAACCCCATCTCTACTAAAAATACAAAAATTAGCCAGGCATGGTAGTGCACACCTGTAATCCCAGCTACTAGGGAGGCTGAGGCAGGAGAATTGCTTGAACCCAGTGGGTGGAGGTTGCAGTGAGCCAAGATTGCACCACTGCACTCCTGCCTTGGTGACAGAGCAAGACTCCATCTCAAAAATAAATAAATAAATAAACAAAGATTAAAATAAATATTAAAATGAATAAATAAATAAAAATTTTAAAAAAGAATCAGCTTTTCAAAAATAAGTGTTTCGGCCAGGCACAGTGGCTCATGCCTGTAATCCCAGCACTTTGGGAGGCCGAGGTGGGCGGATCACGAGGTCAGGAGACAGAGATCATCCTGGCTAACACAGTGAAACCCCATCTCTACTAAAAAATACAAAAAAATTAGCGGGGCATGGTGATGGGCACCTGTAGTCCCAGCTACTCGGGAGGCTGAGGCAGGAGAATGCGTGAACCTAGGAGGCAGAGCTTGCAATGAGCCAAAATCGCGCCACTGCACTCCAGCCTGGGCGACAGAGTGAGACTCCGTCTGAATAAAAATTAAAAATAAAAATAAAATAAGTGTTTCAGGTGAGTCTCTGTCAGATGTTTTTAGACATTTCCAGAAGAGTGGCCCAGAGACCACTGGTGTGAGATGATCACTTAGAGTCTTGTGAAAAATACAAATTTCCTGGGCATCCTGAATTTTAATAGGGAAAAGGGCGATAGGGAGTGGAGCCCAGGATTCTGCATTTTAAAGAGGCTTTCCAGTTAAAGGTTTACTGGCAAATGTTAAGAACCATCTGCCTAGGGAATAATAAAATGTTCTCTTGGAGAGGAGGGAGGGGATCAGGAAAAAATATTATAACTAGATATAATGGATACTACGCTTAACACCAGGGTGATGAAATAATCTGTGTACCAAATCCCCATGACACATGTAACAAACCTTCATATCCTGCACATGAACCCCTGAACTTAAAATAGAAGTTTAAAAAAATGTTGTCTTGGATGGACCATGACCTGGAAGATGTTTCTGCTAAATCTTATTAAGCTACTTTGGGGGTATTTTCATGAGGAAACACAACCCAAAGACTCAAAGGAGAAATGAAAAAGAGAAAGGGCACTGTCTAAGGGCAGGAGTTTGGTAATAACCAAGAATGGTATCACATCAGGCCGGGCGCGGTGCCTCACGCCTGTAATCCCAGCACTTTGGGAGGCCGAGGTGGGCGGATCACTTGAGGCCGGGAGTTCGAGACCAACATGGCAAAACCCCATCTATCCTAAAAATACAAAAAATTAGCCAGGTATGGGAGCGCACGCCTGTAATCCCAGCTGCTCAGAAGGCTGAGGCAGGAGAATTGCTTGACCCGGGGAGCAGAGGTTGCAGTGAGCTAAGATCATGCTACTGCACTCCAGCCTGGGTGACTCTGCCTCAAAAAAAAAAAAAAAAAAAAAAAAAGAAAAGAAAAGAAAAGAAAAGAAAAGAAATGGTGTCACATCAAATAATTTGTATAGAGTTTCTCCAATGGGAGGGCCACAATGCATTTGCTCCCTACTCATCCTTGCTTTGCCTGCAGAGAGCACAATTTTTCTTACACATAGATGCTCAATAAGTATCTGTTGAATTGTTTTGAATGTATTCCCCTTTGGAGAACTATACTTTCAACATATACATATACATAAACACACACACGTATATATATGTTGGTGGTGTTTGGATGAGCATATATGTGTGTTTATGGGCAGGGGCAGAAGAAGTGATGATGACAGAAAGTGGGTTTGATAAAGGGAGGGAGATAAAATTGAGTGAACTGCTGAGTTGATTTGAGTTATGCTTAAGGAAAACGTCACTACAAGTTCTATTTTGGTTTACTTCCTCTCTTGCCCTGGAATCTTAAGCAAGCAAGTTACTTTCGTTTCTCTATTTCAACAGTGCCTTTTTTTTTTTTTTTTTTTTTTTAGGAATATGCCTTGTGGAATTATTTTTAAAAGTAAGTAATATGAAATTGGAAAGCACCTTTTCCTCTTAGCCAAAAGTGTGCAGAAGAGAATTTCCACCATCTGGGCCACTTCAATAGGAGAAGTATGCTTACTCTCTCTCTCTCTCTCTCTCTCTCTCTCTGTCTCTCTCTCTCTCTCTCTCTCCACCCACCCTTACTCTTCCTCTCTCTCCCCCTCCCTCCCTCCTAAAGATCATTTATTTAGTAAATGTTTATTGAGAATTAATTATATGCTAGAAGTATGCTAGAAGTTGTGATAACTTCTGGGATGGCAAATAAGACATGATTACTGCCCACTATTGTTGTAGAATCTGGAGAATTCAGGGTCTGAATTTTCAGACGGCGGAGGATCAAAGAAAAGTCACCAACCAGCCCTCCTGGCACAGGTGGGCAAGTTCCAGTGTGAGAAGCTAGACTTCCAGCTGTCCAAGTGGAACCTCTCAGCGGGATCCCTCTTAGTGATCGGGGCTTGTACTTGGTGTGGAGCAGACAGCAAGGACATACAGAACTCACCACCACCATTACCTGTCTCTCAATATGGTGGGGAGTGATGACAAGTTGGGATATGCCAATCCCTCTGTGTCCTTCTCCCATAGAATGGCTGCTGGTTCACCTCCACCTCCCATGACCCGTATCTCATGCAGGCTCCTCTTTTTCTAACTTTAACACAAATTATTCAGGGAAGGGGATTCTGGGAACTATAGCTCCAACTTAGCCAAGCTAACACCATTATGTATGAGGAGCTGGGTCAAGAAGTGATGAAAGAGAAGTCTCAGTGCCGACACTTGGCTGAAGGTGTCAAAATCAAAGTAAAGATTCTAAGCAAAAGTGCTTGTTCAGGTGCCAAGCTGTGTGCAACTTCTCAAAAGTTTCTTTGGGTGGTCTCCTGTGTCCGCACTAGAATTTTCCTACATACAGCAAACTGGCTGCATGAAGGTAGAAGTCAGCTGGTAAATAAATATACAGTTGATACCCCAACAGAGTGACCACAGGCACAACAGTTAAGGGTGATTGCTGAGTTTTTATACCTCAGTGTGACACAATAGCTATTAACAATCACTTTAAATTGTAAGTTTTTGTCAGATCTAGATTTATGAGGTATAGAATACTCCTCTGTTCAAATGTTTATTAATGCTTACTATAAGCCTTGTGAAAGTGAAACATCCTACTAAACTCTGTATGAACCAAATACACACCCTTCTATCAGTCCTTGCTTATAACACCTCAAATCCCCTGCCCAACTGTGCCAGATTCTCTGCAAGACTTACAGTAAATAAAACCTAGCGATACACTGAGCCACATGATAAAGTCACAAGCTCTTCGTCCAGAAAGATTGAGCATAATTCCTTAAATTAAGGTGATTTGGAGCCAGGTGCCTGGGCAACAGAGGAAGACTTAAAAAAAAAAAAAAAAAAAGAAGGAAAAAACGGTTATTTGGGTTATTTGGTTAAAAATAGCAGAACTTCAAGGGAACTAATTTAAACTGAAAGTGGGATTTATAATAAGGATACTGGCTTATCTCATTGGACACAAGCACAGGAATGCAGCCAGCCCTCAGGCAGAGACCGAAATAAAGAAGTAGAAGGAGCACTCCACTGCATTTCATTTCTGCTTCTCTCTGTGCACTTGCCCCTTCTGCCTGAAAGCTGAATTTCTCTGTTCTTCAAAACACAAAATGAAACTTGGTGTGGTTCCTCAGGCCTGTAATCCCAGCACTTTGGGAGGCCAAGGCAGGCAGATCACTTGAGACCAGGAGTTCCCGTCTGTACTAAAAATACAAAATTAGCCAGGTGTGGTGGCGTGCGCCTGTAATCCTAGCTACCTGGGAGGCTGAGGCAGGAGAATCACTTGAACCTAGGAGGCGGAGGTTGCAGTGAGCTGAGATCACACCATTGCACTCCATCCTGGGCAACAGTGCAAGACTGTCTCAAAAAAAATTAAAAATTAAAAAATTAGAATGTTTTTAATGGCAGAATAGAAAAAGTAACAATCTTTTGCAAAACGGAAAAAGAAGGAAGACTTAGGGAAAGTTCTTAGATAGAAATGTGAAAATATCATCCCAAGGGACAGGGTGGGAATGACCTCTGTTGGTTGTAGCAGATTATTTGTTGGGAGGTCATCGAATGCCACCTAAGAAGTACAAAGTTGATCCTGGAAGAAACAGGATTTGAGGAGACTGTGTGTTGCGGCATACCCAGATTTATGCTTAGAAAAAGGGAAATCAGTCCATGGCAAGACGGAGAATGGTTTAGAGGACATAAAACTAGGGGCAGGAAGACAAGTTTAGAAAGTTTTGCATGAGGCTGGGCACTGTGGCTCATATCTGTAATCCCAGCACTTTTGGAGGCCAAGGTGGGCAGATCACGAGGTCAAGAGATCAAGACCATCCTGGCCAACATGGTGAAACCCCTTCTGTACTAAAACAACAACAACAACAAAAATAGCCGAGCTTGGTGGCACAAACCTGTAGTCCCAGTTACTCAGGGGGATGAGGCAGGAGGATTGCTTGAGGAGGCGGGAGTTGCAGTGGGCCAAGATCACGCCACTGCACTCCAGTCTGGCAACAGAGTGAGACTGCATCTCAAAAACAAAAAAGAAAAGAAAAAAATGAAGTTTTGAGTGAATGAACCAAGTCAGAATTGAGGGCCGAAACCAAGGAATGGCCTTTGAGATGCAGAGAAACAGAACAGCTATGGGGTAATGGAGGCAGAAGGCTTGGTGACAGGTTGGATGTAAGCACTGTCAGGGATGGAGGAGACTTAGACTGGCTCTTTTTTGAACAGTGGTGAGATCCCAAACTTTTCATAGGAATTTCCCCTGCTTATTAGTTTTGTGGAATAAAATCAGATTGGCATAATTCCTCTCATCCTACACCCCCACTCTTGGGAATATCCAACACACAGATCAGACAGATCTCCTACCTCCAATTGTATTACTAGGCTTAATTAACATAAAAGGGCTGCATCTTAATTTCATGACTGGTATATGGGACTGGAAATCCCCTGGAACTCTACCAAGTCCTTGGCCTTCTGAGCTCAGATGAAGATTTGGAAAGTTTGCTGAGGGTTTTTTCTTATTTCTTTGATGAGTTTTGCTGCTGCAGCATGCCTTCCTGGTGTTCCAGGTGAGAATATCGAGTGCTCACAACGTGCCAGATATTTACTTACATTTTCTCTCTCTCTCTCTCTCTCTCTTCTTTTTTAGAGACATAGTTTTTCTCTGTGCCCAGGCTGGAGTGCAGTGACACCATCATGGCTCACTGCAGCCTTGACCTCCTGGGCTCAAGCGATTCTCCCACCTCAGCTTTCCAAGCAGCTGGGACTACAGGCATGCACTATCATGCCTGGCTATTTAGAAAAATAAAAATTTGTTTTTTTGAGACGGAGTTTTGCTTTTTGTTGCCCGGGTTGGAGTGCAATGGTGTGATCTTGGCTCACTGCAACCTCTGCCTCCTGGGGTCAAGTGATTATCCTGCCTCAGCCTGCTGAGTAGCTGGGATTACAGGCATGTACCACCAAGGCTGGATTATTTATTTATTTATTTATTTATTTATTTACTTTTTTGTATTTTTAGTAGAGACGGGATTTCTCCATGTTGGTCAGGCTGATCTCGAACTGCTGACCTCAGGTGATCCACCCACCTCAGCCTCCCAAAGTGCTGGGATTACAGGCATGAACCACCGCACCCAGCCTTTTTTTCCTTTTTTTTTTTAGAACAGAGCCTCACTACATTGCCTAGGCTGGTCCTAAACTCCTGGCCTCAAGTGATCCTCCTGCCTCGGCCTCCCAAAGTGTCAGAATTACAGCCATGAGTCACTGTGCCCAGCCCATTGTCTCTTTTTATTCTTATAATATCCCATTTGGAGGAACTGAGACTCAAACGTGTTAAGGAACCTGTTGCCTATACATCACTTAGCTACCAAATCCAAAGCTGGGATCAAACCCTCTCTTGGTCTGGACCCAAAGCTTGGTCCCTGAGTCACTGCAAGTTTCTGTGCTCTCACTCTAAGCAGCTGCACTTTCTCCCTCCCTAGAATTAATAGGTCTCCTGATAGTCAATGCCTGCCTATATCCATGAGCCAACCGCTCTGCCTGCTCTCAAAATGGTATTTAGAAACCAATATTTGGGTACGGTTTTGCTATTGCTATTGAGATGTCAATATTCCCAGGTCCTTTCAGGGGATTCAACTAACCAATGCTGTGTGTGTGTATGTACACACATACATATAAGCATGTAGATATATATACAAGAACACACATATAAATGTGTATGAATATGGATATGAAAACATATATGTAAATGTGTGTACACATTTATGTTTATATCAATCTTAATATATTAAAGACCATTAGGTCACTCCAGTACTTCCAATTCTAATCCATCACCACAAGGTTCATTCTAGTTTTCGCTATTTCGTTTTTTTTTTTCAAAACCACATTCAGTTTTTTATTTTATTTTATTTTATTTTATTTTATTTTATTTTTTTAGACGGAGTCTCACTCTGTCACCCAGGCTGGAGTGCAGTGGTGCGATCTCGGCTCACTGCAAGCTCCTCCTCCTGGGTTCATGCCATTCTCCTGCCTCAGCCTCCAGAGTAGCTGGAACTACAGGCGCCCGCCACCGCACCCGGCTAATTTTTTGTATTTTTAGTAGAGACGGGGTTTCACCGTGTTAGCCAGGATGGTCTCGATCTCCTGACGTCGTGATCCGCCCGTCTCGGCCTCCCAAAGTGCTGAGATTACAGGCCTGAGCCACCGCGCCCGGCCTCAGTTTTTATTTAATTTTCCATTGGGCAATTTACATATCTCTTCACTCTGTCCTTTAAGTTAGTGTGACAGGCCGGGCGCAGTGGCTCACGCCTGTAATCCCAGCACTTTGGGAGGCCGAGGCGGGCGGATCACAAGGTCAGGAGATGGAGACCACAGTGAAACCCCGTCTCTACTAAAAATACAAAAAATTAGCCGGGCGCGGTGGCGGGCACCTGTAGTCCCAGCTATTCAGGAGGCTGAGGCAGGAGAATGGCGTGAACCCAGGAGGCGGAGCTTGCAGTGAGCCGAGATCGCGCGACTGCACTCCAACCTGGGCGACAGCGTGAGACTCCGTCTCAAAAAAAAAAAAAAAAAAAAAAAAAAAGTTACTGTGACAATTTTCCATAATAAACTACTTAAAGAGAAGCTTTGGTCAAGAATGGAATGAAGTCGCAAAAAATAAAAAATAAAAAATAAAGCACTGCTTTTAAAAAACCAACACTTTAACCAATTTTATATTCAAACAAAAACCACACGGTATTGGCGTGATACGTGTTCTCAGTGTTTCCTCGGGGCTGGCTTCCTCGCCATCGTGCCACGGCACAGCTGCAATCTGCCACAGTTTGTCCTGCTGGATGGCGGAGGCTCACTCAACTTCACATTATCCGGAGGTCCTGGATGGAAGACTCGAGGGTCTTGAAATCCCAAATTGTCATGGCTCCATCGATGCCAGTAGTGCAAACTTTGCGACATTCTTGCTTGTCCACCTCGAAGAGACTTGAGTGATGCTATTCGGGTGCAGCATCTCCAAGGTCGTGTTGCGGTCCTCAGTCGTCCGTGTTGCCGTCCTCAGTCGTCCGTGTTGTGGAAGTGTTCCATGGCAGACACGTTGCGTTGGATGCTGTGTTTCGGAATGTCTAACTTGGAGATGAAGGTCAGGCAACCTTGGTCATCGTAAAGAGCACTGGGCAGCAGTCATGGCCAGCAGCCACCACGCCGTTCTCTGAGACAAATGAGACACTCAGGAGCGGCAGGAACTCCGTGTGAGACCTGCCCACTTTTTGAGGCCTCAGCAACAGACACGGTGCTGTCGTGGCTGACCCAGGCCAGGCGGCTCCCACTGGCAGAGAAGCTGACCCCATGGACCCAGCCACCAGTGCCACTGCCACCAAACTCTTATATCAGCTGCCCAAAAGGCATCTTGCTGCCCCAGTGCATACTGACTGGCTTTTCATCCACTTTTTTTTTTTTTTTTTTTTTTTTGAGACGGAGTCTCGCTCTGTCGCCCAGGCTGGAGTGCAATGGCGCGATCTCGGCTCACTGTGAACTCCGCCTCCAGGGTTCACGCCATTCTCCTGCCTCAGCCTCCCGAGTAGCCGTCATCCACTTCTTTAATGCAGGCAGAAAACAGTCTGCATTTAAAGTCACATGGTCCTGCTGCCAGCAAAACGTTGTTGGGATGGCAATCCAAGCTGAGCACTGTGGAGCGAATTGGCTCTTTAATGTGCTTGCTCACCCACAGGTCATTTTCAGACTCAAAGTAACAAACAGAAATGAATCGTGCTCCACTTCCCACAGCAAATTTGTTCTCTAGTGGGGACTACTTCACAAAAGTAGCTGCACAGTTAATTCTCAGGATCACCAGGGTTGGCTTCCAGACACCATCTTTCTGACTCCAGACATAGGCACTGTGGTCTGCCCTGCAAGTGATGGTGCAGTCGCTTTTGGGAGCCCAGTCAATACCTGCTGATACGTCCGTTGTGCTCCTTGAGTTCACAGGCTTTCACCCACCGACTCCCGTTCCTCTTCTTCCTTTTTTTTTTTTTTTTTTGTTTGTTTGTTTGTTTTTTGATGGAGTCTGGCTCTATTGCCCAGGCTGGAGTGCAGTGGCATGATCTCGGCTCACTGCAACCTCCATTTCTAGGGGGCAAGCAATTCTCCTGTCTCAGCCTCCCGAGTAGCTGGGATTACAGGCACACACCACCACGCCTGGCTAATTTTTGTATTTTCAGTAGAGATGGGGTTCCACACCATCTTGGCCAGGCTGGTCTTTTACTCCTGACCCCGTGATCCACCCGCCGCGGCCTCTCAAAGTGCTGGGATTACAGGTGTGAGCCACAGCGACCGGCTCCATTCTTCTGATAGATGTGCACTTAGTGATTATTGGAACTGAGGGCAATCTGGATACCATCCTTGTTCCAGGCATGACTGGTGATTGGCTCTAATAAAAACTGATACAGTGACATTATTCTTAGTGTTTTCAAAGGAGAGAAAGCTGGGGTCAGGGGAGTCCCGACGGGCTTGGAGTGGAGGATTTCCGGACTCTGGGCAGTCATCGCAAACAGGCTCGCCACGGGGACAGAGGACTAGTTTTCTCTATTTCTATACTTTAATCCCTTCTCTGACAGTGAGAAATCTGACCCTCATTATCTTTGACATATTAATTTACCTGAATATATTAATCTTCCTGAATAAGACCAACCTCCCATCACCTCCTCCATTCCTTCCCCATGCAGACATCCTCCTCACCTCATTGTATTCTGATATGCAATACCAGGCTACCACAGGCTTGTGGGTGAAAGCCCTCCCACGCCATTGGTGCTGTTGTGTTCTCTGAGCTGCTCCCCTGCAGAAGCAGCTTCCATCCATCAGCCACCCCAGTTCTGACTCCCCACACCAGGTTGCTCCCATGTATGGATGACTTCCTCTTCTTTCTTGGGCTCCAGCACCCAGTGCTGGGCCATTTCCATGAATGGATATCCTCCTAACCCCTTTAGGTTCTGACTCTTCACATCAGGCTACCTCCATGTCTACCCAAAACCTGTGAATGTGATTATTCAGAAATAGAGTTACAGCAGATGTAATCAAGTTAAGATGAAGTCATATGGCTTTAGGGTGGGCCTTAATTCAATGACTGATGTACTTACAAGAAGAGGGAAGGCCTGGAGCAGTGGTTCACACCTGTAATCCCAGCACTTTGGGAGGCCAAGGTGGGCAGATCACCTGAGATTGGGAGTTTAAGACCAGCTTGATCAACATGGAGAAAGAAACCCCATCTCTACTAAAAATACAAAATTAGCTGGGAGTGGTGGCACATGCCTGTAATCCCAGCTACTTGGGAGGCTGAGGCAGGAGAATCGCTTGAACCTGGGAGGCAGAGGTTGCAGTGAGCTGAGATCATACCATTAAACTCCAGCCTGGGCAACAAGACCGAAACTCCGTCTCAAAAGAAAAAAAAAAAAAAAAGAAGAAGAAGAAGAAGAGGGAAATTTGGACTCAGATATACAAGGAAAATGCCATGTGAGGATGGAGGCAGAGGTTGCAGTGATACGTCTACAAGCTAAGGAACACCAAGGAGTGCCAGCAACCACCAGAAGCTAGGAAGAGGGAATGAACAATTCTCCCCTAGAGGCTTGAGAGACAGCATGGCCTGCTTACATTTTGCTTTCAGACTTCTGACCTCCAGAACTATGAGACAATACATTTCTGTTGCTTTAAGCCACCTGGTTTGTGGTCATTTGTTACAGCAGCCCTAGGGAAGTAATACATCTACTTTGTCTGGAGCAAGAGGACAGAAGTATGTACATCCATTGATTTATGTGCAGTTGCTAAGAATTTGGTTGGATGGTCAAGGAAGGAAGAAGATTGAAAGACTGTTGACAAAGAAGTATGGGGAATAGGTATGTTGATGTACCCTTTGGAAAGGACATAGACTGCAAAGACATGTGAGTGCTCATCAAGGGACATTCACAGCTGAGGATGCTCTGAATAACCAAATGGACAAAATGACATACTATGTGGATGCCAAAATAAAATAAAATAAAATAAACTTTTTCCAGATACTTAATGTTTACTTAATGGGCACATGAATAAAGTGGTCATGATGGCAAGAATGGAGGCTAGACATGGACTCAACAACGTGGGCTTCTCCTGAAGCTCCTAACCAAGGTTAGCCAAGCAGACACTATTGCTGAGCACCTTATCTGCCAACAGCAGATGCCAACACTGACCCCTGATATGGCACCATTGCCATATGATTAGCAGCTGTCTGGTAGCAGGCTGATTATACTGGAACTCTTCCATTACTGAGAGGGCAGAAATTCATTCTTATTAGAATTGACACATATTCTGGCTATAGATGCCTTTTCTATTCCTAATGATTCTGCCAGGACCTCCACAGACTCATAGAATACCTTGTCCACTCTCACGGTATTCCACAGAGCACTGCTTCTGCTCAAGAAATTCATTTCATGGTAATGAGAATACAGCAGTGAACTCATGCCTACAGAATGCGGATACTCCATCATCTACAAGTGGCTTCCCTATCTTAAAGGCAAAATTGCTTACTGAAAACTCATTTATGCTGCCTGTCTTAGTCTGTTTGAGCTCCAATAACAAAATACTATGGACTAGGTGGTTTATAAACCAGAGAAATTTACAGTCACGGCTGGGTATGATGTCTTAAGCCTACAATCTCAACACTTTGGGAGGCCAAGGTGGGAAGATTGCGTAAGGCCAGGAGTTCAAGATCAGCTTGGGCAACATAGTAAGACATTTCTACAAAAAAATTAAAAAATTAGCTGGGCTTGGTGGCATGTGCCTGTAGCCCTAGCTACTCAGGAGGTTGAGGTGAATGAATCCCTTGAGCCCAGGAATTCAAGGCTGTAATGAGCTATGATCACGTCACTTCACTGCACCCTGGGCAGCAGAATCAGACTCGGTCTTCAACAAAGAGGAAAGAGAGAAGGAAGGAAGGAAGGAAGGAAGGAAGGAAGGAAGGAAGGAAGGAAGGAAGGAAGGAAGGAAGGAAGGAAGGAAGGAAGGAGAGAGGCAGAGAGGAAGAAAGAGAAAGAGAAAGAGAGAAAGAAAGAAAAAGAAAGAAAGAAAAAAGAAAGAAGAAAGAAAGAAAAATAAGGAAAGGAAAAGAAAGAAAGAGAAAGAACGAGAAAGAAAGAAAGAAAAGAAAGAAAGAAAGAAAGAAAAGAAAGAAAAGAAAGAGAGAGAAAGAAAGAAAGAAAGAAAGAAAGAAAGAAAGAAAGAAAGAAAGAAAGAAAGAAAGAAAGAAAGAAAGAAAGAAAAGGACAGATGGGAAGTAAGGAAGGAGGGGAGGGAGGAAGAGAAAGAAAGAAAAAGAAGAAAGGAAAGAAAGAAAGAAAGAAAGAAAGAAAGAAAGAAAGAAAGAAAGAAAGAAAGAAAAAGAAATTTACAGTTATGTATCATGTAAAAACAGGAATACCTTCTAAGAAATGTCTTCCTAAGTGATTTTGTCATTGTGAATATCTTAGATTGTGCTTACACAAACCTGGATGGTATAGCCTCCTACACCCCTAGGCCATGTGAGATAACCTATTGCTCCTAGGCTACAAACCTTTACAGCATGTTACTGTACTGAATACTATTGGCAGTTGAAATGGTAAGTATTTGTATAAACATAGAAAAGATCATGTGTTGTACTATCACTAGGTATAGGAATTTTTCAACTCTACTATAATCATATGTGACCATCCATCATTGACCATTATGTCACTATGCAATGCAAGATCAAGGTGCCATCCACTTCTGTGTCTGGTGAGATCTCTCTTCTGGATAGACAGCCTTCTTTTCACTCTAACGGCACATGGCAGAAGGGGTGATGGGTCTCTCTCAGTCCTTTTTTTATTTATAAGGGCGCTAATCCCATTCATGAGGGCTATGCCCTCCTGACCTCCCAAAGGCCCCACTTCCAAGTACTATCACCTTGGGGGTAAGGATTTCAACATATGAATTTTGGCGGGACATAAACATTTAGACCACAGCAGTGCCAGATGTGAAACCACACATTAAAAGATAGGATTTTGACTTGTAAGATGCAGTATATGCTTTGAATCAGAGACCATGATGTAGTGCCATCTCCTCCACAGCCAGAACAAGAGTCTAGGAATCAAGGATTATGAATGGGAGTGGCTCCTTTCACTACTGTATCAAATAACCCACTTATAAAATGTTTCTTCCTATCCTGGCAACTCTGAGATTTGCTGATGTGAAAGTTTTTGTTCTCAAGAGAGAAATGTTTCCATCAGAAATATAACTATGTATCCAGTCCACTACACTGGAAGATGAGGACACAACCTGACCATCTTGGGATGCTTATGTCACAAACTAACAGGTAGAATAAGTGGTTTCTATACTGCTGGTGACTGATCCCAACTACCAAAGGGGAACTTAGGTTACTGCTAAACCACGAGTACAAAGAGAACTATGTAAGGAACCCAGGGGATTTCCTGGAACATCTCTTAGTACTTCCATGTCTGTATTAGTCAGGGTTCTCCAGAGAGACAGAACCAACCGTGTGTGTGTGTGTGTGTGTGTGTGTGTGTGTGTGTGCACGATATGGGGAGATTTATTAGAGGAATTGGCTCACATGATTATGAAGACTGAGAAATCCCATGGCAGGCCATCTGCAAGCTGGAGACCCTAAGATGCTGGTAGTGTGACTCAGTCCAAGTTCAAAATCCTCACAGCCCGGGAAACTGATGGTGTAATACTCAGTCCAAGGCCAAGGGTCTGAGAACTGGGGGCATTGGTGTAAGTCCTGGAGTCCCATAATCAGACAGCCTGAAATTCTGATGTCCAAGGGCAGGACAAGGAGAGTATCCCAGCTGCAGGAAAAAGAGAGAGAGAAAGAGAGAGAGAGAGAGAATTCCTTTTCTCTCCTTTTTTATTCTATATGTACTAAACTCCTCAGTAAATGGTCACTTGGCCACACCCTTAGTGTTCTCTCTTGAACTCTTGAACACACTTTTTCATTTTTTACATGACCAGGCTGAAACTTTTCAAATATTTCCATTCTGCTTTTTTTTTTTCTTTTCTTTCTTTCTTCTTCTTTTTTTTTTTTTTTTTTTGAGAAGAAGTCTTGCTGTGTCACCCAAGCTGGAGTGCAGTGGCATGATCTCGTCTAACTGCAATCTCTGCCTCCCGGGTTCAAGTGATTCTCCTGCCTCAGCCTCCTGAGTAGCTGGGATTACAGGCATGCACCGCCATGCTTGGCTTATTTTTTTTATTTTTAGTAGAGGTAGGGTTTCACCATGTTGGCCAGCCTGGTGTTGAAGTCCTGACCTCAAGTGATCCGCCTGTCTCAGCCTCCCAAAGTGCATGGATGACAGGCGTGAGCTGCTTTGCATGGCCCCATTCTCCTTCCTTTTAAATTATGAATTCCATCTTAAGTCATTTATTTCGTCTTGTATCTTACTGTATGTGGTTAAAAGTAGCCACACGGATCCTAAAAATATTTTTCTTAGAAATTTATTTTTCCCAGCTGGGTGTGGTGGCTAACAACTATAACGCCTGCACTTTGAGAAGCCAAGGCAGGGAATTCAGTTGAGCTCAGGAGTTCAAAACCAGCCTGGGCAACAAAATGAGACCCTGTCTCTGCAAAAAATTTAAAAATTAGCTGTGTGGGTGAGTGCATCTGTAGTCCCAGCTACTCAGGAGGCCGAGGTGGGAGAATTGCTTGAGCCCGGGAGTTTGAGGCTGCAATGAGCTATGATCGCACCACTGCATTCCAGCATGGGTGACAGAGCAAGATCCTGTCTTAAAAACAACAACAACATGAAAAAAGCTCTTCCATCAGATACTCTAGCTTATCACTCTTAAATTCTGCCTTCTGTAAAGTCTAGGGCATGAACACAACTCAGCCAAGTTCTTTGCCATTTCATAATAGGGATGACCTTTACTCCAGTTTCCAATAAGGTATTCCTCTTTTCCATGTAAGACCTCATCAGATTGGCCTTTACTGTCCATATTTCCACCAATATTCTAATCATGGTCACTTAGGTAATCTATAATTAGTCTCAACCCTTCCCTGCAGCTCTCCTCTTCTTCTGAGCCCTCACCAGAATCACCCTTCATACTCCATTTACAGCAATCTAGTCTTTTCTAGCCTGCTGCTCCAAATTTTTTTAGCCTCTACCCATTACCCAGTTCCAAAGCTACTTCCACATTTTCAAGTATTTATTATAGTAACAACTCCAATCTTGGTACCAATTTTTTGTCTTAGTTCATTTTGTGCTGTTATAACAGAATGTCACAAACTAGATCATTTGTAAACAGAAGAAACTATTTAGCTCGCAGTTCTGGAGGCTGGGAAGTCAAAGATTGTGAGCCTTCATCTGATGAGGACCTTCTTGCTGCATCATAACATGTTAGAAGGCATCCCAGGGCTGGAGAGCATGCTCAAGAGCAAAAGGGGAACAAATTCACTTTTATAACCAACCCACTCCCTCAATAACTAACCCATTCCTTTGATAACAACATTAATCCATTCATGAGGGTAGAGTTCCCATTACCTAATCACCTCTTAAAAGTCCTACCTTTTAATATAGTACTGTTGTATTGGGGATTAAATTTCCAACATATGGCTGGATGTGGTGGCTCACATCTATAATCCCAGCACTTCGGGAGGTCAAGGCAGCTCACATCTATAATCCCAGCATTACAGGAGGCCAAGGCAGGTGGATCACTCCTGAGGTCGGGAGTTCGAGACCAGCCTGACCAACATGGAGAAACCCCATCTCTACCAAAAATACAAAATTAGCTGGGCATGGTAGCGCATGCCTGTAATCCCAGCTACTCCTAAGGCTGAGGCAGGAGAATCACTTGAACCCAGGAGGCAGAGATTGTGGTGAGCTGAGATCGCGCCATTGCACTCTAGCCTGGGCAAAAAGAGCAAAACTCCATCTCAAAAAAAAAAAAAAAAAAGTTTTCAACATATAAACTTTGGAGGAGAAATTTAAACCAAATCAATGCCCAAGAAAAAACATCACAGAAAACTGTCCCCCTCAAAAAAGTAGAGGCTGGAATATTAAGACTCAGACAATTTAGAAATGAAAGTTTAGGTCACTCCACTAAGACACCTAACCAGCTGAGCTTCCAGCTGATGGCAAAGGGAATACAGAGTAGGTAGTGGAAGAAGGTCATAAATATCAACCAAGGCCTCGTCATCAGTTAAAACACAGGGCTATAGCAGGTTGGCTACATATTTTCTCTTTGCTTGTAATATGTATGTTTATTTCTAAATGTTAACCATTTTCTTTTTTTCCCCCATGATTTAATATACAAGTTGTTGGAGGTTAGCTTTACAATTTAGACTTTAGCTAACAGAATATTTAGTAAACTGTGACTGAATTTGAGAAGGAATAAACTCAGTATTAAAATTTTTTAATTTTGATTTTTAAAATTGTGGTAAAATATGCATAATGTAAAATTTATCATTTTAATCATTTTTAAGTGTACAGTTCATTGGCATGAAGTACATTCATATTGTTGTGCAACCATCACCACCACTCATCTCTAGAACATTTTCATCCTCCCAAACTGAAATTTTGTACCCATTAAGCAATAACTCCTTGTTCTTTCCTTCCTGCCCTCCAGGCCCTGACAACCACTGTTCTACTTTCTGTCTCTATGAATCTGACTATGCCAGGCACCTCATACAAGTGGAATCAATATTTGCCATTTTGTGACTGGTTTATTTCAAGTATAATTTTTTAAAAAGGTAAAATTATAACTCACATACAAATAAAAAATGAATATGTGTGATAGGTTTTATTTACCTCATTAATTACTGAGGGAACCAGTAAGATGTTACAACTAGATCAAAGGATAATTCAAAAAACCACACATAAATAGGCAACAAGGAATGCTAGAATGCATTTATTTAAAAGATGCAAAATGGTCTAACCACAGGGTGGTTAATCGACTATATTCCACCAGACACAAATAATTTTCATTTCTATGAATTAAAATCCTTTGCATTGTTATTGGTTTTCTACAACTTACAGAGCTATAAAATAACCGAAAACAATGAAAGGAAAACCAGGGAGTGTGTCAAAATAGAATATCCAATAATCATATACATAGAGCATGAAAGGATATTGACAGTATAGCCATGAAAGGAAAAAAGAGAAAGGTAGAGTAAGACTGTGCCAGTTATCAATTTATTGCTCCTAAGTCCAAAGCAATCTTTCTCGCTTTGAATTACTGATCTGGATCTGGATCCCATGAACGTTTCTCATTTGCCAGCTGGCGCAATGTTAGGCCTATCAGCAGAGGGCGCTAGAGAGACACTGCAGACATAGCAGAGGCGTTAGCTGCCCTTCCTAGATCTCCTTGTTCCTAGATCTTGTTCTTGTGGTGTCACCTATGGAGTCCCACTGGCACTCACTCTCCAGTAAGTTCCACCTCACCCCAGTAGGTGACTTCCAGCTCACCATCCCCTGCAGCTGCACACCACCTCTAGCTGCAACACTCCAGTGAATTCCTCTGCCATTTACACATATCATTTCTCTGCCATCTAGCTACAGCCCCATCCTTTCCAAGGGGGTCTGAATTTTAGCCTCAGGGTCAAGATCTCTTCCAAGTTTGTTACTCCCTTGGATGTTCTCCCTCAGCCTTAGAGGTAGTCGTGCTGTTTACATTTGCTTTTTCTTCTTCTTCCTTTTTACTTTTTAGAAATGGGGATCCTGCTATGTTGCCCAGGATGGTCTCCAACTCCTGATCTCGAGTGATCCTCCTGCCTCAGCCTCCCAAGTAGCTGGGATTACAGGTGCTAGCCATTGCATCTAGTTGCTTTTTTTTTTTTTTTCACTTTTAATTTTTGGAAACAGGGTCTTACTCTGTCACCCAGTCTGGAGTACAGTGATATAATCATGATTCACTGCAGCCTCGACCTCCTAGGTTCAAACTATCCTCTAACCTCAGCCTCCTGAGTAGCTGAGACTACAGGTATGCACCACCATGCCTGGCTATGTTTTAATTTTTTGTAGAGATGGGGTCTCACTATGTTGCCTAAGCTGTTCTTGAACACCTGGGCTCAAGTGATCCTCCCACCTTGGCCTCCTAAAGTGCTGGGATTACAGGCATGAGCCCTTGTGCCCAGGTTCTGGTATTCTTTAGAGTTATCCTTTACCTGTCTTAATAGTTAACCATGTTTTATTAGTTAGCAAACTTCATATTAAATTTTTCCTGGCTGGGCGCAGTGGCTCACGCCTCTAAGCCCAGAACTTTGGGAGGCCAAGGTAGGTGGATCACCAAAGGTCGGGAGTTCGAGACCAGCCTGGCCAATGTGGTGAAATCCTGTCTCTACTAAAAATACAAAATATTAGCCAGGTGTGGTGGTGGCAGGCACCTTTAATCCTAGCTACTTGGGAGGCTGAGGCAGGAGAATCACTTTGAACCTGAGCTGCAGAGGTTGTAGTGATCTGAGATCGCACCATTGCACTCCAGCCTAGGCAACAAGAGTGAGACTCCGTCTCAAAAAAAAAAAAAAAAAAAATTCGTGATTATTGGTATAATTTCTGTCTCCTGATTGATAACACCATAAGCTTATTTATTTTCTCCCTATTTATTTTAAAGTTGTCAAATCCACATTATTACCCTTGCAAAATAAACATATTGGCATACTTTCATGTCATATTAATATTTTCTAGGAATTTAGTTCTGAGTTGTAATTGAAATAGTTTCTATTTCTCTTTTCTTTGGTTCTCTTCTTTGGATTTTACTTACAGGTTTGATACCTTCTGATATCGCTCCCTCTCTCTTTTTTCTTTTTTCTTTTGAGACACGGTCTCACTCTGTTGCCCAGGCTGGAGTGCAGTGGCACAATCATAGCTTGCTGCAGCCTCAACTTCCCAGGTCCAAGCCATCCTCCCACCTAAGTCTCCCAAGTATCTGGGACCATAAGCACATGCCACCACACGTGGCTATTTCTTTTTTTGAAACAGAGTCTCACTCTGTCACACAGATTGGAGTGCAGTGGTGCAATCTCAGCTCACTGCAACCTCTGCCTCCGGGGTTCAAGTGATTCTTGTTCCTCAGCCTCTCAAGTAGCTGGGATTACAGACGTGCATTGGCACATTTGGCTAATTTTTTATATTTTTAGTCGAGATGGGGTTTCACCGTGTTGGCCAGGCTGATTTTGAACTCCTGTCCTCAAGTGATCCACCCGCCTCGGCCTCTCAAAACTTCTGGGATTACAGGTGTGAGCCACCGCACCTGGGCCATGGCTGGGTTTTTTTTTTTTTTTTTTTTAAAGAGACAAGGTCTTACTATGTTGCCCAGGCTGGTCTTGAACGCCTAGGCTCAAACGATCCTCCTCCCTTGGCCTCCCAAAGTGCTGGCATTATAAGCATGGGCTACCACACCCAGCCTCTGATATCTCTTAAGCAGTATGAATTTCTGCTTCTCTTACACTGTGGGTCCTTGTGTGACAAATTTTCTGTGAACTTGTATGCTTGAGGCTTAATGTCAGCTTTACTATGCTTTTATATTTGAATGATAATTTAAGTGGTAACTTATATGTGTGTGCTAGCACATTCTTACATTGCTATAAAAAATACCTGAGATTGGGTAATTCACTTTAAAAAGAGGTTTAATTTACTCATGGTTCTTCCAGCTTACAGGAAGCATGGTGCTGGCATCTGCCCATCTTCTTAGGAGGCCTCAGGAAACTTTGAATTATAGCAGTAGGCGAAGGGGGAGCAGGCATGTCACATGCCCAGAGCAGGAGCAAGAGAGAAAAGGAGGAAGTGCCACACATTTTTAAATGATGAGTTCTCTCAAGAACTCACTCACTGTCACGAGGACACCAGGAAGATGGTGTCAAACCATTCATGGAAATCTGCCCCCATGATCCAACCACCTCCCACCAGGCCCCACCTCCAACACTGCAGATTATATTTCAACATAAGATTGGAGCAGGGACATACAAACTATATCAATTTGTTTTATATATATATATATAAATATATGTATAATAACATTTATAAATATAAGTACAAAATAAGTATGAAATATAAGTATATTTATAAATATTTATATTATAAATATTTATATTTATAATATATAATATTATAAATTTATATTTATAATATATTATTTATAAATATAAATATTTATAAATATAAATATATTTATAAAAATATATATATTTAGAGAGAGAGAGACTTAGTCTCACTCTGTCGCCCAGGCTGGAGTGCAATGGCACGATCTTGGCTCACTGCAACCTCTGCCTCCCAAGTTCGAGCAATTCTTGTGCCTCAGCCTCCCAAGTAGCTGGGATTATGGGCGTGCACCACCACACCTAGCTAACTTTTGTATTTTGAGATGGGGTTTTGCCCTATTTGCCAGGCTGGTCTCAAACTCCTGAGCTCACGTGATCTGCCCACCTTAGTCTCCCAAAGTTCTGGATTACAGGCGTGAGCCACCATACCCGGCCCCCAAATTATATCAATTTGAATGATAATTTATTTAGAATTTTAAATATGAAATTCTAAGCTCTAGGTTTGTTTCACAATACTTAATAAATATTACTCCTTTGTTTTCTCGTAGCACATGTGCTGTTGAGAAATCTAATATCAATATGATCCTTGTTCCTTCATAGATAACATGTTCTTTCTTTCTAGAAGATTTCAGAATTTCTTCTTTATGTATGTTACTTGGACATTTCATTATAATGTATCTAGTTTGGGCCTTTCCTTTTCTCTTTGGCACCTTTATAAATATTTTCAATCTGAAATCATTCATCTTTCATTATAAGAAATTTTCTTATAATTTCTTATAGTTTCTTTGACTATGTCATCTTTTTTCTTTCTTTCTTTCTTTTTCTTTCTGAGACAGAGTCTCACTCTGTCTCCCAGGCTGGAGCACAATGGCATGATCTCAGCTCACTGCAACCTCTGCCTCCCAGATTGAAGCAATTCTCCTGCCTCAGCCTCCCAAGTAGCTGGGATTACAGGCTCCCACCACCATGCCTGGCTAATTTTTTGTATTTTTTAGTAGAGACAGGCTCTCTCCATGTTGACCACGCTGGTGTTGAACTCCTGACCTCAGGTGATCCGCCTACCTTGGCCTCCCAAAGTGTTGGGATTACAGGCATGAACCACCGTGCCTGGCCTATGTTCTCTTCTTCCTTTTTGTTTCTAATTTCCCCTCTTGGGACCCACATAGATGCTGACACTTGTACTTCTATCCTGTCATGCTGGACCCCTGTTGACTTCATTAGGGATGGCACCATGTTTGAGAGGCTGAAGAAGAGATTTGGAGCCTGCAAACAAGACAGGGTTTATAGAGGGGACTGAAATACAGGGTGGTCTAGTGTTGGTGGCCTGGACAGGAGAACCACAACCAATTGTAAAAAGCATGCAATTTATATGGCATTTTCACTTAACACACTTCCCTAGCAACCTCCACCTGGCAATCTTCATTTAACCCAAAACAAAAGAGAGCCTCCATCCCCTGTACAGCCTGCATTCCATGGAATAGGCTGCAGGCTATGGTCCTCATAGATAAGGAATGAATCTCTGGGCTGGCCACTCCTGGATTCCTTAGTTTGGAACTCCAAACACACATTCTTCTTAGACCATAGGGTCATTCTCAGGGTATGCTTACGTTATTGCTGTCAGGTGAGTCTGCTGTACAGGGTCATTCTCTGGGTATGCTTACGTTATTGCTGTCAGGTGCATCTGCCATACAGGTTCATTCTCAGGGTATGTTTATGTTATTGTTGTCACATGTGCCTACTGTACAATCTTCCATATTTCTTTGATATGTTTTATGCATTATCATTTTCTCCTGGCTTTTCCATCTGTTTAGCTGTGAGTTTTCAGAGGAGGGGCTCAACAAACCACGGCAAACTACAACCTAACACCCACTTTTGTAAATAAAGTTTTATTGGAATAGTCTATTCATTCTCTATGTACTGCCTATGGCTGCCTTTGTGCTATAATAGCAGAGCTGAGTAGTGACAGAGACCATGTGGCCCACAAAACTTAAAATGTTTACTATCTGGCCCTTTACAGAAAAAAAAGTATGCCCACCCCCATTCTAGAAGATAGGAGTCATCTTGTTCTTTTTTTTTTTTTTTTTGAGACGGAGTCTCGCTCTGTCGCCCAGGCTGGAGTGCAGTGGCCGGATCTCAGCTCACTGCAAGCTCTGCCTCCCGGGTTTACGCCATTCTCCTGCCTCAGCCTCCTGAGTAGCTGGGACTACGGGCGCCCGCCACCTCGCCCGGCTAGTTTTTTTTTTTTTTTTTTTGTATATTTTTAGTAGAGACGGGGTTTCACCATGTTAGCCAGGATGGTCTCGATCTCCTGACCTCGTGATCTGCCCGTCTCGGCCTCCCAAAGTGCTGGGATTACAGGCTTGAGCCACCGTGCCCGGCCATAGAGTCATCTTGTTCTATTTTCTCTCCTAAGGGCCTAGAATGTACCCTGTCCCAGGCTTGTTGAATGAATGAATACATGAATAAAGAAATAAGCTTCAAAGGACAGATATTGTATCAAAAGGTGGAGGCCAGGCATGGTGGCTCATGTGTGTAATCTCAGCACTTTTGGGAGGCCGAGGCAGGAGGATTGCTTGAACCCAGCATGGGCAACATAGCAAGATCCAGTCATGTATTTTTTGTTGTTGTTTTTTAAGGTGGAACTAGAGCAGTCTAGCTAAAGGGAACAGAAATAGAATAAGTAAAGACATACAAGTAAAAATCAAGGGCAGCTTTCAAGTAGAGCAAAATGTCTAGCAAAAGTGAAGCCAAAAAGACTGGTTTAAGAAATATTCTGGGGCCAGGCACAGTGGCTCACGCCTGTAATCCCAGCACTTTGGGAGGCCGAGGCAGGTGGATCACAAGGTCAACGTTACCAGTCTGGCCAAAATGCAAAATGGTGAAACCCTGTCTCTAGTAAAAACAGAAAAATTAGCCGGACTTGGTGGTGGGCGCCTGTAATCCCAGCTACTCAGGAGGCTGAGGCAGAGAATTGCTTGAACCCAAGAGGTGGAGGTTGCAGTGAGCCGAGATGACACCACTGCACTCTAGCCTGGTCAATAAGAATTAGACACCATCTCAAAAAAAAAAAAAAAAAAAAAAATCTGGAAAGTCTGGAGTCTAGAATGAGGATTTGATACTGAATTCCCTTTGCAATTGCCACATATCTCACATGACCAGAGGTATAATTAAGGAAGATTAATCTGAGAGTGGAGGTTGCTGTAATGGTGAAGTTCTAAGGAGCTGACTCAGAATGGTGATGGAAAGCTTCTGAGAGACAATGCAGCTGGGTGGAAAGAGACAGGCTTCACAGCCAAACAAACGTCTACACCCCAGCCCCACAACATCCCAGCTGTGTGACGTTAGGCATGTTGCTCAATCTTTCTGATTCGTAGCTCTCCATTTGTCAAACATGGTGATTCAGTGAGAATCCAGTTACAAAAATAACATTCATGCCAGGTAGTTCAGTGGAGAGAATTTAATACTGAAAGACCCAAAAGGGGAAGGTGAGACTATTCAGGGATTAAGCAACTGCCACCCTAAGGTGGGGACTAAGGGAGAACTTAGCGTTACAAGAGCTCAGGAGGCAGAGCTGTTCATCGGGATCTGTAGAAGCTGGGGCTACAGAGGAGGTGCTGCCACTGGGCCAGAGCCATTGCCCAGAGCAGAGAAAGAAGAGAAATACCCAGGAGTTGCCTCTCTTCCTGCCCTTCTATCTCCTCCCAGTGCCTGCCATTGGCCAAACCCACCCAGAAGCCAGTTTCCCAGCAAAGAAGCCCTGAAAAGGTGGTTTGGGAGAATCCACTCCGTGACTGAAGGCAGAGTAGAGGAAGCGCACCTAGACTAGACTAGACTAGATTTGAGGCAAACGAGCAAATGACCTGTGCCATCCGTCTCTGACTTGGGGTTGTGGTGAGGCAGGATGAGCTGACACTGTGGGCTTCCACATAGTCAATCAGTAAATGGTAAACGTTCTTTTTTTCTTTTTAAATCTCCATCCTCACTTTTTACCATTCGCCCCCGAATTTAGACATATTGACATCTTTTTAGTTTCTAAAGGTCACTATGAACTCTATGACTTTGGGACTTGTAGATATTTAACTCCCCCTGCCTACGAAGTTTCATGTCCCCGTTTGATCACACACATTTTCCCCAACTTCCTCTTTTCTTTGGTTTTCTCCTTCCCTCTCCTTCTCTCTTCTCCCTCTTTGGTTTTAGAAATCATCTTAGTTACTACCTCTGCCGGGATTCCTTCCCCAAGTCCGTTAGCGTTTGTTGGATGTCCCTGTCTGTGCTCTGATAGCCTCCTACGCTCTATCATGCATGCCTCTAGCCTAGCACTGAGCAAGATAAAGATTTATTCTTTTGTCTTTCCATATGAGTTTTCTGTCACTGCATAACAAATTACCACAAACTTAACAATCTAAAACAACACCCATTCGTTACCTGACAATTTCTGTAGGTTAGACTTGCAGCACATTTTACCTGGGTCCTCTCTCAGGATCTCTCTAGGATGAAATCAAGGTGTAGCCAGATATATCTTCATCTGGAGGCTTGACTAGGGAAAGTTCATTTTCAAGTTCCCTTGGCACAAACCATTTCTTTGCAGTCATATTACTGTGGTCCTTTTGTTGTTGTTGTTGAATTTTTACTAGTTGTTGGCCAGAGGCTACGCTCAGCTCCCAGAGGATGCTTTCATGTCCTTGCTATATGGCCTCTATACAGCATGGTAATTTGCTCCTTTAGGGCCAACAGAAGAGAATCTGCTGCAGCTTTGGATCTCTCTGACTTACTCAATCTTTGGCTCCTAGATCTTCTTTTCAAAACAGAGCTCACCTGGTTCAGTCAGGCCCATCCACACTCAAGGAGAGGAAATGAAATCACACGGGATTGGGAATCTTGGGAGCCATCTTAGACTTCAGCCTATCACACTCTCCTTCTAGATATGAACTCTCTGAGAACAAGGTTATTCTCTTATTTCTCTTTATATTCCCAGAATTGAGCAGAATTAGTACCTGACACTTAGTAGCTATTTAATACAAGAATAAAGAAATAAAACAAAAAAAGGGAAGATAACTCATAAGGAAGGGAGAAATTTAAGAGGAAAGTTAAATATGACTTGGTAAGTAATGGACACTTGAATCAGAATCCCGAGTCTATAATGGTACCATTAACAAAAGTTGGGAACCAAATAACAGGAATTGGGTAGTATAAGTTCCATGTTAGATACATTGAATTTATTGTGCCTGTGGGACAACCACATGGAATTTCTTGCAAACCAATGAGGGTGATAGTCTGGAACTTAGAAGAGTGATGTGGGTTGGGATGAACTATAGTATTGAGGGCTGAGTTCTTGAAGTTGTGCCATAGTCTTTAGGGTGCTCTTACCTCCAATACTGCTCCACCGGGGCACTGTAACTTAACTTTTTCTAGTCTAACCCTGTCTATTATTTCTTTTCCTTCCCACTTCTCAACTATTTGAGTTTCCCATAATCATTCAGGTTTCATTTTCCTCTTCTTATTTAGTCCTCCAGATATAACTGTCAGCATGAAAACCCCATTATCAGCTCCCTTGAGCCTGCTGATGTGAATTTCACGCTAATAGATATTAGTTGAAACACTTACACTGATCTAATTTTATGTATGTTAAGAACATGTCTTTCAGCCATGGAAGAGCTGAGTTCAAATTCTGCTTCTACTATTCAATTGGTTATATAATCATGATCAAGATGAAATATCTCTCTGAGGTTCTTTATTCATGAACTAGACAATATACCCACATTTTCAAGAAGATTAAATAAAGTTATATGTGTACAATGTCTGGGAAATTGTGGAAACTCAGTTAAATCCCTACATTTGTATTGCGGGATGAAAAAATATTATTGTGCTCACATTGTGTTTTGTTCCAGCTGCACTGCAATTTTGCAAATTACTATTTTAAATGTGAAATCAGTTTAACAATACAACTACATGACTAAAAAGCATTCACAGTCCCCACTGGGATTGGGAAGTAGTGTGTAGCAATGAGGAAAAACTCACATACAATATGAACTTTGTATTTGTTAGAAAAAGTGATGTCAGGTCACTAGGAATCAAGTTTTCTGCAAAGTATTCATCACAAAACACAGACAGCTATTTTAATTATAATAATTGTGCACCTGGTTCTTCTTACAGCAGGTTCACATTTGCATATCTGCCTCCCGGATAGAGACAGATAACTAAGAATTTCTCTATCTGCCCACAATCTATACCTGGCTTTCTGTACATTTTCTTGCATAACCTTAGGGATTATAATTGTAGCCTGACTATCTCCAATCCACTTTCATGTGGCAGTCTTGGTAATCTTTCTAAAATGCAGCATGATCAAATCAGTCTCCTACCCACTGCATTTAGGATGAAAGGAAAGCTCCATAAGTTTGCATGTAGGGCCCTTCGCTATCAGTTTCTGGCTGACCTTTCCTGTCCTATTTCATATCACTGCCCTCCTCATAATCTTTGCCTTGAAATCCTGCTCCTCCTCTTGGTTTGTGTTCTTTTTTTGGGAACTGGGCCTTCCTCTACTTCCCTTAACCTGGCTTAGACTAATCTTTGCTCCTTTTTCCTCCCTCCTCAGTGCCAGCATCTCCCTCTCCTCATCTACACCACTTTCCCCTGAGTGCGGGTTGGCTGTTTAATTTTATATATACATACACACACACACACACATACACACACACACACACACACATATATATATAGAGAGAGAGAGAGAGAGTGTCTCATTCTGTCACCCAGGCTGGAGTGCAGTGGCATGATCATACCTCAATGCATCCTCGATCTCCAGGGCTTAAGTTATCCCCCTACCTCAGCCGCTGAAGTAGCTGGGACCTCGCCAAGTAGTTGTGCACGACCACGCCTAGCTAATTTTTTTGCTTTCTGTAGATACAGGATCTCACTATGTTGCCTAGGCTGGTCTTGAACTCCTGGGTTCAAGTGATCCTCCTGCCTCATCCTCCCAACGTGCTGGGATTATAGACATAATCTACCGTGCCTGGCCTTATTCTATTTTTAATCATAAGTATATGCTCAGGTTAAGATTTATTTATGCCGGGTGTGGTGGCTCACACCTGTAATCCCAGCACTTTGGGAGACCAAGGCGGGCAGATAACCTGAGGTTGGGAGTTCAAGACCAGCCTGACCAGCATGGAGAAATACCCATCTCTACTAAAAATACAAAATTAGCTGGGCATGGTGGCGCATACCTATAATCCCAGCTACTTGGGAGGCTGAGGCAGGAGAATCACTTGAACCCAGGAGGCGGAGGTTGTGGTGAGTTGAAATTGCGCCATTGCACTCCAGCCTGAACAACAGGAATGAAAATTTACATAAAAAAAAATTCATTTATATACTTTGGGGGAAGAAATTAATGCCCTTTGAGATATACATGCAGTCATTTGGAAGAACATAATTTAAACTGCTGGCTTAAAACGCTTGGATCTTGCACAACTGCAGAGTTTAGAAGTACGTCAGCTTGACCAAACAGATGTCCATGTTGTGAGGCTGGGTACATTCCTCACCTGCCTCTATCTTAATGTTGTTTTCCCTCCTCAAGGGCTATTTAGGTGCTCTGAGAATACATCCTGTGAGCTTCTATGAGTCCCAGGGGTTTTACTAATTTGTTTTTAAATTTTAAGTAAAACCATGGCTGAAAATTGTCCAGGTAATATCCTAGGAGTCCTTATATGAAGCAGCAGCTAAAAAGTCCCATCATCATATTTAAAACGGAGATTTTTTTCGGGGGTAGGGGGTTCTGTTAAAAAAAAAAAAAAGCACCGATGTCAGAAACATGTTTCACCTTATTAGAAATATCATCTGAAATGTATGAGACTAGGTTGTCAAAATTAAGAAAGTGCTGGAATTTCACTGAGTGTGCTAAAAATGTAATTTAAGAATTCCTGTTAGGAAGATGATGGAGGAAAGTGTAACTAACAAAGCTAAATATGTGCAACTCCATTACATAATTACTCTCCTTTTGTTTATGTCTGAAATTTAAAAAGTAGATACAAAAAAATTTTTAAAGTAGATATAGTGTAATCACTTTTTAAAATAGCCTTCTTATTGACTATTTTTATAAAGTGACCCGCAGAAGAGAGACAGGCATTTTAAAAAATAATAACAACTCACTGGCATGACTATCCTTTTTTATTCATTATGAGAAAATTAATTTGATTTAGTCTTTTTAAATAGCCAGTCACCATTCAGGAAATAAATCAATAGAAATGTGTATTGGAATTATTTATTTACTTGCTTGTTTCTGCCACCACACTGGAATGTCATGAAAATAGGAGCTCTGTCTTTGTCATCAATATGGCTTGTCACCTAGCACACTGCCTTAAGAATATTGATGTAAATGGAATGAGCTACTCTCTGAACCAAAGTTACATCATCTTCAACAAAATTTTTGCAAAATTACATTCTTCAATTCCAAAGGCAGGAAAATAAAATTATCACACTTCCACTGTCAACATCATTTACTAAGTTGACCACAGTTTGAAGAGCCCTATAGGAGATACTATGGGATGGTACAAAAAGAACACAAAAAAGGAAAACATTTTAGATAGAAGCGGTAAAAGTTTTCAGATTATAATATATTACCATGCTTATACATGTTTCACAATGAAATGTATTCATTATATAGCAAAAACGTTAAAATATTTGTTATTGATTAGAATAGAGATCAGTCTCTGTTAGAAACCTTTAAAAGGCGCACAAACACTTTGTAAGAGGTGACTCCTGTCCCATCCTGCTCAGGGATGACCAAAACTTTCATCCTAGATAGATACACCACCAGGTTTCATCAGGGACACCTTAATTATTTTATCTGTCTAGGTAAACCAATCTCCCGATAGGAGGATATGGAGTAGGGTGAAGAGTTATATTTTGGAAAACAATCCACGGAAAATTAAGTCAAGTAGCCAAAGGTTTAATTTGGAATTGCAAATATCCATCAATTAGGTTTTCAATTATGTGGACAATAAAAGAGTTGAGGAGCAGAGCAGTAGAGACAAAATTAAAAAGGAAAGAACAGAAGGCAGGGAGGGGCTTATTTTCATACATTATACCAATTTACATTACACATCATACTGAATTTAAGTAAGGTGCTTTTCTTCATCCAAATAATTTCACCCATTTTAAACTATAAAATATTGGAGGTGAAATCTCATCTGGGCCATTTGATGTAATCTTTCTGCGTCCCTTTCAGGAAGGAAGGTGCAACCACACAATGAAGACAGCCTGTTGCTTTCCTTGGTATGTTCACAACAGGAACAGGAATCAGGCAGCGACTTAACTAGACCTGAAGTTTCCCCTTCTTCCCAATGGTCTATTTGCCAAAGCCCCCTGAACCTATTAGAATTTTCTGAGGTTGGGCTGGTGGAGGGCAGAAACCCGGAGGCTAGATTCAGGAGACCTGGTTTCCCATGCCACTTAGTAGCTTGTGACACTGAGCACAATACTTTTCAGCGCTTCGGTTTCATTATTTGGGAAATGGGAACAATATATCTGTTTTGTAAGATTGTTGTGAAGATAAAACAGGCCTGTGTGTGAAAGGCCTTTTCTAAACTGTAAAGCCCTCCCCAGATGTTAGTTATTATCTCCTTTAAAGGGCACAGAATCTGTTTCAATAGTACAGGAGGCTGCAAAAAGGCTCCTTGACACTTTTTGCTCAGAACTTGACCCTGAGCTTAATCTCGCCGTAAAGTGAAAGGGTTCTTGCGCCCCCACAGCAACCCGGGGCAGGGTCACCCTCGCGACCGGGGCGGTCACTGCCGTATTCCGTCCTGAGCTGCCGCTCCCCCACGATCCTCCCACCAATCCCGGGAGGGCCGCGACGTCCCTTGCCGCTTGGGTGGCGCCAGCTAGAGGGCGCGGGTCGGGGCGGAACCCGGTACCGCGGCTCGGGAGAAGGTGGGGGCGGGGTGAGGGGCGGGGCCTCGCGCGGAGGGCGTGGCCTCGGGGCGCCCGGGCGGCCGGCGCGCGGAGCTTCCCAGCTTGCTAGCGAGCGACGGGCGCGCGCGGCCCCTGCGCACTCGGCCGCCGCCTGCGCGCGTTGCGGCCGCAGCTGCACCCTTTCCTCCGCGGTTCCGCAGCCGAGCCCCGGCAGGACGCGCTCCTTTGCGTTGTCTGCACTCGCGCCCCTTCCCACCGCAACAGGTCAGGGGAGGGCGGAGGTGACGAGGGCGCCCGACCCGGGACTAGAGGACGGAAGGGTCTGGAAGGTGAGCGCAGCCCTGCGCCCCCCAGGACTGGGGGTCGGTCCGCCTGGCCCCCGACGCCGCCGCCGCGGACTTCTCGGAAGCCTAGGCTCTCCCCGCCTCTCTGCCGGCTTCCCAGCAAGCTGACTCAAGTCGCTGGCGTTCCCACTTTTCCGGAGGGAGCCTTCGGGGAGAACGGGCGAGGGCGCAGAGCTCTCACTGCCCTACTTGCGATCCCGCGGCAGGTAGCGCGTAGAAAAACGGGACGGGGACACGGGAAGATACTCATGCTCCTTCCTCACCCCCAGCCCCCAAATCGGACGTTTGCCTGTGCACCCCGCGTTTTGTGGAGAGCTGTCCCGTTGTTGGGACCTGCTCCCTGAGTTGCGTAATGAGTCCCAGAAGTTTCTAGGGGGGAGGGGCGGGGAAAAGCGGGATTCTTCTCTCCTGCACCCCGGGACCCTCCCCTGTGCCTGTCGTGGAGAGAGATGAGGGCCTCCCGTCGCGTCTCACTCAGAGCAGGAGGGAGACGTGTGTCGGTGGTCCGTAGTCTCCGGGGAGGAGTTGGAGCCACATTCTGAGACTTACTTCTGGGACAGAGGGAGAGGCGTCTTCAGAGTGTGGGACTGGCTAATTTCTCCTGATAATGCTTTTTTCCTTCGGGTGTCCCATCCTCTGTGACCGTCGCACCCCCACCCTCCGACGGTGCGAGCGCCGGAGCCGGGGAATGAGAGGGGAGAGAAGGTGGAGAGTGTGAATCACACGTTACCTTAGTGTGATGGTAGTTACATTAATGGAGCTGCGACGGGCCTGCGGGCGGTTCGATACCGTCCTGTTAGTTTTCCCGGAGCTTCTCCAGCACCAGGACCCGCATATTGTTATGCAAATCATCCCGGGAAGGCACTTGGCTTTGGAGGTGGAGATGTGTCCGAATCTCCTGTGAACCAGTCTCTGTTGGGGGAAAGGCCTTGCAGCCAAGTGATTTGTTTTATTTAAGGGTGGAGCGGAGATAATTTTAACCCCCGCTTCGTGCACGTTGTGGGGTGTGACTTACGGGGAAACCAGACTGATTTAAAACCTCCAGTGCAAACCTGTAAATTAAGGCGAAGACCCAGTGTTCCCTGGGACAGTTGCAAAGTGAGAAGAGCTCAGAAACTGAGGCACAGAAACATTAGGTAGGAGTCTGAGAGGCGTGGAGAATTTGGCTTGTGCAAGATTATTTCAGAGCAAGGTCATGCGGTGTGTGTAGAAGGTAGGTGGCCGTGGGATACTTCTCTCAGACCTGCGTGGTGTCGGCCTCTGGGTGGGGATAAAAGTCACAAAAAAGACCTTTGGACCCAAGAGTCTAGGTTTATTTCTCTGGGACTGAAGAATACCTAGGCATGGCCCTGTTTCAATGTTTACTTCCTCTGTCTAATGTATTTCCTTAGCTCGCCTTTCATCTTTAGTGGGAAGGATTCCTTGAGTGGATATTCTGGAAGTAGATTCACAGGAGAATGGAAAACTCTGGATGGTTTGCCTGCTTTAATTTCAAGGTGTTGTCTCTTGTGGATGTTGGAAAGTATTGTACTTGAATATTTGAAGATAAATATGCAGAAAAAGAGGAGAGAAAGCAAGAGAATACATAAGTAGTACGTAAAACTAGAGAAACTCATTTGAATTAAGCTATGTTTACGGAGAGAACCAAGGAAATAATTTGGGATAGATTTGGTCACTTTGAGACAAGTAGAGATTGAAGAGTGGGATTTTTGGGGAAAATGAGTTTAGATATTGGAGACTTTTCTTTTTTCAAATATAACTTACAAGGTTGATGAGGCTGGAGATGTGGGACTTGCAGGTATGCTGCTGTGAATTCTTTGCTTTTCACCTGCAAGAAAATGAACTGTTAAATATTAATCTGCCTTATTCATTCACTGTAACAATTGAATTTGTGTCTTTGGCATTTGCTTAACTCTTCAACTTTGCAAAAATATAATTTTGAAGAATAACAGTGTGTTAAATTAGCATACAAAGATCATTTAGAGATTGAAAATTTATGACAAAAGTCCAGGCCATTTTAAACATTGCTTTCTCCTACATGCATAACAGGCATGCATTTTTTGCCACCAGAATCACTAATCTACTATAGGGTAATAAGATCATGTCAACACTAGCTGTCTCTTCTGTTTCCTCTCTGGTTTAACTGAATTCCGCAGAGCTGGTTGAGGTGAAAGTTACTTTTTTAATTGACTGAGATACTTGCTTAATTAGATTTTGGATTAAATTTGAAAGAGACTATTCAATTAAAATACATATATATGAGTTACGTCTTTATCAGACACCTCTACAAGTCACTTTATTTATTTTTGAGACAGGTTCTTACTCTGTCACCTAGGCTGGAGTGCAGTGGCACAATCATAGCTCACTGCAACCTCCAACTCCTGGGCTCATGGGATCCTCTCTCCTCAGCCTCCCAAATAGCTGGGATTATAAGCATGTGTCACCATGCCCGGCTAATTTAAAAAATCTTTTGGTAGAGATGGATTGGGGTGGGGAGGAGGGTCTCCCTACGTTACCCAGGTGGGTCTTGGAACTCCTGGCTCAAGCAGTCCTCCCACTTTTGCCTCCCCAAGTGCTGAGATTACAGGTGGAAGTCACCATGCCTGGCCTACAAGTCACTTTAGCCAGGTAATTGTTTAGTTGAAGTTTCATATTGCCTTGAAAGTTGAAAAGAGGGGTGAAAAAATTGAGCTTAGAAAGGGTAAACTTGTTTTCAATATTTTTTTGAAAAGCTGATAGAGTTCTATGTTCAATTCTGTAATTTGTGGGCCCAAAATTCCTTTATTTCAGGGCTCTAGACCATTAACTAATTTTTGGGGAGGTTGAGAAAGTATGTTGGAGAGAGTGCAAATTAAGGAACCTCATTGGGGCTGGGCGCAGTGGCTCATGCCTGTAATCCCAGCATTTTGGGAGGCCAAGGCGGGTGGATCACTTGAGATCCGGGGTTCGAGACCAGCCTGACCAACATGGCGAAACCCTGTCTCTACTGAAAATACAAAAATTAGCTGGGCATGAGGGTGTGCTCCTGTAATTCCACCTACTTGGGAGGCTAAGGCAGGAAAGTCACTTGAACCCAGGAGGCGGAGGTTGCAGTGAGCCGAGATCATGCCACTGCACTCCAGTCTGGGCCACAGAGCAAGACTCCATCTCAAAAAAAAATAAAGTAAAATAAAAAAAAAGGAAAAGGAAAAAAGGAACTGTATTTACCATAAGTATACAGAGTTTCATAAGTGATATTTTCCTCATTAAATAATAAATTCAACAATGGTTTCTCTTCCCAAGTGATGTTTAATTGGCAGTTGCTTTCTAGTAGTCTTTTTTTTTTTTTAATACACAGTAGAAGCTTATTTAATATTGTTGATTTGGATCTTAGATTTTAAAATCGATTACATAAACTCTGTAATCCATTTATTAACATTCTGCCACAGCATGAAAATAAATGTGAAATATGTGGCTCTTTGTAGGTACACATCCATTATTCCTGATTGTTTATATCTGGGCAACAGATTGTTATAGACTTGACACCATGAGACCCCAAGGTCATCAGGGTTGCTAATAGGAGTTTTTGTTGTATGCCTTAGGACAGAACTTCAGTAGTATTCCCGAAGGGAAGAAAATCAGCTGATTTTCTTAAATTATCTGGCCCATTTTAAACATGACTAAGGATTTCTTGCTAGAGTGACTTTTTCCTATTAAAAGACTGAGATTATTGTGACAAATAATGCCTGAAGGAGTCAATTACATCATTAATATAATATCTCATATTCATTCCTAATACCGTGTAAGTATTGAGTAGCTTCTGTGAGGCAGACAGTATCCTAAGCGTTGGAGAAATTGTGATGGTAACATGATGAAGAAAGAAAAAGGGCCTGTGCAGATGGAACTTATATTGGCACTTCACTGTTTACCAACAGTTTTCACATGGCGTAATCATTTAAGCCTAATTGTGACTCTGAAATTGGAATTCATTTTCCATTTTAAAATCAGGAAATTGAGTTGAAGAAGTTAAGTGACTTGACTCTGTGACTCAAAGCCTGGTGCCCTTTCTACTATGGTACACTGTGTTGGCTATGTTGATGTGTGGTTTCCTGTTTTTCAAGAATTACAGCTTGACTCTAAAATATAAATAGTGTTTCTCCTTGGGTAAGTAATTCTTTCTGGTCATTATGGGAATAAAAACAAGTATTTTCATTTAGGATTTTGAACATTTGTGCCTCCAAAGGAAAAAATTATGCAAACCTATTTAACAGACACGTGGTGCTTATTTGCACTAGATAAGAATCCTTACCTTTCTAAAAATTAAATACAGGGCGTTACAGACTAGCTGCCTTAGTGCTTGAAAACTATTATTCAACTTGTGAAAGCTCAGTTTATAAATTTTTGAGAGCATATCCCTGTGTAAATCAGGACATACTCATACCATTTCCTCCTCTCTTATAGATACAGTGAATATGTGCAGTCTGGCAGTAGTTCTCAGACCTATAATGTACTCCTGAAAGGCTTGTGAAAACACAGATGTGCTCCTCTTACCCATCCCCCGAGTTTCTGATCCAGCAGGTCTAGGGTAATGCCCAAGAATTTGCATGTGTAACGTGTTCGCGGCTGATATTGATGCTGTTATTTCTAGAACAACACTTTGAGAACCACTGCGGTATAGCGGAGAGTTTAAAAAGGTTTCTGAGTCAGACAGCTTGGGTTTGAATCTTGGATTGCTACCTACTAAGCTGTCAGACCTTAGGCAAATTACTTTTTTTCAAGAACTATGAAGGCTGACCGAGCACTGCTGCTTATGCCTGTAATTCTAGCACTTTGGGAGGCAGAGGCAAAAGGGTCATTTGAGCCCAGGAAATTTGAGACTAGCCTGGGCAACAAAGTGAGACCCCTTCTTTAAACAACAGCAACAACACCTGTGAAGTCTGAGATTTTACCCTACTCTCAAGCTAACTAACCTGCCACAGTTTCACAGACCCCTGGGTTAGAGAGGAATGAATGACTTTATCACTCATCAAGATAGCTGCAGCCAGAATATCAACATTTTCTTACTCTGGTTTCCTAAGCCCCCGTTTTCCAAAGGGTTATGTGAAGAGAGGAAGAGAGCCAAGTGACACATGCAAAAACAGTGGGTTGCATTAACAGGAAGGGAATCCTGAGTTCAGGGAATCCTAATCTTTTTTTGTGTGTGTCAGACAGTGTCTCACTCTGTTGCCCAGCCTGGAGTGCAGTGGTGCAGTCTCGTCTCACTGCAACCTTAGCCTCCCAGGTTTAAGCAGTTCTCCTGCCTCAGCCACTCGAATAGCTGGGATCACAGGCATGTGCCACCATGCCCACCTAATTTTTGTATTTTTAGTAGAGAGGAGGTTTCACCACGTTGGCCATGCTAGTCTTGAACTCCTTACCTCAGATGACCCACCCGCCTCAGCCTCCCAAAGTGCTGGGATTACAGATGTGAGCTGCTGCGCCTGGCCTCCCTAGTCTTTTATAATTGTCAGTAAGCATATTTGCTCTTCACAGGGAGATTTTATCTTCTTCTTGTTGTTGTTTTTCTCTAATCATTAGAACCCGTGAAGGGAGGGGCTGGGTGGGCATGGTGGCTCATGCCTCTAATCCCAGCACTTTGGAAGGCTAAGGTGGGTGGATCACTTGAGGTCAAGAGTTTGAGACCAGCTTAGCCAACATGATGAAACCCCGTCTCTACTAAAAATACAAAAATTAGCCGGGTATTGTGGTGGACACCTGTAATCCCAGCTACTCGGGAGGCTGAGGGAGGAGAATTGCTTGAACCGGGCAGCAGAGGTTGCAGTGAGCAGAGATCGAGATTGTGCCACTGCACTCCAGCCTGGGTGACAGAACGTGACTCCGTTTCAAAACAAACAAAACCTGTGAAGGGAGAGTTTTATCTTGATTATACTGCATAGTAAACATGCTGCCCTTAGTGCTAGGACACTATCCCTACTTTCCAAGGCTATTCACCATACAAACATCTTTAAAGATAATTTGGAACAGCCAGGTGCAGTGGCTCATGCCTGTAATTGCAGCACTTTGGTAGGATGATGTGGGAGGATTGCATGAGCTCATGAGTTTGAGACTAGCCTGAGCAACATAGTGAGATCTCATCTCCACAAAAATTAAAAAAAAAAAAAAATAGCCAGGTGGGCTGGCCATGGTGGCTCACGCCTATAATCCCAGCACTTTGGGAGGCCAAGGCGGGTGGATCATTGAAGTCAGGATTGAGACCAGCCTGGCCAACATGGCGAAACCCTGTCTCTACTAAAAATACAAAAATTAGCCCAGCGTGGTAGCACGTGCCTGTAATCCCTGCTACTCGGGAGGCTGAGGCAGGAGAATTGCTTGGGGGTGGAGGTTGCAGTGAGCCAAGATCATGCCATTGCACTCCAGCGTGGGCAACAGAGCAAGACTCTGTCTCATAAATAAATAAATACATAAAATAAAAAATAGCTAGGCATGGTGTTGTATGCCTGTAGTCCCAGCTACTCAGGAGACTGAGGCAGGAGGATTGCTTGAGCCTTGACCTAGGCTGTAGTGAGCTGAGATCCTTCTACTGTACTCCAGCCTGGGCAACAGAGCAAGACCCTGTCTCGAAAAAAAAAATCTGAAACAAAACAAAGACAATTGATGCCTCTGCTTGTAAAAATATGCACAAATACCACAGACCCATGGAGAAATTGTCTCCCAACACCTTTCCAATCCTCTGTTGTTTTTTTTTCCTTATAAAATGGAGCGAGCAGTATAGCAGTATCTCCTTTATTGAGTACTTGAACAGATTAAAGGGACTAAGATCTGGCAAGTTCTTGGAGCAGAGCATAGTAAGTGCTACGTAAATGTTTGCTATTATTATTCCTGAAGGAAGAGATTGTGTTCTCAGTCTTTTTTTTTTTATGGTAAATATTGTCTCATAAGATGAAGTAATTGGTTTACTTTGAATAAATTGCAAACTCTGAGTTTGTTCCAAGAAACTTTTGTAAGGGTCCAAATTCTGAAATGAGGACAATGCCTTGTACGATATTTTGCCAGCCCACAGGGAATGAGGCAGAGACATTTTCTACCAATATTCATGTGCTTTTCTGTGTTTCCCAGCTTCTTTATGGTTACACAAAATCAGGTGACTCATCTGTCCAGATAAGCAATGAGTCACAGATAAGCAATAAACATTTATTTATTTATGTAGCATAGGTTAACTCCATATAGTAGTAAGTACTATGAAAAAATAGAAGTGTGGCCAGCACTGCTATTTTTCTCCTCAGTAGCCATTCCTGTTGGTTCTTGTTGTCACTAAGAGAACTTTAATTGCTAAGAGACTACATTTGTCCTGTCTTGGGTAATAGATCATATTTGTTCTCAGCCAGTGATGACAGTTTGTATCTTGATTTACCTGCTTCCTTTAAAGCTAGAAGAGCCCAGGTGACCTAGTTCTGGTTTTTTTCTTAGTCAAGATTTTTGGGAAGGATTTTCCTTTTCTGACAAAAATAGACAAATATGTCAGGCAGAGCTGCACCTTCCTCTTCTCCTCTTCATGCCTTGAATGTGAATGAGATATCTTGTTTATAAGATGTACCATGACAAGCATAAAGACAACATGCTAAATAGGCAGAGCAGAAAAAGTCAGAGTTCCTGATGCCCTCATTGCATAGCTAACAGCATGCCAAGTAGCCACCCTCTTCTAGACTTTCTATAGGAGAAACATAAACTTCTATTAATTTAAAAAGTTGTTACTTGCAGCTAAACACATTCCTAACCCATATAGTAAGCATAATGGAGTAGAGAGTACTCATATGGAGAAGAGAGTACTCTACTCCATTACGGCTGGAGAGAGTCCTTGAGGGACAGCATTGTTACATTACCTTTGAGAGTCAGTGAAGGCCTCTCTGAGAATGTGTCATTGAGCTGAGTGCCTAATGATCAGAGGGAGCCAACAACATGTGGGATGTGTACTTGAGTGTAGGGTAGCTCCAGAACCCCACTGAACAAAACTTCAAAGTGGAGAAGAGATAGTTGGGGAAATTGTATTCCTTTATGGATTTCTGAGTTTGTGAGGTCCATACGTATTGAGAGCCTAGAGGAACTGTAGATAATCAGATCAGTTTGGGGTCCTGGGAGATTATGGGAGAGATCCCAGGGGGTAGATCTCTCTACTTGGAGTAGAGTTCTAGAGAATCAGACTAAAACAGAATGTATGACCCATGACTTATCCCTGACACATTGCCTATTACCAAGAGACTGTTATTCCTGGGTAAAGGAGAAGTATTGATGACGAGGGACTAACCAGCTTACAGGCCTCTGGTCTCTGGACAGAGTAATTTTTCTCATATTCTCCTTTGGAAACTAGATTGTGGTCCTGGGACTGGGGAACTACTTGCTCTGTTTGTCCAGTTGAAAGGTTCCCAGGCTGGACACAGTTGCTCACACCTGTAATACCAGCATTTTCGGGACCAGCCTGGACAACATGGCAAACTCCTGTCTCTACAAAAATACAAAAATTAGCCAGGTGTGGTGGCTCATGCCTGTAATCCCAGCACTCTGGGAGGGCAGATCACCTGAGGTCGGGAGTTTGAGACCAGCCTGACCAACATGGAGAAACCCTGTCTCTACTAAAAATACAAAAAAATCAGCTGGGCATAATGGTGCATTCCTGTAATTCCAGGTAGTCGAGAGGCTGAGGCAGGAGAATCGCTTGAACCCTGAAGCATAGGTTGTGGTGAGCCAAGATCGTGCCATTGCACTCCAGCCTGGGCAACAAGAGTGAAACTCTGCCTTAAAAAAAAATAAATAAATAAATTAGCCGGGCATGGTGGCACACATCTGTAGTCCCAGTTACTCTGAAGGCTGAGGTGGGAAGTTTGCTTGAGCTCAGAAGGTGGAGGTTGTAGTGAGCCATGACTGTGCCACTGCATTCCCGCCTGGGTGACAGAGCAAGACTCTGTTTAAAAAAAAAAAGAAAGAAAGAAAGAAAGAAAGCTTCCCTAGTGTATGGAGTTGCTGCAGCACATGGTTTGGCCAGCCAAAAAAATAACTAAACAACTACTACCATTTATTGAATGTTTACCATGAGCCAGTCATTGTGCTAAGACTTTTACAAATATTATTTTACGTCACCCGACAACAATCCCCTGAAACCGTATATTACTGATGAGAAAGCTGAGGCCTTAGAGAAGAAGAATAATTTTCTCGAGGTTTTTTTTTTTTTTTTTGACAGAGTCTCGCTCTGTCACTCAGAATGGAGTGCAGTGGACTCCGCTCACTGCAAGCTGCATCTCATGGGTTCATGCCATTCTCCTGTCTCACCCCCCGAGTAGCTAGAACTACAGGCGCCCAACGCCACACCTGGCTAATTTTTTTTTTTTTGTATTTTTAGTAGAGACAGAGTTTCACCGTGTTAACCAGGATGGTCTCAATCTCTTGACCTCGTGATTTGCCAGCCTTGGTCTCCCAAAGAGCTGGGATTACAGGCGTGAGCCACCGCACCCGGCCTGGAGGTCTTATAGCTGGTTGCAAAGCGGATCTTCTACCAGCATGTCATAAAGACTCTCGAGAGTAGGTTCCCCAGAGTGTACTAGGTTTGGAAGCACTTAATGACCTAAGTGAACAGAGTATTTGAAAACATCTTGAGTCACTTTTTATATTCATCTTCTCTCTTTTTTTCTCTCTCTATATGTATGTGGTGTGAGTGTCCATAAAACTTACATATATGTGTATATACTCACACATATATGTGTATACACACTCTTGAATTGTGAATTGTTTATTTGGGGAAGAAAAGCAGTTTGATACACATGACACTTTAATTTCTGAATAAATTTGGTAAGCAAGAGAAGGAGGACTATAGAAGGGTCACTTAGATAGTAACGTACATTCCTGCCATGGAACATTCCAAAATGAAAGAAAGTTTACATCATTCACATAAAATTTAATGTAGATGTAGCTGCTACGATGTGTCAGTGTGCTAGGTATTTTAGCTTGGTGATATGATATATGCTTCTCTGTTACTCTAGGTAGCAAGCTCTCCGTTTTACACCACGTAGGGGCACGGAGGCTTAGCTTGTCCAAGGCGATCATGCAGCTCACTTGAGCCTAGCTTCTTTCTGCTGTACAGCACTACGCTGTTTTTAAATAGAGCCGAGTTAGTATCTTCCCTATTTTCTTTTCCTTTTTTTTTTTTTTTTGAGGCAGGGCCTTGCTCTTTCACACAGGCTGAAGTGCAGTGGTATGATCACAGCTCACTGTAGCCTCCACCTCCTGGGTTCGAGCTACCCTCTCACCTCAGCCTTTTGAGTAGCTGGGACCGCAGACATGTGCCACCTTGCCCAGCCTTTCCCAATTTTTTTTTTTTTTTAATAAGACAGTCTTGCTCTGTTACCCAGGTTGCAGTGCAGTGGCACAGATCACAGTTCACTGCAGCTTCCTCCTTCCTGGGCTCAACCTATCCTCCTGCCTCAGCCTCCTCAGTAGCTAGGACTACAGGCATGTGCCACCATGCCCAGCTAATTTTTCTATTTTTTGTAGAGACAAGATGTCAGTACCTTGCGAGGGCTGATCCTGAACTTAAGCAGTCCTCCTACCTCGGTCTCCCAAAGTGTTGGGATTACAGGCATGAGCCACCATGCTTGGCCCGTGGAGGATTATATTGAAAGATTGATATCATAACAGAATAAAAAGTGAAGATGCCCTTTTACATCTCCTGCTCTGGCCCCTTCACCAAATCTCTTCCCTTTCTGGAAAACTACTATTAACAGTTTGGTATATGCTATTCCAAACTTTGTGTGTATGCATAAACTTAATAATAAAGCATTAAACAAACAAAAAACTTGGCTCATATTGTACATTTTATTTAGATCTTGCTTAGATAAACCTATGTAGTTCTTTTTGATGTTTTAAGGCATCTCATTATGATGTATCATAATTAGCCATTTTTAAAATGATATGTATTAGGTTGTTACCAGTTTTCTTACTCTTACAAGCAATATTTTATTGCACATACCTCCTTGTACACATGTGACTGTATTTTAAGGAATGATTCCTTAAAGGAGAATTGCTAAATTGAAGCATACACTAAATTCCTTTCTTGGTGGTTTAGAATAATAATTTCCTGACTATAGTAGGCCACCATTTGAACCAACATAACCTAACATTAATAACGTATCGTAGTGTGTATCTGGGCTCTTCATACAGCTGTGGAAATCACACATCACCCTCAACAGCCTTGCTTAGGCTGACTTTGGTCTTTGTTGTGAGACACAACTGAGATATCAGTCAGTAATCTCATGATGCAGCCTTCCTGCCCCTCTCTCCCTCTGTGGGGAAAGATCAAGCCTTTCGCGAAGTTAAGCGTTTTAGTTGCACAGATAGGTCCCTGGCTGTGTCCAGGGGCTCGATTCCTCAGAAGCTATGGTCTCTCTCACTTTGAACCCCATTCACCTACCCGAGAATCTGTAGTGCTCCTGAGCGGTGAGACCTAGGGCGTTGCTCACTCCTTCAGTCTTCTACTTATCAGTCTCAAGGACCCTTTTTCATTACAGATCTCCACGGCTTGCTCCTCACTTTAAGTCTTTGCTCAAATGTTGTGTTCTCTGACCACCCTACATAAAACTACAGTACCCTACCTTGATTCCTCTCTGTACTCTATACTCCTATTTTGCTTTTCTAACATCTATCTATTTTACTGAATGTGTCTTTGCTTACCTTCTGTAGTATGTAAGCTCAGTGGTAGCAAGAGTCTTTTCTTCACTCTATTTTTTATGTTTTTTGAGACAGGGCCTTGCTGTGTTACCCAGGCTGGAGGGCAGTGGTGCAATCTCAGCTTACTGCAACCTACATCACCCCTCCCATCTGCATCCCTACTCAAGCAATCCTCCCACCTCAGCCTCCTGAGTAGAGTAGCTGGGACCACAGGCATGCACCACCACACCTGGCCATTTATTTTTAATTTTAGCAGAGACGGGGTTTTGTCATGTTGCCCAGGCTGGTCTTGAACTCCTGAGCGCAAACATTCAGCCCACCCTGGCCTCCCAAAGTGCTGGGATTACAGGATTGAGCCACCACATCCGGCCCACTCTCTTTTTTTCTTAGTACCTGGCTTAAAGCAGATACTCAGGATACATTTGTTGGTTCTGTCAGTCAGTGAACAAACAAGTGAACTCAGGACCCCTCTCAGATTGATAGCCACCCAACAGCCCAACCTGTCTCCTTTCCTACTGTTATCACTGTCCACCAAAGAGCCCTAGGGGTGGGTGCTATTGGGTTGCAAGCAGGTTGAGCATCTTCATTGGGAGGGTCATGTGAGGAACTGCCATCAGGGACTCTTCAGGTGCCTCTACAGAGGTGTTATGAAGAATAATGCCAACAGGAATGCAATAGTGTTTTATTGATCACTTACTGTGTGCCAGCCCTGCAAGTCAAGAGAGAGAAAGTGTGAGCAGCGAAGGCAGGGGTAGAGCGAGGAATGCAGAGAAAGAGGAGAAAGTGAGCGATAGTAAGTGGTGAGGGAAAGGGAGGGAGAAGAGTGGGGATTGAGTTGGAGAATTGAGAAAACTTGCCTAGGGGGCCACTATTGCTGGTCAGAGGAGTGACACATGTTTGACCCTGAAAAGTAGATCTCTGCTAGTGTGAGTTAACTAGAATATTTGCAACATCCATGCTGCAATCTTTTGAGAGAGGAGATAGAGTGACAAATTATGTCTGCTAGTATGGAAACATTGTAGTTAGCAAGTCAGCAATTTAAATTCCATGGAGAGGGAGATAAAAAACCTTATCAGGAGTAAGAATAGAGCTATCAAGGACTATATTCAGTGTTTCAACCTCAGCCAAAATTGTAACAGCCTCTTAAACAGAGGTAAGTTAAAATGATTACAAATTTAATGTGTGTTTCCATTTGTATCAAATGGTTTGTTGAGTCTGTACTAAGATAATTTAGTAACATACCTTTGCCTTAAGGATGTTTGAAAAGTAAAACAAACTATTTAATGCAAGTTAGGGTAAGTGTAGTCAATTTATAAATACTTACTAGAGAGGGAAAAGGAAACAGCTGTAGACAGTGTTAACCATGAGAGGTTGTTTCCAGAGTTACACAAGATAGTAGCAAGACTATCTGCCCAGATTGGATACTAATTTTTCCCCCAAATTCAGTCTTGTTTTGAAAGAATGCTCAGTAGTTGTTTTATTTGGGTTTCGTTTTGATTAAGTACCTTTAATGAGTGGAAGTAAAATCTTAAGATTGATTGTTACCAGGACCCACTTTTCTTGTTAAGTGTTGCATTCTCCTGTGAGAATGACCTGTTGATTACCTTTCTCTTGCATACTTGACACTCTTAACTTTTCTTCCTTTTAATTCTAGTGAGGATGCTGACACAACCTGTGACCTTAGGCAAATTACTTAAAACTGAGTCTACATTTCTTTCTTTCTTTCTTTCTTTCTTTTTTTTTAATGATTTTGAGTCTCCATTTTCTTATCTATAAAATAGGATATTAGTATCTGCCTTGCAACTTTATTATAATGTATTAATGAAATGCCATTTTTCAAAGGGCTTATTTATATTTAACACAATGCTTGGCACAAAGTAGGCACCAGGGGAATGGTATTTCCTTTTCTCCTCCCCCTCCTCCTTATGGTAAACTTGTGCACATTGTTTTCTTGCTGAAATGGCTTTGAGAAGCAGCCTCACAGTTAAAAGTGCAATTGGCCTTTGATATATACTAGATAGTTTATTCATGCAACTTGGGAATTGGAGAACCATTTTCTAATTCAAATGAGAACTTGGAATTCTGTCTCCAGGAAAACTTCTTACAGGTCATGTGTATCCCTGAATTTACCCACAGGCTAATGTTCACGGGCTGCTGTTTGTTTCTCTTTCAGATGAACAGACTTGCCACTTTCCACTGACTGGGAACAATGGCATTTACGGAAAGAGTCAACAGCAGTGGCAACAGGTAAGCATGGAATCTATGATTCAAAGACATGCTGATATTTAATTTTATGATCCACTTTTCAATGAATAAGTTTGGTCTTTTTCAATTTGCAACTTAAGAACTCACTGGTGCAGGAAAATGATTGAAATGTTCAGTTTTCTCTACATGAAGTCCAACTTGTTGGACTGGCTACATATTGTCTTTTAAAGCTAGCAATTGCCGAGTCTGTTAACTCATTTTTTAAAAATGTGATGTTAATTTAAATGATTAAATCAGCATTCTAATGCTGTGTTCGCGATAACAAGATTGCACTGATTTGGGGAAAGCGTACACATGCTCAGCCTGTGCTTGAAATAAATAAACGAATCCACCTCATCTGGAAAGCTGTGAAGGAGGGAATTCCTTCATATTTATATTTTGCCCCTTTCACATCTCTCCCTCCAACTCTGCACACACAATTTAGTGCCTTCTTGCATATAGTAATTGATCAGTTTTGATTGAGGGGATATTATTAACATTTTGAAGGAGTTTTAAACAATAACTCATTTGACATTCAGAAAGAATTATCACTGATTAGTTTTTATTTAAACTATTAGCTACTAAAAATATATATATATATATTTATATATATATATTTTATATATATATATATTTTATATATATATATATTTTTATATATATATATATTTTTTATATATATATATATATTTTTTTTGAGATGGAGTCTCACTCTGTTGCCCAGGCTGGAGTGCAGTGGTGCGACCTCAGTTCACTGCGACCTCCACTTCCCAGGTTCAAGCGATTCTCCTGCTTCAGCCTCCCAAGTAGCTGGGATTCACCACGTTGACCAGGCTGGTCTTGAACCCCTGACCTCAGGTGATCCCCCTGCCTTGGCCTCCCAAAGTAGTGGAATTACAGGCGTGAGCCTCTGTGCCACACCAAAAACATATTAAATGTTTTTAAATATTACTACTACCCCTTGTAGTAACATTCTAGCAATTACAGAATTGTTTTTATTGTTACTTTTATCATAATTTCTATTTATTAATTAAATTTTTTTTTTTTTTTTAAGACAAAGTTTTGCTCCTGTTGCCCTGGCTGGAGTATAGTGCCATGATCTTGGCTCACTGCAACCTCTGCCTCCCAGGTTCAAGTGATTCCCCTGCCTCAGCCTCCCAAGTAGCTGGGACTACAGGCACATGCCACCACACCTGGCTAATTTTTGTATTTTTAGTAGAGACAGGGTTTCACTATGTTGGTCAGGCTGGTGTCCTGAATTCCTGACCTCAGGTGATCCACCTGCCTCGACCTCCCAAAGTGCTGGGATTACAGGTGTGAGCTACCATGCCCAGCCATAATTTCTATTTATGATAGAATTATTTTCTCCCTTCTTGCTACTGCATTTGACTAGTCTAAAAAATAAAAACATTATAGGAAATGTAGACTCAGACTTATTTAACTAATATTTATAATGCCACAGAATAGATGATGGTGCCTGCAATTGTGGACCAACCCAAATGTTCTCCCACTTCTCCCCCTTTCTGGTTCACTTAGGAAATGATTCAGTTCCTGGTCATCACTGTGGGCCTGTTAAACTTGGTTTACTCTCTCCCCTCACCAAAGGGAAGACAGTTGACCCTGACTGCTGCAATTCACATTCTGCTAGAGCCTGGGGGAAAGCTGTTATCATTTGTCTTTAGGTTTATTCATAATGTTGGGTTACACATACGTTTTACATTTTTATGTAGTTAAATGTCTTGTCCTTTATGGATTCTGGCCTTGATTGCCCTTAGAAAGGTCTTTCCTCCTCCAAGATTGTGAAAATAATGTCATGTGTTCTTTGCTGGCACTTGTACGATTTCATTTTTGCATTTAAATCAGAACTTGTAAGCTGGTGGACTGTGGGACAGATCTGGTCAACATATGGGTTTTGGTTGGCCTGTCACAGAATTCTGAAAGAAATTATCTGCCAATGTTTTTTACTTAACAATCTTCTATCTTCTCATGAAAAATTTAAGATTTAGCAACCCTGGGCTTGCATTGCCATGTAGCAGTGCTCAGACAGAATTGAATAGCTTCAGCTCTTTTAAGCAGAACACAGGCTTTCTAATTCAGAACTTCCCAAGTGGTATGCCATCAAATGCTTTTCAGGTGTGCCATGATATTGATTTCCCCCCACCCCTCCCCGCAAGCCTAAAGGTCAGCCAGAGCTCCTATCTAATTTCCCCCGCAGACATCTGCTTTGTCCGTTTGCCCCAGAGACTTGATGTAAAAAAAAAAAAAAAGTTGAGAAAGCACTGACGCTTTTCAATTCGTTATAGCCCTCTGCACAGCCAGATTCACACATTTAGTTAGCTGCTTGACCCTCTTTGACTTTTTAATATTTTGATCCATATGTAGTTAACTTGAATATATTGTATATTTCATATTAATAGGAAAAGGTAAAGATGGGGGATGTTAGGGAACCATTTTTTTTTCTTTTTCTTTTTCTTTTTCTTTTTTTTTTTTTAAGATGGAGTCTCACTGTCACCAGGCTGGAGTGCAGTGGCACGATCTTGGCTCACTGTAACCTCCACCTCCCAGGTTCAAGCAATTCTCCTGCCTCAGCCTCCTGAGTAGCTGGGACTGCGGCACACACAACCATGCCCAGCTAATTTTTGTATTTTTTAGTAGAGACGGGGTTTCACCATGTTGGCCAGGATGGTCTTGATCTCTTGACCTCATCATCTGCCTGCCTTGGCCTCCCAAAGTGTTGGGATTACAGGTGTGGGCCACTGCACCTGGCTAGGAACCATTTTTTTTTTTAAGCAAAAAGCTAGACAATTGTTTCATCGTTATTTATTAAATCACCTATCTTTTTCCCGCAGATATGAATGCTAGGTCTAAATTTTATCACAGTTCTGGGGCTGTTGTTGGGCTGTCTTTTGCTCCATTGATGTGTCTTTTGGCAACTGTGGCATATTGTTTCACTGTATCTTTATATGTCTTAATATTGAGGCAGATTCTTTGTAATTCTCATTTTTAGAATTTTAATAGCTATTCATTCTCATGCTTCTCAATATACTCTGAAGTAATTAATCATTTTCTAAAAAAATTATGATTGGCATTTTGATTGGAATCCCTTTGAATTCATCAGTTAGAGTTGACTACTGTAGGCTATTAAAACATCTTCCTATAAGAATGTAGATGTCAGACTGGTGAGAATTTAAGGAGCTGAAGAAATTTTAAATTTTAATTGTAAGATTTTCGTGGAGGTCTGATTTTTCAAAAAGGTTGAGTTATTGACGTTGGTTCGTGTGTTATTTCTGGTAGATGAATCAATTATAGTGGGTAAAAGTATTATCACTGACATGATTAAAAAGATATTTTAGCTTAAAACCTAGATGACAGGTTGATAGGTACAGCAAGCCACCATGGCATGTGTGTACAACCTGCGTGTTCTGCACATGTATCCCAGAACTTAAAGTCAAAAAAATACATATATATATATTTTTTGTTTGTTTTTGAGATGGAGTCTCACTCTGTCTCCCAGGCTGGAGTGCAGTGGTGCAGTCTTGGCCCCTCCACCTCCCAGGTTCAAGCTTTTCTCCTGCCTCAGCCTCCTGAGTAGCTGGGACTACAGGTGCCCACCACCACACCTGGCTAATTATCGTTTTTTTTTTTTTAACATGTCGTCCAGGATGGTCTTGAATTCCTGACCTTGTGATCTGTAAACCACCCCCTACTTCCCGCCTCCCAAAGTCCTGGGATTACAGGCATGAGCCACAGCACCCGGCCTAAAAAAAGATACTTTATATTCTCTTACTTATTTTTTTTTTTTTGGTTTTGCTAATTATTAAGTTTGGATAGGTAACTGCCCCTTATAACATTCTAGCAATTACAGAGTGTTCTTATTATTTGTTACTTTTATCATAATTTCTGGCTCCTCACCTCCTCAGTATACTCCTTTTAATTTTAGTACCTAGTACAAGTGGTAAGCTTGGGGATATCCTTTAAAAAGTTCTATTTTTAATACACACCAGTAGCTCACTTGTTTAAATGTTTAATCATGATAGGTATTTAATCTTTTAGTTGCCCAGAAAAAAAAAAAACATTAAATTCATGTGGAACTGGTCCAGGACTAGGACATATTTGCAAAGGAAAGAGATGTATATTGAGTACGCAGCTCTAATCATTCAAACTAAATTGAAGTCTGAGCATGAACCCTTACTTTGCTCAGGGCTATCAAAAGTCATAAGCATGGACAGAATATTAATGTAATGTGTAAAGACAATATTTGTTGTAGTTCTTAGAAACAATAAGCTTATTCTGTGACTTCCAGATTTATCAGCACTTGACACTGTTGAATTTGAGCTCACTTATATATTTCTTCCCCTTCCTTCCCTCCCCCTTTTTAATAGTTCTTTCTAACAATTGTTACTGGAGTCTAACAGACTGAGAAAGGCAGACGTTGTTAGTACAGTTTAGGGCATTTCCTTTTCTTTTCTCTTTTTTTTTTTTTTTTTTGAGATGGAGTTTTGCTGTTGTCGCCGAGGCTGGAATGCAATGGCATGATCTCAGCTCGCTGGGTCCTCCACCTCCTGGGTTCGAGCGATTCTCCTGCCTCAGCCTCCCGAGTAGCTGGCACACCACCATGCCCAGCTAATTTTTGTACATTTTTAGTAGAGACAGGGTTTCACCATGTTGGCCAGGCCAGTCTCAAACTCCTGACCTCAGGTAATCTACCTGCCTCGGCCTCTTGAAGTGCTGGGATTACAGGCGTGAGCCACCGCGCCCAGCCTAGTTTAGTGCATTTTCATAAAGTGAACACGCTTGTGTAACAGATCAAGACCAGCTTTCTAGAATTCCCCTCCTATCCCCTTTCAGCTACTACCTCCCTTAAAAGTCACCACTGTTCTGACTTCTTCTAACACCCTGCATTTGTTTTGTCTGCTTTTCAATTTTATTTAAATATAATCACATAGTATATACTCCTTTATTTTATAAAGTTTCCATTCATTTTGATATTTGAAACACTGTGAGGTTTAGGGGTCAATTTGCATGACTTTTGGCTCCCCAAAAGCTTAACTACGAATTAGCCTACAGTTGACTGGAAACCTTACAAATAACATAAACAGCTGATTAACACATATTTTGTACATGTATTAAGTACTGTATTCTTACAATAAAGTAAGCTAGAGAAAAGAGAATGTTATTAAAATCATGGCTAGGTATGGTGGCTCATGCCTGTAATCCTAGCACTTTGAGAGGCTGAGGTGGGCAGACTGCTTGAGTCCAGGAATTCATTTGAGACCAGCCTGGGCAACATGGTTAAACCCTGTCTCTGCAAAAAATACAAAAATTAGCTACCTGTAGTCCCAGCTACTGACGGGTTGGGGTGGGGTAAAGGCTTGAGGTGGGAGGATTGCTTGAGCCCTGGAGGTCAAGGCTGTGGTGAGCCGAGATTACACCACTGCACTCCAGCCTAGGTGACAGAACAAGACCTGTCTCAAAAAAATCATAAGATAAAATGCATTTACTGTTCATTAAGTGGAAGTGGATCATCATAAAGGTCTTCATTTTCATCCTCTTCTTGCTGAGTGTAAGAAGAAAGTCTTAATGTCTCTGAGGCAGAAGAAAATCCACATGTCAGTGGACTTGCACAGTTCAAGCCCATGCTGTATTTTATTTCTTCTGTTCAATATATTTAAATATCTTTATCATATATTTTATATGAGGATATTACTTTCCCATCAACTTCTCATGGTCTAAGATGATAATATAATTATCCTTACTCTTTGTTCCACCTCCTTACTGTCACCTTCCCTCCAGCTAGTCTGTTTTGGTTTTATCCAGATTGATAGCATATTTTATTTTATGATTATTTGTGCCCTTGCAAGCTTTGTCTTTAAAATGACAATGAAAGTGGAAAAACCAATAAGCATTATTTACATTATTTTGATTGAGAAGGAAAATGGTGTCTAGGATTTTATTTCTCCTCCAACATCAGCCCCAAAACTACTTGAACAGAAGATTCATATTGATCAGGACTAATGAACTATCATTAACTGAATAACTTGTTCAAATTAATACCAAATTTTAAATTGCTTCATCTTTGAATAGTGCTTTTGCTTTGATTGGACTTTCTAATTTCTTTTTCCTTATTGAAGGAGAAAATGTGCCTTTTTGCCATTTCACTAATGTGTTCCCCTTCTTACTCTTTTGTATCAGCTGCTTGAAATGTCTAATTTTCTCTTTGGAATCTTGAAACTAAAATTAAATTTTACAAAGTGTGTGCTAAATCACATTCTTCTGAAATTGGGCACAGGTAACTGAAGCCAGAGAGTAAAGTTGGGATATATTCTGGGAAATTTTTACTTGAGGACAGGGGAAAATGTGTTAAGGTAAACCATAAGAATGAAAGAAATGTCATTTCAGGCTATACCACCAAATGGATGGGACATAATTTTATTGTCTTCTGCCATTCAGAGTGGGTACTGAAGTGTTTTAGGAGATTTGCTGAGATGCTTTTCAGTTTTTGGGAAGATTTGAGGGATTGGATTTTGTGAACCTTGAATCATATAGGATGGAATACTGTAGCCCTGGAAGCTCTCCTTTTCGAGTTTGAAATAATGTTTAACTCTCCTAATTGAGAAGAGTTTTCAATTATTGAGGAAGCTACAAGGTGTTAAACAGATTAACATCTATTATATGGACAGATCTTCTTTGTGCAAGTAAATCAAGGCCCAAACTTCTAGATGCTTACTAGAGAGATTAATGGCTGTAGGTCATGTTTTCCTGAAATAGTGATTGGCTTGGACATAGTAAATAGTGCACACCTGGAATTGTGAAATGGGGAAATAAGGTTTCCACATTTTCAAGTGAACTAGTTTCTGGCCTGATTTACAAGTGCAAGAATAATTCTTATACAAAACACCTTGTTTTCCTTCACTTTAGAAAATGATTGCTAACTGATAAGTATGTGTCATTGTCATATGTAGTTTAAGATGAGTCACTCAGTTTGATGGGTTTAGAAGAGTTTAGATTCAGACTTATCTGAGAAGTGAGGAAATATTTTTTGGAATTAGTTATTTCCCAAAAGGAAAGTTAAATTTTGCATATAAGGAAACACTGCTACTTAGTATTTACTCTTCTACAAGTGGCAAAATCATGTTGAAAAACAACAGAAGTAACTTTATTGAGGTATAATTTACATGCTATTTTAAGTATACAATTTAATTTTTAGTAACTTTACCGAGTTGGGCAACCGTTAGTACAATCCAGCTTTAGAACATTTCCATCTAGATGGAACTACCTGATTACAGTTAATCCCATTTTCATTCCCAGTCCCAGGTAACCATTAATCCTCAATAATTTTGCCTATTCTGGACATTTTATATAAGTACAATCGTACAATATATGAGTTTTTGTGACTGGCTTCTAAGGATAAAGTTTTCAAGATTCATCCATATTGTAGCATGTATCAGTTTTTTAGTCTTTTTTATTGCTAAATAATATTCCATTGCACAGATGTGCCATCTTTGTACTATTTGTCAGTTAATGGACATTTAGGTAGTATCCACTTTTTTGTTTTTATGAACAGTGTTCCACATGTGTTTTTATTTCTTTTGGGCAGATGTTTAGGAGAGGAATTGCTTGCCTCTAAGGTAGGTTTCTGTTTAGAGTCATCTTTATTCTAAGCTCACAAGCCATTGTGCCCAAGGGTCAGTTTTGTTTATTTGCATGTACTTTTTCTCTCTGTCTTTAGCCCTGAACTCCCTACTAAGGCTAAGAGTTGGAGGAGAATGAATTAATGTTAATAATTATTTTGTGCCTTCAGTATAATGGACACTAGTCCAGGCATTTGGCATTATATCATTTTAGGTGATGAACTTGGTCCAGGTGGTAGATAAGATGAACACTGAGTTGAATTGCTGGGGATAACATTGTCTTTGTAGGGATACTAATTTTATACTGTCTAGATGTGGGAAAGAAACATTTTTCTTTCTGGAGGCCTTCCATTGTAACAGTACTTTTCTTCTGAAGCCATAGTAGTCAGCCTCCTTTAGGAAGAAGAGAATTTCAGTTCCGGTTTCTCCTGTTTTGCAGAAGCTGGGGAACCATTATTTCAAAATCTGAGTCATGTTTTCTATGCTCTGTAAGGTGTTCATATTAGTAGCCTAATTTTACTGGAGAAAGCAAAGGCCTGCAGAGACCTTCATAGCTGAGTATGTGAATCAGACTATGGAGAATGCTGGGACAACTAGGTCATTTCCGGTTGGAATTTTTTTTTTCCTTATTTCTTGAGACGAAATCTCACTCTGTCGCCCAGGCTGGAGTGCAGTGGTGCGATCTCCGCTCACTGCAACCTCTGCCTCCCAGGTTCAAGCAATTCTCCTGCCTCATCCTCCCAAGTATCTGGGTCTACAGGTGCATGCCACCACACCTGGCTAATTTTTTATTTTTAGTAGAGACAGGGTTTCACCATGTTGGCCAGGCTGGTCTCAAACTCCTGACCTCGGGTGATCCTCCCGCCTCAGCCCCACAAGGTGCTGGGATTACAGGCCTGATCCCGCTAAGCTACCACGCCCAGCCCTGAGCCACTGTGCCTAGCCCAATTTTGCCATACTTAAAGAAACAAAAAACAGGCCGGGCGCGGTGGCTCAAGCCTGTAATCCCAGCACTTTGGGAGGCCGAGACGGGCGGATCATGAGGGCAGGAGATCGAGGCCATCCTGGCTAACACGGTGAAACCCCGTCTCTACTAAAAAATACAAAAAACTAGCCGGGCGAGGTGGCGGGCGCCTGTAGTCCCAGCTACTCGGGAGGCTGAGGCAGGAGAATGGCGTAAACCCGGGAGGCGGAGCTTGCAGTGAGCCAAGATCGCGCCACTGCACTCCAGCCTGGGCGACAGAGCGAGACTCCGTCTCAAAAAAAAAAAAAAAAGAAAAAAAGAAACAAAAAACAAAAAAAACACTATCCTTTTTACTTCTTTTCTTTGCTGAACTATTTTAGAGCAAATTCCACTTCACTTCTGCATACTTTATGTGCATCTCTAAAAATATATGGATATTTCCCTACATGAATACATACCAGTCTCACACCTAATAAAATTAACATCTTGGATTCATCTAATACGTAGTCTATCTCTGAACTTTCTTCTTTTTCTTTTTTTTCGTTTTTGAGACGAAGTTTCACTCTTGTTGCCCAAGCTGGAGTGTGATGGTGCAATCTGGGCTCACTACAACTTCTACCTCATGGGTTCAAGTGATTCTTCTGCCTCAGCCTCCCGAGTAGCTTGGATTATAGGCGCACATCACCACGCCTGGCTAATTTTTTGTGTTTTTAGTAGAAACGGGGTTTCACCATGTTAGCCAGTTGGTCTCAAACCGCTGACCTCAAGTGATCTGCCCACCTCAGCAGATCCCAAAGTACTGGGATTACAGGTGTGAGTCACCATGCCCGGCCCCAAACTTTCTAGATTGTTTTAAAATGTCTTTTAAAATTGTTTTTGGCTGGGTGTGGTGGCTCATGCCTGTAATTCCAGCATTTTGGGAGGCCAAGGCGGGTAAATCACCTAAGGTTCAGGAGTTCGAGACCAGCCCAGCCTACATGGTGAAACCCCATCTCTACTAAAAATAAAAAAAATTAGCAAAGTGGGGTGGCATGACCCTGTAGTCCCAGCTACTCAGGAGGCTGAGGCAGCAGAATCGCTTGAACCCAGGAGGCAGAGATTGCAGTGAGCCGAGATTGTACCACTGCACTCCAGCCTAGGCGACAGAGTAAGACTCTATCTCAAAAAAATAAATAAATAAAATAAAAAATAAATAATAAAATTGTCTTCATCCTGATTCAAGGAAACCAAAGTTCACATATTGCATTAGGTTTTGTCTCTTGAGTCTTAATCTAGAGCAGCATTTACTCTATTTACTTGTGGGGTGGGAGCATTTACTAGTTAAGGAAACAGAGTTGAATGTATGTCCTACTTTGTGGATTTGTTTGTTTCCTATTAATGTGTTTAACTTGTTTCAATATACCAGTAGTTCTTAACGGAGGACAATTTTGTTTCCCTCTCTTCCAGGGGACATTTGACAATGTCTAGAGAGATTTTTAGTCATCACAATCTAGTGAGTAGAGGCCAGGGATGCTATTAAACATCTACAATGCACAGAATGGCCCCCACCACAAATAATTTTCTGGTTTCTAATGTCAATAGTGCTGAGATTGAGAAACTGTCAACCTATCCCATGTATTTCCTGAAGAATGAAGTTAGCACTAAAAGCTTGGTTAGATTCAAGATAACTCTTTTTGCTTAAAATAGTTTAATTGCCCAGGAGTGCTGGTATTCTGTTTTGATCTGGGTGTTGGTTACAAGAGTATATCATTCTGTGAAAATTTATATGTGACCTCTGCACTTTAAGAAATGTATGTTATTTTTAATTTTAAAAGTTTACATTAAAAAAAGAAACCTCTTTAGTTGTATTGGGTCCCTTCTTCTTTTTGTCTACTACTTCACACTTCTTAAATAGTTCAATAAATCTTTAAAGCCTCATTCCCTTTTAAAGTTCCTTAATAGTCATGTTTTTTTTGTTGTTGTTTGTTTGTTTTTTGTTTTTTTGTTTTTTTCCAATGTGAGAGACTGGTAGAGATGGGGAAAAAATGGGTGCCTTTTGAACCCATTGTTGGGATGGCTGAGTGTCTGTTAGGGAATTCAGAGTGCTGGTACTTTCCTTGCTCTGGAGAAAATTGCAGAGTTGCCCTAAGGGAGGGACACCTAAATGATAAGTAATGTTAGGCCCCTTGGGTTTTCTGTGAAAGCTTAAAGGAGAAAGTCATTCCAGATGGGATGGTTTGAAAGCAGAGACTGGCTTTCATGAGCTGTGGAATTTGGGAAAGGGGCATTCTGGGCCAAAAGAACCAGGGAAGGTAAGGAATGCATTAGGGGTGTGCTGGGAACCTTTTCTTGAGGGATGTCTTAAAGCCAGCTTCTCTCCTCTGTCTCTGATAAATAATTGGAAGGAAAGGCAATGAATTTTTTTCTGACAGTTGGTTCTAACTGGGGGCCAGGGCCTCGTTTGCAAATGAAAGGACTGCTGTTGGAGTAGTTGAAATCACAATGGGCCCTGACTCTTTTCACATCAAAGTGTAAAAGAATCTCCAGGGGTGATAAATGGGGGCTGCTGGACTCATTACTTGTAAACAAAGCTGAGGGATGACCTCTACATTTTTTTTAATTAAAGGAAAACAGGGTTTCCTAGTGGTGAGCATGGGCCTGCTCTCCGTTTGAATTTTGACTGTTCACACTGGAAAAGATCTTTGTTGAGGTTACAAGGGAGCTGCCACTGTCTCCCAGGATTTACTCCAAATCTCAAACACTACTGGAAAAATGCTGTGCCTAGGACGGCCCTGCAGGTATCCCGCGTGTGTTGAGAATTGAAGTGCAGTGGGTTCTGCTGTGTTATTGTTACAGTAAAGTGGAACAGGGCGGGATTTCTGAGTGCTGCTCCTCTCGGGAGACTGAGGGCTCCTTTACTCCTGTTCCCACCCAACATCAGCAGGAAAACTCCTTTATTCCTGTGCAGTGTAGAAAAAGGTTCGTTTTTAAGTAAATTCTTAGCTCTTTGTAAAAGAAGTCCAAAGGCAGTGGTTTTAGAGTTTAAAGATAGTATTTCTTTTTATTTGTGTAGTTACAAGGCTTTGAATATGATCAAAACCTTTAACCAAAACTAAAGTATGTGCATACTTTATGGTGTTGAAAGCAACACTATTAAAAATAGTACAACATTTTATGGGATTAAGATAGCAAATTGCTGCCTAAATTCAGCCTGCAGTTAAGGCCCACCTTCAGTAAACTCTCCTTGTGTAGTCAGCTCCTCACCAAGCTTATCTCTTACTGTTTTTCCACTTGGCTTCTCTGTTGCGGTCAGTCCAAGCCCTAACCGGATTTTAAACAACTGGAGGTCAGAGACTGCCCTTTGTAACCTGAGTGGAACTGGTAAGGCACTGGGCACCCAATAATTCTAATGTATTTACTGACTTTCCACATGTTTAGTAATCACCGTCTGAGCCTATCTTCCAAGCAAGTTGTGAGACTTGAGAAAGGAGCAGAGGTCACAGCTGGCAAGGAGCACAGCATCCCTGGATGGTTGTCAGAGAGAAGCTGTCCTCCAGCTGAAATGTTTCCAACTACACATAAGAGTATTGAAGGCCTTCCATTCCGCTTTGATATCAGAATGGTGAAAATGTGGGAGACACCACAAATTAACCCTGCTTTCATGAGTACAGATACCCACGGCAGTATTTAATTCAATAAGCACAGTGACCAGACGAGACCTGTGCTAAGTATTTGAAAGGCACGCTTTCAATCACATAACTCCCTGTGAGGTTCTGTTGTACAGATGAAAAAGGGAAAAGAAAGGTTAACTGACTCATCAGTGGCTAGCTTCCTTCCAACACCGGACCCTCAAGTCCCTGTTCCATTTTGTCTTTGTAGAAGCTGGTGGCAAGGATATGATTTCTGAGCTCTGGTTTAAAACTCTGAGTCTTGGGCCACAGATCTCTAGCTGACTCTTCTTTTTTGACATGAATGAGATAAAAAGTTGTTCCTGGGAGATAGTTTCAGCATGGCTACAGTAGTCAGAGAAATGTGCATCTTTTCCAATGAAGGAACAAAGCTGATTTCTTTGCACTGGGACATAGTGGGGGTGTGAGAAGGGGAGGCTGGGTGATGAGATAGGGGTCACTAGTGAGCCATATGGCAGGAAAAAGATGAAAAGATTAGTTACCAAAAAAGAAAAAAAAAATTAAGGAATGGAGGTGGTTCCCATCCTAAATTAGAATCTCCCCAGTTTACCTCTCAGAGCTCTTTTCATCGCCGCGGTGAGATGATGTGTGCTCTCCGAGAACACTTTGTGGTCTGTTACAGCATTGCACAGATGTCAGGTGGCTGCCCTGTTAATAAATCAACCTCTCAACGGTTAGAAGTTGTAGCAGTTCTCGTTTTAGATTATCTTTCAACATCCGGCAGAGGCTTACTGTCCCCCGCAGAGCACTTGGTAAATGAGATATGAAATTGTCCTTTAAGAATGGAGGTTTAATTTTCCAGTATGACAGAGTATTTAATAAATGAGAGTGGAGACTATATTTTATTTGTCTAAAATATATATTTTGAAAAATTTGTTCCTCAGTAGCTTGTAAAGGACAAAGGGAGTTGAGAGCAAAGGGAATGCACGAGGTGAGATAGGAGGATATTTGGAACAGTTATTGTTTCATTGGTTTTTTGTTTGTTTGTTTTTCTGTCTCATGTCCTCAACCTGCAGAAGTGACTCTGGTGAGTGGAACACTTCTTACAGGCTCCCTGGGACCCTGCCACTAAATTTTCAGCTGGAGAGGCAGCCTAATTAGGAGAGTTTGCTTTGAAATCAGTTGTATCTGGGTTTGAGTGGTATCCCCATGAGACAGGTAATGCTGGGCAATTTTCTTAACCTCTCTAAACTCTAGTTCTCTCATTTGTAAACTAAGGATCATAATGAGGACTAAATATATACATTCATTTAAAGCCCACAGAGTGCTTGGTACTCAATTGACATTTAATAAATATTAATTTTCTTCCCTTTCTGTTGACTTGCCTTTGATAATTTCAGCACCTAGGGTGTGGAGAATTTGAACTTCATGATGTTCATAGAACACCTGAGGTTTAAAAGTTTGGGTTTCGTTGGGCAGTACAGGGAAAGCAGCCTTCCCGTGCTCTGAGACCCAACTCTGAAGCATTGTCTGGGACCAGCGCCTGGCACTGTGTGTGAACTGTGTAATCACATGTTCCTGCCAACTGTGAGTTCAGGTGGTGATGAGTCTGATTTTCGTTACTCTGGAACTTATATTATTAAGAGTTTGGGTAATTTGAAATGGTAGGTGACACTATGAATTAATTTCTCAATAAAATTCCCATTTCATATTTCTTACTAAAATATTACTTTAAGATATAGTTTAGGGTACATATGAAGATAAGTGTAGGGCACGCGCGGTGGCTTATGCCTGTAAAACTCAGTGCTTTGGGAAGCTGAGGTGGGTGGATCACTTGAGGCCAGGAGTTCGAGACCAGCCTGGGCAACATGGTGAAACATCATCTCTACAGGAAATAGAAAAATTAGCCAGGCGTGCTGGCACACATCTGTAATCCCAGGTACTTGAGAAGCTGAGGCATGAGAATTGCGCGCACCTGGGAGACGGAGGTTACAGTGAGCTGAGATCGCACTACTGCACTCCAGCCTAGGTGACAGAGTGAGACTCTGTCTCAAAAAAAAAAAAAAAAAAAAAAAAAAAAAAAAGATAACTATGTGTAAAGAAACTAGGTATTCATTTAATAATACTTTTTACCCTTTTAGGTCAAGTAAATAGAAATCATATATTTCCTTCAGGTTAGTTTGATTTTAAGTGGAAGTTCTCTGTTCTTAAGATAATCCAATATTCATTCATTCATCAAAGACTTTGTGGAGAGCCTTTGATGTCAAAAGTGTCAACTAGGAACTAGGGAGAGGGGATGAGAAGAAAAACTGGTATCATGGGGGAGGGAAGGAACTGGGGTGGAGGTAGATTAGTCCACAGGGAGTTGACATTAGAGCTTGCGTTCAGGTTACTATGTGCAGGTATTACCATCTACTTTTGTTCATCTAATGCTTTAAACTTTTTAAAAAGCTTATTCCTAGTCCAGTATTGCACTTTAACCTTATAAAGATCTTGTAGGGTAGATCAGGCAGGTATTTCTATTTGAAGTTTAAAGGGATTAAGTGGTTTGCCAATGATCCCAGGGTTAATAATGAAACTGTTTTCTCAACCTGGAGTGAGTTTTCTCTCCCTTTTCCAGCTCCTCAGTCTATTGATATCCTAGTCATCCTTTAAGATTCAGCTGAAATACCACCTTTTCTGTTTTTTTGAGACAATGTCTCACTCTGTTGTCCAGGCTGGAGTGCAGCATTGCACAATCACGGCTCACTACAGCCTCAGTCTCCTGGGCTCAAGTGATCTTCCCACCTTGGCCTCCCAAATGCTGTGATTACAGGTGTGAGCCACCATGACTAGACTGGTTTTTTTTTTAAATATAATTTTTTTGTAGACCTGGGATCTCACCATGTTGCCCAAGCTGGTCCTGAACTTCTGGCCTCAAGCAGTCCTCCTGCCTCAGCCTCCCAAAGTGCTGGGATTACAGGCATGAACCACCATGCCTTGGGTTGTTGTAGTTTTTTGTTTTTTTTTTGAGACCGAGTCTCGCTCTGTCACCAGGCTAGAGTGCAGTGGTGCGATCTTGGCTCACTGCAGTCTCTGCCTCCCGGGTTCAAGCCATTCTCCTGCCTCAGCCTCCTGAGTATCTGGGATTACAGGTGCACACCACCATACCCAGCTGATTTTTTTTATTTTTAGTAGAGATGGGGTTTCACCATGTTGGCCAGGATGGTCTCAATCTCCTGACCTCATGATCTACCTGCCTTGGCCTCCCAAAGTGCTGGGATTATAGGTGTGAGCCACCGCACCCAGCCGCCTGGGTTGTTCTATACATCTTTATTGTTATTCCTCTATCATAGCTTAATATTTTTAAATATTAAATTTCTGTTTGCATTATTGTATGATTTCTCTCTCCTGATTAGACACAGACTAATAAAACCTTTAGTAATTATTTTCCTCCATATCATATATCCATCTGAGTTGTAAATGTCTTTTATACCAAAGACCTATTTAATCCTTCAGCAATATCTCTGTGTTTTGCAAATAACCAGCAATTAATGAGTGATATGAGTTTGCCGCTATTGGAGTTATTGTTGCTGTCATAGAGAGATGGAGGAGTGCTGATGTGGAGGGTGGTTATAATGGGTATTTATTTGCCCTTTCTTAGAAAAACAACCCAAAGTTCTTACTCTGTTACTAATGGGTTAACTTAGTGTTGCTGTGAAAAAGTCTGTAACTGTTAAGACAATTACTCGTTGTTGACTCAACTGTTGAAAACTACATTTTAAGGCATCTATATAAAGTCTTCAGAATTATGTAAACAGTGATTTACTGCTACCTATTTGTCTTCATTGACCTTTTAAAAACAAATTGCTTGAAAGTACAGGCAAGCCTTAGAGCCAGTGGTGCCTACAAGTTACCTGTATTTCACTTTTCAGGCTAATTTGTCAATGTCTTCTCACAGCAGTGCTTTTGTCTGTTTTAACCAGGCTGTTTGGTTTGGGTTAATGTTCAGTTTCTACACACACTTGCTAAGCTTTTTCTCTTATCCACCTAATAGCAAAAGAGAAGTGAAGGGTATAGCCCATAGAGGGAATTCCCCCTCTTCATTTTGCATTCTAAGTCTGTATCTAGGAGAGCATTGTAGCCAGAAAAAAACTCAGGAGTATTGTCTGTATTTTGAAGATATTTGCTCCAAGATGGCTCATAGAAAAAAAAAAAAAATTGGTAGTATCATTATTAGGCTAATGGGCATTTTTGACTCCCTAAGAGTTACTTGGCTCAGTCAGTCTGCTGGTTGAGGCTTTTGGATTTGCTGATTGTAACCCATAGGTATTTGCATATGCCTTCTCTTCTCCAAAGGCCTTTCTCCTGCATCAGTGCTTGTGATTGCTCAATTCACTGCACCCCTGTCCCTTACACCCACTCACATGACCTTCTCATACTAATGCCTTTTCACACTTCAGCAAGGTTTCTCCTTAATGAAGACAAGGTGCATTAAACTTCCCAGTTCAGAAAATTGGTTAGGGTAATGATATGTATGAAATAAAGTATTTTTAGTTTCTTTTTAAGAGAACTCAGAGCTGACATCCATTGATTCAGGCACTGAATGTGGTTTTTGGTGTGCTGTATTCTCCCCACTTCCCCAGGGTGGTAATTAGTTTCTTTCTTTTCTTTCCTTTCCTTTCCTTTTCTTTTCCTCTTTCTTTCTTTCTTTCTTTCTTTCTTTCTTTCTTTCTTTCTTTCTTTCTTTCTTTCTTTCTTTCTTTCTTTTTCTCTTTCTTTCAAGTTCTGGGATATGTGCAAGGTGATAGTTTCTACAGTAAGATAATAACTTGATAATCTGAGAAATATGCATCTTACACACATACCCCCACCCTAAATGGAGGTACTACGGTATATTTTGCACTTCAGCAAATGCTCAGCACCTACTGTGTGCAGAGTGATATATATTGAATTTTGTGCTTGATGCAGTCAATCCTTCCTCTTCTCTGATTTCTGAGACACATCCTGGCTCGTCTGCCTTGCGATTCTGATGAGGCCCTCTCAATTTCTCACCAAACTTCCTTTTATCTTGCTTGATAAAAGTTGGCATTCCTGAAATCTCTGTCCCTGATTTGCTTTATTTTTATCCTCTGGATTTTCTCTGTATAATCTTTCATAGTGGCTTCACCATCCCCCAATGGGTGATTCCAATATCTGCATTTTCAAACCAGGAAAGCACTGTAGCTCCCCAAAAAGCAGAAATATTGTGTATATTTTGAAGATATTTGCTCCAAGAGATGGCTCACAGGAAAAAAATCATAGTATCATTACTAGGCTAATGGGCATTTTTGACTCCTTAAGAGTTACATGGCTCAGTCAGTCTGCTGGTTGAACCTTTAAGATTTGTTGATTGTGGTGCATGGACATCTTCCTCTACTTCTCTAGATTTAAGCCATTATCTCCCATTCTAATTTAATCACTCTTCCTCTTCTGTTCCATAATAATTAGGAGAAACTTTGTTATACGAGGAAGTTTCCCATACATTCATTTTGCTTCTCTAGTTAAAAACTTCCAGAGCACCATATCGCCTACATTTTAGAGTTTGATTCCCTTAGTGTGGCATTCAGTCCCTTTATCCCCTGGGCCTCAGCTTGTTTTTCAAGTCTCATCTCCCATCACTACTGTCCTTCTCTCAACCTTGGTGCCTTGCTTTAGAGAAGATCTCTCAATTCCACATACAGGCTTTTGTCATTCAGGTACTGTGCCTTGGCATATACTATTCCTTCCTCCCATCCCTGCTTCATCAGTCCATTCTTTGATCTGTGAGTGCTATCAGGGAAATACAGGGTTTTACAGGAACATATAGGAGTAATACCTCAGTGTAGATTTGAGGACTAATCAGAGAAGACTTCTTAGAAGAGGCAGTTAGGCAGAACATTGATGTATGTTTAGAGTTGAAAAAGTTGGGTGGAGGAATGGATAAAAGAGAGATGTGTGTTCCAGATAGAGGAACCATACTTGTGAAGACTTGGGCAAAAAGAAAAAACAAAACAGAAGCAAACCATAGGGTCGTTTTGAGGAACTGAATGAAGTTCACTGTAGCTGGAGCAGAGAGCACCAGGTCAGGAAGTGAGCTGGTGAGCCATGCTAAGAAATTTGACCATATATTTAAGGTAATGGGAAGCCATCAAACTATTTTAAATATGTTAGTGGTTTAATATGATTTTAAAAGGTCACTTGTCAAATGGAGAATGGAGTTTAGTGGGACATAGCCAGGAGCAGAAGCAAAGCAACCCATTGTGGGGATATGAAGTAAGTAGTGCATGGGAGAGCTGGAGAGAATCCAGTGGGCTCTGGATGATTTTTTTTTTTTTTTTTTTTTTTTTTTTTTTTTTTTGGTAAACAGTGAGAAAAGATAGGTAGATTGGATGCATGAAAGAGGAGACTCAAGAACAATTCTTAATCGTTGGTTTTGTCACTGGGAGATGCTGTCATCAAGATGGGAAAGACGGAGGGCGGTACAAGTTCCTTTTTGAGTAGTCCAGGTTTGAAATGCCTGTGAAAATCCTGGCAAGTGGCGATGTTAAGTGGGCAATTGGTTCTCTAAGTCTAGAGTTCATTGGGGAAGGTCTGGGCTTAACACACAATTTATTCAGTAGAAAATGAATCACAATTGTGCATGAGATTTCCCAACAGATGAGAGTGCTCAGGAACTTGAACTACGTAGCAACTTAGTGGGAACTAAGTAGCAGAGAAGGCTTAAGGTGGTTGAGATGGAGCTGATAAAGAAGCTGACAAAACCCAGGAGAGTACTGGGAGCCAAGGGAGGAGCAGGTGGGGAGGAGAGGTTCAGAACATCAAATGCTGTTAAACTATGGATTCAGTCACCTCTTCCGTGAAACCTCCTCTCTCACCCTCAGGCAGTAATGGTCTCCCATTTCTCAAAGATACAACCTTTTATTATGGCATTTAAACTGTTTTTGTTTTTATCTTCCTCACAAGATTCTGTCATTGGACAGCTGATTATGAGCTAGCAGATACAGTAGAAATTCAATCAATTAATACATTAAATAATTTATAGAAGAATGATTATTGGCCTCTGCCCTCAAGAAATGGTTATGTCTTCTTAGTGATTTGCCTGTTTTTTGTCTCCCTGGATTAAGGATGTATTTTTGAAAATATATTGACATTCCTTCATAGATGTTTGTACAGTTTTCAGTACTCACGATGGCAGAAGTGTGATATTTCGACTGTGCCCTATTCTATGCTGGGCAAAGACCTCAAGAACAAAACTCCTGTGACCTTAATAGGGGTCTTACACTGAGGGAGTATGGGAAATAGCAACTCTTGTAAAAATAAGCTGGTCAGTGGGTGGTAGGTAAGCTGAGGGAAAAAGATTTACGAGCAACATCCTGTTCTGGGATCACTGCTGGGGACGGAAGAGGGGGAGAAACTGCTATATAAATCACGAAGGCAGCTCAGGAAATAAAGTCTGCCATTGGAGGATCTCAGGGGGACCCTTTATGGATATCTTTTGCATAACACATGGGCGAAGGAGAATCAATAGGTGTCACTCTTCTTAAGCCCATGTGGGGGTTGGTGCTGGGTTGGGATCATTCATCTTTCATAAGGGAAAAAAGGAGCAGAATATGACAGTAAGATGGCATGGTGGGCCCCAGAGTCATCTCTAGTTTTGTAGTTGCTGGCTGGATTGTGAAGGAAAAAGGAGAGAGAATGGGCCATTTTGCAGGAGCAGAAGATTGTCTTCATTGGTCTTAGGTCTCACGTGGTAGCCTCTCCACAGAGCGCCTCCTTGTTCCTTCAGGTATCTGCATCAGTTTCTGCTCAGTTCAGGATGTGTAGGTGACATACTGTCTTGACCAGAGGGGGCATTTGGCTTGAGATTTTTTTTATTTTCAAATGAAAGACAGTTGAGCCCGGGCACGGTGGCTAACGCCTGTAATCCCAGCACTTTGGGAGGCCGAGGCAGGTGGATCACGTGGTCAGGAGATCAAGACCATCCTGGCTAACATGGTGAAACCTCGTCTCTACTAAAAATACAAAAAATTTGCCGGGTGTAGTGGCACGTGCCTGTAGTCCCAGCTACTCGGGAGGCTGAGGCAGAAGAATTGCTTGAACCCAGGAGGCAGAGGTTGCAGTGAGCTGAGATTGCGCCACTGCACTTCAGCCTGGGCAACAAAGTGAGCTTCCGTCTCAAAAAAAAAAAAAAAAAAAAAAAAAAAAAAAAAAAAAAAAGACAGTTGAATCGGTTTATCAATAGGGTGTTAGATTCTATGTTATGATGTACCTACAAAATAGAAATGAAATCGTTGTTAAAAAAGGGTGAGATAGTTATATGTGCATCAAGATTGCATGATACAGTATACAAATTACAGAATAGAATCAAAGATATCTTATTTTTATGGGTAGGAAGTTAGAGCTATATCTACCTAGATAAACACATGCATAGAACAGGTCTGAAAGGAGATGCACCAACTCTAGCAACATTAATCTTTTGGGGGAATGTAATTATTTAGTTTTTTTTTAATAGGATAACTTTTAAAAATATATACATGGAAGGGTAATATTTGTTGTTTGTTCTTTTCCCATAATGTACATGTATCGGTTTTATAGTTTAAGATATTAAAGTGGGCCAGGCATGGTGGTTCACACTTGTAATCCCAGTACTTTGGGAAGCTAAGGCAGCAGGATTGCTTGAGGTGAGGAGTTCCAGACCAGCCTGGGTAACATGGCAAGACCTCGACTCAAGAACAACAACAACAACAACAACAACAACAAAGATACTGAAGTGGAAACACTTCCTAGAATGTTATTTGAAGAAAATGAAGGAATGAACCCCCATCCCGCTGCCTCCCTCAGAAGATAAAAATGTTGCTCTTTTACTTAACGGTACATATTTTTATTTTTAGTTAAAAATATCTGGAGTGCTTCTTGCATTCTAGGTATTGTTCTATGTAGGGAGGATGCAGTAGCAAAACAAGACAAGGAGATCCTGCTTTCCTGGAGTTTCCATCCTAGTGTGTATGGGTAAACATGTATTATAGATGAAAAATAAACGTGAGTCTTATCAGGGTTATAAAGCAGGTTTGGTGAGGGTAAAGAGTGTCAGCTGGATGAGGGAAAAGTGTTCTGTTTTATATCCACTCATCAGGAAAGGTGCTGCTGCTAAGGTTATGTTCGAGCAGAGACCTGAGGAAGTTTGCCAGACAGAACTGGAGCCGGGAGTGGAGGGAATTTTGCAGTTAAGGGGGAGCTTGTGCATAAACCCTGAGGCAGTGTGTGCTTTGTATTTTTGTGGAAGAGCAAGGTAGCCAGTAAGGCTGGAGCAGAATGATGAGGAGGACAGTGTTTGGGATGAGATTTGGGAGCTGGAATGAGGCCAGATTGCAGAGGGCCTTGTAGGTTATTGGAAAGTTGTTGGACTGAGAGAGAAAGCCATTCGAGGGTTCCACCAGAGAAGTAGCACTCTTCAAATGCCCTTTAACAGGATCACTTGGAAGCTTTATGGAGTTTACACTGCAGTGAGCATGGGAAAAGCATGGTAGAGGAAACTGTCCTTGCAGTGGATGGGGATTATCTTTCCCTCTCATTTTACTAATGGAGAAAGTCAAATGTTTGGCACAGGAACATAAAACATTGTAAGTAGGGACCAGGTCCTGAGTTTTCCCAGTGGTCACTTGAGTGCTCTATTTTTCAGAGGAAGCTATCTGGGAATTTCTGTTTTCTAGCATGCATTATAACATGTTATTTTTAATACCTAGGTCTCTGATCAGTTTTTGTGACTATTGCCCATGATGCTGTATAGTATGTCCAGGGATTCTGGCCTCAGTCTTCTTCTTGCATGAAGATGATCCCTCTGATTTATGATATTTTCTAGAATTCTGGGTCAGAGTATGAGTTAGTATCACTTTTTCCATAACAAGGTGGGAATGCACCCACACATTTGGTTCTTGCCAGCAGGCATTAAGCAATAGTTTAGCTTACCTTGGAACCAGCTGTTCCTTGCAGATGCACTGATATTGAGGGTACACTTGTCTATTATAAGGCTGGTAAATTAGAGTTTGCTTTATCGAAGGTCTGCTGTGTGCAAAGCACTGTGCTGCATTCTTTTAGAGCTGTAAGATAAATATCAACACTGTATCTCTAAGGAGCTTGCAGTCTGTTGGACACCATGGGCAAAAACACTAATGTTAGAGTTGCAAGATGATGTGGAAGCACAAAGGAGATAGAGATGAATTATGAGTGGACAGTATGGGAAAGTCTTCATGAATGAGACAGCAAGTATTTCAACTGGGTGATAAAGTTTGAAGGGGCGCTAGGTAGATTGGCTCATGCCTATTATCCCAGCACTTTGGGAGGCTAAGACTGGAGGATCACTTGAGCCCAGGAATTCAAGACCAGCCTGGGCAACAAAGTGAGACTCCGTCCTATCAAAAAATTCAAAAAAATTAGCTGAGAATGGTGGCACGTACCTGTAGACCCAGCTATATGGGAGGTTGAAGTGGGAGGATCACTTGAGCCCAGGAGGTCGAGGCTGCTGTGAGCTGTGATTGCACTGCACTCTAACCTGGGCAGAGCCAGAGCTTGTCTCAGGAAAAAAAAAAAAAAAAAAAAGTATGAAGAGTAGAAAAGCAGGCATTTCATGCTTAAGGGAGAGCCAGAGAAGTGACATGGAAGGAAAACGGGTCTGTTACATTTCCTTCCATTGCCAGAATGGTCTGTTATAGCTGAGGTTAAAGTATTTTTAAGAGAAATGAAAGTGGAAGGCGGTGGGAAAGAAAGACCGAAAAGTAGATGGGGCCATTCCATCTAAACTTGAACTGTCTTCTGTGGTAGTCATTGGCCATATGTGACTTGTGAGCACTTAAAATGTGGCTGGTTAGAGTAGAGATGTCTTGTCTTGGTAATACACACAGATTTCGAAGACTGGGGGAAAATGTGAAATATCTCAACTTTAATTACAAGTTAAAATGAAGACAGTTTTGGGTTATAAATTTAATGTTATTTATATTTATTTTATTTTAATTTATCTTGAGACAGAGTCTCGCTGTATTGCCCAGGCTGGAGTGCTATGGTGTGATCTCAGCTTACTGTAACCTCCGCCTCCTGGGTTCAAGTGATTCTCCTGCCTCAGCCTCTCAAGTAGCCGGGATTAGAGACGTGCACTACCACACCCAGCTAATTTTTTTGAATTTTTAGTAGAGACAGGATTTTGCTATGTTGGCCAGGCTGGTCTCAAACTCCTGGCCTCAAGTGATCTCCCCGCTCCTGCCTCCCAAAGTGCTGGGATTACAGGCCTGATCAGCACACCTGGCCTAATATTATTTAGATCTATTCCACTCCTTGCTTTTTTAACCTTTTTAATGTGGCTACTTGCAAATTTAAAAGTACATTAGTAATCCCCATTATATTTCTGTTGGTTATAGCTGATCTAGGTTAGGGCTAGTAGCCCTAGAAGAGGGATTGAAAGCAGGGTGAACAAGATAAAAGGGAAAGGGAGAGAAGAAATTGAGAAAGGAGAATCTCTGGGATTTGTAGGAGTTTGTGTGGGAGGGGTCAAAGATACTGCTTCGGCTTCTGACCTTGGTGTTGCAATCAACTTGGAGTGCACTGCTGCACGGAGGCAGTGAAGGGCGGCGGACGATGATTTCACTTTGGGCCTGTTGATCCTAGGCTGTGCTGTAGGGAGATTCCTTTGGCAGCCAACTGTGGAGTGGATTAGCGTTGGCAGAGCTGGAGGTGGGGAGACCAGTTTGGTTGGATCCCATGCCCATTACACCTGGCTGCTGCAGCCTTTTGTATAAGGGGCAGGATGAGGGTGAGGTTTCCGTGTGGTGTACTATAGACATAATCTGCAGAATTGCTTGATCGTTTGTACTGAATTTTACATTGGGCTTCTCAATTCTGCATCAGTTGGTCTCATAATTTTTTTCTCCCTTAAATTACTATACCCCTTACAGTAGATAAAAAAAGTATGTAAGTTATGGTATGGCCAACATTTTTTAATGTATTGAATTTGGATTGGTATAGCAACTTGTCTTTTTCCTTATTTATTTCTGGAAGCAGATTGATTTAGTAAAGAGAAAGGAAGTATCCAGATAACAGGTCTGCTGATTTCTTACCTAGACTCAGAAAATGTTTGTTATGAGGGCCTGCCTCTTCCAGAGTTAACGTTTTCTCTCCTCTCCTCTCCTTCTTTCATGCTACAGATACTTATTGAAGATCTGCTGTCAGATGATGCATTAAAATCTGATAGATCAAAGACAATCTATGGGAGAGAATAGGAGAATAGAAAAATGGGAGTCCCTTTTCTGTTTAACCTGGCAGATAAGCACACAGCCAAATTGTGAAACAGTGTGATAAATGCTCTAGCAGAAGAGCAAATAAAGTGTTAAAGGATCATAGAAAACAGCAAAGTGTCATGCATGAGATCTTTCTAATAAGAACTGTGGTTTTTCTTTTTCTCTTTCTTTTGGGGCCCTTCGGGTCAGGCCATCTTACTTGGAGCAGTGCTATGGCAGAATTCAACTTATTTATTTGTTTATTTTTGAGATAGAGCTTTTGCTCCTGTTGCCCAGGCTGGAGTGCAGTGGTGTGATCTCGGCTCACTGCAACCTCCGCTTCCCAGGTTCAAGCCTTAGCCTCCCAAGTGGCTGAAATTACAGGCACATGCCACCATGCCGGGCTCATTTTTTGTATTTTTAGTAGAGACAGGGTTTTACCATGTTGGCCAAACTGGACTCGGACTCCTGACCTCAGGTGAGCCGCCTGCCTCGACCTCCCAAAGTGCTGGGATTATAGTCATGAGCCACCATGCCCGGCCCAACTCATTTTTTTAAATTTTATCCTACTTAAACTTTGGAGTTTGTTTAAATGCAGGAATTTATATTAAATATGTTCTCCTTCTGTGGCTGTTCTGCCATTGTAACTTTGGTTGCTATGAGGCTGCTTTTTTCCAAGATTTGAAGTGCAGATGAAGGTATTAGACAGGAAATGCCATCTAAAATTGCTAACTTGTGATTTCCCGAAAGGATGGTATTTTTTCTAATTAGCAATATTCATGTAAAATATTTTAAAGGCCAGTGTTATGAAATTACAGGAAAACATTTCATACATACTTAAAGAGCTGTACACGGTGTTTTGCTCACGTTAAGTTAAATTCAGAAAAGAGCTTTGGTGACTAAAAGGGGGATCATAATACAAAAACCAAGTTGTCGGTTTGTGGTGAAGGTATTTTGCCATCATTTCTGATTTTAAATTCTAGGCTTTTTCCTTACCGTCTTTCATCTTGTGAGTGATATTCTCCAGCTAACTGTTGCCTCTTCCGTCCCACTGTGTCCATGCTATAAAGATTTTTGTAAAACCATGACTACTTGACAAACTCCCTAATAGATAATTATGCTCCCTAAAGAAAAATATTGCAAGTCTCTTGCAACCCGATATGCACTTATCTCTTTAGTGCTTTTCCTAGTTCTCTGCACCATATAATACAACCCCAGTTTTTGCTCCGTTGCCCCAAAAGCCATGTTTTCCCATTCCTCTGTATTTCTAACCATATTAGTCCCTTCCAACACTACTTTGTTTTCTTAGGGAAATCCTATTTATCCCACCTTAACCTCTTTTTTTGTTTGTTTTGTTTTTGAGATAGAGTCTCACTCTGTCACCCAGGCTGGAGTGCAGTGTTGCAATCTCTACCCACTGCAGCCTTGACCTCCTGGGCTTAAGCCATCCTCCCACTCCACCTCCCAAGTAGCTGGGACTTACAGGTGCACACCACCACACATAGCTAAATTTTATATTTCTTGTTGAGATGAGGTTTCACAAATTATCCAGGCTGGTCTTGAACTCCTGGTCTCAAGTGATCCTCCCACCTCCACCTCCCAAGTGCTGGGATTACAGGTATGAGCCACTGTGCTCAGTCTTCCACTTTAATCTTTATTTGGTTTCAGTCCAACAAATAGTTGTTGAGATTTTCACACATGCTATGTGTTGGGGATGCAAAACTCATTAAGACAGCCTTCCCCCGCCCCCCAGGAACTAATATAAGGATGCAGGTATATAAACACTTAATACTACCTCTGTATCAGAATTAGGTGTTGAAAATACAGTGACAAATAAAACACAGTTATTCTTTTGCCCCCATGAAGTGTATGTTATATTGGGGGAGATAGAAGTCAAATTTTTAAAATTCACCTATGAGAAGTACTGTGAAGGGGGAAAACCCCTTTGATCTGAGAAACCAAGTAACTTGAGAGGGCATGAAGATCAATTTTAGATAAAGAGGAGGGTCAGGATTAGCCTCTTTGAGGAGGTGACATTTTAAAAAAGACATTTAAACAAGTAATTAGAGTATCATATAATAAGACTTAATTATTATAGGGTGAGTATAGCAGGCCTACGAGAAGAAGTGTAAATGTAAATGAATGGCTATAATACAGTGTGTTAAATTCAATGATGGAGGGATGTAACAAGGAAGGGAACTTCCATAGTGGGAGGAGCACACAGAATTTTTATTGCCCTGCAGTGGAAGGATTTGGGGAGGGTTGCCTATAGGGCCTTCCATGCAGAAGCACAGAGGTTTAAAGCAATTTGGGTTGTGTTCACAGAATTTAAAGCATTCTGGTATTATTACTGGCATTTTGCATTGCAAGGAGCCCAGAAGCAGGTAAGGAGGCAGAGAGGTGGGTGGTGTAGAAGGGTGCTCTGCGTTATGGAATCAACCATGGAGTCAACCTAGGTGCCAGTGGTAGACTAGATAAAGAAAATGTGGTACATATGTACCATGTCATATCATGCACCCATGAAAAAGAATGAGATCATGGCCTTTCCATCAATGTGCATAGAGCTGAAGGCCATTATCCTAAGCAGACTAACTCAGGAACAGAAAACAATACCACTTGTTCTCACGTACAAGTGGGAGCTAAACATCAAGTACATAACGACAGAAAGAAGAGAACAACAGACCTCAGGGCCCTACTTGAGGGTGGAGGGGGAGGATCGAAAAATGACCTAACGTGTACTATGCTTATTACCTGGGTGACGAAATAATCTGTGCACCAAGCTCCCACAACATGTAATTGACCTGTATAACAAATTTGCATGTGTACCCCTGAACCTAAAATAAAAGTTAAGAAAAAGAAATGGACTCTGGAGCCAGAACTGGGTGCCTATCTCTCAGTGTCTCACATGCCCATACCTGATGTCTAGGGCAAGGTTTGTAACTCTTTTTATGCCTCCGTTTCCTCATCTGTAACACTGAAATGATGATAGCACTTACCTCGTCAGATTATTATAGGGATTAAATAACTTAATACTTACGAAGTTCTTGGAACAATATCTGGCACACAGCAAGTGCCCAATATATGCAAGTGATGGTGCCTGTGGGCATTTTATTGCATGGAAATAGTCTTTGACCTGTTGGAGATCCATGAAGGCCTATTTGCAGTGGAATAACTTGATCGTGTTTCTGTTTTTCAAATACAGTAAGTAGTCCCCCCATATGAGGCAGATACATTCGAAGACCCCCAGTGGGTCCTGAAGTCACAGATAGTACTGCACCCTATACACTATATACTATGTATTTTCAACTTATAACTGAAACAGCTACTTACAGGTGAGTAGCATCTATAGTGTAGATATGCTGGACAAAGGGATGATTCACATCCCAGGTGGGACGGAGAGGACAGCGAGAGATTTCATCACACTACTTAGAACTGTGCCATTTGAAACTTATGAATTGCTTATTTGTGGAATTTTCTATTTAATATTTTTAGACCTTGAATGACCATGGGTAACTGAAACCATGGGAAGTGAAACCGCAGATAAGGGGGGACTTCTCTATGGTTTTAGAGGGAGTGTGAGCATGTGTGTGAGGAGGAGGGGGCTGGAATTGCATTTCTGCAGATTCTCCAACGTCACCTTTTTCCCTCACCCCCTGCATAATTACCTGTTCCTTCACCTGTGTTCCCATGGTGTCTTATCTCTGCTGTGGCGTTTTCCCTTTATATTTTATAGTCTCTGTTTCTCATACTAGACTGGGTCCCCTCAGGGTGTTAAGGACTATGTGTTACTCATCTTTACATCCCATTGCCAAGAATAGTACCTAACGCTGGCACATACTGGGCACTCAGTAAATGTTTGTTGAATTGCTTTGAAAGGTTTACCAGGGAGTTGCCCTAACTTATAATTCCGGAGAAAGGTCCTCTCATAGAAAAGTCTGGGCACGTTGCTATGGGAGGCTGTTTTCTTTGTTTCACATACCAAGTATTTATCAAGTGCCTACTGCACACGGTGCTGTGAGGGGATGCATAGATGAGTCAGACGTGTACTCTGCCCTGGGTTGTGTTGACTCTTTTAATCGTGGGTGGCAGGAAGATGGTAAATGGTTGCTGATAGGTTTAATGAGAAATAAGCTATGATGTGGTTTAGTTGTATTGGGGCTTTTGTTTAGATGCATAATTATTTCAATCAAAGAATCTTAGATTTTTTTTTTTAATGATGTCTCATTGATTCACTTTTTACATTCACTTTTTTTTTTTTTTTTTTTGAGATGGAGTCTTGCTCTGTCAGTAGACTGAGGTGCAGTGGCGCAACCTTGGCTCACTGCAACCTCCACTTCCTGGGTTCAAGCGATTCTCCTGCCTCAGCCTCCCAAGTAGCTGGGACTACAGATGCGTGCCACCATGCCCGGCTGATTTTTGTATTTTTAGTAGAGACAGGATTTCACCATATTGGTCAGGCTGTTCTTGAACTCCTGACTTCATGATCCTCCCGCCTTGGCCTCCTAAAGTGCTAGGATTACAGGCATGAGCCACCGCGCCTGGCCTACATTCACTTTTATATTATGATAGAATCTGTCTAGTAAATTTCATAGTGTAGTTTCTTTTTAAATTTTTATTCTTTTAGAGACAGGGTCTTGCTCTGTTGCCCAAGCTGGAGTGCAGTGGTATGATCAATATAATATAAAATTTCGTAGTAAGCCTGCTTGTTTCTTCGATTTTAATGCTGAGTAGAAATGATTCCACTTAATGTGGGATACATCCTTGTCTGTAGCCAGAAGACCTTCATGAGCTCTTACTACTTTTTCTTGGATTTACTTCGTAATCAGTGTTGGATATTATGTTTTACTGGAGGTGCCTAGTTACAAGGGTTTATTACAGCAGTATTTCTAAGCATTTGGTTAGTCTGTCTCTGCTTTTCTCACCATAATTTTCTGGCACTTGTAGCTCACCCTATCTCCCGCTTCCCTTTTTAAATAGAAAACAGGCTTGTTCTGTTTTGACCATGTGTAACTCTTTGCTCAGATTGTCTCTAAAGCCCGGAAAGCTATTCCTCTTGTGGTCCAATGAAGTGTTCCCCATTGAAAGTTTGCCTCATGTACTCTCAATTCCAGTGGTCTTCAAACCACTGGAATCACTGCATACCATCTCCTTTGCATCTGCCTCTCTTTTTATTTTTTTGAGATGGAGTCTTGCTCTGTCGCCCAGGCTGGAGTACAGTGGTGTGATCTTGACTCACTGCAACCTCTGCCTCTTGGATTCAAGTGATTCTCCTGCCTCAGCCTCCAGAGTAGCTGGGATTACAGGCATGTGACACGATGCCTGGCTGATTTTTGTGATTTTATTAGAGACGGGGTTTCGCCATGTTCGCCAGGCTGGTCTCGAACTCCTTGACCTCAGGTGATCCTCCTGCGTTGGCCTCCCAAAGTGCTGAGATTACAGGCATGAGCCACTGCGCCCAGCCTGCCCCTTCCTCTCTTAACACACAGGGGAAGCTTCTGCTACAGCAAAATCCTCAATAAATACGTGTTGATTAGATGAACTGATATGAATAACACCTATATGGAGGTGGAAGGGTTTTTAAATTACTCAGATTTTTAAGGAGGATTTTAATAGTTCCTTTTATCTTTGTGAAAATTTTATTTGAAAGTTCTTATTTTAAAATATCAAACCTGTCAGAACAGTTACACTTTTAAATGCCCCTTTAATATGAAAAGATACTCACTCATGCGTAAAAAGAGAGATGCAGATGAAAACTACATTTCGCTATCATATCTTGTCTATCAGAGTGGCAAAAATAAAGTTTGACAACACGTCTTGTTGAAAAGATTGTAGGGGGAAGATACTATACTTACATACATAGCTGGTGGAAACGCAAAATGCTATGACTGTATTAGGAGAATTTGGCAATATGTAGCAAAATAACATTTGTATTTACCCTTTGGTCAACCAGGCTCACTTCTAGAAATCTCTCTCTCTAGGAATCTAACTCTGTTTTTGTTTTTTTTTTTTTTTTGAGACAGTCTCACTCTGTTGCCCAGGCTGGAGTGCAGTGATGTGGCCTCAGCTCACTGCAACCTCTGCCTCCTGGGTTCAAGAGATTCTCCTGCCTCAGCCTCCCGAGTAGCTGGGACTACAGGCACATGCCACCACACCTGGCTAATTCTTGTGTTTTTAGTAGAGAAAGGGTTTTACCATGTTGGCCTGACTGGTCTTGAACTCCTGGCCTCCAGTGATCCACCCGCCTCTGCCTCCCAAAGTGCTGGGATTACAGGTGTAAGCCACTGCACCTGGCCCCTAGGAATCTAACTTTAAGATACACTGGCAAAAATACGAAAAGAATATCCAGAAGTCTGTTCATTACAGACTATATGTAATAGCAAAAGAGTGGAAATAATCCGAATATCAATAAAGAATTGGCTTAAAAAAAAAAACCCAGCTGGGCATGGTGGTACATGCCTTGTAATCCCAATTACTTGGGAGGCTAAGGTGGGAGTATAGTTTGAGGCCACAGTGTGCTATGATTATGCCTGCAGATGGATAGCCACTGCACTCCAGCCTGGACATTGTAAGACCCGATCTCTAAGAAAATAAAAAAAGAAACCCATTTGGAATTTCAACACAATAGAGTATTAATATACCTGTAAAAGGAAATGAACTATTTTCTACTGTTACATAATCTCTAAGAGATACTATTTTTTAAAGGTACAGGTATTTTTTAAAGGTACAACACGTACAATAATGCTACCTTTAGTAAGGGTAGAAAAAAATGAAAATGTACATTCATTTGCTTATATTAAAAGAATAACTAATAGAAAGCAAACTCAAAAACTGATTGAGGAGAAGAGAACAGATAGAGGAGACAACGATAGAAGCTAGACAATCCTGAATGTACCTTGCTTTGTGGCTTACTTTGGAACTATTAAATGTGGTATATAATTATAAAATAAAATTTTAAAAAGTTGGGGGAGGAACTCATCCTTTAAAAGTTTAAAGTAATGGCTGGGCATGGTGGCTCACACCTATAATCCCAGCACTTTGTGAGGCTGAGGCACCCCCCCACCCGCGTCAAAAAGAAGGAAAGTAACAATGAACAAATGAACTTAACAGTTAAGTTGATTATTTATAGTTACTGAGAGGAATTGTAGGCAGGCCTTGTTTTGCAAGTTCTCATATGCACAAATTTCAGTTATTATGGTTTATTTATTTTCTTTATTTATTTTTGAGATGGAGTCTTGCTCTGTTGATCAGGCTGGAGGGCAGTGGTGCGATCTCGGCTCACTGGGATCTCCATCTCCCAGGTTCAAGCAATTCTCCTGCCTCCGCCTCCCGAGTAGCTGCGATTACAGGCACCCACTACCACGCCCAGCTAATTTTTGTATTTTTAGTAGAGATGGGATTTCACCATGTTGGCCAGGCTGGTCTCAAACTCCTGGCCTCAAGGGATCCACCTGTCTCGACCTCCCCAAAGTTCTGGGATTACAGGTATGAACCAGCACCCCTGGCCTAGTTATTATGGTTTAAATAGCTCCAGCCCCCAACACAGTGGTTTAAATTTCAGTTAGGCCAGTTGTAACACGAAGTTTGCTTCTAGCTTGTTATACCACCGATCACTTTACAAATAACAGTTGTGCATCATGATCTGTAACCAGTTGTTCACTTCTCTTAAAGCCTGGTGGTGACTGGTCACTAACATATGCTCTTCAATTTATGCCCAGACAGCAAGGCGTGTAGTTGTGTTGTCTGTCTCCCAGTAATAAACCCATGTGATATTTTACGTAAATCGATCATCAGAAGAGGAAATGCACCGACGGAGATCAAAGCACGGGAAATAAATGAGAAGTGACAGCACTGAAGTGAGATTCTATAGAACGTTAATGAAGTTACAGAAGAAATAGCTGACTGTGGAAATGTGCATTGAAGAAATTTACTGAAAGTCAACTTACGATATAAATGAGGAAAGTCATTGTGAGGAAAAGGATGAAGATGTCCCAGAGGAAGTGATGCCTCACAAACACTTTGCGTTAGAGAAACTCGCAGAGATATTTTACCACATTGAGGGAGCAAAGGATTCAATGTTGGAAGTTGATCCATACTTAGCAGGGAGTACGACAGTTTGCTAAGGCAAAGAAAAGGTGTTCATGTTGTGTCAGAAGTTATATGACAAGAAGAAGGCAAGCACTGTTCAAAGAGGAAAAATCGTGTTTTTTTTTTTTTTTTTCCCCAAAGTGCTGTAGTCTATTTGTATTCCCCTCCCAAATTTATATGTTGAAATTCTAACCCCCAAAGTGACAGTATTCAGAGGTGGAGCCTTTGATGGTGATTAGGACATGAGGGTGGAACCCTCATGAATGGGATTAGTGCCTTTATAAAAGAGAGAGCTTGGGCTGGGCGTTGTGGCTCGTGCCTGTAATCCTAGCACTTTGGGAGGCTGAGGCAGACAGATCACCTGAGGTCAGGAGTTTGAGCCCAGTGTGACCAACATGGCAAAACTCTGTCTCTACTAAAAATACAAAAAAACCTATCCAGGCGTGGTGGCAGGTGGCTGTAATCCCAGCTACTCCGGGGGGCTGAGGCAGGAGAATTGCTTGAACCCAGGAGGTGGAGGTTGCAGTGAGCCGAGATCACGCCACTACACTCCAGTCTGGGCGATAGAGTGAGACTCTGCCTCCAAAAAAAAAAAAAAAAAAAGAGAGGGAGCTTGTTTGCCCCTTCCACTGTGTAAGGACACAAGTAGAAGGTGCCTTCTTTTTTTTTTTTTTTTTGAAACAGTCTTGCTCTGTCACCCAGGCTGGAGTGCAATGGCACAATCTCAGCTCACTGCAACCTCTGGCTCCCAGGTTCAAGTGATTTTCCTGCCTCAGCCTCCCAAGTAGCTGGGACTACTAGCTTCTGCCACCATGCCCGGCTAATTTTTGTATTTTTAGTAGAGACAGAGTTTCACCATGTTGACCAGGCTGGTCTCGAACTCCTGACCTCAAGTGATCCAACCGCCTTGGCCTCCCAAAGTGCTGGGATTACAGGCATGAGCCACCATGCCCAGTCAAAGACACCTTCTTTTTTAACTGGGAAGTGAGCCTTTACCAGACACTGAATCTGCTTGTGCCTTGCTCTTGGATTTCCAGCTCCAGAACTGTGAGAGATAAATTTCTGTTGTTTGTAAGCAACCCAGTTTTTGGTGTTTTGTTTTAAAAGCCTGAGTTAGACTAAGACACAAGGAAATAAAATATTTTGTCAGGTCAGGCATGGTGGCTCATGCCTGTATTCCCAGCACTTTAGGAGACCAAGGTGGGCAGATCACTTGAAGTCAGGAGTTCAAAACCAGCCTGGCCAACATGGTGAAACCCCATCTCTACTAAAAATACTAAAAATAAGGCCGGGCACAGTGGTTCATGCCTATAATACCAGTATTTTGGGAGGCCGAGGTGGGAGGATCACCTGAGGTTGGGAGTTTGAAACCAGCCTGACCAACATGGAGAAACCCTATTTCTACTAAAAGTATAAAATTAGCCGGGCATGGTGGCACATGCCTGTAGTCGCAGCTACTCAGGAGACTGAGGCAGGAGAATCACTTGAACCCAGGAGGCGGAGGTTGCAGTGAGCTGAGATTGCACCATTGCACTCCAGCTTGAGCAACAAGAGCAAGACTCCGTCTCAAAATATATATATATATATAGATATCTATATCGATATAGATATATAAAATTAGCTGGGCCTGGTGGTGCACGTAATCTCAGCTACTGAGAATTGCATGAAACCGGGAGGTGGAGGTTGCATTGAACCAAGACTGCGCCTCTGCACTGTAGCCTGGGTGACAGAGTGAGACTCTGTCTCAAATGAAAAACCAAAAAGAAAGCAAAAAACAAAAAGCAAATGAAGTACTTTGTCAATGCATCTAATATTTTAAGTCATAGCCTATTAAATATTTTACTTTTTTATTTCTTTATAAATGTATAAGTGACAGAATTGTTAGCATTTTGACAGAAATTTGTAAATGCTATGAACAATCGCAATTTTTCCTGTTGATTCTTAAGGTTGTTTTGCACAGTTTCGGCTTTCACAGTCCTTTCTATGGTCCTGCACTACTTTGCAAAGTGAGAACTGTATTTCACGTGAACTTTTTTTTCCCAGGTGACTTTTAAAAAACAATAATTTGCACCGTCTTAGTAAGATACATCTTTTTTTTTTTTTTTTTTTTTTTTTTTTTTTTAGAGACAGTCTCGCTCTGTTGTGCAGTGGTGTGATCTCGGCTCATGCAACCTCCGTCTCCTGGGTTCAGGCAAGTCTGCCTCAGCCTCCCGAGTAGCTGGAACTATAGGCGCATGTCATCATGCCTGGCTAATTTCTTTTATATTTTAGTAGAGACGGAGTTTCACCATGTTGTCCAGGCTGGTCTTGAACTCTGAGCTCAGGCTATCCGCCTGCTTCAGCCTCCCAAAATGCTAGGATTACAGGCGTGAGCCACCGTGCCTGGCCAAGATACATCTTAAGGATGAAAAAGAAAGAAAGCTGGATACAGTGGTTTAAGCTTGTTATCCCAGCACTTCGGGAGGCTGGGGTGGGAGGATTGCTTGTGTCCAGGAGTTTGACATCAGCCTGCGAAGCATAGCAATATCCTGTGTATTTAAAAATTTTAAAAACTAGCTGGGCATGTAGTTCCACTACTTGGGATTCTGAAGCAGGAGGATTGCTTGAGCCCAGGAGGCTGAGGCTGCAGTGAGCTGCGATGATGCCACTGCATTTCAGCCTGGCAGCAGAGTGAGACTCCATCTAAAAAAATAAAAATAAAAAAGACAAATCTTAAAGTGTTCCTAGCAAACATGTTTAGTAATGGTATTGGTATTATTATTGTACTTGTTAGGAAACAAATAGAGAAAAGAGATACAAACAAAATCAAACAGTTTAAGTAAAACACTGTAATCCTAAATTTAATAGAAAAGGGAAACTAACAACATATATATATATAAATATTAAATATATTAATATATATTTTATATTATTTATAAATATATAGACATATATTTATATTAATATTTATATATATAAATTATATTTTAGGGTGGCCCCAGGGGCTCATGCCTGTAATCCCAGCACTTTGGGAGACCAAGGCAGGCAGATCACCTGAGGTCAGGAGTTTGAGACCAGCCTGGCCAACATGGTGAAACCCTGTCTCTACTAAAAATACAAAGATTGCCGGGCATAGTGGCTCATGCCTGTAATCCCAGCACTTTGGGAGGCCGAGGCAGATGGATCACCTGAGGTCAGGAGTTCGACACCACTCTGACCAACATGGTGAAACCCCGTCTCTACTAAAAATACAAAAATTAGCTGGGTGTTGTAGCAGGCACCTATAATCTCAGCTACTCGGGAGGCTGAGGCAGGAGAATTCCTGGAATCTGGGAGGCAGAAGTTGCAGTGAACCAAGATTGTGCCATAGCACTCCAGCCCAGGCCAACAACAGTGAGACACTGTCTCAAAAAAAAAAAAAAAAAAATTTCGTTCGACATGCTGGCAGGCGCCTGTAATCCCAACTCCTTGGGAGGCTGAGGCAGGAGAATTGCTTGAACCCTGGAGGCGGAGATTGCAGTGAACCCAGATCACGTCATTGCACTCCAGCCTGTGTGAAAAGAGCAAAACTCCATCTCAATCAATCAATCAATCAATAAATAGCAAAACTCCATCTCAATAAATAAATAAATAAATAAATAAATAAATAAATAAATAAAAATTAAAATTAAAATAAGATGATACTAAACAGCAAAATCCAGTAGTTACTTTTGGAAAATGGCAGAAAACAAATTCATAATTTTAAAAAAATGAAAAAAGAATCAACCGTTTATTCTAGTTTTTTGAATAAACTGTAACTCAGTGTAACTAATTAAATGATAGAGAAAAAATTATTTACAGAAAAAAATAGCTAATAAAAAGTGATAACATTATCGTTTTGCATCCTGTCTCTGAATAAGCAAAGATTACCAGTAATTGATAATACTATTAGGTGAAGAGTTGGTGAGAAACTTTATAATAGGATGTCTTAAAGTGGCTAATACCCGAATCTTTTTTTAAAAATGTAACTTAATTTAATTTAATTTTATGTGAGACCGAGTCTCACTCTGTTGCCCAGGCTGGAGTGCAGTGGAATGATCTTGGCTCACTGCAACCTCTACCTCCTGGGTTCAAGCGATTCTTGTGCCTTGGCCTCCCAAGGATCTGGGAGTACAGGCGCCTGCCACCACACCCAGCTAATTTTTGTATTTTTAGTAGAGACGGGGTTTCACCATGTTGGCCAGGCTGGTCTTGAACTCCTGACTGCAGGTGATCCACCTGCCTTGGCCTCCCAAAGTGCTGGGTTACAGGCATGAGCCACCGTGCCTGGCACTGAATCTGTTATTTAAAGTTAAGAATTTTTAAAAAACAGATAACTATTGTGCCTCCTGACCAAGCCAGTGTATACAACATGCATTAGACTGAGAAACATGTTTTTTTTTTTTTTGAGACGGAGTCTCGCTGTGTCACCCAGGCTGGAGTGCAGTGGCGCGATCTCGGCTCACTGCAAGCTCCGCCTCCCGGGTTTATGCCGTTCTCCTGCCTCAGCCTCCGAGTAGCTGGGACTACAGGCGCCCGCCACCACGCCCGGCTAGTTTTTTGTATTTTTAGTAGAGACGGGGTTTCACCATGTTAGCCAGGATGGTCTCGATCTCCTGACTTCGTGATCCACCCGCCTCGGCCTCCCAAAGTACTGGGATTACAGGCTTGAGCCACCGCGCCCGGCCTGAGAAACATGTTAAAGGATTCTTCTTGGATGCTGTCAGCAAAATTCATAATGTGAGAAAATTGTTTTTTCCCCAACAAATAAATCTCATAAACAAAAAAGAATATAGATTATATAAAGAAGCCTAAGAGACATAGCAACCCTTTAATAAAAGGATCCTGTTTGGATCTGAACACACTAATTAAATTGGAAGACTAATTAGATATTTGATGCTATTAAGAGAAAATGTATTAATATTACGTTAATATTAAGTAATACTAAAGGAAACATTTTAGATAGCATAGTAGTATTGTGGTTATTGTTATTATTTTTGAAATCATCATCATTTTTTAAAGACAGGGTCTCTGTCACCCAGGCTAGAGTGCAGGGGTATGAGCATGGCTCACTGGGTACAAATGATCCTCCAGCCTCAGTTTCCTGAGTAGCTGGTACTACAGGTACACACCACCATACCTGGCTAATTTCATATTATTGTTTGTAGAGATGGGGATCTTGCTGTGTTGCTCGGGCTGGTCTCAAACTGCTGGCATCAAGCGATTCTCTTGCCTTAAATCCTCATCTTCAAGCTTATTTAAAACTGAAAACCCTTATCTTGAATTTCTTATCTGTAAAATTAGGAAGAGGATTAAATGTCTTTGCCGCTTTCTCTGTGCTCTGCTCTAGCCGCTATATAATAGCCACTCCCTCTTGATTTCCTTCTCAGAATCTTATTATTATAATGTATATGCAATAGTGTTGCTTGTTGATAAGACTTTATTTAATGCATCTACCTCTGGGGGCAGGAACTTTAGGGCTCAGGCTGGATGGCCTGATTGACCCTAGGAAGGTGCTCTCTACCCTCTTCCTGACCATTTGCCCCCTCCTGAGCAGGATCTGAACATAACAGCTCTGGGCCTTGAGTCAGGGGTCATTTAAGGTCTTGACAACCAAGAATTTGTAGACTGGGATGAGTTAGACTTGGTGGAGAGCCAACCCTCCGTGTGGAAGTCCAAATTCTTCAGTAGGTGATAACTGATTAATACCCATGTGGAAACCAGAAGCAAATGACCACCAGAGAGTAGTAATGATTTAGCACACCACCCCCTTTTTGCAAGTTATTATTTGTGTTTTAAAAATAATTCAGTCTGGCCGGGCGCAGTGCTCACGCCTGTAATCCCAGTACTTGGGAGGCCGAGGCGGGTGGATTATTTGAGGCCAAGAGTTCGAGACCAGCCTGGCCAACATAGCGAAACCCCATCTGTGCTAAAAATACAAAAATTAGCTGGGCATGGTGGCACATGCTTGTAGTCCCAGCTACTCGAGAGGCTGATACAGGAGGATCGCCTGAGCCCAGGAGGTGGAGATTGCAGTGAGCTGAGATTGTGCCACTGCACTTCAGCATGGGGGACAAAATGAGATTCAAAAAAAAAAAAAAAATCCCGTTATAAGCTGGGGTCATGTTATTCCCGCCCACCCTCCAACCCCAGAGTTTCTAGTTCAGTAGTTCTTTTTTTTTGGATATATAATAATTGTACATACTTACGGGGGTACAACATTAGATATATGTATATAATGTGTAATGATCAAATCAGGGCAAATAGGATATTCATCACTTAAAACATTTATCATTTGTGCTGGGAACATTTCAAACCTCTTACAACTGCTTTGAGATTTTTTTTATTATGTATTATATATATTTTATATTTTATTATATAAATTATTTACATAATAAATTATATAAATAAATAATAGATTATATAAATGATATATATTTATTATATAAATATATATTCATTATATAAATTATTGTTAACTATAGTCACCCTACTGTGCTATCAAACACTAGAACCTGTTCTTTTCATCTGACTGTATGTTTTTAACCATTAAACAACCTCTCTCCATACCCTGCCTCCCAGCCTCTGGTCACCATCATATGGTTCTCTACTTCATGAGATCAACTTGTTGTTTTAGCTACCACATCTGAGTAAAAACATGTGATATTTGCCTATCCATAGGACCTTTTTAAGACTGTGAAACTGTACCTAGGAATACAACTTATAAGGGATGTGAAGGACCTCTTCAAGGATAATTAAAAACACTGCTCAAGGAAATAAGAGAGGACACAAACAAATGGAAAAACATTCCATGCTCATGGATAGGAATAATCAATATCGTGAAAATGGCCATGCTGCCCAAAGTAATTTATAGATTCAGTGCTGTCCCTATCAAGCTACCATTGACTCTTCATAGAATTAGAAAAAACTACTTTAAATTTCATTTGGAACCAAAAAAGAGCCTATATAACCAAGACAATCCTAAGCAAAAACAACAAAGCTGAGGCATCATGCTGACTTCAAACTAGACTAGAAGGCTACAGTAACCAAAACAGCATGATTCTGGTACTAAAACAGATATATAGACCAATGGAACAGAACAGAGGCCTCAGAAGTAACGCCACACATCTACAACCATTTGACAAACCTGACAAAAACAAGCAACGAGGAAAGAATTCCCTATTTAATAAATGGTGTTGGGAAAACTGGCTAGCCATATGCAGAAAACTGAAACTGGACCCCTTCCTTGCACCTTATACAAAAATTAACTCAAGATGGATTAAAGACTTAAACGTAAGACCTAAAACCATAAAAACTCTAGAAGAAAACCTAGGCAATACCATTCAGGACATAGGCATGGGCAAAGATTTAATGACTAAAACACCAAAAGCAATGGCAACAAAAGCCAAAATTGACAAATGGTATCTAATTAAACTAAAGAGCTTCTGCACAGCAAAAGAAACTATCATCAGAGTGAACAGGCAACCTACAGAATAGGAGAAAATTTTTGCAATCTATCCATCTGACAAAGGACTAATATCCAGAATCTACAAGGAACTTTAACAAATTTACAAGAAAAAAACAACCCCATCCAAAAGTGGGTGAAGGATATGAACAGACACTTCTCAAAAGAAGACATTTATGCAGCCAACAAACATATGAAAAACAGCTCATCACTGGTCATTAGAGAAATGCAAATCAAAACCACAATGAGATACCATCTCCTGCCAGTTAGAATGGTGATCATTAAAAAGTCAGGAAACAACGGATGCTGAAGAGGATGTGGAGAAATGGGAATGCTTTTACACTGTTGATGGGAGTGTAAATTAGTTCAACCATTGTGGAAGACAGTGTGGTGATTCCTCAAGGATCTAGAACCAGAAATATCATTTGACCTAGCAATCCCATTACTGGGTATATACCTAAAGGATTATAAATAATTCTGCTATAAAGACACATGCACACATATGCATATTGCAGCACTATTCACAATAGCAAAGACTTGGAACCAACGCAAATGCCTATCAATGATAGACTGGATAAAGAAAATGTGGCACATATATACTGTGGAATACTATGCAGACATAAAAAAGGATCAGTTCATGTCCTTTGCAGGGACATGGATGAAGCTGGAAACTATCATTCTCAGCAAACTATTGCAAGGACAGAGAATGAAACACCACATGTTCTCACTCCTAAGTGGCAATTAAACAATGAGAACACATGGACACAGGGAGGGGAACATCACACACTGGGGCCTGTCGAGGGGTGGGGAACTAGGGGAGGGATAGCATTAGGAGAAGTACCTAATGTAGATGACAGGTCGATGGGTGCAGCAGACAACCTTAGCACGTGTATACCTATGTAACCTGCACGTTCTGCACATGTATCCCAGAACTTAAAGTATAATAATGATAATAATAATAAAAAAAGACTGTGAAACTGGCCAGGTGGGGTGGCTTATACCTGTAATTCCAGCACTTTGGGAGGCCTGGGCAGAATTGCTTGAAGCCAGGAGTTCGAGACCAGTCTGGGAAGTATAGTGAGACCTTGTCCCTATTAAAAAAACAAAACAAAACAAAACAAAACTGCCTAACCTGTGGGAGACAGAGCAAGATGCCTTCAGGAGGAACCACTGGCCCTCTCTTTGGTAATATCCAAAAAGCTTTGGTCAGCTGTTGATATCAAAGTGGTGGGAAGAAAATGTAAGGCCTCAAGACTAATCTCTGGAGAGCTGCACACCAGAGGGGAACCTAACTTCTTGAATCCCTGGAGCACCCCAAGTGTTGTTTCAGAGGGGGTGCCATTCATGAGCAACACTGCTAGCCACTAGTGGCCAGCAAGAATGGGAGTGAAAGGAGTATCTTGTAAATGGCAACTTGGGTAATATGAAATTGCTGTCATCAAGGTTTATCAAAAAAACAGAGCTTAAATATTACATGTAGGCAATGTGAGTCTGCCCCAAATGGTGTGTTTCCCAGGAACTTGATTCAACTCTGAGAATAAATGCATGAGTACTGAGAAAACTGTTTGGGTGGAAAATATTTGTTTATTTATTATTTTGTTTTGTTCCCTCAGCTGTGATCTGCTTATTTGAGCTTGTTAGAAATATGTAACCTAGGCTGGGTGCGGTAGCTTATGCCTGTGATCCAGCACTTTGGGAGACCGAGGTGGGCAGATCATCTGAAGTCAGGAGTTCGAGACCAGCTTGGCCAACATAGTGAAACCTTGTCTCTACTAAAAATACAAAAATTAGTTGGGCGTGGTGGTGGGCGCCTGTAATCCCAGCTACTCAGGAGGCTGAGGCAGGAGAATTACTTGAACCCAGGTGGAGGTTGCAGTGAGCCGAGATCATGCCATTGCACTCCAGCCTGGGTGACAGAGCAAGACTCCATCTCAAAAAAAAAAAAAAAAAAAAAAAAAAAGGCTGGGCGTGGTGGCTCATGCCTGTAGTCCCAGCACTTTGGGAGGCCAAGGCAGGCGGATCACGAGGTCAGGAGATGGAGACCATTCTGGCTAACATGGTGAAACCCTGTCTCTACTAAAAATACAAAAATTAGCCATGTGTGGTGGCAGGCGCCTGTAGTCCCAGCTACTCAGGAGGCTGAGACAGGAGAATGGCGTGAACCTGGGAGGCGGAGCTTGCGAGCTTGCAGTGAGTGGAGATGGCACAACTGCACTCCAACCTGGGTAACAGAGCAAGACTCTGTCTCCAAAAAACAAAAAAAAGAAATATGTAACCAACATAACATATATAGCCTTCTGCAGCTATATATTTGTGTACAAAAGAGAAAAATACTGTTGAAATAGTTTTGACTCAGGTTCTTTTAAAATCACTTTATAGTCACAAAATGAAAATGATTGTCCTAGAGGATACCCGCCTCCATAATTGTGGCTACTACCCCTAAGACTCGGAACATTAACTCTCAGCTCTGAAATTTTTTACTACTGTTTTTTTCTAAAGGATGTGAGTGTAGTGGACATCCCTTAACTACATCTTTAATGTGGTTTGCTCATCACTACAGAGACTTCAGTGTTTATGGTACCTGAAACATCTGGAAAATAAATCAACAAATTAATCCAACAGGACTGGGTTTTCATGTTTACTTCAAATTGCTTTTTTTTTTTTTTTTTTTTTACATCCTTTTCTTTTCCATTATTGAAATATGGTAGATGCTTTGGTCCTACGTATTGAATTTTCTTTCAGCCCTCAGACACTTCTCGAGAAAAGCAAACCAACCATGATAATACATTACTATTTACCTTTTGCAGAAGCCGCCTAGCTGAGCTCGAAAGTAACATCAAATTTGGGAGTGCTGTGCTGAAATATACCTAGATATCAGGAAAAGCGATTTTCCAAAGGCTTGTAAAATGTCATAGGATTCTATGACTGCTTCCTCAAGAGTGTAACAATAGCTTATCAAGAGAGACTGCAGCATAGTGATGAAGATTAGGGACTCTCAAGTGCAGGCTTATATCTCAGTCCCACCACTTACCAGTTTGCATGACTGAGAAAATTGCCCATTTTCTGAGGGCCTCATTTTTCTTCTCTCTGAAGCAAGGATGGTGATATTGTACTTGGCTTAAAGGCTTATGCCTGGAATTAATTTAATATAGGGGAAGCACTTAGAGCCAGGAATATTGTGCGTGCTCAGTAAATTCATATTACTTACAAAATTAATTCCTAACACCTTCCTTGCCATTTTGCTGGACTGTGGTATCTAAGATTGTTACTAAGCGTCTCAACCATGTGTACTGAGGGAACATGATCATATTGGGAAGAAAGGCATCTTTATGTGAATTCTCAAGTGACAGTGTAGGGACCCACTAAGTTGTTAAGCGTTGTAAGGCCTGAAGCTGGCCAGCTTTGAGGTGTCAGTGACTTGTAAGGGCACTAACAGGTTTGTCAATTGGGAGCAGAGTTGCCAGCTGAGAGTTCTGACCTTCACAAAGTTCTAATTGGATTAGCAAGGGAAGACCCCCTCCTTTCTGAGAACATAGGAAATACTGTAAACCTCAAAAACTCTATTGCCTCAACTTCTGTAATTTTCTTAAATGAATTCTTAAACATGATGTTTAAAATGACAAGATTTAATCAGCTCAATAACATATAGGTCCTTAATCATGAAAATATGTGTAATTGGTTATTAATCAACTTTTTGTTCTCTAGATTCATTGTAATTTCAAGACATTTAGGATTTAGAAAATGGAATAGCCCTTTCTTTGAGTAAGTTCTCAGAAGACAAAGAGTTTTTAAAAAACATGCTTTCCTATAGGGTTGCATGGGCTTTAGACATAATAAATGCTCAATAAATGTTTATTTGATTTAGTTTTTTTTTTTTTGGAGACAGAGTCTCACTTTGTTGCCCAGGCTGGAGTGCAGTGGTGTGATCTTGGCTCACTGCAAGCTCTTCCCCCTGGGTTCACGCCATTCTCCTGCCTCAGCCATTGAGTAGCTGGGACTACGGGCGCCCACCACCACTCTGGGATAATTTTTTGCATTTTTAGTAGAGATGAGGTTTCACCGTATTAGCCAGGATGGTCTCGATCTCCTGACCTCGTGATCCGCCCGCCTCGGCCTCCTAAAGTGCTGGGATTACAGGTGTGAGCCACCGCGCCCAGCCGATTTGATTTAGTTTTAATCTTCCTGTTTTGCATGTGACCTAGGTAGGAAACAGAGTCCACAACCAATAAGCCTCAAATAAAACTCCCCTGACTTTTTGAAGGACAGCCTCAGTCCTCAGATGGAAGGTAAAATCCATACCTCCAATTTGGTTTTGAATTGTTTGGATTCAAATGTTTGCTAGGAATAAAAACAGCACATTTATGACAGGCTAGGTATTACAGAAAATGCCAGTAGTTGATGTAACCTCTCTTACGTTCGAGGAGACCAGATCTTAGTATAACTTATAAGCTGCAATTTACTGATCTTTGTGGCTTGCCTATATATGTAGTTTTTTCTCCCACAAAAGAGGAAAACATCCCTGCAGAGATTGAGGAATATCTCTTAATTTCCAGTTCTTAAATCCTTCCCCTTTCCTTGTATGTGTTCAGAAAAATTTAGGGATTGTTTCAAGGGCAGGAAAAGCCCCTAACTCATAGATGACTATGCCACAATACTGTTCTGAGACTGTTTCAAACTGAATAATGGTAGTAATTTTGGACACTGGTCTTTTAGAGTTTATGGAATTCCTAAACGTCATAGATTTTATAGTGCAGTGCTTCTCAGAGTTCAATGAGTGTATGAATCACCTTGGAATTTTTTTAAAATGCAGATTCTGGGCCAGGCGCAGTGGCTCACTCCTGTAATCCCAGCACTTTGGGAGGCTGAGGCAGGTGGATTATGAGGTCAGGAGTTCGAAACCCAGCCTGGCCAATATAGTGAAACCCTATCTCTACTAAAAATACAAAAAAAAATTAGCTGGACGTGGTGGTGTGTGCCTGTAATCCCAGCTACTCGGGAGGCTGAGGCAGGAGAATCATGTGAACCCGGGAGGCAGAGGTTGCAGTGGGCTGAGATTGTGCCCTCTGGCCTGGGAGACAGAGCAAGATTCCGTCTTATCAAAACAAACAAACAAACAAACCAGATTCTGATTCAGAAAACTGGGATGGAACCTAAGGCCGCATTTCTCATAGGCCTCTCCTGTTAGAGCTGCTGCTCTGCAGCGTCACTTTAAGTGACAAGACACTAAAACACAGGTTCTAACTCAACTGCACACTAAATTGCCTGAAGGCACTAAAAAAGAGTCCCCCTACTAAATAAACTATATTTAAACAGGCATTTGTTTTCTTACTTGAATTAATCAAAACACACGAAGTTGCTAATTAGACTTCCTCATCAGTGTGGGGCTCACTGGTGCTAGCACACTGAGTTGGCATAAGCTCCAGGAAGGCCCAGAGCGGAGTCCTTCACACACTTCTCATGGTCAGATATGTGGTTTCCTTTGGATTTTTTTAAATGTTGGAAATTGTTCACTGATCCTCACTTGCTCCATTTGTGAATCTGGATCAGAGTCCACTGATTGTGTAATGAGAGAACCCCAGATTGTGCAATCTGGGGGCAGATCTCACCTGCAAACACATGTGTAAGAGGGAATCTTACCAGCTGCAACAGAGTTCTTCACAGTTCTGTGTTTCAGAAATTACCTTTTGGCTGCATTTTTTTTTGGCTGCCTTTCCGCTCAAACAAGCAAACACTCCCCTTGATCCCATCCAACCTCATGACTTGATATGCATGAGAACTAGGAGCTTGTGTTGGGTATAGTGAAGGATAAGCTATCAGAGAAGGCTTCTGAGAAGAGCTGCATTTGTTAGGGTTTGGATAATAGTAGGGGTTCTTCAGCTGGAGAAGGGGGAAAGGGGCATTCTAATGAAGAGAAAATACTCTCTGCAAAAGGTTGATGGCATTAGAGAAGTGTGGGGCTGGAGGGTGTTCATGGGAAAGGGGTGGGGAGGAGACAGAGGGAGGTTTGGTGAATGATAAGGCTACTGAAGTTGGTCCCAATTGGGAATGGTGTTAGATATCCTGTAAGAAACTGTCTCTAGGCCAGGCGTGGTGGCTCACACCTGTAATCGCAGCACTTTGGGAGGCCAAGGCAGGTGGATCACCTGAGTCTAGGAGTTTGAGATGCGCTTAGGCAACATGGTAAAAACCAGTCTTTGCAAAAAATTAGTCAGGTGTGGTGTTGTGTGCCTGTAGCCCCAGCTACTGAGGAGGCTGAGGTAGGAGGATTGCTTGAGCCCGGGAGACTGAGGCTGCAGTGAACTGAGATTGCACCACTGCACTTCAGCCTGGGCAACAGAATGAGACCTTTTCTCAAAAAAAAAAAAAAAAAACCCACAAAAATTTATGTTGAAACTTAAACCCAATGTGACAATATTGAAAGGTGGAGCCTTTAAGAGGTGATTGGATCATGAAGGCTCTGCCCTCATGGATGAATTCATTCAAGATTAATGAGTTTATGGGCTACCATGGGAGGAGAACTGGTGGCTTTTTTTTTTTTTTTTTTGAGTGGGAGTCTTGCTGTGTCGCCCAGGCTGGAGTGCAGTGGCACAATCTCAGCTCACTGCAAACCATGCCTCCCAGGTTCAAGTGATTCTCCTGCCTCAGTCTCCCAAGTAGCTGGGATTACAGGTGCCCACCACCATGCCGGGCTAATTTTGGTATTTTTAGTAGAGATGGGGTTTTACCATGTCAGACTTGTCTCGAACTCCTGACCTCAGGTGATCCACCCGCCTCGGCCTCCCAAAGTGCTGGGATTACAGGTGTGAGCCACCGAGCCTGGCCTGAACTGGTAGCTTTATAAGAGGAAGAGAGACCTACAGTAGCACGTTTGCATGCTCAGCTCCCTCACCATGTGATACCCTGTGTCACTTTGGGACTCTAGAGTCCCCACCAGCAAGAAGGCTTTCATCAGGTGTGGCCCCTTAACTGTGGACTTCCCAGCCTCCATAACTCTAAGGAATAAATTCCTTTTTAAAATAAATTACCCAGTTTCAGGTATTCTGTTATAGGTAGCAGGAAATGGACTAAGGCACATGCATTCTAAATATTTAAAAATGCATACTTGGGTCAGGCGCAGTGACTCACGCCTGTAATCCCAGCGCTTTGGGAGGCTGAGGCGGGTGGATCATAAGGTCAGGAGATCGAGACCATCCTGGCTAACGCGGTGAAACTCCGTCTCTACTAAAAATACGAAAAATAAGCTGGGCGTGATGGCAGGCGCCTGTAGTCCCAGCTACTCAGGAGGCTGAGGCAGGAGAATGGCGTGAACCCAGAGGGTGGAGCTTGCAGTGAGCCAGCATTGCGCCACTGCACTCCAGCCTGGGTGACAAAGCGAGACTCCGTCTCAAAAAAAAAAAAAAAAAAAATAAGAAGCATACTTAAGAGAAAAGGAAAGGATAGAAAAAGATATACCATCAAACAGTAGGCATAAGAAGCTGAGTGAGGCTGGGCGTGGTGGCTCACGCCTGTAATCCCAACACTTTGGGATGCCGAGGCTGAGGTCAAGAGTTCGAGACCAGCCTGGCCAACATGGAGAAACCTCGTCTCTACTAAAAATACAAAAAATTTGCCAGTTGTGGGTGGCACATGCCTGTAGTCACAGCTACTAAGGAGGCTGAGGCAGGAGAATTGCTTGAACCCAGGAGGCGGAGATTGCAGTCAGCTGAGATTGCGCCATTGCACTCCAGCCTAGGCAATAAGAGCAAAACTCCATCTCAAAACAAAACAAAACAAAACAAAACAAAAAAACAAAAGACAAAAAACAAGAAAGCTGAGTGGACAACTATGTTAGTATCAAGAGGGCAGAAGTAGAACTAATGGAACAGGACTCTAGAGAAGCCAATTTTAGCTTCATGGGAGATAGAAGTTTCTAATCCTTATCATTGGCCTGCTGTGGAAGGAGCTGCTTGTAATGACAACAGATGTCCCTGGAGACATGCAAACAAGCTAGTCTCGCTAGAGAAAGAGCCTTCTTGCATGGGGAAGTGGATTAGATGACCCTTATCTCCTTCCTGGAGCTAAGACTTGATTATAGTTGTTTTGTTTTTACAATAATTGTGATTCTGTTTTTCTTTTGTGACTACAGAAAAGGTGTGTGTTCATTTTATAACATTTAGACAATTTTTAAATGCCCAGAAGAAAATAAGTCATCTGATTGTTCCATTCAGAGATACCTACTGCTAGCATTTTGCTACAGAGGCCGTGTCAATCTTTTGAATACACATATTTCATTCAATTTTGACGAAGTGGGATACTAAGCATCATACTGTATTGTACCTGCTTTTTTTCCTTTTAAAAATTATTTTATTTTGTACCTGCTTTTTTATTAATCAGAAAACTCTAATATTATGAATGTCTTCCTTGTCATTAAGTATTTTTTGTAAAGCAAGAAGGTGAAAGCTTATTCAGTGGAGGGGGTGGTAGTGGTGGTGGGAGGAATTAGAGATCAGTGTTAGAAATTCAGAAATAAAGAGAAGTATCTAAAGTGAGCTCTTCCCACTCCCATCCCTCTACTTTCACTATCCCAAGAAATCTCGGGATTTTGGTAGCAATACGTGTGGAAAACAAGCCAGGAAAACGATCTCTAGTTTGGATGATTGGTGATGGGTGCATAAATGAAGGGCCAGGAGGAAAGGAGTGGGTTGGAATTGGGGCCATTCAGATTAATTCTGACCTGGTCTGGCCTCGGGCCATTTCTAAGGCTGTCTCTTTCTCTTCCCTGTTTCCCTTTCCTTTTGAAAGGCATCACTACTCCTTCACACTCACTGATGTTTGCTATTCAACAAATTATTAATGAGGCTGATCTTATTTTAAGGGGTTTATTGCTGATCTTCACAGTTAAAACACACACGATAAAATATACAATGTTTTCGTTTTGTGTTAGCCAAGTCCCTCCTGATCTGCTCATAGGACGCTCTCTTTGAATTCTGCCTTCTGCTTTTGTTCCCAAGGAAGGAACTAACTAAACACACTTTTCCCCTAGTCTTTTCTAATCCCTTCTTTGGTGAAGGAGATACTGTCTTCTTCCTGTATGGAGAAACCACCCCTTACCCTAGAAGCAGCTAAGGCTCATTGATAGGTATCTCTCAGCATCTGTTGTAACTGCATCCAGATGGGGTGGATCTTATTGTGTAGACACAATAAGAACATGTTCTATTTTGGACAACCTCCCAAGTGCCTTTTCATGCCCAGGAAACTGTTTTGGGGCAGCTGGAAAGAATAGTCTTGGAGTTACAGAGAGAAATTTCGGTCGGAGTTACACATTTAGAGAGTTACTGATGATACTGTACAAGACAGCATTTAGATTGAGAAGAGACAACTAAGGTTTGTTAGAGCTCTATCCTGGATCCTGGATGTGTGAGCAGAAAGAATTGTAAAATAAGATTGAGTTGCTCAAAGTCTGCGGAGAGCCTTTCATGGGAGGTGGTCACTGGCATCACAAAGGGAGCCGACTTCTCTTGGTGTAAGAAGCTTGGTAGTGATGGCAGAAGGAGACTGGGTGGTAGTGCTTACGGGGAAGAAACCAATGTATTGGGAGAAATGGCTTGTTCTGGGACGCAGGTAGGGAAAATAGATGATGAGCCTGGAGCATCCTGTAGTAACAGAAAGGAAGGAGTGCTCGAAACACAAAAGGATGGGGCAAGGAGCCAACCTGAAGGGGCTCCTAGTGGCCAAGGCTGGAATGATCTGACAACAAAATCAATCATGTAGTGGATTGTGACACAAAGTCCAAAGGAAATATCTGTGAGACCATGCTCATATAAATACATAATTGAATGAATAAATAAATGGAGAAGAGGCAAATCTTTCTTAGAGAAGAATTTCAAATATGTATAGCTATTGCCACCCCTTTTCCTGTGTCTGCTTCATTGTCTCCCTCCTTTGAAGGGAAAACATGAGCCAAAACCAGATAAAGGACAGGATAGCCAGCCCAAACTCCTTAAAACTGTCAGTCATGAAAAACAAGGAAAAACTGAGAAGTAATGCAGTTTTAGGATACCTTGAGTTGCATCTTGGACCAGAAAGATGTCATTGATGGAAAAACTGGTAAAATCAAAATAAAATCTAAAGTTTAGTTTATAGTAACATACTAATGTTGATTTCTCAGTTTTGGCAAGTGACCAGTTGTAGTGTAAGATGTAAACAGTGAGGAAACTGGCTGGGGGTATAATCCTTTGCAACTTTTCTGTAAATCTAAAGTTATTCTAAAATAAAACATTTATTAAAAAATAAACTCTGTGTGTGTGTTGCAGAGGAAGTGGGGGAACTTGAGCTTGTTTGTAGACTGATAGTAAGTAATTGGTATATTGTAGGCTAATATCCCTGATTGATCAGGATATTAGGGTAAGAAAGGGCATGTTTTATTAATGCACAAATAGGAGGAGATATGGAAAATTGTAGACCAAATCAGGTAAAGAAAAAGACATTGAGTGAAGAGGTAAAGTTGAGCAGTAATTTCTATACGTTTTTGCTTGTATACCTCCTACAAGAATGTTGAAAAACTGTAAATCTTTATTCTCAAACCAAACAGTTGAATCAGATTTACTTTATTAGAGAAAGTCCAACTTTTGATGGCCCTATCCATCTCATTTCATAATTCTAATTTGTATACAGTCAGGCATGGGGACGTTGTCACAAGCTTGTTACCTGGACGTGTTTAATGAGGATCTATCTATTAATATTGATTTAACCTCGGGGACTCTCCTTCTACAGAGAACTGTTCCTTTGGGGGTCTCGGAGGTATTTACACCTGGAGCAATGCACCATTTTAATATTTATTTGGGGTGGATGAGAGGACTGCTTTCCTTTTTCTACTTCTTTTTTTTTTTTTTTTTTTTTCTGTGATGGAGTCTTGCTCTATTGCCCAGGCTGGAGTGCAGTGGTGCAATCTTAGCTCACTGCAATCTCCACCTCCCAGGTTCAAGTGATTTTCCTACCTTAGCTTCCCAAGTAGCTGGGACTACAGGCGCACGCCACTATGCCTGGCTAATTTTTTGTATTTTTAGTAGAGACGGGGTTTCACTGTGTTAGCCGGGATGGTCTTGATCTCCTGACCTTGTGATCCACCTGCCTTCGCCTCCCAAAGTGCTGGGATTACAGGCGTTAGCCACCGCACCCGGCTCGTGCTTTTCTGTTTCAAGTGGAGAAAAGCAAGTGGGAAGTGAGAGCCTGAATCCTGGTTGTAAGAAAGAGGACATTTGGATATTAAGGATCTAGAAATAGATTTACTTAAAACCCTCTTTGCCCTTAGTTCGTGAGAATCTCCAGATAACCCTAGTTTAAAGATAAAGGCAGAGAACCTGGAAAGTATGAAATAAGGATAGGAGGACTGCTTTGTGTTGAGGTCACAGCTGAAGGGAGAGCCAGTTAATTTCCAGTGGTGCTTATTGCTGCCCTCCTTGCTGTCTGCCTTCTGGGGAGTGCCCGTTTTTATTCTCCTCCTTTATCTCCTCCCTTTTCCTGTGTCTGCTTCATTTGAGATCTTCAGTGACAACCTTGAGCACCCTTCTTTTGGCAAAGTGATTTTAGCAGTGTCCTGGTTAAACATTCCATTGAAACGAAGTAGCAGTTCTTAGGGGATTTGACCTATGTAACTTTTAGACCAAAAATGCTACAAAGAGTAGAATTGTTGAATGACCATTGTGGTACAAATGCATATGTTGAATGAGGTATTTTAGAGTTCTGAATAAGGCAACCTGTTTAAATTGTTTCTTTTCTTTTTCTTTCTTTCTTTCTTTCTTTCTTTTTTTTTTTTTTTTCAGAGACAGTCTTGCTCTGTTGCCCAAGCTGGAGTGAAGTGGCTCACTGTAATCTCAAATTCCTGGGCCCAAGTGATCCTCCTGCCTTAGCCTCCTGAGTAGCTGGGACTACAGGTGTGAGCCACCATGCCCAGCTAATTACAAAAAATTTTTTTAGTAGAGGTGAGATCTTGCTATGTTGCCCAGGCTGGTCGTCAACTCCTGGCCTCAAATGATCCTCCCACCTCAGTCTCTCAAGTGCTGGGATTATAGGTGTGAGCCACCAGGCCTGGCCAACTCTTAAGTTTTTAAAAGGGCAATGAAGTTTTTGCTTTTTGGGGTTTTTTTTTTTTTTTTTTTTTTTGAGACGGTGTCTCACTGTGTTGCCCAGGCTGGAGTGCTGTGTGTGCAATCTTGGCTCACTGCAACCTCTGCCTCCCAGGTTCAAGTAATTCTTCTGCTCCAGCCTCCTGAGTAGCTGGGACTGCAGGCGCATGCCAGGAGTCTTGAGACAGGGTTTCACCATGTTAGCCAGGCTGGTCTCAAACTCCTAACCTCAAGTGATCCGCTTACTTCAGTCTCCCAAAGTGCTGGGATTACAGGCATGAGCCACCGTGCCCAGCTGGGCAATAAAGATTAACAGGCGATGTTACTCCTTATTTGTAGGGTAAATTGGCAGGACTGGGTCCAGAGATTCTTAACCTGAAATCCACGGAGCCTCACGTGCTTCCTAAATGGGTTTCAGAGGAATCAAACTGCATGGAAGTTTAACAAAGGTTGTGCTTTAGTGTCCTCAAATTTCATCAGAAAGCCAAAGAATACTGTGCCCCTCAAAGGTTAAGAATGGCTTTTTGTTCAGTTTCACTGCTGATCAAGATGGTGGGTTGGATACAATGGTGTTTTCAAAACACTTGGAAATAATAATGCCCATGTTTGTTTTGTGGTGCTTTTTTAGCCATATACAGTATCCAAGTCACAAACCATTTCTCCTATACCTAGTAATTTTAGATGTATTATAAATCTAGTATCATCCCACTTGTTTCAAATTACTCCCATTAATTTACATTACAAACCATTTTGAGATCCCAGGCAATCTCAGGTGTAATTCTAATCTGGTACTGATTCCATGTGTCTTTGGGGGTAAATATTTGCTATATTAAAAAAATACTTTCCATTTATTCATTTATTTGAGATTAGGTCTTGCCCTGTCATCTAGGCTGGTGTTCAGTGGTTCCCTCATAGCTCACTGCAGCCTTGAACTCCTGGGCTCAAGCAGTCTTCTTGCCTCAGCCTCCCAAGTAGCTAGAACTACATATCCAGCTAATTTTTAAATTGTTTTTTAATAGAGACAAGGACTTGCTATGTTGCCCAGGCTGGTGTCAAATTCCTGCCCTCAAGCAATCTTTTTACCTTGCACTCCCAAAGCGCTGGGATTACAGGCATGAGCCACCATGCCTGGTCTATTTCCTCGAATTTATGTGCTGTCAGATCAATTAACATAGTTCAAAAAGTATAATTTTAATATTATCAATGTTACATTTCTAACCTTTGCTAAGTGGACATTTTATGAGTACGTGCTATGATGAAATATTTTTTTCAGCAATTATGTCTGATACTAATTTGTTTATAGCATAAAAATCATGGTTGGTCTAGATAAAACAGCAAGAGAAAAATGGGGAAAAACAGCCACCAAAAAATTCTTGAGAGTAGACTTTTGCCTGGTTTCCTTGAAGGCTTACCACTTTACTATTGCAAAAGAAAATATGTGTACAAATGTATTTTGTTGTCTGATACAGATTTCTTACGAATGAAAATAAGTGTTGGCCAATTATGGTCCTTAAAATGATTCAAGGATTATAAATCAATACTGAATCAAAAACCTCTTAAAATTATTTTCTAAATAAGCATGATCTAGGTAAATGGTTTTCAAATATAAGCAGACCACAAGCATCACCTGTAGAATTTATTGAAATGCATATCCCTGGGACCTCACCCCACAAGGATTCTATGTCAGTAGTTCTGCAACTAGGATCTGGAGTCTGTGTTTAACATATGCCCCAGGCGGTTTGACCACATTTTGCTAAAACTGATCTAGGTGCTAAGAGGTTACATGGAATAGCTGTAATGTATAACACCTTTAATTAAAAGAAGACTTGATGAGTGTGGAGAGGTGGAGACATGGAAGTATTAGCAAATGATGTGGAATAATTTTGCACCTCAATTATTTTGAAACCCAAAGAGCTTTTGTATATGTACATTTTATATATTGTTATTTACTATATTAAAAATTAAAATTGAGGTATTTAAAATATTTATTTTTAAAAGCCACTATATATTGACCTAAATAAAACCTTTATAAAACCGATTTTCCAAAATTAAAAAAATTATTGAGAAAGAATGGCATTATTTTACATTCATGCAAATCTCTTTACTGTCTAGCTTAATAGAAGACAGCTAGATTCTCATACAGGTTATCCAAAATGCTTGGGACCAGAATTGTTTTGGATTTCAGATTTTTTCTGATTTTGGAATATTTGCAGTATATATTCTTGTTCCAGTGAGCATTTCCTTTGAGCGTCATGTCAGTACTCAAAAAGTTTTGGATTTTGGAGCATTTTGGATTTCAGATTTTCAGATTTGGGATGCCCAACCAGATTGAAACTGATTCTCTATTCAATCTGTTGCAATGTTGTTTTGGTTGAAGTCTATAAAGAAAATTCAACTTCACACAGAAAGAGGATGAGTACTTTTAATACCTTCTTTGATATTATACCAAACCTCCGTAAGTGGTAGTTTCTTAAAGGTTAATTGCATTGTGGAATCTGAAATGAGCTTTTTTATAAAACTAAACCTTTGATACATTAAAATCAGTTGGTCCGCTTTGCACTTTTTTTCAGTGTGTCTTTCATCCATGCATGATTTTGGTTTTTAAGAGGGAGTCTCACTCTGTCACCCAGGCTGGGGTGCAGTGGCACAATCTCAGCTCATTGCAACTTCTACCGCCCAAGTTTCTGGGATCACAGATGGGTACCATCATGCCCAGCTAATTTTTTGTGTTTTTGATAGAAATGGGGTCTCACCATGTTGTCCAGGCTCTGGTATCAAACTCTTGAGTTTAAGCGATCTGCCTGCCTTAGCCTCCCAAAGTGCTGGGATTACAGGCGTGAGCCACTGCACCCGGCCTACCCATGTATGATTTTGTTATACCATTGGTCATTTGGAAACTAAGGCAGATCTTCTCATATAACTTTGATCACTGTCACCCTGATCTCATCAGGAAAGTCTTTTAAGTATTGGTGAATGAAGCTGGCAAGATTATGTGGCAGATGTAAAAAGTCTTCCAAAGTGCTTGAAAGCTCAAATTTCATCATTGGCAATAAGTACTGTCAATTGTTTTCCTCAAAGAAACAGGCTCAACTTTGTTCATTTTTAATAAAATGTCTGCCAAATACCCAAGTCAGAATAACTACGGTTTGTGAATTGTTCAAGTAAAAATGGTAGTCCATGAAAAAACAGCTAGCTCAGCTTGCAACTCAATTACACAAGTGCTTTTCTTCTAGACAGCCATTGTACTTCAGTGTGCGGTGGACTGCTTCATGGGTACTTCCATTTTGTCACAAAGAACATCAAAAAGACCCATGCTCAAGGGTCAAGATTTAATGAAAGTAATAATTCTGACTGCTTGCTTCATTAAAGACAATCATAAAGGAAACTGGCTTAAAAAGAAAAAAACCTAACGTGTGGTAGTGAAGAATGCAGTGACTACTAGTTTCATTTGCTGCCACTGCTTTGATTAGTGCGAAGGCGCCAGCAGTTTCCCCATAATTGCTTTTGCACCATCAGTGCAAATGTCAGCACACTGAAAAGACAATGTCTTTGTGTTATTCTAAAAATAGTTCTGACCTCTGAGACGGTCTTGGGGACTCCCAAGAATCTAGTAAACACACTTTGAGAACCCTTGATAGAGATGCCTTGGGCCTCCCTGCCAGCATTGTCGTTTTAGTGCCAGGCATTAACATGTTTGTATTACACGACGATTTAGTAATACAGTCTGGACTACCTCTTTATGAGACGAGGCAATGTTGTCATGATTTTAGGTAGAAGAAATGGAGAGTCCACAGTGCAGGCAGTTATTCATTATTCATCTAAGAGTCTTCAGCTCCTCCAGTGTACTCGTCCCTATGAGATGCTGAAGCACAACCTCCCTCCATCCCTGCTCATCCAAGTATTTTCCTGCGTTTGAGACGGCTTAAACGCTTTCCGTGGTCTTCTGAGTAGGAAGTGATTTCGTTTGTGCTTCGTATAGGACTTACTATATTGCATGCTCAAGTTTTTTGTTTGCTTCTTGTCAATCCCTTCATTGCTTAAGACCAAAATGAGTTACTGTTTTTCCTGTAATCTACGTGTAGTCCAAAAAAGGCGAGGTGTTTTGTAAATATTTGTCTCTATGTAAGGAAATCAAAACTGAAAGCAAAGTAACACCAAGTGTGCCCGTTTCCTGAGCTCAAGCACTGGAAGGATCAAAAGTAGCGAACTTTTGGTTTACTGCCGCGGTCTTGTTCCTGCTCACTGCCGCCTCTTGGGGCCCCATATTATTCAACAAATATTCAAATTGGAGCTGGAGTTCTGAGCGGCCGGGTACTGTGTATTCCAGCGGTGGGTGTCTGTACGTAGTTAGAACCTGGCAAGAGAGCACTCGCGAGGAGCCCGCAGGCGGGGCTGGTCGGCGCCCGGGTTCTGCCCCCTGCCCGACCCTGCCTGCCGCCTGCTGCCTGCCTCCGGCTCGGGCCGCCGAGCGCCCTGCCCATTTAAGGAGGCGGGCCGTACCACCGCAACTTTCTTGACAGGGGGTATCCCGGCGGACTCGGACAACTTCAAGGGAGCCGAGAGGCGATTTCTCTTCCTTTCTAACTGTGGTCCGCGTTGTGCTGCTGCTGGGCAGGCGCTGGGCGCCGGCGATCTTCGAGCGTGGGGGCCCGTTGGCTTTCCCTTCTCAGAAACTGCGCCGGGGGCGCTCGCTCGCTCCGGATTCGGACGCGGCGCTCCCCAGGCTCGTCTGGAGTGCAGATCGCCGCAGAGGCCCCAGTGCCCGGATGTCCATCAGGATTAGCGCGAGCCAATACGGGGCGAGCCCGGGGCTGCGCCGAGGACGCCCGGGGCTGGAGAGCAGGTAGTCCCGTAACATCGGGGCGCCGCGCCGGTACGCGTACTCGCCCGGCTCCGCCAAATGGTGAGCGCGGCGCTGGCAGCAGGGCCCGCGGGGTGAAGGCGCTCATGGACGGAAGACCCCTGGCTCTATAAGCTGAATTATGGCAGCCCAGTCAAGGTAAGCCGGGTACCAGAGAAACTTTTTAAACGCATTCGTGGCGAGGGGAGCTGAAGGTTGCGGGGGCGGGCAGGGTGCGGGGAAGGAGACCGGCAGGAAGCAGCTTTGTCATTGCCTTCTCATCATTCCCGAGGCTGTGGCTTGACTAAATGTCAGATAAAAAACAGTTTGGAGAACATGCTGAACAATTTCTGCATAGCGGAGAGAAGGATGGAGTTAATGTGAAGATTAAAATTAGATAGCCCCCTTCTTCCCCCAGAACTGTTATTTTCCCGGACATTAAGTTCATTTCACTTGTCCGCCCTTGCCTAAATTTCCATTTCGGTTCTTTGTGCGCCTACCCTTCGGTTCTCTGGATTTCTTGCTTGTTGTCTCGAGGGGAAGTTTAGAAATACGATTAATGTAAAACATAGTTCACCTTGGAGAGGATGGGTGAGAATTTGCCTGGTGAGTGAAAATTTTACTGCTAGAATGTACGATTCCACATAAAACGGCCCCGCTTACGTGAATCTGCTGAGTAGGCAAAGACCTGGAACGCGCTGGGGTGGTGAAGGGGAGAGAGGATAATGAACTGCAGTTGCTGTCAGAGGAGCGCTATTGTAAGAACCTCAAGCCTGTCTTTCCATGGTTTGTTACTGGTTTTGTAATGAGCGTTAAAGAAGAGTGATGACAAGGCATTAGTGATTATTATCCAAACTGTTCTGTGCGATTTTTAGTTTTGACAGCAGTTGGTGCTAAGGGAGACTTAGGAGTTATATATGCATTCTCTTTCAACTGTGTTTTGCTGGAAAGCAGTTTGGTCTCATATTTAAAAATAATAGGGCTCTTCAAGCTGATATTTGATGTAGAACAGTGATTTTGGGAGGTCTCAGAAGACTTAACAAATTTCACGTCTGAAGACTCAGATCATGGAGAGAAATGAATGTTAAATGTTCATGTTTGGGCTGGATGAGACTGAATTTTTTTTCTTACGAAGTAGAACTTTCTAGGAAGGAAAGAGCTTCTCTGTGTAGAGTATCTCCTATGTGCTACCTGCTTTTTATATTTCTTCCTCTCAACCCAGTGGTTTATCCTCTGCCTCCATTTTATTGATAGTTTTAAGAAAGTGGTTCTTAATCTGGGGCCAAGTAGTAGAACTTGGATGAGAAACAGAAGTTGCGTCTCTATTTTTGTTAACCTCTAACTGAAATTTAGTATTTTTTTTTTTTAAAGTAGGAATAGAGATAAAACTATAGTACCAGTCCTGGTGATGTTATCACAAATAGAAACTATGTGTCTTTTCATAATCTTATTACAATTGTTGCAGATATCTTCAGATAACTTTTGCGCTTTCCACTCAGGAAATTAAGGAACTGCTTTATCTTGCTTAATTCAGTCGTAAAGAAAAACAGTACTGTACTATTAATTTCTTTTAAATGTTTTAATAGGTGCTTGTCTATATAATCTGGCCCCTTTGTATTCTTATGTATTTTATTTAATGTATTTAAAAACATTATTTTGATAGTGGTGTTATTCATCAGACTGCTACAGAGGTCTATGGCACAAAATCTTCCATTAAGATACCTTGATCTAAGAAGTTAGTAAATGCTGTGTGACAGAGCTCAGTAATATAGCGCAGGGATTTGAACCCAGGTGTGAGAGATTCAATGCCAGCGCTCTTAAACTAATGATAAAAATAAAATGAGACACAAGCTAAATTGGACACTGCTGTGTGCCAGGCACAGCGTTAAGCAACTTTAATTGGATTAGCTCTTTGACTCTTCTCGGGCACCTAAATAGGTAAGTACTTTTATTATCCACATTTGTTAGTTAAGGAAACTGAGGTCCTGCCTGGCTGTTTCTTGCTTGAGGTCACAAAGGTGGAGCAACGCCTGACTCCAGATCTGCTTTGCACACTTCCTCCCTTACGTGCTTCCTCTTTAATGCTGAGGTGAGATGTTAAAGGGAGCTGCCAAGCCTCAGTATAACAGTACAAAGAATGATTCCTGCTAAAATTGGTTGTTTGTAATATGTAATAATCCTGAGTTATCAATGTGGTGGTTCAGCTTGCCAGCAATTAAAATAGATGAATTGTGGTTATTTCTGATCCTCTACCTGGCCTTCCGACATTCCCTGGAACTAGGAATAGTCACAAGACTGTTACGTCTGCTGTTTTCTTTGTGTGTTGGGAGTATATCTCACATTTTGTAAATGTCCGTTTTCTTTGGTTACACCTGGAATGTGGCCCATGTTCGTTCAGATATTGTGCTCTGTGGGAGAGAAGGTAATCTTTGAGATCCAGAGAGAATATATGGAGAAGATTCAATATATTTTGGGACTTCAGGGAAACTCTAAAGCTGGGCCACGTTGCCCTGAGTAGTGCTAAGAGAAACCGAAACATCACCTGTGATGTAAAAGCTCAGGTAGTGAACCATGTGCTATGCATTAGTGTGTGTTTGCTCTTGAGACAATTAATTTAGACTGACAGACTCATTGTACTTACGATTCATAGCTCGGTGTTTAACCACACTAGTTTCATTGTGCATTGTTTAGTTTGATTCCTGATTTGATATTGATGGGTGATATATGACTTAATTTTTTATGCAAATTGATTAGGCAGTGTATTCCCGTCCCTGTAGTTCACTCCTTAAGGCAAGATATTGTCTCCCACATTTTAGTCTCCCCTACATAAGCTAGAAGTACTTTGAATTGAGAGATTACCTAAGTATTTCTTGGCTTGTGGACTTTTATAAATTAAGGTTGTATATTCCTCTACCTCATTTTAAAACCTAAGAGTAGGAAATTTGTTTTGTGGTTGATTTCTTCTCTTAAAGCTGGAAGACATTTCTTGACTAAAATGCGAATTAAATGCTTTTAAAATTTAAATTTTGGGGGCCATATTTTGAAAACAATGAATATTTGGTTTATTGTGTTCCCAGAGTTGTGGAGAAAGGTGGTCACTGAGAAATGTCATGTCAGTTAAAGCGGATAGTATGCTGTGTCTGGGCTCTCAGATAAGTGTGTGCTTTCTTTGGAACCTATAAACATAACAGACACATTGAATATACTTCCTTGTGGAAATTGCAACAAACTTGCTTTCTTTAATGTGAAATAGTTACAGAACATGACTTTAGTTACTGGACTCTGATGGAAAGTGCATCCAGACTATTTTATAGAAGTATAAAAACTAGCAACTGATTAACGTAACAGTTTATAGACTTTTTTTTTTTCTGCAAGGATTAACAGTGCTTTATACTGAGGAGTGATGTTGATGAATACAGGAAAAAGGAGGGCTTTGTCTGATTCCCCGCCTCTGCTGCTAACCCTCTCATTGAAGCAAATCCCTGAATTCTAGAAAGGAAAATATACATACCTTCAAATACCATCAGGGATTAGCCAGTTAAAAAAAATCACCTGATGCTACCTGAGAACCCCTGGCCCTAGGGGTGTATGCGTGGGAGTGGGGGAGTTGAACTTGCTTCTTTGGGAGAGTTGAATCTGGTGGCTGAGCATGGAGCTTCTCAAAAGAAAGGATTTATAGACAAACTGCAGAAGGAAAGTAGGTTCAGTCAACTCTCCCACAGTTTTTAACTTTTGAATTTGACTAAAATTAATGTTAATGAAGCTTTGAAAAATCAATAAAGAAGCAAAGTCAGATTGTTCCCAAGATTAATATGAAGCTGTTTTTTGGTGGATCTCTTTTACTCTGGGGAGGGAAAGTTTTCCGTTGCGAAAAGCAGTGCTCTTAAACTGGTGTAGAACCAGTTTTGCCCCGCCCTATGCCCATGTCTCTGATTCTTTGAGCTAGTGATTACCTTGGAAGAAAATTCGTGAATGCAAAACAGCTTTGATTAAAAATGAGCCAATATCAAAGAGAATGCTGTGGTTTTGGAAAGGTACAGTTCAGGGAAGAGATTTTGGGACAGAAATAATTTATGTAGTATTTTGATCCATTGAATATTCTCATTTTTTCCTTCTTGTGACACTGTTGTAAACAGTGTCCTTGACAGAAGAGAAACACAAACAGGTCTTTTAAGTGATTTCTTTCTAGTTCATCCTGAGAGCCCAGTTGAGCTTCCTGACTCATAGTCTAGAGCTGCTTCCATGATAAAGACTGAAGGAGCGGTGAGTCATTTTTTAAAGTCAGCTGATTTATGGGGATGTTGTTGTTTTGGCAAAATTAATGCAAGTGATCTCTCGAGAGATTTTGCTGGATTCTCTACCATACCATGAAAAGATATTCCATAGCTGGATTTACACTCTTGAAAATGGGGTTTTTATGGGTGCTGCATTTAAAAATTTTAAATTTCAAATATATTCAGGAATAAAAATATTATAGATGAGAGAGAAATCTACTTTTTCATCTTGGTTCTGTTATTTATTTGCTGTGAGCCTCCAAATCTATTTTTTACATAATAGCTGTAAGATAGAGGAGTTATAAAGCTGATTTGTTAACTATTGCTTTGAGGTATATATAAACTTAGTTTTCTGTTAGCAAATTTCTCCATTTCATTTTTTTTGCATAAATATACCTATTTTAGTAGAGCTGGGATTTCACCATATTGGCCAGGCTGGTCTCGAACTCCTGACCTCAGGTTTCTTTTCCAAGATAGGCAAATAAACTTACTCTAATTCTGTATGTCAGATACAGTGGAAATACAATATGCACCTCTAGGACAAAGTTTCTTAGAGCCACGTTTCTTGGCTCAGAAATAGAAACATATAGTGAGGCTGAGTATAATCTCTTTGTTGTGGTTCAGTTACATTTTATTGATATAGGGTGAGTACATAACTTTTACAGTAAATGATTACCAATCAGTACATTTTATTGATATCGGATGAGTACATAACTTTTACATGTTAAATGATTACCATTTTTACTTGAATGTGAAAATTGGGGGAGCTGAAGTAGTATTTTCTGTCTCCTTCAGATGGTCCTCAATTCGTTTTATTATGAATATAATGTGTTCATTTGCTCAAAATAACACAGCAGGTAGAATGTACAATGTCTTGCTCAAGTACAAATGTATCAGATGAACTTTAGATTTACACTTCAGGAGAAAATAATATGTATAACTTTTGGTGCTAATACTCCAGGGAACTAAAAGTAAAGATTAACTTTAAAACCATGAAAATTGCTGACTTTCTGTGTCTTGGCAGTGATCAGTGTTGAGAATCCCTCCCCTGTGCAAACTTTTTCCTTTTCTTATCTATCCACGGGGAGTTAAAGCTTAACCTGATGGCCACACAGCCAACAGACCTGGCATCTTGAAAGTCTTGTTCTCTGCTGAATATCTGTTTTCTTGTGTTAGTTTATTAGCTTTGTTTTTAATTTAACCAGATTGAACTGCTATCAGGTTCTTTCTTTTTTTTTTTTTTTTTTTTTTTTTTTTTTTTTTTTTGGGTTTCGCTCTTGTTGTCCAGGCTGGAATGCAATGGCGCGATCTCGGGTCACAGCAACCTTCGCCTCCTGGGTTCAAGCCATTCTCCTGCCTCAGCCTCCGGAGTAGCTGGGATTACAGGCATGCGCCACCATACCAGGCTAATTTTGTATTTTTAGTAGAGGTGGGATTTCTCCATGTCGGTCAGGATGGTCTCGAACTCCCGACCTCGGGTGATCTGCCCACCTTGGCCTCCCAAAGTGCTGGGATTACAGGTGTGAGCCACCATGCCTGACTGAACTGCTATCAAGTTCTTAAGGCTATTGCTCGGAGCAGTAATTTGGTGACAGATTTAATATATTAAGAGGAAATCCCAGGGGTAACATCTTGTCTAAAGGAACTCAAGCAGACAAAGGGTAAAATATTTTTATTGACACCTAGATTGCGTTTATTTTGGTATGTTTTCAAAGGGCACTCACTGTTGTATTGCATTCTAAAAAGTACCAAGAATTGCTTTTCCTCCATGGTGGCTCATATGGGTGAGGGCTTGGAGACCCCACAGGCCACATGATCCTTTGTTTTGGTCTGGGGAAGAGTTAAGGCTGTGAGGAAGATCTTACCTCTTTTTTTATTTTTTTTTTATTTTTTCAATTTTTTACTGCTGGATTGGCAACTAAACAAATAAAAAGTAAAAGGGTATTTTAGGGGTAATATGGTCATATGAGGTTCAGGGTTCTCAAACTTGATTAGACACAAAAATCACTGTGGTTGCTTTTTAGTGTGCAGATTCTGCTCCCACTCCCCCAGAGATTCTGAGTGGACAGGTTCTGGGTGGAGCCCTGCTGTCTGTAAGGCCAGGGGCACAGGTACGGTGCTTTGTGAGATTGTGTGTGTGTGAGTGAGAGAGATCATGTAAACCATGTTGTACAATGCTATTAAATTTTGATTTAATATATGCTTATAAATATACGTTTTTCCCTCTCCTGTTGAAACAGACTGGAGGTTGGTAGAGAAGGTGGGTATCCACCTCCATGAATTTATCCTTATATTACAAACTGTTGGTTGAAATGTCCAAATGTGTCTGTTAAAAAAATAATAATAAAATAAAAGATACCGAGAAGCATTGTCCAGTGTTTGATCATACAGCACCTTCCAAGAATTGTCTCTTCTCAAGGACCAGGGTATTTAATTTATGTTTTTCTATCCTTGTGGGCTCCCTCCCCAGTTAAGTCTCTCTCTCTCTCTACCACACACACCCCAGTTTATCAGGTGGCAGTTGTTTTTGTTCCCAGGGAAAAGTTAAAATGGCTTGGTCAGTTGTGTCCAAACTTTGTGAAACTGAAATGAAAGTTTTGTTTTTTAATAAAAGCTTTGCTTAGGGGTACTGCTGAACAAATAACGTTCAACAAGACATTTTAAATGGAACTCCTACTGGGAAGTAAATGTTAAAATTATAGCAGATGTCACTTCCTGTAACAAAATTCAGGAAACAGTCTTTGGTATGTGGGTGTTGTAACTTTTCAATTCTTGGAACTTTCCTTCAGGAAACTGTCCTGTCAGAAGCAAAGCAGTCAATAAAATATGAAGCACAACTTAAATTGTGTTATGCAGTGTAATTAAATTTTGATTTGGTGCATATGTTTTTGTGGTCAAGACAGAACCAAGATTATCACGTGACTTTCATCCTGGACAATGTGTGTCTGGATAACTTGTTAAATTGCCTCTCCCCCACTGATCTCCCATTCTGGTTGCTTTAAAAATACAGGTGTATCTGATTTACTGTGGACTTGAATTCATGGAAAGTGGTATAAATTTAATTAGTTCTCGTTTTGCACAAAACTATGAAACCTGTTTCTAACATGGCCTATCTAGTAAGTTGGTAGCTTTGAGCTTTGATAAAGTTTGAGTCCATGATATTATGGTTTAAGAAAATTTTTCCTTAAAGGAAAACAGAATGTGTTATTGAGTTAATATGCTAGGTTTTAGTTGTTAATTTGCTGAAAGGATATTCATTGGTATAAAGTAACCTGCAGCTCTGTCCTTTTATATTTTTTCAGGTAATTTTGACCTAGCAATTACAGCTATAGGAATGTTTTCCTGTTACTCGTTTATAGTCTGTCTCTCCCTGTCCCCTCCAGCCTCCTTTTAGAGTTAGACAGTGCTAACTCTCCATTTAAAAAAGTTGTGTAAAAATAAACTTTGTACCATAGGGGGAAAATTAGGCAGTAACATTTACTGGCATTAGAATAGTAAAAGGATAAAATGAAACCTAGTGTATTACATTTATACATAACAGGTTTTATAACCTAAAAATATTGGAAAGAATTATTAACGTTATTCGAATTGTCTACTTATCTTGTGACTTGGTTTTAGTAAAATTCAAAGTACCACTGGAACTTAGTTTTTGTTTTTAAGTGGGAACTCTGCCCAGAAGACAAAAAGTCCTAGGTTGGCAGTTATAAAAGATTGAATTTGATAATTCTATCACTGCTGATGGTGTGAGTTTTTTATTTGTTCTTACCCTTAGGGCAGGGAGGGGCCTCCTCTTACAAACACCTTCATTTCTTTCTTATTTTAGGAGTCATGTTTCTTTAAGGATAAAGTAAACTCGTTAAGTTTACTTAATTCCGAGTTTAAATTTGTAGGCTTTACAGAGAGTCTTGGCAGTTTATGATAAGCCTAGCATAAAACTTGATTTCTTTCTGAGGTCACTCGTATTCTGTGTTGACATCCTTACAGTATTGGTATTATCCATGATCTTAGAGTATTTTAAAGAATGAAGTAGTCAGGTGCGGTGGCTCACACCTGTAATCCCAGCACTTTGGGAGGCCCAGGCGGGCGGATCATGAGGTCAGGAGATCGAGACCATCCTGGATCACACGGTGAAACCCCGTCCCTACTGAAAATACCAAAAAAATTAGCCGGGCATGGTGGTGGGTGCCTGTAGTCCCAGCTACTTGGGAGGCTGAGGCAGGAGAATGGCGTAAACCCGGGAGGCAGAGCTTGCAGTGAGTGGAGATTGCGCCACTGCACTCCAGCCTGGGTGACAGAGTGAGACTGTCCCCCCCCCCCCCAAAAAAAAATATTTTATTGAGGTCTATTGTATATGTCATAAAATTCACTCATGTCAAGTGACAACTCAGTGATGTTTAATTATTTTACTGAATGGAGTGACCAGTTTTATAACATTTTATCCCATACCTGGTAAGATCCCTCCTGCCCATTTACAGTTAATCCCCGTCCCCAGCCCTACCGCCATAACATACTTTCTCTCTCTGTAAATATCCCTTTTCTGGGCATTTCACATAGTGGAATCATAAATGAAGTATTATGGTTTCTTGCATCTGACTCTTTTTACTTGCATATGTATATATATTTTAAATTTACCAGCCTCAGCGCATTCTGGCCATACTTGCATAATTTTTTGAGGTTCATCTGTGGCGCACCATGTATCAGTAATTCTGTCCTTTTATCGCTGAATAGTATTCTGTTAATAGATGTGATGGACGGGTTGTCCCAGTTTTTAAAAAATTGTGAATAATGTTGCTATTAACATTTACATGCAAGACTTTGTGTGGACATATGTATATGTGTGTGTGTGTGTGTGTATATATGTGTGTGTGTGTGTGTGTATATATATATATATAGTTTTTTTTTTTTTTGGTTAGATAGCTAAAGGTGGAATTTCTGGGTCCTATGATAGGTTTTTGTTTGACTTTTTGAGAAAATACCAAACTGTTCTTCAAACTATATGCCCAGTCTAGCTTTGAACTGATCTAATTTAGTCAATTTCTTGTAAGTTGTTTGCTATCTTCTTAGTTATTTGGGCTATGAAAGTAGTGGCTCTGAGGTCTGATCAATTTTGCATTTGATTGTTAGAAAATTGTATATTGTTTTCAATTTATATGTAATCTTAAAACACAGCTCATTTTTTCCCCCATATGCAATTCTTTATTGTATTTTGTAATTTGGGCTTTTCGATTAAGAAATTCGTATCAAGGAATGTTTAAACAATGCCAGATTGAGTTTAAAATACCAATGCATGCTGATTATTGTCAAAATAGTAAAGAAAACTCCAGCTCCGCAACTCATAAATCCCTCAAATAGCAGAATTTAAATATATTGTTTGTTAAATAGAAATCCTTTATTTTATAATTGCAAAATGGTCCTGGAAATTGTTATTACAGTGTGCATTTTAAATAAAAGCGCTTGGGCAAAAATGAGCTGTTCTCGTTCACTAGAGCCTCACATGCTAAGATAAGTTATCTAGGTGAAGCGTCTGGAAATTATTCAGACTTGGGTCCTGCCTGGGGAAGGCGGTGACTATGTGCCCTCACTGATGGTGTGCTCCGACTTCAGGAAAAGATAGATCTGTTGCAGAAACAAAATGTTTGATGAAATGCTCTGAAAGTATCTTTAGGAGCATGTGTGATGGTAGTGAAAATGAATCATCTTTTTAGCACTCAGTCATTCTATTAAAAAAAAAAAAAAAAGAGCTGTGAGGCTCTGTCTAGAAGCTGTCTTCATTTCTTCCTTTATGAGCCTTTCAAGTGTTCTTTCAACTTGGAGAGCCTCAGTGCATTGTGGCAAGTTACTGAAATCTGCTGCTCTGCGTATTAATTTACCTACTTAAGAATTATATCAGTATCAGCAGCTTTATGAATGTGGCCAATTCACATGCATTAAGTGTTTTTCATATTATCTGTAAATGTATTGAGTACTTCATTGTTCACTAAGAGCCAACTATTGGTGTGTGCAGGGCTCTGAGTTGGTTTAGATAAATACACTATCTCCCTCCCTACAAGGAGCTCATAGTTTGGTGGGAGAGACAGAAATGAGCAAACAAACTGACAAATAAAACAAGTGCAAATTGTGAAAACACAGTGGCAAAAAACAAACAGGATACTGTGAGGGAATAATAGGGGGTGGGGAATTGGTCTTGGTTTTGGCGGGGAGAACCTCTGAGGAGGGTTACCTGAGGCAGAGAAAAGAGCAGACCATGACACATTAGAGAAATGTAATTGTCCCTCTAGAATGTACATGGAAGTCAGTGGTGATGGTGGTGAGAAGAATGGCTTTTTTTGAGAAAGAGTTTCGCTGTGTTGCCCACACTGGAGTGCAGTGGCGCAATCGTGGCTCGCTGCACCCTCCAAGAATGGCATTTTTAAACAGGGATAAAAATGTTAGGAAATGACCATCATGTGGCAGTTTCTTGAAATAAAAATTTGATCGTTTTAGTGGTTTGTAGTTCTACCAAAACTTAGCCCTGTTTTTATTTTAATAAAGGCAAAGTGAGTACCATAACAACCTAGCTATGAACTTTAAAATAGAGACTATATTTCTGAAACTTAGGCTTAATTGGCACATAAATACAAACACATTAAACAAGTGTTGAAATTTGAGAGGACATTTTTCTTTGGGAGCCATCAAATAAGGGATATGGTAGAATTTAGAAAGACCCCCAGCTCAGTGAGGTACAGTTATAAGGAAGTGAAGATTTAGACAGTAAGGAGGGCATTCCATCTGGCTATTAAATATAAAGGTTAATTTACAAAACAACCTTTTATACGTGTGAAGGACTGTTATGGGAGGTGGGGTGAAAGAAGGCCTCTATCTCTGCCAAAAAAAGTGGTGTTCTTTTTATATATTTAGCAGTAGGAAATAATCTTCTGCCTTGGATATTTTAGGAAGTAGCAGATGGTTTAAGTACCTGTGATATTATGATTATATATTGGTTTTTGTCCATGGTTCCTGGCCCATAACTCCCACAATCCTTGTTAATCTTTTGTTATAATGGTGGGGCACTTTAGGCCTCAGGAAACAGAATCTCTCTCTGTGACCTTCTCTTATCTTCCTTTCACTTGCCCAAGGCAGGACTCTAATCTGATTGTGAGTCTAAAGACTTTTATTCCTGAGAGGTCCTGCCCCATACTCTGGAGGAAGGAATGCTGCACAGAGAGGCCAAGAAAAATCTGAACTGATGGCCTTGCTTGATTTAGATCATACCCTTTTTGTCCAATCACATTTCTACATGGTGGTCAATCTTGCCTATACTATGAAGTCTCCATAAAAGGCCCACGAGGGCTAGGTCTCCAGAGAGCTTCTGGATAGCTGAGCACGTGGAGGTTCCGGGAGAGTGGTGTGCCCAGGGAGGGCATGGAAGCGCCACGCCCCTTCCCCCATATCTCACCCTACACATCTCTTCATCTGTATGCTTTGTAATGCCCTTTACAATAAACCGGTAAACGTTAAGTAGGTGTTTCCTTGAGTTCTGTGAGCTGCTCCAGCAAATTAATCGAAACCATGGGATCCCAACTGCAAGCCAGTCTATGAGAAGTTCTGGAGGTCCAGACCTGTGACTGGTGTCTGAAGGGATGGCGGGGGGCAGTCTTGGGGGCTGAGCCCTCGACCTATGGGATCTGACTCCGTCTCTAGGTAGTGGTGTAGATAGTAGGAAAATCTCCTCCTCCCATGTTTGATCACAGAAATCTTCTGTGTTGATGATTGTTGTGGTGTGAGAGCAGAGGAAAAACACGGTTAGAATTTTTTGAAAACAGCACCTTTTTCTCAAGGGATTCTGTGGTTTCTTGAAACAATGTGATCACAACAAACTACTGTAGGAACTGAAAGTTTTTGTCCTTTGTGTATCACAGCTATATTTAATTACATGAAGTTGCTTCAAAGATCTGCATTCATTATCATCTCATCTCTCTTGTACCTCTCTCCACAGTTATTTTCAAATGAATGTATTGAGTTGTAGACCTTTGTGGCATAATGATTGTTTTTATGAGTGTTTCATAACCATGTAAGAAAGAACGTATTTGCTTTATTTTCAGAGTCCAGAGGTAAATGTGGTTTTGTATCTTACATTATTTCTGTATTCTCATTTTGTCTGTCTGATCTGCCATGGACTGAGAGATGAATAAAAGCTTCATACGAGTACACTACTGTCTTAAGTTTCTTGCTTTGCAAATGTTGATGCCATGTTTTTTATTTTTATTTTTTGCAATGGCGTCTCGCTCTGTTGCCCAGGCTGGAGTGCAGTGGAGCAATCTCGGCTCACTGTAGCCTCCACCTCCTGGGTTCAAGGGATTCTCCTGCCTCAGCCTCCCCAGTAGCTGGGACTACGGGCATGTGACAACGAATCCGGCTAATTGTTTGTATGTTTAGTGGAGATGGGGTTTCACCGTGTTAGCCAGGATGTTCTCAGTCTCCTGACCTCATGATCCACCTGCCTTAGCCTCTCAAAGTGCTAGGATTACAGGTGTGAGCCGCTGCGCCCAGTAATGCCATGTTTTTGATGCACAGATAGTCATCATTGTTAATGTCTTCTTTTCAGATTGTCCCCTTTGGTACTGTTAGTTTTTCATGTATTCTTCCAGGTTTCTTTGAGTATAGGTGATATTTCTTAAAAAGATGTGTATCTTTTAATATTTTCTCCATGTGGATTTTATTTTGGTTTAAGGAGTGATGGAAGGTTTCTGAACCCTTCCTCTCTTCCCCAAGACTCGCCATTCTGTTCTCTATATTTAAGCACCATCATCAAATTCACTGTACCTTTGTACGTGTTTTAATATATGATGAGGCTGATTGCCCTTCTTTACCCTTCTGAGGTGCACTCTCAGAATTTTTGTGGCTGTTTTCTCATGTACTTTTTCCAGATGAATTTGAGTGTTCTGTCAAACAACTTGGGGCCTTATAATAGGATGACTTCCTAACAAATTTGTAAAACCTCATCCTGTTTTTCAGAAGTATTAAAGTTTTAAATGGATTACCGTGTTCTTTGTAGATTTTCATGGAATGGAAAAGGCTAAGTAGAGTGCCAGGGACTCCTGAGTCACTCACCAGACACCACTCATTTATCTTGGAGACATTAGGGAAATCCTGTTTGCCTCAGTTTATCCAGGAGTAAAAAATGTACACTTGCTCTTGTCATAAATGAATGTATTTTTAATGTAACACCGTAAAAGTGGAATCATATTTCTATAGGTGACTTACATCTGGCTTTAGGCAGAAGGAGTGTTTCACAGTATCATTGTTTCTGTGGATAATATCCCACTTTCTGACAGACTTGATTGAATCAATATGCCTTGGAAATAACAGATGTAATTTAGGCTCTTTAAAATCTTTTTTTTGTAGTTCAGTAAAACAGAAGTTAATTATAAGTTAATTGTAGTTAAAAGAGAAATGTCTTCCTGAATCTCAGCAATTTGTCTAAACATTTTCTTTTTGTTCCTTTTCAACTTTTTATTTATACGTTAAATTTTTTCACATGGTTGACTCATTCTTTGTATGTGTTTGATAAGTGATTTAGTCAACACATAGGGAAAAAGGGATTTGGATTACTTTAGACTGTTAGGATTTTTGAGATTGTCATTTTGAAGAGGAACAGATAAATCTTTCAGATCTTTATGCTTAGAAATGCCATGCTAGGGTGGGCACAGTGGCCCACCCCTGTAATCTCAGCACTTTGGGAGGCCGAGGTGGGTGGATCACCTGATGTGAGGAGTTTGAGACCAGCCTGGCCGACATGGTGAAACCCCGTCTCTACACAAAAAAATTAGCTGGGCGTGGTGGCGGCCTGTAATCCCAGCTACTTGGGAGACTGAGGTGGAAGAATGTCTTGAACCCGGGAGGCAGAGGTTTCAGTGAGCCGAGATCGTGCCACTGCACTCCAGCCTGGGCGCGACACAGGGAGACTCCATCTCAAAAAAAAAGAAAATAGAAAAAAAGAAATACCATGCTAAAAACACTTTTAAAACTCAAAAATAGCCCAGGTAATGCTGACTGAAGCAAGGTATTATTTTATACATTGTGCTAGGAGCCAAGGTAGTTACAGAGATATTAACACACTGACACTTAGGTTTAGCAGATGTTCCAGTCTGTTCATGATGCTGGTAATGGGAAGTATTACTGAACACCATACTTAAAAGCTTCACTCATTCATATTTCTTTGTAAGACTGTGGTAGCTAAAGAAGAACTAGTATAGCCCACAAAATCCAAATAAATCAAGGACCCTTCTAGGATGTTTTCTTCCCATGCTTACAGATACATGAGTGTTAGCAAAGAACCCAAGCATTGCCTCAATAAGTTACATTAGAATCATACATCCAAGCCAAAATCTTTATTTATTTTTTAATATAGACGGAGTCTCTGTTGCCCAGACTGGAGTGTAGTGGTATGATCATAGCTTACGGCAAATTTAGACTCCTGGACTCCAGCGATCCTCTTGCCTCACCCTCCCAGGTAGCTGAGACTATAGGCACACACCACCATGCCCAGCTAATTTTTAATTTTTTTGCAGAGATGAGGTCTTGCTTTGTTTTTCAGGCTGGTCTTGAACTCAGGTGATCCTACCACTTTGGGTTCTCAAAGTGCTGGGATTATAGGTGTGAGCCACTGTGCCCAGCAGGCTGAAATCATTTTATAACTGTGCTTTTCAATATTATCTTAAAGTTAGCCGGGGAAGAATTCTATTTAGTTTTTGTTTTTTGGTGTCAGTCTCATTTAAAAATTGACAAGAAAATGGATGGATATGTGGTAACTTTGTAAATTTTAACCTAATTTATGTTTAAATTATAAGAAATAGAAAAATTCAGATACTTGTATATTTATTGACTTATTATAAAAACTGCCTAAACCGAAGGATAGAAAGAACCACTTATTTATTTGAGAAGAAAGTTTCTATTTTAATTAAAAAATGACTTTTTTCACTATATTTTAATGGTTGAACTGGCCAGTGTGGGTAGTTATTTCAATAGGTGTTGGAAATTAAAAAAAAAAAAAAAAGTAGATAGTTTCCAATTTACTAACTGATATTCTTCCAAAAATGTGTTTGGGGCATAGAAAATGTTTTGCAGAAGCAGCAGTGAAAATCATGTGATGAAGGTTAGGCCCTAGGCTAGAGCCAGAATGTTTCTTAACTTGTGCCAAAATGTCAAACATTTGGAAAAATAATGCAAAACGGTGCAATCACTGAAATAAAGCATAAAAACCATGCTTACACAAGAGGGTTCGTTCTATACTTGTGTTAGCTTTTAGCTTTGGGGGGTTTTGTGGAGGGAGAAAGAGGAGTGGTGTAAGGGATCTTTAGGTTACTTGGAGGAGACTGGAAAAAATGGATTCTTTGGGGCAGGGGCATTTCCACTGGTAAACCTGGGCACTTTTAAGGACAGAGGATTATGTATAATTTTGATCTGTGGTAATAGCAGTCTTTTATTAAGCAATTATTTATTGAGCATTCTGTTATGTTCTGATCTCTGAGCAAGGAACTTTGCAAAATGGTATCATTTAATCTGCAAGGCAGAGCTTATCACCGCCATTATACAGATAAACTGAGGCTCATGGAGATTAATTGACTTGGCCACGCTCACACAGGTAGCAAGCGACAGCTGATACACAGCTTCAGATCTACTCCAGACTTACATGTAAATGTCTTCCTTGCCCTTCATACATACATCCATGTGGCCGGTGACCCTTGATTTACTGGCGAAGCAAAGGAAAGCATAGAAAATGGAATATGGGTGGGGTGTCTGTTTATCTCTAAACAGCTATAACTGAAACAAAAAAAGAGGATGAGAGTAGGGAAACGTGGTATGTGTAAAATTCCTCTCAGAGTGAAGAAATGTGAGGTCAGTGTTTCCCAGCGTTAGCCTCTGGGAAGTAAGTGCCTTTTCTCCAGCTTGGTTTCGGCATGGGGAATTTGGAGAGAGATGATTTGTAGTTGTAGGGTATTTGTAACTTGGGGAACTCCAGCAATATTTGGGACAGGGGATGTCCGTGGGTGGAACCTTTTTGTATAAAAGGTGTGAACCTTCATCCTCCTTTAGGATCCTGCCTTTTTTTTTTTGAGTCTTGTTCTGTCTCCCAGGCTAGAGTGCAGTGGCGCTATCTGCTCAGTGCAGCCTCTGCCTCCCGGGTTCAAGCAATTCTCCTGCCTCAGCCCTCCTGAGGCTGAGATTACAGGTGCCCACCACCACACCCGGCTAATTTTTAAAATATATTTTTAAAAATATAGAGATGGGGTTTCACCACGTTGGCCAGGCTGGTCTCAAACTCTTGGCCTCAAGTGATCCACCCACCTCAGCCGCTCAAAGTGATGGGATTACAAGCATGAGCCACTGCACCCAGCCCTGATCCTGATCCTGATCCTGATCCTGCTTCTTTAGAAGAAACTGATATTTAGAATAAAACATTTTTCCACTCCTTCATTTTTAGTGTGAAATGCATGCATCCCTTTGCTTCTGCTGTGAGATATCACATTTTATGCCATCGTTGGGTTCCCCTTTTTTTTCTGACGTTCTCTTATCCTGCTCTGTAGGCTGTCAGCTCTAGTGACTATCTGTCGTGTTTAGTATTGAGTTATCTCCCTTTTTAGGGAGGAAAGGGATGTGATGGGAGAGGCATAGGCAGAATGGAGGAGGGGGCACCAAAGCCTGTGCTCCTTTGCCAGCACTTGGACTCCAGCTGTGTACAATAATAATGACTCACAGTTATTGAACACTAGGCACTGGGCTCAGCACTGTGTCTGCATTAGTTAATGTAATTATTACAACAGCCCAAAACTTTTTGGTACAATTATCATCCCTATTTTAGAGAGGACGAAACTAAGGCTTAGAGAGTGTGTGGCTTACCCTGTTGGCTGTACCTGGTAGTGACAGGATCTCAGAGGTGCCTGTCATAAATGTAGCTATTGGCAAAGATTTCCCCTGTCAGTTCCTTCCGTTCTGCATTGTTGTGGTGGCTGCTATTCCAGTAGAGAAGTAACACAGTGACTTGGGGAATATTTCTCATTCTCTACAGCGGTGGTTCTCCACAGGGGAGGAGATTTTACCCTCCCCTATCCGGGGGATATTTGGCAATGTCTGGAGACAGATATGGCTGTCCCACCTGGGAGGGGGGTGTGCTACCATCATCTCAGATAGAGGCTAGTGATGCTGCCGACGTCCTACAATATACAGGACAGCCCCATCACTAAGAATTACCTGGCCCCAAGTGTCAATAGTGGAGAACTCTCGCTCCACAGGTTTCCCCTAGTTCCTATGCATGGGGATGTTTGTGTTTCAGAGAGCATTTGTACATTGTCATCAGACCCTAAATCATGCTGGCCTCAGGTGTCAGTTACTTGACCTATATTTGCTTAGGACACAGTATGTGCAAGACACTCCTGGGTGCTGTGTGGGTTACACAGCCTTAGCCTACCCGTCACCCCCACATTTAGTGAGTAAATGATTTACCCAAAGAATCACAGTTAGGAAGTGGCAGAGTCTAGGTTTGAATCCTTCTGTAACTCCAGAGACCATGTTTTTTGTTTTTTTTTTTTTCTTAGACTGAGTATCGCTCTGTAACCCAGGCTCTGGAGTGCAGTGGCATGATCTTGGCTCATTGCAACCTCAGCCTCTTGGGTTCAAGCAATCCTTATGCCTTAGCCCCCAGAGTAGCTGGGATTACGGGTGCGTGTACTTGTAATTGAAAATTAAAAATTTGCAGCCTGGCACGGTGGCTCACACCTGTAATCCCAGCACTTTGGGAGGCCGAGGCAAGCATATCACCTGAGGTCGCGAGTTTGAGACCAGCCTGACCATCATGGAGAAACCCTGTCTCTACTAAAAATACAAAATTAGCCGGGTGTGGTGGTGCATGCCTGTAAGGCTGAGGCAGGAGAATTGCTTGAACCCAGGAAGCGGAGGTTGCAGTGAGCCGAGACTATGCCATTGCACTCCAGCCTGAGCAACAAGAGGGAAACTCTGTCTCAAAATAAATAAATAGGTAAATAAAATTAAAAATTTGCCATGCACACCCAGCTAATTTTTGTACTTTTAGTAGAGATGGGGTTTTACCATGTTGGCCAGGCTGGTCTTGAACCCTTGACCTCAAGTGATCCTCCTGCCTCGACCTCCCAAAGTGCTGGGATTACAGGCGTGGGCCACGATGCCCTGCTGAGACCATTCCCTCTACTCGTTTACTGTGATGGTAACCAAAATGTTCCGTCCTGTGTCATGTTCAGCCTTCTCCCTGCCCCCTTCAGTTTCAACAAAGTTGTGGCAGGAGACTGACAAACAGCAGTCTCTGTGTGAGGACCTTGAGTGGCCATCCAGTTGCTCTGTAGTAGGAAGTGGTAGGGAAGTTGGAGGTGAGGAGGGCCTGTTAGTAGGAAACTGAGGCCAGACTTCTAAAGGAGCAAGGAAAGAATTCCGAATGACATGGTTCCTCAGCATGTCTGCAGGGAGGAGATTCATTGCAGCAGCATTTGGAACTAGCTCAGAGGAGAAATAACGGGGGAAGGGAGATTGGTACATACAAAGTAACTACCTATTTTATTACAGATTTGCTTATGTAAAATGCTTTTCTAAAATCTGGTTCTCTCGTATTTTATATATCAGATGTAACTCAAACTAGATGAAATAGAACCATTGACTCGATCCTTCCTAAAAGCTCAAGGCTTTCTGGCTTGGTAATTTTGTGGGGAAGGACTTGCAGGAAAAACACTTTGAAATATGAAGAAGGAAATGTGATTCCGGTGGTTTCTTTATAGGCCCTAAATCAGTACAGGAAGAAATAGGACAAGAACCAGAGAAGATTAACTTTCTGAAACTTCACAAACAACCTAATTCTCAAGTAGGGAAAAGTATGATATTTTAAATAATGAATACTGGGGGAGGAAACCAGGGAAGGTGAATTAAGTCTTCACAGTGGCTGCTAAGGAGATTGCCCTGAAAACTTTCCAGGTCGGAATTTGAAACTTACTCTACAAATGTATGCATGTGTCTCTACTAGATGGCTTGTAGTTTCCCAGTAGAGCAAAAAGCAGTAGCCAGAGAAAGATTTGAAGGTGTTAGGTAAGGGCTCTAGTTTTGCTTGGCGTGCATGCATGGATACACATGTAACATGCACACTTCTGCTATTTCAGTTCTGCTGACAGCTGATGAAATCGTATGTCTCACAAGTTTAGGACCACTCTTGAGTTCTTTTCCTTTCAAAGATTTGCTGTAATATTTCATAGATAAATTTATGCTTCCAAATTACTCCTTTCTGCTAAAATTTAACCAGAAGCTATTTAACTAGAAGCTATTTAACCAGAAGCAGAAATTTAACCTTTCTGCTAAGATTTAACCAGAAGCCTGTAAATACCCTAGAGGAGAGTCTGTTGGAAAAATGTGGGGTACACAATGATCCTACCACAGTGTTTTGACTAAATTTAATAGTTTATTCTTGTGGTTTTTTCTAACATATGAACATTTTCAAACATTCAGAAAAGTTTAATGAATTTCACAGTAAAAAGCCTTATTCCCAGATTGTAAGTATATATTAAATAGTCCTAATCCAAAATCCTAAACATTCCAAAATCTGAAACTTTTTGTTGTTGTTGCTGTTGCTGTTGATTTTCTTTTTCTTTTTTTTTTTTTTTGAGATGAGTCTCACTGTCGCCCAGACTGGAGTGCAGTGGTGTGATCTTGGCCCACCGCAACCTCTGCCTCCTGGGGTTCAAGCGATTCTCCTTTCTCAGCCTCCCAAGTAGCTGGGATTACAGGTGTGCACCACCACGCCTGGCTACAAAATCTGAAACTTTTTGAGTGATGACATGACACTCTAAGTAAATGCTAATTGGTGCATTTTAGATTTCAGATTTTAAGATTAGTGGTGCTCAATGCCAGTGTTCCAAAATCCCCCCCCCCAAAAAAAAATTGAAACCCAAAACACTTACTGTCCCAAGCATTTCAGATAAAGGGATACTCAGTCTGTATTAACATTTTATTTTACTTGCATTACCATATATGCATCTCTTTGTTGCTGTGTCTATCCATTAATGTATTTTTATGCTTCTTATATAAGTTGTGGGGGAGTATACGTCCCGTAAATAGCTTGTATATCATTAACTAAAGTTTGGTATTTTTTTTTTTTAAGTTTTTTTCCTTTTGGTATAAAATGCAGTGAAAGGCACAAATTTTAAGTGTACTGGTCCATTTTGACAGTGCATACATCTGTGTAACTCAGAGCCCTAGTAAGATTTGGAACTATTCTTAAGGTTATTTTTTGATGTATATTTGGGAAGATGATTAGAAGTTGAGTAAACAAACACATAACCTGTTTTATTTTTCTTCCTCTCAGGATGTCGTTTCAATTTTTTTAAAACCTGTTGTATGAAGTTGTATGTGCTTTATAATACCTCATTTTGTAGAGATTATTTAAATAATTTCTTGATGTCTCAGACCAAAGCTCTTGGATTAAGGTATGTTTTTCTTCAACTAGGTTGTCTTTTTTTTTTTTTTTTTTTTTTTGAGACGGAGTCTCGCTGTGTCGCCCAGGCTGGAGTGCAGTGGCCGGATCTCAGCTCACTGCAAGCTCTGCCTCCCGGGTTTTTACGCCATTCTCCTGCCTCAGCCTCCCGAGTAGCCGGGACTACAGGCGCCCGCCACCTCGCCCGGCTAGTTTTTTGTATTTTTTAGTAGAGACGGGGTTTCACTGTGTTAGCCAGGATGGTCTCGAACTCCTGACCTCGTGATCCGCCCGTCTCGGCCTCCCAAAGTGCTGGGATTACAGGCTTGAGCCACCGCGCCCGGCCCAACTAGGTTGTCTTTTGCTGAGAATTAAAGATAAAATTTTTAGAACCAGCCCTTCTCACACTGAAGGAAAAGTGGAGACTCATGTCCATTTAAGACCTCCCCATTTTTGGGTAACAGTAAAATGCATGTGACAGAATGTATTACTAAATCATTCCCTGCCACTTTAGGAGTGCATTTATTAGAGAAATGCTAGGATTATTGGATTGTGTTCTTCCAGTGTTATGCTGTTGAAGTTGTGGGAAGGCAGGTGGAGTGTCCCCAAAGGAGGTGGCCTTAGTTGGTGTCTGTCATCCTACACAGGTGGGGTCTTTTATTTCATGGCCAGGGCTCTCAGGGGCTTCCTTTTGGCCACACTGGGAGAAATCTGGGGGTGAGTGAGTGTCCTCCCAGGTAAATTAATGGTGGGTCTGTGGATAACCAGGGGCCCCAGACTGAAATTGGGCAGGTTGTAATTTGTCAGGTACCTGGATGCATGTTACCTGTTTCTTTTTATTCTGTTATCCTCTAGCATTTGGTAAACTTTGATATAAATATTGTAGCTGTTTCTGAGCTACTTTATTGTAAGAGAATAGTTGGGAGTCTGTGATTAGGCTAGAGTTATAAGGGAAACAGGGTCTCCCTGAGTGCAGGAGGTTTTCAATGGGAAGGAATAGGTGATAAGAATATGTAAGAGGTTCACTCTACCTCCATTTGAAGACAGAGGTTTAATGTTATGAATACTGTCAAGCAGTTTCCTCCTTACACTGTCAGCCTGACAGATTTTTTTTTTTTTTTTTTTGAGACGGAGTCTCGCTCTGTCGCCCAGGCTGGAGTGCAGTGGCCGGATCTCAGCTCACTGCAAGCTCCGCCTCCCGGGTTCACGCCATTCTCCGGCCTCAGCCTCCCGAGTAGCTGGGACTACAGGCGCCCGCCACCTCGCCCGGCTAGTTTTTTGTATTTCTTAATAGAGACGGGGTTTCACCGTGTTAGCCAGGATGGTTTCGATCTCCTGACCTCGTGATCTGCCCATCTCGGCCTCCCAAAGTGCTGGGATTACAGGCTTGAGCCACCGCGCCCGGCCCACTCCTACCAGACTTTTAAAGAATCAGGACATTTGAGGAACAGTAAGTTCTGACCTTTAATTGCGGCCACTGGCTTAATTCTTCATATTTTCCAAACCACACCCGCCTGCTGGAGTAGATAGCACAGGGAAATTGGATGGACTCCCTGTGCCTTGGGAGTTCTTAATCTCAGAGTGTCTCCTAGTGTTTTCTTTTGCTGTGCTGTCTCCTGCATATCCTGTCCTTTCCATTTATTTTACCCTCAAGTTATAAAGAATTGCAGTGTGAAGTCCGTTATTCACTTGAAGATGCAGCCAGAACAGTGACTGGAATGGTTTCATACCTCATGGGTTTCCCACACTTCCGTCAACACACACTTCACAACACCTTGGAGGTATTGTGAAAAGGTCCAGTTTTGGAGATGGGGAAGAGTTCTGAAGATGTTGGATGACATTGTACAGTGAGTGGAGGCTGCCTGCTTGGCACACTTTCCATCACACATCACATTATGCTAATCTTTTGAAATAAGGGGGAAAGACATTTAAATGAGATAATTAGAGATAAGAATGGAGATTTTCATCTTTTTCCTGAAGTCAAGAAGGCAGATAAGGAGAACTTGCTGTCACTGAAAGACTGTATATTCTACAAGAAGTTATTTCAGAAGCAGTCTCTATTCCTTTAGGCTTTACACTGAGCTTTTAAATGAACTTTACAAAAAAAAAAAAGTCACCCCTCGTGTTTCTTACTAATTTAGGGACTAGTCCAGGGGGTCAACAGACCTTTTCTGTGAAGGACCAGATGGTAAATATTTCAGGCTTTGCAGCCCACGTGGTTTATGTTGCCCCTACTCAACTCTGCTGTGGTAGGACCAAAGCATCCATAAGCGATATGTAAGCAAATGGGCATCACTGTGTTCCAGTGAATCTTTATTCATAACAATAGGCAGCTGGTCCAGATTTGGCCCACGAGCCATAGTTTGCCAATCCCTGGGCTAGCCCGTCTTTTTATTTCTTGCTAACTTTAAGGAACATTTTAAAGTTGAAGTTTAAAGATTGGCCAATGTTAAATATGAATGGTTAAAAAAATTCTCCCCCCTTTGCCACTGGCAGTCTTACCCTTCTTTAATTTTACTTACAAGTCTGAAACACTGGTCTAAGCATGTCAGGAAATAAGGGAACAGTTTGGGGGTGGGAGTCTGCAACTAAATATTCGTTTAAAATTTACACTGGGCTTTTTTTTTTCCCCCATTCCATTTCACATTGTTAATGTTGGCTCAGCAAACAGAATGATATGTGGAAGTCTTGTAAAACAGTGTAAAATCATTTGAATTAGGAAGTTAGACCAGACTTTTCACAGCAAAGCTCTGATTAACCAGCATCCTGGTGCTCTGTGCAGACCCAGTGCTGAGTGACTCACATTCCCGAGATTGAGCCTCTTTTGGGCAATGAGGAGCAAAAGGGATCTGGGAATGGTGATCAGTTTTGTTTGTGTGATCATCTGAGGCCCCAACTGAGTGCATTTGCATTCTAAAGTCCCACATCCAGGCTCGGTTCATTTCCCGAAAACTGACAGTTTTCCACGTGCCCAGTAATTTGAGATTGTTGTTTCAGGCTGAGGAAAACCCACAGGCCGTTGTCCGGGGTGGGGGTAGGAGGGTATTGCAGCCTCTGAAAGATAATTGAGGCACTCCAGACCAGTGGAGTGGGTGGCTGCAAGACGTTATCGTCCCCACAGGTTATCAGGCATGCTTTCGGACCCATCCTGTGAGACATCTGAGTGGAGTAAGACGATGCAAACACCCTACGGTGAATGATCACTCCCCTACAACTTAAGTGCTGTCTTGGGGTGGAGGCCTCTTTCTCTCTTGGAAACATCTGCTCATCCTTCAAGATTCAGCTCAGATGTCCCTGCTCTTAATTAAATAAATCACCCCAGGCTCCTCCATTTAGAGTTCCTGTTTTTCTCCTTAGTCCTTTAGTACTTGTAATCAACCTCCAGGATCACACTTAGGTTTTTTTTGTTTTTTTTGTTTTTTCTCCTTCATTGTGTATCTCGCTAAATTGTGGAATCCCTTACCCTTTTATCCTTAGGTCTAGCACATAAGAGGAAGTCAATGTTTACTGGAAATAAGGAGCTTTTCTGTTCTCATTCTGTGAGGCTTACGACCTTGAAGTACAGAAAGCCATAGACAAATGCATTCCTGTTCTCAACTTTGACATAAATAATATTCAAAATACAATTCTGGTTTGAAGAAATTATTTTATAAACTTGTGAAATATAAATTGTCACAGTGTATCTGGTAATTTTGAATGTTTGCTTATTGTTTACTTGCAGTGGATATATTAGTGTCTGCTTTTCAGAGAGTAGATAGGGAAACTTTACAGCCTTATCAAGAACTTAACATTATTAAGGACTCTACAAATTCTCAAATATATGTCTGTCTTAATTGAACTCTCAGATTCTAGTTTTTTAGCGTTGGCTGAAGGTTAGAGGGATGCTTTAAGATTGATAAATACCATTTCTTTTATGCAAGTGAACTGCCTGTTGGTAATGATGGTGAAAAGATGATATATTCTGCATATAAATGTTGACAGCTGGGCCAAAATCCAGCCCAAAGAATCCTGACAAGCTTTGTAAGGCTCACAACATGGCTTAGCAGAGGTCAAATGAAGGGAGACTTCTCCAGAAAAACAATGACTTACTGTTTAACTTTAAGGAGATGCCAATTATAGCGGGTCGTAGGAGGTGAGCTGGGGTTATGATGAAAATGAGAATATTTAGAAACATGTAATTGTTGCTTGTTACCGTATAAAATACCAATAGATGTTTCCAGCTTTCTTCTCCTATAATAATCTCCCTGTTCTTCCTACTTGAAATGTCTGTGGAATGAAATGGAGCAAAATGAAACTGCCTCTAGTTTTTGTGACATTAAGCTTTCTTTCTGTAGAAACAAGTGTGTGTGTGTAATTCAATAACCAAAGGGAAAGATAACCAAAGTCAAGATGTAAAGGAAAGCGCTGATGATACTTTAAAAACATTTATATGGACAACTTATTCTTCCATTTTTTTGTTGTTGTTGTCTGCGTTGTGTAATATGCAAATAAGGTTAAGTATCTGCTTTGTGGCCCATGTGTTGTTTGCTAAGAGCCTGGAAAAAACTCAGTTGTAAGAAGTTTATCTCTTTGTATGGATGTGTCCACAGCAGCCTGTTTAACTAGGTTTAAAATATAATTGACAGTGGTTTCTCCTAGTGGCAGTTGTTGACTGGGGGGATGGAGGATCCTTGAATTTAATTTTGGATATACTCTCCCATGATGGAATGAGCTGGAAGTGGAGAGTGGAAGAGCCCTACAATTTTTTTGGTTTATTCAGCAATTGAAAAATGTGTTGATGGGTTCCTGTGTACTGATTTCAACAATAAATGTTTCAAGCTGTGTGCAGGGACTCACACCTGTAGTTCCAGCATTTTAGGAGGCCAAGGCAAGAGGATTGCTTGAGGCCAGGAGTTTGAGACCGACCTAGGCAACAAAGCAAGACCCCGTCTCTACAAAAATACTTAAAAATTAGCTGGGCTTGATGGTGTATGCCTGTAGTCTCAGCTACTTAGGAAGCTGAGGTGGGAAGATCCCTTGAGCCCAGAAGTTTGAGGCTGCAGCGAGCCATGATTGTGCCACTGCACTGGGTGATAGTGAGACCCTGTCTCAAAAAACAAAACAAGAATAAATGTTTCTTAATATTTTATTCTTTAGAGAAATAAATTGCATCTTGCCAGTTTCCTTATTATCCTATTGTTCCCCACTGTTCTTATCAATACACAGACATTGCTTTTCCTTTCATTTTCCAAGTGTAAGCCTTTTCCTGTTGCTTTTTTGCTGCTGGTTAGCAAGTCTAAATGCTGAGCATTTGTTCTGGCTGAAGCTGTGCTGGTACATTGGCCCAATTTCAAAGGTTTTTCTTATTGTATGTGGTGCAGTTGGTTCTCTGGAATGTATGCGTTAGAAGTTCAGTGGCTGGGAGGGACTCTTCCTTTTGGAATGGTAAATCCTGTCCCGTGTTCCAAGCTTCTGTAGAATGTACCTCATTCAGTTTGGCGTATGTTTGGGATTATCTGGTGCTTAAATTAAGTAAAAGTATATTCACTTAGTATATTTGATCTCTTATGGGCTGTAGAAGTTAGTTGTTTCTTAAAACCGGATTTGCTCCTGAATAACTTGAGAGAAGAGTTGCCTTTTAAAATCGCCTTGGGGACATTTCAGCAGTCTCTTCTTGAGGCAAGATGAATTTGGGAATAATTTGTTTTTCTGTTTTCTGTGTGGGACTTGAAAATTTGATGTATTAATCAGTTTAGAGAATGTTCTTCCTAACTGCCTAGTTTTTAAAAAATGTATTATTAAATGGTTAACTTCAAAATGTATTAAAAAAAAAAACAACTATTGAGTCTCTGGATCTGTATGTAGAGTTAGATGTGCAGAATCTCACTTACTCAACTAATATTCATATGGCCTGATGGGTTAGTGCTGGGTAAATAGGATCAAGAGGGAAGGAGTGACTGACCTGCAGCCACGTGCATTCTTCCTTGGGATGGATGTGGGGAGTCAGATGATGACTGAACAGATGAGTGAGTAGACAGGATCATTTTAGATGGTGACTGAAAGGTGAAGTGCTGGAGAGCACCTGCTGGTGGCGGGGACTGGCTGAGGAGCCAATAGTTATAACCTGAGATATTAGTGGAGAGAGAGCCAGTCATCCTCAGCTTTAGGCGCAGAGCACGCAAACGGGGATTAGCAGTGCACGCAAACGGGGATTAGCAGTGCACAGCAGTGCACAGCTTGACCTGTTCCAGGCATGAAAAGACAGGCAATCTGGCTAGTATTCCAGGGAGGGTAGGGGGAGGAAAGATGCTAGATCTCGGAAGTGTGCTGGGAATGGGGCCTCGTTGGCCAGGCTTCTGGATTTTAATTTTGAATGCTATAGCAAGCCTGTGGAGAGCTTTCAGCAGTGGAAGGACCACTGAATCTGCCTTGCATTTAAAATTCTCTCTCTGGATCCTGTATTTTCTTGTGTTGTTCCCCATGATGCATTTATAGCAGCATGGAGAGATTTGTGTATTGTCCAAGTTTTCGTCCTGGAGGTAGCTTTCTAAAATTATTCTGAATCTGTTGATTTAAAACTAAATGTGTATTTTCTCTAAGTGTTACCCAAACATTGTACCTTTTCTTTTACTGTAGTACACTTGGGGTTTTATGACTAATTAATAAGTATGGTAAACTGAATAAAATCTGTAACATTAACTGATTAACACATGGTGTTAGCTGAGGCAACTTTCTTGGCCCATCTAGGAAAGGGTGTTGTCAGCCTGTCTTCTAGGTTTGAGTCATTTGATGGGTAAAAGAATTTGGTAAAATCAGTTTTAGGTATCAGACAATGAGTCACATTTTGTTGTTAGATAATAAATAGGCTGGCAGAATACAGAATTCTGAATCATTGGAAATTGACTAATGCTTGAATATAATTCAGTCAAAGATGCATATTAAGCATCACATTCACTAAGCACTATACTGGGTAAGGAACCCTCAGAAATAGTCCGTGCCCTTAAGGAGGAGCTCACAGTCTAATAAGGAAAATCTATAGGCACACATATATAAAGTCTATCTAGTTTAAGTAAATAGAAACATAGACAGCAGAGGTATCCTAGAAATGGAGGCAGTGATACTGAGGAAGACTTTTGAAAGGCAGCAGTTAGAGACCGGGCAGGGAGAAGATCTGCTTCCCAGAGCCTCCCTGCTTCTTGTGCTTAAAGGGTAGAGGATGAGGCAGAACGCAGGAAGGATGCTCTTACCTGGAGGGCTGAGGCAGGCAGAAATACCCATAAGGCCTGGCACGGTGGCTCACATCTGTAATCCCAGCACTTTGTGAGGCCGAGGAGTGTAGATCACGAGGTCAGGAGATCGAGACCATCCTGGCTAACACAGTGAAACCCCGTCTCTACTAAAAACAAAAAAAATTAGCCGGGCGTGGTGGCGAGCGCCTGTAGTCCCAGCTACTCGGGAGGCTGGAGAATGGTGTGAACTTGGGAGGCGGAGCTTGCAGTGAGCGGAGATCGCGCCACTGCACTCCAGCCTGGGTGACAGAGCAAGACTCCGTCTCAAAAAAAAAAAAAAGTTCTCATTCAGGAGCTTTAATCCTATAGGCACCAGGGCTCCCAGAAAAGTTTTAGGTAGCTGAATAACAAGATCAGATTTATGATTTTTAGAAAGATCAGTGATGCAGCTTTGTGGAGATGGACAACCCAGAAATAGGAGCCTCTCAGGGCCACATTCTGAGTGAGAAGTGAAGTCCATTTTATTTGAATATTGGACGCTTCATAGATTTAATACCCAAAACATTTTTTTAAAAGCTGGGGAATGAATTAAAGGAAGAAAGCATTAAGAAAAAGACTTTAAGCTTGCTTGTCTACATTCTTAGCTTGTGACTCTAGGATTTTTAATTTTTGTGGCTGTATTGAGAGACTTTCACCAGCCTCATCATTTTGCAGGTGTGGGATGTGGTCCTTCCGGGTCAGTTGAGAGTGTGTGACATGAGTGGCCTGGTAATGAGGCCAGCACTCTGATTGGTCCTACTACAGACCAGAAGAGCAGGGGAAGAGCCAACACCTATCTACATTTCTGATTGGTGCCAAATGAGCAGTGCCAACGAGGCAGTGTGTGGCTGTGCTCACCAGGGGCCTTTACAACTAAAGGGAGACATAAATAACTAGTCAGGTGACAGACTTTATCTCAGGTTAAAAAAACTGGTTTATCTCTGTTGCCATTGTGGAGGGTAATTTCTGTATATCCCCTTGCTTGACTGCTGGTAAGCACTTGACATCAGTCTCAGGGACTGAATTTTCTGAAATTTGTAACATCAATATGCTTACATTGCATATAACATAAAGACATGTTTTATTAACCCCTAGCTATAGATTGCCAGCTTTTTGAGGTGAGAAGTGATTTCTTTGGTGTGGTTTGTGTAATTGTTCTATATGCATGCTGGCCTTGCTTACTCAGTACTAGTTTTTTATTGTTAAAATATGTTTGGAAGATGAGAGGCTTGGTGTGCTGCACATGGGAACACATTAGCTCATCTGTCTCCTCTTCCCCCATCCGACTTTTCTGTTGGAGCTATGTATGCCCAACCACACAGTTTTCCTTACTGCCCCTTAAAAACCGATTGATGAGGAAGACAAGTTCTTGTGTTTTTCTATCTGTAAGGTAAAAAATACCTCTCAAAATAGACTTATGAGATCTATTAAGAGAAACAAAGTAGGTTATATTAACTCCCCCAATTAAAAAACATCAGCTGGGGCCCGGCGCGGTGACTCACACCTGTAATCCCAGCACTTTGGGAGGCCAAGGTGGGCAGATCACAAGGTCAGGAGTTCGAGACCATCGTGCCAAACACGGGTGAAACCCCATCTCTACTAAAATTACAAAAAAATTAGCTGGGCGTGGTGGCAGGCGCCTGTAGTCCCAGCTACTCAGGAGGCTGAGGCAGGAGAGTGGCATGAACCCGGGAGGCGGAGGTTGCCGTGAGCCGAGATTGCCGTGCCACTGCACTCCAGCCTGGGCGACAGAGCGAGACTCCGTCTCAAAAAAAAAAAATCATCTGCTGGTGTTTGAATGTTGGAACGTATTCTCTAATATGGCAGTGAGTTTCTGCTTTTTTTTGTCTCTCCCTGCTTTTTTTGTCTCTCCCTGCCTTGTTTTTGAGACAAGCTTCTTGCTCCGTCTTGCTCTGTTGCTGAGGCTGGAGTGCAGGGTGTGACCTGGGCTCACTCCAACCTCTGCCTCTCAGGATCAAGTGATCCTCCCATTTCAGCTTCCCAAGTAGTTGGGACTACAGGAGTGTGCCACCATGCCCAGCTAATTTGAGATTCTGCTTTACACAGATGGATCTAAAATTACTCGCTAACAATCTAAGACTGAGTTCAGAACCCAAAATCAGTTTTCAGAGCTTCTAATGAGAGTTATTGCAAAAATGATTAACACTTCAGTATTTCTTTATCCCCAACCTGATGTTGCTATAGTATATGAGGCTCTTTCTTTTGTTTTTAATCAGAACTTTTATACAAATAGATGCTTTCTTATTGTGAAAAGAATTTAAAAACAGGATGTTAACAAAATGCTCCCCAAACCACATCACCACTTAACATTCTGTACCCTAATCCCATGCTGCTTGATGGTAGGTTTTTTGTTTTTGTTTTGAGACGGAGTCTTGCTCTGTCGCCCAGGCTGGAGTGCAATGGCGCATTTTCAGCTCACTGCAACCTCCGCCTCCTGGGTTCAAGCAGTTCTCCTGCGTCAGCCTTCCGAGTAACTGGGATTACAGGCACCCACCACCACACCCGGCTAATGTTTTGTAGTTTTGGTAGAGACGGGGTTTCACCATGTTCGCCAGGCTAGTCTTGAACTCCTGACCTCAAGTGATCTGCCGGCCTCGGCCTCCCAAAGTGCTGGAATTACAGGCATGAACCACTGCGCTTGGCCCTGCTTGGTAGGTTTTTGTGAAATGTATCCTTTCAGACCTTTGCTGCATATTAACAGGCATACAGAAGTACCAGGCAAGTTCATTTTGAAAGGTAAATTAACATGTCTTTCCTTAGAATTGATGTGACTTTAGTCCCATTTGCCCAAGTGTAGAGTTTAAAACTTGCAGGATGCATTTAAGATATGCAAAATATCTTACTGGCTCTGAGTCCTGGAGAATGTTTACGACGGGTACCAAGAATGTAAATTTCACTGTCATGTATCACCCTCCTAGAGAATGGCAAGAAGATGTGTGGGCAGTGTTTTCAAGGTTGATTTAATTTTGCAAAATGGGGTCACATAAAACTTTAAAAATAAATACTATAATAAATTATGATAATACTGAACCTTCTGTGGCAAACAGAAGTGAGTAGCATAGAGTGCTAATGCCCTGAGATAATCCCCTGGGGGCTCTTCCAGGAAAACAACTGACATCGTGCTATTTTTTCATTGTACTTGGCTGATATTTTTAATATGAAATCAGATTGTAAGACTTTGTTTTAGGATTAAGTCTCTGATTACTTTCTTTATAAATTTTAAGAACGTTACTCATGTTAGGTATTGAGAGTGAAAACCCTGGGATGATTTAGCTGAGTGATTTTTATTATGAGAAAGTCTCTTACAAATTCTTTCACACGGATGGAGAGAGGAAAAAAGTCTCCATTCTTTGAAGCAACATTTTATCCTGCCTTCAGACATGGAGCCACTTTGATTTCTCATGTTTAAATTGTATTTGGAAGTCAAACTAATATTGTGCTTTGAGGTATGTTGATGTTTTTTCATAAAGCCAATGTGTGAAAAATGTTTCCTGCGTATTAGATGGTAGGAATAGGGGAATGTGGAAACAAAAGGCTAAAAGATGGGCTTACAAAGTTGAGATGTGGCTTTTAAAATAAACAAATCGCTTACATGGTGTGGAAGAACCCTAGCCTCCTGTCTTTTTGCCTCCCTGTTTGTGACAGATCTCTATCTCACCATCCTCTAAGCTGGGGTTGCCCAACTTTTGTGTGTTTATGTGTTGCTTTATCCTTTGTACATTCAAATCACAATGGCATAGTGCTTCTAAACAGTAATAAGACTTAATCCTTTCCAGAGTTAATGTACACTGTTGATTTTAGGATTTTCCCTTTCCTTCCTGTCAGATGTCTCCAGGCTTATGAAGATAAATATATAGGAGAAATCACACTCCACCATCCAAGAGAGAGTTAAAAATTTAAACTCAAATTCTAGAGAGTTGGTGACATCTATCAGAGGAAGGCCTATGTGAAGTGACCAGTCAAGGGTGATAAATGGGTAGTCAGCTGTGCACAGCCAGCCCTGTGGGCCGTGAGTTACCATGGAAGCACCGAATGGCATTCAGCAATCCCGCATGACTAACCTAGTTTAGCAGCAGGGCCCATGGGCTCCAGTCTGGGAGAAGGTGCTTACAGCCAGATGATACCAGAGCCAACACACTGCCCCACGTCTCACGCCCAACTTGGGCCTTTCTGTTACTATCTTTTCCTCATCCACATATGCTATTTCCTTTTTTAGTGTGAGGGAAAGAGAAAAAGGAATTACTCTCACTAATCCTTACAGAGTTGTGATTTCTTACATTTTACCACAATATTTTAAACACATCCATCCCCACCCCCAGGAAGCATTTGAAAAGTCAGAGTAAATGTGCCCTGACAGGCCCCAGCATGGGGTTGACTAAATGGCTGTATTGAGGGGCTGAACAGGCAGCTCTGAATTCCTCAGGATTTTCACCACCTTTCCGAAAGTGAGAGCATCCTGGCACATTTTAGATTTCCAAAGCTTCGTTCAAGCTCTTGTGCTGAGTTAGTGGATTCGGTCAGTGAAACATCTATGGCACAGTCCCCCTCTCATGGCTCAAGTGTTTATGTTCTGCAGGTGAGTTTTCACATGTGACTGCTCTCACCAGGCACTGGACACTGAAGCCTGTGGTTCTCCTCATTTCTAGTTCACTTAACTGAAAGAAAAATGTGGAGGAGGTGGATTGATGGATTGTGTGGAGATCTTTTGATACATCAGGTTGAACCTCAAAGATGGTGGACAGTAGTATGTGATCTGAAGGCAAGAACCTGGTTACTGAAAGGATTATTTCCCTATCTAAATAGATTTTTGTAGACTTCTAGTAGAACTCATGGTGTCTGTGGAGTGGTCAAACTTTGCACCCTCCTTCCCAGGGGCACATCAGAGGCTCTGAAACAAGAATTGTAGCACAGTTTTTATATTTATGTATGTATTTATTTATTTATTTATGAGACAGAGTCTCGCTCTTTAGCCCAGGTTGGAGTGCAGTGGCGTGATCTCGGCTCACTGCAGCCTCCATCTCCTGGGTTCTGGCGATTCTCCTGCCTCAGCCTCAGCCTCCCAAGTAGCTGGGATTACAATCACTTGCTACTACACCCAGCTAATTTTTGTATTTTTAGTAGAGACAGGGTTTCGCCATGTAGGCCAGGCTGGTCTCAAACCCCTGACCTCAGGTGATCCTCCCACCTTGGCCTCCCACAGTGCTGGGATTACAGATGTGAGCCCCTGTGTCCGACCCACAGTTTTTATAACTGAAAGAGCCATGTTATGCCATTGGCCATCCTTTTCTTAAAGGGGCCCTCTGTTAGGTCCTTCCTCGAGGACAGGCCTGTGTGGATCAGTTTAACCAAACATCTGTTTTGTGGCACTGAGATGACCCCGCTGGCAGAGATAATACTAAATTGTTCATGTGTACCTCTTTGAGACTAAGGAATTATGAGTGGTTATGAGTTAGCACACTTTAGCACACCTTCTTTGTCTTCACTGCCCTGTTTAACGCAGCCTGACAGCTTTGCTAGCAGAACTGTGGCTGAGAGTATAAGCTTACTTGCCAGGCATTTGAATGTTCAGGTCTACCATTTGTGAGCAAGTCAGTCCCCTCACTCGCCCCCCGTTTTTTAAAATTGAGACAGAGTTTTGCACTTGTTGCCCAGGCTGGCGTGCAGTGGCACAATCTCCACTCACTGCAACAACCTCCACCTTCTGGGTTCAAATGAGTCTCCTGCCTCAGCCTCCCTAGTAGCACCCACCACCACACCCAGCTAATTTTTTGTATTTTTAGTGGAGATGGGGTTTTACCATGTTGACCAGGCTGATCTCAACTCCTGACCTCAGGCGATCCACCCTCCTCAGCATCAGTTGAGCTGATGCTCACCAAAGTGAGCCCACCACAGTGGTGGGATTACAGGCGGGAGCCACTGCGCCCTGCCCTTTTTTTTTTTTTTTTTTTTTTTTCTGAGATGCGGTCTCGCTCTGTCACCTAGGCTGGAGTGCAGTGGCACGATCTTGGCCTACTGCAACCTCTACCTCCCAGATTCAAGTGATTCTCCTGCCTCAGCCCCCAGAGTAGCTGGGATTACCGGTGTGTGCCACCACACCCAGCTAATGTTTTGTATTTTTAGTAGCGACAGGGTTTCACCACATTGGCCAAGCTGGTCTTGAACTCCTGACCTCAAGTGATCTGTCCATCTCGGCCTCCCAAAGTGCTGGGATTACAGGTGTGAGCCACCACCCCGGCCGCAAGTCAATATCTGAGCTAGCTTTCTTTCACCTGGAAAATGGGGCTAATAATCCCACTCTCATGGAGTTGTTTTGAAAATTAAATAGAAAACTGATGTGATAGTGCCAAAATCAGTGCTGACTAACATGCTAAGTGATGCCTTCCTTGTCCAGGCTGCTGCCGCTGTTACCATTGCTTTTGTATTTTGGTGATCCCCAAAAAGTATGTGCTGTCTTTCGCCCCGGAGATCCCTTGGAAACTTGTTCAACGTGCAAGAAGCCTCAGGCCCCATGTCAGGCCTACTGCCTCAGAAACTCTGCAGGTCTCTGTGATCTGTGTTTTCACAAACCCTCCAACGACTGACTCAGGTTTGAGAACCTCTTAGCTAATGCAAAGTACCATCTAAAATCAGCTAAGGAGAACTTGTCACTCACTATATTCTATTTGGAACAGTGGGAAAGAATGGCCAGGCTGATGTTGGGATGCGTTTTTCCTTAACACAGGACCGAAAAAAAAAAAAAAGCTACCTTTATTAAAGTGACAGTTAACTTGTAGTTATTGAAAGGTGATTATTGACAGCTGGGCGTGGTGGCTTACACCTGTAATCCCAACACTATGGGAGGCTGAGGTGGGTGCATCACTTGAGATCAGTAGTTTGAGACCAGCGTGGCCAACTTGGTGAAACCCTCTCTCTACTAAAAATATAAAAATTAGCCAGACGTGGTGGCAGGTGCATCTAATCCTGTCTCCTCGGGAGGCTGAGACTGGAGAATCGCTTGGACCCAGGAGTCAGAGGTTGCAGTGAGCTGAGATCACTGCCCTTCAGCCTGGGCGACAGAGCGAGACTCCATCTGGAAAAAAAAAAAAAAGTTACTACAGAGTTTGTGAATCATGTAGGGCATTTGCCGCTTCCTAAAATTCCCTCATTAAAAAATTTTCCCATCTGCCTCTTCCTTGCTTGGTTTAAACAGTGATGTGTATAGGCTGAACAAAGGTTTACTTATGGTATGAATAGTGGGTTTATTTTTAAAATTTCATATTCCTTTATCTCAAAATGGAACCAAGAAAAAGGAAATATTCACCAAAGATTTGCCTGGGAGCTTTTAACAGATCATTCCCTAAGCCACTGCAAATTTGCAACAAGAAACCAGAAAGCTATTCAGTGTGACTGGCAAAACAATGTAGTCGCAAGGACAAAGGAGGCAACCCAGAGCAGGGGCTCAAAGCCTACCTCTACTCCTGTGAACTTCCTGCCTCTTAGGTCTTCCTTTGCCCTGCCCAGGAGCCTTTGTGAGTTCCACCCAAGAGGGAGTTGTTGAACAGTGTGGGGAGAGCAAGTTTCTTTCACAAAGCCTGGACCTCATAAAACTCATCCTACCAATGATATCCATGATGTCCTTTTTCACCTCACTACTTACAGGGCTTTTAGTTGAAGGTGATGGTGAATCATAAAAAGAAAATTTGTCTCAGAATAGGTGTAGAATTACATGTCTGCCGATAAAATCTTAGTCTGGGTTTTTTTATTTTTATTTTTTGACGCTAATGAAGTAAAACCTTAATTAACTAGAATCCTTAATTTAATAGGATTTCCTCCCTGTGGGAGACTTCTTGATTTTAGAATCATGTAGTAATAAACTAGTGTTAGGAATTCTGTGAAAGAGTGGCTTAATTGGGTTCTTCTGGTTATTTCTGTAGCAATTTTCAATATTTTGGAATGAAAATCTGGAAGTATGGGAGAAACCCAACTGATGCTGAGATAAGGCTAATACAAGGCTGAGTTGTTTGATTTAAAAATATTTTAGTAATGTAACTTTGTTAAAGGAAAATTGAGTGTGTGGAATTGATGAGAAAGTTGAGGACTCTGAGTAGCCTGTTAGTTGAGGTGTAACTGTTCACACCCACCCTTTTGGATCCTGGACTGAGAATTGCCATTTGGAGTTCCCTTCTCTGAGACAAAGGTAGCATTAATTTAGAAGGGATGGAGCTCTGCCCTGTGAAGTGGAGCCTAAGGCTGAACACTGACCAGCTATAGGGACTCCTGTGTTTTAAGTGGCATATCAGAGAGGGGAGAACTCCCTTGGTGGTGAGAATAGCCAAGCAGACAAACACATGCCCGTGGTAAGCTTCCCCCCACCCACTCACCCATCGGCCTGTCTTGACTGCTGCAAGGTGCATGCACTGGATAGTCTGGGAGAAGAGAAGCTTAGTTGCTCAGAGGATGTTTGCCTGCTTAGCTCCTCCCTGCAAACTGGCTCAAAGTGGCTGTAAAACAAGTTTGAAGGAAAGTTATTTTCTGATCAGTCTGATTACTTGGCTTCTATGGTTATATGCTAATGGCATATGATCTTTTGAACCAACAAGAGGAATTACAAAAATCATAAAACAATTGAAAGGAATTGAGTATCATCAAGTCCAGTGTGCTACTGCCAACCAGAAGTAAGTTTAACTGTCTGAAACAGGTGAGACTCAGACTCCATTGCAGAAGAATTCATGACCAATTTCTGGTTCAGCAGCTTCTTCTTTTCAGTATTTTGACTAGCATAAATTATTAACTTTGTGGTTTTAAGAGTTATTTTAAAATCTGATAATTGCAATATCCATCATCTAGGAAAAGTTTTTGATACACACAGGTCTAAGAAGATAATTCTTTTTTTTTTTTTTTTTTTGAGATGGAGTCTTGCTCTGTCGCCCTGGCTGGAGTACAGTGGTGCAATCTCAGCTCACTGCAGCCTCCACCTCCTGGGTTCAAGCGATTCTCCTGTCTCAGCCCCCCGAGTAGCTCGCACTATAGACACATGCCACCACACCCAGCTAATTTTTGTATTTTTAGTAGAGACAGGGTTTCACCATGTTGGCCAGGATGGTCTTGATCTCTTGACTTCATGATCCACCCGCCTCAGCCTCCCAAAGTGCTAGGATTACAGGCCTGAGCCACTGCGCCCAGCCTAAGGAGATTATTATTTACCACATTGTAGCGAATTCAGTCAGGCAGCTAATTTCTCTCTGTGCATCCTACTCCCATAGATTAAAAGGCTATAGAAATACCACATTACTTTTTAGATGATTTTTAAAAATAATTTTTGCATGTGTCTTCCAGAGTTAAATCTTTTTTAAAGAGTTGTTAAGTTTATAAAAATATATAAGTGTGTAGTGGCTGTTTTTTAATCTAAAAGTATTGAATGATTAGCTTCTATGCAGAGTACCATGCTTTAGCACCAGGAGAGGTGCTACATTTGGGAGGTTCTTTTCTGATGGAGTTCACATGCTAGGGGAGAGGGGAGGAGGAGAGAGAACTGACTGATGTGTTAGGTAAGCACATACTTGGTGGATTTGAGGAAGCCTTTACCTTTAGAGTGAGTGACATTTGAATTATTCCAGAGATTTGCTGGAAGCTGAAAATTAAGGATGGGGATGTGTGGTGGAGAGAGAGGCAGTGGAAATTTGTGGCTGGAATGAAATCATCAAAGTCTAGGATATCACTGAGGAATGGGGAGTAGTCAGGTGTGACTGGAATATAGAGGTGGTTTGTAAGAGAGTCATACTTCCTAGGGAAGCGGGCTCTGGAAGAATTGGTTTCAGTAAAGAGAGCCTGGTGGAAATTAGAGCAAGAGGCTGCCTTGCAGGGTATGTTCAGGGGATGGATGTGACTGACTGTCAAGTGGAATGCATGTGGCCTGCAGGGGGACAGTGGATAATTTCTAGAGAGTAGATCTGCATCAGATTACGGGGAAATTTTAATGCCAAAGCAAGAATTTAGAGTTTATTCTGCAGTAGTAAAGAGCCATCAAATGCTTGTTATTTTAAAATATGGATGGTGACATGAGAACCAGGACCTTAAATCAGGTCTCTTTTCATGAGAAGGCTGAATTAAAGGGATAAGATGTGGGGGAGGCAGGGAGACCAGCAGGCTCTTGTCAGAGGAAATAAGAGAAGTCAGAAGAGGGCAAAGAGGCTGGGAAAGGGGGTGGGGAAGGGTGTCTGACATCAGGGCTAGAATTTCCGAAGGTACTGACCGACAGCCTTAACTAGACAATCAAATGTTTTCCTGTTTGATCAAACGGCATTGGGAGAAAACATTCAGTAGATTCCCTAGGAGCAAGTCTATGAAGACAGAAGTCATTTTATAGTTCTTATGTCACTTTTTAATCATACATTGCATGTGAGGGCTGGGAAGTGGCCCATGGTGCTGACAGTGAGGCAAGCCCACTTTTGGTTTATGTGTTGGCTAAAACTGCACTTCCTTTGGTCTCCATCTCTGATTTGTTTCTCGGTGAATGCCATTTAACCCCTTTGGTGCCAGGGCTGATTTAGGATACATTTTTATGTGGTTTAAGTAGGGCAGTCAGATTATAAAGCATTCTCCGTAGGTAGAGCTGACATCTATAATTGGATTTTCTCATCCCTGACATTTGAAATGAGAAATAAAAATCATTTTTTGTGGGGTTTACATGCCAAGACACTCCCAGTAGAGTAGGCTGAGAAAGTAAATGCTGTTTTGGGTGCCTGGTAATCTTTTAATTATGAAATAAGCCTTTTGATTTTAATCTTTCAAAATGTACGCTACTGATCCAGGAAAACAGCCTTTTTAAAGTTCACATCCTGCTGACTCCTGCGGATGAAAAGCTTCCACCTCTACCCCATATTTTGCAAGCTGAAAATAAAAATATCATTAATCTTGTCTCAGTTCCACTGCTGCCTATAAAAGGCTGTTCAGTTTGGAATCAGTCCTGAGCCATGATGGAGACCATAGCCCAGAGTGAATACTTGGGTTTTGGGAGCCGGGACCCCAGCTGGAGGGTCACAGCCCAGTGACTGAGGTCTCAGCCTAAGGCTGGGTTAAGGAACTTAGGCTTTGTTTAAATCACAGCCGTTATCATTGCTTCTTCCCAGACCTATCCTCGCCTCCCTTCTCGCATGTATGTATGCATGACAAAACTTGGAGACTGATAAATTTTATTGTTTTCGTTCTTTTGTGGCATCTGAAACAGTTTGTACAATGACGACAGAAACCTGCTTCGAATTAGAGAGAAGGAAAGACGCAACCAGGAAGCTCACCAAGAGAAAGAGGCATTTCCTGAAAAGATTCCCCTTTTTGGAGAGCCCTACAAGGTATTTACTGAATACTAGAAGTTGAAGGTCTGATTTATCACAATATTGAACCCTATGATGAAACAATTCAGTATAATTGAGTTCGAACAAGGGTCACAGCTGTGAAAATAAGATAACTTATTCTACCTTATTCTAGAGATTTTTGAAAACGAAGTATGAAAATTCTCTGAACGTTGTTAGTCAGAATTACCAAAGCTTGTGGTTTTCTTTTGTAATGTTAGTCTTCTACAGTTAGTAATATGTATCCATGATAGTCTTCTCAACAGGGGAATTGAGTTAAAATAGCACATTAAATTCTACATGTCATACATTAAGTTCAGAGTTTTTTCCTTAATGGTATTATATAATGTGGTTTGTTAAATGGTAGTTTTCCTTAGTTTTTTTCATTCTCAAATTCTCCTTTTTTTTCAGACAGCAAAAGGTGATGAGCTGTCTAGTCGAATACAGAACATGTTGGGAAACTACGAAGAAGTGAAGGAGTTCCTTAGTACTAAGTCCCACACTCATCGCTTGGATGCTTCTGAAAATAGATTGGGAAAGCCGAAATATCCTTTAATTCCTGACAAAGGGAGCAGCATTCCATCCAGCTCCTTCCACACTAGTGTCCACCACCAGTCCATTCACACTCCTGCGTCTGGACCACTCTCTGTTGGCAACATTAGCCACAATCCAAAGATGGCGCAGCCAAGAACTGAACCAATGCCAAGTCTCCATGCCAAAAGCTACGGCCCACCAGACAGCCAGCACCTGACCCAGGATCGCCTTGGTCAGGAGGGGTACGGCTCTAGTCATCACAAGAAAGGTGACCGAAGAGCTGACGGAGACCACTGTGCTTCAGTGACAGACTCCGCTCCAGAGAGGGAGCTTTCTCCCTTAATCTCCTCTTTGCCTTCCCCAGTTCCCCCTTTGTCACCTATACATTCCAACCAGCAAACTCTTCCCCGGACGCAAGGAAGCAGCAAGGTTCATGGCAGCAACAATAACAGTAAAGGCTGTTGCCCAGCCAAATCTCCCAAGGACCTAGCAGTGAAAGTCCATGATAAAGAGACCCCTCAAGACAGTTTGGTGGCCCCTCCCCAGCCACCTTCTCAGACATTTCCACCTCCCTCCCTTCCCTCAAAAAGTGTTGCAATGCAGCAGAAGCCCACGGCTTATGTCCGACCCATGGATGGTCAAGATCAGGCTCCTAGTGAATCCCCTGAACTGAAACCACTGCCGGAGGATTATCGACAGCAGACCTTTGAAAAAACAGACTTGAAAGTGCCTGCCAAAGCTAAGCTCACCAAACTGAAGATGCCTTCTCAGTCAGTTGAGGTGTGTGGAATTTTCTTATCTTGGGCAATTCTGATTCGAAGACGGATTTGAGATGAAAATGTCTGGAGGATGTGGGGCAAGGTGGGGAGGTTAGTCCATGGCTTTTGGGTAGGGGGAGTTCTTTTTGGCTTTTTGGCTTTAATAACCCATGAAAAACTCAGCTCTGAGATGGACAACTGGTTATAGATATTGAAATGCAGTTTGCAGAAAGGTTTAGAGAACCTTTTTATTGAGCCAAAATTTATATACAGTAAAGCATAGAGATCATAAGAGTACAGTTTGTGTTTCAAAAAATAGATAAACCTGTAGGATCCCAAACCCAATCAACATAGAGAAGATTTCGGTTACCAGAAAGTTTCAGGAAGGTTTTCAGGTGTCTTATTTATTGTTTTGGGAGACACTGGGATAACAATGTGAAGAAAAAAGTTTTTTGATTAATACCTCCTCAGACCCAGTTAGTTTTTCCTGAGATCTAAACTGTAAAAAAGTAAAAACAAGATGACAGAGTCGCTTAATTTTTATTATTTTAAAAGCACTTGTTCCCTGTAAATTGTAAGGAACTTTGTAACTAAAGTTCTGTTCTAATATTTTATTATTTATCACCTAAAAAAGAAGAGTGGGTGTATGGTGACATTTCACTTGAGAGTGAGTCACAAATATAATACAGAATGTTTTTCAACTATGGGTTTTAAAAGTAACCCAAATGCTGTACTTCTTAAAACCAAGAAAAAAAAAATTTCTTTTTCTACTCCGTGGGTGAACAGCAGCATTGTGTTTGAATGAGGAGAATCAGAGCATACATCCTATCACTGAAATTTTAAAGTGGTACCAGTTTCTCCAAAATTAAGATTAGTAGTGCGAAGTGAAATGTTTGAAGTGAATTTTAAAACTTATCTTTTAATGTAAAGTCTATGGTTTAGTTACATCTATTGTATAAACATTCTAATTTGCATCTCCATTGCTCAAAGACATTTGTGCCATCCAGATATGTCTTACATAATGCCAGAAGGTAAAATTCCTTAGGTGGTGGTGTGATTCCTACCCGGAAAGATAACCTTTATCTTCCAGGAGGACAACCTGTAACTTTCTGGTGTCAGCTTCTGGTTTAGAAGAGGGAGGTTGGGGTGCCGTCCTCACTGAGCTTTTGAGCTGAGTGCTTCCAGATGTCTTCTGAATGCCACTTGTTTGGGGGCCAAGGAAAAATAAGAAAGGAGTAAAAGCAATGGTAGAAATGACCAAGATGGCAGAACTGCACCTCCGATCCTAACTTACGAAGATTTAATGCGTTGAGCCATTTATTGAACATTTTGTGCTGTGACAGAGGAAGGAGTAGGCAGCTGAATGAAGGCAAAATAAAGTGAGATTCTCCCTCCTCAAAACAGTCACTCCACCTGCCTTCTAATTCAGGCAGTAAAGAACTCAATGATAGTTTCTTTGCTTTCTTTATCAAATAGGGTTAGCTGTATGTTCCCAGTTGAAAAAAAAAGGGGGGGGGGGAACAACTTAACATTCTTTCTAAAAATAACCTAAAAAATTGCTTTAAAACAATTTTTAGACAAATTAGCAAATATTTACATTGTCTACCAAATGCCCAACCATATGCTTAAGTGCAAGATTCTGTGCCAGAGAAATCGGTCCTTGCTGCAGGACAGATTAGTCTAGTGTAGAGATCAGCCTACACTTATGAAACAATTAGAGAACAATTGAGTTTTCTCTCTCTGGAACTAGGTACTTAAAGAACCTGTGTAATTCAGCCCTAGGTTTCCTAGTAGATGTTTCTGGGAGAGGATTCCGGTTAACTTACTGCTTTCTTGGGTGGAAATAAGTAGGCTGAGTTGAGATTCTTCAGTGTCATAAAACCCCTTATATTTAACACGTATTTCAAACGTAGGACTATGTTAATTGGCTCTTGCATGTTTTCTGAGGAACAAAATCCTCCATAAATTTGGTTATTGAAGAATGGGGGTTTTCTTGGCACCAGGCATCTGCTATCAACGATGGAGTAGAAGTAAACCTTTCATCTGCAGCCTCTGTTCAGTCAGCATTTCCTTTAATGTGATGGTTCCCTCTGGTCTCGGCCAGAGTTCTCATGCCAGGCAGTGGCAGCTGTGGTGCCAACTGCCTGGGAGCCCCGTGGCACTGTTGGTGAGTGGGAGGATGGAACTGAGGGGGTCAGACAGATGGAGGGCTCTAGGTGACCCATGTAAGGACAAATTAGGAGCCAAGAGCGTGGAATGAAGGAGTCGTCAATCCGGGAAGCAGGGATCTTGGAGCTGTCTGGTCAGGTTTTGGATTTGATTTTGCTCTTTTAACAAAGATCTCATGTTTCAGACTTAGCATTAATTTTCTGTTTACACACTTAGCAAAATGGGTATTTTTGAAAGTTTTAAAAATATACTTGAATTTTAAATTTCAAATTTTAATATTTCTTGTGAATCCGGGGATTATTATTCTGGTGAACCCAAGGAAAGTATAGAGATGTGGGACCAAAAATGTGGGAATTGGCCCCAGAGCAGGTAAACTTTGAATATAGGTGAGAATATTAGCAATAGCCTGGGTTATTTTTGGGTTTGCGGCAGAAGGAGAAGCTGGCTCTTGGTAGAGCTGGGAGAAGGGGGTGTGGGAGTAGCTGATTTTCCTTTTATTGCTTAATTGGTCCTAAGGCAAGTCAGGAAATATTCTCTTTCCTAGCACTCTGAGTGTGAGGATAGTTCTGTTTTGTGGTTTGTTTCATTTCTCCCCTACCCCTTCCCACTGCTTCTGTGAAATAGTAATTTTACAAATGAATCCAAATTGGAAAGCCACTCTTTGTATTTTTTGTTTTTTATGTTCCTTCATTCTCTAGCCACCTAAGTGTGGATTCTTTACTCCCTGTCCTTTCCTTTCCCCTTATGGGAAATACTTCATTTTATGTTTTAGTTGATACTATAAAAACTCATATTCTTCTCTGGGATAAGTCTTTCTCAGAATTAAAGTTTAGTTCTTCCAAAGATCCTAAGGGAAAAAATTATCAAAAGGTCAATTTCTGACTAGAAGCCTGGACCACAAAAATCTGCACTTGGTTTTCTCTGGGAGTGTCTGTTTTAGTTATACGTCAACTGGAAGATGTCTACCAGTGTGAAGTGACCAATCTGAGGCCAGGCCCAGAACTCCCCGATCTCACGTAGATCCCTTCCAGCTGCAGAGTTGCCACATCAGAGGTGGGCCTGCCCAATTGGAAGACTGGGATTTCTTTATATCACTCTTTTCTATCTAGAGATAACAAGTGAAAGAGAGAGAAGCCGTGGTATCTCTGTGAGTGCTCATGCACGTGGACCCTGAGACTGGGGGCATTGGGATGGAATGTGGAGGTGGAGAGGTCTGCCTAGATACAGGTTTCAGATAGAGGATTTATGTGCTAGATAGGCTTTTTATTGAAAAGCAGAAATGGAATAAGCAGAGATGGGTATACCAAATCATATACTGAATTTAGAATGTTTGAATTTTAAAGCTAAGGACACAGCTCTTTCATTTTACAAATAAGGTCTAAAAGGGTAAAGTCCTTCATTTTGCAAAAAGTTGTAGTTAATATCAGAGCCAGAGCTAGAACTTTTGACTTGAGTTAGAGTTAGTTCTTTTGACTTGCTGTTTGGTGGCAGCATTGGTGGCGGTGGTGAGATGTTTGTGTTTTTGACCAGAAGAGTTGTGCTTTGTCACCCAGACTGAACCTACAGCAGAGCCATGGAGGATACAGTGAGTTTCATTTCCTGTTGTGTTTCTTGGCCTCACTTTTATCTTTCATCATTCCTCCTTTTCTTTTCTTTTCTTTTCTTTTCTTTTCTTTTCTTTTCTTTTCTTTTCTTTTCTTTCTTTCTTTCTTTCTTTCTTTCTTTCTTATCCTTTCAACAAACTGGTATTTTGTTTATTTTGTTTTGTTTTTTGAGACAGAGTCTCGCTCTGTCTCTAGGCTGGAGTGCAATGGCACAATCTTGGCTCACTGCAACCTCAACCTCCCGGGTTCAAGCAATCCTCCTGCCTCAGCCTCCCGTGTAGTTGGGACTACAGGCGTGTGCCACCATACCCAGCTAATTTTTTGTATATATATATATTTTTGGAGATGGTGTTTCACCATGTTGGCCAGGATGGTCTCAATCTCTTGACCTCATGATCCGCCTGCCTCAGCCTCCCAAAGTGCCGGGATTACAGGCACGAACCACTGCACCTGGCCCAACAAACTGATATTAACCCTCCACTGTGTTCCTTGCACTGTACTAGGCTCTTGGTGATACAGCTGAGATCAAGCTAGACAGATCCCTGGTCTCATAGACCATCTATTCTAATGGGGAGCATTGATAATACAGATATAATGAAATCATAGGCGTTGATAAGAGTGCCGCAAGAAGTAAAGAGGGTGATGAGAATGAGATGAATCAGAGGAGGCTGACTTAAAAATGGTGGTCAGCACAGGATGCTCTGAGGAGGCACCTTTCACAGAGACATGGAGGATGAACATGTGTCAGTCATGAAGAGCTCAGAGACGTATTTCATTTCAGGCAGAGGAAACAAGTGTGAAGGCCTGAACTTAGGAAAAGGAATGGCCTTGTTAATCCCAGCACATTGGGAGGCCAAGGTGGGAGCTTCACTTGAGCCCAGGAGTTCAAGACCAGCCTGGGCTGCATAGTGAGATGCTGTCTCTATAAAAAAAATTAAAAAGTTTTCCCAGCTACTGGGAAAAAATGAGAAGTAGTTCCAGCTACTCAGGAGGCTGAGATAGGAGGATCATTTGAGCCTGAGAGGCTGAGGTTGTAGTGAGTCGAGATACTGCCACTGAACCCCAGCCTGAGTGACAACGGGACCCTGTCTCAGCTGCCCCTGCCACCCAAAATAAACAGAAATGAGGGGAGTATGGTTGGAACACTGAGAGTGAGGGGAGGATGTGAGATGGGACTGGAGACATGGGCAGTAGTAAGACCATGGAGGCCTTGTTGGCCATGAAAGGGCATTTGAGTATTGTTTGTGATGGAGACCACTGGATAATGTTGAGCAGGGGAGGGACATACCTACTTTTTTTTTTTTTTTTCTTTTTAAAAAACTGTAACTCTGGCTCCTGGGTGGGAAATGGATGAGAGGGGCAAAGGTGGAAGCCTGGAGACCAGTTGGGGGATGGGAAATGATACTGGCTTAGGGTAGGATAGTAGCCATGTACATGGTGCGAAGTGGACAAGTTCTGGATTTGTTTGGCAGGGAACTGATAGGGCTCTGTGATTGATGGGAGATAGGAGTGGCCTGAGGTGAGGGAAGGTGAGGCATCAAACAAGGCTGGTAGGCTTTTTACTTGAAAGGCAAGGATGGTGGGATGATACCAGCCACTGAGAGGGAAATGACCTGGAAAACTAAGAACTGTAGTTGGGTCATATATTAAGATCATGTGTTAAGTTTGAGATGCTGTTATGTATCCAGGTAGAGATGACAAGTGGCAGTCATAAATAGCAGTCTAACTCTGGGAAAATGTCAGGACTGGAAATAATTTGGGATTTGTTTGTGTTTATTTAGTAGGTATCTAAAACCTTGGGACTGAGCATGTGTACGTAAGAATCCTTCTATGGTCCTACTTAATTCCTCCTCCAGATCACTCTGGCTTTGAGTCCTGATTGTGACTGATTTCTGCAAAGCAATTACTCTTTTCCTTGTGGCCTCTTGTGGCATCATGTTAGGAATGTTTTGTTGCCACATGCTTGCATCTAATTTCCGAGACCTAAGTGTACATTCATTGTTGGACCACTTTGATTCATTGCAGCTCTTAAGTTGAGCCTCCTATTTTCAATAAAGTACCAGCCTAACAACTGCATGAATTAACCCACAGTGGAAAACTGTGTGATAGTGATTCACTTTGCATTCACATGTACAAACATTCTTTCCTACTTCCATATTTAACTTAAACCTCAAGAAGAGGGACTTCCCTATTATGAGATGATTTAAACCTTCAGGCGGTTTACTTCTGGATATGCCGATGGTGCATATCCTGCTCCTGCACCACTCAAAACACATTTAAGCTGCTCACTCTCTCACAAACACATCATGTATTCAGCATTTTAACCAAAATATCTCGAGCCCCTGTTGTGTGCCAGGCCTGGTTCTGGGGATGAGGTTACAATGATGGGCAAAACCAGGTGCTTCCAGTCCTCTTGGACCTTAACTGTCCAGTTAGAAACTGACATTAGTCAAGTAATCACTCAGATCCATGTAAAAGAAGCTTTGACAAGTGCTATAAGGGAAACTACAAGCTATTCTAAGAGCTGTAAGAGGGGATTGTGACTTAGAACTAAGTAGCTGAGGAAGGCTTCTCTGAGGAAGTACTATTTGAGGAAGTACTATTCGAATGAGAGCTGAAGGTGAGTAGGAGTGCCCCAGGTGAGGGGTGTTGGGGCTTAAGCAGTGTCAGTATTCCAGGAAGAAGGAATAGCATGTGCCACTGGCTTATGCCACACGGTGTACAGAGACCATTAGATAATTCTTCCCAGGATATAAGCCCAGTGCCATAGATCAAAGGGAATTTTTCATTTATTCTGAAACTTGGCAGCACATCAGAATCACCTGGGAAGCCTGTTAAAAGCACAAATTGTTAAAAATAAAAATTCCCAGGCCCTCCCCTAGGTGGGTTGAGGAAACTACATCTCTTGCAGTTTGTTCTGTAGCCTGGAAATGACAACTGTTCCGGAAAAGCTGGTGGGCCACAGGGAGCTGGAGGGGCCCCTCCCAGTGGCTCAAGAAGCCCCCCCGCCATGTAGGTCTCAGGCACAAGGATCACACTGAACTGATAGATGGGGCTTTCATTCCTGAGTAGGATGTCAGAGTAGCCTCAGGGGAGAAGCACAGGAGTGGGATCCCCAAGGCTCTCCTCCTCTTTTCCTCCGCAGCTCATGTTTTTCGTTGTTCTGCCCCCAACATTTTCAAGCTTATGTAGGGAAGGTAGAAGATTATGACACAGTCTTATCTAGCTTTTCAGGTTCTGTTTTCTAAAAATGTTTTGTTATGGTAACTCTAGATTCTGTAAGCTGGACCTCAGTGAGCCTGGGCAGACCTACATGACCTAAATGTGTTAGGAAATTGATAGCAGAGTCAAGTTATCAGTGTGCAGAATTCCCTGCTGCCATGGGTGGTGCCTGGAACAGACGACTTCCATAACCGCTTGTAAGAAAGCATGAAGAATAAGTCACCTGCACTTTAGAGGCCAAATTTTAAACCTGAAAAGATCTAAATATAGAAGGTTTAAAATAGTGACAGGCAGGTTTTTTAGAGCAGAAGCTGTAAACAAGCAGCCTGAGGGCTAGGTTGGGCCTGCAGACAAATTATTTTGTTTGGCCTGTAGGACTTGTTTTCTTTCTTTCTCCTTACTCTCCCTACCACCCCCCACACTTTTAGCCAGTATTTACAAACTGGAGAATTCGGGGGAAAAAATCAGATTATTGGCTGAGTAGAGGCAATTTCTGGAACCTGGCAATCTTTTAATTTTATTTATTAAAAATTTTCTTTTTAGAGACAGTCTTTCTCTGTCAACCGGGCTGGAGTGCAGTGGCACCATTACAGCTCATGTCAGCCTTGAACTCCTGGGTTCAAGCAGTGCTCCACCTTTACCATACTGAGTAGCTAGGACTGCAGGCACACAGCACCATGCTTGGCTGATTTATTTTTATTTTTTGTAGAGACAAGGTCTTGTGGTGTTGCCCAGGCTGAACCTGGCAGTCTTTTGAAGAAACGCTTTAAACTCTGAAGGAAACTTTTAAAGTAATATAGACGCAATTTTTTTGACAAGCTCTTAAATTGCTAAATAAGTTAATGCAAAGAATAGAATTGCTTATAGTAGCCCAAGAGGAAAGCGTAAAATTGAAACTGGAAGAATTTTTTGGGTGGTATTAATTGGAATTGTTTTTACTTTGTGCATTTCACACTCTATTCCTTCTCGAAAATGTCCGAAGTACATTTAGTACCAGGATAAGAAATTCCTGTTCCTCCTTGTTTTCACACTTGAGATGTTTGTGGATGGTTATTGGATCCCCCTGAGTCTCTCCAGTTGTGCCTTTGCCAAAATACAGACATTCAACTCTTTTGAATCTTGCCAGACTGCATGTGCTCTCCCAGGCTCTCACATAGCCACCCGGGTCATTTTAGCTCTTCTCTAGATTAATTGTGTTTTATTTTGAGCCAACTGATAATCTTCAGGGACAGAAACCCAGATATTCCAAGGGGAATCTTGTTGATGACTGAGTTAGTGGTTTGATTTTGGCTGTTTTGGTGGGGGTGACCAACACTCATGAGATGTTTAAACAGTTCCTCCTAAGAGAGGATCCTGGTTCATGTTAACATAGTAAGTTTATTTTTTGATCTTGTATTTCGTCTCTACAGTTGCCAACAGCAGTTTGAAAATCATTATTTTCCAAGGTTAACTTTGCATGTTCACATTTCCCAAGAACTCTATAAGCAGCTATTTTTACATTGATTTTGTTCCTTTCTTTAATTGTTGAAATCACTCGATTGATGGTTTTTCCCACAGAGGTCTAGAGTCCACACAAACTATTAGTTTTCCCTTGAACTTCATTTCATTCCCTATTTAAATTTGGCCTACTTTCTCTCTGCATTTTTTTTTCCTAACCCCGTGGTAATTTGTGAAGCCCATTCTAATCTTCTTAATCCCTTTGGCTGAAGGGTTTTGAGGTTTAATGTTTTAATCTGGAGGCTTCGGTATTTAAGTAATTAGAGGTCCTATTTCTAGCCCTGTCCTTTAGATAAATCACCTTAGGTTTTTTATTCCAATTTACAAATAATAGAACCCTGAAAACTGATATTGGACAAGAATTTGGAGCTTTGAATTGAACTGCATGAATTAAGAAAGGAAGGCATTCTATGTTATGTATATTTCCAGTTATTCTTTTTTTTTTTTTTTGAGACACAGTCTAGCTCTATCACCCAGGCTGGAGTGCACTGGTGCGATCTCAGCTCACTGCAACTTCTGCCTTCCGGGTTCAAGCGATTCTCCTGCCTCAGCCTCCCGAGTAGCTGAGATTACAGGCATGTGCCACCATGCCTGGCTAATTTTTGTATTTTTTAGTAGAGACAGGGCTTCACTATGTTGGCCAGACTGGTCTCAAACTCCTGATCTCGTGATCTGCCTGCCTCGGCCTCCCAAAGTGCTGGGATTACAAGCGTGAGCCACCATGCCCGGCCCCAGTTATTCTTAATCCCACACTTTATGGATTCTTTATGGATTCTCTTTTTCCTTAGAGTTGAATTTTTAAAATACTCTACCCCAAAGCAAGTATTTGCTGTTGCATTTTAGAAAAATTTAAAATAGAACTCTATGGTATAATTAGAATTTGTTACTTACAACATTTTTTCATGCTTGAGAACATGGAACTTGTGAAAACAAATTTTTCCTATTAAATAATATGAACATTCTTACAAAATGTTTTTTAAAAACAACTTTCTGTTTCTTTGTCATAGAAGGATTCGTATTTTTACATTCTTTTCTGTCAACAAATATTTGAACACCCATTAGATATAAAGGGAGCTGATAGGAAAGAAAGACACATGCATGATAAATTTATTATGACATAGCATAAAAAATCCAAAGTGTAATCAGTATGAACAAGGTAAAACGGAACTCTTCATAATACAATGCTGGCATAGTCCCCTTGTTCACATTATGATGGAAACTGTTGTAAGTGCTTTATAGGTGCTAACTCATTTCATCTTCATGATGATCCCATGTGGTAGGTACTGTTACCATCCTGTTTTACTGAGAGATTTAGAGGTACAGAGAGATTGGTTGTCCAAGCTTCTGGAGGCTTTTGCCATTGGATCTGAAATCCAGACTCAAGTAGTCTGGTTCCGGAGTACACAGCCTTAACCACAACACCTACATTATATTGCCTTTCAAAAGTGAAAACTGTACATTTTTTTTTTTTTAAGAGTTGACTTTTGAAGCACTTTGCACTCTGGTGAAAGGTACATCCAGGCCAAAGGCTTAGGAAGAGAAAAGACGTAGAAGCAAGACACGGAGGGAAGTCTAGTGGGAGTGGCAGGGCTTGTGGCTCTAGGAGATTGGGCATGGGCAGAGGAGAGCAGTGGGGAGATGGGCCTGGTGGCAAGATAGGGCCAGCTTTTGAAGTTCTTTAGTTACTTATTGAGTAATTTAGACAAAAACAAGAATCATTAATAAAAGGCAGAGAATTATTTTGGCTTCATGGCAGGCAGTACAGCTTGGGCTTATAATTCTGTGAGACTTCGGGCAAGGAACCTAACCTTCCTGTGTTACCAGTTTATTCATCTGTAAAGCGGGTCTAATAGACTGAGGTAATCTTTGAATTACTTAGGACAGTGCCTTGTACATAGTAAGAGTTCCATACTGTTATTATGTAACTCTTGGTAGTGGTGGAAGTGATTAGAGTAGAGATTTGAACTGGGCCTTAAGAAAAAGATAGAATTTGGACAGAGGGCTATCAAAATGGGGAATTAGTGATGTTGGGGAGTTAGGAAGACTCTGATCATATTGTTTATTGAAACATACTTTAGAAATGAAGTTGGAATTAGATCAAGTAGACCATTAATTCCCAGTTAAGAGTTCTAAGTGAATAAAGCCCCTAAGATTTGATTTTAAAGTTTTAAAAATAAGTAAACAAATGAAAAGCCTAGTGAAAGAAAGTATTTCCTTAGGTTATCAAGCTTTTAAGAACGGGTTTACCATAGTTTTAAACCCCCGCCGCTGTTGTTCAACATTCCCCCGCCCCGCAACCCCAACCCTACCCTACCCGTGCCTGATGGCGTAGTTGCTCCGTGAGCTCACTCCTGAAGAACAGCATTCCCGTGGCTTGGCAATCTCTGGTGTAAACAGTTCACTTTATAAAAATGTATGCACTCTAAAATCTTGTAGTGCCCTTCCCCCTTTAATTTCCAAAGCACTTATTTCTCTCTTGATTATCACAGTAACCTTGTGAGTTACATATGGCAGTTGGCAGGAGTCACCATTTTACATGCTGTGGAACTGAGTCTCTTAAGTTTAATTTAAGCTAGTAAATGGCAGAGATGGAGACATGAAACCTGGATCCTAGTTCCTAGTTCCAGCGCTCCATCTGCCACAAAACATGGTTTCTGTGGAGTAATGATGGCTTATATACACTTTTATTTAAGGTGTGCTGTTTTTCCACATGGCCTTGCTTTCGTGTTGGCATCTGATGAGTCATGCAAATATAGAGTGGCATGGGGATTCAAATGAGAGGATGAGTAAAACTCAGTTTTGGTCTTCGTGGCCATGTGGCTTGCTCTGAGACCTTTAACTTTGCTTCCTGCCTTTCAGAGAAGGAAGCACCAGGTATGAATTCTCTCAATTCTTTCTACCTACAGTGCCACCCCCGCCCCCAAATCATAGCAGCCACCATTTGTCTCTTTCTGTTTAATCTCACAGAAGGAGATGTTCTCAACTCCCCTACCCTCAACCTTTGGTTACCTTAGACCTTTCCCCTATTACTCATCTCTTTCATGATAGTCTATAGTTACATTTAGGCCTTTCCCAACTGAAAGAGCAAAACAAACCCTTCTTCACTCTTGTGTCTTCTCTAATTACTACCTTCTTGTTCCCTTCACAGCAAAAGCTCTGGAGACAGAAGTAGGTAAACACTCTGTGCCTGCTTCCTCTCCTCCCCTCCCCTCCCCTCTACTTGCAACACACTGCAGCCTGCTTGGTGCCTTCACGCCACTGCCTCTGCCGCCACTGCCTCTGCCGGCAGGAGCCACTAGTGGACTGTATTGGATGAATTCGAGGAATGCTGTTTCAGGCCTTATCCTGCTTGACATCTCTGTAGCATTTGACACTTGACTTACCATCACCTTAAATACTCTCCTCCCCTGTTGTCTGAGTTTTCTCCTACCTTTTTGCACATGCCTTAATCTCCTTTGGAGGCTGCTGTTCCCACTGCTTCTCCAGGGCTCTGTCGTCAATCATCTTTTCTCATTCTGCAGCCTTTTCCTGGTGACCTCATTTGCACTTAAGATTCAACTGCTGATGCCCACGAACACCAAATTGATTTGCTAGCCTAAAACTCTTAAACGTATTCTGAGATCTGGTTCCTGCTATCCACCTGCCCGCTGGACTTTTCTTGTAGGTGTTGCACAGGTATCTTGAATTGAACCTGTCTAAAATGGATTTTTTTGTGTCCCTCTCTCCCTATATCACTTCACACACAGAATGTTCTCCTTCCTCCTGGTCATCAGTTCTCAATTCCTTTGTGTCATATACTCCACTGTTTTGAAAGCAGCTTGATCCTATGGATATGGATATTAGGATGCATTTATAAACATTCATAGCTTCCCCTTTTCTCTGTCCCTCATTTAGTATGGATTTTTACTGTTTTTCTTGAAATGTTACAACTTCTTTCTAACCTCTCATCTTGCTGCTTTCTACTCCTCAGGCTGCCGCATTATTTCACATGAGTGATTTGATTAAGTGAAAATCAGATCAAGTCATACTTGTTCAAGATCCTTTAGTACCTCTCCATTGCCTTCAGGATAAAAAGCCAGATATCTCCATTTGCCTTCTTGCCTCTTACCTGTCTTTGCAGCCTTGAGTTCTGGCCCTGCTGCTAGTACTGCCTCGTTCCACTGCAGCCCCCAGACCCTATAGAGATGACTTTCTGCTGTGCGCCCCACTGCTCAGGCCTGAGTTTCAACACTTCTCCCTTGGTATCATTCTGCTGCTTTTTCTCCAGGTGGTAAACATTTTGAGGGCAGAAGTCAATTGTGTCTCATATGCTTGTTTGTCCTTTGTGTTTAGCACAGGTGAGAACTGGGGCCAAATGGGAACTTTGCTGCACTGTTCTCAGCTTGAGGATTTCTTACCCAACTCACTGTGGTCTGGAGTCTGAAAGATAATCTCTTAAATGCTTGGTTTAACGGAGGGGTGAAGTATTGGACCGAATTTCCTATTCAGGACACTTGACTGGGAAACGGGTGCAATGTTCAATAATGTTTTTGAGAAATCCTTTCACCATTTTCTGCCTAAGTATTAAGTAATTTTTGGCATTCCTACATTGAAAATAAACAGCCTAATCCGTTCATTAGGAATTTTTAGTTGAGTTCCAGCCTCATAATTCCTGTATTTTTCAGTATTGAGCCTGGAGATTAATCAGATTGTTTTATATGCTATAAAAGTTGGAAGTTTTATACCTCTTTCTCATATATAGGTGCTTTCTTTTGTATTAAATAAGACACCAGATTTCCTTTAGCATGTGTGTGTGTATATATACTTCTTATAAGTAATGCATGTGATAAAACTGCTGTTAATGTAGAAAAGGATTTGCAATCTTAAATATTTTGCTGTTGAAGGAATCACTTTTTTGGGAATGAGTCATCCAAATGGGTAGGGCATATACTCTTCTAGACCACAATGGTATCATTAACTGGTATCCTAGCAACTTAAGAATTATTAGGCCAGGCATGGTGGTTCACCCCTGTAATCCCAGCACTTTGGGAGGCTGAGGCAGGTGGATTACCTGAGGTCAGGAGTTCGAGGCCAGCCTGACCAACCAGGTGAAATCCTGTCTCTACTAAAAATACAAAACTTAGCCAGGCATGGTGGCAGGTGCCTGTATTCCCGGCTGCTCGGGAGCCTGAGACAGGAGAATTGCTTGAACTCGGGAGGCAGAGGTTGCAGTGAGCCGAGATCACGCCACTGCACTCCAGCCTGGCAAGAGTGAGACTGTGTCTCAAAAAAAAAAAAAGAATTATTGATCCTGAAAATGTCTGACTGGCAACCTGGGCTTAATTTTCCAGTAAGATTAATGGTCTTGCACTAAAGGATAAAACAGGTAACAAGGTCTTTTATCTCCCTTATATTCTCTCAAAATACTAGTGAACTAGTTGCTAAGACAAAGGAAAACACTGATGTGTTGTTCTGAACCTGAGTCTTTTATTATGTTATGACTCACCTGTAGTTAGATTTATTTCATTCAAGTCATGTAAAATAACTACACTGTGGTTTGTTTTGCTTACTTGGTTCATGTTTCTAGTGATCTGTCAGGCTGAGTGTGCACATCCGCTAAAGGTGGCTTTGGCAGGAACTTGCGCAGCAGAGAGGAGACCACAGCAGTAAAGGGAAGAGGCGGCCTCATTCCATAGCCCCTCCAGGCTGAGGACCTATTCAGAATCTCTGTATGGAAACCGAAGATATCCATAGTACATAAAACTGGGCCATGTTTATCACAAAAGGAGATTCTTCTCTTAAAAATGAATACATTTCTTAATCTCTTACTCCCTCGTTCTCCCACTTGTGAGAGAAGGAAACATTAAAAACCAACACTGGGGCATGGCTGCCCACAGAGCGTCAGAGACTGGTATATTGATTTAGTTGCCAACGTCTAAAAATTAGTACCTTCACATTTAAGTCTGGATTTTATTTTTTGTGTTAAAAATGGGAAGAATTGGCCACATACAGTCTTACAGCACTGTCCCTTTAGGCAGGGTGCATGTGATGTCTTGTCCCAGACCTAACTGGGCCCTTCATATCACCTGCTTGATCCCTGTAAGTGTTGATGTTCTCTCCATCAATTCAAGCATTTCTGTGTCTGTACGATGATTCCTCACTTTGAGCAGACCCAAGACATGAGAATCCAGACACGCAAAAGACCTACCTTTTCAGTAAGGTAATGTCGTCATGAAATGTCCTTAAAAAAATGTGATTGATTTCTCAAACTTTTAAAAGAAATTAGGTAAAGTAGAATAAACTTTGCTTTTTTTGACCCTCTCTCCAAACATAGAGATGTTTACCTACAAGTCTTTAAATGTATGATTCAGGCATTCGTTCGTATTTTAATTAAAACAAAATACTATCAAGGTTAGCCTAATTAACTTTTTTTCTTTTTAGATGGCTGTTCCTAAAGCTGTGGAACATGGATTCTTATCCTCCTTGTCACCAAGTAGAATTAGTTTTCCTGTATGCGTAATGAGGAAATGGATAATTATCTTAGTCTAGTCATGCTGCCATAACAAAAGACCTTAGATTGGGTAATTTATAAACAATAGACATTTATTTCTCACAGTTCTAGAGATTGGGGCATCCAAGATCAAGGCACTAACAGTGCCTGATAAGGACTTGCTTTCTGCCTCCAAGATGGTGCATCTTGCTACATCCTCACATGGCAGAAGAGATGGAAGAGACTTGCTCCCTCAAACCCCTTTATACAGGCACTGATCCCATCCATGAGAGCAGAGAGCCCTCATGACCTAAGCACCTCCCGGTAGCTCTGCCTCTTAATACTATCACCTTGGGATTTAAGTCCAACATAGGAACTTTGGAGAGACATATTCAGACCACAGTGGCAGTTATTGATGCTTTTTTCAGCTGTAAAATGTATGGTTTTTTTTTTTTTTCCCCCCAAAAGAGTTTGAATTATGGCACTTAAATGGTGGTGCTGTTTACAATACCAAGTCCAACAGCATATCCTTTAATAACTTTTATTTTAAATTACTTATTTTTATAGCCAGTAATAGGAAGCCTGTTTTAAACATTCATCAGCATACAAAAGTTTCTTTCTTTCTTTTGATTTTAGCAATATGAATCCTTTAGTTAGATAGAAAACTCATGTGTTCTGTAGGGTACAGATGGGTACTTATTTATAACTAGTGGTAAATAAGTATATAATAGAACATGTTATTATTGAATGCTGAATAATCTTTGGATGTTGTTGGAAGGAAGGAAGATATACTTTAAGGTTTTGTTTTTGGAAATAATTAGATGAGACTTTTAGGCATTATATATAGGTAGTGGTTAAAAGCATGGATTTGGGATTAAGGAAGACTTGGGTTTGAATCTTGTTTTTACCTTCTCGTAGCTGTTGTAAGACAGGGAAACTACTTAACCTGTTCAAGGCTCAATTTCTTTTCTGTAAAGTAGCAATGGTAGACAGTTCCTCATAAGGAGACAGTCAGGTTTCAGAAAGAAAATGTATGTTAAACCTTTATATCAATGTCTGGCATATAGTAAGTACATAATAGCTACTGTATCTACATCATAATTATAGTAGTTATTTTAACATTGTCTAAATGTGTAAGCATAGTAGATTCACCTCTTTTTTCTTTTTCTTTTTTTTTTTTTTGAGACGGAGTTTTGCTCTTGTTACCCAGGCTGGAGTGCAATGGCTCGATCTCAGCTCACTGCAACCTCTGCCTCCCAGGTTCAAGCAATTCTCCTGCCTCAGCCTTCCCTGGTAGCTGGGATTATAGGCATGTGCCACCAAGCCCGACTAATTTTGTATTTTTAGCAGAGATGGGGTTTCTCCATGTGGGTCAGGCTGGTCTCGAACTCTCAACCTCAGGTGATCTGCTACCTTGGCCTCCCAAAGTGCTGGGATTACAGGTGTGAGCCACCGTGCCCAGCCAGATTCACCTCTTACCTTGGCTTAGAATCTGAAATTATGGAAGTTTTAGTAGTTTTGAATATTACAGTTTTAAGAAAATATGAGTGGGAAATAATGTTTCTAGTGGACAGAGCTACGGAGTTAGAATGTATGGGTTCATTCTACTTCACATTTAAATGGGACAGTATTTCCTGAGCTGGAGGGCTGTTGTGAGAATTAAATGGGATATGTTTGCCTGATATTTAGTATACTGTTAGGTATACCACCTTTCCTTGACATATTGTATCAGTAAAAGAAAATTTATGCTGTAGGAAAATTGTATATTATCCATCTTCAAGTAGTCATTATTGATGTTACACCTGTGCCTAGAAGTCAACAGAATCCCAAGAAATATCTTTGTGTTTTAGGTTGGTTTGCTGGTATTTCTCAGTTGTTTTGATGACGTAATGAAACTCTGTGTCGTGGATTTAATTTTAATCAAGTTTTTAAATGTTACACTTTTTCAATAAGAGACTTGAATAGATATTTTATGCCCTAATAAAGTACTGAATACTTGCTGTATTTTCAGGATTCCAGAATAGCATTAATTGTGAGAAGTATATGGGGCCAGGGCCAGTGTGTAAAGAGCTTTTTGAGCCCAGTCACATTTCAACATTATGACAAACATGGAAAAAATTACAGTACTGAACTGAACACTGATGTATAAAGTGTTAATTCTGTGGCCTGGGTCACAAATTTAGTAAAAAATTACAGTACTGAACTGAACACTAATGTATAAAGTGTTAATTCTGTGGCCTGGGTCACAGATTTAGTAAGGAAAGATGTAAGACTAAGCATATTTTCATGTAGTCTCTGAAGGTTCCTAAATCCAATATAGAAGATAGGCAATATTTGTATTGACTGATAGAGTAAGATGGTTTTTACAAGGTAGGGAAGCTACCACAGCTGTTCTATAAGCACATGAACAAATGTCCCAAGATACTCATTCAGTTTTTGGTTCACATAGTATTGATGAGCATATCTTTAAAATAGTGTGGAGGCCAGGCACAGTGGCTCACACCTGTAATCCCAACACTTTGGGAGGCTAAGGTGGGAGGATTCCTTGAGCCCAGGAGTTTGAGACCAGCCTGGGCAACATGGTGAGGCTGTCTCTACAAAATATTTTAAAAATTAGCGGCCAGGCATGGTGGCTCACATCTATAATCTCAGCACTTCGGGAGGCTGAGGCAAGTGGATTGTCTGAGGTCAGGAATTCGAGACCAGCCTGGCCAACAGGGTTGAAACCCTGTCTCTACTAAAAATACAAAAATTAGCCAGGCGTGGTGGTGGGCACCTGTAATCCCAGCTACTCAGGAGGTTGAGGCAGGAGAATCACTCAAACCCAGGAGGCAGAAGTTGCAGTGAGTCAAGATCACGTCATTCCACTCCAGCATGGGTGACAAGAGTGAAACTCTGTCTCAAAAAAAAAAAAAAAAAAAAAAAAAAAATTAGCCGGGTGCTGTGGCATGCACGTGTGGTCCCAGCTGCCCAGGAGGCTGAGGTAGGAGGATCATTTGAGCACAGGAGGTGTAGGCTGCAGTGAGCTGTGTTCGTGCCACTGCACTCCAGCCTGGCTGACAGACTCTGTCACAACAAAAAATAGTATGGGGACACCAGCCTTTATGTGTCTTGATGTGATACATTAGTCTGTTTTCGTACTGCTGATAAAGACGTACCTGAGACTGGGCAATTTACAAAGGAAAGCGGTTTAGTGGAGTACTCACAGCTCCACGTGTTTGGGGAAGCCTCACAATCATGGCGGAAGGCAAAGGGGAGCAAGTCCCATCTTACATGAGTGGCAGCAGGCAAAGAGAGAGCTTGTGCAGGGAAACTCCCATTTTTAAAACCATCAGATCTCATGCGACTCATTCACTATCACAAGAACAGCATGGGAAAGACCTGCCCCCATGATCCAGTTACCTCCCACCAGGTCCCTTCCACAACACATGGGAATTCAGGATGAGATTTGGGTGGGGACACAGCCAAATCATGCCTTGTGAGTTAGGAAGAAATATAAACCAGCATATCAAACAAACGTAGGGTTTCACAAATATTGCTTAGGATGAGGTGAGGTAAAAAAGTGAGTTGATCATAAACTGACCTAAAAAAAATGGTACAAGTAGTAGTATGACATGGTGTCACTATCAAAATAGTATAGAAATGACCGAAGTTTGGGAAAAACTGTTTTGGACTATCCTCATATTGTGGAGGAAAGACTGGTTAAAGAAGGGGCAGTGTCAGAAGAAAAATAAGTTTTAGGCCTGGAGGTAATTTTAAACATAATTTCTTGCCTTCACCAGCGGATGGCTTCCTCATGCTTAAAGAACTTAAACAGTTCAGAATTAAATTTTGCCCATTATTTTTCCCCCCTTTCTCTGTGCAACCTCCCTGCCCCTTAATAAATGTTTTTGGTTCTGACTACTGCTGCTCCTGCTACTGCTAATACCATCCTGTAGAAATTTTTCTTGAGTAAGGAATAGTTTTTAGAAGGCTTTTATGATGATAACTGTTTTAAATTTATTTGTAACTATGCCAGCAGGTTATTAGGTATATAGGATTGAGAGGACATTGAGGCTAGAGTCTATTCAAACATTTTCAGAGGTAAAGATGGCACAGGGTTCATGGAGATTTCCTTCATGATATCTGAACAGGGCAGGGTTTCACTGCGTGATAATACCCATGCTTCCGTTGCTTGCAGACCTAATCAGTTTTACTTATTGATTGACACTGTGGGACAAGATCATGACATCCATCCTAATAAGCAGGTCTCATATCAAAAGCTTTAGAATGGAGAAAATTTTAATAATGTTTTATTAGTTGGTTAAGTAAGCCCTGATGTTTGGCTTTCCAGTGACCCGTCATTGCCCTGTAGACTCTAATGGAACAGTTTGGCTGGGTGTAGGGTGTCATGCCAGGCTGAGGTGGGAGGATTACTGTAGGCCAGGAGTTTTGAGACTAGCCTGGGCAACATAGACTCCTATCCCTATAAATATTTAACAATTAGCTGAGCATAATGGTGTGTGTGCCTGTAGTCTTAGCTGCTGAGGAGGCTGAGGTGGGAGGATCACTTCAGCTCAGGAACTTGAGGTTACAGTGAGCTATGACTGCGCCAGTGAACTCCAGCCTGGGCAGCAGAGTGAGACCCTGTCTCAAAACAAAAACAAAAGCACAAAAAAGGTAGAGAGAGACAAGGAGAAGGGTAGTACTGACATGGCCAGTCTTTACTTTCCCCCTCTCAGCCCTGGAACTCTCCACAGGGGAAGGTTTTTTGTTCCTTCTTGTCTAATAAACAGCTTGACTTGAGGGGTAGGGGTATCTTGGAGGCATTCTCGATGCAACCTTGAAGGTTTATCAGCACTTTGCCAGTGGACAGCACCTCAGCCCCTGCCCTGGCTCCTTTCATTCTCATCCCCTAGAGCCAGGATCCCAGCCTTTACAAATTAAGATGTTTCTCCCACGTTAATTAATTCAGAATTTATTAGAAACATACTGCAGACACAAAGGTCAAGTACATGATGACTTCTTCAGAGCTGAAGAGTCTGCAACTGTTTACGATTATATCAGAGGAGGAGATGTAATCAAAGATTGTACTATACAATTATTAAAAGTTACAAAATTTGTTACTATTTGTTTATCATTCCCTTTCCCCTTTCAGAGGACATTTTCACAGAGATTCATGAAATAAAAGTTTGGTTGATGACAGAAGTGGGAAACCTTAGTAGGATGGAAGAAAAGAAAGACTGAGGCTTTTGTGTCATGGTAAGATGGTAAAACAATAAAAAATAACGTCTGCATTTTATTGAGAACATACTCTGTGTGTACAGGCACTGTGTTTAAGCCGTTTCCATGCAACGAGCTTAATAGTTGGAGAATCTTGCTCATAAGCACCTACCCTGCACAGCCAGAACCACCATGGATAACTTCGACAAACATCTCCCGAGATTTTTGAGAATTCCCGTTTGCAAAGTCTGCTGAAGTTGCTCCCATAAACTGCAATAAAGTGTAACTTCACAAGAATTACTGTATGTATCCCTTAAGTGGTGAGTGATGGACTACAATAAGAAGTGGATTCTAGAGTGTTGGATTCACATTTGTGGCTAACCAAGATTACAAATTCATGCATGTTCTGGAATTTCAGGGGCATTGCTAAATGCACAGAGTCAGGGGCCTGCTGGATGTGTTTTTAGTGGCAATAAGTATTACCCAGTCTTTGCTGCTGCTGTAAGCTTTCAGGTAGAGACTTGAGAGCAAAAAGGTCAGCTCATCCTTTGTAGTTGGAACTCAGTTCCTGTAGAATTTCTTTGGAAACATGTGTTTCTAATATGTCAGAATTGGTTTAGCTTAAGCTAAAAAGAAAATTGTAGCCCAATTTGTTTAGAGGAACAAAAATGTCTACATGCCACAGTTTGAATGCACAGAGCATGGTTCAATGCTTGTAGACTTTTATGCTTTTTATTACTCGGATTGTTATTTCTCTATCAATGTACTAGATAAAAAGTAAAGTTATATATAGAACTAGAATACTACCCATAAAAGTTTTATTTCTTATATAGTTTTTTTTTATATGTAAAATTACATGTTGTGAGCTACTTTAATATTAACAAGTAACCTCAGTAAAATACTAAAGTGACTGTGTTGTGGGATAAATAGCAAAAAGAAACTTAGGAAACTTAGGATCATTTGTTTTGAAATCCGTAATACTGGAGTTACTGAATTTTTCCCTCTAGAGTTTAAAAATTCCATTGCCAGTGGAGTGGGGGTGGGGGTGTGTGCACGTGTGTATTGTATTTTTGATTTTTGTTCCTGAGATTGGGCTATAATGTAAGCATGAAAATTGCCCCCCCCCAACTCCATGAATAAATTGCCTTTATATCTTATCTACTAATGATATGCATTTACACATAATGCCTTGTGATAGAATTAATTCTAAAGAAAATTGTTAACTAGATGAGATTTTTCAGACACTGCCTATTAGGCAGGGTTTAATAGGAACTCCCACTGGTGGCTTAACTATTTTGCTTGTGTGCTATCATCTACTTTAAATCCCATAGATTTTTCTATCAGCCTTGAAAGCAAAGGTTATACTATTTTTGGGTCTTCACATCTTAATTTGCAGGGAGATGGGAGGTATGGAGGCATTGCCCATTTCATAAAGCTGTATGTTTTTAAACTATGCACATGGTGCTTTGCACGAATCAAAACTGCCAAAGGGACAGATGTTGCCAATTTCAAATGTACAGGGGGAAGGCAAATATTGCTAAGCAACGGTGTACTTGAGAGAGCATTTTTAGGAGCAGAGCCAGGGGAGTTATGCCTGGGAGCACTCACTGCTTCTTATGGCTCAGTACAAGGGAAGAGATTCAAAGTTCTTTCCTGTAAGGGCCGCCATTGCAGCCACCAGCACACGAGACAGTGACCTAGTGGCACCGATTAGTGCTGGCAAGGGGATGTATGAAAACAGGAAAGCTTTTTTGCCATGTGGGAAGGCAGTAAGACATGTTCACGGAGGTGAGTGCCCCAGTGTGCAGCTGCCCCACAGTAAGTACGCAGCAGCTGGAGATTCAGGTGGGGAGGACGGAGGGTAGGGAAATAAGTGAGAGGTGAGGCCACAAGAGAAAGTGGATGTGTCTTGTCTCTCTTCTCCTTTCTCTCCTTTTCTTTTGCCCCCTGTGGTAGGGGCTAACATGGAAGAAGAGAAGGATCTAAATGACCTCTGTGGTTTGGTGCATGACCTTATAAACAAGGTAAATAAGCTTTACAGCCACAGGTATTCGGCCCCTCCCATGTCCCCTCCCCTCCCTTTGTATAAACTTGATAGGTAATAGACAGGTGGTGTGGTGTGGCCTCTTTTTTTTTTTTTTGGCTACCACTAGAGACTTGGAATACCTCTTGAGATTTGCATGGTTGTTAGTTTAGATTATGGATTCATTCTCTCCCTCCCGTTCCTTCTGTCCTCATCTCCTCTCCTCTTCTGTCTGTCCGTCTCCCTCCCTCTCTTTCCCTCTCCCCTTCTCCCTCTCTTTCCCTCTCCGCTTCTCCCTCTCTTTCCCTCTCCCCTTTTCCCTCTCTTTCCCTCTCCTCTTCTCCCTCTCTTTCCCTCTCCCCTTCTCCCTCTCTCTCACTCTCCTCTTCCTCCCTCCCTCTCCTTTCTCTCTTCTCTCTTCCTTGCTTTCTCTTTCCTCTTTCTCTCCGTCTTTTCTTTCCTCTCTCCTTCTCCTTTTTCTCTCCTCTTTCCCTCTCCTTCCCTCTTTTTCCTCTCTCCCTCTGCTATCATCTCCTCCTCCTTCCCCTCTTCCCTTTCTCCCCGCTTCCTCCCTTCCTTTTCTCTCTTCTCCTCTCCCCCTCTTTCTTTCATTCTATTGAAAGAATGATGAGAGTGACAGTAGAGAAAGTATAACATTGGAGTTTTGTATCTAGAGAAAATCACAGCATATTCTTGGCAATTTATTTGAGAGAAACTCAGAACGTAAACATTAAATAAGCTATTCCTTATCACTCAGGACTTTTTTTTTTTTTTTTTTTTTTTTTTTTTTTTGAGACAGAGTCTCGCTCTGTCGCCCAGGCTGGAGTACAGTGTGGGATCTCAGCTCACTGCGGCCTCCTCCAACCCTGTTCAAGCAGTTCTCCTGCCTCAGTCTCCAGAGTAGCTGGGATTACAGCGTGTGCCACCATGCCTGGCTAATTTTTTGTTTTTTGTTTGTTTTGAGATGCTGTCTCACTCTGTTACCAGGCTGGAATGTAGTGGCAGGATCTCGGCTCATTCCAACCCCTGCCTCCCAGGTTCAAGTGATTCTCCTGCCTCAGTCTCTGGAGTAGCTGGGATTACAGGCACGAGCCACCACACCCAGCTAATTTTTGTATTTTTAGTAGAAACGGGGTTTCACCATGTTGGCCAGGCTAGTCTCAATCTCCTGACCTTGTGATCCACCCGCCTTGGCGTCCCAAAGTGCTGGGATTACAGGCATGAGCCACTGGCCCCGGCCCTAAGTTTTGTATTTTTAGTAGAGAGTCTGTTTCACCTTGTTGGCCAGGCTGGTCTCGAACTCCTAACCTTGTGATCCACCTGCTTTGGCCTCCCAAAGTGCTGGGATTACAGGCGTGAGCCACCATGCCCAGCCTTTTCTTCATCTTTCAAACTCTGGACTTGAATTTCTGCATCGCTTAGCAAATGTTTATGGCTTTTAAAAATCTTCCTTAAGTAAAGCTAAAAACTCAACATATTGGCAGCTTCTAGGCCTAAATATGATGTTTGTGTGTGTGTGTGCATTTATGCATGTGCATGCACACTCCATCCAAGATTTTATTTGTTGTTTCTCATAAGAAACTTAGAATTCAAGTCAAATTTAAAAGATAGTGGGTGCTCCTACCCAAGTTTTAACATATAAACTGTATTAATTTTCACCAGTCTAGGAAAATTTCAAAATAATTTTTCTTCAATACAGACAGGTATACTAGAGAAATTTCAGTGTACTTCTAGCTTTATCATTCTCATTTATTCAGCGTAGTTTGTGATCTGTCTGTATCTGTACGGGGTGTAAATTTCTGTGATGAAGAGCTAATAGGAGAGGGTGATAGTGTTTCCATTTTTTCCCCTCGGTAGACAGGAATTGTTTAAGGTTAGCTGTAGTGAGTCCAGTTAAGTCAGCTCCAAGACAACTGAGAAACTGGCCAAAAAGCAGTGAGAAAGGAAGAAGAACCCCCGAATTATTAGTATAATGTTTTCTTTGATTGATTTGAATATAGGCTAGTTATACCTTTTTGTCTGTTTTTAGTAAGAACTGTGTTATAAAATGAGTTGGAGGACCTGTTACCACCAGACTTAGGAGGCAGTAGTTTTCCAGTGACTTTTAAGTTCCCGACCAATCTTTTTTTCTTTTTTTAAATACAGGGTTCTAGATAAGTGTAGGAAAATACTGGTGTATTTTATTCCACAAGAAGCTTTTGGTAAATTATTAAGGAAACAACTATTGGACATTGAGATGGCTTTTAAAGATTTACCTAGAAGAGATTAATAAAACAGATAAAACTGATCTGCTCAGGGGCCTGTCTTCAGTCCTTTCAGGCTCATTTACTGTGGTGTTCATGCCAGCGCAGCCTGGTAAACAGCGCTGCTGTGGCTGTACAAATAACACTGCTCATTTTTATGGAGGATATTGCTGTATGCCAGTTAAAGAAATTCAAGTTGAAAGACCTTTAAATTTTTTTTTTAATAATACACTTCCTTCCCCACCCCCAAGCTGTCACCATGATTATGATGCCAGGAAAGCAGTGTGGTACCTCCAGGATCATTCTCCCATGGGCTGTGTGCCAGGTTGGTGAAGTAGTCAGGAGGGCCACAGTTGGGTTTATGTACAACCTAGATACCATTTACTTGTGCTGGTGTGACCCTCCCATTTTCTAAAGGCAATTTCCAAAGGCAGTTGCTTTTTTTGTTACTATTAGAACAGTTGCCTATTTTCCATGTGATCTCTTCTCTGTCACTTAGGTTCTGTATTCTATATAGAAAGGTATGGAGGGAAAGAGAAGAAACAGGAAAGATAGTGAACATAAGAATATTGGGGGTTATGATGTGGTTAAGTTACATTGTGCCTCAAAACACTGAACAAGATTGAAGTTTAGGGTCAAGAGCTCTGGATTAAAGTCCAAAGGGAACCTTTTAAACTTCTTGGTTGTGTGTGTCGGTGTATGAAGTCAGGCAGACAATGAGAGAAATAAATTGAGATGGAGAGAAAATAATGTGAATGCTTAAAAGGTTTTAAATTCAGGGCCGGCATGCTGGCTCATGCCTGTAATCCCAGCACTTTGGGAGGCCGAGGCGGGTGGATCACGAGGTTGGGAGATCGAGACCATCCTGGCTAACATGGTGAAACTCCATCTCTACTAAAAATACAAAAAATTAGCCGGGCATGGTGGTGGGCGCCTGTAGTCCCAGCTGCTCGGGAGGCTGAGGCAGGAGAATGGCGTGAATCCGGGAGGCGGAGCTTGCAGTGAGCCCAGATCACACCACTGCACTCCAGCCTGGGTGACAGAGTGAGACTCCGTCTCGAAAAAACAAAAGATTTTAAATTCAGAGGGCGTTAAGAGTAAATTTATTTTTTAAACGATTTTCTCCTTGGCACTTATTAAATACCTATTTAAAATAAATTCAAGAGTAACTTTTATATATCTACTCTGCCCCTTGTATTTATTTATTTATTATTTATTTTTATTTTTATTTTTATTTTTTTGAGATGGAGTTTTGCTCTGTTGCTCAGGCTAGAGTGCAGTGGCACGATCTCAGCTCACTGCAACCTCTGCCTCCTAGATTCAGTGATTCTGCTGCTTCACCCTCCCCAGTAGCTGGGATTACAGGCTGCACCACCACGCCTGGCCAATTTTTTTTGTATTTTTAGTAGAGATGGGGTTTCACCATGTTGGCCAGGCTGGTCACAAACTACTGACCTCAAGTGATCTGCCTGCCCTCGGCCTTCCAAAGTTCTGGGATTACAGGTGTGAGCCTGTGTGCCCAGCCTCTTGTGTTTATTTAAAAAGAAATACTGGCATTTGTCGAATGATGAAGTCTTGTTTTCAAACTTTTGTATTAAACATATTTTTGCTTTCACCAGATCAGTAAATCAGTGTATCAGATGAGTCTTGCTGAAAGTCTGATGTAGTTTGTCTACACTTTTAGACCAAATTTAAATACAGAGATAACGCAGGAAAAGATTATTAAGTCTATCTAAGATTCAGTGGGATTAGTAAGCCTTTAAAAAAAAAAAAAAAAAAGACCAAATGTGTTTATTGATAGGTTATAGAAAAGCAAAATAGTTCCTTAAATGTAGGTACTTTAGGTACTAAATTTAGGTACTTAAATTTAGGCTTAAATAAATGATGTATAACTGTTCATAATGTTCTGATATTAAGTGAATTGTGCATTCCCAGGAAGATCTTGGAGCCCTTTTTCTAGACCCTAGTAATTAACCTGATTGCTTGTTACCCAGCATTAAAGCCCCCCCAAAAAGGGGGCGGGGGATTTACTTGTTCAGAATTAAGATGTCAAGGACAAGGTCATCTTTATTTGCCTTCTCTTTGTTGTGTTTGTTGTAGTGTCAGTAATCCCCAGGGTGTTGGGGCTCAGATTGTTTCCTCAGAGTATATATGCCTCTAGCCTACCACTTCAGTAATTTTCTTTCCTTTTTTCCCCCGTTTTTTTGTGTTGTGTTGTGTTGTGTTTTGTTTGTTTTAAATAATCGATGCAAGGAGACAGAAAACCAACACCTACTCCAGAAGAGGCTGTTGAGATTACTGCTGGAATAAGCCCAGGATAAAATCTTTATGTCCTTTGAGACAAAGCGTGGATTAAATGGTTTATCTGACTCATATGACTGCAGTTTCTTTCAGCCTCATCCAGAAACTGATACAAAGTTGTTTTTTTCTTCTTCCTTTTTTCTGGTGCTTCTATAATCTTAGCTTATGCTCAGCTGTGAAAAAATAAATGTCCAGGCAGGCACTCTGTGCAACATAGAATTAGACATGCTTCCTGAACATTGTTTGCACTTACATTTGACAGAGAGCAGAAATACAGGTTTATGTATCTATAAATCCTGTCATGGTTGACAAAGTAATTTAGTAGTGTTTTGACTCAGAACCATCCGTTAATACGATTTGAGAGACAGAGTGCTCGTGTGTGTGTGTGCGCGCATGTGTGCATGTGTGTGTAGGAATGGATGGGGTGGGTGCAGGGCAGGAAGCACGTGACAGACCACCACCACACTGCAGTTTCACACCCTCTCTGCAGCGATAGGTTTTAACTGAAAGGCTACTACTCATGCTTTACAAATTGATAGTCCCGCTGAAAAAAATATAAATTCTTCCAAAAAATACTCTGAGGTTTTTGTGAGCAGAATTGGTTGTAGAATGGGAAATAGATCATACAGTTTAGGCCATTTGAAAGGATTTGTCAGTTGATTATTGCTGGAACAGAACCAGTGTCTAGACTTCTTGTTTGTGATGCCTTTTTCCACCCCCCCCCCCCCCAAAAAAAAAGCAGTGCCTTTTAGCCGTTCTTACTTAATCATTCATGGCTGCTGTGCCCACAATGGGCTTCATGGGGCCTCATGTGATCTTTCATCAAAGACACAGTGTTTTAAAGTCTTAGACCGTTGGGGATTCTGATTCCCCTTATTACATGGTAAATGGTAATGGCTCATAGTCAATAGTTAGGAAGTTGGTGAATTACTGAGATTAGACATTTACTGTCAAACAGTGATAAGTTTTTTACATTTGTTTTTCATTCAGGTACTTTGTTGTTGAGTGAGTTTAAACCTATCCCAGCACACCCCACTTCTTTTAACTTTTGCACTGTTAGTTGACATATTGTCATAATATGTATTGAAAACATTTCTGTGTATAAAACATCAACACTAAATTGTATTTTTTATATGTACTGTTTCATGTGACTGTACAGAAGCCTTGCAAACATATTAAAAATTATATTGTATGTGATCTCAGGATATATAATGGTAACAAAATCAGTGAATCCAGCATTATTACTACTTTTCTCATATTATTTGCATATTCTTATCAAGTGAGTGTTTACAATTATACATGTGGACAACAACTACTCCTTGTTTTTGTTTTTATTTAAACCGTGTCTTAAGAACTGGAATCCTTGGTTTCATAATTAAAAGATGCCCTCTTTGTAGAGATCAAAACAAAATTTCCAGAATGTTTTAAGTAGCTCATTTAATACAGATTGAGCCTTTACAAATTTTATATGCTTTAGAAAAATATCTTTATGACACCAATTATGCAAATTACCTCACTGGTATAATCAAAATGACCAACTGGAAAGAAACAAGTTTTCTAATTATTCATATTGATCTTTAAAGAACTGCTATTTTATTTTATTTTATTTTATTTTATTTATTTATTTTTTTTTTGAGACGGAGTCTCGCTCTGTCGCCCAGGCTGGAGTGCAGTGGCCAGATCTCAGCTCACTGCAAGCTCCGCCTCCCGGGTTCACGCCATTAAAGAACTGCTATTTTAAAATACTTCTTCCCATTGGATTTTATAAGTTTCAGTGATGTTTTAGGATTTAGTGGCTATTTTTTTTTTAGTTTGTTTTTGCTTTAGTTGATGAAAGATAAGAGGGCAATATTGTTGGCTTATGAAAGAGCAATTTACCTAAAGATAAATTTTAAAAAACCAAATATGTAAATATGTGTACATATATTCACATATATGTAACACATATACACACGTATTCAATATGTATAGGATATATATCTCCTATCTATAGGATATATATTATATCTATATATTACATCTATATATTATATCTCCTATCTATAGGATATATAGGCTCTCATTTATTAAATGAACTGAGGTGCTAGCACATCTCTAACATGATCTTCCAGTGTTTATCTTGGAGTATTATTTCTTCATCTTCTATCTCAAGGAAGCCTACATCCTTTCTTTACCCCACCCAAACATGCTGCCTGATATACCTACCCTCCCCAACCTCACGTTCTGATGTTACTGTCATATCTGAAACTTTGCATTCTGAGAAATATATGTCCCCAAACTGCATTTAGGCAACTATTCCTATAGGTGAAGACATTTGATGAGGTAGTAGTGGTTGATGGATTGTAGTCACAAGATAATACTTTTTTAAAATTTGAAGACTTCTGCATCTTAAAAATATCACTGTTTTGTGAAGTTGTCTGGAGTTATCATACCGATATAAGCTAACATATATTGCTTCCCAGGAAAGAGATTGAAAATTCATGATAAAACAACTCTGTAATTACTTTTTGGTTATCTTATGGATCTGAATTTTGTTTGAGATGTCATGAGATGGCAAAATCGAGTATTCATTTTATAAATATTAATTGTATATCAGTATGAGTCTAGAATTATGCTAAGGCCTTGTGAGGGATGCAGAGATTAATATTAACCCTAGTTCCTGCCTGTGGGAAGCCAGTCTAGAGGAGAAAGATTAGAACACTAAGGGTTACAATCCAGAGTTGAATGTGGTTGGAGAGTCAAGGGAGGGAAGACTTCCAGAAAAGGTCAGCCAGTGGTTGTGACATCCAGTGACACACTACCCCTTTTTCTAGGTTCCCCCAATAGGAGTAGAATTCCTTGTTCGCTCCATGATAAATTTTTGTTGGGAGATAACTGTAGGTGACCTAGAGATTCCTCATTATTTTTAGATAATCTTTTTTATCCACCTCATTTCTCCTCTCCCTGAAAAATCTGTTTAGAGAACTATAGAGATTCTGCAGTTAGGGAGATTCTGCAGTTAGCCTAATTTGTGTTAGCCTTCACATGTGGCAGGCAATTTGACATTAAAAAGAGTCATTCAGGGAACATGAGAGTAATTTTTTGCTACATATTAGAACTTATCACTTTTAAGGAACTATCCAAACCCTTTCCATTATTTAAAGATATCTGGGATGAGATGAAGGGTAACTAATAATTCTTAAGGGAGGATTTAACAGTTAAAGTTGGTTTTGCAACTTAATGTAATATCACTTTATTTTTAGGAAAGCTTTTCAGAGCACCTTATTCCTTGTTTTGTAATCCATCACCCCTCCTTCCATACTAATCTTTTGCGTGGCTGTTTTTTGTTGTTGTTTTCCTTGTTTTAATTCGGACTGTAACTTTGCTCATATATCTGTCCAGGGATTTAAAAAATGTTTATCCTAAAATTCTGGGTGTACAGATAGATATATCTGTCCAGGGATTTAAAAAATGTTTATCCTAAAATTCTGGGTGTACAGATAGATGGGTAGTTGCCCATAGGGCATGATGCTTCTGAAAGTAGAATCACTGCTGGTTCCTTTATACGTTTTCCAGTTGAAGTAACACACCCAGGGCAGTATGAGCATGTTCTTGGAACAGGCTTAGCTATTTATGTAATTTATTATGTATCTGTAAAACACAATTTTATGTCAAACCTTGTTCAGCCCGGCCTTTTGGTCTCCTCCTCTAATTTATCTCTTAGAAATGATGATTATGGTGTCTTCATAGAAATGCATGCATTTATTTGTATGGAACTAGTTTTAACATGCATGATCTTATTTCTTCCTCAAAACAACCCTATAAGATGTTGTTCATTTCAAATGTGTCTTCTCACTATTTAAGTATGACTGATTAACAAAAAGGAGAGCGAGAATAAAAAAATGCTTCTCTTTCAATAACTTTCTAGTCTAGTTTGGGAAATGTGTAAATTTAGCAAGCGAACACTGGGCCAGGCCTTCAGAGCAAGTCCTGTGGCAACTCGAGGTCCACTAGGGAAGGCTGACTGGAAATCTGTTTTGTTTTGTTTTTTACAAAAATTCAATGTGGCCTGTATTATATGGGGTGTGCCCACAGCATCAACTGGCACAGTTGTATTATATGGGGTGTGCCCAGAGCATCAACTGGGGACAGTTTAACCTAGCTGTATGTTTGGAGTAAGGTAAGTTACATAGAGGAAGGCTAATAGAAAATTTAGCTGTACTTTGAGAAGAAGCTTTTGATCCCTATTTATTTCAGTCTAATATTTGTGTTTTCATTTATGAATAGGTAATAGGTCAGAATTTAAAAGGTTAAAAAAAGGATATACATTGAAAATATTCCCGCTACTGCTTCCCCCAGCCTCCATTCCCCAACCTTTCTTTCTAGAAGTAATTGGTGTAAGGACTTTCTTGTGTATTATTCCCAGTGGTATTTTATGCATAATAAGCAGCTCCATATCCATGTTTTCTTCTCATTGATACCTTTTCCATTTATAGAAATGCTGGTATATAATACATCTTTTTAAAAAAATTTATTCTTCTTAACAATATATCTTGGAGATTACCCCAAATCAGTGCACAAAGAGCATCCTCATTCTTTGTCATAGTTGCATAGCATTTATTTCTTTGTAGGTGGCATGTACCATAGTTTTCATAGCCAGTCAGTTACCTGTAGATAGACATTTAGATTGTTTCCAGTATCTTGCTATTTGCAAACTAGGCTGAAGCAAATAACTTTGCAAATTTTTTTTGTACATGTAGGAGGCAGTGCTAGAAGTTAGATAAATGTCTGTGTAATTAGAATTTGCTGGCTATTGCCAAATTAATGTCTTTAAAGGTTGTAGCACTTAACCTTCCTACCAACCACAGGATTTGAGTGCCTGTTTCCCCACGTCTGTCTCATAGATGGAGTATTGTTAATCTTGTGGCTGTTTGCCAATCTGTGTGTGAAAAGTAGTTTCTCAGTAGTTTTAATGTTTCCAGGGAGAAAACAATGCAAAACAATTATCTTTTTGTCTCTTGTATGTTTAGTTCCATGTAGTTTAGTTTGTTAATTAAGGTGTTGCTTTATAATTCAGGCAGCCTACATCTTCTTCAGTGTCTAAAGCTGTAAGAGAAACTTAGTTTCAAATTCTGAGTTCTGGGTCTAAAAATATACCAGCCAATGTTTATGGGGTTGCCTCTGTGTGGCTGGCACCCTGTGATTCAGTGAGGGTTCTGGCCCTAACTTCCATGGAACATGTAATCTAGAGGGAGTAGAGAGGATGCAATAACAGAGAAAGTACGGATAGTTATGGGAGCATCTGCAAGAGAACCTGGACAGTTTTGGAAGTAAGGGAGCATCAGGGATGTTTTCCAAAAGATGTCTTTCATCTGCAACCTGAAGCCTCAGGAGGAATTATCACTGACACAGATGGAAGAGAGAAGAGGGCTCCAGGTCAGGGCAAGAAAAGTGTGAGTTACCTAACTAGCAAGTTGGGGGTAGATGAGCAGCAAATAGATAGTAAAGACTGAACAGTAATCCAAAAGGTGGTGACCCATTTGAAGAAAAATAGTTTGGACTATTTTTATAATACTATAGTATTTTTATAATACTATACCTTATCACAATAAGGAAATAGTCTCAAAGAGGATGAATCTTATCCAAGATTCAGCACCAGTCTTCAGCAGAACCAGATCTAGAATCCAAGATCTTTTGGCTTCCCTCGTCAGCACGTTGCCTTTGTGCTCTGTGTTTCCTGGTTAGTGATAACTAAGCCTTTTTGAGAATAGCATTGTTATAAAAATGCTGCTCTGTTGAAACTTGAGAGACTTAAAACACAATATTGCAAGAGCCTCTCAGTCTCAGTGGCATGTTTCTTCAGCCAGCTCTTTTTAGCTTATTAAAACAAACTGTGTCATGCTTAGAAGACATTCACTCACATATTTTATTTTGGTATCAGTGCATTTCCTTACAATTACACAATGTCATTCCAGGAGGAGTGAGAAATCAGGCCACGGCCAGCACTGCTGCCTTTTCTGGTCCGAAGCACTGGTAGTAGGAAGAGTCAGTTAAATGTGAATACCAAAATGCCTCTTTGTAGAAACAAAGGAAAAATGTAGCTCTTTAAAAAATGTTTTAGGTTATGCGTAGGACACACCCTTCTAAAATACTAATATATTTGTTTCTTGCAGCAGTGTTGAGGTTTTTGGAAAACCGGTATAACAGTATTCTGAGCCAGCTCAGCGGCTTCAGAGCTTTTGTGTGTCCTTGGATAGGCAACTTAATTTCTCTAGGATTCAGTCTCCTCATTTTAAAAACTGGTATAATACCTACCACAAAGGTTGGTGTGAGAATTAAATAGAACTTTATGCAGAATTCCCTCAGGCATTTTTAAGTTTCTGGAATAGGGATGTATCTTACTGTTGATAGGTACATTTAGTGTAGTCCCCCTACCTCCCAAGCTAATAATGGTGCATCTTACAATCGATGGTATCAGATTGAGGTGATAATAACATATTTTAATGCAATATGAAGTACAATATGCATTCAATAAGTAGCTGCTATCATTTTTTAAAAAATTAAATAAGCCTCCTGTGTTAAGACCACATCCCAGGAGGAAAGTGTGGTCTCTCCTGGGAGGCTGGTCTACATACAGGAAGCCAGATGTGTGAGGTGGCTGCAGATAGGCAGAAGAGGAGAGCTCATGTCCTCTAGGAACCTATGAATAGATATTGAGGATGGGAAAAGGCAGTGAGTTTTGTGGTCATGTTAAAGTCAGTGTCTATACCATTGAGGAAAGAGCTAGCTAGAGAAGGACTTACAAACTAGATTTTCTTGATTCATGCAACTATCATGGAAATGCTTATTGTTGCTTTTTATCGTTTTGTGTTCTTTAAGGAAGTCTTACATTGAATGTTTTCAGCCTTATCTCAGTTGTGGTTTAGAGAGAGCTGGCCAGGACCAATTGTTTATTCTTTGACTATGGTGTTAAAGGGAGAGTCTGGCTCCTTTTAGTAGGAGTAGCTCACAGTAGTGACTGGAGACCCTGTTGTGAGAGTGAATTTTAGGAAAGGGGTTAAAAGCCAGGTGCAGGCCGGGCGCGGTGGCTCAAGCCTGTAATCCCAGCACTTTGGGAGGCCGAGACGGGCGGATCACGAGGTCAGGAGATTGAGACCATCCTGGCTAATATGGTGAAACCCCATCTCTATTAAAAAATACAAAAAACTAGCCGGGCGAGGTGGCGGGTGCCTGTAGTCCCAGCTACTCGGGAGGCTGAGGCAGGAGAATGGCGTGAACCCGGGAGGCGGAGCTTGCAGTGAGCTGAGATCCGGCCGCTGCACTCCAGCCCGGGCGACAGAGCCAGACTCCGTCTCAAAAAAAAAAATAAAAATAAAAATAAAAAAATAAAATAAAAATAAAAAGCCAGGTGCAATGTCACACACCTATAGTTCCAGCTACACTCTGAAGGCTGAGGTAGGAGGATAACTTGAGCCCAGGCCAGCCTGGGCACCATAGCAAGACCCCATCTCTTAAAAAAAAAAAAAAAGGGATTAGGGGATTAGGATGTAATGGTTTGTTTAACTACTCCTCCCCTTTTGGAAAACTTCCTTCCAGTGGCATGCTTGGAGGTGCCAAGTTGCACTATGAGACAAGGCAGCCTGTCCTTGTAGCTCTTTCCCTGTAAACAAATCCAAAAGATCTGTCCTCTAGTTTAAATGTCTCTAATTTGGTTGGAGAGAAGAGTGAAGATGTGAATCTCAGCTAGATGGAACATAAAATGAGCTCATACTATGCAAACTTTTCAGTAGCCTCTCTTTTAAATACAGGTTTATATTGTGTTTTGGTATACATTAAAGTAGGGATAAAGGGATGTTAACTCTCTAACTTAAACAGTTCAAAATATAGGTGGGTAGAAGAGAAAAATATAAAGCAAATGAAAAATGCTAATATTTGGGAAATCTGGGTAAAAGCTATGTGGGAGATCCTCCTACTGGTTTTTGTAGTTTTTCTGTAAGTATGAGATTATTATTATTATTATTAATTAATTTATTTTTTTTTTTTTGAGACAGAGTCTTGCTCTGTCGCCCAGGCTGGAGTGCAGTGGCGCAATCTCGGCTCACTGCAAGCTCCTCCTCCCGGGTTCACGTCATTCTCCTGCCTCAGCCTCCCAAGTAGCTGGGACTACAGGCGTCTGCCACCACGCCCAGCTAATTTTTTGTAGTTTTAGTAGAGATGGGGTTTCACCGTGTTAGCCAGGGTGGTCTCGATCTCCTGACCTCGTGATCCGCTCACCTCGGCCTCCCACAGTGCTGGGGTTACAGGCGTGAGCCACTGCGCCTGGCCATATGAAATGATTTTTAAAGAAAACGTTAAAAGTATGTATCTTGAACATCTTTCCATGAAAACACCTATGTTTATGTTATTAAATCTTCATACCATGCCATTGTGTGGATGCACTCACTGTAAAGGCAGTTAGCTAGACTCCTGTTGTTTGGAATTTGCTAATTTCCAATTACTTGCCATTGGAAACAGTGCTTTGTGGATATCCCTAAATATGATATGCCCTCATATATTTGGAGTGAAATCCCTCTCCCCCTTTGAAACACTTTCACTCTCATAATTGACTTGACAGGAAGATTAACAGTAAATTAACCAACTAATGCTTGAATCTAAGACCTTATTTAGAATTTTAAATGGGTTAAATGGTGACTATTAGTATCTGGATAAGGTAAATGTTGCTAATCTAAAGTAAGCTCTCAAAATTTCTTCAGTCCTGGTTCATCCCACATAACAAAACTCTTGGGAAAAAAAACGAATATTTCGGTGACATGAAACATCTTGGCAAAGTGTTGACTGCTTGAGTAATTACGAAGATCAGAAAGAAGTCTTTCAGTCTCTTGAAGGGTGCGGCTTTTTGAACTCACTGTGTTGGAAACAACGGACAAATCTTTTTTGCCTTCTTTTAAAATGTGCTTCACTATTTTTTATTGGTTGCCAAGTATTTTGATTGGATTCTTAGTCTCATTCCAGCAACATGTAGGATGAGGGGAATATTTTTTCCAGACTCAGCATAGTCTTGTGCTTGTTCTATTGATTCACCTTCAACTTTTAATTGTTATTTTTTCTAGTGATCCTTGTAAAAAATTGAAATAGAATACAATTACATTTTACCCTCATGTAAAAACAGCATTTCTGTATCTTACATTTGTGCTAAAATAGAGCACAAATGTTTAGTCCAGTTTGTAGGTGTTTCTTAATGGTTTTGAAAACAAAAAGGCCTGGTTGTTGGCATGCGTAATGCTGGAGATGAGTCCAGTGGATCCTGCCAGATGTAAGGGACACCCTTGATTCTCTTTGGTTGTACCTGACTTCTTGGCCCTACCTTGGTAATAACAAGCTGCCAACATTTTATTAAGACTCTTTGCAGGAAATTTACGTGTTTTAAAAACAGACTGCATCTGAATTTTTTTTTTTACTTTTAAATTTTATTTTTTAATTTTTATGTATTTTGAAATTGGGTTATATGAGACTGGCTAATTTTTGTATTTTTGGTGGAGATGGGGTTTCGCCATGATGCCCAGGCTGCTCTCAGATGCCAGGGCTCAGGTAGTCTGCCCGCCTCGGCCTCCCAAAGTGCTGGGATTACAGGTGTGAGCCACCGTGCCCGGCCTAAATCTGAATTTTGACATGTCCATTAGATTCCATTACAGGACGGTGTGAATGTTTGTAGGCACTATTCTTTCCTTTTTCTTCATCCATGGAGCGAATTGGAATGAGGGAAATGGTAGATTAATAAACCCTAGATTGCAAATTAGCAATCAGTACTATATTAAAGTACACTTAAATTAGAACCAGGAACAGGAAAGAATCCCTTGCCATCTGTTCTCTAGCTGCATGGTAGGTATTGTATTAAATGGGCCAAAAAGAGCAGAGCTTTATGCATAGCAGTGGCAGTAATGGGAAAGTTGTTTGTTGTATAGTACATGCCGTACTGTGCCCACGATGCCTGGCTCATGAATTGACACAGAGCAAGTTGCTATTCTATTGAAAACCATGTTCCATGTCTCTAGTTCAGAAAAAGTATTGATTTTAATTTAACCTTGCCCACTTTCTTTGCTCTTAAAAATATGTAGACTGTAAAATGTCACTCCCTAGGCACTGTCTGGTGGTGAGTAATCATTATTTGTTTAGCCACGTATAAGGAAGAGGTAGAAATAGGTCTTTCCTCTAAGACAATAATTAATCTCCTCTACCCTTCCAGTGTTTCTCTGAAAGAAAATTTGTGTGCATGTGTGTATGTATGTATGCATGTATGTATAAGGTGAAATGCTGACTTTAAGTAGAGATATTTTTAACTTTGAAATGAATTTTGGCAGGCTAGAATATAAAAATAATGAAGAGCTATCCTTCATTGGACTTAGGCCTGCTTACTTTGGACCCACTAACATGTTCAGATGATCATCATCTTTGTCTTCATTTAGTGTGGCTTATTGGTTAGCTGTTGCTATGAGGTAGCTGACCGCGGCACCTATTCTAATCTGATTTTGTACATCTGTTATTCCCTAGGTTTACTAATATACTAGTTTTCTTTAATAAAGAAATTTTAGAAACTTTTGACCTGAGGGTCAACAGTTAGTCTGCCTTTGTCTCCATCATTACTGTGTTTCCGCACAAGATTAAGTTAGATTAATCTCTCTGGTCTTATTTCACCCACCCACATGTAAAGTTGTTGTTGTTTTATATATATATATGCAGCCAGAGTACAGTGGCATGATCTTGGCTCACTGCAGTCTCCACCTCCCTGGCTCAAGTGATCCTCCTACCTCAACCTCCTGAGTAGCTGGGACCACAGGTGTGCACCACCATGCATGGCTAATTTTTGTATTGCTTTTGGTAAAAATGGGGTTTCACCATGTTGCCCAGGCTTCAAATGTAAAGTTCTTAATACTTAGCTAGTAGAAGGTAAGCCTTGAGATGAGTATTGCTGCATTAATAAGATCGTCCACCAGTACCATCACTCTTGACTCTTATTTGCTAACCTTTTATTCTTTGCTTTTCACTTTCAGCAGACCTACTCCAATGAAGTCCATTGTGTTGAAGAGATTCTGAAGGTGAGTTCACTGTTACTCTTTCTCATTGAAAGAAATATTTAAGTAGGTAGATGTACAAACATTTACATTCACTTTAAAGGACAGTTACCATTGGCTGGGTGTGGTGACTCATGCCTGTAATCCTAGCACTTTGGGAGGCCAAGGCAGGCAGATTGCTTGAGCTCAGGAGTTTGCGACCAGCCTGGACAACATGGCAAAACCCCATATCTACTAAAAAAAAATTAGCCGGGATTGGTGGCACATGCCTGTAGTCCCAGCTACTCAGGAGGCTGATTCAGGAGAATCAGTTGAACCTGAGAGGTGGAGCTTGCAGTGAACTGAGATTGTGCCACTGCACTCCAGCCTGGGCAACAGAGTGAGACTATGTCTCCAAAATAAATAAATAAACAAACAAACAAATAAATAACAGTTGCTGTTCCCAAACCCCTTTTAACCATTTCTTCCCCACTCACATCTCCAAAGGCAAAAATAAACCAGAATAGTGACAGAAGTAGTCTTGGAATGTAATTGAATTCTCTACCAGATTTTATTAATTAAATTGAAGTCTACAAACTACAAGGCATTTGGACCAGATTTTTATGGCATCTCTCATAAGTTTTTCTGGTTGTCCATAAAGGCCCAGGAGAGTTGCTCACTTCCCAGAGAGGAAACTTCCTGTATTGATGTGGTGTGGGAGGCACCAGTGGTTAAACAGTGCTTGATTTATACCTCTTGGCATTCTGTATGTGATACCTAATACCTATGGCCTCATACGTACGGCCTGTTCTTCAGTGAGACCATGAAATTTTAAAGGAATAAAAAGAAAAATAGTGGGAAGTAAATGGTCATCTTTAGACTTATCTTGAAGGGTTACTTTTTGCTCTTGTTTATTGAAACTATGCCACGAACATTTGTGCTTCCACAAATACGTCATTGAATACATTACCCACTTGTTCAGTTTTTCTCGTACAAGGATGACAAATTCCTTCTAGAATTTAATTTCAGGGGAAAAATGTTAATTTTACTCATGAACTGGTGTTCTTTCTTTTTATCAGAGAATTGTATATAATGTTTCCCATTTTGCCTTTAATTTCCAGGAAACCTAGAGCTTAATTTTAATGCTGAGGTACGGTAATTATAAAAACTGAGGGTTTTGTGTATTTTTTATCCCTCTTCTGTGGCTTTTAATTTGCTTCTAGTTCAATTTTAATTATATTCTTGTCTTTTACTGTAGGGTTTCTGACTTTTTTTCTTCTTCTTTTTTTAATTAGTAGGAGAGATGTATATAACAAATGTGACTTTTAATTTGAATTGCTACTGCTCGTTTTTTCTCAAAATACATGTTTGCCCAATTTTAGTTTTTTAACTTTTCATTTTAAAGTATTAAGTGATGGTGGTGCTAAAACCAGTAATTAAGTTTATTGATTATTTCCTCACTTGTGAAATTTTTGACACTAGTAGTATCTAACCAGTTGTTTGGAAAACAGCTTGTTTTTGTTTTACAGTCTTTTGTCCTATTTTGTAGTTAGGGTTTTCTGAGAAACAACCTCTAGAGAAACATGCTTTTTTTTTTTTTTTTTTTTTTTTTTTTTTGAGACAGAGTCTCTCTCTGTCACCCAGGCTGGGCGTGATCTCAACCACTGCAACCTCCGCCTCCTGGGTTCAAGCGATTCTTCTGCCTCAGCCACCCAAGTAGCTGGGATTACAGGTGTGCGCCACCACGCCCTGCTAATTTTTGTATTTTTAGTAGAGACGGTGTTTCACCATGTTGGCCAGGCTGGTCTTAATGCCTGACCTCGAGTGATCCACTTGCCTCAGCCCCCCAAAGTGTTGGGATTACGGGTGTGAGCCACCGTGCCTGGCTGAGAAACATACTTTGAACTGCTAAGAGTGAGGGATTTTTGTCAACCAACATGTAAGATTAAATAAGTTACCTTGATTACATTTTTGTGTCATCCTTTTCCTTTTCTATTTCTGAAATTTGTTGGTATGGTAAGTCATAAACATACTAAGGGACTTAATTATAAACTATGGCCTTGGCATTTCCTCTGAAATTGTGAGTTATTTGTTCTGTCGTTATTTCAGAAGTATGTGCAGCAGTGCCGGTTTGTTGTCTTCTGCATATGTCAGATGCTTCTCTTAGGTTTTGGTGTGTGTTAATATAAGACATATCACATCCTTTATTTAGGAATGGTGATATTACAGCATCAGACAAGCATTTTTAATGTAATGAATCCATCCATCCTCCTTCCCTTCTCACCCAACATCATATTAGTGAATTCTTCCTTACCTAGAAATGCTGGAGAGTGAGTGGTTAATGCATAAATCATGCCCATTTATGTTTTGGAAATCATAACTTGGGAAAGCAAACAGAAGGATGTCCAGGACTGAACAGGTCATAGACCTTTTCATATTGGAGGCTGCCCCTTCTCTTCTGTGACCTCAGTTAAGTTCTGTGTCCCTGCTGGGCTTTGGTTTCCTCATTGGTAAAATGAAGGTCCTGGGCTAGTGGATGATCTCCAGGGTCCATTCCAGCTCTCACTTTTGACGCTGATCCAGATACTACTTTCCTTTGTGTCCCAGTTCCCGTTCTTATCTTGTACCAGCAATTTATTAAGATTGCCAGGAATGCACACACAAATCTTTCTGATGGGTGATAGAGACAGTAAATAGTTTCCTAACAGAGAAAATCAATCATAAAAAATAATGTTTGGTTCTCTGGGGTCAGTATTTCAGGGGGAAGTGTTGTAATGAAGGGAAGCGGTGGCCTGTAACTCCAGCAGGCTAATGGAGTAAGAAGATAGCAGATAGACACTGTTAGTTTTGAGGGAATGGTCATGCACTAGGGTCCAGAAAGGGCAACATGTCCTTGGTGTGTGCATGGAGACACCTCAGATTTTCTACTTACAGGCAAGCCTGGCCTCCACAGCATCTTGGGGGGATTAATGTGGTACTAGTAGGCTTTACCTCATTGCAGCATTTCCATGATGCTAGTACAATGAGTGGTAGCACTGTTTGTATGTTCATTCATTTGTTCAACAAATACTTGTTAAGCCTCCACAGCACTAGGATGTTGTAGTGAATAAGACAGAGTGCTTGCTCTCATAGAGGTCAGAGTAGGGAAGAGAAATATATAGTGTCGGGTGTTGATGGTGCTATGAATAATGCAATAGGCCAGTAAACAGAGGGCTAGGCAGAGGTAAGAATTGGTGGAAAAGCCTCGAGATAGTATCAAGTTGGTATATTAGAGGAGCAATTAGAGCTAGACAGTGTCTCCAGAGCAGAATGAGCAAGGAGAAGACAGTAGCTGTGGGGCCTGGAGCGCCAAGGCTGATGTAGGTCCCAGTGATTTGTGTCTGTTTGTGTGACAAGTCATTGTTAACGTAGGAAGTGAAATCAAGGCGTTGTGAGTCTTTCTGGGCAGCCTCTTCTCCTTAATAATGGCCTCAATTCTCTTAAGTCCCTCTAGTAAGCTAGGTATGTAGGGAAGTATATAAATGCTTTCGGACTACCAGGGAACCACTTAGGGTTTGAAAGAATTTATGTACTTTCCAACTGCCTAATTTAATAGCTGGGACAGCCTTAAGCATTGATAGTACAATGGATGTTTAGGAATAATTGGTGACTAAAAGTCATAGATACCATTGAGATTCCAAATAAATTATTGAAAAACATAATAAGGGTGATGTTTTCAGACACCTTCTCAATTATTACATATTTTTGTATTGTAACATTATAATGGTACTGTGCCTTAAAGTATCAAGTAAATAAAACAGCAGGAAGCTCTCTTTGGTGTAATATTGAAATTCTTTTAAAACTGGACTTTTAATTAAAAGTTGTAATGCTTTTAATTTATTAAGTGCCTTCTGTGCACTATTCATTCGAGTACCATACATAGTACTCTTACAATACTTTGAAAATAAGTGATTCTAGTTTACCTCTTAGTGAACATTGAGGCTTAAGGTTCAGATGACTTACATGGCTGACGTGACTGGTAAGGATTGGAGTTAGGATTGCAATCTGGGTCTTTGGCTGTAGCCATTATTCTTTCCAGTGTATTTTAGGAAAGATCTCCTGTTTCCTAAACAAAGCACATGACCAGTCAGTAAATAAGGGCATGATGTCACTTTTAACAAAAATTAAGTAAGCCAACGTCACTTATGTTACCTGTCACTGTGCGAAGTCACTGCTGTCTCTCCTGAGGCTGTGGTAACCCACAGAGCTGCAGTGGGGAAGGGCAAGGGGAGACCTGCACATAGGTTAGAAGTAGAAGTACTTGCTAGAGTGCCATCTCCAGCTGTTGCAAGGATCAAATGGCATTTTTGTGGAGATAGGTTAGCCAGGACTTAGAATGAGGTGTTAGAATACATCATGTGTTATACAGGCGGGGTAATATAGCATGCTGTGGGGTCGCAGATTGCTGGTAGAGTTGCATGTCGATTTTTTGTTGTTGTTGAGATGGAGTCTCACCCTGTCACCCAGGCTGGAGTGCAATGGTGCAATCCCAGCTCACTGCAACCTCAACCTGCCAGTTTCAAGCCATTCTCCTGCCTCAGCCTCCCAAGTAGCTGGGATTATAGGCATGCACCACTATCATTTTTGTATGTATGTATGTATGTATGTATGTATGTATGTATGTATGTATTTTGAGATGGAGTTTCACTCTTGTTGCCCAGACTGGAGTGCAGTGGCACAATCTCGGCTCACCGCAACCTCAGCCTCCCCAGTAGCTAGGATTACAGGCATGCGCCACTAAGCCCAGCTAATTTTGTATTTTTAGTAGACATGGGGTTTTTCCATGTTGGTCAGGCTGGTCTTGAACTACTGACCTCAGGTGATCCACCTGTCTTGGCCTCCCAAAGCTGGGGTTACAGGTGTGAGCCACTGCGCCCAGCCGCATGTCGAGTATTAAGCCAGTTTGCTGGGCAGGTCTGACACATGTGGGAACCGCCTTCGACTTCCTGGGGTACCTTGACTCAGTCATTTTGGACCTCAGTTTTTTTTCAATCTGTAAGATGTCGGGGTTGTAGTTAATGATCTCCAGTGCCATTTTGGCCTTTTAGAAAAGTGTGTGTGTGTATGTGTGTGCACGTTTGCAATTTGACACATCTTTTTTCTGACATACTTGTTTTCCACAAGTATTTTTAGCGAAGTAAAATTTGTGGATGTGTTTAGAAGAAAAGAATTTGTGTCAAGATACATATCTCAATTGTAAGTTTTAGAAATCTTCCCTTCAACCAGAAAATAGTAAAAATTTAGCTTCTCAATGGAAAATAAAGGTAATTTTAAGCTCCTCTCCTTCAAAAAAGTTCTTACTTGCTAATAGTGTGTATCAGGGAAGGGTCAAATCCATTAAAACTCTCCCAAGTGGAACAAGTGACCTGAATTACTTGTTTGCTTAAGTCAAACAGGAAAGTTCTTCTTCCTTTGAACTGAAATAATACCAGGAAATGCAATAAAGAAGCTGAGGGAGAAAGAATGCATTGAGGAGAGAGTGCTTTTCCAGCCCAACCTGTCACCTATAGTCTTCGCAGCTCCACAGGCTCTGGCAGTACCTGTTACATACAGTTTATGTGCTTGATAAATATTCAGGGTGTTAAATTCATTCATGTTCCATACCTTGATTGTCTTCTACAAACTGACGTTTTTTAGTTTTGTATGTTGGAGAGCTTCAACTTTTCAACATAACCCACTGAAATGGTTTTTGTTTTTTTTTTTTAAGTACATGAAATAACTTTTAAGATTGTACTTTCCATTTACGATCAATCCATTCTACATTAAGTTGAAAATGTTAAGTAGCAATGAATGTTCTATTTTTAATTTACTTTTTCTTCCCTTTCCAAATATCTTTCCAGGAAATGACCCACTCATGGCCTCCTCCTTTGACAGCAATACATACGCCTAGTACAGCTGAGCCATCCAAGTTTCCTTTCCCCACAAAGGTAATTCCTTAAAAGTATGGCAGGCACTGCACCCACCTTAGTGAAAAGCATAAGGCATTGCTGTGAGGCATATTGATGAAGTATTACTTGTTCAAATCTTTGGAAATGAGGTTAAAATTGTGATTAATTTAGCTTCTACAGTGCTTCAGAATGCTTTCAAATATTCTCCAACTTACTAAGAACATCTTGGATTTTCATAAAGCTTTATAATTTATAAAAAGCATTCAGGACTTTCCAATACATTCTCTCATTTGAGGATCCTTACTTTAGAAATGGGAAAACAGAGGGGCAGGGAAATTGAGTGTGCGATTTCTCGTTCAGAATTAGATATACACATATGCACATACATCTTACGTGTCTCACACACCCTACATTTTCTTGAGTTTAATGTGATCAGTTACACTAGTGCTGGTTTAATAACAAGCAAATAAACTGCGGACTTGTGTTTCTGTTACAGTATTTATGAACAGTGCGTTAAAACACTGCCATTTTCCTTTTTTTGGCTCATACTTTTGGATAACCTTCAAAATGTAGAAATAGCACCTTCAGATCTGTGTTTTCTTCAATCTGATATGCATGTGCATTGTTTTATATATATAATACAAAAATGGAGAGAGTAGGAGAGCTATTCCTTTCCATGATACTGTTGTGAAAAGAAGTTCTAGGCCGGGCGTGGTGGCTTATGCCTGTATTCCCAGCACTCTGGCAGGCTGAGGTGGGTGAATCACTTGTCCAGGAGTTCAAGACCAGCCTGGGCAATGTGACAAAACTTTGTCTCTCCAAAAAATACAAAAACTAGCCAGGCATGGTGGCATGCACCTGTAGTTCCAGCTACTTGGGAGGCTGAGGTGGAAGAATCACTTGAGCCTGGGAGGTTGAGGCTGCAGTGAGCTGTAATTAAGCCGCTGTACTCCAGTCTGGACGACAGAGTAAGACCCTGTCTCTACCACCAAAAAAAAAAAAGGTTCTATGTACAAAAACTCAAATTTGCCACTTTATATATTTACTTATCTTCTAATAATTTTTAAAAGGTGACTCATGGGCTGGGCGCGGTGGCTCAGGCCTGTAATCCCAGCACTTTGGTAGGCCGAGGCGGGTGGATCACGTGGTCAGGAGATCAAGACTATCCTGGCCAACATGGTAAAACCCCGTCTGTACTAAAAACACAAAAATTAGCCGGGCATGGTGGCAGGTGCTGTAGTCCCAGCTACTGTTGGGGGGCTGAGGAAGGAGAATCGCTTGAACCAGGGAGGCAGAGGTTGCAGTGAGCCGAGATTGTACCACTGAACTCCAGCCTGGGTGACAAAGCGAGACTCTGTCTCAAATAATAATTTTAAAAAAAGTGACTAATTATTGCTTGTTTTAAATTAAAGCAGTAAGCTCTGTAAAAATATCTTTGTGCAACAACAAAGGAAAACGAAACTCTAGGAAAGAAGAGAAGCAATGAAAGCTAAAATTAGGTTAATCAATGTTTTCAGCTTATGCATGGAACAAGTTTGCATACATGGATAGCTGCAAGTTATATAATGAAATAATTACAGAATCTGTGATGGGTGGTATGGGTGTTCTCTACACTGTTTCCATTGTTCTAGATAGTTGAAAGTTTCGTAAGACTATCCTTTTAATACTAAAAGCTCTACAGTTTTCCCTTTAACTTTATAAACCTTAATCTTTTAATAATTAGATATTTTTATTTTTCCTTCTAGGACTCTCAGCACATCAGTTCTGTAACCCAAAACCAAAGTAAGTAAATTTGAAATGCTTATTGGATTGGAGAACAAAGCATAGCTTTTACTGTTTAACATAAAAACATTAGTAAAAAATGCCCCAACAGAGATGAGGCCCTCTTATGTTGAAAGAATAGGAAAGGAGAACAAATATAAAACTGTTCTTTATGTGAAATTTAAAATTGTTGGCCAGGCGTGGTGGCTCATGCCTGTAATCCTAGCACTTTGCGAGGCCAAGGCAGGTGGATCGCTTGAGCCCAGGAGTTCAAGACCAGCCTGGGCAACATGGTGAAACCCTGTCTCTACAAAAATACAAAAATTAGCTGGGCTTGGTGTCATGTGCCTGTGGTCCCAGCTACTTGCGAGGCTGAGGTGGGAGGATCACTTGAGCCTAGATGGTAGAGGTTGCAGTGAGCCAAGATTGCGCCACTGCGCTCCAGCCTGGGAGACAGAGCAGACCCTGTTTCAAACAAACAAAAACAAAAATAAGATTGTTGCAAAGAGTTAATAAAGATGTTTTAGTGAAATACTAAACAAATATAATGTGTTATTACTGACACATAGTAGCTGTACCAAATGTGACTCTCAGAGCTAGGAATTGTATACAACAATAGATTGGAGCGTGTGATTCTTGTATTTTAAAAAGCAAAACTAAGAAATTTTTATAAGGAATATGACATACAGTTTGTCTAGCCCCACTATATTTGTTTGTCATGTAATTCTTTTTCAGTCTCTTTTTCATGGATTGTAAATACTAGAGAACTCAGAGGGAAATAGAAGAACACTAACTGGATCCAGCCTTTCTCTTCAGTAGTTAGTAATCCCTCAAATCAATAAATTCTTTATGTGGTATTTGTAAGGCAGGTCAAGCTTTACAAAAATGACTAGGATAAGCTGGGTGTGGTGGTGTGCACCTGTAGTCCCAGCTGCTCGGGAGGCTGAGGCAGGAGGATCGCTTGAACTCAGGGGTTTGAGACCACCTTGGGCAGTACAGTAAGACCCTATCTCATGTAATTTAATAGAAAAGTAAATAAAATTGACTAGAGTATTTGTAATCATTTAGTTCATCAAAATATGGTTAAGGAGTCCGGGCCTAGTGGCGTGGTTGCAGTGAGCTGAGATTGCACCGCTGCACTTTGGCCTGGCCAGCAGAGTGAGACTCCATCTCAGAAAGAAAAAGAAAAAGGGGGGATGGGGAATAAGACACTTTCATAGGTGGTGATAACATGCATCAGGATGTGGTAATTGCCAAAGTTGTGAAGTATTAGTCTTCAAATGATGGGGAGACCAAAAATAGGGTGTAGAGGTATATATGCATGTTAGGAGAGGAGAGCTTATAGAGATGATTTTTTCTTCAAATTTGCCCACCTCATTCTTTTCCCTCACTTAATGTTTTTTTATGCTATTGTTTGAATTGCAAGGATATGAGGAGGGGGCAAAAAATATTAGAAAAGCAAGAAATAGAATATCCTTTCTCTAGAACAGAGGTGAGGAAACTACAGCCTGAAGGTTAAATCTGCCCTGCAGCTAGTTGTTGTAAATAAAGTTTTATTGGGACATAGCTACACCCATTTCATCTATTATTCTACAAATTATAGCACAAAAAACCTAAAATATGGCCGGGCGCGGTGGCTCAAGCCTGTAATCCCAGCACTTTGGGAGGCCGAGGCGGGTGGATCACAAGGTCAGGAGATCGAGACCACAGTGAAACCCCGTCTCTACTAAAAATACAAAAAATTAGCCGGGCGCGGTGGCGGGCGCCTGTAGTCCCAGCTACTCAGGAGGCTGAGGCAGGAGAATGGCGGGAACCCGGGAGGCGGAGCTTGCAGTGAGCCGAGATCGTGCCACTGCACTCCAGCCTGGGCAACAGCGTGAGACTCTGTCTCAAAAAAAAAAAAAAAACAAAAAAAAAAAAAAAAAAAAAAAAACCTAAAATATTTATTGTCTGGCCTCTGTAGATAAAATTTGCTGTTCCCTGCTCTAGAGATACTGAATAAGACCTTGCAAAGAAATCATGACTCAATTTTCCCCAAAATGCAGATAAATAAACCTGACCATATTGCTACAGTATTGTATGAGTAGCTAGGTAAAATTAACTGAAATGGATGACTCCTTGGGAAGATTGGGAAATCTCTTTTCTCAACATCTTGGCATCTAGCCCAGACCAGTGGAGTGTGCACCGGTCTGAAGGCAGAACACCAGCTCAGCCGTGGTTGGGGTTGCTATGCACCACTCTGCCCCCACCTTCGGCCTGCTTGGGCTGCTGGTCATGCAGGTGGTATGTCTTCCACAGGGTTGCTCATGGTTTGTTTTATTGCTAACTCATGGTTTAGAAAGAACCTTTAGTCCATTAAACCATTTGATTTCCCCTTTTAGCAAAACATAGTTGAAGATGAACTGGTAAGCACTTTCTTGGCCAGGGATGGATCATCCTCTTGCCTTGTGCAGTACTGTGGGCCAATTCCTTGTTACTCTGATGAGAAATTGTCCAACATTGGTGGGTCTCCTGGAGGTCCTGGCTCGCCAGCTGTTTACCCTCACATCTTTTATGCTGCTGTCACTTTCTTCTGCTATTCCGGGAGCCTTATTTATCTTTGTGAGAATGTGACCTGAAAAAGAGGGATCTAGTTTGTTGCATGTTGGATGAAGAGGATGGTGGGGAATGGATGGATATAGCTTTCAGTGAAGAGAAGACACAAATTTCTTAAAGTATGCTCAGTAAGTCAACTCTGATTTCTTCAACACTGATCTTATGGTGGTGGTACATAGGTTTTAGAGTCTCTGGAGAGGGGATGTGGGGGGATTTTACTTGGATGCCCTAGTGTTATGTGTCCACAATTGCAAAACGTAACCAGACCCTGTGGAATTTAGAACCCAGTCACGATGATCGTGTGGAGTCCCTGTGAATGGTCTGAAGAGGAGGGGCCTCTGCCCCTCTCATTTGGAATCTTGGTCCTAGGTTTCTAGACAGAGGGGTGGTCATTCGAAAATACCATATAAGAGCTGCTGCCACCATGAGGGTAAAGTGACAAATTGCAAATATGCAAGGGTCTCCACATGACATTTGTGGGAAATGTCATTCAGCCCTGCCCAAAAGGTACCCATGTTTCTTTTTCACTTCCAATTCTGTTTCAGGTCCCTATTACCTCATGTCTAGACAAATGCAGCTGCCTCCACACGCAACATTTCCTGCTCCTTTCTAAGTTATGCCAGGTAGCACTACCAGAATAATCCTTCTGAGGAATCACTGTGTCATGTTCCTGTTTAGATCATTGATGTGTCTCATAGCCCAGCAAATACAGTCATAACTTCCCATCCTGGCCTTCAGAGCTCTGCTTCCGCATGTTTCAGTGCTGTCCAGCACAGAGTCTGCACCTCAGCCCTGCCCTTTCCAAACTCAGACCCTCTTCTTCATGTTTGCTCCCGCCTTCCTCTCTCTTTTGCCAGCATCACTCTGCCGGAATCTTGGCTGTCCTTTGTGACACAATTCATTTTGTTCTTTCTGTAATTTGCCTTCTTTGGTATTACTAAGAGAGCAACCGTTCTGTGGATTCCCAGGGCATTTAGTTTTTGTAATTGACTTGTGTACTTAATCTCACCCTGCCTTGGATTACAGATGTTTATGGACCCATTTCGTGTCCCTCAGTCAACTGTGAGCTCTTTCAGGACAGGACCAAATGCCTTAAACATGTTGGTATCTATGAGGCAGTCTATAAATAGCTGCTGAATGAATGAATTGCAGGTGGGGAGTTGAATAATGAAGGGACAGGTGGGACGGAGAGCACCTAGGACAGGGCTGTCGAAAGAGAGTGATAACAGATCACTGATACCTGTGTGAAGTCACATGGGGGCCAGGGGACTGGGAGCACAGCCCTTCCGGAGTGCTTCCATGTGGGCCTCCACCCTGTCAAGGACAGGGAGGTCTTCCAAACATAGGAAAGTTCCTGGCATCATAGGTAGGGTGTGCTGCAAGCAATGCTTTTCAAGGTGTTTTTGGCCTATTGAGAGGTTTTTGATTCTGAACAAGCCTTCTCTCTAGAAGTAACATAAATGTCATCTTATAATGGTAAGATTGTACCAAGTGCAGTGTGTTTAGGTAAAAAGTGGGGATGGACATAAAAGAACTTACAACTAACGATCTCGTAAATATGTGTCATTGTGCTGCTCTGATAATGTTTCTCTCCCCCACAGAACAATATGATACATCTTCAAAAACCCACCCAAATTCTCAGCAAGGAACGTCATCGTAAGTAAAATGCTTTTTGTGTATTAAAAATGTGTAGTATGAAATTGTAATGTCTCATGTAAATGCATTGCTTAGATTTTTCTTTTCTGCTTTTATGTAATGACATTAATAAGATACTGCTGCATTGTAAAGGGAAGAAAGGGCCCACGTTAATTTTTTTTGCTTGTTTGTTTGAGAAGAGGTCTTAACTCTGTTGCCCAGGTGAGAGTGCAGTGGCGCGATCTCGGCTCACTGCAGTCTCCGCCTCCCGGGCTCAAGCAATTCTCATGCGTCAGCTTCCCGAGTAGTTGGGACTACAGGTGCCCACCACCATGCCCGACTAATCTTTGTATTTTTAGTAGAGAGAGGGTTTCACCGTATTGGCCAGACTGGTCTTGAACTCCTGACCTCAAGTGATCCACCTGCCTCAACCTCCCAAAGTGTTGGGATTACAGGCGTGAGCCACTGTGCCTGGCCTAATATTTGGATTAAGTTCCCCTGTTGAGGGTGTATGTACCATTGGAGAGTTTGCTAAAGGGTCTTCTTGAGGGGAAAAAAGGTTTTTGAGCCATTACTTACATATTAACTGTGGAAATAGAAGGCCTTGGCTCTTAAGATGTCAGTCTTAAATAGCTTTAGCTGTTGGAAACAAGTTTTGGGGGATGTGCACAATTGAAGATTTTCCACCCTTTTTTGGCCTAATTTACTAATAAGGAGCTAATCTTATTGCCCAGCTATTCTTTATTAAGGCCAGTAAGTCCAGATATCTTTTGGGTTTTTGGAACATTTTAGACTGCGTATTAAAATTTTTTAACTGGCATTTTGACCCAATTTGTCATTTCTTGATGGTGTTGAACTGTTACTTCTTTACTTTCATATGACAAGAGGTGGTCATAGGAACTAAGTGAGGAGGTCTTCCTTCAGTGTCTGATCTGTCACTAACTCTGTGTTGCTGGTCTCAGGATTTTAGGTGGCCCAGGAGTTTAAGCTCCAGCTTTCCTTTAGTTTTAGGCACAATATTTGTTCCATGTATTTTGGAAGGTGGGGATTGCTATGGGTTATTTAAAAAACTATATATTGAGCGGGAGATGTTATTTTATCTCCTTGCCATGACTAAATGTGGGTCTGGGTTAAGTGTTTGTTTCCCAAGTGCCAATTCCTTAATGTACTTTGTTTTCATTTCACCATGGCTGAATGAGGGGAAAAGGAACAAGAAGACGGGGTGTTTTTTTGGTCTGAAAGATGGGTTTTGTGCATGTGGTAAGAATGTATTTTATTTGTGGTTCTGGTAGATGATGAGTTTTTTTGTTGTTTTTAATGCCTTTTGCTGGGAGAGTAAAATGTTACCTTTTATTAGTTATTCCCTTTTTTTTTTTTTTTTTTTTTTTGAGACAGGGTCTTGCTCTGTCACCCAGGCTAGAGTACAGAGGACTACAGACTATAGGGACACACCCTGCTATTTTTATTTTTTTTTAAGAGGTGGGGTCTCCCTGTGTTGCCCAGGCTGGTCTCCAACTCCTGGGCTAAAGCAGTCCTAGTGCTGAGATTACAGATGTCAGCTTCCACACTTAGCCTCTTTTTATCTTTTTCTTTTTCTCTTTGGAGACAAGGTTGCTTTGTTGCCTAGATTGGAGTGCAGTGGCTCTTCACAAGCCCAAATAGCACACTGCAGCCTCAAACTTCTGGGCTCAAGTAATTCTCCTGCCTCAGCCTCCTGAGTAGCTAGGACTACAGGCACAGGCTACTGTGATGCCCAACTCCTCTTCACTTTTCTTTCACCTTTTCTTTTTTTTCTTTTTAATTTTTACTTATTTATGTTTTAACATTTTTAGGGATAGGGTCTCACTATGTTGCCCAGGCTTGTCTTAAAACTGCTGGACTCAAATGATCCTCCTGCCGCAGCTTCCTGAGTAGCTGGATTACCAACACACACCACCACAGTCCCTTTATCTTTTTGGAAATTTTACTGGCTGCTAAATTCTAAGACTCTAGACTCACTGACATGGATTACATTTAAGGAAGGAGGAGGTTTGTTAAACCAGTTGATGGCTGGTAAGGAGTAGAATCTGCAGATCAAGGACCACAACTGTAAGAATTCTGTAGAAGCTCTGTAACCCTCTGTAGGGTTTTACACCGGGTATTTCTTTGTGATGGTTTGTTGTCAAGCCCTGTAGACCATAAAAGACCCTGACCATTGTCTTTGGGGCAGCCAGGAAGGGACGTATCCCAATAGACCCAGGGATAGCCTGGGTATCCCAATTGACTGTAAGCATAGATGGGGGTTGCTCTTCCAGGAGTAGAGTGGGTGGAGCAATTGCACCAAAGTGGGGAAGGGACCGCGTCTCTGGCCAAAGTGGGGAAGGGACCGTAGGTAGAGGAAGAAAGGCAGCTGGGTCTGCCTGAGAGGTAGCCTCAGACTGAGCAGGCAAAAGTCACAGCCTACCACTCCAATTTCCATCAGCTTTCAGACTTTCAGAGACAGACCATTCCTGTGATGACGCTGCTCAGTGAAATGAGTGGTTTTCTTGATAGCAGTGTTAAACCACTCAAATCAGAAGTGCCTGAAAGTTGCTAACAAGTATATCTTGTGACACGTTGTGTTTGCTTTATGGAAACTATTAATTTACTACATATAAAATTATCTAGGAAAGAATATTTGTGATGATCCTAATAGATTTATAGAAGGGGTAGAAGTAGGACCTAGTGGAAGGGAGGAGAGGCAAGAGTAACATGGAAGAGAAGTGATACTGAGGCCGAGTAGATAATGAGTGTTGTGTGGACTTGGTGATTATGTGGGGGATGGACATGGTGGTATTGATAAATGCCAAAATGAAATGTACCCTTGGGAAAAAGGAATGGCTTTTATGAACTCACTTTTAATGGAGATTAGAAGAAAGTGGTGTCCCAATTAATTTGCAAATTGCAGTCATTGTTTCAGATTTTGTATGGCAAACCTCTTAGTGTTCACAGGTTGATTTGATCTATTGTCAGCATTAGGGTTCTATGACATGCAGTTAAACTATTTGAGTGGCACATAGAGTGCTAGGGAGATATTCTAATGCATTTTGAATATCAGAAAAAAATTATTAATTACAGGGTCATTTATACTTTGATTTAAAAAATCAATCTAGGTCTTAATGCTTTTTCTTTCAGAGTTGTGAGGACTTGGGAATCCTTAGACAAGTGGAATAGGACATATAAGAGGATAAAAAGAGAGGCCCAGTAGTAAAGGATAAGCTTGTGAGTGGTCTGTATTAACTCAGATATGGGTAGGGGGTAACAACATGATAGAAGGATGTAGGTATGGAATTAAATGTAATGGTTCAGCATATATTTCTCACTGTAGTTTAAGCTGTAGTTATTTCTCAAATAATGAATTCCTTCTGTAACGTTCTGTAGGTAACTGATTAGCTAGGATGTTAGTGCAATTTGCCCCTAAGTTTAAGAGAGGGTGTATTTGTTTAAGGGTTCTTGGTTTTGGAATCCTCTTCCTTTCCAAGGCTTAGATCTGTGAAGTGCCTAGGACAAAGTACAAAGTATTTATTTACAGTAATTGTGACCTTCATATAATTGTGGACAATTCTCTTTCCGTGCAGCCGGATTTAGTTTACTGGTGTCTGCATTTGTCAGCCTCTGAAAGAGGACAAACGTGTTAATATTTTAGAAACTAAAAAGCAATTTATTTGGATATTCTAGCTAACTTGTTTCTTCCCCTACCCCCAAATTGCCAAGTCCTTACAAAAAGGTACCCTCCATTATTTTTCTTGTTTTTGGCCTCTGAAATCAACACTTAAAGTAAGAGACAGAAATTAGTCATTATAGCAATTTGAAATATTTATTACTTATGTGGAAAGTTTCTTTTGAAGTGAGGGAAATATCTGAATGTGAAGGCTGAGATTGGGATTGTCCCTCGAGTTGGATGAGAAAGACTGGGGCCAAGTTAATAAAGGCTGGGATGAGTCTGATACCTTTTCAAATGAGCCTGAGTTTTCAGCTTTTACTCAAAACATTGTTGGCTTTTAAATATTTTGGTGAATAAGGAAGACTCCTTCTGTTTATTGTAATATAAAATTGTCACATCAGGACATAAGTAGTTGTCAGCTGAAATGTACTAGAATTAAGTCTGAAGACATGCTTTACTTGTAGAATATTTAAATCTTGCTTAGCCTAAGGAAATTAAATTTTTCCTCTTGTTTTCAAATGTTAGTTTATACTGTTTGAACCTGGATATTTAAATGGCAGGTCTAACTGAAAGTACAGTTTGCTGATAAATATTATGGAAGTAGTAGAAATCTGCTCCACATGTAAAGCTTAGAACTTGACATTGAAGTAATATCTACATCTCTTATTCACAGTTCTTCCACTTCCCAAAAACAAGGAACAAACATTTGTGCTGGTTATTTGTACATTTGTAGATCTGCATTAAGCCTTCAGCATCTTAGAACATTTATTAAAAATTTTTTTTCACTAAGTGTTCATCTCACTTTTTCTTTTCCTTTTTTGAGACAGGGTCTCATTCTGTCACCCAGGCTGGAGTGCAGTGGGGTGACCTTGGCTCATTGCAACCTCCACCTTCTGGGGTCAAGCGATCCTCCTACCTTAGCCTCTTGAGTAGCTGGTACTACAGGCACACACCACCGTACCTGGCTAGTTTTCGTATTTTTAGTAGAGATGGGGTTTCGCCATTTGGCCCAGGCTTGTCTTGAACTCCTGGGCTCTGTCCACCTTAGCCTCCCAAAGTGCTTGGATTACAGGCGTGAGCCACTGTGCCCGGCCCCACATGCTTTGTGCTTGGTGCTGCTTTAGGTACTTGGAGAAACTGGTCAATAAGACAAAATCCTTGTCTTCCACATTTTGTAACAAACTGTAGGTGGCATGTAACACAGAACAAGGGATGTGACAGTGACAGGGTTGAGATGAGTTCTTTGGATAGTAGTTATACTTCAGGGAAAAGGGGTCCAGAGAGGGTGACATTTGATAAGAGAAAGGCAGAGACTATTTGCCACGTTGAAAGGGGCTTGACAGATTACGCTTTAGGCTTTGAAAGCTTTTGAAAACCTTAGGGAGTCATTTTTTTTTTTTTAAGTGATTACCTTGAAAAAGCTCATTTGCATATCTAAAACCTGGTTTTGGGGGAGCCCTTATGGGTCCCTTTAAGTGTCATTTAACATCATAACTGCTAATTTACTACAACAGGTGACCCTAGGCTAATTTAAACTAGATTGAAAGACTGAATAAAATATATTTTAATTCACTAGGAATCTTAGCCTTAAGGGTAGTTTGTGTATTTTACCCTCTCTGTGGGATGCTGGGCTATTAAACCAACAAGGTGTGGTCCACTTTCACAAGCATATTCACTTTCCTGCCTCCTTCGCCCCCCAGCAAAGGCCTCCAAGAACCTCCAAAACCTACCCCCTACCACAGCTCCTCCCCGACACACATGTCCACTTTCCGTCTGGCAGCCTTGGCCTCCCTGCTCGTTTTGGTGTTCTGATGACTCTCCACAAGACTTGCATTGTGCTGTCTCCCTCCTTTCAGCTCTGACCTGGGGTGGCCTTTATCAGTAGTTTTCCCTAACTACCCTGTATAAAAGAGTGATCTCTAGCCATCTTTTCTCTTTCATCCTTTTCCCTCCACAGGCTTGTTACCCATTGAGAAATGGTGTATTTTAGTTGTCTTCCTCCTCTAGACTAGCGGGGACATTTTTTGGCTCAGAGTTTTAACCATAGGGTCTAGGGCAGTGCCTGGCACATAGTAAGTGCTCAGAATAAATGCAGAAGGAAAGATATTACACGATAAACTTGATTGAATACCTATGCACAGTATTTAATAGACAGGATTTAAAGTATCTAGATTTTATTTCTAGTTGAAAGTATATAATTCTTGTACATTGTCATACTGATTTAATCTTACTGATTTAACTTCAGATTTTCCCTCATTTATACTCTTGTGATTTTTCTCATTTCCTTATTTGACATCAGATAATCTTCACTTCATCCATGGAGTTTAAATAATCTTTTATGACTCCAGCAACCATTTTTATCATATCAACCATTAACCTTTTTCACTAGAGTTAATCATGTAGAGTCGGTTTCCCCTCTATCTTGTTATCCCATAATTCCTGTGGAAAGTTTCTCCGTGAACTTGAATTCTGCCTTCTAACTATTGTCACCGTTTGGAGAGTTCCTGTTATATGTTGTGTCACAACTGCCGGACATCTGCCTTTTCACTTTTTCATCTATTCTTTGTTTAGCCTGCTTCGTAATTTGTAACCTCCCATCGTCTCTTAGAACGCATGGGCAGTCCTTATTTCTGCCATACATCAAAAAAGGAATCAGAGCCTGATTGCTTTGAAAATGCCAAGATTCTAGGGCCAGGCACGGCAGCTCACACCTGTAATCCCAAAACTTTGGGAGACTGAGACGAGAGGACTGCTTGAGCCTGGGAGTTTGAGACCAGCCTGTGCATATAGTAAGACCTCGTCTCTACAAAAAACTTCTTAAAAAAATTGCCGAGCATGGTGGCACAAACCCGTAGTCCTAGCTACTCAGGAGGCTTAAGTGGGAGGGTCACTTGAACCTGGACGGCGCATAGGTTGCAGTGAGCCATAATGGTGCCACTGCACTCCAGCATGGGTGACAGAGTGAGACTTTGTCTCAAATTTAAAAAAAAAAAAAAAAATTCTGGGATTCTGGCTGTGCTCTGGAGCCCAGCCTCTTTCTCCTGCCTTGTGTGCCATTGCCCATCCTATCCCCGGATCAGTTTTAGATTTGTGAGATTCTGTAAGTTTATACATTCTCACATACTCGTTAGTGGTTCCTGAAAAGTGTTACTTTTCTTATTATTTTTAGCACACCTGATGCCATGGTTGTGACTTACTGATTTTAAATAACTGCTATGAGCTTGACTTCACTTGCTCTTTCTCAAAATGATCATAAGAAATGTTAAGCCAAGAAATAAGGCTATGTAAATACTTTTTGGATCTGAATTGAGATGTTACAAAATATTGGCAGTGAAAGCTTCGGGCAAGCCCAGTACTAAGAAATTGAAAAGAAATGGCGACTTTATGTCTTCATACAGTAGCAGTTGGGTTGACTCACTGCAGCATGCCTGCCAGAACCTGTATGTGGCTCTTTAAGCTTTGCTAGAACAGCTGCCTGAAAAATGCATTTGTACAAAGGGTTTTGAGAATTGTTTGTTACCTGTAAGCAAAAAGTTTACCTAACCAAATGTAAAATATGATTAAATCTACATGTAGTTTAAAGAGTTGCTTTACCTGAGCAATTTGGCTTCTTTTGAACAGTATCAAAGTAGATAATACGGTTCTGTATGTTTTGAAATAACTGCCTTGACTTTGCATTTGGAAATGAAATTTGTTATTTGACCAGTTAAAGTATATAAGATTTAAAGTTAGTTTATCTTCATAAGGGAAGCATAGCATATTGAGTTCCAATAGGAAAGTAGTTTTATTTTAAATCAAAGTCTTCCTCTTGGTGGGTTCTGGAACTTAGATTTAATTACATCAGTTGGGTTTTCTAATCATTGTGTCATCCATTGGCCAGAACAAGGGGATCTTGTATCAGATGGGATAGATTGCATCCCAGCCCCAGCACGTGCCAGCTTCATGATCTTGGGCATGTCAGGTGGCTGTTTCCCTCATCCTTAGAATGTGAAGGGATGGTCAAAAGCCACCACACAGGATCGTAATATAGGCAGTGTCTGTTCTGATCACATAGTGGGCACAGCTACATGATACTATTACTTATTTAACAAAGGGGTCCTATTCAGGCTGCTTTTTTAGGATACCTACCAGTTTCTAGACAGAATATAAAGGTGAAAATGATTTGATCCTAATTCAAGAAAACTTACAGATGAGAAAGAAAAAGCATATCCATTGAGCTTTCTGTTCTCTTGACCTAGGCTTTATTGCTATGGCTGAGACTGGGTCTAAGAGATTTGGATTCTCTTGCTGTGGGGACAGAGGTGCTCACCTAGGTGTGCTGTAGTTCATCTCCTCATTCTTCACATTCAAGGGCTGATTCTTCACATATAGTACGTCCTTGGCTTCAAATATAGTGTGTGGGACAGGCGGAGGACCTTAGCCTCTTAAATTTAAAAGAAATTTGAATTCCTTTAAAATTTGTCCTTATGCCTAAAAATCCTTCACCTGTCATCAAACTGTCTTCGGCTACATGGATTTTCTGTTTGAAAAAAAATCATAATGGTATTCATGATTAATTTTCTATATTAGCATAACTTAGTTAACAACTTGTAACTTAAAGTAGATGTCGTACATGTTTTTTAATCAAAAACTTTAGAAAAAATTTTTTCTTGTGCCATTTTCTCCTCCAGTAATAGCATGCTAGTTTATGTTGAGATACCCACCTCTGGTGATACAGTAAATCATGCTTTCTGAAATATTTTGTGGTTACTCTTGGCTGTGCCAGCAGACACTAGTAATACACAGATCTGCTGATTCTCATGTGAGATACGTTTATTCTTTATCAAATAAATTATACTCACAAATTTTTATTAAGTAAAATACTTTATGTATAAATCCCAATACATCCCAAATGAGGGAGGAGAGATTTTGTTTGACCATGCTGGTTTATCACTTCTGAGTGTTTCTTTGGAGATAGCTTTTGCAATCTTCCTTCAGAGATCACAGTCCCTACTCTTTAGGTTCGGAACAGGTTTTATACCTGCAGGCCTATTTTGTTACTATCTATGTAATTCTCTGCAGGGCAAATTTTTAGAATCTGGGACAGCATTTTCATGGTACCTGTTTATCCTGAAGAGGAAGTGGAGCCAAAAGTCAGAACTTTCTCTAACTTTCTGACTTACTTTAGGAGAGTATATTCTTGGAATTTAGATGTTTAGTAGCTAGAAGAGAAAGTTACACAATTTGTAATCCTGTGCTCAAAACAGGAAGTGTGGTCGGATTACATGATCATTGATGTTACAAGAATTAAGGCAAATCAGTTTTATTCAAAACAAACCTAGTAACTAAGAAAGAGGTCCATTTTTTGTTTTGTTGTGGTTGGTGGCTAATATTGAATACACTTCGCCAGATTTTTTTCTGGTTGTATTATACTTTACATTTATTTCAAAGATACTTCTTTTATCTTTTGTTTGTGTATATCCCAGCCAAGCCACCATTTAGCAATAAACCTGTTGAGTGACTTTTTCTTGTATACCATAATGTTGCTAACTGGCAAGTCCTATGACTGAAGGCTGTATTTTCTAGCCTTGAAAAAATATGAATTTAGCTGTGCACAGCGGCTCACGCCTGTAATTCCAGCAGTTTGGGAGGCTGAGGTGGGCAGACCACTGGAGCCCAGGTGCTCTAGACCAGCCTGAGCAGCATAGTAAGACCTCATCTCTACAAAAACACAAAAATTAGCCAGGCATGGTGGCATGCGCCTGTAGTCCCAACTATTCGGGAGGCTGAGGCAAAAGGGTTGCTTGAGCCCAGGAGGCGGAGGCTGCAGTAAGCCAAGACCACACCTGGGTAACAGAGTGAGACCCTGTCTCAAAAAGAAATAAAAATATGAATTTAGCTTCTGTTAGATAAATATTGTGCAAGACCTACATTTACAAGTTGCTGACAGTTTTCATTTTATTTAGAAACTTATCCCAGTATGTTTTTAGTACATTTATGAAAGTTGTTTCTTGGCAGAGTTACCACCTCATGTAGGCGGTCATTTACAAAACAGCCAAGTTTTATTCATTTTCATTAGAAAATATAGTGATTTTTACCAGGATTTCCGAAGTAACCACGCCTGCTTTCTTCAGTGGTAGATAGTGGCTTTGCAGTAAAAATTGGTGGTCAGATTTTTGAATAGGTATTTTTGGAAATACTGAAGGATTTTAACCTCTAATAATTTGCTTTTTGGAGCATTGGTAATGCTCCAGCAGATTATTTTTTCCTTTTCAGTTTTACTTACAACATTTCCTCAAATAGCCATGTGCATAAAATTTGGGGGAAAAGGAAGAGAGGAAGCAATTACTGATTCATCCCTGTGATATTTGGCTATTTCCATGGAAGAAGGTTAAGGGTAGGGGAGTTTTTAAAATTTGACAACACATGTACAGATTGGAAAATGTTTGCTTTTTACTATTTAGGTTCACGATAAGCCAGAATGCCTACAGATACGTTAATCCAAGTTTGAGGAAATGGATTTTTTTTTTTCCCCACTGAAACAATAGCAATAAGGTTAAACATAATCCGTAGACAATTGCGTTTGTATTACTGTTCCCATTGATCAGTGTTCACATAGGCAAAAAAGAATAATTTATTACATGTGAAAAATAAAGCTCACTATTAATAATGTCCTTTGGACAGAAATGTAAAGTAACTGCACTGTTGGGTGATATTTGCCTTGATAGCGTCATACATCTTACTGTGTATTTAATTCTAATGTTGAACTTTTTATGTACCTGGCACTGTTCTGAGTGCTTTACAAATATTCATTCAACTTTAATTCATTTAATGGCTAATTACTCTAATTCAGTTAGAGCTTTTGGAAGAAAGTAATTGAGTGTATTATGTATCCCCCCCACCCACCCCATTTGTTTTGTTTGCATGGACCCTGACCTCACTGATTAGGAGTGGAGGACTTTAGTCTCAGGGCTCGCAATGAATCCTTGTCTTGTGGTAGTTCTGCTTCAATGTTTGTAACATGTGAAAGAGTCTGTCTTGAGATGGTGAGAGGCTTGCACTTAACTGGTTTCTGTGTTATATAATTATAATTGTATTCGTACATTGTAATTGTATAATTGTAAAACTTACATTTTTTGGAAATTACAGCCTTTAATAAATAAAACGTATACATGTCCTCTCTCTCTTTTGTTTAATTAGGCATATTTTCTATTTACATGCTAGAAAAGTTGTTAGAAATCATTTCACATTCATTCTTCTCTGTGTCCCTGCCCTTTCCAGCATGCTCGAAGACGACCTTCAGCTCAGTGACAGTGAGGACAGTGACGGTGAACAAGTAAGTGTTGCACAGCCTGTAATACCAGGAGTCCTTTTAAATCCATCTAACAGATCTGAGCTGCTTGTTCTAACCTGTTTTTTGTTCTTTTCCTGTTCCTTCTTCCCCTTATTGTGAATGCCTAGACCCCAGAGAAGCCTCCCTCCTCATCTGCACCTCCAAGGTACTGTGTGGGTTTCTCCCCATCTGTACAGAATGTTTGCAGTTTTTTACCAAATGGGAAAAATAAAGCCTTATTTAGTACTTCCACAGTTTTTTCATGGGAAGAAGCTGAAGGATCACAGTAAAAGGAAAGTACCTGTTTAATATTTTGGAAGCTTAAATCAGCCATAAGGAGGTTGTTAACCCTTTAGAAGCGAGAGCCCCACACTGATCTACATCATCAGTATAGATGTTAAAGATTTTTAAGAGTTTACAGGTTGGGCGTGCTAGCTCACGCCTGTAATCCCAGCACTTTGGGAGGCCGAGGTGGGCAGATCACTTGAGGTCAGGAGTTCGAGACCAGCCTGGACAACATGGTGAAACCCTGTCTCTACTAAAAATACAAAAATTAGCCAGGCATGGTGGCGTGTGCCTGTAGTCCCAGCTACTCAGGAGGTTGAGGCAGGAGAATCGCTTGAACCCAAGAGATGGAGGTTGCAGTGAGCTGAAGTCGCGCCACCGCACTCCAGCCTGGGTGACAGAGCGAGACTCTGTCTCAAAGAAAGGAGTTTACACACAAGCTTAAAATACAATTTATCATCAGTGTTAGGTAATCAATATTTGAAAAGTTAAACTGACAAGCCCAGTGTTTTAATGGAGGTAACAGATTTGCTGTTTTCAGTAAAGCTCAATTATTTCCAGAACTTCTTTTCCATTATGGTTGTTTTCTTAGTTACATGAATTTTCATACTGTTTCAGCTGCTTTTCAAAATGACCAGCAGTACATTTCAGTGTGATGGGAAATGGAACAAGCCAGCCATACTTGAGGAAATGTGATGATTTAATTTTTGAATATATGAACTATTTGAACTACTTTTATAATATTTTCCTCTGATATGCCAGATACCTGTCTTTTATGGACAAAGTTTACTCCCTTGAGATGTGCTCATCCACTCAGAGACGAGATTAGTGATAAAATCTTGTCCATTATGCAGGGGATGTTACAGTTAATGTGGAGGAAGCCCATGTAATTATGTGCACTCTTACAGATTCATAAGGTTTGCTTGATTATGTCTTATTTTGTTCAGTAATTTCTGGTGGGTTATGATGACTCATAAAACATGACAAGGTAGCCTAACTTCTAAAAGTGAAGGAAAAGGAAAAAGAAGAGACCAAGCAGGGGTACAGATTTGAGGCAGGAGTAACATTGAGAGTGTAGCCCCTTTTGCTCATCACTGGCTCATGCTCTTCAGCTGCCAGTGGAGATAGGGCCACAGACTGGGTACAGCATTTCTGTGAGGAAATTATATAGTGGTATCGTGTGTGCTTTAAAATTACTTCAACTAGTGATTTTGTTATTGTTTAATACTTTTTATTCTAGTATGTTATTTACGAATCTATTTTGAAAACATTTTAGGTGGATTTGGAATCTGTCCAGATTTTAGTTAATGACTTATTGCTTTAATTAATACCATCTAGGGTGAAGCTTTAAGATTATATATGCTTTGAAATTCTATGTGTGTCTAGCATTGTGATCAATGTGTTTTCTCACTAACTTAGATTTATTGCCCCATTCTTAAAACTTGGAGTAGATAATCTCTCCTTTGGCTGATATTTGGGGATGATCCCTAAATCACTTTTGTAGTTCTGCCAGGAAGTGTGAATGGTTGTTTACTTTTGAGTTCATCTTGCAAAGGAACACCATTTATATTTAGTGGTCTTTGGCTACCACCCAGTTCTTGTATAGAGAATATAGGGAGATTTTAACTTACTGGCTTTTCTTATAGAAATTAATTGGATTTGGTTATGTGTAGCAGAGACCAGCAAACTTAAAGGATCAGATAGTAAATATTTTAGGCTTTGTGGGCCGTATATGTCTCTGTTGCAACTGTTCAAATCTGCCATTGCAGCGTAAAAGCAGACATAGTACATTAAAGAAATGGGTATGGGTGTCTTCCAATAAGACTTTATTTAGAAAAGCAGGCAGCCAGCCTAGGCTATGGTTTACCAACCCTTCATATGAAGCACCCAGCATCTAACTTAAATTTTGGATCGCTTGAAATATTCTTCAGGAGTAAAATTTCACAGGCTTGTCTTTTATGCATTTATCTGGTGAACAGTTTTCAGAGGTTTTTGCTTTTCTATTAAACTACTTTGGGCCTCTCTCAGTTGGATGATGTGATAGTTTAGCAGTGTATCTAATACCAAGACCCCTCCTTTTGAGTAGCAGAAAAATGGGCAAGGGAGAAGGAAGAAATCCACCTTGCATCGTGCCTTCTAATTTTATCTTTTGGTTGCTTTGCAGTGCTCCACAGTCCCTTCCAGAACCGGTGGCATCAGCACATTCCAGCAGTGCAGAGTCAGAAAGCACCAGTGACTCAGACAGTTCCTCAGACTCGGAGAGCGAGAGCAGTTCAAGTGACAGCGAAGAAAATGAGCCCCTAGAAACCCCGGCTCCGGAGGTACCGTGTCCCCCCTCGAGATGGCCACCTTAAATGGCAGCATCCTGCCCTTTGAAGCTAGAGTCTGTGCTGTGGGCCAGGACTGACCATGAGACTGAGTCGTTCTGTGCCATGGGGCAGTGCTCTCCTGCTCCTGCGCTGTCTAGAGCCATCTGTTTCTATTTATTTGCTTCTTACCAAATATTTAGTAAAGGAGAGTTGGAAGAGAGGTCTTCTCCCCCCTGTTGAAAATGATAGGCCTTCTCTGGCATTGCTAGTGGTGTTTTGAAGATCAACTCATTAAGACTGTTTGCACACCATTTTCTTTTCCCTTCTTTTAAAAAGAAAAGTTGGTTTCAGTAGGCTGCTATTTTAATATTAATGAGAATTCTTTTTGAAATTTTAGAAATGCATGAATTAAGGAAAGCAAAAGGAGACCGCCTGATTTAGCAAAGGGCAGGAATGTGAACTAGAAATAAGTCATCAGGAGTTCTATTTTCGAATCACTAAAAGCCATGCGTTAAATTGATGGCAAAGTGATTTTGTCAGGGTTCTGTTTCTTGCTCCCTTCTGCCCCATGTAAAACAGGGATGATGGTGTTTGCTTGTTACCCACCCTCAGGAGAATATTGTAAAGATAAACTGATAAGACTGAAAATCTTAAGCACTAAATAAATATAGAGGGTTTATGCTATTTACTGGATTGTGGAGCCCAAGAAATTGTTAGTAACATCTAACAGGGTTGCCAGATAACCTCAAAATTTGGGTAGCATTGTAAAAATTATGGTGGGGAAAGAATTTAATGAAAAGGGAAGGCATTCTTTTCTTTTTGGTGAATGAGACCAGCCCACATCGAGAAAATTATTCCAGATATTTAATATGGAAATGCCAGGAAATGAAGCTTTCTAATTAGGAAAGCATTAAAAAGCCTTCTGTATTTGTCTCTGTTTAGAAAGCAAAGCAGTTCCAGTGGGGCATTAACTGAATACATCTGGAGCTGATATAGGGAGATTTAAGGGTCTTGTCTGAGGGTGAGGGAGGCTGAGAAAATAACTGGCTGTCATTTTCTGTTAGATGCGAATCTATGTCTGGCGCAGAAAATAAGAGTTTGATATGTTTTGGAGTGGACAGACATGCATCAGTATTAACTGCACTTGAAGTGCCTTTCAGATTTAGAAACTACACTGTGTGTTTCTGGGGCTCTTTGTTTCCTTATATGATACTAATTGCTATTGAAATAATTTTTCTTTGCCTCAGGGAAAAGGATACTGAATATGCTGTGCAGACAAATTGTGCGATGTTCACTGTTAACGTTTATAAGATCTTTGCTTTGTGTTTCACCTTATTCTTAAGAAAAATCTTCATGCTAGTTAGATTACTGACATCAAAAAGATAATTAAATAACATTTAATTAAAATAAAATGGAAATGGTACAGATTTGGCTGAATAATTGAAACTTGATAGAAAGTCTGGTATTTGTAGTAATGAGACATAGATATATTTTATTGCTTGAGAAGTTACTGGAATAGAGTGAAACCTCTTAGGTGTAAAATAAATGGTCCCCTCCTGCCTTATCTTTTAAAATCACTTTACTAAAAAGGGCTAGTATTGGTATGTATTGCAGATCCGTGGACAGTACGTGTTATGTACTGAGGCTCATCCTCCTGGGAATATTTTATCTTTGTTTAGATTTTAAATTTTGAATTTTTCCTAAAGTATTTAACTACATGTCTTTCCTTTTACAGTAAATACCTGCATTATTATAAATCTCTGGTGTTATTTGGGAGTAACACAAATTCCATAATAGGCTGTACATACAGATACTAATGAGAATTCTTTTTCATTAATATTCCATAATCAGTACTGTACATTATGCAGTTTTCAGTTTCTCACTCTTTTATGTCTTTTAATTTTTTGGGTATGTAGTAGGTGTATATATGGGTGCGTGAGATATTTTGATACAGCCATATAATACATAATAATCACATCAGAGTAAGTGGGGTACCCATCACCTCAAGCATTTAAAAAACATTTTGCACTCATATTCCCTGTAGCTATGTAGTGTTACTAAAAGAATAAATCTATATTGTGCATAGCTCAGAACTTCTTAATTCAAAATCATAATTCATTCTAAAGTATACTAACTTTTGCCAATTTATTAAAACACCTAATAAAAAATAATTATATCCTTTTTTTCCTACTTCCAATTTGCAGTATTTGGGTTGCACCGGCACTGGGAGAGCAGATTGGGGGTGGGGTGAGGAGAGGCGGAGAAAGAAATGAAAGTCCAGACCTTGATCCTCTAAACAAAGATAAAATGTTCCCAGGATATTTGAAAGTCTAAAACCTTGGCACTTTTATCTACTTAAACTTTATTTTTAAAAATGTTTTATTTTCATTTTTATTTATTTATTTTTATTGAGACAGAGTCTCACTCTGTCGCCCAGGCTGGAGTGCAGTGGTGTGATCTTGGCTCACTGCAAGCTCCGCCTCCTGGGTTCAAGTAATTCTCCTGCCTCAGGCTCCTGAGTAGCTGGGACTACAGGTACGTGCCACCACGTCTGGCTAATTTTTGTATTTTTAGTAGAGATGGGGTCTCACCATGTTGGCCAGGCTGGTCTCGAACTCCTGACCTCAAGTGATCCACCCACCTCAGCCTCCCAAAGTGCTGGGATTACAGGCGTGAGCCACAGCGCCCAGCCTAAAAAATATTTTAAATCAATCCCTTATGAAAACATTTTTTCCATCTCAATACCCAAATAATATATCAAAGAAATTGTATCCATTTCACAACTTAATATTGGGTATACAGGATTGCCCCTACCTCTTCCCCTTGTCTGGCACAACTACTCAATTTTACCCTCAAATTGGGACATAGGCCTTCCTTCAGAACGTTTTAGGACTGTAATGGAAGAATATATTTTATTTCTGTAACCAGGACATTCTTAGGGACTACTAAATGTATCTCAGTACTATACTGTTCTGAGGGTTGGGGGGAAACCAGATGTTATTTATACCAGGAATGACTTCCCTTTTGGGTTCACACTTAAATTGTCTTCTAAAGAGCATGCCAGGGATTGGGGTGCAGTTGTAAGTATAGCCAGCGGGTGAGGTATGTCCATACCTTTCCTGAGGAAGGGTGTGAAGGCTTCGTGCCTGTTGTGATTGGCAAGTGATGTCTCTCACTACCTTGTCCCATCAGTTAACCGTTTATGTAACCACACCCTGAAGTCGCTGCAGGAAATCATGTTTGACAAGTGGGCATTGTGTGCTAATCTTCTCTCTACTCTTAACCATTCTGCCTTCTTAGAATGTTGCATACAGATTTAGATGTGACAAAATGCCTGCCACTTAGTAGTAGTTTCCTTCTTCCCTCCCTCTCTGCCCTTAAATTCAGATGACAGCATGGGTATACAGTTAACATAAGCGAAGGAAGCCATCAGGAAGATAATGTTATCATAAGCAGCAGTATGAGGTAAACAGAAAGAAAAAAGGAATTATGCAGTCATCTTACTGTCCAAAGAATGTTCTTGCCTGGTTTTTTAAGTTTCTTAGTTCCGTTCCATTAGTCACACTAAACCCGAACCGTCTACCTGATCATTTTATTACCTAACCTTTTCCTGGCCAAAAAGCCTTTATGTCATAGCCACATATTTTGCATCATTAGATTTCCATGTTTTATGAAGTAGAATTATTTGGGATGTTCCACTCGGAAAAATTGTCAGCAGTCTTTCTTCCCCTTAAAACTTTTCCACCTACTGGAGTGTTCTCCTTATCTATAATCTAAGCAAATAAATCTGAAGTGGGATGTCTTTCAGCTAATTTTCTGATGCGTTATGTATATGACTGACTTCTACAAACCACCTCCCAGAGTGGATCTTTAAAGAAATTAGTATTTTTCTTAAGATAAGGACGTAAGGACAGCGATGTGTTCTCTTTAAAATAAATGTAACTATCACTCACTCTGTTAGACACTAATGTTTTTCTATATGATATGAAATTCATGGGTATAGTAATCCACCTAGCGGAATACTCATATATCTCATGCACCCACTATGTGCAAGATAGAGTAGTGGAACTTGGAGACACAAGAGTCTCTGTCATTCTTTTAATAAGGTGTGATAGCTGAGCTGGAGAGACGTGGTGGGATGCAACAGCAGTTAATTTATCGACAAAGGTTGAACTAACAGTTAAGATAACAAGCCAGGAACCTCTGTTTTTATGCCACGCAATTGTACATTCTCATTGCCCCTGACTGTATGCCTCCCTTTGTATCTTAGAAGCATAGGTGCTATTTCAGACCAGGTTGCTTGTAATGAGAGATTTGATGTATGACTTGTTTTTTTTTTGTTTTTTTTTTGTTTTTTTTTTTTTGGGACCGAGGTGTCACTCTATTACCCAAGTTGGAGTGCACATGGCTCACTGCGGTCTCAAACTCCTGGGCTCGAGCAATCCCCACCTTAGACTTCTGAGTAGCTGGGACCACAGGCATGTGCCACCTCTCCTGGCTAATTTTTTACTTTTTTGTATCAATGAGGTATTGCTATGTTGCCCAGGCTGGACTTGAACTCCTGGGCTTAAAGAATTGTCCTGTGTTGGCCTTCCAAAGCTGAGATTATAGGCGTGAACCACCGTGTTGGTCCAGTGTTTGACTTTTCAAGAGTTCACATGGGATTAAATGCTTGGCTAATGTGACCCAGCTGACTTCTTATCAAGGTGTAAAAATTGCAAATCAGTATATACTATATGTGATGTGATAACTTTGTCACATATAAATGTTTACTACATAATGTTTTTAAGTAAAAGAGAGAAATGGGCCTGTTACTCTAGTGCTTTGGAAGACTGAGGCAGGAAGATCACTGGCGGCCAGAAGTTTGAGGCTGCAGTGAGCTATTATCATGCTACTGCACTCCAGCCTGGGCAGCAGAGTGAGACCCTATCACATACAAAAAAGAGAAATCTCTTCTTGAATAAAAGTCATCTTTAGTTGAAAAATATGTCAAAACAAGGATAAAATGTGAGCCCACTAAAACTTAGTTTATTCATTAGCTGCCTTCTGCAGATACTTGATGAAATGATTTTTTACTCATTTCCTCCTGTTATTCCTTAATAGAGTAGTTCACATACCAAAATGTGTCAATTCTGTTTAAATTATACTGTAATTACCATTAGATATATTATAAAGATTTCTCAGCAGTTGGCAGTTGCCTGTTGGTTAATACTTGCTATTACCAAATTTCTAAATCCCACAAAAAAGTGAAGGTTGCTTTAAGAGTTAATTGTTATAGATCTTATAACTTGAGGAGGATGACCGGAACCTAAATTCTGGGTTTGGAGGGATTCGCTCCTCTGCAGGACAGTATTGTATAAGTGGGTGACTAACACAAAAGAATGATTTGTCATCATCAGTCAGTTAACACTTTTCTTTCTTTCCTTATTTTTAGCCTGAGCCTCCAACAACAAACAAATGGCAGCTGGACAACTGGCTGACCAAAGTCAGCCAGCCCGCTGCACCACCAGAGGGTCCCGGCAGCACAGAGCCCCCACGGCGGCGCCCAGAGAGTAAGGGCAGCAGCGACGGTGCCACGAGTCAGGAGCGTTCTGAATCCAAAGATCCTCCCCCGAAAAGCTCCAGCAAAGCCCCCCGGGCCCCACCCGAAGCCCCCCACCCCGGAAAGAGGAGCTGTCAGAAGTCCCCGGCACAGCAGGAACCCCCACAGAGGCAAACTGTTGGAACCAAACAACCCAAAAAACCTGTCAAGGCCTCTGCCCGGGCGGATTCACGGGCCAGCCTGCAGGTGGAAAGGGAGGCGGGACTTCTTCCCTACGGCTCCAGAGACCAGACTTCCAAAGACAAGCCCAAGGTGAAGACGAAAGGACGGCCCCGGACCGCAGCAAGCAAAGAGCCCAAGCCAGCAGTGCCCCCCTCCAGTGAGAAGAAGAAGCACAAGAGCTCCCTCCCTGCCCCCTCTAAGGCTCCCTCAGGCCCGGAACCCACGAAGGACAATGTGGGGGACAGGAGCCCTGAGCACTTTGCTCTTGTTCCCCTGACTCAGAGCCAGGGCCCGCTCCACAGTGGCGGCGGCAGCAGGACTAGTGGCTGCCGCCAAGCCGTGGTGGTCCAGGAGGACAGCCGCAAAGACAGACTCCCATTGCCTTTGAGAGACACCAAGCTGCTCTCACCGCTCAGGGACACTCCTCCCCCACAAAGCTTGATGGTGAAGATCACCCTAGACCTGCTCTCTCGGATACCCCAGCCTCCCGGAAAGGGGAGCCGCCAGAGGAAAGCAGAAGATAAACAGCCGCCTGCAGGGAAGAAGCACAGTTCTGAGAAGAGGAGCTCAGACAGCTCAAGCAAGTTGGCCAAAAAGAGAAAGGTGAGTTCTGGGGAGACTGCCTTGACTCCAGTGTGGACCATCCTTGCTGTTGGCCTGATGGTATCTTTGATCGACCTTTGATTTAGGCCCAGTTGAGTTGTCTCACAAGTCTTTGCTTTGATTCGCTGTAGCCTTTGCGCCTTCTACTAGCGTTAGCTGTCTGGACTTTGCTTCTCATTCTGCATATGGGCGTTAACACGTGTTGTGTCCCTCCATCGGTCTTGCTAGTTTAAAAAAGGCGAGGCAGTCATTAAAAACGATAGCTTCTTTTAGGATAATGTAGCATCTAGGGCTGCCCCCACCCCACCTCTTTTTTTTTTTTTTTTTTTTTTTAAGGCAAGGTCTTGCTCTGTCGCCCAGGCTGGAGTGGTGTGATCTTGGCTCACTTCAGCCTCTACCTCTGGGGTGGAATGATCCTCCTACCTAAGCCTCCTGAGTAGCTGGGACCACAGGTGTGTGCCACCACGCCCGGCTAATTTTTGTATTTTTTTGTAGAGGTGGGGTTTCACCATGTTGGCCAGGCTGCTCTTGAACTCCTGAGCTCAAGTTATCCACCTGCCTCTGCCCAAGTGATGGGACTACAGGTGTGAGACACGATGCCCAGCCTCATTTTCGTTTATTCTTATAACTGGCATTTACCACCTGGCCCATTAGGTTTTGCCCATTAGGTTAGAAATTGAGATATTATATTAATTGAAATGTTAATTCATATTCTGAATTATTAAAAGAACTGCTCTGTACAAATTTTACTCTTGTAGTAGGATCTTTTATACCAATATCACATCCATATTTTAACACATGACCATACAACACCTCATTACAGTTACTAACATATGGTTAGTGTCTCCTTGAGTAATATAGGCTGATAATGGCACATTGCAAAGTGTTGACCACATCATTTTATTTATTATAATTTTGGAAGATTCTTTTGGATACAGAATGGACAGAGTAAAAAAAAAATTGCTGCATTATTTAAGATTGTCTGTTACTTGAACATGCTGCTATTTTAGACAGTCTCCTTTTATTTTGAATCATTGAGCTCTTGTTCTATTTGTTGCTTTTTCATGATGATGAAAGATTAGTGAGCTTTTCTCCAATAGCATTCCCAAGCCAACTTGCCCAAGAATCAGAGACAAAGACACAAGAAGGGCCAACTCTCTCCTGCTGAGAAGGAAATAAAATTTTTAACACTCTTGTAAGTACATGAAAAGCTTCTTACTCAGCTGTGGAAGTTGAGCTAAGAATAACAAAGGGAAAAAAGATTGTGAAGCCTGCTGTCATGTCTGAGATTTGACTGATTAATCCACTGGGTTAAAAATATAACCCGACTTTACCAAATAGTAAAGGGCGACTGCTTTCTTCAGAACCTCCTCGCAGCAGACTAGAGGATGTGTATTGCCACCACATTTGCAGCAGGCAAGTTGAGTGGGATGGTATCCGTGCTAATGAGTGCTCTGTCTCAGCTAGAAGAGGGCATATTTTCATGCCAGAAACTTCTTTAAACTTTTTATATGGGATGGATTGGGGTGTGTATGTGTGTGTGTGTGAGAGAGTGAGTGAAAGGTACAAAACTTTATGGAGAAAATTGTGATGGACCTGGTTAGGAAAAAGATACCTGCATCTGATAACACCTGAGAAAACTTCAGGAACACACTCATGTAGCTCCCTGTCCTGGTAAATCTCTCACCTGTCTCCCAGCTGCTGTGGTCTTGTGTGGTCTCCAGTGCTGGCCGTCTGCATTAGCTGGGGTGGGGACAGGTATTCACTTCTGAAAGGATTACTTACCGGGTGGAAATGTTAGAACCTGGAGGATCCCCCAGAGAGCTCAGTCTAGTTCATACCCCAGTGCAAATCTAGAAGTGTTGCTTGAGGCCCTAGAAAGGGAAGCTTCCAGCTCTCACTGTTGACTGTGGGAACTGTGCCCTCTAAAAGCCGTTCCCAGGTTTTGGCTGAGCACCTCTTGGGCAGCTCATTTATCTTTCTGTTTAGAGCATGAAGAAATAGTGATCCCTTCATCTTAATCAAGTGCATGATTTCTTCAAAAGGCTGTCGAGCTGCTGAGAGATCTGACCTGGGAAACAGTCGGCCTCTTTGGTACTGTCAGGATTGATGTCTGACCCACTGGTTCCAAACTCCGGCTACACATTACAGTCACCTGGGAGCCTTTAGCACTGATGACGGGAATCCCCAACCCCCACTGGTATTTTAAAAAATTCCTCTGGTAATCCTAGTGCCTATCAGGGCTGGGAACCACTGAAGCAGAGCCGTACTACAGGGCCCAAGAGCATACAAAGCTAGTTATTTGGATCCAAAATTGGTCAAGTGTGCAGTATTTAGACATCATGATCTAGGCAAACAGAATTCCTGGCCTGAAAATATGTCACTAGTTACAAACATTAGAAGCTTTCAGGTAAATAAATATAAAGAAACAGTCAACTGTATTCTTACTTCTTCATCAGAGAATCGTGTGTCGTTTGGTTTAACTTCCTGCTGGATTCCAGGTGGGAGATGAGCATATTAATCTCATTATTTATTGTAGAGGACAGGTTGTCCCCCCTTCCTCATTAGTGCCCTGACTGCTTGTTCGGGGTTCTCTGCCCCAGGCCCTCTGACTGGCACGGTTGCTCCAGCAGGCACCAGTGTGTGGGCCTGCTCTCCATGGCAGAGAAAGGGCTGTCAAGTTTGGGTACTGCTAACATTTGGATAATGAGGATATTTTTCATTTTCTTCATTTTAAATGTGAACATTAGAAAAAGCTCTGTGAGCATATAGTCAGAGCAATAGAAGAACATGCTTGATCCCTCACATTAGTGGAATTTAGTGTTTTTATTTAAAGGCCTGTTAGAGTCTGTCCCTCTCTTGGCACAAAGTTTAGCAAATATTTTCTTTCAGAATATTTACAGATTCTTGAATCCACTTCAGACTTAAAAGTGTATGAAGATAATCATAAAGAGTTAATGGTGGCTAACATCTGTGATGAAGTCGTTAGACATGGCGCCTATAGAAATGCACACACATTTTTTTTTACTACTCTGCAGCCGTGGGTAAGGAACAATGCATGAGGAAAAGTAGAGAAAACTGTGAGGGTAAATATGCATGACCTCATGTTGTGTTCTTTACATAAACTACTGAATTTCATCAGTCTGACTGCAGTTTAGATTTTCTAATACCAACTTATGTTTTCTTTTAAAAAATTTTTATTTTTAGCTTAGAGACTATTCTGTTAATTCATCTACTTATTTTTTAGAGACAGGGTCTCACTCTGTTGCCCAGGATGGAATGCAGTGGCATAGCTCACCAACCTCAAACTCCTGGGCTCAGGTGACCCTCCTGCCTCAGCCTCCTTAGTAGCGTGGACTACAGGCACATGCCACTGTACCCAGCTAATTTCTTTTTATTTTTTGTAGAGATGGGGTTTCACTTTGTTGCCCAGGCTGGTCTTGAACTCGGGACCTCCAGCAACCCTACCTCTGCCTCCCAAAGCAGTGGAGGTACTGGTTGAGGGCAGTTGTCTGGCTCATTGGTGTTTTGAACAAAGAATTGGACAAAATGCACACAAAACCAAGGCAGTGAAAACAGATTTATTTTAAATGAAAGTATGCTCCGCAGGGTGGGAGCTGGCTGGAGCAAGAGGCTTGGGAACACTGGTTCTTCTGGGGTTTGTATGCCCTCTAGAGGTTTCCCATTGGTTCACTGTAGTGGCCCACGACTGTTCTGATTGATTGTAGGGGGGACCAATCAGAGTTACTTTCATTTTCCAGCTACCACACAGAAAAAGGAGGGGTTGAAAAGGGAGTAGCCTCTGATATCCAGTCAGTGTAGGTGGGCCTAAGGTTCCCTGCCTTCAGACCCTGTTCTCCTGCCTCACTGGGGTTACAGGCGTGAGCCACCATGCCTGGCCTATATTTTCTTCTTTAGAATTCTTAAACCAAGCTTAGTTTTTTCCAGATTTGGAAGAAAAGTTGAACTCAAGAACTACAATATATATATACAGTAATATGCAACCAGGCCAGTGCAATTGGGAGCCTTCTAAAAATGTACCTAGCTGGGCACAGTGGCTCACATTTGTAATCCCAGCCCTTTGAGAGGCTGAGGCGGGTGGATTGCTTAAGCCCAGGAGTTCAAGACCAGCCTGGGCAACTCTGTGAGACCCCGTCTCTGGGGGAAATTTTTTTTTTTTTTTTTTTTTTTAATTAGCCAGGCGCAATGGTGCGTGCCTGAGGTCCCAGCTACTCGGGAAGCTGTGGTGGGAGGATCACTTGAGTCCAGGAGTTAAAGGTTGCAGTGAGCTGTAATTGAGTCACTGCACTCCAGTATGGGCAACAGAGTAAGACCCTGTCTCTAAAAAAAGTAAAATAAACACGTAACGTGCATAGAGCTACATGTGTGAGCCTTGCATTGTTCTAGGAGCTCATGGAGATAATTCCTCACTTCATTCAGTCATCTTATAGATTCCTTTCAAATGAAGGATAGTCTGTCTTAATTATCATTTAGATGAATAACTGAATAAGGAGGTGCATTCATTCAAGTCTTTCTTTTCCTTTTTCTAAATAATTGCTTTGCCAACCAAGACGCTTTAACTTTTTTGGGAAAGACATTCCAGTGCTATCGTGTATGTGTTTTGAGGAGTGAGGAAGGGAAGTTATGATGTGTAAGAGGAAAATGCAGCTTTATTGCAGGGAATGATTGGTTCAGTCCTTCCCTTGCATCCAAGATCCGACTGTCTTTTCTTGGTTTATTTCTCCAGATCAGCACCCCTGGTTATCTTTCAAAGTGAAAGCTCATCCCTTCTGCTTGACTAAGGCCACTTACATCTAAATTTCTCCATGCCTGTTAGTTACCCTGAGGAGAGCACCACAGCCATATGCATGTGATAGCTTAGGCTGTTCTGAATCAACCGTTCCCTCACCAAAGAGAAAAGTGGATGAATTTCCCTTTTCTGTAGCACTCATCCCAGTGAACACAACCTGTTTGCACAGCAAGTCCCTGGGCCTGATCTTGGTGCAAACTTAAATTGATGTCCCTTGTGTCTTTTTTGTATTGAATCTCCTTCCGAGGCGAATCACAGGGAAGTCCCTGAATTTCCCCCAAAGACTGCTTCTCCAGTTTTCTGTGTTCCATGTGCTACCAAGCTCATTTGCTTCCCTTTAGAAGAAGATAATAGAGCCTTAGAATTTAAGTGTGGAAAGAACCTTAGTGGTCCCTTGATCAGCTGCCACCTTTTATAGATGAGATCCAGAAAGGCACTAACATGGCTTGGCTGCTGAGTAAAAATAGATCTGCAGCTCAGGCATGCTGTCTCCTCCCAGTGCGGTGATCTTTCCTCTTTTTCACACGTGTTTCTGCGTACAAGTGTCTGTCGGGAGGATTCTCAAGAGGCGCACAAGGTCGGCGTACTGGCTCTGACGCCGGTGAATAAGGCGGCTACCACGTCAGCCCTGGCTTGGTTCCTCCACGGCCCCCACCGTTGCCACTCAGTACCACACACATTCCTACTCCACTTTAGCTCCTCCTGCAGATGCCCCCATCTTCCTCCACAGCCAAGCTCCTGGTTAACTACATCTTTCCATCTGCTGGAATCTCTGTGGCCCCAAATAAGTGTCAGTTCTGGAAAAAGCCACCTTTTCCCTGCTTCCTCCAAGTGTCTGCTGGGTGAGCCAGCTGCAGGGCAGCGCAGCCCGCCGAGAGGCTTTCCCTGACGGAAACTGACTCGGCCCCTTGCAAGCCCATGTCTTCCTTTTATGGCCTTCACTCTTGCCCTGTGCTCCACTGTGGGTGGAGTAGCATCTGGCAGACGATCAGGGCTGCCTGACCCAACAGGTTAAGAAAAGCAAACAAGTCTGTGAGGACCAATTTGTCAGCCGGCAGCCTCCCTTTGTGGAAGGTGAGGCACCGTCCTTGAGACACTTAACCTAGTAGAAAAAGAATTTCTGAAACCCATACCTTAAGCCAGATTCCCTGAAGTGGGGGTGACCTGGGGGATAAACCACAGGGCAAAGGGACTTCTTTTTCCTCCTGAAGAGAGAGTATCACTCTCATCTGAATGGCTTCTTGACCCAGAAAAATCTAAAGAACACTGTGCCTCCTGTTTTTTGGCAGGTCTTGTTCTTGGAATTTTGGTCTGCATTTCCGCTCACCCAGTATTGCATGGCTCCCAGGTTAATGACCCTTTCCTACATCCATCCACTTAAAGTTGTAGTGCAGTCCTGCATCCAGTGACCTCAGCTGTGTCCCTGAGCTATTAAGCTGAATTTCTGTGCCACTGACAAATACCGAGTGCCTACTCTGGGGAAGCCTCTGTGACTGTTCCAGAGAGAAGATGACAAAGTTCCAAGTGCATAGTGTACAAAAAAATACTAACCTCATGCCCGCTGGCTTGATTTCAACAGTTAAGCAAAATCAACAGAAGGGGATTTTTGCTTTAAAGTTTGATGGCTTGCTTTCTACCAGCTTATAGAATAGTATCTGCTTCTAGGTTGCTAAATATCAATATAAAGCATATTATTCCAGTAAGTGCCAATGCAGTTGTTAGATGCTGGCGCTGAAGTTAGTGCTCGCTGGTTTCTCTCTTGTTGGCTGTCTACTTGAGTCACCGATTGGCACAGCCAGAGCTATAACCAGTCTGTGAGGATTGATTTGCCCTGACTTGTATCTTCATATGTGGTTTATAAGGTCTGCCAGATTGGCCTATAGTTACAACCAGCATGTCCTAAGCAAAATGAAACTATACGAACAAAAATCAGCTCTCATTCCACTGCTAGACTTTGGTGTTTTCTTTAAGAAGTAGCCTTGTTAATGCTTAGTTTTGCCTTGGGGGCCTTAATGTGTCATTAACTGCCTGGAAATACCTTTCATTGAAGACAGTATATTTTACTACCTCATGTTCAATTTAGTATCCATCTGTATATTTTAGCAAATTTTGACTTTTCAAAGACAAAGTTTCCGTCTTGTAATGTTTCTTGGGCCGGCTATACTTCCTTTCATCTAAAACTCAATACAGTTCACTGGGCCCTTTGGTAACAGGGTAACCTGGGCATAATTAAGTGCTTGATTGACAGAGGAGTTACCAGTACCAGACGTCAGGTTCTATTTTAACCCCATCATTTCCAATTGATTCTTTTTCTCTCCACCATTATTCACTGTCTCTCAAGCGTTGCCACTGTGAGTTGTTGAACGGAGGTTTGTATGCTGCACAGAGCCCTGTCGCAGTGCCCCAGCAAGCTTCTTGTGGCGTGTGGCAGCACCTTTAACCTCTAAATTGTACTCCAGGATCTGCTATAAGTCCATGCTTGCAGGAGAAACAGCTGTGTAGAGTTTCCTATTGCATTTCATTTGTGGGTTTAGAACTTGGTTGCTCATTTCATGTATTATCTCCTTTTTCAGTCCTTCAAGGTACATTTTTCCAACTTCTCTAATGAATGATTACATTTCTGAGTAGCTGATCTGTTTTTATCTTATCTAAGCAGTATATTTATAATTCCTTCTTTGCATTGGCTAATCTGATTAGTAGTTCAGAATTAGTAGTTCAGAACCCAATTTGCAGATTATCTATAGCAAACTCTGAAGAACTGTGCTGTCAAGTAGACATACAGTATAAGCCACATATGTAATTTAAACTTTTCTAATACCACATTAAAAACTGTAAAAAGGGGAGGAAATGGAAAATTAGTAAAAAAAAAAAAAAAAAATTTCTTTTTGAGACAGAGTCTCATTCTGATGCCCAGGCTGGAGTGTAGTGGTGCAATCTCAGCTCACTGCAACCTCCACCTCCTGGGTTCTAGTGATTCTTGTGCCTCAGCTTCCTGAGTACCTGGAACTACAGGCGCCCACTACCACACTCAGCTAATTTTTGTATTTTTAGTAGAGATGGAGTTTCACCATGTTGGCCAGACTGGTCTTGAACTCCTGAGCTCAAGTCATCCATCCACCTTGGCCTCCCAAAGTGCTGGGATTACAGGCATGAGCCACCACGCCCAACCTAACATTTTAATAATTATATCTAATCCAGTATACCTAAAAGATTATTCAACTCCCAAAATATGTATGTCTGTTATATATCAATAAACAAATCACTTAACATAAAAATATTACATTCCCCTTTTTGTACTAGGTCTTTATTTCAGATTAACACCATTCAAGTTCAGGTGCTCCCTAGATCTAGCTGTGGCTGCCAGATGGTAGCGTGCAGGACAGTGAGAACTGATAGCCTTCCGAGGATACAAGCCTTCACTTGGCCTTAATTTCTCTCTTCCTCCTGTATTTTCCCTTCTTAACGTTTTTACTTGTGCACATACTGTAAGATTAAAAACAGGTATCTTTGTAAGCTACTCTCAAGCCGTTTTGAAACAAGGCACTGCATAAATGAATAAAAGTGTTTTTTCCAAAGGAGTCTCTGAAGGGCTGGATGGATGTGCAAATGCGGGCACACTGATTTGTAGGATGCCAGGAGAAGGGAATTTTTTTTTTTTTTTTTCTGTGTTCTATTATTTTGTATGGAGCCAGACTGCTTATTGGTGTCTGGGCAGATTTTGAGCCTACACATCTTAAATTATTCATTTTTCTTAAACTCAGGAGGAGAGGAAGACACAGTGGTGAAAATTGGGGCCTCCCGCAGTTAATTTGAAGAATTTTTTTTTTTAAGAGAGGATTTCAGGTTTGTTAGGGATTGTCCTAAATTGACTGGCGTCCCAGATTTCTAACTTGGTGACCTGACACTTGGGAGGTTTGGTTCTAAATGCACGTGAGAATTAACTGAAGGGCCTCACCCGTCACTTACCTGCCACCTGCTAGACAGTGTGTGGGCTTCCACCTGAACCCAGAGCCGTGGGAAGGAGGCTGGCAGGAAGTCTGCACATCAGACTCCTTAGATAGCTGGTGTATGTGCTAACAAGTGAGGCACGAGAATACCACAGAGACTTTCATCATGAAGAATTCTGTGTTGTTTTAATGATTAAATGTATTTAGCGCTTTAGTTGGTATAAATGGATGCTTTGGAGGTACTTAAATTCTTTTTTCTTTTTTTTTTAAAACCCTACTTTCAAGGGAACAAGTTAGAGATACTTAAATTCAGTAGTCACAGATTCCCTTTTCCTTACTTCCACTAAAATATTTACAGTCTTTTCACGTTTTTTTTTTTTTGGAAAATAGAAACATGTTTCTATATATGGAGAGATAAAAAGTATTAAAAAAATTGTATCAGTGGAGGGGAAAAAAAATGTTAGCTAGAATCCCAGAGCAACTATTTCTATTGTTGTTGTGTATCTTTGTGGTCCTTTCTATAAAATACGCAGGGGATTTTGTAGACGGTTTCCTTTCAACATTATACTTATTTTTCAGTAGAAAATAAAGTAAGCTTTAAGTAGTCCATTTTGAATTTTATACAAACAATAAACTAGTGGATGTAAGTGGATGGTTCTTTTGAAAGAAGTTGGAGGAAACCTCATAAAAAATCATCTCTGTATTATTTGATGTAAATATGCATGTTTCATGGATTCTTTTCTATTTAGAAAAACATCAGTGGTCTATTGAAGTCTACTTGCCTGGATTGTCTGTTACTGTAGACATCTTCCTTTTCCTGCATGGGAGGAGTGGTTTTTCTTTATGCAAAAAAATCTGTCTCAATAGAAATCATGTCAGATCTACATTGTCCCCTGCCCACTCCCCATCACACTCACACACACACAGACACACATGGTAAGTACTAATAGGGTTGCTGTGCGTACAGAAATGTCTCCAAAGGTTAATTTACCCTCTTTGCCTTTTCTATCTTTTCTTTTCTGTTTTGTCTGTACTATTATGTTCGCAATAATTTGCTTTGCTGATTATACTGTAATAACAGGGTGAAGCAGAAAGAGACTGTGATAACAAGAAAATCAGACTGGAGAAGGAAATCAAATCACAGTCGTCTTCATCTTCATCTTCATCCTCCCACAAAGAATCTTCTAAAGCAAAGTGAGTATAGAGATTAGCAGCCACCTCATCTCTACGGGGATCAACACTTCTTGGGTCTTGACAGAGCAAAGACATTTTTCTTCTGCAGTAGAATCAGTGGATTAATAAAGTCAAGCTCATTTGGACAATGTATTAAGTTTGTTTTTGTTTCTTGCATCCTTGAGGACCTTACAGGAATTAACAATTCATGTGGCAGCAAATTTGGATTTATCAGAAACATTTTCAGTATGGATAATTTCTTTAGACATCTGGATTTTTTTTTCCCTAAGGGAAAGTAAGAAAGGTACCATTATTTCTACTTTGCAGAATTGGAAACAAAGACACAGAGAACTAACGACTTGTCCAAAGTCAAATAATTCTTAGTGTTGGAGCCAGCATTTGGACTCTGGGAGCCTGTGTTCAGTGCTGCTTTTTGTAGAGATGACTAAGAATCTGTCGGGCAACTCAGTGTCTGTTGCCGGGAAGAGGGGTGGCAGGTGAGAGGTGGGAGTGCCAGGAAGACGTAAATATAACAAGCAACTATTATTTACTCTGATTTACTCAAGAAATTGCTTCAGAAAATGTCCTGGCACAAACAAGTGCATAATGTCACCATGTGGGAACCGACAGAGATGGGGAAGGCTCAGATGTGGAGGGTGCGGCTCCACTCGCCTTCTCGTCAGGGAAAGGCCTGGGTTGGGAAGCAGCTGAAGCAAGCGTTCGGAATGATTGGGGAAAGTCAGGACCATTGACAGACTCTGCAAGCTTAGAAATTATACAGCTTCCTTTATCACTAATGGGTAGGGCTAGATTTTTGAAAGGCCTCAAAAAGTCCCTGAAGTTTGGCCTGTTTACAACACAGTTTCATGCTTTGTGATACCCTAATCTTTTGTGCCAGCAGCCAGTTTGTAACTAAACAACGAAGCCAAGTGATGTGTGCTTTGCCTCCCCTTAGTTTTACATGATGTTTCACTCCAGGCCCTGCAGGCCCTCCTCAGAGTCCTCAAAGAAGGAAATGCTCCCCCCGCCACCTGTGTCCTCGTCCTCCCAGAAGCCAGCCAAGCCTGCACATAAGAGGTCAAAGCGGGAAGCAGACACCTGTGGCCAGGACCCTCCCAAAAGTGCCAGCAGTACCAAGAGCAACCACAAAGACTCTTCCACTCCCAAGCACAGAAGAGTAGAGGGGAAGGGCTCCAGAAGCTCCTCGGAGCACAAGGTGAGCGGCGGCGGCGGCCATTGTGTAAGGTGGGATGCATTGCTGTACCTTTACGTTCCCAAAGAAGACGAGTTCCTAATGATGGCACTTCACAAGTGTCCATTGCTTTTAATAAGACAATGTTTGTGTTTAAAATGCTAGTTTTTGGAGGGAGAGTAAAAGGTAGTTAATAATACACAAAGATTTAGGTGTCAGTTTATTATTCTTACAGTGATTTCAGAGGTGAAAAATCAAAAGATTGTTGTGCTAGTTTTTGATTGGGTGTTTTACAGTAAGAAATTGTTCCCTTGTGTAGTTGTGCTTTGAATATTTGATCTCAGATACTTTCATTCTAGGTTATAATGGGGGAAAATGATCCACTTTCTCAAATAAAAGTTCCTCTCTTCCTGTTAATCTGGGTGGAGTGGGGTGGTGTGTTTGGATTGACTAAGAGAAAATGTTATGTGTGGCTTTGTGAGTTCTCTGATCTCTTGGACATTCTTGCCTTTTTGAGTCCCCAGTTTAGTCAGAACCACCGCTTCAGTTGAATCTGTAGCTGAGGAAGTGTTTAACCAGGGTCGATTGTGCATTGTTTGATTTACTCTTTTTTGAAACTACTCTTTTGAGCTATTTAAGAGGGATGGTACTTTTAGGACAGTGGTCTTCAATGTTAGAGTGTAATCTGTATACTGATTTTATTTTTTTAAAGGGTTCTTCCGGAGATACTGCAAATCCTTTTCCAGTGCCTTCTTTGCCAAATGGTAACTCTAAACCAGGGAAGCCTCAAGTGAAGTTTGACAAGTAAGACTTCAGATGCTTGCTTCTTGCTCTTTTTTGTTTGTTTTCGATCTCCCCCCCCCCGCCCCAAAGATGGAGTCTCACTCTGTCACTCAGGCTGGAGTGTAGTGGCACGATCTCGGCTCACTGCAACCTCCACCTCCCGGGTTCAAGTGATTCTCCTGCTTCAGTCTCCCAAGTAGTTGGGACTACAGGCATGAGCCATCATGCCTGGCTAACTTTTTTTGTATTTTTAGTAGAGACAGGTTTCACCGTGTTGGTCAGGCTGGTCTCGAACTCCTGACCTCAAATGATCCGCCTGCCTCGGCCTCCCAAAGTGCCGGGATTACAGGCATGAGCCACCACACTCAGCCACTTTTTGCTCTTTCTTCCTCCATTTTCTCCTCTCCTCCTTATTTCCACTTCTCCTTCTTTGTTTACCCTCTGCCCTCCCCTTGCTGTCCTCCCATCCTTTTTCACTCTTGGTCTTAAGTTATCTTGCCCTAGTCTAGTAATCTTTGGCTCATATAACCTGTCCCTGGTTTTTCTTCTTCTTTTTCGCTCATATAACCTGTCCCTGGTTTTTCTTCTTCTTTTTCAGACAACAAGCAGACCTTCACATGAGGGAGGCAAAAAAGTTGAAGCAGAAAGCAGAGTTAATGGTTAGTATTGGCTCTTTATCTCTTTGGTAGAATGTATTCTCATAGTAAAAAGGATTTTTTGGTAGTCTCCATTCTACTGTATTCCCTATCACTCAGCGTATGTGTGGTAGAAAGAAGGGGGTGCAGCAGGCGCAGGAGAAAGGAGTGTATGGGCCCTACTGTTGGCCACAACATACGCACGCAGCAAAATCAGGACCTTAATGATTAAGCGGTAGGTAGTTCTTGGTAGTATTATTTTCTTTGGCTCCACTGATTCAGTCTGATCATGGGCAGATATATAGAGGACCTAGTCACACATTTTATATCTAAGTCAGTGAAAGATAATCTACCTGCTGGTGATTTAATGCATAGGTGCCTTTTTATTCCACTGCATCAATTCCTTGGATGTGAAAAATGAGTCCTGCTGTTGAAACCCAGTCAACGTGTGTTCACTCTAAGACATTTCACAAGGCAGGGAAGCCTGTTTACATTCCAAAATTATCTTAAAGCCTTGAGAGGCTGACCCAAAGGAAGAGTTGAGCTAGGCTATTAGATGAGATTTTAAGATGAAGGTAATAATTATACTGTTGGTAAACATGCTTTAAAGCCATGAATTCTCTTTACCTATTGGCTTTTGGACTTTCTGAAAGATGGTGGTTTTGTAGTTCATTGTGTACATAATTATGCTTTTACATCACTACTGCAATAAATATAATGAGATAATGTTTGCCCTTTGTCATGTGTAGATATCCAAGACTCTGGGGCTTTTGCTTATGTAGTGAGTCCCTAAACCTAAATCCCCACAAATGCAAAAATGCAAAAACCTCCCTGGAAAGCCATATATTGAACTTTGTTACACAGAGGAAGGGCATGAGTTGACTTTTTTGGTCCACATGTAAACCTAATCACACATTTCAGACACCCACAGGGGTCTGAATCAGATTGATTCACCAACAAGATCCTGGCCTGGCGCTCTTCATCCCTCATCTGCAGACCTGTATCTCTTCTGAGACTCTTTCATCAGATACCCTTGCATTAGGCAAAATGTTGATTCTTTACCATGCTGAATTCTGTAAGATAGTCAAATACAGGCTTCTCTAGCCCTGTCCCTAAAACTACCCCGTACCAGGGTGACCTAAGTCAGATTAAGCATCTGAGATTGGCCAGGCGTGGTGGCTCATGCCTATTATCCCAGCACTTTGGGGAGCCGAGGTGGGTGGATCACGAGGTCAGGAGATCGAGACCATCCTGGCTAACATGGTGAAACCCCGTCTACGAGGTCAGGAGATCGAGACCATCCTGGCTAACACGGTGAAACCCCGTCTCTACTAAAAAATGCAAAAAATTAGCTGGGCCCGGTGGTAGGCGCCTATAGTCCCAGCTGCTAGGGAGGCTGAGGCAGGAGAATTGCTTGAACCTGGGAAGCAGAGCTTGCAGTGAGCCGAGATAGCGCCACTGCACTCCAGCCTGGGTGACAGAGCAAAAAAAAAAAGAATCTGAGATTGTGCCAAGCAGTGGTTTCAGCAGCTTCCAGTTTACCAAGCTTGTTACTGGAACTGTATGAATCTTTGGAGTTTTGGAAAGAGTAAATATTTCGCACTGTCAGCCAGTTATCTAAAGCTTACCTTGACGTTGGACACTTTCAGTACTAGATTCCGCGTTATTCAAAGGAGTAACAGTCATCCTCTGGGGAACTTTGTTTTTAATCTATTCATATGCATACATTCTTTCTCCTTACCTAAGGTGACTGTACATCCCAGTGTGCCAGGACAGTCCTAGTTTGTGCCTGTTTCATCTCAGTTTGAGAAATAATTGTATCCTGTTTCACTCTTAAAATATACCAGTTTGGACAATAGGCCCCTGTGGCCACTCACTCCGTAACAATCTCCCTTAACCGCATACTGTTTCGAAGATACGCCTTTGGTGTTCCAAATAGTTACGTACCCAACTGAGTAGAAAGGGATGTATTTCTTCTCTACGTTGTCTTCAACTGATGCGTAGGGAAACTACTTTAACAGTGTTTCAGGAGATACATGGAATCACAGAAATATGGGCATTATTGGCCTTATGATATACTTATCTAAAGGAAGTGAATATTGACAAATTGCTATACAATATTGCAGTTTAGTTCATTTCTAGCCTAAAGCCAATATTAACTTTGGAAATCCCATGAAAGAGATGATGTTGAATAAGCATATTTGGAGAATTAAGTTCCCATCAGTGAAGCAAACCAGTCATACCAAATACTGCTGATTAATTGGGGAATACTCATTTGATTTTTGTTCTGTCACTAATCTGACCCTTAGTTCTCCAGAAAAAGTATTTTTTGATTAAGTTACTTTTTAAAATAAAAAATTTTAGAATAATTGAATATTCTGAAATATACATGTATACATATGTACATATACATGTGTATGTGTATAGCAGCCTAGTTTGTTCTGGTACTGGTAAAACATGAGAACAGTATGCACTCAAATCATTCTGTTGTCAGCTCACTGAGAAGCGTTTCCACCCTGTGTAGAGTGCAGCAGCATCCCTAAGTAGCATGACAGCCCATACCCTCTCATTGCCGACGTGTCTCCAGCTCCTTAGATTCCACTTATGTCTTTACTCTTTTCCTTTCCTTTCCTTTCCTTTCCTTTCCTTTCCTTTCCTTTCCTTTCCTTTCCTTTCCTTTCCTTTCCTTTCCTTTCCTTTCCTTTCCTTTCCTTTCTTTTCGCTTCGCTTTCTTTTCTTTTCCTTTCCCTTTCTTTTCCTTCCTTTCTTTCTTTTCTTTTCCTTCCTTTCTTTTCTTTTTTTTTTTTTTTTTGCGATGGAGTCTCGCTCTGTCGCCCAGGCTGGAGTGCAGTGGCTTGATCTCGGCTCACTGTAACCTCTGCCTCCCAGATTCAAACAATTCTCCTGCCTCAGCCTCCCAAGTAGCTGGGATTACAGGCCCGCCAACATGCCTGGCTAATTTTTATGTAGAGACAGCAGTTTCACCGTGTTGGCCAGGCTGGTCTCAAACTCCTGACCTCAAGTGATCCACCTGCCTCGGCCTCCCAAAGTGCTGGGATTACAGGCGTGAGCCACCACGCCTGGCCCCTATTTTCATTCTTTCCTTTTGAACATAGCAAATACAAAGCAGAAATTACAAACGCTAATCAGTTGCTCTCAATGTGCGGTACATATGCCATATGTGGAGAGAAAGACACAGTTACATCACACTGTCATCAGCTGCACTCGCCGTATGCCACTTAGAAGGGTGCTACATGACAAGGTGTGTATTCAGGTGTAGGGTGACCACCAGTATCTGGTTTTGTTCATATTTCTACGTTCCCTTTAAGGGACTCTGAAATGTTACCCCTGTTGACCTGGGGGGATGGCTTTGTGCACTAAAGCAGACGTCAAAGGAGATTAATCTGTTGGGCTGTAAAATGCATAAAACAATTATTGTTAGCTATTATATCTAACATGCTCATAAACCAAGAGTGTTTTCTGCTTTTTAGTAAACTTCAGCACACACAAAGAAATATGTGTCTGTATTACTCTAGACATGTGGAATAATCTGTTTCTCAAGAAAGTTACAGAATGAGTAATTGCACACTGATAACAAGGAGACTATGTACTTACTGCCATAGTTTGGATATGTGCTTTCATAAGGCTTTGAGAGCATGGTCTTAATACAGGATCGTTTTCTTTTTCCTAATGAATTTCTGCTAAAAGAGTTTTCAGCAGGTCATAGCTAACAGGCTTTGGTTATCATTTTTAGTTCATTCATCCTCACACTTCTCCCTGGCCATAATTAAACTAAGACAGTGGAGGGAAGTCACACTAAAGAATGTGGGTGAGAAACTAAATCAAGGTTTGTCTTCAGCCTAACAATCACCATGTTCTTCTCCCGCAGACGGACAAGGTTGGAAAGGCTTTTAAGTACCTGGAAGCCGTCTTGTCCTTGATTGAGTGTGGAATTGCCACAGAGTCTGAAAGCCCGGCATCCAAGTCAGCTTACTCTGTCTACTCTGAAACTGTAGATCTCATTAAGTAAGTGCCAAGTCATTGTGCTTTCCTTTTCTTTCCTCACCTTTATTGTCTTAACCCATTTGAACCTTAGTGTGAAGATGGCTCAATAAAGGGGAGCCTTTAAAAAGTTATTGGTCCAAGAAACTAGTTTTTGTCCTAAACTAAAATTGCGTTCTAGATGAAGTGCTAGCACAGAGTAACTGGGTCCAACTACATCATTTTGCTAAGTGCACCAAGAAGTGCCAGAGCTTTCAGGGAGAGGTTGGTTTTTTCCAGTTTAACTTTCTTATCAGATGACCTCTCCTCTCAGTTTAAGCTTCTGCTTTGTTTACTTACCTACATTTCAACAGGGGACTCAGTGAGGACACAACTTTACTTGGTTTCAAGAGGTAGACAAGCCACGCAAGAGGCATGTCCTCGCCTGGTTTTCTCAGTGGCCTGGATTGCTGCTCTAAAGCCTTGGGTTTTTCATTTTCTTCCTGTGATGCTCTCATCTGTTTAACATCTTCAGGAAAAGTCAATCTAAAATGGAAACAAGCATAATAAGTTGTATTTGTGTCTGCCTTTGTTTAAAACCTGATGTACTTTTATGTTTTCCTGTAGATTCATAATGTCATTAAAATCCTTCTCAGATGCCACAGCTCCAACACAAGAGAAAATATTTGCTGTTTTATGGTGTGTATTTTCCTTTGTCTAAATAGTACTAAATTTGTTTTTGCATCTGTTGATGTTACAAAAAGATTTTGAAATTTGTTTTCTTCATGTGAAAATTATGAAAAGCAAGTCAGTACTTTGGTCAAAAGGTTAATCCCCCACTTATAGTTCTTACAAAATGGTATCTGCTGCCGTTTTTCTGATGGCTTGTTAAATGCTTTGGTCTTGTGATATAAATTATATCCTTGTGTTTTCCACCGGCATTTACTTTTAGGATAGTATGAACAGAGCAGTAAGATTCTTTACATACCAACTCACACAGGTGGGGAAAACGCAGTGTGTTCGTTAGGCTGTAGAAGGTGAGATGACTGCTTTTCTGTCGTCTGATAGTCACATGCAGTTTCCCTTCTGTCTTTGTTCATAGCATGCGTTGCCAGTCCATTTTGAACATGGCGATGTTTCGTTGTAAAAAAGACATAGCAATAAAGTATTCTCGTACTCTTAATAAACACTTCGAGAGTTCTTCCAAAGTCGCCCAGGCACCTTCTCCATGCATTGCAAGGTAACTCTAATATAAATAATTTCCAAAATTGAGTCATTTCTTTCTTTACTTCTTGCTTTGTGACCATTTGTATGCTTACATATGTGAGTTTGTCTTTTCAAAAATTGTTGGCTTCAACTATGTGCTGATTGCTCCTAAATTTAAATTATTAGCATATTTCTACCTTTTTGAGAAATAGTTATAAATCAAGGTTTTTGCTGATTGGAAAACATAAAAAGGTAATTGCAAAGAATGTAGAATTGAGATTTTTGAGCTTTGAGGGTTGGTTTGTTTTTTGAGACAGAGTCTTGCTGTGTTGCCCAGGCTGGAATGCAGTGCTGCAATCTTGGCTCACTGCAACCTCCACCTCCTGGGTTCAAGCGATTCTCCTGCCTCAGCCTCCCGAGTAGCTGGGATTACAGGTCTGTGCCGCCCCCACGCCCGGCTGATTTTTGTATTTTTAGTAGAGATGGGGTTTTCACCACTTCGACCAGATTGGTCTCGAATTCCTCACCTCACATGATCTGCCTGCCTTGGGCTCCCAAAGTGCGGGGATGCCACAGGTGTGAGCCACTGCGTCCGGCCGAGCTTTGAGGAGCTTTAGATAAGCCGAAGAACACAAAACAAGAGGCAGAGCCATCAGAACCAGAGCCAGAGTCCTTTCTCTGTGTGTGTGTGTCACATAGCTTCTTGGCATTTCAGTAAACAAGACATTTCCAGAGCCATATGCCCTTCATCTTCTCCAGGATCCACACCAGTAATACTAAGAATGAAAATGATTAGCAAAATTATTTTCCCCACTTTGTGAACTAAAATTGTTCGTGTATGCTCTTAAGTTATTAGGAAAAAAAAAAAAAAAAGAATCCTTGTACAAGTGTTTTTAAAATGAAGTTGGAATTTTCTTCCCTGTAGTCCTTGCCTAGTATTTTTTAATTTGGTCATACTCCTTGTGAAGTTCCTAGTTCTGATAAGTTTTGCTATTTTAAGAATATCACTTACACGACTGCCCTATTTCTAGCACAGTCAAAAGAAGAGACTCCCATATGGCCTCTCTTAAAAAAGAAAGTCCTGATTAAGAAGCAACTTCATATTACCTCTGAAGATTTTCATGGCTGCTGCGTCTGAGATATTATTCTAAGCTAATAGATTGTCAGTCAACATTATTTTAGATAACTCCTTCAATCGTTTGTCCATCCAGTATATACTGAGCACCTTCTTCATACCAAGCCTTGTTTTAGGTACTGGGGATACAGTGGACAAGAACCACTGCCCTCATGGAGCTTTCACTCTACTCTTTGCAAATGTACATTCTGCTAGGTCCGTGCAGCCCAAAGGGCAGGTGTAACATCATGAGGCTACTGCCGCTGAGCCATCTTTCCATTTTATATTTATTAACTCTTTTTTATTTAATCCACATTGAGTCACATGTTAACTTGCAGGTCCAGATATTCAGCCAAGAGTGGAGTAAAGAGGAGATTGAGTCTTCTGATGCATGATACTTATATTAGTTCATTCATTGACTCGGCAAGTATTTATCAGGAGCCTGCTTTTAGCACCCATTGTGCTAAGTACTACTAATGCAAAAATTAATAAGACATAATTTCTGCTGTGACCCAGGAAAAGGAATAAACAGTAGATAAATGCAAGAAAAGAGAGATGTTCAAGTGGTGGCAGAAAGGAAGCTATGATGTATCCAGGGTATCCACAGTGTCTAAAAGAATGCATGGTACAGAGCAGGTGCTCGGTTAGTGTTTACTGAGTGGATGAAAGGATGAAATACAGGTGGGTGCACACACATATGCATACATTACATACATAGAGTATTGTCTTACTAGGAGATTCCAGGCAGAGGAAGTAGACTATGCGAATGGCATGGGAAAGCATATTTGGAATACAGATTAGCTCAGCATGGTGTCTCGTTTTCCTTGTAGGAGTGACTTTAGCAGTGGTTATCATTTTGGCAGGTGTGTAGTGAAACTTTGTGTCTTGGACTGTAGTCCCAGACACGTAAATCGGTGATCTGGGGGCTACTGGTGACTGACTGACCAGTTCTCTCTTCTCTTCCGCCTCCCAGAAGCACAGGCACACCATCCCCTCTTTCCCCAATGCCTTCTCCTGCCAGCTCCGTAGGGTCCCAGTCAAGTGCTGGCAGTGTGGGGAGCAGTGGGGTGGCTGCCACCATCAGCACCCCAGTCACTATCCAGAATATGACATCTTCCTATGTCACCATCACGTCCCATGTTCTTACCGCCTTTGACCTTTGGGAGCAGGCCGAGGCACTCACAAGGAAGAATAAAGGTAAATAAATGGCTTTGTGGTGGTAATTACTGGGGTGTGTGGATTGGGAGGAAATAACATTGGTTTATATTTTAAGTTCAGTTTCTTGGAGAAAAGGAAATGTGTAGCTGTTTACTTTAATTATATTTTCTCCATTCAGCCTCAGAACCTAGTTGCAATTATTCCTTGAGCACTGTGGCGTGGAGCTGAATTTCTGTGGCTAGATCTTAGCAAAACCAAAATAGAAGTGGTTTTAGCGCCTTGCCCCTTCTGAAATTCTGTTGTCATTATTTCAGCCTGAGCTCAAATGCTAGCTGAAAGGCAAGGCAAATGAGGAAGAGGAGTCACTGGCTGTTCCTAGGCTCAGCACTTTGGAGATACAAAGTAGCATAACCCAAATACTGAGATTATTGTTTGTTTTTAGTATATGTTAAGAAAGATAGTAGCTATAGTACGAGAGATGCAGTGTAGTAAACGTTATTGAGACTTGTTTAGGGAAGAAGACCCTTGGAGAAATGCAAGGTTTAGGAGAGTTGGAGCCAGCTGGCTGTAACCACTTACTTTCCACATAGCCTCTTAGGGCCTTATCCGTCTTATCAAACTGATAATACTTTTAACTTTTTTTTCCCCCTCATTAATGCATCTTTTGAGGCAAAGGTATAAATTTGGTGTTTTCCAAGTGCCAGCCACTGTGCTAAGCATTATGGATTCCGCTCTAAAGCAAACCGGGTTTATAGTCTAGTGGAGAATTAGCAAGCAGTGACAGTAGATTGTGATCTTTTTTCTGTGATAAAGTGCAGAATATTGTGGGAACGTACCTTCTGGAACCTTGAATTTTAATTTTTGTGTGTGTTTGTGTATTTACTTGTTTTTTGGTTTTGTTTTTGCAGAATTCTTTGCTCGGCTCAGCACAAATGTGTGCACCTTGGCCCTCAACAGCAGTTTGGTGGACCTGGTGCACTATACACGGCAGGGTTTCCAGCAGCTACTAGAATTAACCAAAACACCTTAATGGAGCCCCAGGTTGATTCAATGCCTTGGGAACTATTTTTGCACATTGGAAGCCTCAAAAACAGTCCAGACGTTTGTTTCATCAGGACACCAAACTCTAAAAAGAAGCACCACGAGATGGTCAGGACATTTGTCCACTTAAACTCTCCACAACGGTGTGATCATTGGTTGGACACTATGGTTATGCAGAAGCAGAGATGAGGAGGCTGGCCCCAGAGATGATCTTGCCCTTCCTAACTAAAGGACAGAAGTGCAATGTAGCTTAAATGGGTGTATGAATGGTCTAGAAACATTTCTTTTTTTTTTTTTTTTTAACCAGCAGAATACAAGTTGCAAACGGAATGAGGAGAAGCAGTTTCAACTCTGAAAGTGAATTTACATCATCTCGGTAGCCACACTAGTCCATTCCCAGAAGGAAATTTTTTTTTTAACAATGACTTTTGGTGAAGGGTTTTGTGGATGATTTTTTTTTCTTTTGAGTTTTGGGAGAAATATTTGTTTAATAACTTCTAATGGCCATCTGTAAACCATAAGTAATGAAGGACTCCACTGTGCCCCACTTTCTGCCAATGAACAGTGGCTTGATAATACCAAGTATTGTTGTAATTTATAAAATTGAAGGCAACCCCTGCTCCTGCCGCCCCCCACCCGCCATTGCCTAGAGTGCTGCACATTCACCCCAGCTCTGACTTCTCTGTTTCTGTGCTGAAAGTCAGCCCACGTCGGAGCGGCGAGGAGGAGCCACAGCGCATGGGGTGCCGCCTCGAGGTCTGCACGGGAGGACTCGGCGCTGCCATTTCCCACCCCTGCTTCAGCAAAAGGGACTCTCTAACAGGGCAGTCACTGTTGACTCTATTCTGAATTTCCTACCTTGGGGAAGAAGGGAACCAACGTTTATACCTGACCAGAGGGCTAAAGTGCTTTTAAAGTTTTGTTTGAGTAGAGCTGGAATTTGAGGTGCTGATCTGTGGTCTACAGTTATGTGGTAACTCATGTTGTCCAACCAACTCAGAGTTTTGTCAGTGAACAAGAAAAATGAAATCTGCTTCTTAGAGAGGCTATATTTTTCTGCTACAAATTATTTTATATTTATAGCAAAACTAGACTTTCAGAGTCTTTGATTGTCTAGGGGAAGTTAACTTCCTGAGAGGATGTAGAGATTTGGGGTGTTTAATTAGACTTTTGAAAAACTCGTCACCACATGCCTTCACTCCAGAGTGTTCTCAGCTGGATTTGATTTGGTTGAGGAGGAACTGTGGCCCTCCGTAAGTTATTGCCATAGTGTATACATTAAACCAAGTCCATTTTGAATGACCTAAAATGAAATAACACAATCAGAAATCCCATGTGCCCATAAGCACAGCTTTTTCTTTTTCATTGAAACTTTAATGGTTATTGGAAACATTACTTTGAGTGCAGTGTTTTTAAAAGCCAATTCTTTTTTATCCCTTTTAGAAGTAGAATGTGCACACTTACTACAATTGAGGAGTGTCATCTCTATAACTAGTTTTCTCCACCTTTGCCCTATTCTGACCCGCTACGTGTTTCCTACCAAGCGTGTTTTACATTTTCCTGTTAGTGGAGGAGGGAGAAACATCTTTATTTGTAATGAAGACATCTAAGATCCCTTTGATGAATGCAGGAACTCTCTTGGTTTGTAAATATACAAAGGGATATGGCGAGGGGTGGGAGCGAGGCTTGTCTCTCACAGTGTGAGTGGTCTGTGTGGGGCTGTTCCTTCAGTTTCTTCTCCAGACTGTTGTTTGGTTCTCACTAAGTCAGAGGTCTGGTCCCTCATGTGAAAGCCAGAGAATGACAGCTGTAGTCATATCTGAGCATAAGACCTTGATGTGTGATTCCTGATGACCGGTTCATTTATTCATGTTCTAATGCAAAGCCCCGGGTCCTTTCTAAACTACTAGTTTTAAAAACCTGTGTTAAATGAACAGTAATTGCCTGGTAGGTTTTGTGCGTTTGTAGCATTGTGTGTCCATCTCCTATATGTAAGGGACAAGGCACCAGAATCGGGCTTTATTTTGATATTGAAGATGTTATTTAACATCTTTCTTTTTTCCTTACTCCCTTAGCCATCCCCTCCCCTTTTGCCCCATCATTCCCTAGAACAAGCCACCTGTCAGTTGTGAAAGGTTGTGTTCTTTATGGCAGGTCCTGTCTATGCAGATGGTGCCAGAGCATGTGCGTGTTCTGTTGGCAAGCCACAGTGCTCCCTTGACTGAAGACATTTCCAAGTAGATTTCTCAGCCAGCTCTAAAACAGATTGCTTTTTCAGTGGCCTTACTCTGTGGGGGTTTTTTTTTTCCTTCTGAACTTGATATAAAGATTTTATTTGTCCCTTGAAAAAGTAACACATGTGCATAGATCAATTTGTACTACTTTGGTCATTGGATATTTCTGATCCTTATTGCATTGTACCTAAAAGAGAATAACTAATGGTGACCTTTTTAATAGAGTATGTGAAAGGCAGTGGCTGAGGAATCCTTAATGTTCATAGGGTGTTTTTGCTGTTACAGTTGTATATAGAAGTCTAAAGGATTTTTAAAATCATTTGCACTTTTTCACTGCATGCTTACAATTCCCAAAGGCAAAATCTGTACTGAGGTAGATCATTTTGAAAGGGTTAGATTATAAAATTAAGCCTTTGAATATGCAAAGTTCTTATAACAGTAACAGTACACACTTCACAGTAAGACAAATGCAAAGCATCTTAAGGAGTGAAAATGGAGTGTAAATCTTGCCTTTGGCACTACAAGGGTGTGTGTGTGTGTGTGTGTGTGTGTGTGTGTGTGTGTCTGTCTGTGTCTTTAGTAGGAGATGGAAGAACACTGTTTTATTTTTAGAAGTGTTGAATTACTGAATTTAAGATCCCTGCTAAATAATGAAAAAACACTTTAATAAAATTTATCAAATTATACTGGGTTCAGATTGTGAAAACATTGGCCACCTAGTAGCAGTGATGAGGAGTGGGAGGGCCCAGCAAGCATTTATCAGAAATAGAATCACAATGGGAGGAGAATTTGACTGTCTGATATTATGATTTGATCACAATACTGAATAGGAAAAGCATCTAATATTTTGTAACAAAAAGACCTTTATATTATAGATCTGTTTTGATCAAAACGTGTAGCTATTTCCCTTGGGCAAATTGGACCACACTTATCTCCCTTGTCCTGTATTCTTTAATTTCAGGTCTCGGGATGTTTAAAAAGCTAAAATCCCCTACCCCTTTCTGGCTGAAAACTTGCCTTATTTGGTATCTTACACATTAATGTTACTAGCATCGGGAGCTTACTGATTTATTACAATTCATCTTCAGTAATTTTTAGAAGCAAAAAGAAAACCATTGTATCCTCCACAATTAACAAAACTGTTATCTCTGATATACAAAAGTATATAAATACATAAACAGAGAATAAGAGGCTGATTGAATTGTGCCTTTGAACCTAGTTTTGAAATACTGCTGTGTGTGTTTTGCCATGGCTTCAGGGATGCTACATGACTCTTGCGCCTTTTACTCCTCTGCTTTATGAAGTTTGAGTTGTATTTATGCATCTTAAGGTATATTAAGGCTTGAGGCTGGGCTTTTTTTCTTTATTTTTTGTACTTAAACCTGCTTGCTTCCTACCACAGATTCTTTATTTTCCCAAACACTACAAAAAAACTTTTAGAACTTTGCCATTTCATCTATTTACACTCTTTGCCACTGATTAGCAGTATTTAAATCTTGCAAGAATATTTTGTGCTTCCTTTAGAAACACAAGAGTATAGAGTTTTCTCCCTGGAAGGTGAGAGTTAGGCATTGTAGCCATGGAGGGATGCGGGGATCGATTATGGCAGTACCTTTTTCCCTCCGGGTCTTGAGCCAGTTGCCTTTTGTTTTGGGTCCTACTTAGGATTAATGGGTGTAAGATATTTTCCTGTGCCTTTATCTGTGTCATTCTGTTGGAAGGAGGCGTGATGGCAGAGTAGCACAGTGTGGGGGGTTTTCCTTCAAACGCTGCAAGTGATATTGCCACCATGTGAACCTCAAACATGCAATCCAGTTGTGTTGGTTTCTCGGTGACTTAGAGCGTTCATCTCTTCATGAATTGTGAGCACTGACCGTGTTCTGTAGTTCTTATTTATGGTGAGTTGACAAATACCAACTACTGCTTTGCTTTAGGTGGCTATAAATTTCTTATTGTCAGGGGGAAATGACACTATATTCTGTTCCACTGAGCATCAGAGCTCAGCAGGCAGTGTATTGGGTAGAGAAGTGCCTGTACTTCTCTATCTAAGAGGGCAGGAGGGAAACCCTATAGCTCCTTGTGAGCCTATATATTAGTATGTTGGCCTGGAGGGGACACGGGAATAAGACCACTCATAGTGAGGCTGGCCACGCTGTGCTGGTTGGACCAGGCAGTGGCTGACCTAAGGAAGACAACTTGCTTTTCTTTAAAGTAGGTTTTTAAGCAATGCTTAACACAGGCAGTATTAACTTCACCTTTTGTTCAGGCCACCAACATGTATTGTTAAAATTACTGCACATCCCCCCTCAGATATCAAGTATACACTGTTCATGTTAGGGTGTGTGTATGTGTATGTGTGTATGTATGTGTGTATGTACGCACGCATGTGTCCCAAATCTTGTTTTAATTTTTTTTTTCTGAATGTGATCGTGTTTTGGATAATACCTGAGCAGGGTTGCCTTTTTTTTATTTATTACCATTATATATTATATTATATTATGTATTTTTTGCTTTCTTACAACTTTGGAGGAAATTTAAATCTTGGTATTATTAAAATTGTTTTAAAAAGGAGTAAATTTTCCAGTTGATAAATGAAAAATCACTGGTCTATCTTTAAAATAATGAGTTTTTCTTTAATTACTGTGGAATAATGTGCCAGCTCTCATCAACACAATGATTTTGTACATAGGGTAGGGAAGCAGTGATGCTCTCAATGGGAAGATGTGCAACACAAATTAAGGGGAACTCCATGTATTTTACCTACTTCAGCAATGGAACTGCAACTTGGGGCTTTGTGAATAAAATTTAGCTGCCTTGTATAGTCGTTTGAAAGAGAATATGTGATCTGTGAGATAATTAATAGTTTTTTTTAGAAAAGTCTGCAAAAGATCTTCCCAAAGACAATGTGCCACAGATCTTTTGTTCTCTGTAATGAGGATTAATTGCTGTTTAAACAAAAACGTAATTGTTCATCTTTAAATTCTTTCCTTTTCATAAGAGGATCAAGCTGTAAAAAAACAAAAAAATTAATAAAAATTTCAAGAAATCATTGGGGTTGAATCCATGCTTTTCCCTTTACCTGAATACAGTAATTCTTAATACCGTTATGTGAAATTGCCATCTATAGCCAAGGAGTTTCATGTGAACAATGTGCCCTTATCCACAATATTTATTGCTGGAATGGAGAAAGAACTGTGCTCAGAAGGCAGCTTATCCTTCTGTTCAGTTGTTCTCACTAAGATCATAATCAGACACAAATTGGCCTAACATCACTAGTGTGGCTTCTTATCCTTAACATCAACGAGGGTGTAGCAGTGACGAAATTTGCCATGTAGACAGGTTTGTAGAATGTTGGTATTGAGAGGAATCTAAAGGTTATCTGGCCTTTTCACCCTTTGCCACCGTTAAAGAAAAAATATTCTTCGTGATTTCATGAAATGGGGAAGGACCTAGGTACTGAAATCTCACTTCCTTGTGTTTGGATCTGATTTTCTAGTTTGCTAATGATGTGACCCTTGGTCAAATTAACCTCTCTGCATTTCTCTTTTACAACTGTTGATATGGTATCCACCCAGTAAGATTGCAAGGATCACATTAGACGATGTATGGAGATTGCTTAGCATGGTGTGTGGCATTATGTAATCACTCAGAAACCAGTGGCTATTTGATTTCCTCCCCCTTACTGCACTGCCATATCCCAACTGCTGACCCTCCAGCCGGAACACTCACTGCCTTCCTCTTCCTTTTTAATTTTTTATCCTTCCAAACGTTAGATCATGCTTCACTTGGACTAGTCCTACTGAACAAACATAGACCCAACCCCTGTAAATTTATAGTAAAGTTGAAAAGTCAACAATAACTGTTGTACAAGGCATGCAATAGCAAGTGTGGGGAAAGGGAGGGAGTGTTTTAGATCTGATTGAGAAAAACTACAGGGAAAATAATTGGAACTAGGGCTTGAAAAATGGGTCTCAGTTATCAAGTCTCTTCTGGGTGTTGAACCTTTTTCACCAAAACTTTCCATATCATATCTTGTATAACTTGGTAGTAGTAGTCCAGGTATGGTTGTGCCAATTTAACCTCTTTGTTAAACATTGAGATTGTTTCTAATCTGGCGATATTATAAAGAATGTTTCCATGACCATCCCTGGAACAAAATATTTGGGGAAATTCAAATATTTTTAATTTGGGATATTTCTTTGGAATAAATTCCAAGAAGTGGATTGTATGGTGAAAACATTCATTTTTCTTTCTCTGGGAAAATATTCAAACATATCCTGAAAAAACAGAAATAATGCTATGTATACATATATACTTACCACCTAGATTCAACAATTAACATTTTACCTTATTTTTTATGTAAATGTGTAGGTGTGTACGCTCACGCTGAATAGTGAGTTGCAGACATATTTCACCCCTAAAAGTTGTAGCATGCAACTGTCAGGACACTTTCCAGTGTAGTCACAATACCATTATAGGATCTAAAGTCATTTCTCAGTGCTTAATGTTCAGTCCATATTCAGATTTCTGTAGCGGCCTTCAAACTTACCTTTTGAACATGGCTTCAACTGTTTCATGCATTACATTTAGCGGTTATGTCTCTTTAGTCTTGAGAACAATCCTTCCTTCACCCACCGCAAGCCTTTTTTTTTTTTTTTTTTTTTTTTTTTTTTTTTTGAGACAGGCTGGAGTGCAGTGGCACAATCATAGCTCACTCTAGCACTCGGTCGATCCTCCCACCTCAGCCTCCCGAGTAGTGGGGATGACAGGCACATGCCATCATGCCCAGCTAATTTTTGTGTTTTTTATAGAGACACAGTTTCACCATGTTGTCCAGGATGGTCTTGAACTCCTGCGCTCAAGTGATCTACCCTGCCTAGGCCTCCCAAAATGCTGGGATTACAGGTGTGAGCCACCACGCCCAGGCACCCTCCCCCCTTTTTTAAATGTAATGTCCCCCATCCTCGATTTGTCTGGTTCCCCCAAATGTTCATTAATTTATTCATCTCCTGTATTTTCTACAAACTGGAAGTTCAGTCTAGAGGTCTGATTATATTTGGCAAGAATCCTTCACAGGTGATGCTGTGGGCTTCATGCTGGATCACATCAGGAGGTAATTAGAATGGTTTTTACTGTGTGATAATAAATTTGAGTCTTTGGTTAAGATATAATCACCAGAACTCTCCTTTATAAATAAGATCTTTTTCCCTATCCCCACCACCTTTTACTTGATTTTATTATAGCACACATTGATGATCCTTGCTAAAAACATGATTTCATTGGGAGTTAATGGGAAGAGTGTATTTTACAGGCTCTTGTTATTGTCACATTACCCATAGAAAAGTTTTACTGGCCGGGCGCGGTGACTCACACCTGTAATCCCAGCACTTTGGGAGGCCAAGGCGGGTGGATCACGAGGTCAGGAGATCGAGACCATCCTGGTTAACAAGGTGAAACTCCATCTCTACTAAAAACACAAAAATTAGCCGGGCATGGTGGCAGGCGCCTGTAGTCCCAGCTACTCGGGAGGCTGAGGCAGGAGAACGGCGTGAACCTGGGGGGCAGAGCTTGCAGTGAGCAGAGATCGTGGCACTGCATTCCAGCTGGGCGAGACAGCAAGAATCCGTCTCAAAAAAAAAAAAAAAAAGTTTTATCACATGTTTTCAGAGTATCTACTTTCCAAATCCTTTACCTAATCTGGGTGTTATGTTGGAAAAGGGGAAGGGGAAAAATCACCGAACTTGATAGGTGGCAAATGGTGTGCCTGGTGTGTTTATTCCATGATAGACTATTTTTCCCTCACATTAAGCTGCCATTTGCAGTGCATGGGTTATGTGACTAGTATTCTAGACCCAGTTCAAATGCCCATCTTGGTAGATGTGGGGAAAGCTGTTTTCACCAGTCATACAGATTGAGTTCACCAGTCGGAAGGGTTCTGCTAATAAGGAAGGGGATGCTGAGCGATAAAGATGATCCACCAGGCTGAAAAATGCATGTTTTTCCTTTTGATTTATGTATTTAGAGGATAGTAACCTTTTGTTAAGTATTTCTCTCCAGATTAGTTTTTTGATTTTTATTATGCTGGGCTTTAAAAAAAAAAAAATTTAAGTAGGTAGACTTCTAGCAATGTCCTTGCAGTTTCTGCTTTTGGTGTCTCCATACGATGCATACAGACTATTTCCCAAATGCTGTACAAGGCAGTTTTACTACCACTGAATACTGGCAACTACTCTGTGACGTTAAAGCGGTAATCTCCCTTTGTGTCCTGTCTTTTATTAGCAAGTATCTGGGCACTTTTGGAGCCTGCATTATTTGAATAGGTACTGGCTCACTATTTGCCAGGGTTGTTAGGAATGTAAATTGTCACAATCCAGGCTACTTTTCAGTCAGTCATCTAGGTGGGGCTTAGAACCCTCAAATCCATTCCAAATAACTTTGAAACCCAATGTGTCTTTATCAGAATATAATCGGAGGTTTATCTGCTGTTACTTTGGTAGTGATTAGATAATTGTACTGTCTAGTCTGTTTTGTCTGAGGAACAGGACTCTTTCAGCATTTGTGGTTTTCCAGTAGACCACACTCAGCTGAAAGCAAGACTGTACGGAGACACCAAGGCTCTGATAATAAGGGCCTTTGCCCTTCCAACAGACTGAGGGCGGGCCTTGAAATACTCTTTGAACACAATTCTATTTTAGCTTTAAAAAGACCACGTGACTCCCCTGGATGAGTGCTTTAAATCACCCTTCTCTATTACGGAGGCCCAGTCCTAACATCTCATTTACCTTATTTCATGTGTAGGAGGAAGAAACAATTATGGGTTTTGATATCTTCACTGCTAACTATTCCTATAAATTATCCTCTAAGAAACACCACCACCCCTTCTCAAAAATGGTGCATGAGCATGTATTAGGAGTACTCACACTATTGGATGTGGAAAACTGGTCGTGCTCAACTGAATGAACTATAGAAAAATGCCTTTAGTTTTCCATCTTTGAACTACAATCTTTGAAGAAACTCCTTGTGCAGGTAAAACTTGGTTCCCAGGACTGCAACTGAGGAATTCACAATCTCAAGGGAGAAGCAAGTGATCCTGGTAGGGTGGTTTTAAAGCGCTTCCCAAGCTTATATATACACAAGAATGTAATTTTTTAATCCTATTTTTAAGCTGATTTACAGACTAGTAAAACAAATTACAGTCAGCCTTCCATATCCATGGTGGATTCAACGGATAGAAAATATTCAGGGTGAAAAATTCCCACGAAGTTCTAAAAGACACAATGAATTTGCCACGTGCTGAGTACTATGTTGCATCCACGTGAATGAAGTGATGTGTGGTCATTGTATTGGGTATTGAAAGTAATGTAGAGATGATTTATAGTATATGGGAGGATGTGCACAGGTTATATGCAAATATTGTGCCATTTTACAAAGGGAATTAAGCATCCATGGATTTTGGTATTTGTGAGGATCCTGGAACCAACCCACACTGATACCAAGGGACAACTACATAGAGGCATACAGGGCAAAAAGTGAAAGGGCAAGTGCACTTCGTCCCCAGATTCTACAGCCTCTAAGTTCGTGTGGATCTTTCTACAACTTTTCTGTGCATTTTTTTTTTACACTGTGTATCCTTTTTCAATGTCCAGCGTATTTTGGCTACAAAGGACCATGTAATAAGATATGCCACCATTTACTTAAATATTTTCCCATTATGGACACAGGTCGCTCCTCCCCACAATATTCTGTGGTTACAATGTACTGAAGGAATGGTAGTACACAACATCTTCGTACATTCTTACAAGTATTCTATAGGATAAATTCCTGGAAGGGAAATGTCTGGGTCAAAGCGTAAGCTAAATTTTAAATTTCTGATGTTATAGGCTGGGCGCGGTGGCTCACGCACGTAATCCCAGCACTTTGGGAGGCCGAGGCGGGTGACCTTGATCACAAGGTCAAGAGATCAAGACCATCCTGGCCAATATGGTGAAACTGTCTCTAAAAATACAAAAAAAAAAAAAAAAAATTAGCTGGGCGTGGGGGCGTGCGCCTGTCGTCCCAGCTACTTTGGAAGCTGAGGCAGGAGAATCACTTGAACCCAGAAGGTGGAGGTTACAGTGAGCCGAGATTGCACCACTGCACTCCAGCCTGGTGACAGAGCCAAGACCGTGTCGCAAAAAAAAAAAAAAATTTGATGTTACCAAACTACCTTCCCCACCAACTGCAGATGATCTTACATTTTTGCCAGTTGTGAGAGCAATGTAAAAAACAATCTTACACTACTTGCATTTATCTGACAAATGAAGTTAACCATTTTATCACAAGTTCATTGGTCATTTGTGTGACTTTATGGAATGTTCCTGTACTTAGTTCATTTTCTGAGATTGTCTTTTGCCTACTACTTTGTCGAGTAAGAAGGTTGTACAAGGTTGATTGCCTCCAACCAACTGCATGACTCTTGCTGAGTTTGCTCCACTGCCTACACCTCAGTATCACCTGTGAGCTGCTTACAACAGTTCCCACCTTTACCTTTCTTTTTACAAACGTACCAGAAAAAATGATCAATCCCCGAGTCAGACTCTGTGTGTGTCACCAACTGAGGATCTTTGGCATTTGAAGCTCCACTAATCTTTTTACTACTTGTCCAAGCAAATGATACTTATTCTGGATAAAGTGGAAGCTGTTTAAATTGGCAGTTTTGAAACCCACTGAATGAACATGAATTTCATCATGGATTGTCTTTATGGCCGAGATCAAATCTAAAATTGCTTGCCAAATGTCAGTCCTGAACTTAACTATAGTCCTATTAACCTGATATTTGCTTATCTTGAATGTAGGTTAAGACGATGACACTGGTTTCTTGTCCTTGTGAAATTTACTCACATCCAATCAGTAGTTTCAGTGATTCCTTTGTGTAAAATTACATGCTTCAGTATGTGTGCAGGCATTAAAGCATAGGTCAGGGTGCCCAGCTCCTGGCTCATCTGCCATGTCTCTACCCAAGTTACAGGTAACTTCAGACCTGGTGTTTTTCCATTCAACTAGCCATTGTCTCTGCTTTCAGCCATTCCTCTTAACATAGATGTCACTATGCTAAAACTAGCACCCTGTGGACACACTGTTCAGATTATTTCAAGCTTGAGAGCAGAGCATAAGCCAGTTCATCTGACAGGTGGATGACAGCACTCCTCTTGTACCTATGTATTTGTCCGGAATTCCCCACAGCAAAACACAGCCAACCAGCATTTTCCCCTTTCCTACATCCATGATGCATTCCCATCCCTATGGCACAACACTGACCTAAAAAAGTAAAAATGTGGAGAAGAAGTATGTATGAAGCCACATGCACTATGTACTTTCCATTGCTTGTACTTTGAAACCATCTTTCAAATTAGTCATTATGCTTCACAGATGACACGTGAGCCCAAGATAAGTATAGTCATCCCTTGGTATCCATGTGGGATTGGATCCTGGATTTTCCCCCATACCAAAATCCAAGGATGTTCAAGTCCCTGATATAAAATGGTATAGTATTTTCATATAATCTACACACATCCTCCCTTATACTTTAAATCATCTCCAGATTACTTATAAATGCTATGTAAGTAGTTGTTACATTGTTTAGGGAATGACAATATGAAAGTCTGTACCTATTCAGAATGGATACAACAGCATTCCTTTCACCACCCCCATGCCCTCAATATTTGCAATTCACAGTGGGTTGAATCCATAGATGCAGAACCCAAGGACAGAGAGACAACTGTAATCTGTCCATGGTTAGGAAGCTAGTAAAAGGTGAAGCTCAGATGGTACAGATTCGTCTGATTTCAAGTTATGAAGGCAGTTTTGCTTGTGAGAATAAACTAATGAAAATGTGGTTTTATAAACTGCTTTAATGTTATCTGCAGCCAGTCTTAACACTGTTACCATTTAACCACTTTTGGATTTTACTATAGACAATTAGACTGAGGTCAGACTGGACTGTTAATAGGCCTTAGAGGCTTTATCAACTGGAGCTTGAGAAAGAAGTCCTAAAAATCTGCAGTCGCTAGCAACTCTTCTAATGCGTCATTAGAAGAATGTGTCATTAAAAGAATGCGTCATTAGAAGCACATGGGGGATCATCCCATCCAATGCTGCTTTCCATGTTGCCCTATGGATTTTCTCCATTTACCAGCACTAGTCAAGACACTAGTGCACCTGTAGAGACAGCTAAAATTGACAGTTTTTTTTCCTTATTTGCATGAGGACATGTATTATTTAATAAATAAAAGTTTAATAAAACACTAAATGCTAGTGTAACAGACATTTCAACAAATGAGTATAAAGTAAATGTTTTTAAGTCATGAATAATATAAACTAAGCTTTAATGAGTAAAATCCCAGGAAATAAGAAACGGTAACTAAACAGGCAACAGTATAAATTCCGCCAGGGTCCTCCAAGTTTGAGAGTATAGGGGCAGAATAAAACTTTAATTCTGAAGCTAGTGACCCTGAAGACTGAATGCATTGGCCCCCTCACCTGCCTTATGCTGTCCAGGCAAAACAGCCAACCAGAAACAGAAATAAAAAACATGGCCCTGAATAACCATCCTCTACCTTGCACAAGTTACCTTGCACAAGTTACCTCATCTGTAAGAAAAAAGGAAGGAGTTGAAATATGATATCCTAAAGTATATAAGATAAAGATACTGGTAATCAAATATTTCCCTGTTAAAAATGGTGTATTAAAATCTAAAAAGATACACAGAACTTATTTAAAAGACCACTGTCCTTTAAATCATCTTGGGGGTTTATTCACATTTATTACCACAGTTCAAAACAAATTTAGAACAAAATTCTTTAAAACTGCCTTCAGGGCCCAGCATAGCGGCTCACGCCTGTAATCCCAGCACTTTGGGAGGCCGAGGTGGGCGGATCATGAGGTCAGAGGTTTGAGACCAGGCTGGCCAACATGGTGAAACCCCATCTCTAATAAAAATACAAAAATTAGCCAGGTATGTTGGCACGCACCTGTAGTACCAGCTACTCGGGAGGCTGAGGCAGGAGAATCACTTGAACTCGGGAGGTGGAGGCTGCAGTGAGCCTAGACTGCGCCACTGCACTCCAGCCTGGGCGACAGAGCAAGACTCCCATCTCAAAACAAACAACAACAACAAAAACTGCCTTCAGAACTATGTGCAAGCATATGTACATCCTACTTATTTTATGGTTGCTTTTCTACCAAGAGTTAAACAATCCTATCCACATGAATAACTCATCAGACTTGGCTCCAAAACACAATTGCAAAAGACAGAGGATAAAAATGTGTCCCTATTAGATAATTTCAATATCTACCTAAGTTTTTTTCTTTGGGCAATGATGGCAGCACCATAGGAGTAAGTTTAAAATTTCCACGTTAATTATTTAAAAACCAGTATTCAGCCAGGCACGGTGGCTCACACCTATAATCCCAGCACTTTGGGATGCTGAGGCGGGCAGATCACCTGAGGTCAGGAGTTCGAGACCAGCCTGACCAACATGAAGAAACCCCGTCTCTACTAAAAACACAAAATTAGCCGGGTGTGGTGGTGCACACCTGTAGTCCCAGCTACTCGGGAGGCTAAGGCAGGAGAATCACTTGAACCTGGGAGGCAGAGGTTGCGGTGAGCCGAGATCATGCCATTGCACTCCAGCCTGGGCAACAAGAGCAAAACTCCGTCTCAAAAAAACAAACAAAAAACCCCAGTATTCATGGTGCCAACATTTTATAGGTTCTGATACATGTTTAAAAATTAATTATCTTAATCCTCTTCCTCATATCCAAAGCTTACCCCTAGACTTGGCTAAATGTTCCCTTATCCTAATCTTTATACTCCCTTATCCACCTCTAACTGGTAAGTGGAGTGGACCATACTTACTAAGGAGTGGAATCACTGTGTACCCAATGTCACATGCACAAATGCCCTCTCCTCCCCCTTACCTCAAACTGAGTAAAGCAGTAAGTCAACCATAGGCAGTCCCATCCATCAGGCTCTACTATTCTGTGTTCAGGCATAAAATACACATATGTATACTTAAGATTTCATAGACATGTCAGGACAATAAAATGCATTGTTGGGCAATTTGGAAATCTAAAGCCTAAGAGCTCAGGGAAATTTCACATATATACATTTTCTCCACTTTCTAAAAAATAAATGACATCACCTATATGAGTGATAGCTTTGAAGCAAAAACTTCTTACATTAAATCATTAAATGTTTGGTTCTATTACCCTAATTTCCTGAAGCCACATCTTCTTTTACTTACCAAATACACATTCCTTAAATAAGTAAATCCCTGGCCAGGTTCCTTACTTAGCTCGAAGTGTTAACTTCTTTTCTTCTTTTTTTTTTTTTTTAAAAAAACATGCAGAGTGTTCTGTCTTTTCAGCAGAGCCCTAGGAGCCTGGGGGCAACTGAGACCTAGTCTCCTAAATTTTCACAACTCTCTATCGGCATATTTACAAGGTGTTACCTGAAAATACCAACAAGCCACCAGACACTACATTTGTGTGCAATTCATTAAAAAGAATTTATATTCATTCCACTAGTAAAAATTATTTATTCCTCTGGCTGATTTGAAAGGATGTAATAGGTTTGAGTAAACAATAACCACCTCTGGCCTTTTTTTCCCCTTCTTTGTAGGCGTTAGCCACTCTACAGGTCTAAACCCTTGTTATACCAAAAGATCTTAGTGCATAAAGTGGATAAGATCTAAAGCACACAAATTTAGTTTTGACTATAATGTACCTCTTAGGATTACGTAAAAGCCACAACCAACTAGCTCAGTTTCTGGGTATTATTAATAGTAGTAATGAAGTAAAACATTTTGAAACTGGACTCAAATTGTGTTCAGTGTGCTAAACCAGGCATGCTGTGAAATGAATGTAAATTTTAACAAGCCAATTCTGAGCTGTAGACTTCTCATTAGTGCACCTTTCCCAACTGTAATGTGCAGAATGAGCCACTAGAGGGCAACCATTTTCTTTAGGAAAAAGATGCTGTTTGAAAGCACTGTATATTCATTTAACCACAATGACACCATGTCTCACAGCCAGGAGAATGGATATAATCAACAGAAAAGGCAGTATCAAGTGTTGGAGGAGACAAGGAGCAACTGGAAATCTCATACGTTGCTGTTGGAAATATATGGTACCGCCACTCGGATAACAGTTTGCAGTTTCTTAAAAAGTTAAAATCATGTTACAATAAAACCCAGCAATTCCACATATATGAAACTACCCAAGATAAATGAAAGCATATGGTCAATTAAGATATGTTCATGAACATTCATGGCATCACAAATAGCCAAAAATTGGAAACAATCCAAACAAACCATTATTGGTGAATGAATAAACAAAACGTGATATATACATATGAGGGAATACTATTCAGCTATAAAAATTCTACACTATGGATGAAGTGAACCTCAAAAATATTATGCTGAATGAGAGAAGGCAGATGCAAAAGACTAAATATGGTGTGTGATTCAATTTATATGAAATACCCAGAAAAGACAAATTTATAGACAGAAAGCAGATCAGTGGCTACCTAGGGTGAAGAGAAAGGAGGGGAGGAATGGGGACTGACTGCAGACGGGCTCATGAGAATTTCAGGGAGATGATGAAAGTGTTCCAAATCTGGATTATGATGAGGCTAGCACAATGCTACAGGTTTACTGAATCACCATGTACACTTACAGCAGGTAAATTTAATATAAATCATACTGCAATAAAGCTAACTCAAAAAACACACAGATTTAGTGCTGTATTAGAATAGGTACTGGGAAATGAAACAAGTGAAAGAAAGAAAACTAACAGCACTGCGTATTAGAAAGTAATATAAGTAGCCACTATGTCATTCGGTCCTGAGCTCTGGTTTTCAGACAGGAAAAAAGATCACTGTTTGCAAATGGACTAGGGAAATTTAGGGAATTTATGGTCAGGTAAGAATTTTATTACTTTTGGCCAAAGGCCTATTACATTTGTTACATTAAACAGAAATATTTGTTTAAAAAGAAAGCTTATAAAGTTTCAAGCAGAAAGCAATTATTTTCTGACTCTCCATCAGTACTCTGGAGTCGTATTTATGAAGGGATTTAAAACACATCAATGTGCTAGGGTCTGATGTTATATGAAATAACTAATAACTTGAGATATTCAAAGAGAGACACTTGAAGTGACAGGCATATCCATACCAAGCAATTTTACATTTCCTGAATTATCCTTTTATAAACTCCTAGTTTAAATTTACTTAAGAAACTTCAGGTGTAATAATATATGGGATCAAAAGGCTCATTCTGGCCTGTAATCCCAGCACTTTGCAAGGCTGAGGCAGGAGGATTGCTTGAACCCAGCAGTTCAATACCAGCCCGGGCAACTTAGCGAGACCTGTCTCTACAAAAATATCAAAATTAGCCAGGTATAGTGGTGCGGGCCTGTGGTACTACTCAGTAGACAGAGGTGGGAGGTCAAGGCTGCAGGGAGTCATGGTCATGCCACTGCACTCCAACCTGGGCAGCAAAGCAAGACCCTGTCTCAAAAAAGAGAGAAAGCTCTGTTAAGGTCTATGGCAGCAGTCTCCAACCTTTTTGGCACCAGGGACCAGTTTTGCGGAAGACAATTTTTCCACGGACGGGGCAGGGGTGGGGGATAGGTGGTTTTGAGATGAAACTATTCCACCTCAGCTCATCAGGCATTAGATTTTCTTAAGGAGATTGCAACCTAGATCCCTCACATGCGCTGTTCACAATAAAGTTTGCTCCCCTATGAGAATCTAATGCCGTCATTGATCTGACAGGAGGCGGAGCTCAGGCAGTAATGCTCACTGACCTGCTGCTCACCTCCTGCTGTGCAGCTCCGTTCCCAGCAGGCTATGGACCAGTATTGATTTGAGGCCCGGGGGCTGGGGCCCCCTGGTCTATGGAACATCTTCAACACATAAATTTCAGAGGAGGCTAGTGGTACACAAGAGAAAATTTAGTGAATATCAAGACAAAACTATGTCTTTTCTTTGGCTTCTAGAATGGTAGTGGTTTGTGGGGTTATAAAAGACAAGATCATCTGAAGGGCTCTCCCATTACTATTAGTTCCTAGTTCAGTTATAAACAATATACTTTTAAAAATGCTTTACTGGGGTCTCAAGAAAGCAGGGACACTGAAAGGCTGATATAAGAGATGGAACCTGAGCAGGAGTGGTAACTAAACAGGAAAACCGAAGTTGCCCTGAGGATAAACGCCATTATCAGCACTGGGATTGAGAGACCAAGTTCTAGACCCATAGCAAGAGGAGGAGCCAAGAAGAAAGCTAAAATGTCCCAGGTCAGTTTTGTTCCCTAGCCTAGAGACACAAATGCAAAACCTCTCTGAAGGAGCACATTCCCAGTTAAAGAACCTCTGGATTCTCACAGGTTCTACTAAATACATATTTACAAATAAAAACCACCAAACACAGGAAGAATGGCATACCATAAGGAAAAGCTCAATAGAGACAATAAACAGATTTAGACCCTCAAGGGACTTCAGATATTGGAATTATTGGCTACAGGATATAAAGATAACTATGTATGAAATGCCCAAAGAAATAAGAAAGATAGAAACAAAAGAAACAGAGGAAGTCTAGCCAGAGCAATTAGGCAAGAGAAATAAATAAAAACCTTCCAAATTGTTGCTCTCCACTGAGAATACAATCTTACATCTAGAAAAGCCTCGACTCTGTAAAAAAAACTCTTAGATTTGGTAAATGAATTCAGTAAAGTTGCAGGACACAAAATTAATATACAAAAATCAGTAGTATTTCTATACACCAACAATGAACTAGTGGAAAAAGAAATCAAGAAAGCAATCCTATTTACAATAGCTCCCCATAAAAATAAAATACATAGGAATAAATTTAACTGAGGAGGTGAAAGATGTCCATAGGAAAACTATAAAACACTGATGAAAGAAACTGAAGAGGTCATAAATAAATAGAAAGACATTCCATGTTTCTGAATTGGAAAAATTATTATTGTGAAAATGACTATAATTCCAAAAGCAATCTACAAATTCAGTGCAATTCCTATCAAAATACCAGTGTCAGTCTTCACAGAAATAGAAAAAAAAAAATCTTAAAACACACACGAAAGTACAGAAGGCCCTGAATAGTCCAAGCAATCCTGAGCAAAAAGAGTAATGCTGGAGGTATCCATACTATCTGACTTCAAAAGACACTATAAAACTACAGAAACCCCAACAGCAAGGTACTGGTATAACAACAGACACACAGACCAATGGAACCACAAAAAGAACCCAGAAATAAATACACATATTTACAGTTGACTGATTTTCAACAAAGTGCCAAGAACATTCAGTAAGGAAAGGACAGTCTCTTCAATAAATAGTGCTGGGAAAACTGGATATTCATATGCAGAATGAAACTAAACCCCTATCTCTTACCATATACAAAAAGCAAATCAAAATGGAGTAAAGACTTAAATGTACGACTTGAAACTATGAAACTACTAAAAGAAAACACTGGGGAAACACTTCAGGACACTGTTTTGATCAAAGACTTTTTGGGTAGGACCTCAAAAGCACCAGAAACAAAAACAAAAATGGACAAATGGAATTACATCAAGTTAAAAAGCTTCTGCACGGCAAAGGAAACAATCAATTGAATGAGGAGACAACACACAGAATGGGAGAAAATAATGCGCAATCTCTCCGTCTTACAAGGGATGAATATCCAGAATACACAAGGAATTCAACTCAATGGCAAAACAAAACAAAACAAATAATCTTAGGTCTTACGGGACAATACAGAAAACAAAAAACAAACAAACAAACCCCACAAATAATCCACTTTAAAAATGTGCAAATGATCTGAATAGACATTTCTCAAAAGACACACAAATTGCCAGCAGGTATATGAAAAAATGCTCTACATCACCAATCATCAGAGAAATACAAATCAAAACCACAACAATATCTTATCCCAGTCAGAATGGCTATTAAGATTAAAAAGAACAGATATTGGCAAGGATGCAGAGAAAAAGAAACTCTTACATATTGTTGGTGGGAATGTAAACTAGTACAGTCACCATGGAGATTTCTCAAAAAACTAAAACCAGAATTACCATTCGATCAAGCAATCTCATTACTAGGTATCTATCCAAAGGAAAAGAAATCAATACATCAGAGGGATATCTGCACTTGCATGTTTATTGCAGCACTATTCACAATAGCAAAGATATGGAATCAACCTAAGTGTTCACCAGTACATGAATGGATAAAGAAAATGTGGCATATATGCACAATGGAACACTATCCAGCCATAAGAAAAAGAATGAAATCATGCCATTTGCAGCAACATGGATGGAACTGGGAGTCACTACGCTGGGTGAAATAAGCCAGGCACAACAGACAAATATCACATGTTCTTACTTATATGTGGGAGCTAAAAAATTTGAACACATGGAGGTAGAGAATGGAAAGATAATAGAGGCTGGGAAGGGTGAAGGCAGGGGAGTGGGGGGATGAAGACAGTAGGTTAAAGAGTACAAACATATGGTTAGATAGAATTAAATCCAATGTTTGACAGCAGAGTAGGGTGACTACAGTTAACAATAATGTAGCTGGGTGATGAACACTCTAAATACTCTGACTTGATCACGATACATTATATACATGTGACAAAATTTTACATGCAATCCATCAATATGTATAAATTTTTCTAAAGAGCTCAGCAAACTGGAACTTCCTTGCTCTGCTAGAGTAGCAAAACCAAGGAAGATTCAATATTGTAGCACTGTCAATACTCCCTAATTAATCACTAAATGTGATTCTAGTTGAAAGAAAGAGAAAGAGAGAGATACAGAGAGAAAGCAAGCTGGACACAGTGGCTCAATACCTGTAATCCCAGCAGTTTGTGAGGCTGAGGCAGGAGGATAGCTTGAGGCCAGGAGTTCAAGACCAGCCGGGCAACGAGGCGAGGCCCTGTCTCTACAAAAAATTTAAAAATTAGTTGGGCCTAATGGTGTGCACCTGTGGTCTCAGCTACTTGGGAGGCTGAGGTGGGAGGATTGCTTGAGCCCAGGAGTTCGAGGCTTACAGTGAGCCATGTTTGCACCACTGCATTCCAGCCTAGGTGACAGAGTGAAACATTGTCATAAAATTTAAAAAAAAAAAAAAAAGGACAGAAAAATAAATTTCCTAGAGCTATTTGCTTTTTATCCCAGTTTATCATTTTACAAACTGATTCTCATACTGAATTTAAAAAGCAGGCCAGGCATGGTGGCTCATACCTGTAATCCCAGCACTTTGGGAGGCTGAAGCAAGAGAATTGCTTGAGCCCAGGAGTTAAAGACGAGCCTAAGCAACACAAAGGTGGGGTGGAAGAGTGGAGGGGAGGCAGGTGGGAGTCGTGGGGGTGGGGGATCACCTGAGCCTGGGGAAATTGAGGCTGCAGTGAGCCATGATCATGCCACTGCACTCCAGCCTGGGTGACAGAGCACGACCCTGTCTCAGAACAACAAAAAACAAAACCAAAAGGCCAAGAAGATTCCTTAAGAAAAATACAAAGGTAAGAGACTACCCTTGTCAGTTATCAAGACATATAATCAAGTTATAACAATTAAATAAAGTGATACTTGGCCCTTGCTTAGGCAAACTGACCGATAGAACAGAACAGGAAGTCCCCCAAATAAACATTTGGCTACAATGGCAAATTTCCATGTAAGTAAAGCTTCTGAGGAAAGGATGCATTAGTCAATAAATGGTGCAGAGAAAACTGATTTTCTATATAATAAAAAAATAAAATTTTAAATCTGTATCACACATACACAGATCAACTCCAGGCAGACTAAAAACTGAGATACTTTTTTGATTTTCAGAAGCAACTATAAACAACTATGACCCTGGGATAGGACAAATTTCTTAAAACATAAAAAGGACTCATATTTGAATATATTAAGTTTTGTTTACAAAAAAACCCAAAGTGAAAAGCCACAAACTAGATGAAGATATGTACAAAACAAAAGAACAACAAAAATATCAATATCCTAAATATAAAAAACTCTTAAATAAGAGCAAAAATAGAAAAATAAAAGACATCAAGACGTATTTCACAGAAGAAACAGGAAAGACTAATAAACTGAAAATGTTTTTAACTTATTAATAATCAGAAAAATGCATTTTTTATATTGATGTCACATTCATAAGGAAAATGCAATTTAAAGCCACAATAAAATACCATTTTACACCTCCAGATTGGAAAGAATTGGGTCTTATGATAGCAAGTAAATAAGAAACCATACTGGAAAGTGGTGCAACCAGTTTGGAAAACAACTTGGCATTATCTTGTAAAATTGTTATAAAAGCTGATCAGGCACATGCCTTACAAACCACCAACTCTGAATCTAGGTTCATACGTTAAAGAAACTCTTGGACATGAGCACCAAAAAATTGGATATGAGTGTTCGTTTCAGCATTATTTGTAAAAGCAAAAAACAAAAATGTGAAAACTAGACTTAACAAAATAAATTGTAAAAATAAACCTGTTGCATAAAAACATCAAGTTACATAAGACTACATAGAGAATACTTTTTTTTTTCTTTTTTTGAGATGGAGTCTCCTGTTGCCCAGGCTGCAGTGCAATGGCAGGATCTCGGCTCACTACAACCTCCGCCTCCTGGATTCAAGCAATTCTCCTGCCTCAGCCTCCCAAGTAGCTGGGACTACCGGCACGTGCCACCATGCCTTGCTAATTTTTGTAGTTTTAGTAGAGATGGGGTTTCACTCTGTTGGCCAGGCTGGTCTCAAACTCCTGACCTCGTGATTGGCCCACCTCGGCCTCCCAAAGTACTGGGATTACAGGCGTGAGCCACCACGCCCGGCCAGGATACTATTTTTTATAAAGCTCACAAAAATAAACAATATATAGCCATGGGACATATGTATAAAAGCAAAAGGGGAAAAAAAAAAGAAATGATAGATTCAAAGTAGTGGTTACCGCTAAAGAGTAGGCTGGGGATTGGAATTGAGAGGGAACACAAAGGTAGGGTTAATACCACCAGAAAGGCTCCAGTTTTTAGTGGGTGGCTTCATAGGTATTTTATTATTAAGACTTCGTGTTGCATATATTTTTATGTATGCATCAAATACTACCTATAGAAATGCAGTGACCAGGCCAGGCACGGCTGCTCATACCTGTAATCCCAGCACTTTAGGAGGCCAAAGTGGGTGGATCATTTGAGGTTAGGAGTTCGAGACTAGCCTGGCCAACATGGTGAAACCCCATCTGTACTAAAAATACAAAAACTAGCCAGGTGTGGTGGCTGCAATCCCAGCAACTCAGGAGGCTGAGGCAAGAAAATCACTTGAACCCAGGAGGCAGAGGTTGCAGTGAGCCAAGATCACACCATTGCACTCCAGCCTGGGAGAGTGAGACTCTGTCTCAAAAAAAAAAAAAAAAAAAAAAAAAAAGAGGCTGAGGCAGGAGAATCACTTGAACCCAGGAGGAGGAGGTTGCAATGAGCCGAGATCACGCCACTGCACTCCAGCCTGGGCAACAGAGTGAGACTCTGTCTCAAAAACGACGACGACGACGACAGGAGAAATGTAGTGACCAGAAATACTTTCATACCACTAAGAAGAGACTATAAGAAAAGGAAATTATCTTTTCTTAATGTATGTATTCTGTATTACCTAGTGAATGCAGATGTATATAACTGATATAGGTGGGGCAGTTGAGTTTTTTAATCACAAAGAATATTAGTCAATCACTAACTTAGTTGTGATCTTGGACTAGTTATTTAATGTCTTTGAACCTATTTTTTTTTTTAACTTTTGAACCTAATTTTTAAACTGTAAAGTACTGAATTACTAAGTGACTGGTACAGGCGATATATTTTTTAAATGATAGCTAATACTCCCCATGACTATTACTCATATCTAAGAAACCCCTTATATTCTACTGAACTTAGCCTCAAACCACTAAGATAATGGAAGAGTGACTTGTTAAAAACAACAAAAAACACACCAGAATTTCTGCATTCAAATAAGGTTGCCCCTCAAAGAGACTATACACTTCTTTCACTGACCTTGCCATTGCTCAGGATGATTTTTAGAAATATTTCATTCAGCCGGGCGCGATGGCTCAAGCCTGTAATCCCAGCACTTTGGGAGGCCGAGATGGGCGGATCACGAGGTCAGGAGATCGAGACCATCCTGGCTAAAAAACGGTGAAACCCCGTCTCTACTTAAAAATACAAAAAACTAGCCGGGCGAGGTGGTGGGCGCCTGTAGTCCCAGCTACTCGGGAGACTGAGGCAGAAGAATGGCGTGAACTCGGGAGGCGGAGCTTGCAGTGAGCTGAAATCCGGCCACTGCACTCCAGCCTGGGCGATAGAGCGAGATTCCGTCTCAAAAAAAAAAAAAAAAAAAAAAAAGAAATATTTCATTCAAACTGTTTAGTGTTGAAAACATTTTTACCAGTAGAGGAAAAACCTTAATTCTTTGAAAGTAGATTTTATCTATGAAAATAGACATGAAATATTTTCAATCATGTTTGATGAATAATCAAGTTAAGATTTTGGTCAAAATTAACACATGACTATGATGAGACTAATTCTTTTGAGTGACTTACAAATGATCTCTTCAGGCTATTTTCAAAGATGAGTTTCAAAAGAAGTTTTAGCAATGGCAACCTTAATTTTTTTAAAACAGCTATAACTTTGCAGAAGCTACAACTTTGCAAGGTTTCTACTTGGAAGGACAACAGTCATCCTAATGCGTAGTCTCATTTCTGTATAGTACAAGTCTGAAATTACTGAAGAGACAACTACTTAAGATCAGTGAAACTACTTACATCAGTTACCTTCAACCTTTCATTTTTGTAAGGGAAAACGAAAAGCTTTCTAAAATTTTCAGTTAAACATAAAGATCCTTCATATAAGGAGAAAAATACAGCCAACCTACTGAATTTTGTATTTGAGGAATGGAGAATAAACAATTACACAGTTTTGACAGGATCCCACAACAGCAATCAAATAATGATGAGAAGCAGTTACACAGACCTTACACAAAGAAGTTTGTGCTAACAGAAATATGCAATATATTTTAATTAAATAAATAGCACTGATGTGACCTCAACTTTTTGATATCAATAACTGGTGATATATATGACCATTTATTACATTGATTTGCTGGAGTATTATAACACAAATTTATAAATGGTTTTAAGAAAATATTATAGAGAAGTTTTACTGACACTTGGAATTTTACATGAAGGGGAAAGAGACATAGCCAACAGCACCCCAATAATAATTTCTTTATACATCTGATATGAGAAACCACAGAAACATTCTTAACTGATACAACATGAATTAGATTCTAAAGGCATTCTTTAAGACATAGAGAAAAAAGAAGCAAACAAAATTCTCAAGTTTACCATTTACAATAACAGTTTATGCAATTTCAACAAGTCCTTACCGAGGCATTCAACAGCACTGTAAGTTCAAAGTTCACTGGGGAATTAAAAGAATGAATAAAATACTCCTTAGAGGGAGTATAAAGTTTATTCAAATATTTTAGAAATAATCAATTAATTACATAAGAATATAGTGAAATCCGTCAAAAACAATGTCAAGTAACTTGTTTTTAAAGTGGCAGTGCAATATAGTAAAGCAATGGCTTTAACGACTAAATGAAAGAATCACAAAGCACCTAGAAATATTTATTGAAGAAATAACACATAAATTTTCATGATTTCTTTTGACCATTTACAATTTCAGTATTTTAGCTCTATTTCATATCATTTTTTGGTAGGTGCTGTTAACATATGAGGTTAAAGTGGTAAGTCTCACAATAAAGTAGCCATCTTCTTTGAATGAATATTTGAATATTTCATCTCTTCACTTCTATGACTATAATCAGCTTTCAGCTGCATGATTCCTTCAGCCTGATTCTCATTTCATGTCTCAATAAATGTGTTTTTGCCTGATAAAGAGAACTGTGCACATATTGATTATATTTATTTTTTTCTTTTTTTTTTTTTGAGATGGAGTTTCACTGTTGTTTCCCCGCTGGAGTAAAATGGCGCAACGTCGGCTCATTGCAACCTCCATCTCCTGGGTTCAAGCAATTCTCCTGCCTCAGCCTCCCGAGTAGCTGGGATTACAGGTATGTGCCACCACCCCTGGCTAATTTTTGTATTTTTACTAGAGACAGGGTTTCACCATGTTGATCAGGCTGGTCTTGAACTCCTGACCTCAGGTGGTCCACCCACCTCAGCCTCCCAAAGTGCTGGGATTACAGGTGTGAGCCACCATGCCTGTAATCCCAGGCCTATTTATCTTTTCATACTGGTGTCAGGTCCTTCAAGGCTATGCTTCTGATTGCCCGTACACTTTACTTCTCTTATGAGTATTTCATATTTTATGGGTAGGTAGGGTTCCAACTTAGTATGTTAGATAACTACTGTATAGTAAAAACCAGAAATGAAGATATAATAACCCTTATAACTCCTTACATATAACAAAGACAGAAATATGTCAAAGCAAAAACATTTTAAATAATCTCAGGAAACAATAACAAGATCCTCTTCCCAAAAATAAATATAACAAACATATTAGTAACCACAGCTAAACATGCACTGTTTAAGAACTCCATTAGACATGAGAAATAGACATTGAAGCCAGGTTTTGACACTTATTCTCCACATCCAGCCAGTTGTCACGGTCTACTAAGTGCTACAGGGTTAACTGCCTCTGGACTGACTGAAATATGGTTGTAATGACACAAGAGAACACTGGTTCAGATCCAGCAATGACTTATGAACTTGCCTATAGATGACAGTAGAAAAAAATAGCTTACTGTACTTAAATCTGCTTCATAAGAGATTTTATCTGCCAGCCTGACCCCTCTTAAAACTTTTTTTTTTCTTTTTTTGGTTTGATATACTCAATAGGCACTGGCTTTTGTGATGTGGCTTTCCACACTACTATACAAGTCCAGAATCCCATTTAATAAGATACATGAGCTATCAGTCAATGAACTTTAGGGCTGGATGGATCAAGGAAGTGTTTTTCACTGCCCCCGCTTCCTTATGAATGAGATAACTGACAAGCAGTGAACTACAATAAATTCAAAGACACAACTAACAAAAACTTAGGAAGACCTAGAAGAGAGGTGCCAAATTGCACTGCAAATACAAAATAAAACATTTTCATGTTCTTGCTAAATACTTATTAAAAAAATACATATAATGAATAGGCCATTTTATAGTGCTAGTTAAAACTTTGAAGAGCTGTTTCCATCAATATCCTGGCTTCAAATCGATATGTAGAAATATTTTAAATTAAATTTCAATAAATACACCAGAGGGATTTAAATATGATAAAAACAGTAATTTCAATCTGTTTTTACCAACAATATTTTTAATTGGCTCATGATGGGCTTGAACTAATCAATAAACTACAGTCTACAAAAGGGTTTTTGTAAAAATGCATTCATTTCTGATAATAAGTAAATGCAGATTCTGTACAGTCAGAAAAACCAGGATAGTGGCAAATAGCAAAATAGAGAGTTGATAAATCTTGGATCCAAAATCAAATGATCAAAGAAGAGAGTTAAAGATATTTTCAGACTGCCCACATTAGAGTCATGTAATCTGCATCATTCTTTCTCAAGGTCTCTCAACTGGGCGCCAGACTAACATCAGATCTAAAACCTTGTTCAATATTTCCTCTGGTTCACCTTTTGATTATGTAACAAATACTTCTTGCAAAAGATGAAAAAATAAAACTGTAAAATCATTTGGATGGCATTAGCCCAGCTAGGTCTTTTGGTGTCCTAGCAATTCAAACTGAAATTAAAGGTTTCTTATAGCCTATAAGCTTCTGAAAATGCAGCCAAGTGGCACTCAAAAAGACAGAACATTTTTTCTACTTCTGTAAATATAAAAGAAATTGAAAAATCACCACCTAAAAAAAAAAGCAAGACATAAATGCATCAGCACCAAGTAGAAATGATCTTCAAAAGGGGCAAGTCTTTTATGTATCCTTGTGTTAATGAATAGGTACTAATCTCTCCTCTAGGAAAAATCCACTGCCTGAAGTTAACATCTTTAGGCAAAAGAAAGGGCAAAACTCAACAAATTACATTTTGATTCATCCAAATAAAAAGAGAGAGAGAGAGAGATTTCAAGATTTTTGGCACTACTTTAAGCATTTTTCAGGGTAGGTATGGTTTTAAGTTCAACTGTCTTCCTTCCCTACTCCATTTTTTGCAAAAGCAGGAAATATCAAATTTAATTCTATTACTAATAATTCTTCAGGTATCATTCCAAAAGTTGTACTTAGTCACAATACATCAGTTAACGTTTACATAAGACTCTAGTTGTAGTAAAAAGTGTTGAAAGGTGGTCATATCAAAATCTTGGTTTTCTTTTGTACCTATCAGATACGACTAAATTGTTGGTGGCCAGAACTCAAATCACATACAGTCAACCACATTATTGGATCCATGACCTACATCTCGAATTTGGCTAGTTAAACAGGAACACACAGCTACGCCTGCTCCAGCTCTGCAGTGAGACACAGATCCAACAAGCTCCCACCTGAAAAGACAGAGAAGATAAAATGTTATCTTAAAACAAAGCATAATTTACTTTACTCAAAATACTAACCAAAGACAAAAATTCCCTATGTGGGACTGGTTTTGAAGGATAGCAAGCTTCCAGTGGGAGATAAGATATCCCAAAGCTTAGTATTAACTACGACTAGCAACATTCTAACACTCTGGAGTAATCTACTATTATACCAGAAGATACTATAAAGCACAGAGACAACATGTAAATTACCTATTCAGCACTGGATCAAATGCTTCTACTGTATTTAAGTATGCATTGCCATTATGACCACCAACTGCAAAGATTTTGCCCATCACTGTTGCAATTCCCACTCCACCTCTGGGGGTAGTAAGTGCTGCCACATAATCCCACTTGTTGCTTCGGGGATCATACCGCTCAACTGAACTCAGAGGAGAATTATCATCAAAACCACCTATGTAAAGAAATATTTTAAAAACAGCATTACATTTCTTAGAAATTAACTATTAAATTTCAATTCAATGGGCTTTACACCCCAATCTTTTAAAATCATTTTAGAATGGTTTAGAGAAAATTTTTTAAAAAAATTCATCCAATACCTGTCTACCACCAACAACTACTATTAGACATTGTCTATAATTCAACGTAAGATTAAGTGACATTTTCCTCAACACTAGGATTAAAGATCTTCTAAGTAGGGAAAAACTGGAGTCCCTGTATCTAAGCAGATAATTTGGAGAAAAAGAAAAAACAAAACAAAACACAAACATTCATAAATTTGTCCTTAGCCATCTAGAGACAAGCAAGACAGTACTGAGATTCCTTCTCTGTCTATTGTATCTTAAACAGTAAGAAGGTATAAGAAAGGAATAAACTGAATCATGTGATTCATCCAGATAAAAGTTAAAGTTTTCCAATTGTTTCCCTTAATACTATAATCGCCATCATAATTACAGAGATGGACTATGACTGAATTCTCACCAATTTTTGCCAAAACAACATTTTCCTGCTACATATTCTAGAAGATAGCAGTCCTTTCTATAGCTCATTCTAACAATGTACTTAAATCTATTCCTGAGGTTATAGACACAGTTATTTCAATAGTGCTCCTTCCTTTAAAAACAAGTGTGTCTCTTTTTAGACTCCAAGTCTAAATGAATATAATGGCTTTCTTTGGTGACAGCCTAATTTATTGAGAATAGAAAGTGCTGATAGTATGATCAATCTATTTAAAAACAAAGTCAGAGGCTGGGCACGGTGGCTCACGCCTGTAACCCCAGCACTTTGGGAGGCCGAGGCGGGCAGATCACGAGGTCAGAAGACAGAGACCATCCTGGCTAAATAAAATGATGAAACCCCGTCTCTACTAAAAATACAAAAAATGAGCTGGGAGTGGTGGTGGGCACCTATTGTCCCAGCTACTCGGGAAGCTGAGGCAGGAGAATGGTGTGAACCCACAGGAGGCGGACCTTTCAGTGAGCTGAGATCACGCCACTGCACTCCAGCCTGGGCGACACAGCAAGACTCCATCTCAAAAAAAAACAAAAAAAACCCCACAAAACAAGGTCACAAAAAAAAATTCAAGTCAACTTCTCTAATGGGTTTAATTTTATTAAATCAATTAAAATGAAATTCACCAATTTTATCTGCATTCTTTCCATGAATTCTGACAAATGTATAGTGTCACTGCCATTACAACCATTACATAAAACATTTTTTCATGATAATAAAGGGTTTGGTTTTAATTATTGCTCATGCTAATGTAGAAGATTAAGGGGTTTTTTAAATTTGTTTTTTGTTTTGTTTTGTTTTGAGACAGGGTCTCACTCTGTTGCCTAGACTGGAGTGCAGTAACACAATCACAGCTCACTGCACTGTCAACCTCCTGGGCTCAAGCGATCCTCCCACCTCAGCCTCCCAAGTAGCTGGAACTATATGCACATGCCACCACTCCTGGCTATTTTTTTTTTATTTTTTTAAAATAGAGATGAGGTCTCACTATGTTGTCCAGTCTGGTTTTGAACACCTGCCCTCAAATGATCCTCCTGCCTCCACCTCTCAAAATGCTGGGATTACCCGGGTAATCCCTGCACCTGACCAAGTTTTTGATAGTTATATTTTATATAGTCTTTTTCCATAGTCTTCTTTTTCACTAGTTCCCTATCATTTCCCCAGATAATGCATAAAAACATATTATAATGAAGAATTCAAACCAGGGATAGAAAAAGTAAAATGCAATTAGGATGTTAGACATGCCCACACCTTCAAATTTTTCTTATTCAGATCAGTTGTACCTGTTTTAAGTAGAACTTGAATGACCAAGATTTTTTTAATGTTCAACCTGAATCATTCTTATTTTTACCATGTCTGTTCTAATTATAAGGGTCCAAAAGATTAAAAAAGTAACAGCAACAATGTTATTCCTGTCGACATATAACATATGTCAATGCCTGTGGTAGACAGGGAGCTGTGAGAGGTAGCAATGATGAAACCTAAGAACTTCGGATTCACAGACCCAAGTTCAAATTCCAGCTTTGCCATTTATTTATGCATGTGACCGTGAGTAAATTATTCATTCTCTCTGAGTCTCTTGACTACCTTACAGTTGTGATGATCAGGCAAGATGTAGAGGTAAATTATGTTATTTCCCTTCTTCCTTAATACACATGAGCACTGAAAGATTCAGCATTACTTCTGCTACTTATAGATATTTATATGCATTTTCTTATAAGAAATATGTTAAACACAGCATTCTCTTATAAGAAATATGTTAAGTAACACAATTTACATCAACATATATGAACAAATATGACCTTTGCTAGTGACAACTTCTCTGAATTCATTTCCTCCTCTATAAAGGAAGGTATTACTAATCACAATATAGCTAATCATGTACTGGGGAACTACAAAGTGCCAGACACATTTTGAGATGCTTAACATGTATTATCTCTAATTCTTAAAATGATTCTGAAAGATAGGCATTATTCCCATTTCATAATCATTTAAAGCTTTGCTACTGGAAGTATGTTGTGTGAACCTGAAACTGCATCACTATAACCTGAGAACTGTTTGAAACACAGAAACTAGGCCCCTCCTTTGAAATATAACAAGATGTCCAGATTATTCATATGCACATTATGATCTGAGAAAGCACTGATCTAATGTTCCTCCCAACTCTGCAATTCAGTAAGTCAAAAAGCAATATAGACCAATTACTGAACACTACAGCCAGGGCAAGTCTTGCAGTCCCCAGGTGGTGCACATTCGCTCCCGCAGCCCCGCCAGGAAGCAATGTGCCTGCAGCCCTGAGATGGATGACCTGGGGACCAGCAGGAGGAGAGTGAGGAAGCGGGGGCCGGTCCCGCCAAGAAGGCCCCAGCCAGACAGGACAAGCCCAAGACGCTGCCCTTTTTGCCACTGGGCAGTTGGTCAGTATCCAGAGCAACGAGGCTGCGGCCCTACTCAGGCTCATGGCATGTAACGTGTCCATGGGCTTTGGTGAGAGTTAGAAGCAGCACCTCAACAGAGTTTGGGAAACGTTTTTTATCAAGGTAATTGGTTTGCTGCAGAAGAAAGGAAACATTACACTGTTTACCCACCTCCACACTAAGTCTTCACCTGGATCTAGATGTGTGACATAAGAGATGTGAAGGTTGTCATCCCAGGACAGGATCCATATCAGAGACCGAATCAAGTTCATGGGCTGCTTTAGTGTTCATAGACCTGTTCCACCTCTGCCAGGTTTGGAAAACATTTATAAAGAGCCATCTATAGATATGGATGGTTTTATTCATCCAGGTCATGGAGATTTATCTGGGTGGGCCAAATAAGGTGTTCTCCTACTCCAGGCTGTCCTCACTGTTCTGCCCCATCAAGCCAATTTTCATAAGGAAAGAGGAGGCTGGGAGCAACTTACCAATGCAGCTGTGTCCTGGCTAAATCAGAATTGGAATGGCCTTGTCTTTCTGCTCTGGGGCTCTTATGCTAAGAAGGAGGACAGTGCCATGCACAGGAAGCGGCACCATGTGCTGCAGATGGCTCATTCCTCCCCGTGTACAGAGGGTTCTTTGGATGTAGACAATTTTCTAAGACCAATGAGCTCCTGCAGAAGTCTAGCAAGAAGCCCACTGACTAGAAAGAGCTATGATCCTGAGCTGAGGGGTAGCCTGTCTCCATTGGTGGTTATTGAGAAGCTGTTGTTAAAGTATTTGTCACTTACAAAATCAAACTGAAAATTTTCCTATTAATTCTTAAATACTCTGCGCAAGCGGTAAAGCTTCCATAAAGCAGCCATGAACCAAGTTGCCCAGAAATGGCAGCTTTATGTAGCCACACATAGCAAAGGCTATCCTTTGGCCAAATGTCTCTGCAACATGGCTTCAGCCTAAAATATGCTGACTTCTCAGAAGACAGATGAGGTCAAATGCTCACTTGGCTCTCCTTATCTCGCTACCCCCCGACCCCTTACCTTTATGGTTAAAGTGGGGAAGATGTATACCTTTTAGGTAGAACCATAGTTTGGTGCCTGCTGGTACTTGGTTTCACCTGGTTAGACTTTCAACTACAAAGTGTTTTAGGGGGTATTTTTGCATAGAAAGGCTCCCTTTTCCCAGCCTGGCAGGCATTCCAGTCTGTGCCAAGTACACTGCCCCCTTGATCTTTCAAGGGGCCTTCAGGTCCTTCCTTGAAGGAAGTATGATGGTTTTGCAAGTTTCTAGAAAACTGGCCCTGAAATTAGGGCTCAATTCTCTGATTGTAGCAGAGGTGAAGACTCCTAAGGAAGAGCCCTTGGTGTTGGTCTTAACAGACAAGGGCCGAGGGATGTGAGCTGAGTCTTGTTATTCTTTGGGCGTTTCGTGGAATAAGCAGTGAAATTTAGACAAGAAAGAATAGAAAAGAGAATCTTCTTTAATGGGGGGAGGTGATTTTCTCCTAGGGTTATCCTGAGTTGGGGTTTTTAAGATAGCACAAACTTGCTACATGCTGTTTTTTATGGACTGAAATCACTTTATAATATTTTTTTCTGCAACACTGGAGAGTTTTAGTTTAAAGAAAATATATATATATATATATATCTCCTTCTTTTTCAGGACACAATCTTTACTGAGTCTGTACCTTTATCCTTGATCTTGTTAGCAATGCCATTTTTTTTTTTTTTTTTTTTTTGCTGTTAGGTGGGTTAAAGCATTAACCCTGCATGGGGTTTGGTAATAAAAGCTTGTTAAAGTAAAAAAAAAAAAAAAAAAAAAAGCAATATAAACATTGACATGACCTTTATTTATATGAAATACCTAGGCCAGGTGCGGTGGCTCATGCCTGTAATCTCGGCACTTTGGGAGGCCAAGGCAGGCAGATCACTTGAGGTCAGGAGTTCGAGATCCGCTTGGCAAACATGATGAAACCCTGTCTTAACTAAAAATACAAAAATCAGCTGGGCGTGGTGGTACACACTTGTAATCCCAGCTACTCAGAAGGCTAAGGCAGGAGAATCGCTTGAACATGGGAGGCAGAGGTTGCAGTGAGCTGAGATCACACCACTGCACTCCAGCCTGGGTGACAGAGCAAAACTCCATCTCAAAAATAAATAAATAAATACCTACTGGTTTACTTGAAGCATTCAACATAATTTCCCTTGAAATGAGGCTGAGAAAAACAAATCTTAGACCTTTTAAAATTTATTGTAGCAAAGCACATTCTATCTGTGTCCTTCCATTTAAAAACATATACCTTATTTAAATGTAATCTCCTTCTTTAAATAACTTTATTACTCTTAGAAAAATAAGGTTGTACATGTTTTAAACATGAAAGATGAAGATTTAAACAAAAATTATGAATGTGACCTTAACAATTCAGCTAGGCATGGTGGCCCATGCCTGTAATCCCAGCACTCTGGGAGGCCAAGGCAGGAGGATCACTTAAGGCCAGTTGTTCATGACCAGCCTGGGCAACACAGCAAGGACCCATCTCTACAAAAAATAGAAAAAAACTGGCTGGGTGTGATAGCATGGGCCTGTAGTCCTAGCTACTTGAGAGGCTGTGGCAGGAGGATCACGAGCCCAGGATTTCAAGGCTGCAGTGAGCTACGATTGTGCCACTGCACTTCAGCCTGGGCAACAGAAAGACACTGTCTCCCTCTAAAAAAGAAAAAAAAAAAAAAGAATTCAAAAGCATCAGACTGAACACGTACCATTCTTCTCTGTTAATTATAAACAAAAGTTTTATAAGAAAGAATTCAAAAGCCCATTTCAGCACTGATTCTACTTAAGGCTAAATGCAATGTAATTTTTGTTACTCTGTTATATGACACTTGTCATTGTATATACTGATATATTAGAGAAATACCCATTTACTCACCAACTACGTATAAGCAACCATGAAGCTTGCTAACTCCATTGCCCGCTCTTCGTTGACCCATTTCTTTAACTTCTATCCACTTATCCAGATGTGGATCGTATCTCTCCACACTAGATAAAGAAGCCATTCCATCATTGCCACCTACTGCATAAACATGGTTCTAAACGAAGAGAGTCAAACAAAACACATTAGATTTTGAATTTACTTATATATTGTTCTAATGGTAAATTAGAAGGTACAAGGCAGTATCTCATGAAATAATATGGTATATAATATCTTCATACTGGTGATGATATATTGGACCTTTCCTTATTTTGGTTATGAATGTGATACAATGTAACTTAATGGCAAGTTGCCATATAACTTACTACTAGAGCAACAGAGCCAACTCCTCCACGGGGAGTATTCATTGGTGCCACTGTACTCCACTGATCAGATTCTATGTCATATCTCTCCACATCATTGAAGCAAGTATTGTCATCTAACCCTCCAATTGCATAAATTGGGCCTCCTAAGGAAGCCAAGGCAATTCCTCGCCTGCAAAGACAATAAAACATACTTTAGCAAATGGGTTTGTTTCCAGGAAAAAAGTCATATAAAATATTGTGCTAATGCAAATCATTTATCATGTTAACCTTCAAACAGTATAGTTTGTTTCCATTATCTTTAGATTTATAAAAGCTTTTGACTAGATGGCTACAGAATTGCCAAACTGTCTATGTGAATACTGCCCCCTAAAGTTGAACAGTGCATAGCCTACACAGGCTACTTTAAACTCAAAACAATAAAATATAACCCAACAAAATAGTATAAAAGAGTCCAAAATACTCAATCAGTGCACACACAGTTGCATAATTGAGAGGTTAATGAGTTGACAGAGAAGTTTTGCAGTGGAGGTCAGAAGCCAATCTCACAAATCCATGCAATTACAGAGCTCATTTTGTTGCAGGGTTTTATTATACCACACAAAAGAATATTAAATTTTATATTACAGGTTGTATGTCACATTCCTTTATTTCTTTTTTTTTTTTTTTTTTTTGAGACGGAGTCTCGCTCTGTCGCCCAGGCTGGAGTGCAGTGGCGCGATCTCGGCTCATTGCAAGCTCCGCCTCCCGGGTTCACGCCATTCTCCTGCCTCAGCCTCCCAAGTAGCTGGGACTACAGGCGCCCACAACCGCGCCTGGCTAATTTTTTTTGTATTTTTAGTAGAGACGGGGTTTCACCGTGGTCTCGATCTCCTGACCTTGTGATCCGCCCGCCTCGGCCTCCCAAAGTGCTGGGATTACAGGCGTGAGCCACCGCGCCTGGCCATGAATTCTTTTTTTTTTTTTTTTGAGACGGAGTCTCGCTCTGTCGCCCAGGCTGGAGTGCAGTGGCCGGATCTCAGCTCACTGCAAGCTCCGCCTCCCGGGTTCACGCCATTCTCCTGCCTCAGCCTCCCGAGTAGCTGGGACTACAGGCGCCCACAACCGCGCCCGGCTAATTTTTTGTATTTTTAGTAGAGACGGGGTTTCACCGTGGTCTCGATCTCCTGACCTTGTGATCCGCCCGCCTCGGCCTCCCAAAGTGCTGGGATTACAGGCGTGAGCCACCGCGCCCGGCCATTCCTTTATTTCTGAAGGGTATTTACTTCTCTTTGAAAGTAAGAGACTTAGCCCATGTTAAAAGCTGATTTATTTAACAGTGATCAGAATTTCTTAAAAATTTCTTAAAAAACACATTGCACCAATCAAAAGTTGAACTATCAAACTATTATTTTGTCACTAGCTTGGATAATTTATAAACCTCTACTACCTTATGTCTCATCTGAGACATAGCTGATATTAATGAGTTAATTAATATAAGTAAAGCACTAAGAACAATGTCTGGCCCATATTTAGTGCTATGAAGTATTAGCTTTTACTATTACTGAGAAAGCAGCTGCTTCACTGAGATTCTAACTCTAAATTTACCAGAGAGTATCCAACAAAAGAATTATTAAGGATAATGTTATCATTCACTTTCAGTCTCCTCAACCTCTTTTCTCTTGGGTATAAAGCTATGACTTACCACATACTGTGCTTATAAAAATGTTCAGCTGTGTGAGAACAAGTACATGTGTTCTCTAGAGTGTAAGGATGTTAGGTCAGGGAAATAAAGTAAGTATGCCTAATAATTGTCCCTCCCCTCAAACAACAAAAGCAGACAACATCATTGGGGCTTACTTCCTACTCCTCAAAACTGTCTTCGTTTTCATAACATCACACATTTTAGTCCACTCCTATCTGGCTAGTGCTTTTCAGCTTCCTTTATCAGTGCCTTCTTTACTCCATCATTAAATTATAAAGTTCCCTAAGGGTCACTCTATACCTTCTCTCCCTAAGCAATCCCATTCTTTCCACAGATTTGTGATAATTCAGATATATATTTTCAGACATATACCCAATTTCTACCTCAAATCTGTCTTGCTGGTTCTTCAACCTTAACTTTAATCTGAAATGAAACTCACTGCCCACCTCCCTGTGACGGCAGAATTTTAAGATACTCCCCATCCCCCATGACCTTCAGCCCCTGGTGTTACTCTCATGATTATGCTACATTATATGGCAAAACGGAGGTGACCTTGGTGGGCCTAATCTAATCAAACAAACCTTCAAAAGCAGAGAGGTTTCTCCAGCTGGTAGTCAGAAATTCAAAAAACCAGGTGAATGCAGTGTGCCACTATTTGTTTGAAGGTGTGGGGGGGTGACATGTGGAAAGGATCTGACAGTGTCTCGTAGCCAACAGCCAATAAAAATGAGAAACTCAGTCCTATAGCCACAATTCTATCAATAACCTAAATGGCCTTGGAAGTGGCTTCTTCTCCAGTGCCGCCAGATAAAAGCCTAGCCCAACCTCTTGATTCTGGCCTCGTGGGACCCTAAGTAGAAAGCCCAGCAAAATCTGTATCACTTTTGAACTGTGAGCTAATAAATGGGTGCTATTTTAAGCTGCTAAATTGGTGGCAATTTGTTACACAGACACAGAAAATTAATACACCCCCATGACAAAACAAGCAAAAATTTTATCCCGTTCACCATGTTGCTTTCCTAATTCAGAAATCATACTACCTATCCAGTTGCTAAAGGCAGAAACCAAAGAATCATCTTTGCCTCTATCTAATTGTTCTTTCTAATTATCATAAAGTCTTTTTGACTCTACACCTCTGAACTATCTTTCAAATATGTCCTCTATTCTCTATCTCAATTTCTATCAGTATAGTCCAAGCCACCATTATTTCTTTACATCAAGGGATGAAGAATTACAATAACTCTTTTTGGTCTGTCAGACTGTTTTCACTCTGGTCATCCTCGAATCCCTTCTCCATTTTGTATGCAGAAGTTCTCTGAAAAGAGAAATCTGATCCTATAAAATGGCAGATAAAAATCCCAAAGTACTTCTTTAATCCTTATATCTCTGTTATTATGTCGGTTTTTGCCAAAGATTGGATGAAACTTCTCTAGCAAAACAGCAGTTGAATTTCTGTAATCTTTTAAAACATGCCCTGAGCATTTACAATCTGTGTGAAAAATAATAGAGCTACAATTATTTTGTCATATTACTTGTTTATAATTTATATACCCTCAAATCATCTTTTTAGTATGCATTTCAATAAATTTTCACATGTGAAATATCGGTTATCTTTATTTTTTTATTTCATCTTTCCACTGAAATGGACACCAATGTTTGTTCAAGCTGTGAGTCTGTTGAAACCCATCATCCTGACAGTATGTCTAAAGATTCACGTACCTATTCAACAAAAAAGTTGTAAATGCCCACCACAAGACATACCAAGTGGTCAAGATACCACTTTGTTTTTTGCTACCAGCAGTAAAAAACATAGCCAATGTCTCTGCCTCTGTCTAGCTCACATTGTAGTTATCACATAGTATAAATCACTCCCTATTAAATCACTCCCTATTAAAGTATTAAAATGTCATTTGTAGACAGTGGGAGATAACAGTTTAAGACTAGCTTTTTTTTTTCTAGGATTCTTTCTCACGAGGGGGAAAAAACCTTAAAATGTCTTCACATTTCTTTTCAATCTTTCATATTTTAACACATGAAGCAAAAACTAGTTGAAAATATTGTCATATTATTCAAAAACAGAAAATTAGAGGCAACATATCCCCATGTGTGGTTTAGTTTTTAATTGCTCATTTTGATAACAAGTCATTTTTAACCCTTACAGAGTGTTGCTAATTTGCCAACCATATAAGCCACAATGTCTGAGGTATGGTTTTACTAGTTCAGGTTTGTGTCTTTTAATTAAACCGTGGGTGATACATTTATATATATTAAGGTATGTATCATTATATGTCATATATATATATATATCACCTGCAGGTTTTTTGTTTTGAGACAGAGTTTTGCTCTTGTCATCTGGACTGGAGTGCAATGGCGCAATCTCAGCTCACTGCAACCTCTACCTCCTGGGTTCAAGCGATTCTCATGCCTTAGCCTCCCGAACAGCTGGAATTACATGCACTCGCCACCATGCCCAGCTAATTTTGTATTTTTAGTAGAGACACGGTTTTGCCATGTTGACCCGGCTGGTCTCAAACTCCTGACCTCAGGTAACCTGCCCATCTCGGCCTCCTTAAGTGCTGGGATTACAGGCCTGAGCCACTGTGCCCAGGCCACCTGCAGTTTTATTAAAAGAAACTCTTTAGCGATATTGTCAATATTTACTGAGATAGCCCTCTTCTCTCTTCTTGCATTATATTTTCACTCTGACACAGAGGCAGAAATATTCTACTCTCTAGTTTCATATAAATTATTAAGCTCAGTCTTTGAAATCCTCATGCCATTTACAGAACAATAAAGTTGAAAAGGAAAAATAATAGACAATAAAATTTAATCTCCCATTTGGTACAAAATATATGTGATCTTTCTGACAATACAATTCCAGACACTGGAAGGAATTAGCTTCACTGCTAATATACTGAATCATAAATAAATATTTATTCCTTCCTATGAAAGCAACATACACCTCTTACAATATCTAGTTACTCCTGTAAGTTTTCTTGTCTCCAGATCATAACACTTCAACTATTTTTTGTAGACAACATGGTTTTCAGATGTATTACTAACCTACTAATTTTCTTACATGCATTCCAGATTATCATTCTCACATTTATAACAATCCATTTTTGTGCACCTTCTATATATCTTATTTTCAAATTATAAACACATTAGTGTACTAACAAGTTATGTTCATTATAAAACATCCACCCAAAATAAATTTTTAAAAATGTACAGAGACTCTAATCTTTTATTCTCATACCCCTACTGGTGTTATATATCCTACTTCAACAACACAGCTATAGATACGGAGAGATCAGTGTCAAGAACAATAAAACTACAAACTCCCTTAACCTAAGGCTTCACTTTTTTTAATGTAGGCAACTATATTATATTCACTTTTTTCCTTTCCTTTTATTAAGAGCTGTGTTTCATAATGGTTCAGGTACTTTTCTCCATTTGAAACAAAAACCTGATTTCCCACCATGTTATGTTGTGCTCATGTGATTGAGTTTTTAAAATACCTAAGGCAGGTTTTAACCAGTAACTCTCATTTTAACATTTTTTAGGTTTTTGTCTAGAGTATATGTGGTCTACTTTGTCTTTGGAATCCTAATTTGGTCACATGCCTTAGTGATCTTTCCACCTTAGGATATCTAAAAATTTGGTATTCAAGTCATTAATGAAAGTGTCAAGCAGGTTAGAGTACTAAGTATGTTACTGAAAATCTCCCCTTTAGACTGATACATTAATCAACATATATTCCAGTTTATGTTGATGAGAATATAAATATTAGAACATAAATATGTAAATGAGCACATAAATATGTAAGCAATCACTTAAAATATTACTGCTCATCAGGATAAAAATCAATGAAGAAAAGAGAAATTGAGGACTATTTTCTTAACATGATAAAAATATAGATACTTTAGTCCTAAAGTCAGTATCTTACTTAATAGCGAAACACTAGATACTTTTCTAATAAGATCAGGAACAAGACAAAAACACCTACTGTCTCTGCCACTATTCACCTGTATTAGATTATTAGGCAATACAATTAGACAAGAAAAATCAGTAAGAAGCATAAGGATGTGTGGGGAAGCATAAGGATGTGTGGGGAAAATGACCCAAAAAGTCTACAGATTAATAGTACTGTATCAATGCTAATTTCAATAACCACTATGGCTGTGTAACATGTTAACATTATGGGAAGCCAGGGGCAGGGTAGGTGGCAAGGTTTTGCCATCTCAGCACTGGCATTTGGCATTATCTTTGCCACTGGCATTTGGGCTAGAAGATCCTTGTTGTGCACTGTAGAATCTTTAGCAGCATCTCTGATTTCTTCCCATAGATGCTAGCAGCAATTTTCCCATCTCCAAGCTGTGACAACCAAAAATGTCTCCAGACACTGCCAAGTGTCCCACAGAGGAGGCAAAATCATCTTCAGTTGAGAACCACTGGTACACAGAAACTTTAATATTTTTGCAACTTCTCTGAATAAACTAAAATTATCTCAAAATAAAAAGTTTTAAAAATCAATGCTCATGTATAAGTGAAAACTGTGACTACCATACGGTACTCTAAAACATGACTGCATTTTTAATTCTTAAAAAAAATAAAAGGCGGTAACAAAGTATCACCTTGGACATGCTAACAAAATGTGTTTGAGAAGGTATTTAAAGTTTCTAAAGTAGAAAAAAAAGTTTAAAATAAGGCCTTTAAATTTTAAGAAACCTTATTTCCACCATCAGTTCAAAATAACTTTCCATGCTGATCTACCTCTTTGTGTTCATTGATGCCTTCATCATCCATTTATTAGTGAGAGGATCAAACATCTCCATGCTACCTAAATGTTCATTTCCATCATGTCCACCTACTGCATACACTTTACCTGTCAAATAGAGAAGTATTTTCATTTGACTCCAAATAAATAAATTCATAACATTAATGTTACATATATAAACATTATATAATTAAAATGTCACCATAAGTTAATTTTCAACAATTGTTGTTCTGTTCAACATTATCATCAATGTCATTTCAGTAGTTGAATGAAAAATCAATGTAAGCTTGCACTAAACATGCTGTTCTACATGAAGTTATTTATTAGTAAATGCTCTAATATTTATCGCCCCTTTTAGGTTTCCCAACTTTTTATTACTTGGTAGATGAAATCACTAATCATGCCTTCAAAGAATGCTTAATAAAATGGAAAAACGCTCTTATTAGGTTATATTTTAACATATAAAACTGGTGGCTGAGCACGGTGGATCATGCCTGTAATCCCAGCACTTTGGGAGGCCGAGATGGGTGGATCACCTGAGGTCAGGAGTTCGAGACCAACATGGTGAACGCCTGTCTCTGCTAAAAATACAAAATATTACCCGGGCGCGGTGGTGGAAGCCTGTGATCCCAGTCACTCAGGAGGCTGGGACAGGAGAATTGCTTGAATCCGGGAAGCGGAGGTTGTAGTGAGCTGAGGTCGCGCCACTGCCTTCCAGCCTGGGCAACAAGAGCGAAACTTCATCTCAAAAACAAAAAACAAAAAACAAAACAAAAAATACATATATATAAACTGGTTTGTGTGCGCATGCATGTACACACACACCCACACACACACAACTTCTTTGTTGTTTGGTTTTTCTTTTTGAGACAGGGTCTTGCTCTGTCACCCAGGCTGGAGTGCAGTGGCATTATGACTGCTCAATGCAGCCTCAAACTCCTAGGCTCAAGTGATCCTTCCATCTTGGCCTCCTGAGTAGCTGAGACCACAGGCATGCACTACTACGTCTGGCTAAATTTTTTAATTTTTTTGTAAAGACGAGGTCTCCCTACGTTGCCCAGGCTGGTCTTGAACTCCCAGGCTCAAATGATCCTCCCTCCTCAATCTCCATAAAACTGTTAATATGATCAACTTTTTTCCTAGATGATACAAACAAAAATACACAGAGAAAGACAGGAAAGACTGTGCACCAAAATGTTAACTGTGACTGTTTCTGGGTGTTTGTGTTGCAAGCGGTTTTCATTTTTTATGAAAATGTTTTTATATTGTTAAAAATTCATTTATATTTTTATAATAAAAAAGTGACCTTTTAGAGTTTTCTGACAATTTATCCATGATTCTACAATTAATTCATTTTCAGGAATGAGTATTAAAATAAGATGGGTATTAAAAAAACTGATACGTAATTACAATTTGGGTTCAATAAACATTTTTCCTTGGTTTAGTTTTTTGGTAACTATATAACTCAGAATAGTTTATTTTAACTCTTTATATCTCTTTTCTCTGATATTCATCTCCACATTATGCGCACTGAGCATCTGTGGCACAAAGCAAGTAAATTATCACTAACCAAGCATTTTATTTAAAAATAATTTACAATTTAGTCATTTTCTTATATAAAAAATAAATTCTCAAAGTTGAAATATTTTTAAAAGAGCATTGTGATCATGTGATATTTCAAAGTGGACCCACCTTCCACAGAGATTACACCCACATGTCGCCTTCGACTATTCATTTCTGGTCCAAAGAACCAACTGTTTTTGTTGATAGAATAGCATTCAATACTGCGAAAAGGGTCACCAGATCCACCTCGACCACCTACACAAAACAGCACACCTAAAGGTAAAGCCACAAAATAGAGATAAATCATAGCTGCCAAATGAAAACAAAATTAAGGTGGAAAAATATTTAGAAAGTCAAAACTTTGGGTAAAAGTAAAAAGACAAAAAAAAAAAAGTTATTTGGATAGTATTTAATGTTATTATGTTAGTATAAATCTAATAAAATTTTCTTCCTGTCCCTTCATAGAATAGGGTATATCAACTATCTCTGCTTGCTAATATCCCACTACAATATGGTCTATACTCTCATATACCGTCTAAAATTACTCTTGCTAAGGTTGTAACAAAACGGCCTCTAAGTTAATTTCTTATTGAACACAATTGTAGCACTTGATATGCTGATCATCCCATTTTTTGGGAAACATCTTACTTCCTTGATTTCTATAATATCAGTCTCTTTTTATCTCCAATCATTTATTTCCTTCTATGCTTTCCATGTTCCATCCTTAGCCCATTTCTCACACACTTTTTGTTACAGGAAAAGTTCATCCCTTTGTTTTAGATTCCACCTATATCATAATACCTTCCCATATACATTTCTAAGCCACATCTCCACTTGATGTCCCACAGACACCTTAAACCCAACAAGTTCAAAAGGATCTCCCCTCCTTGCCTACCTAAACAATCTCTTCCTTTCCTGTGGTGTTCTATCTGTTCCTCTCTATTCCCAATGCCACTGGGAACAGTTCATGCTCTCATCAACTATTACCTAACTACTGCAAAATCCTGTCCTCTCTTAATACTAAGCTGTCTTTTTGCATTCAGATTGTCAACATAGTACACTAACGAAAAGGCTCTTTTGATAGCCTTCCATTACCTACACCAGTACTTCTTAAAAACTTCAGTGAATGACACTGAATTGTAAAATGGGCAGGTGCAGTGGCTCATGCCTGTAATCCCAGCATTTTGGGAGGCTGAGGCAGGAGGATCATTTGAGGCCAGGAGTTGGAAACCAGCGTGGGCAACAGAACAAGACCCCCATCTCTACAAAAATTTTTAAATTAGCCAGGTGTGGTGGGGCATGCCTGTAGTCCCAACCCCATGGGAGGCTGAGGCAGGAGGATCACTTGAGCCCATGATTTCGATGCCATAGTGAGCTATGATTGCAACACTGCACTCCAGCCTGAGTGATGGAGCGAGACCCTGTCTCTAAAAAGAAGACAAAAAATGCTTAAAATGGCAGATTTTGTTACATATATTTAACCACAATTAAAAAAAAAAAGTGTAGTGTAATGCAGAATCACCTGAAGGGCATAAAACACAGATTGCTGGGCCTGACTTCCAGAGTTTCTAATTCAGTATGTTTGAGGTAAGTCCAAGAATTTGCATTTCCTACAAGTTCCCAAGTGAAGGCTGATGCTGCTGGTCCAGGGGCGACCACTTCCTTCACACTTTGAGGAGCAAAGGCTGCCTTACAAGGTAAAACCGTATCACAGCATAAAGGTCGTCCAGGATCTAACCCAATCTCCTCCCCTCTTTCTCTCTCTTAAACTTCATGGTCCTGCAACTATGCATGTAGTATACATCTTTGGTGTTCCTATAGCACTTTTGGTAATTAGCATTTATTTAACACATAGTATTAAAATGATCCATTATGCCAACATCTGTTACTAGAGTCTAAGGTAGGTTAAGACTGTGTATTAAGCAATCATGCATGAATAAGGACTAGCACAGTACTTGCCATGTACTAGGCATTCAATAATTGTAAAATGAACTGAACACCCTTACCCTAACTAGCATTCAGAAGAACATTTATTTATTATTCACAACTAAAGCTAAGGTTTACTTTCTCTATAAAACCTTTTCTGACTCTTCCAAGATAAAAATAACTACTGTTTTCTTTGTAAGTCCCATTACACCTTATGATGATATAAATGCACCTGTTAAGACTTTACTGCATTTATTTACTCAAATGTCTATTTTCCTAGACCAGACAAGTTATTCCAAAATAAGTCTGGCTATATTCTGTATGTGCCTGCATTTCTTACACCTAACCCAGAGCCCTTCACATGGTAGGCACTTAATAAATGTTAGCAGAATGACTGCATAAATGAATGCCTTGAAGCTGCCTATGCTATCTTTTTCAACTAATTCAATATTTTAAGTTAGATAAATGTAAAGTCGGAAGAGCAGCTAGGTGTGGTGGCTCACACCCATAATCCCTTTGGGAGGCTGAAGTGGGTGAACCACTTGAGCCCGGGGGTTCGAGACCAGCCTGGGCAGTATAGTGAGACCCACTCCCTACAAAAAAGAAAAAAAATTATCTGGGCATGTGCCTGTGGTTCCAGCTACTCAGGGGGCTGAGGGAGGAGGACTGCTTGAGCCCAGGAGGTTCAAGGCACAGTGAGCTGTGATTGCAGCATTGCATTCCAGCCTGGATGATAGAGCAAATCCCGTCTCAAAAAAATTTTTTTAATAAAAAAAAAAAGTTGGAAGAAACTGTGAAGATCATTTAGTCAAATTGTTTATAAGTAAACAGAGGCCTTGATTAAGAAATTTGTTTATAAGTTGGGCTGGGCGCAGTGGCTCGTACCTGTAATCCAGCACTTTGGGAGGTTGAGGCAGGCGGATTACTTGAGGCCAGGAGTTCGAGACCAGCCTAGCCAACATGGTTGGCTCTACTAAATATATGGGAAAAAAAAAAAAAAAAAAGCCTGGCACGGTGGTGTACACGAGAAACTCTTGAACCTGGGAGGCACAGTGAGCTGAGAAAGCACCACTGCACCCCAGCCTGGGCGACAGAGTGAGACTCGGTCTCAAAAAAAAAAAAAAAAAAAAAAGAAAAAGAAAAAAGAAAACTGATGCCCTGATTAAGAAATTTGCCCAAAATTACAGATGTTCAATGGCACAGCTAGGATTATAATCCCAGAATGTAATGTTAACCTTTGATTAGATTTTCTTTAAGTGAAAACTAGTATTTCATCTATATAGTTCACATAGGAACAAAGTATGGAAGAAAAAAAAAAAACTAAAATAAAAGACCAGGATGCACATCCTTTTTCTGCTATTCCTATGTGTGGCCTTCAGCATACTTTTAACTTAAATCTTAGTCTCCTCATCCTTAAAATGGAATAAAACCACCTATTTCAAAATGAAGATCAAATCCTTCACTAAAACTTACTACATAAAGTTCCTTCAGTCATGTAAGAGATCATTTATATGACTGTCTAGTATATTTTGGCATATAACCTAGGCTGCTAAGATGTTATTTGAATTCCACTCTGAATTTAAAGAATTTCATCAAATACCTTGACTTTCTAAATTCACAACAAAAAAGCTATATAACTAAAAAAAATGAATTATTGGGCTGGGCGCAGTGGCTCATGCCTGTAATCCCAGCACTTTGGGAGGCCAAGGTGGGCGGATCACGAGGTTAGGAGATCAAGACTATCCTGGCTAACACGTTGAAACCCCGTCTCTACTAAAAATACAAAAAAAATTAGCCAGGCATGGTAGCAGGCGCCTGTACTCCCAGCTACTCGGGAGGCTGAAGCAGGAGAATGGCGTGAACCTGGGAGTTGGAGCTTGCAGTGAGCCAGGCGAGATCGTGCCACTGCACTCCAACCTGGGCAACAGAGTGAGACTCTGTCTCAAAAAAAAAAAAAAAAAATTAATTATTTACATCAACCTATAGAAAATGAGGATAATTAGTTTCATGTCAAACTAATTATCTAGAAGAACTACTTCTTCATAGATAGGTGTATGACTTTCAGCGTTTCTTTGTATTACCTAGATAAAATTTCATTCTACTCATAATCATGAGTAGAACATAATCATGTTGTTGTTTTCAGGCTATTTCAAAGACCTCATTATTTGATAACTGCATATTTAGATAGCACCATATATAGAGGAAGTCTCTATTCAGAGCACCTCTTCCCTAAATTTCTGAACCTCATGTATTCCCTCATGTCTCAAATATGTTACACTTTACAAATATTTTATTAAAAAGTGATACTTCTTATAGCATAATGTCTCAAGAAAAAGAAGTGAACATGAAATATTTTCTTGGGAAAATATAAAGCCTAACAATTGTATCAAATAAAGGTGAAACTGCATGCCTCCTAAAACATAAGGGCTTTAGATTCTAAGAGTTTAATATAACCCATTATACAAATGTTAGCTATGTTTAGTGCCCTTTTTATTTGGTAAAATGAAAAAACAAATATTTAGACACACAATGTATTTCAAGCTCCACGCTTGGCCCCAGGGATAGAAACCTAAATAAGATACTCGGCTGTCTTTGAAGAACTCAAGACATTTCAAATGAATAAATGAAAATGCAACATAGTAAACCAAGTTCAGAATCGGGGAAGATCTCAAAAGAAGAGATATTTCAGTAGGCTCTGCAGAGCATATAGGACTGATTATGGCTTTTAAAAAAACTGGCTTATTAGTAAAACTAAATAATGTACAGTAAAAATGATAAATACATATATAGAACCATATTTGCCAATTATTACTTTAAGGCAATCAGAGACTAATTATATTACAACTAAGTTTGGGCACACAAGAACATCCCTCAAATACAACAAAGATCCTTCCAGGAGAGTTGACAAAATAATTTGGTTACCAGCAGTATGCTTCCTTGGGGTAGTCCGAATGGAGTATTCAAAGTCAGGTACTGCTCTGCTACTCAAGTGAAGATGGTAATTTCTTGCTTCATCCAGTAAATCTCTACATTTTAGATTTTGCTTGACAATCTGTTCTTTTGCCACAACACCCATAAGAAAATCAACCGGCAACAATGGTAGACGAACCTAAGATCATGAATAGTTGCAATATAATACATTTTATATTTTCTTGGGAAAATAAAGTCTAAAAATTGTATCAAATAAAGGTGAAAATTAGATGGGTAATTCTCCACTCCTACTGCAGCATGTTCTCTTTTTAAAATTTGTTACTTCATGAAATCTAACATGTTCATGAAATTCAACGTGCCAAATTCTAAAGCAATTTCCAGTATTGGTCTGCTCGAATGGAATCAGACTACACGTTAAACTATATCCACCCACTTTAAATATAGGTTTAAATAGGGTTTATAATTGAATTATCTTCAAATTGCTTACTTCCAAAAACAGTACTGACATAATCACAAGGCCCTTTTGTTGATAATGGTACAATCAAAACAAAAGTGCTGGGCTTTGTTCTTTTGTCTTTTTAAGCTAAGATTAAACATAGGGAAATGTGATTTCTAACTTAAAAATGTAAAAATTAGTATCTGTAACAAGCGTTGTTTTCTTCAAATCAGTGATCTTGGAAGGGAATATACTAACTCAGGGATGCATCCCCTTTTTCAACAGAGGCATTCACCATTCCTCTATTAAAGATGCACTGATTTTCCAGTGGATTAAAAGGGATGATGAAACCAGGTAATGCTATTTTGAGTTAAAAACACACACACGTAAGGGGTTGAATCCGGTCTCTCTCCCCAGCTGCAAGACTTTGTTGCAGCAGTCCCTATATCTACTGTTATGGCCCCCCCTTGAATGAAGTCTGCCTTACCATCTCAAAGAAAAACACATATACACAAATAAGATATAGCTGCACGATAATGAAACTTTCCATTTGCTTTGCTGACAAACTTACTTTCAAAATAATTGAGAGAAGATCCAAACGTGTTCTGAATTTTGATACTCATATGAATGCATAAATATTGTGATATGTACTTGAAAAAATATGTCTTATCATCACACTTTGAATAGGTTTACTTCATCTGCCTATAAATATCTAAAATGACAACACTGGTAATTATAAGCACTTTCATTCTTCCTACTATTTGTTTAACCTTCTGATAATGCTATTAAGAAACTTTATGTTATTAAAAATCACAAGATTATCATTGAGTGCTTTTAATAAGCACTAGCTTTAACAAAGCATTTAATTTAGAAAAAATAAGTAAATAGGAACATTCTTAAGTAGTAAAACATCATTTTACTTCTCAGGAATAAATGAAGAAAGGAAAAAAGGGAGGAAGGGAAGGCGGGAAGGGAGAGAAAGGAGAGGGGAGGAAGACAAAAGAAAAAAAGATCGCGAGGGCCTACAATCTTCTTATCCTGGTAACTGCTACTGACAGTGAAAAATAACAGTAACAATGAGACACATTTCTGAGGTTTAAAAAGTCAAACTATGGTGAAAGAAGAAAATAGAAAGTGATGTCCTATGGTTGTTTACATAATAAATCTTCACACATTAGGAATAACTATACTTTTATTAGCAAAATAATTCATTAATTTAGAAACTTCATTACAAAACAATCATTATAAATTATATTAATTTAGAGCTGTTTCCTCAAACCATTTTCTACTGGCATAAATAAAACATTCATCATTAGTATCCCAAAGGAATATTTTAAATATTCAGGTTAAAAAGCAGAGAATGATACTGGTAATTCAAATGTGACAAATTTAGATTCATCCTGAAACAGCACAGCAAGTTAACAGGAAAATTAGAGAGCTAAAAGTCATTTTTATCATTTATTACATCAATAATTTCTATATTCCTTCAAATAATCTACACTTTTCATAATAAATGAAGCATATTGATTTGCTTCTGTATCATTTCATTTCTGTGTGAAATCTTATTTCAGCCCCTACCTGTGCAAGTGTTTCATCCAACCATTTGGAATGATGCTGAGGATTGGCAAGTAGCCACTTGATGGCAGCATTATAGACCTGCTTTTCATTTTCAATATTTAGATCACTGGAGGACAAAAGCTTATGGAGGTGCTGGGGTGATACACTTACAAAGTCTTCACACTCCACTACTTCAGTAAAATGCTCATAGGCATACTGATCCGCCATGTCCATTAAGTCTATTCGATTGTGACTTTCTGCAAAGGCTCTTACTGCCAGGCAATTGGAGGGATGAAAATGTAACTTCATGTATTCACAACAAGCTCTAGCCACCAGTTCAACCTGCAGAATACAGGCTGCATATAAGAGAGGCTGGACATTGTCAACAGTCAAAGTGAGCCGTGAAGAATAGACAAACTTTACCAAGTCTTCTATTGCGTCACCATCAAAATCTCTAATCTCAATCAGCGTTTGCTTGGCTTCGGCCATTTCAGAAAGAAACATGGCTCTAAAGTAGGGAATAACACAAGCCAATACCAGCTTGTGACAAGAGATTAGCTTTGAGCCAACCTGTTCAAAAGAAACCAAGAAAGATTCAGTTTAATATCAAAATCAGCTTCAGGTCAGCATTTAACATGTGTTTGTAACAGGAACAAAATTTCCAGACAAATTTAGAGTATCTTTTTACAAGGCGAACCTTTGGTCACTTACTTTCAATGTAGGCCAGTTTCTTAAAGTCAAGCAATTTTCATCTTCCAAATTAACCACATATCTCATATGTATACATACATATACATACACACACACACTTTTTATTTATTTATTTATTTATTTATTTATTTATTTATTTAGAGACAAGACCTTGCTCTGTTGCCCAGGCTGGAGAGCAGTGGTGCGATCTCAGCTCACTGCAACCTCTGCCTCCTGGGTTTAAGCGATTCTCCTGCCTCAGCCTACCAAGTAGCTGGGATTACAGGCGTGCACCACGACACCTGGCTAATTTTTGTGGCTTTTGTTTTTTCAGTAGAGACAGGGTTTCACCATGTTGGCCAGGTTGGTCTCGAACTCCTGGTCTCAAATGATCCAGCTGCCTCAGCCTCCCAAAGTGCTGGGATTATCAGTGTGAGCCACCATACTTGGCCTCTTTTATATATGTATCTATAACATACATACAACAAACCATGATTTTCTATGTTATATTTCAGGGACACTGTGTGAATAAATAATAACACCAAACATCAGTTAGCACTCATTACAAGCCAACCACTATTGTAAGTGCTTTTTTTTTTTCGGAGATAGGGTCTCACCCTGCTCCCCAGGCTGGAGTGCAGTGGCGTGATCATGGCTCATTGCAGTGTCAACCTGCTGGGCTTGAGCAATCGCCCAACTCAGCCTCCCAAGCAGCTGGGATTACAGGCACGCGCCACCACACCCAGCTAATTTTTTTATTTTTCAGTAGGGACAGGGTTTTGCCATGCTGCCCAGGCTGGTCTCAAACTCCTGGGCTCAAGTGATTCACCCACTTTGGCCTCCCAAAGTGCTAGGATTATAGGCATGAGGCACAGAGCCTGGCCTTCTAAGTGCTTTTCATATACTAACTCAACTGTCCCAACGCCCCTGTGAGTAAGTACTAGTATTATCCACAATTTGTCAATCAGAAAACTGAAGCACAGAATAAGTATTTAGTAGTATTTACTATGAGCTCAACCGAGGTTTTTTTAGTTTCTATTTACATTATCTTGAAATGATATAGCTTACATAAGAGCAGTTAAAAAAAAAAAAAAACCACTGCAATCTCATCACCTTAATTATTGAAAAATGAGATAGCTTCCAACAGTGTGCTATTACAAACAGCACAGTAGTGAACTTCTTTGTAACTAAATCTTTATTCACATTCTCTATTATTGCAACAGATAAATTCTTAAAAGTAGAAATGCTGCTTCAAAGGATACAATGTGAATATGCGAATACATACTGTCAAACTGTCCATTTCTGAGCTTCTTACAGTATTTGCACCATATCTTGAGTGTTAAGAAACACTTTTTTTTTTGGTACAGACAAAGTCTATGCTGCCCAGGCTGATCTCAAACTCCTGAGCTCATGCAATCCTCCTGCCTCGGCCTCCAAAAGTGCTAAGATTACAGGTGTGAGCCACCATGCCCGGCCATAGTTGCCAATTTGATGAATAAAAAGATCTCATTGTTTATCTTTTTTTTTTTTGCTCTTAAGATTGAATCATTTATAAATTTTGAGCTATGTGTATTTCTTCTATGAACTACAAATTTTTTATAACTACTCCTCATATAATCAGAGTATTAGGTATTTGTCATATATATTTCAAACTTCTCTTTTAGTTTGCTTTCAAATTTTATTCTCTCCCTATGGATTTTTATATAATTAAATGAAGTCTTTTTATTTATTGTTTTAGGTACCCTGCTAGAAATGGGAATCATTCTAATATTCTATATTTACTTCACATATTTTTTATACTACTTTTATGGTTTTATGTTTTACACTTAAATTTTTATTTACATCTGGAAGTTTTTGGTACTGAGTGGGCAGATATCTTTTTAATATAGTATTTATCCCATTTTCCCAGGAGTTTACATTAATCAAATACAAGTAACAGTTATAGTACTATTTAAACAATTTTCCTGTTTTCATGTAGTGTTTTAATTATATAATAAACTTACAGTTGTACCTCACTGAGAAATAATTTTTAAATGACAACTTCTGGAGTGTTCAAATGTATAAATGGTTTTGCTTATAAAAGCCCCTTCCTCAGTGTTTTTTCACTAATGTGGAAGAACCAGTATCACTTATTTCAGCAAGTACAAGACAATCATTTCTGTCTGTTAGGCTATATTAAATTTTTTCACAGAACTCACAAGGCAGGATTTAGATTCCATTGAGACTAACGTTGTAATGTAGACTATAACATAAAGCTTGGCATGTTTTCAAATTCACGTCAGCTCTAAAATGGGATCTGATATCTGATACTAAGTAATTTTTAAATAGCCTAAGCATATCCTTTAAAAAATTATTTCCACATGCCACCACCGGGATTCAGTTTCTATGCAAATATTTGTAAGTCTCACATGACTTAAACCTGCTCCATCAAATAACTTGCCAACACTCTCCTACATAATAGTATCATAAAATATGGTTCTACAATTTCTAGATAACCATTATTTTAACAGTTGCCATTCAAGTTGTACAAATCAATGGCCAGCAAGTCATTTTCATGTTGTTTTTAATAAGATTCTGTCCCTTTACAATTCTATTTGAATCTTGATTCAAATAAACGAAAATGTGGCTATTTAACACATACACCCCATGTACCCTTTTAGAATAAATATCAATCATTACTTTATAAAGATCTTTGAGCCACATGTATAAATAGGAACAGTCAAAAATTTGGCTTTTTAATGCACTGATTCTCCTTTGATGTTATATAGTTCATTACATTCCTGAAAGTTTATTTGTACATTTTCTTTCTCTGGTACATAAAAATAATTACCAATTACCAAAATCATTTCATTAGAAATTTGAAAATGAAAGGAATCTAAGTCTAAAGACCTGATGTTTAAAATTGGATGAAAAACACACAAGTTACAGAATATTAGATACTACCATATAATTTAGAATTACATAAATACTATATGTACCCGATACTAGTTAATTTTCTAATTTATATTCTTTCTTTGTTAGATCAGTGAACATGTGACTAATTCAAGATACTATCACAAAAGAAAAACCTTAGACAAATTTAACAGAGTTTAACTGAGCAAAGATGGATTCAAGAATTAGGCAGTCCTGGAACCAGAAGAGGTTCAAAGAGACTCTGGTGCTGCTGCGTAGTCGAAAATTTACAGACAGATAAAGGAAGGCGGCACAAAGAAAACGGAAGTGAGGTACAGAAATAGATGGGTCAGTTACAGCTCAGGGTCTGCCTTACTTGAACACAGGTTGGACAACTGGTTGCCTATGATTGGCTGAAACTCAGTGATTAGCACAAGAGTAGGTTGCAGTCTGTTTACACATCCAGTTAGGTTACAGTTTACTGTGTACAGAGAAACTTTTAGGCCAAGCTTAAAATACATAAGGCGGGAGCTTTAGGCTATACTTAACAATACTCAGGGAAAAATCACGTCACACTTCAGTATTAAAATATGTAGAATATCAACATTCATTAAATAATTCCTTAGACTTCTGTTTAAAAAGCTTGAAATACCAACCATTAATAAAAACTCTGAGTAATTTTCCAGAGATTACCCAATATGAATGGAAATACAATGAAAAAAGGGCTTTTGGGTTAGTAAAGCACTTGACTATCAACATATAAAGCATTCCTAACTCCACTAGTTAGGACTTCATCATGGCTCTTGAGCGCCACTTGATCGAGCCCACTTCCACTCTGTGGAGTGTACTTTCATTTCAATAAATCTGTGCTTTTGTTGCTATTAAAAAAAAAAAAAAAAAAAAAAAAAAGAGTTCACCATGGTTAACATTTATTTTGTAAACTATTTCCACTTCACTTAAAAAATTTAGCAAAACAAGGGCCGGGTGCGGCGGCTCGCACCTGTAATCTCAGCACTTTGGAAGGCCAAGGAGGGCAGATTAGGAGGTTAGAAGATGGAGATCATCCTGGCTAACATGGTGAAACCCCGTCTATACTAAAAATGCAAAAAAAATTAGCCGGGCATGGTGGCACGTGCCTGTAGTTCCAGCTACTTGGGAGGCTGAGGCAGGAGAATTGCTTGAACCTGGGAGGCAGAGGTTGCAGTGAGCTGAGATTGTGCCACTGCACTCCAGCCTGGGTGACAGAGTGAGGCAGAGGTTGCAGTGAGCTGAGATTGTGCCACTGCACTCCAGCCTGGGTGACAGAGTGAGACTCCATCTCAAAAAAAAAAAAAAATTAGAAAAAGTTAAATTTTATCTTAGTATTATTCACCATTATATAAGCAGGAAAATTTTCCATATCAGTAGTTGAAAAATGCCCTTCTACTCTAATATACTTTAACATTCATCATTAGCAACTCATGAAAGCATTTACTATCTAATATTTTACTCTACATGCATATTATTCATTACCATTTCAATGTTGTTTTCACATTTACATTATGACTTTTTGATTACCGTAAATACTATTATAGTAGATATACAGTTGCATAACTTCGTGAGTAAGAATAATCTTGACACTTGCCGTGACATGATTGCATCACTCTACTCCAGCCTGGGTGACAAGACAAGACCTTGTCTCAAAATAATAAAATAAGCCTATAATCTGTCCTTTCCCCTTATAAAGTAAAAAAATTTTACTATTCCTTCATTCTTACAGTTTTATTTTTATTTTAAATTTATATTTTTATTGTAAATATATATATTTATAAATAATTATATAAATTGTAATTTATAAATAAATATATATTTTTTCGGTTTTTTCAACTTTTACTTTAGAATTAGGGGTGCATATGCAGGTCTGTTGCATAGATATATTGCATCATGCTGAGATTTGCTGTATAAATGAATCTATAACCCAGGTAGTGAGCATAATACACAACATGAAATAAACAGTTTATTTCAATTCATACCCCCACCACCTTCCCTACCTCCCCCATCTTGTATTCTCCACTATTTTTCCCATTTTCATGACCACGTTTACTCAGTGTTTATTCCCACTTACAAGTGAGAACAAGTGGTATTTGGTTTTCTGCTTCTTTATTAGTTCACTTAGGATAATGGTTTCCAGATGCATGTATGTTGCTGCAAATAACGTGATTTCATTCTTTTTTATGGTATAGTATACCACAGTGTAAATATAACACATTTTCCTTATCCAATCCACCACTGATGGGCACTTGGGCTGATTCTGTATCTTTGCTATTTGCGAATCGCACTGCAATGAACATACACACATATGTGTCTTTTTGATAGAATGATTTATTTTCCTCTGGGTATATACCCACCAGGAGGATTGCTGGGTTGAATGGTAGTTCAACTCCCAGTTCTTTGAGAAGAATCCAAACTGCTCTCCACAGTGGCTGAATTAATTTACATTCCCACCAACAGTGTATAAGTGTTCCCTTCTCTCCACAGCCTTGCCAGCATCTGTTATTTTTTGACTTTTTAACAAAAGTCATTCTGACTGATGTGAGATGGTATCTCTTTGTGGTTCTGGTTTGTATTCCTCTAATGACTGGTGATGATGAGTATTTTTTCATATATTTTTTGGCCACTTGTGGGTCTTCTTTTGAGAAGTGTCTGTTCATGTCCTTTGCCCACTTTTTACTGTACCTTTTCTGTTTAGATATGTTTAGATAAACAAATACCATTGTGTTACAAATCCCTACAGTTTTCAGTATGGTAATAGGCTATGCAGGCTTATATCCCAGCAACAACAGGCTATACCATATAGCCTAGGTATGTAGCTTATACTACACACGTAGGCTGTGGTAAGCAGTTCTAATACAGTCATGTGTCACTGAAGGATGGGGATACATTCTGAGAAATGTATCAGGTGATTTTATCATTGTGCAAATGTCACAGAATGTACTTACACAAATCTAGATGGTATAGCCTATTACATACCTGGGCTATATGGTATAGCCTGTTGCTCCCAGACTACAAACCTGCATGGCCTGTTACTGTACTGTACACTGTAGGCAACTGTAGCATAATGGTAACTATCTGCATATCTAAACATATAAACATAGGAAAGGTACAGTAAAAATACGGTATAAAATATATTTTTTTAAAGTATACTTGTATAAGGTATTTGCTATGAATGGAGCTGCAGGGCCTGAAGTTGTTCTGGGTGAATTATTGAGTGGTGAGTGAACGGGAAAGCCTAGGACTTTATTGTACACTACTGCAGACTTTACAAACACTGTACACTTATGCTACACTACATTTTTAAAAATATTTTTCTTTCTTTCATGATTAACCGTAGCTTACTGTGACTTTTTCCATAAACTTTTTAATTTTTTTAAAACTTTTTGACTCTTGTAATAACACTTAAGCCTAAAACACACACATTGCATAGCTCTACAAAAATGTTTTTCTATGCTTATTCCAAAAGCTTTTTTCTATTTAAATTTTTTTTCTTATATGTTTTAAGCTTTTCTGTTAAAAACTAAGACACAAACTCAGACATTAGCCTGCATCTATACCAAGTCAGGATCATCCATATCACTGTCTTCCACCTCCAGATCTTGTCCTACTACAAAGGAGATGACACATGAAGCTGTCATCTCCTATAGTAACAATGCTTTCCTCTTGAATACCTTCTGAAGGACCTGCCTAAGGCTGTTTTTACAGTTAACATTTTTTCTTTTCTTGTTTTTTGTTAAGAATCAACTTTCTGCAATTTTTTTCTTTTTTTAAGTAATGTTCTTTTCTTTAGAAGTAGCAGGAGTACACTCTACAACAATAATAAAAAGTACAATAAATACATAAACCTGTAACACAATCATTTATTAGCATGAACAGGTATTAGGTACTATACATAACCATGTATTATACCTTTTATACAACTGGCAATGCAGTAAGTTTGTTTACACCAGCATCACCACAAGCACGTAAGTAATGCACTGTGCTAGGACACTATGATAGCTACAACATTACTAAGTGATAGGAATTTTTCAGCTCCATTATAATCTTATGGGACCACCATTGTATATGGGGTCCATCGTTGACCAAAATGTCCTTATGTGCCACATGATTATGCCACCTTTCTGAGAAACATGAAAAAGATTAAAATACTGATTTACTAGCTGAATGAAGTAAAAGGTAATCTTCCTTAAACACAGAATCTTAAAATTTCATAATATAGAATGCTTACGTGTTAAATATAGGATCACTTTCTCCATTATTATTTTTCTCTTCTCTCAAATTATGTCTGTGCTATCTTCTAAAGGTCCTCCAAAATTATGTGTTGAAACTTAATCCCCACTGTGCTAATACTAAGTGGGGGAACCTCTGGGAATTGATGAAATCATAAGGGCTCTGTGCTCATTGAATGGATTAGTGCCTTAAAAGAGGACTGGAGGGAACTAGCTTAGGCCCATTTTGTCCTTCTGCCTTCCATGTGAGGACATAGTGTTCATCCCCTCTGGAGGATGCAGCAATAAGGCACTATCTTGGAAGCAGAGAGGGCAGCCCTCACCAGACACCAAACTTGCTGGTACCTTGATTTTAGACCTCCCAACCTTCAGAACTATGAGAAATAATTATCTACCATTAGCACAGTGGCTTACAGTTATAATCTCAGCTTTTTGGGAGGCCCAAGGCAGTAGGATCATTTGAGACCGAGTTTGAGACCAGCCTGGGCAACATAGCAAGACCCATCTCTAAAAAAAAATTTTTTTTTAATTAGTCAGGCATGGTGGTGCATGCATCTAGTCCCAGCTGCTCAGACGCTTGTGGCAGGAGGACTGCTTAAGCCCAAGATTTCACCAAAAAGTTTTAATATTTCACTGAGAGATAAGAAGAAAGTACTTTAAATGTGCAATGAGAAACAATCAGAACACAGGCTTTTCCATACTGCTTTATCACTTTTCCAATTTTATTAAAACTGGTTGCTTTTAGGAGAACAACATGATCCTATAGATTATGAGCAAAGTTCACTGAGGACTTTTTCATCCAAGGCGAAGTAGACTGTATTTCACTATCAGGTGTAGATAAACAATCCCACTTAACAGATGAAAACAGTGAAGTAGAGATTAAATTACTGGAATAGAGATATACAGTAAATCACTAGCTGAGTAAACAATCCAAAATTGCTGACTTCTAATTTACTTCTGTATTCAGAGTAAGCAAATACACCAAGTTATTTAAATTCACAAGTGAAAAGCTTATCTGGTCAACAGCAATTTATTAATTTCACTAATATTTGTTGTTCTAGGGTTTCAGAACTCTCAGAAGTTAAATTAACTAAGAAATAATGAATATCAACATTAAATTAGTACAATAATTTTATCTTATTCTAACTTCTCTTCATTTGCCCTCTGTGTCCTTTCTCCTACACTAAAAAAAAAGATTGAGACTAAAAGCATTCCAACTGTATCACATATGTATAGCACCAAAATTTGCTTTGTGTGGTTACAGAAACCCCATTTCTCATATTACACTGAAGCGGCCTGAGAAAAGTAGAAAAAAGGCAATCTCACCTTGAGTGTGACATCGCAGAGTTCTCCATTTTCATAAAATCGAAGAAGAGAACCATGAAAATCTTTCCAAGCTTCATTTGCTTCAAAAATAAAGGAATCTTCTCCATCACCATCACTAATTGAGGATCTGTTCTTTATTTGCTGGTGCTGTTGTTGCCTTTTCCCCTTTGTAATGTGATTCCTAGCTTGTTTAGTATTCACAGAATCTGAAGCCATTTGCAATATTCCTCTTTCAATATAGCTCTCTTCTCAAGCATGCCATTTATTCTTTTTCAAAGGGTAGGGAGAAGGCAGAGGTAGATGTAGACACTACAATTCAGATGTTTTTCAAAACCCACTCAACTGCCATTATACAGTTTGCTGTGACTGAAAAATCAATAATAAAACACACAGAGACAAACCAAAAGAAAAAAATTATTAACTATAATTTGTTAGTACTATACATGCAAAATAACTATATCAATCATTATTTATAAAATAACAAAAAACTTTGTTTTTATGCTAAATAACACATAATTCACTTCTGCTAATTATTTTATATCAATAAAGGAACTCCTTTAAAATCCAACAAGAACAACTGACTTAAGCACATGACTTTTGAGATGTGTAATATGCTATCTTCAAAGAGAAAGGCTATGAACTAACATTTTTCTATTTTTAAATTTTTATTTCAGAGACGGAGTTTCTCCATGTTGCCCAGGCTGGTCTCAAACTCCTGGGCTCATGCAATCTGCCCACCTAGGCCTCTCAAAGTGCTGAGATTACATGCTTTAACCACCACACACGGCCATGAACTGAAAATGTTAAGTTTTGAGGCTTCACTTGGATTTTTTTTTTTTTTTTTTTTAGCAGAACAACATGATCCTACAGATGATAGGTAAAGTTCACTAAAGACTTTCTCATCCAAGTGTAGATAAACAACCCCACTTAACAGATAACAATTAAGTAGAGATGAAATTACTGGAATAGAGATATACAGTAAAACATTAGTATAGCTGCCTTCCAGCTATACAATTTAGTAATGCAAGGCCAAAACAGAAGGATATTTTGATTGAATTAGGTTCATCCTAGATTCTGAACTCAGATTATGGTTCTACCACATATCAAACATATGAGCTTGAGCAAATGACAACTTGCTTAGACCTCGATCTCTTCTGTAAAATAGAGATACCACTTAAGGAAACATTTTCAGGATTAGAAATATTGTACTGCCAAACATAGGAAATGCTGCACTCTTACAAAGATCTCATTTTATTTGCATTTTCACATAGAACTTATTAGTATTTACATACAAAATCAAACTTTCCTCATCATCAAAGCATATCTGATGAACAGTCACACCATCAATAATTCTATGTTACAATTCTACTTTGCTGACAAGAACAGAGGATTTCAAGTTACTAATAAATAGACACCTATTCCATCACTCACTGGCTGTGTAATTTTTTTTGAGGCTGTGTAATTTGTAAAACTGAGGCTTTACTAATCCTCAGTTTCTTCATCTATAAACAGGGATACCTATATCTCCCTCATGGCACTATCCTGAGAAATACATCAAATACAATAATGAATTTACAAGTGCTTGTTTAAAATATTGGCATTATCAGAGTGGAAAGCTCTGCTTATTATGTAGTTTCAGAAAACTCTAAATATTCTAACCAGAACTTTAGCTATATTAGGTTCTTTATTGTTAATCTCATCATTTCCAGCTTTGACAGAAATCAAAATGGTCAATGTAAGGTTAGAGATTATAGTTATTAATGCCTTCTTATGGTTTCTGTGGCAGACATACATGACAGTGATCCTTAATGAGTCATGGCTTCATATAAACCCCTTGCATGGAGGAAGAACCTGTGACTTGCTTCTAATTGACGGAATGTGGGAAAGTGATGAGATGTCACTCTCTTGATTACGTTACATTATAGAATACTGTGTGAGCAGACTGGAGTAAGAAGTTCTCCTGCAGGCCTTGAAAAACAAACCACCATGGAGATAGCCATGTAGCAGGCAATTACAGGCAATCCCTAAGACCTGAGAGAGGCTTTCACCTGACAGTCAGTAAAAAGCCAGGCCCTCAGTCATATAGCTCCAAGGAAATGAATTCTGCCAATGACCTGAATAAGTGTGGAAGCAGATTTCTCCATAATCGAGCCTCTTCATAATACAGCCTGGCCAATAGCTTTATTGCAGTCTTATGAGATCCTAAGCAAAGGACCCAACTACACTGTGCCCAAACTCCTGATGCACGGCAACTGTGAGGTAATAAATGCATATTGTTTTAAGCCACTAAATTGTGGTAATTTGTTACACACAATAAAAAACGAATACAGACACCTTCTGTCAGGTCTAAAATGTTATCTGAGGAAAGCATCTATAGATATTCTAATAGGCACCAGTCACTGTAATATCTCTTCTAAATGCACATTCCTGCTGTAAAATCAACAAAGAACAGATGGGACAAATAGAAAACAAATAGCATAATCAGGGCTTAAAAACTTTTTCTGTAAAGGGCCACAGAATAGATATTTTTGACTTTCTGGGCCATATGGGTCTCTATCACAACTACTGAACGCAGTCATTGTAACACAAAAGCAGTCACAGACAATAGTAAATAAATAAATATAGCCATGTTCCAATAAAACTTTATTTAAAAAAAAAAAAAAACACTTAGTTGCCGGGTGTGGTGGCTCATGCCTGTAATCCCAGCACTCTGGGAGACTGAGATGCGTGGATTACCTGAGGTCAGGAGTTCGAGACCAGCCTGGCCAACATGGCGAAACCCCGTCTCTACTAAAAAATACAAAAAACAGCCAGGCATGGTGGTGCGCACCTGTAACCCCAGCTGCTTGGGAGGCTGAGACACGAGAATCACTTGAACCCGGGAGGCAGAGGTTGCAGTGAGCTGAGATCACACCACTGCACTCCAGCCTGGGCAACAGAATAAGACTGTGTCTCATAAAATAAAATAAAATAAAATAAAATAAAATAAAATAGGCCGGGCGCGGTGGCTCACGCCTGTAATCCCAGCACTTTGGGAGGCCGAGGCGGGCGGATCACAAGGTCAGGAGATCGAGACCACGGTGAAACCCCGTCTCTACTAAAAATACAAAAAATTAGCCGGGTGCGGTGGCGGGCGCCTGTAGTCCCAGCTACTCAGGAGGCTGAGGCAGGAGAATGGCGTAAACCCAGGAGGCGGAGCTTGCAGTGAGCCGAGATCGCGCCACTGCACTCCAGCCTGGGCGACAGAGCGAGACTCCGTCTCAAAAAAAAAAAAAATAAATAAAAAATAAAAATAAAAATAAAAATAAAAAAAATAAAATAAAATAAAATAAAGAATAAACACTTGGTGAGTGTGATTTAATCCCCAAGCTCATAGTTTGCTGATCCCTGAGTAAGATGTTGATTTAAACACAACAGTATCAATAATCACATTAAATATAAATGGACTAACCACTTCTAATTAAAGGCAGAGACTCAGGAATGCTACCCAGCAATAGGGACAAGCTATTGAAACATGTAACAATCCGGATGAATCTCAAAGTATGCTCAATTTAAAAAAGCCATACAGTATGATTCTATCTATATAACATTCTCAAAATGACAAAGTTATAGAGGTGGAGAACAGATTATTGTTTGCCAGAGGTTAGGGAAGGATGAGAGGAGAAGAGTAGCTATGGCTATAAATGAGTAGTACAAGAGATACTTGTGATGGAACTATACTGTATCTTGATCATATGAATCTACACGTGATAACATACACATACACACGAATGCATGTAAAACAGGTGAAATTTGAATAAGATAGACAATGTATCAAAGTCAATTTCCTGGTACAAAAGTTATACAAGATGTTATCACTGAGGGAAACTGGGTGAAGGAAATATAAGATCTATTATTTGTTAGCATTGCAAGTGAATCTACAATGGTCTCAAATAAAGACTTTTTTAAAAAGAGAGATTTTCAGATTGGATAAGAAAAAGCAAAATCCAACTATCAAATGCGTACAAGAAAAAAAAATCTACTTTAAGCACAAAGACACAGTTAAAGGAATAGGATAGAAAGAAGACACACCATGCCAACAGTAACAACAACAACAACAAAACCCTAAAGAATTTTTTTAAAACTGAAGAGTAGCTATAATATCAAATACATAAAATTGTTAGTGATAAAAAACACTATACAAAAATATCACATGCAAAAGAAAGCAGTTGGACCCTTACTTTACACTATATACAAAAATTAACTCAAAATTCATTAAAGACCTAAATGTAGCCCTGAAACCATAAAATGACTAGACTTGAAACCATAAAGCTACTGGAGGAAAACACACGGGGAAAAGGCTTCACAACACTGAATTTATCAATGATTTCTTGTGTATGACGTAAAAAACACAAGCAACAAAAGTAAACACAGACAAATGGGACATTAAACTTTAAAACTTCTGTGCAGCAAAACAATCAATCAATAGAGAAGAAAAGGCAACCTACAGAATGGAAGAAAACAGTATTTGCAAATATATACCTGGAAAGGGGTTAATATCCAGATATACAAAGAACTACAACTCAATTAAAAAAAAAAAAAGAACCCAATTTTAAAATGGGCAAAAGGTTGGGTGCAACGGCTGGTGAATGACTGTTGTCCCAGCCACTTGGGAGGCTAAGGTAGGAGGATCACTTGAGCCCAGGACTTCAAGGTCAGCCTGGGCAATACAGGAAGCACCTGTCTCAAAACAAAACAAAACAAAACAAACAAAAACTAAAAACATGCCAGGTGTGGTGGCTCACTCCTATAATCCCAACACTGGTAGGCTGAGACTGGAGGACTGTTTGAGCCCAGGAGTTCGAGATCAGCCTGGGCAATACAGACCTTGTCTCTACAAAAAAAAAAAAAACAAAAATTAGCTGGACATGGTATCATGTGCCTATAGTCCCAGCAACTCAGGAGGCTAAGGTGGGAGGATCACTTGAGCTCAGGAATTCAAGGATGTAGTGAGCTGTAATCATGCCACTGAACTCCAGCCTGGGTGACAGAGTGAGACTCTGCCTCAACAAAAAAAAAGATAAAGGACTTCAACAGACATTTCTCCAAAGATGATACACAAATGGTCATGAAGTACAGCCCTTATTCAGTATCCTCAGAAGACTGATTGCAGAATCCCTGCAGATACCAAAATCCATGTATCCTTAAGTCCCTTATATAAACTGGTATGGTATTTGCATATAATCTATGTACATCCTCCTACATATTTTAAATTATCTCTAGATTACTTACGATACCTAAGACAATGTAAATGCTATGTAAATAGTTATTATATTGTATTTTTAAAGTTTGTATTATTTTTATTGGATTAAAAATATTTTCAATCCATGTTTGGTTAAATCTGGGGATGTGTAACCTGCAGACACTGACAGTCAACTGTATATAAAAAAATGTTCAATATCATTAATCATCAGGGATATGTAGATAAAAATCATGAGATATCACCTTACACTTGTTAGGATGGGGAAAGAAAGAAGTGTTGGCAAGGACTTAGAGAAACTGGAAACCCTTTCCACCGTTGGTGGGAATGTAAAATAGCTTCCATAGCTGCTTTGGAAACAGTATGGATAGCCCTCAAAAAGTTAGAAATAGAATTACCATATCCAGCAATTCCACTTCTCGGTACATATCCAAAAGAAGTGAGAACAGGATAGCAAAGACATATTTGCACACCCATGTTCACTGTGGCGTTATTTACAACCCAGAGGTAGAAGCAGCCTAAATGTCCATCATCAGAAAAATGGAAAAAGAAAATGTGACTTATACATACAATGGAATACCATTCAGATTCAAAAAAGATGAAAATCCTGTCATGGATGAATCTTAAGGATATTATACATAGTGAAATAAGCCAGAAACAGATAAGTTCCACTGATTCCACTTATATGAAGCATCTAAAGCAGTCAAATTCATAGAAAGTAAAATGGTAGCTGCCAAGAGGGGTGGAAAGAAGAGTTATTGTATCGTTTCAGTTTTGCAAGATAAAGTTCTAGAGATCTGTTGGACAACAATGTACATGTAGTTAACACTACTGTACTGTACACTTAAAAATTGTTAAGATGGTAAATTTTATGTTGTGTTTTTCACCGCAATAAAAAAAGACACTGCATAATGATAAAAGTGTCAATTCCCAAAGACATACTATAGTCTAAACGTGCATACACCTAACTTCAAATCTTCAAAATACACAAAGCAAAACCAAAAACAACAAAACGGAGAAACAGATAAACCCACAATTACAACTAAAGAGATTTCAACACTCCTCTTCAGTTACAGGACTAGTTAGCAGAGAATTAGCAATGACATAAAACAACAGAACACATCACCAACCAACTGGATTTCACGGGTGCTTATAGAACACTCCTCCCAACAAAAGCAGAATATACATTCTTTTCAAGTGCACGTGGACCTTATTATATAAGCCATATCCTGAGTCAATAAACAACCCTAAACAAATTTAAAAGAAATTACATTGTATAAAGTGTAGTCTCTGATCATAATGGAATTAAACTAGAAATAAGTAATAAAAGACAACAGAAAACTCTCCAAATGCTTGCAAATTAAATGCACACATCTAAATAATCCATGGAGCATAGAGGAAGTCTTAAGAGAAATTAGAAATTTCTTCGTTAAGTTAGTTCTTAACTTACTATGGGTTAGGAGATTGAGACCATCCTGGCTAACATGGTGAAACCCCATCTCTACTAAAAAAATACAAAAAATTAGCCAGGTGTGGTGGCAGGCCCCAGTTACTCAGGAGGCTGAGGCAGGAGAATGGCGTGAACTCAGGAGGCAGAGCTTGCAGTGAGCTGAGATGCGCCACTGCACTCCAGCCTGGGCGACAAAGCGAGACTCCGTCTCAAAAAAAAAACAAAACAAAACAAGGTGAACACACAAAAAATTAATCATACCATAGCACACTGTAGCCTGGGACTTCGAGCCACTGCACCTGGCTATAGTTTCATATAGTTTCTGATGCATTTTATATAATATATAATATATAAAATATATTTTTATGTTATATATGTAACTACACCTAAAACAATAAAACTTTTTGAAGAAAACATAGGAGAAAAACTTCATGACTCGGGGTCAGGCTACTAGTTGTTAAATACGAAAGAAAAAAACTGCTAAAATGGACTCCATCAAAATTAAAACCTTTTGCTATGAGAAAGACCCCATAAGAGAATAAAAAGACAAGCTCCAAACCAGGAGAAAAATGTTGGCAAATCACATATTTGACAAAAAATTTACATTTACATCCCAAATATATAAAACTTTCAAACTTAACAGTAAGAAAACCAACTCAATTAAAATATGGACCAAAGACTTAAGACGCTTCACCAGTGAAGATATATGGATGGAAATAAACACACAAAAAGATGTTCAACATCACTGCCATTAGATAAATGAAAATTAAAATAATGAACCAGGCCCAGTGGCGTGCGCTTATAGTCTCCGCTACATAGGATGACTGTTTAAGCCCAAGAGTTCAAAGTTGTAGTGCACTACCATCCGATCATGTCTGTAAATAGCCACTACACTCCAGCCTAAGCAACACAGCTCCTGCCACACCCCCATACGCACACCCCACAATCTTAATGAAATACCACTACACATCTATTAGAACGGCTAAAATAAACAATAATAACAATACCAAGTGCTAGTGAGGATGTGAAACACCTGGAATTTTCATATACTGCTGGTGGCAATGCAAAACAGCATCACTGTTCTAAAAAAAAAAAAAAAAAAGGTGAAAGTTTCTTACACAGTTAAACATACTCTTACACTATAACCCAGCAATCTGACTGCTGGCAATTTAACCGAGAAAAATGAAAGCTCGTGTTTGCACAAAAACTTGTACATGAAAATGTATAGCAGCTCTAGTCGCAATTGCTAAAAACTGAGAATAATCCAAATAACCTTCAACAAGTGAATGGATAAACAAACTGTGGGTACACCCATACAATAGAACACTACCTTACAATAAAAAGGAACAAACTTGGTACATGCAACAACCTGGATGAATCTCAATGGCTGCTGAGTGAAACAGGCCAGTCTCAATAGGTTACTACACATTCTACGATTCCATTTATATGATATCCTCAAAAGGACAAAATCATAGTGATGAAAAACAGATCCGTGGCTGCCAGGGATGAGGGGTAGGGAAACAGTATGACTAAAAGGAGATGACAAAAAGAGTTTTATGGGATGATGAAACTATTTTGCATCTATTTCAAATGTTAATTTAAAATTGATTTGGGTGATGATGAGACAAATCTATACATTTGTTAAAATTCATGGACTTGTACCCCAAAAATCTCAATTTTGCTATAAGATAAAAAATAAAATGGAAAAAAAGAAAGTTGCATTCCAACATACTCATGGTAAAACTCAAAAGACAAAGCAATATAATCACAAGCCACTCTACTGCTTAAGGGATCAATTAGCCCTAAAATAAAATGCAAAGGCCTGCCAGGCACAATGGCACACGCCTGTAATCTCAGCACTTTGAGAGGACAAGCTGGGAGGATCACTTGGGCCCGGGAGTTTAAGACCAGCCTGGGCAACAGAGTGAGATTCAGTCTCTACAACAAATTTTAAAATTAGCCACGTGTGGTGGCACAAACTTGTAGTCCCGGCTACTTGGCAGGCTGAAGTGGGAGGATCGCTTCAGCCCAGGAGGTCGAGGCCACAGTGAGCTGTGATTATGCCTCTGCACTCCACCCGGGGTGACAGAGCAAGATTCTCACTCAAGAAACACACACACACACACACACACACACACACACACACACACACACACAAAATAAAGGCAGACATCAGCATCATGACAGAAAACACTATCTGCTATCACTGTTCTAATTGCATGTAAATTAAATCATTTAGTCCTCACTACAACTCTATGAAGTAGCTACTTTTATTTTCCCCTTTATTCTCCCGCCTCAGCCCCATTGCCCAAGTAGCTGGAACTATAGGAATGGACCACCATACTGGGCTAATTTTTGTATTTTTTGTAGAGATGGGGTTTTGCCATGCTGCCCAGGCTGGTCTTCAACTCCTGGACTCAAGTCATCTGCCCACTTAGACCTCCCAAAATACTGGGACTACAGGCCTGAGCCACTGCACCCAGGAGTCTTCTTTCACTTAGTTTGCTATGCCATATTTTGTGCCCTATCTGAAGAAACTGAAGCACAGTGAGATGGAGTGAAGCCCAAGTAAGTGGTGGAGCCAGGATGTGAACCTAGGCAGCAGGGCTCCCAGCCTGTGCTATTAACTACCACACTACTGTTCAGAGCACTTTATAAGTGAAATATAATTACAGAACAAAATATATGAAAAACCAAGGTCCTTATCTTTTCCCTCACTATACCTTTAGATTCCCCTACTTTTATAAGTAGCAACACCATTTTTTCAGTTACCCCTACTTCAAAATGTGAGCCATATTTGACTCTTCTCTCCACTTGCACAACCTATCCACTTCAATTCTCCTGGATTCTGCTTGGAAAAATCTCTATTCATCCATCCCTTTCTTCCTATTATCATTGAATTACATTCTCTCTCATTGTACTCTAGTTCAGATCCACATATTAACCTGGATTGTAATGACTTCCCCTAACCAATCACCACATCCCTCCTTCCCATCACTGAACATCGATCAAGGATTAGATGCTGCTAGATTTATCTAACTCTAATTGTCCTTTCCAAACTGCTTAATGTATGTAGTTCAGCTTACCCTGGCATTCAAGGTCCTCATTGCTCTGGCTCTAGTCTACCTTCTTTTTCTCCATTTGTTTTTTACATAAAGTAGGGAAAGGGGGAAATAAGACAGAAAAACTACTTACTAAACCACTGTGCACCACCTATTTTGCCAGAAATCTTAAATATACTCTTGGTTAAGCATCACCTCATAGATGGTTCTAACATCCCTGACTTGCCCAAGGCCACACAGCTAGAAATGGTGGGAGATGGGGCTTCAATCCAGCTGTGATTAAGTCCATTCTTTTTCCACTATATCACAGATTTAATTATTCAGTTTTCCTCAAAGGTATTTGCAAGTGCTCAAGCTGTTCCTTGTGAGGGAATGATGTCAAGGCCCAGCTTAAATAATTCCTTTTTATGAATTCTTTTCTAATTCTCCCAACGGGATGTGATCTTTCTCATAAACCCCCATAGTACGCCGTATTTCTCTGACTTGTTCACTTTCTTTCTTTTGTATTTTAGACTTGCCTGCTTAACACAGTGTACTCTTTCTTGAAGACTGTGTCTTAACAATATCTATGTATTTGTCTACAATGAGCCAGAGTCACGAGTGGCTGAATTAACATGATCTCTATGGGTTGGGTTTTTTTCCCCAATGTAAAAAACTGGGTCAACTTGGTTCTCTGCTCCTCCCATTCAACAGACAGCCGCATCTTCTCATGCATTTCCAGCTGCATCCCTGAGGTGAAGGTGAAGGCCGGAGTCAACGGATTTGGTTGTATTGGGTGCCTGGTCACCAGGGTGGCTTTGAACTCTGGCAAAGTGGATATTGTCGCCATCAATGACCGCTTCATTGACCTCAACTACATGGTCTACTTGTTCCAGTATGATTTTACCCATGGCAAATTCCATGCACCGTCAAGGCTGAGAATGGCAAGCATGTCATCAGTAGAAATTCCATTACCATACTCCAGGAGCGAGATCCCTCCAAAATCAAATGGGGCAATGCTGACGCTGAGTACGCTGTGGAGTCCACTGGTGTCTTCACCCCCATGAAGAAGGCTGGGGCTCCCTTGCAGGAAGGAGCCAAAAGGGTCATGAATCTCTGCCCCCTTTGCTGACGCCCCCATGTTCGTGATGGGCATGAACCATAAGAAGTATGACAACAGCCTCAAGATCATCAGCAATGCCTCCTGCACCACCAACTGCTTAGCACCCCTGGCCAATGTCATCCAAGACAACTTTGGTATTGTGGAAGGACTCATGACCACAGTCCACGCCACACTGCCACCCAGAAGACTGTGGATGGCCCCTCTGGGAAACTGTGGCGTGACGGCTGCGGGGCTCTCCAGAATATCATCCCTGTCTCTACTGGTGCTGCCAAGGCTGTAGGCAAGGCCCTCTCTGAGTTGAACAGGAAGCTCACTGGCATGGCCTTCTGTGTCACCACTGCCAACGTGTCGGTCATGAACCTGACCTGCCGTCTGGAAAAACCTGCCAAATATGATGACATCAAGAAGGTGGTGAAGCAGACGTCGGAGGGCCCTCTCAAGGGCATCCTGGGCTACAATGAGCACCAGGCTGTCTCCTCCGACTTCAACAGCAACACCCACTCTTCCATCTTCGATGCTGGGGCTGGCATTGCCCTCAACAACCACTTTGTCAAGACAATTTCTTGGTATAGTGATGAATTTGACTACAGCAACAGTGTGGTGGACCTCATGGCCCACATGGCCTCCAAGAGTAAGACCACCAGACCACCAGCCCCAGCGAAAGCATGAGAGGAAGAGAGAGGCCCTCACTGCTGGGGAGTCCCTGCCACACTCAGTCCCCCACTACACTGAGAATCTCCCCTCCTCAGTGTCCATGCAGAACCCCTAAAGAGGGAGGGGCCTAGGAGCCCCACCTTGTGTGTACCATTAATAAAGTCCCCTATGCTTAGCCAAAAACAAACAAACAAAAAACAAACAAAACAAAACAAAAAACAAAAACCTGGGTCAACTCTTATTAGTTAGTGAGTCTTCTTCATTTTTTTTTTTTTTTAAGGCAGGGTCGCACTCTGCCGCCCAGGCTAGACTGCAGTGGTGCAATCTCAGCTTATCACAGCCTTGACCTCCCAGGCTCCAGCAATCCTACAGGTGTGCAACCACTATGCTGGGCTAATTTTTGTATTTTTTGTAGAGATGGGGTTTTGCCATGTTGCCCAGGCTGGTCTTGAACTGCTGGACTCAGGCCATCTTCCCACCTGGGTCTCCCAAAATGCTGGGACTATAGGCCTGAGCCACTGAGCCTGGAAGTCTTCATTTTGTCATGCCATATTTTGTGTCCTACATGAGTATTATGACAGCAGGTATCACTAATATCTTATTTTTAAATTTTACTAAGTTAAAATGCATACAATTCAAAATGACCATATACTTTTTCCCCTTACATCAAACTACTCTAGCTCTATCTAGTGAAAGTTTTATTATTGTTGTCACAAAATGTTTTCATTTGTCAGCGTACTATTTCTAGGAAAAGGGCTTTAATAAATATTCATTTTTATAAAATTATTTTTACATTTGAATTCAGATTTGGGCAGGACACAACAGCTCACAATCTGTCTATACAAACTTCTCTTAAACAACTTTAAAAAAATCTATTATATATAATAGAACAGGAAGACAGGAGCCAGAAAAGACTGCTTACTCAAAGACTATTCACTCTGCCTAAGGAACTCAGTAGACTTTAGGACTTATAAAGACTGTATATTAGTATCAAGTAAAAATGTAATTCAGCCTGAACTCCAGAATTTTTTTTAAAATACGCCTAAGATTCTGATTCTTAGGGAGAAAAATAAATGATATTCCTCCTTCCTCAAATATGTTAAAAGATTAAAAGCACAAAACAAGAGAGAGGAAAAAAAAATGGACATCCGTGGTATGTCATTCTCATAACATGCTACAGATGTCCATTTCTATCACACGCTGGCATGTTATGACAATGAAGCGGACAGGAAGTTGATTCCTTTTTTTTTTTTTTTTTTTTTGCTCCTCTAAGTGCCAGTAAAGGCATATCGATCAACAAAATAGGAAGTTATGAAGAGAAAATACTTCAAACAGAAGCAGACAGGTTTATGGTTCAATGCAAAGCATATGTAACAAAATATATTTTTATATGTAGACATTATTTACAATGAATTACAGAAAACAGGACTGATAGCAAAAGCTTAAAGATCCTATTATACTAAGCCAGACCACCTTATTCTTTCTGTAGCTTCCTTTGTACTTACAATTTCTATCACATTTAGCATGTGGTATCAGTATGTAATACCATTACACTGAATACTGTACTCACTTTATACTGTATTATCCTCATAACTCTTTGCAGCATAGTGACTGTGTTTTCATATTACACATTAATCAAAAGACTACTGAACAGAAAGAATTCCAAATGGCACTTGGTGTTCTGTTTTTTTTTTGTTGTTGTTGTTGTTTGGTTTTTGTTTTTGTTTTTGTTTTGAGGCAAGGCCTGGCTCTATTGGCCCAAGCTGGAGTGCAGTGGCACAATCTCAGCTCACTGCAACCTCCGATTTCCGGGCTCAAGCCATCCTCCCACCTCAGCCTTCTGAGTAGCTGGGACTATAGGTACACACCTCCACACCAGGCTAATTGTTGTATTTTCTGTAGAGATGGGGTTTCACCATGTTGCCCAGGCTGGTGGTGAACTCATGAGCTCCAGCAATCTGCCCGCTTCAGACTACCAAAATGCTGGGATTACAGGCATGAGCCACTACGTCCAGCCCCAAATGGCACTTTGAAAGCACCTCTTTAAAAACTCAATGCCAGCTGGGTGCGGTGGCTCACACCTGTAATCCCAGCACTTTGGGAGGCTGAGGCAGGTGGAGCACCTGAGGTCAGGAGTTCCAGACCAGACTGGCCAACATGGTGAAACCTTGTCTCTACTAAAAATACAAAAATTGGCCAGGCGTGGTGGCAGGCAATTCCAGCTACTTGGGAGGCTGAGGCAGGAGAATCACTTGAACCCGGGAGGTGGAGGCTGTGGTGAGCCAAGATTGTTCCACTGCACTCTAGCCTGGGCCTACAGAGTGAGACTCCGTCTCAAACAAACAAACAAAAAAGTACAAATAAAAATAAAAAACCTCAATGCCATAATATAATTGCTGCTGCAGTACTCTATTAGACACAATCTTCTTTAAAGTAATTTTAAAGAAGATATTTTATAATTCAGTTTGATGAAGATTTTAAATGATACAAAATATTATATTTTATAGCCATATCTGATTAGTTTTAGAGCTACAACTAAAAGCTGATGGAAGATGTGTGTACATTTACCAAAATCAACCCTTGCATATTTATGAAATAATAATTGGCCGGGTGCAATGGCTCATGCCTGTAATCCCAGCACTTTGGGAGGCCGAGACGGGCAGATCACAAGGTCAGGAGATCGAGACCATCCTGGCTAACACGGTGAAACCCCATCTCTACTAAAAAAATACAAAAAAATTAGCTGGGTGTGGTGGCGGGCGCCTGTAGTCCCAGCTACTCAGGAGGCTGAGGCAGGAGAATGGCATGAACCTGGGAGGTGGAGCTTGCAGTGAGCCGAGATCACGCCACTGCACTCCAGCCTGGAGGACAGAGTGAGACTCCGTCTCAAATAATAATAATAATAGTAATAATTTAAAAAGTTATTTGACAATTCAGTTAGGTGAAGACTTTGGATACAAGAAGATTATATTTTATAGCAGTACGTGATTAATTTTAGACCTACACCTGAACGTTGATGGCAGATGTGTGTGCATTTACCAAAATTAACTCTTGCATACTTGTGAAATAACAAAATGGCAAACCCCACCTCATGTTCTATAGAGCATGTGTTTAATTTTCCACATACTTTAGGCTATTTTACACCTCTGCCTCCTTTCAGGTTTTCTGCTCTTTCTGAAATGCCCTTTACCACCACTCTCTCCTGCTAACTCTTGCTCATCTTCTAAGACTCAGCTCAGGTTCATCTGCTCAAGAAGCCCATCCCTAAAAATCTTCCGTATTCCTAGTGTACTTCCTCTGCGCTCCCACAAAAATCTGGTATTTTTTTTTTCATTGTACTTACCACAAAGAATATCATACTCAATTTTTGGTCAGATTTAAAATACTTATTACTTGTAAGTGCCTATTCACTACTAGTCTTCCCTGTAATACTACATAAGCCCCTAAAGTAGAGGCACCATCTGTCTTCACTGCTATTACTCCCATGTTCAGTAAACACATTTAACACAATAAACAAACAGAAGTACTTAAAATATTTTTATAATGGATGAACAGATTATGAACACTAGAGATTTTTCTATTATAATCCAAATCAATGTATGCTTAAATAATTTTAACTAAAGTAACACTGTGCATAAGACATTTACTTCAATTTTTGAATCACTTTATTTCAAAGGTAATACTCTTCTTAAAATTTCCACTTTTACTTTTAAGTCAGGAAAAAAGTAGGCTATACTCATTATTTCCTTTTGATTTACATTTAACATTTTGAGTCAAACAGTCTAAAATATACCAATAATTAAAGGAGAATCTGCTGGTTTGAAAAACTGTATAATAGCTTCAATAGTTCCTACTGAAAGTATACATGACTCCCAACAAGTTACTGCTGTGACTTTAAAAAATGTTTTTCTTGGCCAGGCACAGTGGCTCAAGCCTGTAATCCCAGCACTTTGGGAGGCCAAGGCAGGCAGATCACTTGAGCCCAGGAGTTTGAGACCAGCCTGGACAACAAAGCAAAACCCAATCTCTACAAAAAATACAAAAATAAGCTAGGCATGGTGGCACACACCTGTGGTCCCAGCTACTTGGAAGGCTGAGGTGGGAGGATCACTTGAGCCTGGGAGGTGGAGGTTGCAGTGAGCCGAGATCACTGAGTTGGAAAGAATAATTTCCTAATTGGAAGTCAGGGCGTGCTGAAATTCAACACTGATAGGAGAGCCAATGGAGAGATCTAGTAGGCTACTGGAAAGACTGATAAGAGAGGTCACTGGTACTAAAGTCAAAATCATAGTTAAACTTAAGTGTGAATTAGATGCCTGAAACAGCTCAATGTCAGAGTCTTCTTTAGACAGATGTGTTCTTGAAGAATAACTGAGTAGAGACCAACAATAACATGGCCTTCAGTTAGTAGTACAGCAACACTGTCTGCCTAAAACTGTCCTTACATATAGAAAAAAGGCAGATTATACTGAAAGGGAAAATGATCAATGAGATTATTAAAACATCCTTATTAATCAATGAAATTAAATATTGGAAAAGACAAAAAAAAGTAAAATTGGTAGGGCTGTCAGGAAATAAACACTTTCACATTGCTGTTCATATAAGCCTTCCCAGGCTCCATTTAGCTAAGATATCCAAAATCTTTTTAATTTACGTGCCCTCTCATGTACCAGTTCCACTTATTAAGAAATATCTTGATGGGCCGGGCGCGCTGGCTCAAGCCTGTAATCCCAGCACTTTGGGAGGCCGAGACGGGCGGATCACGAAGTCAGGAGATCGAGAACATCCTGGCGAACACGGTGAAACCCCGTCTCTACTAAAAAATACAAAAAAATTAGCCGGGCGAGGTGGCGGGCGCCTGTAGTCCCAGCTACTCGGGAGGCTGAGGCAGGAGAATGGTGTAAACCTGGGAGGCGGAGCTTACAGTGAGCCGAGACCCGGCCACTGCACTCCAGCCTGGGCGACAGAGCAAGACTCCGTCTCAAAAAAAAAATAAATAAAAAATAAAAATAAAAATAAAGAAATATCTTGATGACTTAGGCTGTGAGTTATACAACCTAGCAATTTTTTGAAAACTGAAATGCGTAAAACAACCAGTTACCAACAAGCTAGGAGGACTGCTTGAGCCTACTAGAAGTTCAAGACCAGCCTGAGAAACATAGTGAGAGCCAGTCTTGACAAAAATTTAAAAATTAGCCAAGTGTGGTGGCTTGCACCTGTAGTCCCAGCTACTCGGGGGCCTGAGGTAGGAGGATCATCTGAGCCCAGGGAGGTCAAGGCTGTAGTGAGTCATGATCTTGCCACTGGACTCCAGCCTAAGCAACAGAGTGAGACCTTATCTCAAAAAAAAAAAAAAAGTTGTTCTTAACAATAGCACTTACATTCTTTACAGTCATGTGCTGCATGACCAGCGTTCTGGTCACGATGATGGTGACCAATGCATAGATGATAGTTCCATAAAATTGTAACACTTTATTTTTGCTGTACCTTTTCTGTTTAGACACACAAATAGGTAACCACTGTGTTACAGTATTGATTATAGTATTCAGTACAGTAACATGCTATACAGATTTGTAACCCAGGAGCAACAGACTACACCACATAGCTTAGGTGTGTAGCAGGCTATACCACCTAGGTTTGTGTAAGTATACTCTATGACGTTTGCACAATGACAAAATTGCCTATTAACATGTTTCTTAAGAGTGTATCCCCGTCCTTAAATGATACGTGCAATATTAGATACTACTATTATCAAAGTCTGCTTGTTAAATACTAATGTCATTTCTAGGGTCTATAAGCAACATTTTCACTACATTGAATACTTTGTAAGATGTTTATTTTGGGATGTTTTATTAAAACGGAATTCCATTGACACCTTACAGTAATCATTTCCTTGTTTGAACTGGGCCACTTAGTTTATCACAGTCATAGTGGTCTAAAAGTCTAGTATAAAGTAGTAAAAGAAAGATCTTGAATTTTACCTAAATATGCGAACTACATGCGTGAACCTTAAGAGGGGCCTATATTACTCATTATTTTTACTTGAGAATGTCAGAGAAGTGACAGGGTTGTACTTAAGATAACAAGGCCTACTAAAAATTAATTTATCAATAATTTGTTGCCAAGTATCAAAGTATGGAATACTTCACACTGGATGTTTGAAATTGAACGAAAAGCACAAAGCTGAATACTTACTGAAGGGATAGCTATGCCAACCAGGGACCGACGCTCTGAATAGAGCACATTGCTGATCTTACACAGAGTTTAGTGGGTAGCATGGGATTCAGGAATCAGCGGACTTTCAGAGGCTTATTAACATAGTTACTGACATTAGATTACTACTAGCTAGCTACATTACTGGGAAGTTACTTAATCTCTCTGGGTCTCAGTGTCTTTATTTTTAAAAGAACACAGCATGGCTGTGTTCCAATAAAACTTTGTTTACAAAAACAGGCAGCAAGCTTGGTTTAGCCTACAGGCAGTTGGTAATCAGTTTCCTTCTCGTTCAAAATTATAGTAGCATATTTTGCTGTTTAAAATTATAGAAGCTGTTGCCTTGCTTTTGAGAGAAATCTGTCAGCCATACGTGACACAAGGCATATAAACTGGTGGCTAGCAGCAGAGACTTTAGAGCTAGACAGTTTTGGGATTCGGTGTTAATTGTGTAGCCTTGGGCAAGTTACTTAAAATTACTCTGAGCCTCAGCTCTAAGGTTGCTGTGAGGGGTAAGTGAAGTAATGTATATAAAGTACTTAGCTCTGTATCTAGTACACAGTAAGCATTCAATAAACAAATGTTATTACTTTTACAAATTATGTGATCCTGAGTCCTTGGTCAGGAACACAGTCCGGCAATCAACATTTTTTTCCAGCAAAGAAATAAAATATGCTTTATAATGCTCTACATGAGACTGCAATTATTAGAAACCCACCATAGAAAAGATGGTAATACCCTAAGTCATCTTTTTTTTTAAAATGACAACAGCCAGCATTAATTGGGTGCTTCTATCTACTTATTAGTTGTATATTCGTTGTATAATATTGGTTACGTTACATAATGTTTCATTAGCTTTAGTTTCCTCATCTGTAAAAATGAGGAAAATAATAGTACCAACCTCATCGGATTGCTATAAAGCTTAAATGAGTTAACAAAGTGGCACATAACAGATATATGTATATATGTATGTATGTATATAATTGTCATCATGAGTTAAATACTTACATGTATTCATTTGAATCCTCAGGATAACTGAAAAAGGTAAAATTCCTATTTGTTTACAGCTTTGGATAATGAGACTCATAGAAGTTAAGACACCTACCCAAGGTCTCATAGCTATGAAGTGCAATGTCCAGGATTCAAAAGAAACTTGCCTCACTACAAAGCCCAAGCTCTTATCACTAGGCCAAAGACAGAATTAATGTTATCTCCGTACGGAGGTGCCTATGTGTAAATGACAATGAGAACCAAAATAGTGGTATTAATAATATTCTCCCTATACAGGAAATGTTTCAGGAAGTTTTAAAGGTTTTTTTTTTTTTTGAGATAGAGTCTTGCTCTGTCACCCAGGCTGGAGTGCAGTGGCACAATCTCATCTCACTGCAGCCTCCTCCTCCTGGGTTCACATGATCCTCTAGCCTCCACCTCTCAAGTGCTGGGATTACAACTGTGCACCACCATGCCCAGCTAATTTTTGTATTTTTAGTAGAGACAGGGTTTCACCATGTTGACCAGGCTGGTCTTGAACTCCTGGCCTCAAGTGATCCACCTACCTTGGCCTCCCACAGTGCTGGAATTACAGATGTGAGCCACCCGACTCAGCCAGAAGTTTTAAAGGTTTAAGTGTAGGCCGGGCACGGTGGCTCAAGCCTGTAATCCCAGCACTTTGGGAGGCCGAGACGGGTGGATCACGAGGTCAGGAGATCGAGACCATCCTGGCTAACACAGTGAAACCCCGTCTCTACTAAAAAACACAAAAAAATAAACTAGCCGGGTGAGGTGGCGGGCGCCTGTAGTCCCAGCTACTCGGGAGGCTGAGGCAGGAGAATGGCGTAAACCCGGGAGGCGGAGCTTGCAGTGAGCTGAGATCCGGCCACTGCACTCCAGCCTGGGCGACAGAGCCAGACTCCATCTCAAAAAAAAAAAAAAGGTTTAAGTGTAGAAGAACCCACACAAATCACTGATCTTAAAATGATAGGATTCCCATAGGTAAAATTTTTGCTGAAATTATTCCCTTTTATTTTCCATATCTAATTAACTTAATTCAAACTTTCATTATTAAAGTTAAGCAATCCTCTGCATTAAAATAACTAAAGATCCAACATAGTGACTTATCATTTACATATAAAGTATGCTGCAATACTGGCATTCATCTCTACTGCTAATCTTTGAGGTCTATTTAAGACTTCTCAGACTATTTTTACAAAGAACCATGCTTCTGCTACTTTATTCTATAATTTCCCAAATATTAGTTTAGAACCTTGAACGCCGAAAATCATTTAAACTTTAAATGAAAATATCAGTATCAAAGGAAAAAAAACTCAAGGAAAAAGACATTACTTGATAGATTCATTCACAAGTTTGTATAGCATCACTGGATCCACCTCGTACTCTCCCAGCCTTGGGAATGCTACTGGTAACTGATCCAGAACAGAACTTGGTTTTACACTGTAAAGCCTTATAGCCCAGCAATCATTATACAAGGAAAACAGGGCAAAATTCCAAACTCTTATTCTTATAAGAATAAACTAAGGTTTAAAAGTATATCTGATTCAGAAATTCCAAAAAAGCAAATAAGTTTTAAATGTTATAAATGAAAATCACAAATTATAATATAATCTACAAAAGCAAACTGTAAATTTCTTGAAAACATACATATCCATCTTTCCAAACTAGAAATACCAAAAGTCAAAGTGATAATCAATTAGGATTTAATATAATTTTATACTCTATGATATACAAGAAATATACAACAGATTATGTATATATCATCATCTAGTTTGAAAGATTAAATACTTAATATTCTTTAACATTGGGTGTTTTGTTGTGAAAACAAAGAACATCCAAATTTAGAATAAACAAGCCAAATTATCTTTTGGCATTTTAAATAATATTCTGACATGCTGGATTGTATTAAAGTCCCATTCTCTGCCCCACTGTATTGCCCATCAAGGCTGGGGGTGGGGAAGAAGAGAGGCGTAGACAATATCTGCCTAATCATAATGAAGGTACCACTTCCAGGTAGAAGTAGCAGCACTATTATTCATATAAAGGTAGTGTATCATAAATACCAACTTCTAGCTTTGGAAGAAAAACAGGCACTCAGTGCTTCAAAAATAACCTGTTTTCTTTCCTTTCTGCAATATAAGCTGTTTCTCTTTCCTTTCCACAAAAAACTAATTTTAAAAATAATCTCCAACATTTTTACTAAAGAAACTTGCCTAGATCATTGAAGCTAGTGGTTTCCTCAACCTTTAGTGGGAACAAGATCATGTTGCTCTTTTAATTTAATTTCTCCCCAGAAAAGTAAAATTTTCATTTAATTTCTCCCCAGAAAAGTACAAATTTTCATTTAATTTCTCCCCAGAAAAGTATAAATAGTAGAGTTCACAGACCCTTGAAAGACCATTTATTCGCATGCTAACAGATGCAGGTTAAGAGTCAGAGAGATGAAGTAGAAAATTTCCCAAGGTCCCTCCAACCCTCTTCCATAATTATCTCTCTGACTCATGAGAACCAACTAAATCATTCATAACCAAACCAAACAATATACTTTCTTGGATGACCAACTCATTAAAAAAAAAAAAAAAAAAAAAAAGCAGCTGACAGTATCTATGTAGCAATATCCACCAGAAAATAAATTGTACTGGCAGCATTTTTAAATGCAGCATGTGACTAGTAATATCAATGCATATTATAGTTGACTACAGCTTACAGAATGCTTTCACATGCAACACCAAATAATCCTCAATTCTGGTAAAACAGAAGTACGTATTACTTTTATCCCCCTTCCACAGCTAAGGAAAGAGGTTTAGAAAATTACTTGCCATGCTCACACAGCCAATAAGTGGAGATCTGGGATTCTAATAGAGAATTGTGTAGTAAACCAGAAATGAGCTCAGAACATTATTATAGTCTGGTGCTTCCATAAAAGTCCCTCAAAACAGAGAAAACCGAATTTTTAAAAACAGACTAATGGGTGACATTTTTATTGCAGACACATCTTGACATGAGTAAACAAAAATTAATTTATTTAAAATGCTCAACTCCCTCGTTTTTTTGGTTAATAAAAAACATTTTGTTCAGGAAAAAAAAAAGACATGGTCAAGTGAATTTTAGCGATTGAAAACAACATTTTATTTTATGAAACATTTAACTTCCCTCATCTCTTGCTTTTTTTTTTTTTGGAAATAGGCTCTCATTCTGTCACCCAGGCTGGAGTACAGTGGTGCAATCATGGCCCACTGCAGCGGCACAATCATGGCTCATCGCAGCCTTGACCTCCCTGGACTCTGGTGATCCTCCCACCTCAGTCTCCCAAGTAGCTGGGACCACAGGTGCACACCACCACATATAGCTAATTTTATTTATTTATTTTTTATTTATGTATTTATTTATTTATTTATTTTTGTAGAGACAGGGTTTCACCATGTTGTGCAGACTGGTCTTGAACTCCTGGGATCAAGCAATTGGCCTGCTTTGGCTTCCAAAAGTGCTAAGATTACAAGCATGAGCCACCGAGCCTCACCTTTTTTTTTTTTTTTTTTTTTTTAAATATAGAGACAGGTCTCACTTTGTTGCCCAGGATGGTCTCTAACTACTGGACTCAAGCGATCCTCCTGCCTCGACCTCCCAAATTGCTGCGATTACAGGTGTGAGTTACCACGTGGGGCCCTTTAGTTCTTAATACACAAAAATAAATGTGACTCTTTTGGGAATTCCAATATAAGTAACCAAAAATTTAAACATTCAATTTATAAAACACAAAAACTATCTGAAATTAAAGTTTAAGATGTCTGCAATAGTCTCTTTAATCTTTTTAAAATGACAATATCCATTTCAGTTCTCTACAACTCTCAAAAGTTCTTAATAAAAACAAAAGGGTTATTTGCCCAAACCCACAGAATGTTTAACACCAAGACTGAACCCTAACTGTGGATGTGACAATGATATGTCAATGTAGGTTCATCAACTGTAATATATGTACCACTCTGATGGGGATTTTGGCTCTGTAGGGGTAGGCGATACATGAGAAATCTGTATACCTTTCACTCAGTTTTGCTATGAACTTACAACTGCTCTAAAAAATAAAATTTATTTTTCAAAATAGCAGGTGGGATCAAAATTTACCCAACTTTTTTTTTTTTTTTTTTTTTTTTTTTTTTTGAGACGGAGTCTCGCTCTATTGCCAGGCTGGAGTGCAGTTGCGTGATCTCAATCAGGAGATTCCACCTCTTAGGTTCAAGCGATTCCCCTGCCTCAGCCTCCGGAGTAGCTTGGACTACAGGCACGCGCCACCACGACCAGCTAATTTTTTTGCATCTTTAGTAGAGACGGGGTTTCACCATGTTGGCCAGGATGGTCTTGATCTCCTGACCTCTTGATCCGCCCGCCTCAGCCTCCCAAAGTGTTGGGATTACAGGCATGAGCCACCGCGCCCAGCCCCAACTTTCTTCTTAATGAATGAAGAAATACTGTTTTTAAAAAATTCCCTCACTGAATGTGAACTGAGTTTCTTGTCAAAAAATGTGCAATTGTTACAGAATATATAATCTTAACCAATTATCAGTAATCTTATCAAACGCTAAAAGAATTGGCAGCTTTAAAAATTAAAAGGATTAAGCTAAGTGCTCATATGCAGTTGAATAGAGTATCCTGAGACGTTTTTTTCTTTTTTTGAGATGGAGTCTCACTCTGTCACCCAGGCTGGAGTGCAGTGGCATGATCTCGGCTCACTCCAACCTGTCTCCCGGGTTCAAGCCATTCTCCTGTCTTAGCCTCCCGAGTAGCTGAGACTACAGGCATGTGCCACCCCGCTCGGCTAACTTTTGTATTTTTAATAGAGACGGGGTTTTACCATGTTGGCCAGACTGGTCTCGAAAATCCTGACCTCAAGTGATCCCCCCGCCTCAGCCTCCCAAAGTGCTGGGATTACAGGCGTGAGTCACTGCACCCGGCCCCTGAGACACTTCTTTTTATATTTAGGCTTAGGCAATCTGGTATCTTGAAAGCAATTTTTTAAAAAAGTGACTAAATAAATAAAGTGACTAAAAGTTTGAAGTTTGAACTGGGTCAGTTTGACAAATTAAGGAGGGTGCCAGGAGGAAGTCTGAGGAAAAGCAGCAGCTTAATGCCACCGCCATCTCCAAGCAGCTTTCCAGGTGCCAGCAGTGTTAGCAGCAGTCCTCTGCGTACCCAAGAGTACCGCAGGGCCAGAACATGAGAAAGATGCGGGAAGAGGATTTCCTTCTAGAGAGAGGATAAAGAACACCGAGAGTCCAACAATTACCATCTTGTATGGGAGAAAAACAATGCAAAGGAAAAAACGTGCAACCAGCAGATAAAATACTTATGTCAACCCAGGTTCTAAGGACCTTTTCCCAAAGCATCCCTCTAAACTAGTGACATTAGCTTAGGGCAAAGAGTCAAAAATAAAGTTAGCCATGAACACAGATGAAAACACTGAACGTTTTCTACGAAAAGTCACCCGATTAAACATTGTCAAGAGGGAAAAACAGTGCAAGTCCAGTAAAGCACGAGGCACGTAGAAAATTCAAGCTATGTAGTCAAATCGCTCTCTGAAGAAACCAGCAAGACAACTGAGGCCAGCACGGAGTGGAAGGCGTAAAGAGCTGTCATCGTGTCGGTAACAACTCCATCCGGCGGCTGCGCGTCTAGAAAGAGGCTGCGGTTCCTGGTTCCACACCAGGAGGCACTCTCCACAAAGTCTACACCGCCGCGCCCGGGCAAGCACCTCCAGCGCGGCCAGCAAGCCCCCCGAGTGGGGAGAGGCAGTGCCTTCCTCGCCTCGTCCCCGCGCGGCGTGGACCGGAGGTGGCCCACTCGCCCCGCCCCCGCAGGCAGCGGCTCCAGGGGGCTTCCGGCCGCCCTCCCGGGGCCCCGAACCCGCGCCAGCCGCACAGTGCCTGCCCTCTCCCTGGACCCCGCTAAGCTCCTGCCTGGGTCCCTCTTCGAAAGACCGGGACGAGGGAGCCAAGGAGGCGCCGGCGAGGCTGACGGAGCCAGAGGCTGGGGCTCCCCTCCGGGAGCCGGGAGCAAAATCCTGCTCCTGCGGCCAATGGGGGCGACAGAAGCCGTGCAAGGGAGCTCCGGGGCTGGAGCTCTTGCTGTCAGGCCCCAAGCCCTCTCAGCTGTGGAGTTTCGGTTGGTGCACGAGGGCTCGAATTTCCTTCGCACGCCAGAGATCCGAGACCAGACGGTGTTGCGACTTCGGGGCTGGGGTGAGGGAGGGCTCCGCGCGAGCGGACGGCACCGCACAAAGGAAGAGGGGACTGAGGGGAGACAAGCGTCCCGTTACCTCGATCTTTCGACCCTCCGCTCTATTCTTCCTGGTGTCGCTAAGGTTGCAGCCACGTTACCCGGCTCCCGGAGCCCCGGCCGCCCTCAGCGGCACCTCACCAGCCCTGCGCCAGCACCTGGCGGAGGCGCGCTCTCCTGCACTGCCCCGCAGAGCCCTGGCGGGCGCTTGGCGTCTTCTCACCTCAGCCCCCGCGAGTGGCGGCCTCCGGGGGCGGGGCGGGCTGGGCGGGGCAGGCTGCGCGGGACTGCGCACGGCACTCTGGGAAGTGTGGTTCTCGTAACCTCCTCCCGGAGTCCACCCCACGACCTCGCCCCCGCGTCTCCCGGGTCTCAGGGACTGGGCGGTGTTGCCCGGCCTGGTGAAGGCGGTCCAGGGCGTGGCGGACGTCCCCATAACAAATCTTGAAATAAAACACTGCATGAATACCTTTGAGCTTATCCATGCTTCACTTCTGTGGCAGTACAAAATTTAGTTTCTTTTTATGTCCACCAAATCCCCTTCTGCGGTTGTGAGTGTTCCTGGGATTTATGTCTTTGAAAAAAGAAGGGAAAAAAAAGGTTTGCGTTTATTCCTGTGTCACTTTCACCACGTGCTGATATATAAAACAACTTGTGTTTACAAATACACACCCACAGTTTGTAAACCTAAGGAAGCAGTTGATTGACCTGAGAGCTCGCTGCTAAAAAGCAGTGGAAGTGCGCGGTGGCTTCACGCCTGTAATCCCAGCACTTTGGGAGGCCGAGACGGGCGGATCACGAGGTCAAGAGATCGAGACCATCCTGGCCAACATGGAGAAACCCCGTCTCTACTAAAAATACAAAAATTAGCTGAGCGTGGTGGTGCGTGCCTGTAATCCCAGTTATTCGCAAGGCTGAGGCAGGAGAATTGCTTGAACCCGGGAGTAGGAGGTTGCAGTGAGCTGAGATTGTGCCTCTTGCACTCCAGCCTGGCGACAGAGCTAGAGTCCGTCAAAATAAAAAATAAAATAAAACAGTGCAAGTAAAAATGCTGTGAATCAATTTTTCTATAGTGTCAATAAAGTGGAATGCGTGAGGCGGGAGATCAAGAGACAGTAAAAGAAAACAAAAGTTTTTTAAAGAATGATATTCCCCTAAATGTGTCTTTTGCCAGACTAAACTTTCACAATCTTAGGAGTCTATTTCAGAATAAATTTAATCCTAGGACCTTTATTAACACATATGAACATTAGCACATTGATTTTAATAGAAATGAACATACATATCTGTATATATATATGCATCTTCTGTAAACACCCAAAACAACTATTTGAATTTGAAATTTTATTTCTAGAAAAAAATCACTTTATTTACATTGAAATATAAATAATTCTTAATATTTCAAAATATTCCTCTTTAGAGCATTAGTATTTTGCACATTTAATGCAAATACCTTTAGAAAAATAGAGTAAGATGAGTTTTAAAGAAGTATGCAGTGAAGAAAAGTCATAAAGTGTATCTGGAAGGTGATGTAAAAATTGTTGGGGCTCAGAAACCAAATATGGTGCTTTGCCGCACTGAACTGAGGAAGCAGCTTCACGGTCTCTTTTACCTTCCCCACTACCCTTCCTGCCTCTCAATTCTTTGTCTCTCCCAAAGCACCAAATGAAGTCCTCTGAATTTCTCTTATCTGCCTAGAAACCAGACCTGCCAAAGAGGAACACAAATATAATTGCCTTATCTGAGTTTTCATTTACTTAACTCATAGTGGAGGAAGAAAGACTGAAGTCTGTCAACACTCTTGGACAGACTTTGTCACAAACTATTGTCTGCTCTATGGGCCCAACATACTTTTTCCCAGGCCATTGTATGTTCCTCATTTTCCCCTAAAAGTCCTTTACTATACCTTAAGTTGCCACATTTTGCCAATCTCCCTTTCCCCTGTAAAGAAGAGTATATAAACGTCTCTATCCCATTGAGTTATTGGGTAATCATTCTCCTGAAATCTCCCTGTGTTATGCACGTTAAAATAAATTTTGTATGTCTTTTTTCCTATTAATCTGCCATTTGACAGTTGATTTTTCAGTGAACCTTCCAAGGGAAAAGGGAAAGCTTCCCTTTATTCCCTTTATTAAACACAAAATCCAATATGTATTTTACTTATTTATTTATTTATTTATTTATTTATTTATTTTAGTTTTTTGAGGCGGAGTTTTTCTCTTGGTGCCCAGGCTGGAGTGCAGGGGCATACTCTCGGCTCACTGCAACCTCCACCTCCCAGGTTCAAGTGATTCTCCTGCCTCAGCCTCTGCAGTAGCTGGGATTACAGGCGCCTGCCACCATGCCTGGCTAATTTTTGCATTTTTAGTAGAGAGGGGGTTTTACCATGTTGGCCAGGCTGGTCTCGAACACCTGACCTCAAGTGATCCGCTCACCTTGGCCTCCCAAAGTGCTGGGATTACAGGCATGAGCCACCACGCCCGGCCTACAATATGTATTTAATAAGACCATGTTAATAGAAATTTTATTTTTTATAGCCAAAGCTTTTATTTTATTTTACTTTTGAGACAGAGTCTCACCGTGTTGCTCAGGCTAGAGCGCAGTGAGTAGCACAATCATGGCTCACTGCAGTCTTGATTTCCCCAGCTCAGGTGATTCTCCCGCCTCAGCCTCCCAAGTAGCTGGGATTACGGGCCCACACCACCACACCTGGCTAATTTTTTGTTTTTTGTTTTTTGTTTTTTTTTTTGTAGAGATGGGGTTTCTCCATGTTGCCCAGGCTGGTTCTCAAACTCCTGGGCTCAAGGGATCTGCCTTTCTTGGCCTCCCAAAGTGCTGGGATTACAGGTGTAAGCCACCACTCCCAGCCACTTGTAATAAGATCACGGTAACTCCTAAAAATGCATATAAAAAAGCAGAATGGCTCTTTTTCTTCTGCTAATTGACACACAATAAACTACTTGTAGTTACTAACAAATCAAAGAAATATACATAATATTTCAATAGTATCATCTATTTATTGAAGAATGTTTTTTGAGCACCAGACACTGAGCTAGGAACTGGGAAATATGCAGTAAACAAAACTGAATAGTTCCTGCTGTCATGGAGACTTAGGATCCAGACTGGCAGACAGAGAATTAAACAGTGAATAATGAAAAGGCATGCATGGGGTGGCCAGGGGTTTGGGGAGCACCTAAGGTACACCCAATCTAGAGCTTTTTGTTGGGGTAGAGGAGTCTGGCAAAAATTCTGAAAATTAAATGAAATTTTTAAACCAAATAGCTATAAACTGGGGCGGGGGGGGGTACATCTTTCCCTAAAAAGTGATATATCTATAATGATGCTCTCAAATAATTATTTAAAAAATATATACAGTATCTTACAAAACAGGATATACCTCAACGGAAACAAAACACACATTTCCTAAATCAGAAAAGTATCTTCTTAGCTTTTACCCATTCCTCCCTAGCTCCATTTGAGAATAAGCAAGACTAGCCTATAATAAGTATGGATCTAAGAAATTCCTTCCCTTCCCTCAAAGTCCCATAAATTAAAACTGGAAAGGATCTGATACCTGTTTGTTCATTCTATGACTGTACTTTAGTCAGAAAAAATTGCAATATTTTAACCCCAATCAACATTTGCTTTTTTTTTTTTTTTTTAATTTGAGACGGAGTCTCACCTTGTTACCCAGGCTGGAGTGCAATGGCGCGATCTTGGCTCACTGCAACCTCCGCCTGCCAGGTTCAAGTGATTCTCCTGCTTTAGCCTCCTGAGTAGCTGGGTTTCGGCCTCCCAAATGGCCGGGATTACAAGCGTGAGCCACCGTGCCGGTCAACCTTTGCATTTTAAGTCTTTATCTTTAATCCTGGGATGAAAGGCCTTATAACCATCAAAAGAATTTCAGATGTGGGCTGGCTATGGTGGCTCATGCCCTGGATGACAGAGCCAGACAATTTTTCTTTCTCTAAAGGGGGAAGGGGGGGAAGACTTTCAGATGTGGCTTGCAGAGGGATTTGGAAAGATTAATAAAAAAGGCTATTTTATCTTCATTTGCTAGGGAGGCAAAGCTTGCAACCAGAGAGCAGGTCCCGGAAGAGTTGCTAAGGTTCTTTGTCTATGGAAACATACTTAAAGAGCCTGAACACCACCAGCAAGACCACTACCTCCCTGTCCAGGTCAGGGTTACTGGCTTGTAGTTACATTTCATCCCAATCCCTTGACTCCTATCCTATCACCCTCCTACAAAACCAGTCTTTACTGTGGCACTTCAGCTTCCCTCAACAATGATTTCCTGCCTTTTATCCTAAGACACACGTGTGGATGGCTATGGTTTCTGACCTTAGGCTGGTGGCTCAACTTGTGCTATTTTAACAAATTAATGACAGTTCTTCCAACCACTACCCATGCCATCAGCCTGACATACCTTATCTCTAAACCTTTGCTGACCATTTTTTGATGTATTTCTCTGATGTATATTGTTGTTTTGTTTTTGTCTTTATTTTGTTAAAGAGATGGGTGAGGTGGAGTTTGGTGGGGTGCGGGGATAGGGGGATTTTGCTATGTTGCCATGGCTGGTCTTGAACTCCTGACCTCGAGGGATCCTCCTGCCTTAGCCTTCGGAGTGACTGGGATTACAAGGCTCAAGTCACAGCACCCAGTATCTCTGAAATATTTAAAGTTCCCAGTTTTTCTGTGGGTCTTTGTAATTGCTGTTCCCTCTATCCCTTTGTCTGGCGAACTCTTTCTAATCATCTAGTATTAACTTAGACAACTTTTTAATTAGGAAGGCTTTCTTGGTTACAGTCCCCCCTCTCCAGTTTTGAGTTACTGCCTCCTATATATGCTCATCGTACAACTTATTTTTGCCCCTAAAGTAGCACTTAGTGAGCATTTTAAGAAGTTATATCTTTCATTTGTCTGAAATCTCCTTAAACAGAAAATAACAGCATAGTACTTGATGTATAGATGCTTAATAAATACCTGGACGATAAATGGATGCATACCAACTTTGCGCAATAAACAACCATTCGGTAACTACTTCCTGCCAAAGGTCAGGCAGTAAATATTTCAGGGTTTAGGGCCGTAAGATCTCTGTTGCATATCTATATAAGACAGAATTTGAGTTAAAACTTTGAATGAAAGGAGTAGGGATGCAGCTCTGGGTTAGAGGACATTACTTGAAGATATATTTACATGGCAGGCACACAGTTACTGTTTCCACTGAATATCTGTTTTAGGTAGTTTGCGGGTGGGTCTGTGGGTGAAGCTAAAACAGAAAGCATCATCCTTGCTATGACCACTGCTAGTTCTCTTGGTGCACTAAATAATTTATTTTGAAAATTACTAGTGTTGGTGACTTTTGAAATCTGAGTGTTATTTTTTGTTTGTTTGTTTTCATGTTTAGCATTTTACTTTTATTACGCCATCATACCCAAGTCTAATCAGTTTCCATTTCCCATGAACCTGCCTAGATAGGGTTGAATTCTCAGGCTGAATATGTGGGGGAACTGTGGAATTCTCTCTGGAGCAATATGAAAAATGACAGAATGAGAGCAACTTGCCTTCATCCCTACCACATTCAAAAATTGTGACTTTAGTTACCAGAAAAAAACACATTTAGAGAAACTTTGTTTTTCAGTAACTATTTTTGAAACCTGTGCCTCATATTTCTGACCAAAATTGTATCCATATGTATGGTAGAAATTGGCACAGTGAAACAAATGTAATTGTGTTTCCACTGCAATTTGTATTCCAAATGTACCATGTCTGTGAAAAGTACTTCTATCATTAAGATATAGCTCTATATTAGGCCAGGCGGGATGGCTCACCCCTGTAATACCAGCACTTTGGGAGGCCAAGGCCGGCAGATCACTTGAGATCAGGAGTTCAAGACCAGCCTGGCCAACATGGCAAAACCCTATTTCTACTAAAAATACAAAAATTAGCTGGGCGTGGCAGTGCACGCCTGTAGTCCCAGCTACTTCCGGGCTGAGCAGGAGAATTGCGTGAACCCGGGAGGCAGAGGTTGCAGTGAGCCGAGATTGCACGACTGCATTCCAGCCTGGGCAACAGAGCAAGACTCTGTCCCCCCAAAAATATATATATAAATATTTAATGTATTTATTATATTTATATTATTTAATATAATATTTAATATTTAATATTAATATAAATACATAATATTTAATATAAAATATATAAATATTTATATATAAAATATTTGTTTTCTGATATCACCTTCACATTCTCATTATAGATTCAATCTGAAAAGTTTATTTTTTGATTTATTTTTTGAAATGAAAATAAATGCAACACGGCAGACACTGCTAGCTGCTTAAACAGCATCGTTTTGCCTTCTTCTTTAGAAGGAGAACTCCAATATTTTTAGTGGGATGGCTGTAAGCCCAGCTAAAAGGTGTAACTATTGCACAGGACTTTGGGGATGGCTGCTTACTAATCCAGTTTTAGAGTATCTCTCTTATTTTTCTTTCTTCCTGGAAGTGATGGCTTGAGTTTTAACAGCTATCTTGGACCACAGAGTTATGTGACAGTGGAGATTGGGCACCATGGCTCATGTCTGTAATCTCAGCACTTTGGGAGGCCCAGACAAAGGATGCTTGAGTCTGGGAGTTTGAGACCAGCCTGGGAAACACAGCAAGACTGTGTCTCTACTCAAATTTAAAAAACAAAAAAAATTAGCCAAGATTGTTGGTATGTACCTGTAGTCCCAGCTACCTGGGAGGCTGAGATGGGAGGATCCCTTGAGCCCAGGAGTTGGAGGTTGCAGTGAGCTATGATTATGCCACTGCAGTCCAGCTGGAGCAACAAATCCAGACCTCGTGTCTAAATAATAAATAAATAAGTTATTTGTCTTTGGAAATCATGTATGGAATGATGGAAGAATGACAGAAGGAGCCTGAGTCTCTGATGACCATTAAACCATCATTTCAGTCCAGGATTGCCTACCTTTGTGCAATGAAAATAAGCTTTTATCTTGCTTAAGCCACTGTGTCAGGGCTTTTTGTTTTATATAGCCAGACCTAAACCTGATTTAAGAGCATGCAGAGGTGCATGTGTATTACATTACAGTAAATTATGCAACCCTCTATATTCTCTGCCATTTGATATTAGCTTGATCTCCTGATCCCTGAGGAGGGTAGGAGGCTGGAGTTTGGGTTCAGTCACAGGGCCAGTAATTCAAACACTCATGCCCACATAAAGGAAACTCAAAAAAAACCCTTTGGATGCCAAAGCTCAATGGAACTTCCTGGTTAGTGAACACATTGATGTGTCAGGAGGGCAACACATCCTGACTCTATGAGGAAAGGGCATGGAAGTTCTGCGTGTGGGACCCTCTCAGATCTCACCCAATGTTTCTCTTCATTTGGCTGATACCGATTTGTATCTATTAACATTATAACACAACTGTTATCGTATATATAGTGCTTTCTTGTGTTCTGTGAGTCATTCTAATGAATTATTAAACCTGTGGGGGCCAGGGAGCCCCTGAATTTGTAGTCATTGGTTCAGAATTGACGGTGGTCTGAGGACTCCCAAACTTGCTGCTTGCATCTGAAGCAAAGGCAGTTTTCTCAGGGACTATGCCCTTAACCTGTGGAGTTGGCACTAACTTTGGGTGGTTAGTATTGGATTGCACAACAGTATTATACTTGATTGGTGGCTTCTACCAAAACAGTCTCACTAAAGACCTGGAGGCATTGGAAGTTCCAGTTGCAAAAGGGATAATATTTGCATTGGAACAAATATGACTGCTCCCAAATTGCCAAGTGGACTGCCCAGCCTTTCAGGCTTTCTCTACTTTTTAATCAGCAATTTAGGCCTATTCTTTTACTGGGTCAGTGGAGAAAGAAGGTACAAAAGTCAGGAGTCATGAAGAGATCAGCAGATAAAAACCACCAATTGAGAGATAAACTAGGGTTGAATAATCAGACAGGGTATGTGAATTTACTTCCCTACACCTTGACCATTTTTCATAGAAACTTTAAGAAAATACTTTGAGGTCATATTGCAACCTTTTGTAGGTGATGTAATTCCTTCCCCTAAATGGTTGCTACCGGTCATGAAGCCACAATCTATTGCTCATGTACCCATAATCTTTGCACAGATGGTACAGAAAGAAGTTCAAATTCTCAGGTCCTCTGGCTAAGTGATTCCCCTTGGGAGTTTACAAGCCAACAATGAACATGGAAAATTACATTTAAAAAATTGTAATTGCATTTCTTTTTCAAAGAAGTAGAACCAGAAGAAAAACTTTCAGCCTATTTCCTCACAGGTGAAACTAGACTATTAGAATAAAATCGCCTATTGTTCAGCCTACTTGGAAGGTTTCAGTTGCTCCTTTTATCATCACTAAGACTTGAATTATAGAAGGCCAGAGGGTAATTAGATATATGCCTACCTGGTAGAGGTTCTACACAAAAACTCCTCCTTTATGCTCGCAACTGTTGAATAGAAAACAGATGAGGCCAAGCAGAGCTCAAGACAGATGATATGTGATCACCTTTGCTGCATGGACATTGACAAGCAGCCATTTATACATCAGTCCAGACTTTTAAAACTTCCCTCAGAACATGGTCCTCAAATCTGGAATGTCTTTTTCCTTTTTTTGCGGGGGCGGTGGGGGGACAGGGTCTCACTCTGTCACCTAGACTGGAGTACAGTGGTGCGATCTTGGCTCACAACCTCCGCCTCCCAGGTTCAAGTCATTCTCCTACCTCAGCCTCCCGAGTAGCTGGGACTACAGGTGTGCACCACCACGCCTAGCTAATTTTTGTAATTTTTGGTAGAGATGGGTTTCGCCATGTTGGTCAGGCTGGTCTTGAACTCCTAACCTCAATTGATCCACCTGCCTTAGCCTCCAGAAGTGTTGGAATTACAGGCGTGAGCCACTGCACCTGGCCTACCCTTTTTTTTTTTTTTTTTTTTTTTTTGAGATGGCGTCTCGCTCTGTCACCTAGCCTGGAGTGCAGTGGCACAATCTCAGCTCACTGCAAGCTCCGCCTCCTGGGTTCACACCATTCTCCTGCCTCAGCCTCCCAGGTAGCTGCGACTACAGGTGCCCGCCACCACCTACTCTTTTTCTTTAGATAAAAAATAAAAGAATATTCATTTTACTAACACAGTGAAACCCCGTCTCTACTAAAAATACAAAAAAAAAACAAAAAAAAGAATATTCATTTTACCTCCCTCCCTTCTCAACATGAGCGCTTTCCTCAAGTTTTGCCAAACATCTCACTCCTCCCTCCTCTCAAGTTCATTCCCACCCTCTCAGTCAGGCCACTGGCAGAAAACTCATGGCACACTTCAGCAATTTGAGGAGAGTTTAATAAAGGTGTGAACAGATTCTAGAGTCAGCTGCAAGGAATAATGCAGTACTTCTGAGCCAGTAAGAGAGCAGTTCCTGGAACCTGGAGAAAGGAAGCTGTATGTAGAGCACCTCTTGATTAAGTTCTTGATAAAGGAAAGCAACTAACTCGTGACAACCCTGAAAGAAGAGAGCTGAGAGAGAAACACCCCAATCTCCCTGTCCTTCCCTTTGACCTCCTCAAGTGACACCTCCACCCCCAATATAACTGCTGGAAGCCAGGGGACAAGGATGTCTGTTAATTTCATCCATAATATCCAGTTTTCTGGCACCAGTCAAGGTGGAGAAGGGTGAAGACGAATCTGCAGAGATCTGGAGAGACAAACAGCACCCTTGCTATTAACGTTTTTGTTCAGGCTGGGAGTATCACCTAGATCACCTCATTCCAACTGTCTGGTAATCCTCTAGTCTGGTCTAGAGTACCACATATGACCCACTTTTAAACATAGAAATGCCTCTCTCCTCAGTTAGCATTTTATCTGTATCACTCACACTGACAATCTATACATCTTTTATTACCACTTAAATGTTTCATGTGTATATAAGTACCCATTACATTATTAGCTCTGGGGACCACAGCTTAAGAGTTACAAATCTATTTCCAGCATCTAATGCAGTGTTAAGCACAGACCAGGTGATCAGAATTGTAATCTTCTCAATCCCTGCCCCTCACTTTTTATCCCACTCCCTACCTGCTCCAGGACAGGCTTACACCTTCACATTATTATGGAAAGAATCATTTAAAATCAGTTATTAGGAAGAACCAGAAGCCTAGATGTTAGGATTTTGTGCATAGCATTTTGCACGTGTCAATACGTGTGTTCCTGACATCGGGGCCATGTAGCATGCACGTAGAATGTGGACTTCCGTCTGGAGAAATCTCCAGCCCTTCACCTGAGGGATTTTTCTCTCTGTCTGGGTAGCCCTGGCCGGCAGGGCAGGCTAGAAGTGCTGGGAAGTTTGTCCTCTCTCCCCTCCCCCAAAGCAGATTTCAACTAGTGACTGAAGGGAGTTGGTGTCTGAAAATCATAGCGGCCTTACCTGCCCGGTGGGGGCAACTCTGAGGTGCATTCTGCCTGGTTTCTCAGTTTCACCGGGGAGTAAGCCCGGTAGGCCTCCACGGAATCTGTGTGGTAACAATACCCTTCGTTGGCTTTCTTCCCTTTCTTTCTCTCTTCCCTCCTCTCCTGCCAGTGCCTTTTGGGATCCTTTTCCAAATGAAATACCCTGACTTAATTATTACTAAATCTAAATCCTTACGTCTGGGTTTGCTTCTGGGGTAACCCAACCTAAGACAGGCAGGTGCTGAGTGCCAGCCTTCTGCCTTAACACACCATCTGCGGAAGAATGGCAGAGAATGATGTGATAACCCCATCTGTGAACAGTAATGTTCACCCGACCTGTGGCAGGAATGTACGAGGATGTGCTTTACTGGATATAACTTCTATGTCCCAATATTTTCCTTGTTCTTTGCTTTCATGATATCTAAACACATTTTTGATCCACCTGGGGAAAATCACAAAGACCTTTTTTTTTTTTTTCTTTTTGAGATGGAGTCTCGCTCTTTCACCCAGGCTGGAGTGCAGTGGTGCAATCTCAGCTCACTGCAACCTCCGCCTCCCAGGTTCAAGCAATTCTCCTGCCTCAGCCTTCCGAGTAGCTGGGACTACAGGTGTGCACCACCACGCCCAGCCAATTTTTGTAGTTTTTGGTAGAGACGAGGTTTTGCCATGTTGGCCAGGCTGGTCTCGAACTCCTGACCTCAAGTGATCCGCCTGCCTCGGCCTCCCAAAGTGCTGAGATTATAGGTGTGAGCTACCATGCCCAGTTGATTGTCCACTTTTATTGTTCACACTATCTCACAAATTTTCTCCTAATACTTTATTTCTATAACCATGGATCTAACATAAACATACCAAATTCTATTAGGATGACATCTCCCTTTCAAAGCTAATAATATTTCTAATATTTAAAAATAATTATACATTTCCTATACTTACTGGTATATGAGGTTAATTATTCTTTATTCATGTTTAAAAAGGATAATTCAATAGAACTGTGCACTTACCTCTGTGTGCTCTTCTCCGAACACATTTCTCTTTCTCCCATAGTAAACACTATGTGAATGTGATATTTATTTTTCTCATTTATTTCTTTGTAGTTGTACCCTATTTGCATTTAGTTTGCATGCGTTTGAAATTTAAATGGACAGAATCATACTGTATGTATCTTTCTCCAATCTGCTTTTCTTATTCAACATTGTATTTGTGAGATTCATCCTTGTTGATACGCATGGCTATGGTTTCTTCATTTTTCACTGCTACATACTATTGCATCATATGAATATACCATAATTTACTCATCTTGTTGATGGATACTTGGATTACTTCCAGGTTTTTACTATTACAGACAATGCTGCTATAGACACTCGTGTATATGTCTAAGGGTACATAGCAAATACAAGAGTTTCTCTAGAAGTGGAATTGCTGGTTTTACAATATGCATGACTTTGGTGTAACTAAAAAATGCCAAATTGTCTTCCAAAATTGTCATATCAATGCACACTTTTAAGGAAGTTTTCTGAGGACTCCAGTGATCAAACATTCTGGCCAAGACTTGGTTTTACCAGACTTTTTAATTTATACCAATGGTAGACATAAAATAGTATCTTGTGGTTTTAATTTTTTCCCTAATCTTGTGATCATAATTTGCACTTATCTAGCTATGAATGAGGTTTTAATATGTTTAATATATTTATTACCAATTCAGATTTCTTTTTTTGTAAAATCCATGTTCAATGTGTTGGTCCATTTTTCTATTAGGTTTTTTTTTTCAATTTTTTTTAGGTGTAATTTTTAAATATTCTGAATAGTAATCCTCTGCACATTATGTGAGTATTAAATATCTTCTTCCAGTTTGTGACTTGTCTTACTTTTTAGTGATATCTTTTGATAATCTTGCTTTCCAATGTTTTTTTTTTTTTTTTTTTTTTTGAGATGGAGTCTCGCTTTGTCGCGAAGGCTGGGGTGCAGTGACATGATCTTGGCTCACTGCAACCTCCGCCTCCAGGGTTCAAGCAATTCTCCTTGCCTCAGCCTCCCAAGTAGCTGGGATTACAGGCACAGGCCACCATGCCTGGCTAATTTTTTTGTATTTTTAGTAGAGATGGGGTTTCACCATGTTGCCCAGGCTGATCTCAAACTCCAGTGGGAGGTAGCTTTTGATGAGAATGTAATCAAACTGACCGGGCGTGTGGCTCATGCCTATAATCCCAGCACTTTGGGAGGCTGAGGCATGCAGATCACTTGAGGTCAGGAGTTTGAGACCAGCCTAACCACCATGGTGAAACCCTGACAAAAATTAGCTGGGCATGGTGGCATGTACCTTTGTTCCAGCTACTCGGGAGGCTGAGGCACAAGAATAGCTTGATCTGGGAGGCAGAGGTTGCAGTGCGCTGAGATTGTGCACTGTACTCCAGCCTGGGCAACAGAGTGAGACTCTGTCTCAAAAAATAAAAATAAAAATAAAAGAATGTAATCAAACTGATCAGATTTTACCTATTTACTTAGTGGGTTGAGTTTCTTTTATATCTTCTTTGAGAAATATTTCCTATTTCTGGGACATAAAGATATTTTCTTCTAAAATTTTGAATTTTACATTGTATATTTAAGTCTTTGGTCTGCCTAGGATTTTTTATAAAATAAATTTTTATCATGTTATCATTTATGCCTACACAATCTTGATTGAAGATACTTGATAAATATTTTTCCATTTTCTTTTTTCATTGTTTGATTTTCTATTTTAAACACTATTTTTAAAAATACTAATTTCAGGCTAAGCGTATCTTTTAGAAGCACTCGACAACGCATTCTTTGTCATTGTTTAGACATTTACATAAACTACCAAAAACGCAAGTGAGTCAACTATTTGTCACAATCAGTGTTCAATTATTGGATGAAGAACTACATTTAGAGTAGAATGAGTTCTGGGTCCATACTGTAGATGTAGAGATACTTTAAAGTACAATCATAAATCACATAACGATGTTTTGGTCAGCAAAGGACTGCATGTATGGGTGGTCCCATAAGATTATAGAGCAGCTGGCCGGGCACAGTGGCTCACGCCTCTAATCCCAGCACTTTGGGAGGCCGAGGCAGGCGGATCACAAGGTCAAGAGATCAAGACCATCCTGACCAACATGGTAAAACTGCGTCTCTACTAAAAAATACAAAAAATTAGCTGGGTGTGGTGGTGCACACCTGTAGTCCTAGCTACTCAGGAGGCTGAGGCAGGAGAATCGCTTGAACAGGGGAGGCGGAGGTTGCAGCGAGCCGAGGTTGCACCACTGCACTCAGCCTAGCGACGACAGAGCAAGTTTCTGTCTCAAAAAAAAAAAAAAAAAAAAAAAAAGATTACAGTGGAGCTGAAAAATTCCTATCCCCTAGTGATGTCATATCCATGAGAATGTCTTAGCACAATGCATTGCTCATGCTCATGTGCATATGGTGATGTCGGTGTAAACAAACCTACTGTGTTGCCAGTAGTATAAAAGTATAGCAGATACAATTATGTACATTCTATAATACTTCATAAGAAATGACTACGTTACTGGTTTATTTACTATACTTTTTATTGCTATTTTAGAGTATACTCCTATTTATTTCAAAAAAAGTTAACCGTAAAACAGCCTGGGGCAAGTCCTCCAGGAGGTATTACAGAAGAAGGCATTGTTATCATAGAGATGACAGCTCCATGCAGGTTATTGCCCCGGAAGACTTTCCCAGTGGGGCAGGATGTGGAGATGAAAGACAGTGATATTGACGATCCTGATATTGTGTAGGCCTAGGCTAATGTGTGCTTGTGTCTTCGTTTTTAACCGAAAGTTTAAAAAGAAAAGAAAAGAATAAAAAAGCTTATAGAATACAGATATAAAGAAAGAAAATATTTTTGAACGGCTGTACAGTGTGTTTGCATTGGAAGTTGTGATATTAAAGAAGAGTCTAAAAGTTTAAAAAGTTTTAAAGTTTATAAAGTAAAACAATTACAGTAAGCTAGGGTTAGTTTATTACCAGAGAAAGAATAAATATTTGAATAAATAAATATATTTTATTTATAGTGTAGCCTGACTGTACAGGTTTTGTCAAGTCTACATAGTGTACAGTAATGTCCTAGCCCTTCACATTCACTCACCACTCACTCCCTGACTCACCCAGAGCAACTTCTAGTCCTACAAGCTCCATTGAGGGTAAGTGCCCTATACAAGTACCATATTTTATCTTTTATATCGTATTTATACTGTACCTTTCTCCTATGTTTAGATACACAAATACCATTGTATTCTAGTTGCCTACAGTATTCAGTACAGTAACATGCCATGTGGGTTTGCAGCCTAGGAGCAATAGGTTAGACCATATAAGCAATAGGCTATACCATCTAGGCTTGTATAAGCCCTGATGTTCACAAGACAAAGTGATGCATGTTTCAGAATCTTGTTAAGTAACACATGACTGCATTCGAGGTGCAAATGAAGAAAGTATAAAAAAAATCCCTTTGTCATCATTTGAGATGAATTGAATAAACTACACTTTTGGGGGGCAGGGTGGAGAAAAAGCATAATTGTTATCATTTAATCATCACCTAGCATGATCTCTAACTATAGCAAATCAATCGTTGAAAATTATCCTCTATGTTTCATATTCAAATATGACCTACTGAATTGAATATGGAGAGGTGTGATAAAATGCAGTGTATCTCTCAAACCCTACGAGCTCCTAATACACCCCGAGGGGCAAACAGGACCTTTCAATGACTTGGCACCAGAAGAATTAGGTCAAAACGCGTCTTTGGGAGGAGAGCAGGGATGTTGCGGGCCGCGGGCGGGGCGGGGATCGAAGGAGCCATGGGAAACGTTGTAAAATGCTTGGAGCGCCCTCTGCTGGAATATATTGGTAAAATAGCAGTAGCGACGAAGCGCTCTGCCTCCAAGTTGGTAGAAATAGAAACCAAAAAAAGCGAATGAAATGGCTCTTTCTGCTTCTGCACAGCAAAAGAAACTACCATCAGAGTGAAGAGGCAACCTACAGAATGGGAGAAAATTTTTACAATCTACCCATCTGACAAAGGGCTAATATCCAGAATCTACAAAGAACTTAAACAAATTTACAAGAAAAAATCAAACAACTCCATCAAAAAGTGGGCAAAGGATATGAACAGACACTTCTCAAAAGAAGACATTTATGCAGCCAACAGACACATGAAAAAATCATCACTGATTTTTTCTCATCATCACTGGCCATCAGAGAAATGCAAATCAAAACCACAATGAGATACGATCTCACACCAGGTAGAATGGCAATCATTAAAAAGTCAGGAAACAACAGGTGCTGGAGAGGATGTGGAGAAATAGGAACACTTTTACACTGTTGGTGGGACTGTAAACTAGTTCAACCATTGTGGAAAACAGTGTGGCCATTCCTCAAGGATCTAGAACTAGAAATACCATTTGACCCAGCCATCCCATTACCGGGTATATACCCAAAGGATTATAAATCATGCTGCTATAAAGACACATGCACACGTATGTTTATTGCAGCACTATTCACAATAGCAAAGACTTGGAACCAACCCAAATGTCCATCAATGGCAGATTGGATTAAGAAAATGTGGCACATATACACCATAGAATACTATGTAGCCATAAAAAAGGATGAGTTCATGTCCTTTATAGGGACATGGATGAAGCTGGAAACCATCATTCTGAGCAAACTGTCACAAGGACAGAAGACCAAACACCGCATGTTCTCACTCATAGGTGGGAATTGAACAATGATAACACTTGGACACAGGGTGGGGAACATCACACACCGAGGCTTCTCATGGGGTGGGGGGAGGGGGAGGGATAGCATTAGGAGATATACCTAATGTAAATGACAAGTTAACAGGTGCAGCACACCGACATGGCACATGTGACAAACCTGCATGTTGCGCACATGTACCCCAGAACTTAAAGTATTAAAAAAAAGAAAGAAAGAAATGGCTCTTTCTTAAAGTAAGCCTTGACACGAGGTTCAAACCACAGTAGTCTTTCTTCTAGAGTTTTATGTAAAATTTGTCACTTTTCCTTCTACCTTAAAATATCTACCTTATACCAGGAAAAGGTATGAATTTGATTTCTTTTTCTTTTCCTTTTTTTTTTTTTTTTTTTTTTCAGGCAGAGTCTCGCTCTGTTGCCCAGGCTAGAGTGCAGTGCTGCGATCTCGGCTCACTGCAAGCTCCCCCTTTTGGGTTCAAGCGATTCTCCTGCCTCAGCCTCCTGAGTAGCTGGGACTACAGGCACGCGCCACCATGCCTGGCTAATTTTTGTCATACCCAGCTAATTTTTGTATTTTTAGTAGAGACGGGGATTTTACTATGTTGGCCAGGCTGGTCTTGAACTCCTGACCTTGTGATCTGCCCACCTCGGGCTCCCAAAGTGCTGAGATTATAGGCGTTAGCCACCACGCATGGCCTACGAATTTGATTTCTTAATAGACACCTTAAGGGAGGCAACCCTCCCTTAAGTATGTGTCCTTATAATCTTCCAATATATTATTGGAAGGGCATAACATAACTTTAGAACACTGGGGACTGAAAATTTCATCACAGCCCAGACTTTTATTCATCGCGTACCTTTTGAAAAGTCATTTAATTTATCTGTATGCGTCTATGTTTTTCGAGACAGAGTCTCACTCTGTCGCCCAGGCTGGAGTGCAGTGACATAATCTCAGCTCACTGCAACCTCTACCTCCCGGGTTCAAGCGATTCTCCTGCCTCAGTCTCCCAAGTAGCTGGGATTACAGGCATGTGCCACCATGCCCGGCTAATTTTGTATTTTTAGTAGAGACAGGATGTCACCATGTTGGTCAGGCTGATCTCAGACTCCTGACCTCAGGTGATCCACTCGCTTCAGTCTCCCAAAGTGCTGGGATTACAGGCATTAGCCACCGCACCCGCCTGTATTGTGTCTAATTTTAAAGTGAAGATGACAATAACAATCCCAAACACTTTGATAGTGGGAAGGCAACAAGAAGAAAACAGATGTGAAACAAACTTCCCAAGTGCCACATGTTCTTCCCATTGCTAAAAATCCCAGAACTGGCCGGCAGCCATGTTCCCAGATGAACACAGTATTGAGTCCCAGTCACTGTGTTAGACCTGACAATAGGGTTCTCATCCTCCCAGAACTCCCAATCCAACTGTCTACTGGGGAAGACACTATACTAATGCAAATAACAGCAATAAAACATGGAAAGAAGAATGTATTGGAAGATTATAAGGACACATACTTTTCTAGATAACCAGAGAAGTCTTCAGAGAAAAGCTGTATCTGAGCTGGGCCTTAAATAATGAGATGCTTGCCAATACAAGACATATTTTTTCCCCCTTAAAATTGTTTAACTGTAATCAGTAGAAACTAAAAACAAAACAAAACAAAATGTGTTTTTTCAGCACAATAAAGAACAGAAAGTTAGCCTAGTTCTAGTTTATTTCTTTGGAAGTCTTAACAAACAACATGCTGATGCAGTCACTGATTACATAAACAAGTCATAGCCAGGCACAGTGGCTCACACCTGTAATCCCAGCACTTTGGGAGTCCAAGCAGGCAGATTGTGTGAGCCCAGGAGTCAGAGACCAGTTTGGCAACATAATGAAACTCCATAGCTACTAAAAATACAAAAATTAGCCGAGTATGGTGGCATGCACCTGTAGTCCCAGCTACTCAGGAGGCTGAGGTGGGAGGATAACTTAAGCCTGGAAGGCAGAGTTTGCAGTGGCACAATCTTGGCTCACTGCACTTCAGTTTGGGTGACAGAGTGAGACCCCGTCTCTAATAATAATAATACAGATTTAATGCTGATAATATTAATGAGTTCTGTTTTTGCTCCCCCTTCAGAAAAACATATCAAACATATATGTGTTCAGTTAATGTGTTTTAGTGTTAGAGCTTTTTTTTTTTTTTTTTGAGGTGGAGTCTTGCTCTGTCTCCCAGGTTGGAGTGCAGTGGTGCAGTCCCAGTTCACTGCCTCCTCCTCCTGAGTTCAAGCGATTCTTCTGCCTCAGCCTCCTGAGTAGCTGGGATGACAGGCGTGTGCAACCATGCCGGGCTAATTTTTGTATTTTTAGTAGAGACAGGGTTTCACCATGTTGGTCAGGCTGGTCTCGAACTCCTGACCTCATGATCCACCCACCTCGGCCTCCCTAAGTCCTGGGATTACAGGCATGAGCCACCATGCTCAGCCTACATCTTATATTCCATGCATTTCTTATATTCCCTGGATTTCTTGCCAAGCATACTTGCAGAAAAGAAGAAAAAAGAGAAAATCATTTTTGAAAATATTTGTTATATATTTTCATAAAGCATTTAGGTCAGCACTGTGTAATAGAACTTTTTGTGATAATGAAAATGTTCTTGGCCAGGCACGGTGGTGGCTCATAACTATAATCCTAGCACTTTGGTAGGTACAAGTTGGAAGATTGCTTGAGCCCAGGAGTTCGATACCAGCCTAGCAATACCCTATCACACACACAAAAAAGTTCTATATCTGTTCTTTTTAATAAGGTAGTCATTGGTCACATGTGACTACTGAGCACTTGAAATGGGGCTAGTTTAACACTGAGAAAGAAAATTGTTAATTTTAGTTAATATAAATTGTCACATGTGGCTAGTAGCTACCAAAATGGACAGCAAAAAAGTAAAGCTATCATTCGAAAAATACAAAATGTATTGGACTTCTTTATATTTATTTTAATGAAAGCTTAATATTATTGTGATCTGGAAATACATATGCTAGAAGGAATCATGACTTTTCAGTGCTCAGGCGTCCACAGTTTTTAACCTAGTCCTGTATAAATTGGCTCAATGAGATAATATAATTTTTCATGCTATCTGCCTATATTTTATCATTGTTATGGTGAACTGTAACAATTAGCAATCAAATTTACCATTCCATTTGGTCTCTCTAGTGACTTTTTTTCCATGTAAATATTGTTTCAAGACGCCTATTTTAAGTTCAACACATTCTATTGTATTTTTAAAAATGCAGATTCCCCAGAGCTCTGGATTCTTTTGCCTTCAAGACAATATATACCTTTTCTCACTCAATAAGGTTCTTCTCTAAGTAGTAGTGTTCAATAAATATTTGTGATTAAATATGTGAAATTTAACTTATTTTAAGGTAAGTGGAGAGTATAGTAGATAGAGGAGTTCCCCCAAAAGAGGCTCTGGTGTTTCTTTAAAAGCCTGGAAGATATAGTAGGTGCTCAGTAAATATTTGTTTGCTTGATGAATGAATAAAGTTTGGACTCTTTAAAGATACTCAAGTGGGAAATGGAGCAGGGCTTGGAAAGGAGACCCCAGGGAGAGGCTCCAGTGCTTCTGTTAAGAATCTGACTCCATCTGATGTATAGTACAGACTTGGTAGGAGCAAAGCTCCATTATTTCCCAGTACCTCTCTCCAAGCTTGGCTGTTTATTGAATCATAAGAATTAAGGAACATGTGCACTTCTAATAAGTGAAAAGTTCACTAGGTCCTCTCTGCTTGAAAATAGATCAGAGAAAAGGTGATGAGGTGGATAAGGCCAAGCTTTACCTCTGGGTACCTTCTTCTCAGTTCCCTTTCACCTTCCTTCAGATAATCCAGAACATGTGCAAGAAGCAGCAGGTGTCTCAGTACTAACAACACATCCTCAGAGGATGAATTTGTGAGAACCTTGGGCTGAAACTACCTACATGGCTTCTTCAAGGTAAGATTTATTTGAGAAACATGGTTTGTAAAACCTCCTTGACAGGTTAGTATTATTATTTACAGTAATTTCAAAAATAAAGAAAAAAGAGAAAACCCCATCAGGTCCAGTGCTTCCCTCTTTTTCCCACCCCCTTTTTCATAGGAATTTTGTCCAAGAACAAATCTTTGAGTTTCTATGATCCTAACCCCCTCATTTGGTAGGCACCGATGGAATTTTAAATGTTTGCTGAAAGTCCTAATAATTTACTATCTGGTATTCCATACAAATGAATCACAATGGTTTCTTTTCCCCACAGCACTTTGAGAACACCTCCTCCAGCCAGCTTGGAGAGTGAAAAGGTACATGCTGCCTCTAAAAGCAGCACCCAGGGATTCTGTCTTCTAATTCCATAGACAAAAAAGGTTCTGTCTTCTACTTCACAGTCTTATTGCAACGCTAGATTAAGGAATCGTTAGGTAATCAAACCAAGGCAACACAGCTCACCTGGGTTTTGGGCTGTAGCGTCATTTGCATCAGCTTCTCCTGAAAATGACAGCATCCAAAGAGGAATTACCGGAAAAACACTGGCAGCACTGTCTTCCAAACACCACTTTGTACTTAGAACGTACTTTTTCCATTTGTTGCTCTTTGTAGTCTTCTGTCTTTCATTTATTTGTCCAGTTCAGCCCTTCAGTAGTTTCAGTTGTTCCAGTTCACAAGGTCCTCATTACAGCATGAGTTATCTTTTTGTTTACTCTGCTTGCTTCTGTGTTGGGAATAAATGAGCTGAAACAAAATTATCCAGGAAACACATATCCTGGATCACGTGTCCCTGACGACATTCTCTGTCTCTCCAGGGTGCTCTGAAGCTGAATTGTTTAAAGGGTTATAAGGTTCTCTGAGATAATTAAATCAAAGGTGGTTTAATGGTAAAAATTCATATTAATTGTGTTCTCCCATTATTTCCTCTCATAGACTGAAATAGCCCTTAAGCAGGCAGTCTTATGTAAGACTCACAGATAACAATTCATAACTGTTCAAAAAAGAAAAGCATTCCCTTGGTTTTAAATGACTAATCTTTTCAAAAATTTCTCTTCCAGAAATTTCACTGAATCCATTATTCAAAATGATAATGATATACACATTTATTCTTTTTTCTATTTTTTTTTTGCTTTCTGTTCTATGTCTGAATTAGTATACAAATTTATTTATTAACAGCTTTACATTTGTTTCCCTTTCCTCTGCCAACACCCAATGTATACAGTGGCAATAAGTTTTCAGATAAATCTGTGTGACTCTTCCCTCAGGTATAGCCCTGTACTTGAGAGACATTCAGTAATTACTGGTCATAAAAGGAATCGTATTAGCCACTTCTACATGGTGGAGTGAAGATCTTCTCCATAAAAATCTGCTCCTCCAAAGCAAGAAGATTGGCAAAAATGGTCAAAATCAATATTTTCGGAACTCTGGAAATGCACCAAAGGTTTATAATAATCTAAGAATTATTTATTTTAAAAAATGACTAAATATTGTTAAAACAGTGAGATCTGTGGCATTTTAACTTGCCATATTTCCATTTCTCTCTCCTCAGCTCCCCAGTAGCCTTGAAAATTAACAACCTTGCTAGTATGAGAGCCATGAAACCCAGCAGTCTAGTGGTCTCTGAAGATGGCCAGAATGGATTTGGAACTCTCAAAAGCCCAAAGCCCACAGAACTGTCATTATAAGACACATCTGGCAGCTATCTGGAAGCCCTATTTGCAAAGGTTGTCTTTATCTGATCTAAGAGCTCACTGAATGTGAACAACCTTTTCCCTGGGGCAATTGTTGAGAACAACCAGCAAAGATTTTTTAATATTACAGCTGCCTAATGTGATGGTAACAGTTGGGGCAAACAAGAAGCTGGCCAAAGAAGCTGAAAGAAAAAGGTGGGAAATGAGATGTCCATAGGGGGTCTTTAAAAAGATCTGACACAACCTGTTGGGTACAATGTTCACTGTTGAGGTGATGGGTACACAAAAGCCCAGACTTCACTATTACACAATACATGCATGTAAGAAATCACACACTTTTACTCCCTAAATCTATAAAAATAAAATAATTTTAAAAAATTTAAAAAGAAACTCTGATATATTCCAGAAATCTGGAAGGCCAAGTACACATATGGTGCAGTAAGCATGATGACTAGGGAAGACCTGAGGAGGCTCTGATTTCCCATCTCTGGCTAACTTGAATCTCTGCACAAGTAGAAAGTGAAGACTACAGATAGAGTTGTAAACTGTGTGACAGAGCATTGAAAGCGTGTCCCAATACACTCTGAGTCCCCTGGCAAGGGCTGGAGGACTTCAAGACATTGAAAAAAATTTTTTGTCCAATTATGATCTGTTGACTAAGCTAACCAAATATAGACTTTAGTGGCCACACATGACAAACAATACAGATTTTATAGAATTAGTTCAAGAAAGTCACTAAATAAACAAACAGCAACAGCAACAACAACAAATAGCAGTAATAACAAACCTGTGTTTGTTGGGGGGGGCATCTGATTTCCAGAGTTGCCACATTGTTTTGTTGGAAATGTCCAGTTTTCAACAAAAAATTACAAAAATTACATGTGAAGAAAGAGGAAAGTACAGTGAATACACAGGATAAAAAGCAATAAATAGAAAATGCCCCTAAAAAAGCCCAGACATTGGATTTCCTGGGCAAAGGGTTTACATCTTCTATTATAAAAATATTGAAAGAACTAAGGGAAACTATGTCTAAAGAACTAAAGGAAAGTATGAAAATAATGTCTCACCAAATACAGGATATCAATGAAGAGACAGAAATTAAAAAAACAAGAAGTTCTGAAGTTGAAAAGTACAATAACCGATATTTAAAAATTCATTGGAGAAGCTCAGAAGCAGATTTGAGAAGGCAGAAAGAAGAATCAGCAAACTTGAAGATAGGTCATTTGAGATTATCCAGTCTGAGGACAAAGGGACAAAAGAAAGCAAAAAGTGAACAAAGTCTCAGAGAACTGCAGGACATCATTAAGTGTACCAACATACATAAAATGAGAATCCCAGAAGGGTAGGAAAAAGAGAAAGAGGAAGAAAGAATATTTGAAAAAATGATAGTTAAACACCTCAAATTTAACTAAAAAAATTAATATATACATTCAAGAAACACAATATGCTTCTTTATAAAACCAAAGATAAGCCAGGTGTGGTGGTTCACATCTATAATCCCAGCACTTTGGGAGACTAATGTGGGAGAGGATTGTTTGAGGGCAGGAGTTTGAGATGAGCCTGGGCAACATAGTGAGACTATCTCTGAAGAAAAAAAAAAAAACAACACAGAGAACGAAAGACAAAGAACAAAAGAATGAAAGAAAGAGAAAAAGAAAGACTAAACAAATTATCTGAGAAAGGGTCTCACTCTGCCACCCAGACTGAGTGCAGTGGTATGATCATGGCTCACTGCAGCCTCAACCTCCCAGGCTCAAGTGATCCTCCCACCTCAGCCTCCTGAGTAGCTGGAACTACAGGTGTGTGCCACTATGTCCAACTCATTTTTGAATTTTTGTAGAGATGGGATCTCAATATGTTGCCCAGGCGGGTCTCGAACTCCTGGGTTCAAGTGATCTTCCCTACTTGGCCTCCTCCCAAAGTGCTGGAATTACAGGTGTGAGCCACTGCACCCAATCTGCAAAAATAAATTTAAGGAGATTCACACTGAAACACATTATAATCAAGCTGCCAAAACCGAAGACATAGAGAATCTTGAAAGCAACAAGAGAAAATAAAATCTCATCACATAAAAGTTTCCTCAATAAGATTAACAGCCAATTTTTCACCTAAACCATGGAAACCAGAAAGCAGTGGGATGACATTCAAAGTGTTGAAAGAAAAAGACTGTCAACCAAGAATTTCATATCCAACAAAGCTAACCTTTAAAAATGAAGGACAAATTAAGATATTTCCAGATAAACAAACATGAAAAGAATTCATCACTAGCAATCTTCCCTACAAGATATGCTAAAGGGAGTCCTTCAGGCTGAAGGTAAAGGATACTAGATAGCAATTAAAACCTACTTGAAGAAGCAACAACATAGGTACATTTAAAAGACAATATAAATACAGTTTTATTTGTAATTCTTTTTTTTATTTTATCCAGTTTAAAACATTACTACATAAAGCAATAAAACTGTGTTGACAGGCTTATAATGTATAAAGATGTAAATTCTATGACAATAATAGCATGAAGGAGAGGAGAGGAAATAAAGCTATATAGGAGCAAAGTTTTGTATATAATTGAAATTAATTTGGCATTAATCTGAACTCAGTTTTTATAAATTAAAATGTAAATTATAACCCCGGGGCAAGAACTAAGAAATCAACTAAAAAATAGGTAAATGAACAACAAGGAGACTAAACTTGTTCACTTGAAAATATATACTTAATACAAAAAAAGGGAATAGTAGAAGAATAGAGGAAGAAAAGATGACATAATACATATGGAAAATAAACAGCAAAATGGCAGATAAAAATTTTACCTTATAAGTAGTTACACTGTATGTATATAGATTAATATATCAAAAAGCAGAGATTGGCAGAATGAACACAAAAACATTACTCAACTATTTGCTGAATACAAGAATACACTTTAGAACAAAGACAGGAATAAATTGAAAGTTTAAAAAAATGGAAAAAGATACACCATGGAAACATTAAGCAAAAGAGAGATGAAGTGGCACTCCTAATAACAGACAAAATGAACTTTAAGACAAAATTATTACTAGAGGCAAAAAAGAACATTTCATAATGATAGAAGACATAGAAGACAGAACAATGATAAACATATGTGCACCTAAAAAGAGAGGATCAAAATACATGAAGCAAAAACTGACAGAACTGTAGGGACAAATAGACAATTCTACAACAGTTGGAGCAGCTGGGGACTTCAGTAATCCACTTTTAATAATGTGTAGAACAATGAGAAGATCAACAATGGAATAGAAGATTTAAACAATACTATACATCAACTGGATCTAACAGACTTCTATAGAACATTCTACCCACCACAGCAGAATATACATTCTTTTCACGTGTATATGGAACATTCACTAATTCTCTAGGATAGACCATACATTAGCTGATAAATCACAATACATTTTAAAATATTAAGATCATACAAAATATGTTCTTTGATCATAATGGAATAAAATTTGAATTCATTAACAGAAGGAAAGTTGAAAAATTCATGAAAAAGCAAAAATTAAACAACATAATTTTAAATAACCAATGGGTCAAAGAAAACTTACAAAGAAAATTAGAAAATACTTTGTGATGAGTGAAAATGAAAACATAACATACCAAAACTTACGGGATGCAGATAAAGTAGAGCTTAGAGGAAAGTTTATAAGTGTAAATGTCTATATTAGAAAAAAGAAAGTGCTTAAATCAATAACCTAATTGTACACGTTAAGAAACTAGAGGCTGGGCCCAAGGTGGATGGATCACGAGGTCAGGAGTTCAAGACCAGCCTGGCCAAGATGGTGAAACACCATCTCTACTAAAAATACAAAAATTAGACCGGCATGGTGGTGGGCACCTATAATCTCAGCTATTCGGGAGGCTGAGGCAGAGAATTGCTTGAACCCAGGAGGCGGAGGCTGCAGTGAGCCAAGATTGCAGCACTCCACTTCAGCCTGAGTGACAGAACAAGATTCCGTCTCAAAAAAAAAAAAAAAAAAAAAAAAGAACCTAGAGACTGGGCATGGTGGCTTACGCCTGTAATCCCAGCACTGTGGTAGGCCAAGACAGGTGGATCGTTTGAGCCCAGGAGTTCAAGAACAGCCTGCATAACACAGAGAAACCTTGTATCTACTGAAAATACAGAAAAGTAGTCAGGTGTGGTGGTGCGTGCCTGTAGTCCTAGCTACTTGGGAGGCTGAAGTGGGAGGATCACTTGAGCTGGGGCAGTGGAGGTCACAGTAAGATGAGATCATGCCACTGCACTCCATCCTGGATGACACAGTGAGACCCTGTCTCAAAAAAAAAAAAAAAAAAAAGAAAGAAAGAAAGAAAGAAAAGAAAAGAAACTAGAGAAAGAAGAGAAAATTAAACCTGAAAAAAGCAGAAGGAAGAAATAACAACTGAGTGGAACTACATGAAATAGAGACTATAAAAACAAAAGAGAAAAATAAAAAAAACTAAAGTTTAAAAAAAAAAAAAATATCAACAAAGATTTAACACCACTGAACAAGAACAAAAGGTCCGAGACTTGGCCGGCCGCGGTGGCTCACCCCTGTAATCCCAGCACTTTGGAAGGCTGAGGCAGGTGGATCACGAGGTCGGGAGATTGAGACCATGGTGAAACCCCGTCTCTACTAAAAATACAAAAAATTAGCCGGTCGTGGTGGCGGGCACCTGTAGTCCCAGCTACTCCGGAGGCTGAGGCAGGAGAATGGCGTGAACCTGGGAGATGGAGCTTGCAGTGAGTGGAGATCGCAACACTGCACCCCAGCCTGGGCGACAGAGAAAGACTCCGTCTCAAAAAAAAAAAAAAAAAAAAAAAGCTGGGCGAGGTGGCTCACACCTGTAAGCCCAGCACTTTGGGAGGCCAAGGCGGGTGGATCGGGAGGTCAGGAGATTGATAACATCCTGGCTAACACGGTGAAACCCTGTCTCTACTAAAAATACAAAAAATTAGCCAGGCATGGTGGCGGGCGCCTGTAGTCCCAACTACTGGGGAGGCGGAGGCAGGAGAATGGCATGAACCCGGGAAGGGGAGCTTGCAGTGAGCCGAGATTGCGCCACTGCACTCCAGCCTGGGTGACAGAGCGAGACTCCGTCTCAAAATAATAATAATAATAATAATAATAATAATAATAATGAAAAAGAAAACAACTTCATTTACAACAGCATCAAAAGAGGTACAAGATTTATACACTGAAGACTATAAAACATTGTATAAATAAATGAAAGAAGACCTAAATAAATGGAAAAACATTTTGTGTTCATAGATCAGAGGACTTGCTATTGTTAAGATGGCAATACTTCCCAAATTGATCTAGAGATTACACATATTTCCTGTCACAATCCCAACTGCCTTTTTTTTTTTTTTCAGAAAATGACAAGCTGGTCCTAAAATTCATGTGGAAATACAAGGCACACAGAACCACCAAAACAATCTTAATACATGAACAAAATTGGAGGACTTGCACTTCCCATTTTCAAAACTTACTACAAAGCTATAGTACTCAAGGCAGTGTGATACTGGTAGAAGGATAAATACACTGCCTATGCACATGCAAAAGAATAAATTTGGAACCCTATCTCACATCATATGCAAAAATTAACTTAAAATGAATGAAAGGCCAAATTGTAAAAGTTAAAACTGAGAAGTGAAGCCAGCTAGACTTCCTGGGTCTAGTGGGGACTTGGATAATTTTTCTGTCTTACAAGAGGACTGTAAAGTGCACCAATCAGCACTCTGTAGCTAGGATTGTAAAACGGACCAATCACTGCTCTGTAGCTAGGAAGGGGATTGTAAAATGCACCAATCAGCACTCTGTAAAATGCACCAATTAATGCTCTGTAAAATGCACCAATCAACACTCTGTAAAATGCACCAATCAGCAGGATCCTAAAAGAAGCCTATCACAGGGAGGATTGAATAAAGGGGACTGTGATAGGACAAAAACGGAACATGGGAGGGGACAAATAAGGGAATCAAAGCCAACCACCCCAGCCAGCCATGGCAACCTGTTTGGGTGGGGTACCACCCTGTGTAAGCTTTGTTCTTTTGCCCTTCACAGTAAATCTTGCTGGTGCTCACCCTTTGGGTCTGTGCCACCTTTAAGAGCTGTAACACTCACTGGGAAGGTCTGCAGCTTCATTCTTGATGTCAACCAGACCACAAACCCACGGGCAGGAACCAACTCTGGACACAAAACTACTAGAAGGGGCCTGGTGTGGTGGCTCATGCCTATAATGCCAGCACTTTGGGAGGCCAAGGCAGGTGGATCATTTGAGGTCAGGAGTTTGAGACCAGCCTGGCCAACATGGTGAAACCCAGTGTCTACTAAAACTACAAAAAAATTATCCTGGTATGTTGGCGGATGACTGTAATCCCAGCTTCTTGGGAGGTTGAGGCAGGAGAATCTCTTAAACCTGCTAGGCGGAGGTTGCAGTGAGCCGAGATCATGCCACTGCACTCCAGCCTGGGTGATACAGTGAGACTCCCTCTAAAAAAAAAAAAAAAAAAAAAACTCCTAGAAGGAAACCTAGGCATAAATATTTGTGGTCTTGGATTAAGCAGTGGTTTCTAGATATGACATCCAAAGCACAAGCAACACAAGACAACATTTAAAAATTCGATTTCCTCAAAAAAAACAAAAAACTTTTGTGCTTCAAAGGACACCGTCAAGAAAGTGAAAATGCAACTCACAGAATAGGAGAAAATATCTGCAAATCATATACTTGATTAAGGACTTGTATCCAGAATGTATAAAGAACACTTACATCCCATAAGACAAAGACAACCCAATGTTTTTTGTTTTTTGTTTTTTGTTTTGAGATGGAGTGTCACTCTGATGCCCAGGCTGGAGTGCAGTGGTGCAATCACTCACTGCAAGCTCCACTTCCCGGGTTCACGCCATTCTCCTGCCTCAGCCTCCCAAGTAGCTGGGACCATAGGCGCTCACCACCACGCCTGGCTAATATTTTGTATCTTTAATAGAGATGGGGTTTCACCGTGTTAGCCAAGATGGTCTCGATCTCCTGACCTCGTGATCCGCCTGCCTTGGCCTCCCAAACTACTGGGATTACAGGCATGAGCCACTGCGCCTGGCCGACAACCCAGTTTTTAAATGGGCAAAGGACTTGACTAGACATTTCTCCAAAGAAGATATACAAGTGGCCAATAAGCACATGAAAAAATGTTTAACATCATTAGTCACTAGCAAAATACAAATCAAAACCACAATGAGATACCACTTGACACCGACTAGGTTGGCATTGATTAAAAAGACAAATAATAATGAGTGTTGACAAAAATGTGGAGAAATTGGAACCCTCATACATTATTGGTGGGAATATAAAATGGTGCAGACACTTTGGAAAATAGTTTGGCAGTTCCTCAAATAGTTAAAAATAGAGTTACTACATGACCCAGCAATTTCACTCTTAGATATTTACTCAAAAGGATTGAAAACTGGCCAGGTGCAGTGGCTCAGGCCTGTAATCCCAACACTTTGGGAGGCCGAGGTGAGCGGATCACAAGGTCAGGAGATCGAGACCATCCTGGCTAACACGGTGAAACCCCATCTCTACTAAAAGTACAAAAAATTAGCTGGGTGTGGTGGCAGGTGCCTGTAGTCCCAGCTACTTGGGAGGCTGAGGCACGAGAATGGCATGAACCTGGGAGGTGGAGCTTGCAGTGCGCTGAGATTGTGCCACTGCATTCCAGCCTGGGCAAGAGGGCAAGACTCTATCTCAAAAAAAAGAATTGAGAACTATGTCCATATAACAACTTGTATATGAAGATTCATAGCAGCATTATTCATAATACCCCCAAAATGGAAACAATCCAATGTACATCATCTGATGATTAGATAAATGTGATATTCATGCAACAGAACATTATTAAGTCATTAAAAGGAATAAAATACTGATACATGTTACAACATAAATGAACCTTGAAAACATTATGCTTAGTGAAAGGAGTCAGACACAAAATGCCACATATTTTACGATTCCATTTATATGTAATGTCTAGAATAGACAAATCCATAGAGACTGAAAGTAGGTTAGTGGTTGCCAAGGGCTCAGGGGAGAAAAGAGTGGGGAGTTACCACCAATATGTATGAAATCTTTCAGCAGTGATACAAATGCTCTGTAATTAGATAGTGGTGATGCTTGCACACAACTTTGTGATTATACCAATCAAACTAAACTATTAAAAAAAAAAGCCTCACCAACATTTCACAACTTTGGAGGTAGTCAATAACAATATTTAATATTTTATGGCACTTATGTGCCAGGCTATATGCAAAATCCATCAGATTTTAACCCATTTACTCCTCACTACAAGTTTATGACATACTGTAGTTCTATTGAAACTGACCCAGTAGTCCCATAGACTGTTCTCTTGGATAAACATAGAAATTGACCTTTTTCATTTTACAACTTGAAACTTATATTTGTTTTATCTGAGTTCCTTTCTCAGGAAAGGACCTTCAGACCTCTCAAAAAATAATAATAAAAATAAAACTATCAAAAAACTGAAATTCCCCATATCACTGCATCAAATGCCAGACCCCTCATTCATCATGATTGCCTTCTTGTCCCTCCCTAGTTTCTGTTTTCTTCTATGTTGTTACATTTCTTCCTTGCTGTATAAACCCCTGGTTTTAGTCTGTCAGACAGATGGATTTGAGGCTGATCTCCCATCTCCTCAGCTGCAGCGTCCTATTAAAGCCTTCTTCCTTCTCAATACTTGTCGTCTTAGTGACTGGCTTTCTGTTCAGCAAGCAGCAGGACCTAGACTGAATGCCTGGTGTTTTGGTAACACTATTACTATACTTATTTTTCAGAGGAGGAAACCTGAACTCAGAGAGGTTGAGCAACTTGCATAAGGTTACAAAAGTAAGGGACAGAGTTGGGATTCACATCCAAGTGTTCTGATACAAAAGTACATTGAACCAATACATTATTTAGTTTGTCACTGTGACTGTGTAACAAAAGCCAAAGGAATGGTAAACAGGAAATATATATATATATATATATATATATATATATATATATATAAATACAGGTTCTTGCTCTGTCACCCAGGCTAGAGTGCAGTGGCACGATCATGGCTCACTGCAGCCTCAACCTCAGAACTCAAGCTATCCTCCCACGTCAGCCTCCCAAGTAGCTGGAATCACAGGCCCACACCACCAAGCCCAGCTAATTTTTTATATTTTTAGTAGAGACAGAGTTTTGCCATATTGGCCAGGCTGGTCTTGAACTCCTGGGCTCAAGCGATCTGTCCACTTCAGTCTCTCAAACTGCTGGAATTACTGGTGTGAGACCCTGCATCCAGACAGCAAATAATTTAAAAGATAATTCATTTTCAAATGAATTATTGTGCCTTCTGGAGGATACTGGAAAATCGTATCTTTTAAAACAGGAGAGTAAAACAATTTATTATTAATTTTCCTGGGTTAAAAAAGGTCTTTGCTGGCATTTATATTTCAGCACGCAAATCCCAAAGCTTCCATATTAATTCTTTTTGAAAGGTGGATTTTATTAAATCTCTGCATTTCTATATGCAGTGCTCAATAAAATTAGAAATATTCACTTTATTTTGAAGTGGAAGCTGGACAAAACAGGATGGGGCACTTGGCTCTGATAATTGACCAGGGCCGAGTTTCTTTGAATGCTGCCAACTCAAGTAGACACAGCGAGAATGGCTGCAAGCAGTAGGATTCAGTTCATACTGGCAAGTTTGGCCAGGCTCCACTTTGTCTCTGCACTGAGGGGAGCACTTCAGAGCAAGTGAAGACTATTTTCTGCCACGCCAAGATTAATCTGCTATGGGCTCACTCATGTTACATTTCTAGAATTTTGAAGAGAAGACTGTTTCTTGTCCCAAAGAGGGCTGTTTAGTAGGAAATGTCTAGTTCCAGTGTAGTTATTGAATATCTTGAGAACAGGAAAATCTTCATGTAAAGTCATAATGGAGGGACCACATGGTTCAGGGCAGTGACTATGTGCTGGAGACAGCAATAACTCTGCTTGTTTCCACTCTTGCCCACTATAATCCATTTCCACACAGTAGCCGGAATATGAGCATAAGGCTAGAAAAAACCTAAAATCATAATATTTTACTTTTCTAATTGCTTTCCATTGCACTTGACACCCAAAGTCCTTACAGTGGCCTGTAAAGGCCTACAAAATCTGACCCCTGGCTATATATCTGACCCTGATCTCCTACTTCTAGGTTTTTTAAACAACAAATTGCAAAAAAAGAAGAGTTGGACAGAGAGCTATAGGTTTAAAGAAACTTAAGAGATCTTTATAGATCTCTTTTTCCCACATGCTATGTGTGGGTCCTGTTGGCTTCTTAATTGAACAAAACAACTATAAAAATATAAAGCAATTAGAGTAACTTGAATATGGATTGTATATTGGCATTAATTATTATTAATTTTTAGGTATAATAATGGTAAGGTAATTAGTATATTTTAGAGAGTCCTTATCTTCTAGAGATCCTTATGCAGATGCAAGAATACAATATCTGGGATTTGCTTCAAAATAATCTAGTGGGTAGAGGAAGAAGTGGGGAGGTATAAATGAAACAGCATTGGCTATGAGAAGATAGTTATTGAAGATGGATGGTAAGCTTATTATACTATTTATACTGGGAGTTTATTATGCTATTCTCTCTACTTCTCCTTGGGTCCTTGACAGGACTTTGCTGAAATAAAAAATCATTTGAGTAATTGCCTCTGGAAGAACTCAGTAAGAGAACAAAGTCAGTTTGCACAATGGGGAAGAATCTTTGAATTTAAGCTTCATTGTTAATCAATTTACACATTGATTTAATTTTTTTTTTTTGAGATGGAGTCTCCCTCTGTTATCCGGGCTGGAGTGAAGTGGTGTGATCTCAGCTCACTGCAACCTCTGCCTTCCAGGTTCAAGCAATTTTCCTGCCTCAGCCTCCTGAGTAGCTGGGATTACAGGCATGTGTCACCAAGCCCGGCTAATTTTTTTTGCATTTTCAGTAGAGACGGGATTTCACTATGTTCGCCAGGCTGGTCTCGAACTCCTGACCTCAAGTGATCCGCCCGCCTCGATCTCCCAAAGTGCTGGGATTATAGGAGTGAGCCACCATGCCCAGCCCCACTGGTTAAATTTTTGATTTAGCAATCCTGTTTCCATTCCAGTTGGATATTTTAACATTTCTATAAGCATCTAAAACAATTGTCCTTTTTCTTTTCTTTCTTTTCTTTTTTCCTTTCTTTTCTTTTCTTTTCCCTTCTCTCCTCTCCTCTTCTCTTTTCTTTTTTTTTGAGACAGAGTCTTGCTCTGTCACCCAGGTTGGAGTGCAGCAGCACAATGTTGGCTCACTACAACCTCCACCTTCTGGGCAAGCAATTCTCTGCCTCAGCCTCCCAAGTAGCTGGGACTACAGGTGCCCTCCACCATGCCTGGCTAATTTTTGTATTTTTTGTAGAGATGAGGTTTCACCATCTTGACCAGGCTGGTCTTGAACTCCTGACCTCATGATCCACCCGCCTCGGTCTCCCAAAGTGCTGGGATTTCAGGCATGAGCCATCACTCCCGGCCAACTACTGTCCTTTTTCTATTGAAAGAAGAGGGAAGTAAGGCTATAACTTGTCTTACATTCCCCTTTGTATCACCAATGCTTAGCATGTAATAATGAACAAAAAGTATTTACTGAATTAACATACGACCAACTAAAATCCTTACTACCTTCTCCTTTATTCATTTCAAAGATATTTATAAACATCCTACCACATGCTAGCAAAGACCTTGTCACATTACCACCTAGGGGAAGCGTTCGAGCCAGAGGGAAATGTATATTTATTTTTATTTATTTATTTATTTATTTATTTATTTAAGAAATAGTTTCTCACTCTGTCAGCCAGGCTGGAGTGCAGTGGTGCCATCTGGGCTCACTGTAACCTCCACCTCCCAGGTTCAAGTGATTACCCTGCCTCAGCCTCCCAAGTAGCTAGGATTACAGGCCTAAGCAACCACGCCTGGCTAAATTTTGTATGTTTAGTAGAGATGAGGTTTCTCTATGTTGGTTGGCCAGGCTGGTCTTGAACTCCTGACCTCAGGTGATCCACCCACCTCGGCCTGTGAAAGTGCTGGGATTATAGGTGTGAGCCACCACACCTGGCCTATTTACTTATTTATAGAGACAGGGTCTTGCTGTGTCGCTCAGACTGGAGTGCAGTGGCACAATCACAACTCACTGCCACCTGGATCTCCTGAACTCAGAGGATCCTCCTGCCTCAGCCTCCCAAGTAGCTGGGACTACAGGTGCATGCCACCATGCCCAGCTAATTTTTAAAACTTTTTTTATAGATAGGGTCTCACTATGTTGCCCAGGCTGGTCTCAAACTCCTGAGTCTAAGTGATCCTCCTAACATGGCCTCCCAAAGTACTGGGATTAAATACGTGACCCACCATGCCTGGCAAAATATACATCTGGCCGGGCGCGGTGGCTCAAGCCTGTAATCCCAGCACTTTGGGAGGCCGAGACGGGCGGATCACTAGGTCAGGAGATCAAGACCATCCTGGCTAACATGGTGAAACCCCGTCTCTACTAAAAAATACAAAAAACTAGCCGGGCGAGGTGGTGGGCGCCTGTAGTCCCAGCTACTCAGGAGGCTGAGACAGGAGAATGGCCTGAACCCGGGAGGCGGAGCTTGCAGTGAGCTGAGATCCGGCCACTGCACTCCAGCCTGGGCGACAGAGCGAGACTCCGTCTCAAAAAAAAAAAAAAAAAAAATATATATATATATATATACATCTAAAGGCTCAGTGTGAAGAAACTTGCTGTGTTCAGAAACCAAAAAAAAGGCATTTGTGGCTGAAATTTAGTGTGAAAGCTGATCAAAAGAATTGTGTAATTCTTGTCGTACCCAACTTAATCAGAGTCCAGGGGGAGAAAGCACTCAAGGCACAGAGCAACAGTTCTAAAAACTGAATTTTCTGCAAGCCCAGCCTGCTGTAACACTAAGACCAATTTTACCTAGTAACTGCTGAAGCAACCTGCCTTGACTCTTAAGACTGGTTTTACCTACCACTGTTACTCTCCACCCAGAGCTTGCCAGCTCCCAAAAGTTTCTCTAGTGCCAATGAGATTTCTTTCAAAACAATACATATCATTTCTCTTTCTAATAAAATTCCCAACCTTCTCTTGCTTCTTCCAACATACCAAAGACAACACCAGCATGAGTTTATGCCCAGAATGGCAATTCTGTGATTTCCAAAGAAAGCATTTAATAGAGAGATCTATCTCTATATTTTATTTGACTTTGACAATGACAGAGTGGGAGAGAAGTTGGAAAGGGGATCAGACATATGTATCCAAGGGCCAGATCCTATTGGGCTTTATAGGCCATTGTAAGGGATTTTGTTTTAAGTGCAATAGAAAGCCATTAGGAAAGCAAAAATATAATCTTTTTTTTCTACCCTAATTTTCATTTTCTATATGATGTAGGTGGATTGTAGTGGGGGCAAGAGTATATGAGTATATATTTGGATTTGCATGGGCAATGTCTCTTCTCAATGGGGCTCACCCAGGATTCCCTGTTTACTATTGCACCCATTCATCTTGCACTGCCAGGCCCTCTTCCCTGTTTTACTTGGCTTTCCAAAGTACTTAGCACCTTCTAGTGTACTACGTAACTTATATACTTATTATTTGTTGCCTTCCTTTCTCCTGGTAGAATATAAACTCTGTAAGAACAAGGATATTTGCCTCTTTTGTTCATGGACTATCCAAGAATCTAGGAAGGACATTGCCTGACACATAATAGGCATTCAACAAATATCTGTGGAATAACAAATAAACGAGTGGCAGGATTCAAGGTGATAGAATTAAAGGAGGGGCTGTCCCTTTATGCTTCATACATTTTTTAATTACAGAATTTTTTAACAGTTATATTTTATCTTTGTTATTAAAAATGATGAATAACAGAATTACAAATTATGTGTTTGGTTTTGAAAAGATGTTCATAAAGATATAGTGTCACCGGTCATTTGAGTTTTGAAAACCCTAGTTTTTACTTCATAGTAAAATAAAGGATGTGTTCAATATGAGTCATAGCTATCATTAAAAACCTTGCCAGGGCCAACTATGTCTCATTACAGAAGTATAGAACACGTTTTGGTAGTGTAAAAGAAATTTAGTTAAATTCTAAATGGCTTTATCCTGTATAAATATCCACTGATTTAGGTCTTTCTCTCTTTTTAGACCATTAGCTCCTTGAGTACAGGGGTTGAATCTTACTTAATTTTAGATTCCTCTAAGCAAGGCTCAAATCTCATCTCTTTAATAAAAATTTTCTACCTTCCTAAAGTAATCTTTCATTTTCTATGCATGTGCAGTAAATAAAGAGTGTAAATTTTCCTGAATATGAAATCAATCCAATAGTCCTATAGACTGTTCTTTTTGATAAACATAGAAATTGACCCTTCTGATCTTAAAGCTTGAATCTTTTACTTGTTTGATCTGAGTTCCTTCCTCAAGAAAGGATCTTCAGGCCTCTCGAGAAAGTATCAAAGATGGGCACTCACCAGATCACCACACCAGATGCCTCCTTGCCCCTCCCTACTTCTTATTTTTTACACATTGTTACATTTCTTCCCTGCTATACATTTCTTCCCCTAGTTTTAGTCAGTTAAGGAAATGGATTTGAGACTGAGATCCCATCTTCTCAGCCGCAGCACCCGATTAAAGCCTTCCTCCTCCTTGGCAATACTTGTCATCTCAGTGATTGGTTTTCTGTGCAGCGAGCAGCAGGACCTAAGCTGAACCTCTGGTGTTTTGGTAACAAATAGTTTAGGTTGCAAGTTCTTAGATCATTTTTCTTCTTATACAATTCTCAAAATGTCCTAGTATTTTCAATTTCATTATTTAAGCTGTAACTCCTAAACTTCTCTGTAGTTCTGAGAAGGGGCACAAACATACATTATCAGTTTTAAAAACAGTAGACAGGCTGGCATCTTAGACCATAATCTTTGAAGTCAGATATCTGTGATACTAACTCTGTCCTTTACTAATGGCATCACCTTGGACAACCTCCCCGAGTATGTTTTTATTTTATTTTATTTTTTTTTTTTTGAGATGGAGTCTTGCTCTCATCACCCAGGCTGGAGTGCAATGGCACGATCTCGGTTCACTGCAACCTCTACCACTTGGGTTCAAGTGATTCTCCTGCCTCAGTCTCCCGAGTAGCTGGGATTACAGGTGCCTGCCATAATGCCCAGCTAATTTTTGTATTTTTAGTAAAGACAGGGTTTCGCCATGTTTGCCAGTCTCATCTCAAACGCCTGAGAGTATCTCTTTTCTTTTCTTTTCTTTTTGAGATGGAGTCTCGCTTTGTCACCCAGGTTGGAGTGCAGTGGTGTGATCTGGGCTCACTGCAAGCTCCGCTTCCCGGGTTCATGCCATTCTCCTGCCTCAGCTTCTCAAGTAGCTGGGACTACAGGCTCCCGGCTAATTTTTTGTATTTTCTGTAGAGACAGGGTTTCACCATGTTAGTCAGGATGGTCTCAATCTCCTGACCTCGTGATCTGCCCGCCTCAGCCTCCCAAAGTGCTGGGATTACAGGCATGAGCCACCGTGCCCTGCCCTGTTTTCTTTTCTTTAAAACTAGGGATAGCAAAACCTAATTTGAAGGAAAACTTTGAGAACTAAATGAAATAATATACACAAATCACCAACTATAGTGTCTGACACAAAGAAGATGCTTAAAAACTGGCATGTTTTACTATTTATCAAGAAACAGTAACAAATATCAAAGTTTACTATTATTAGTCATTCAGTTTTTATTTCTTTGTGTTTTTATTGAACTTTTTTGTATCTGCATTTTGTTTTCTCTTGGAGACCAAAATGTAAGCTGCTCATGGCAATTTCCATTTCTGTTTTGTTTATTATGCCTGGAGCAGTGATGGGTATAATAAATAAGTATTGATTGAATTAAGCTAAACAAGATGTTTGGCCTCTGAGTTTAGGCATCAGGAACTAATATTGAATCTCTAACATTGTTCATTGCCTAGGAACAATGCCTATGGAACATCAATGGGTGTGTGGTTTTTTACTAGAGTTATTAAACATATTTATTGAGTACCCAATATGTGGCAAGCCCTGTGCTTGGTACAAGAGGGTAGTGCAAGTCGGAAAGAATTTTCAAAAACTGGTTTAACACTATGAGATTCATTTGTGTATATATATATATTTTCTGTTATTTTTGTTAATGTACATAGTAGCACTTTAATCCATTTGCTGCAGTTCTGTCATGTTTTGTATTAAGACCAATTTACTTGACATTGTATGTGCTTGGCATTAAAAACAGGATAAGAATTCTGTTTTCAAAAGGGGCATAGTTAACTGTTGGACTCTCTGCCAAAGTAATTTTCCCTCCCTTCTTTTAACCTCCCAAGGAGACAATTGGTTACATTCTAAGCAGATGCTTGCTCAGAGAGTGGGCAGCAAGCCGTGGGCAGTCTGCTCGTTTAATTTTAAGCAAGATCTTTGTGTTTTTTATTATATTAATTAGTGTATTGGCAAGGTTGAATGGGATTTTTAAAGCAGCAGGGGTTTTGCTGATCCCTTAATTTGCAGTTTGTGATGGCTCTTTTGTTTTTGTTTTTGTTTCATTTTTTTTTTCACTCATTAAACACTCGAATCTAGCATTAGCTGTGACTCTCAGTAATTCTGGATCTTTAGGGAGTAATGTATAAAGACAGATGGTGGTTATGACGAGGAGAGCAAAATGCAATTTCTCTTTGGTACTACCTTGAAAGTGGGCCACTGTCCTATTTTTTGCATGTAGACAGGCATTTAACTGTAGTTAATGAGCCCGGAGAGAGAAGATACCACACTGTAGGTACTTTTAGTGATTTTTAAAAAAACTCTTCAACGTTTTGTTCAACCTTTAGATTATGCAAATAAAAGATTCTTGTTTTAGACATTTTGTCCTGGTGAAGAGAAGACTGGAAGAAATGCATTGGGAAAGGATTTATTTGTATAATTGAATGTTGAGGGAGATTTTCCTATTGTCTATGAGTTAACTACTTGTCTTCTCATCACTGTTGAGGGAAAAGACATTCCATATGTTACCCCATCTAATCCTCACCATAACTATCTTATTTAATAAATCTCAGTCTAGTCCAGTTTAATGGTTCATTCTCAAATTCCCTACTCCCAGTGCAGGCTTGACCCATGGCTTTGAGGAGAAAACTACACAGGCAGCTCTTGTATCCCTCTGTCCAGCACTTATAACATTAAGGAAATTGTCTATAACTTAAAAATAAATTTTGTTAAGTATTCAAAAATTTTAATACTCTAGGGCTTGGAGTCGGTGGTGTGGTGGGATGGGGTTGGAAAATGCAAAAGAGTTCTTACTGAGGAAAATGTTAGAATTAAAGAGTGACGAATTAGTGAATAGATGCTGCTATGGTTTGAATGTGTCCCCCAAAGTTCATGTGTTGGAAACTTAGTTTCCAATGCAACAGTGTTGAAAGAGAAGATCTTTAAGAGGATTAATGCTGTTATCACAGGAGTGAGTTAGTCCCATGTTATCATGGGAGTAGGTTCTTGATAAAATAATGAGTTAATCTCCCTCCCCCCTCACCCTCTGTCTGTCTCTCTCTCTTTCCCTGGCCCTTCTGCCTTCCACCATGGGATGATGCAGCAAGAAGGCCCTCACCAGATGCAGCCCCTCAATTTTGGACATCCCGGACTCCAGAACTGTAAGAAATAGATCTCTGTTTTTTATAAACTTACCCAATCTGTGGTATTCTGTAATGGCAACACAAAACCAACTAAGCCTTATGGTAACTTAACTTAGCCTTATGGTTAATTTAGCAATATAGTAAAACATCTCATTTTCAAACAGGTTTCTTACATATATGTATGTTTTGCTTTTTTTTTGAGACAGGGTCTTGCTATGTTGCCCATGCTGGAGTGTAGTGGCTAGTCACAGGTGCAATCATAGGTCACTGTAGCTTCCAACTCCTAGACTGAAACAATCCTCCTGCCTCAGTCTCCTGAGTAGCTGGGGCTATAGGCATGCTGTGGCTCCATATGTTTTGATAAATTATCAATGGAACAAGTAAAGTTCATGTAAAAAGATCATAACCAAACCAGCTGTCCCAAAATGAATGGAACTTTTACTTTTCAAAGTTACTACTCCATTTTTTGAACACTTTATAACTGCTGAGGAGAGAATAAGATAAAATAGGCAATCCTATCTTCCTCCCTCCACCGTGAGACCATATGAGTTGTTTGGGAACCACTGGGATTCTAAAAAAAAATAAAACCTATGCCTCAAGCATTCTCTTTTCTTCTTTTCTTTCTTTTCTCTTCTCTCTCTCTCTCTTTCTCTCTCTCTCTCTCTCTCTCCCCCCGCCCCCCCTTCCTCCCTCCTGCCTTTCTTTCTTTTGACAGAGTCTCACTCTATTGCCCAGGCTGGAGTGCAGTGGCATGATCTTGGCTCACTGCAGCCTCCGCCTCCTGAGTTCAAGTGATTCTCCTTGCCTCAGTCTCCCAGGTAGCTGCGATTACAGGTGCCCACCATCATGTCCAGCTAATTTTTCTAGTTTTAGTAGAGATGGGGTTTCACCATGTTGGCCAAACTGGTCTCAAACTCCTGACCTCAAGTGATCCGCCTGCCTTGGCCTCTAAAAGTGCTGGGATCACAGGCGTGAGTCACTGCACCTGGCCAAGCATTCTTTAGGAAAAGGAAAATATGTATATGAAGAGTCATTATTTAAGTCATTTATTATAAAATAGACAATTTATAAATGAATATGTACAATGATGTTCACATTCTGAGAGTTAATCTGTCTTGAAAAAGCATCAGTCATTGTATCTAAAATTAATTTTTATATACACTGCCTCTTTTTGCTTTATTTTTAAATATCTTTTTCGAAGGAAATGATGCTTGAAAGAGTACATGGTATAGTTTTTGAAATGAAGTGTTCTCTTCATTCACTGATAATGAGAAATGGTAGATGAAAACAGAAATAATGAGAAATGTGTGGTATTGGAAAGTACGACTGGGACTGTTGACATGTTTTAGGATCTAAAACGTAATTATTTTGGAAAAAGCAGCAGCATAAGCATTTTGAAAAAGACTAGCATAAAGTATTCGTTAAGTGTCTGAATGCTTTTTTCTCAGAAATGGTCTGCAGTAGCTACAAAACATTAGTGATGATACCTTAGAAGGGATGTTTGCATTATAGTTTGATTTTTAAACTTCCATTTAAATTTTTATTATGTACTATTTATTCTAGGTAGGCACCCATGAATGACTTGTTGATGATGAAAGGTTAGTCATGAGGTGTCCATGTGGCTTATCATCTTCCAGAGCAAGAATTTTCTCTATAAGACAGCATGTGGCTTCTGCTATTTCCCACTCTTCCTTTGAATATCCTTGTAAGGAAATAACTCATCTTGGAAAATTATATAGAACGGTATAGAACACTGGACAAAAGAATTATCTTTGGAATCAAATCAACCCGGCCTTGAGTCCAGGCTCCATACCTTCCTGGCTGTGACACTTTTAACAAGTTACTTAATCTCTTTTAACCTCCGTTTTCTTTTTTCTTTTTTTTTTTTGAGGGCAGTGGGGGACCGAGTTTCACTCTTGTTGCCCAGGCTGGAGTGCAATTGAGAGGTGACAATGTGCTGGTGGCCCTTGCTAGCTCTCAGCACCTCCTCCGCCTTGGCGTCCACTCTGGCCATGCTCGAGGAGCCCTTCAGCCAGCCACTGCACTGTGGGAGCCCCTCTCTGGGCTGGCCGAAGCCAGAGCCCGCTCCCTCTGCTTACTGGGAGATGTGGAGGGTGGGAACCGGGTCCACCTGCCATGCTCGCGGGTCAGCGTGGGTTCTGGGTGGGAGCGGGCTCGGGGTCGGTGAGGCTGGCCGGAGCCTCGGGACCCAGGCAGTGAGGAGCTTAGCACCTGGGCCAGCAGCTGCGGAGGGGGCGCTGAGTTCCCCGGCATTGCCGGCCCACCCACACCACGCTCAAATTCTGCCAGGCCTCAGTCACCTCCCCATGGGGCAGGGCTTGGGACCTGCAGCCCGCCATGCCTGAACCCCCCACAGTGGGATCCCTCACGGCCGGAGCCTCCCTGACTCACTCCCCCCTGCTTCTCCGCGCCTGGGTCCCATGGACTGCCCAAGGGCTGAGAAGTGCAGGCGTGCAGCTTGGGACTGGCTGGCAGCTTTGCCCCTGGCCCTGGGGCAGGATCCCCTAGGCAAAGCCAGCTGGGCTCCTGAGTCAGGTGGGTACTTGGAGAACTTTTATGTCTAGCTAGAGGATTGTAAATGCACCAGTCAGCACTCTGTGTCTAGCTAGAGGATTGTAAATGCACCCATCAGCACTCTGCGTCTAGCTCAGGGATTGAAAACACAGCAATCAGCACCCTGTCAAAACGGACCAATCAGCTCTCTGTAAAATAGACCAATCATCAGGATGTGGGTGGGGCCAGATAAGGGAATAAAAGCTGGCTGCAGGCGTCAGCAGTGGCAACCTGCTCAGGTCCTCTTCAAGGCTGTGGAGGCTGTGTTCTTTAGCTGTTTGTAATAAGTCTTATTGCTGCTGATTCTTTGGGTCTGCACTGCCTTTATGAGCTGTAACACTCACTGTGAAGGTGTGCAGCTTCACTTCTGAAGCCAGCGAGACCATGAACCACCAGAAGGAAAAAACTCTGAACATGTTCAAACATCAGAAGGAACAAACTCCAGATACACCATCTTTAAGAACTGTAACACTCAACAAGAGGCTCTGCAGCTTCATTCTTGAAGTCAGTGAGACCAAGAACCGACCAATTCCGGACACACAATGGTGCGACCTTGACTCACTGCAACCTCTGCCTCATGTGTTCTAGTGATTCTTCTGCCTCAGCCACCAAGTAGCTGGGATTACAGGCATGCGCCACCACGCCCAGCTGATTATATATCTTTAGTAGAGACAGGGTTTCTCCATGTTGGTCAGATTGGTCTCGAACTCCCGACCTCAGGTGATCTGCCTGCCTTGGCCTCCCAAAGTGCTGGGATTACAGGCGTGAGGCACTGCACCTGGTCTAACCTAGGTTTTCTAAATAAATGTAATAAATAGAGAAGGAAGCTGGGCTTAGTGGCCCATCCCAGAGTTTTTGTAATCCCAGAAACTCAGGAGGGTCAGGCCCGAGGATCACTTGAGCTGATATTTATAAAATGTTTAGAACAGTGCCTGGCAGATAGTAAAAACTATATACGTTATTCGTTCAATAACTAACTATAACAGTTTTTTGATTACAATACCTTAAAACAAGTCCATATTTACATTTTTAGGGTAACTTAGTATGAAGTGAGTCTCAGAAGAAATATCTGTGACATATATTCATACGAGGTCCAATTTTGCATTTTCACTGTTTCTTGTACTGCTTGTTATTTTTCTTCAAGTGGATCTTTATTTTGATCCATTTAGTTGCAGGCAAGGGTGGGGGAGTTAAGATTTAGTGATTTATCTTTACAAGGCTTTTTTTTTGTATGTTAACTTGGTTTATCAGACACATAATCTGGCGTTCAGCCCTAATGCCTTTACCAGCATTTCCAACTGGAACATAAGGGCATAGGAAAGTAACAGAAGAATTAATCTTTGTTTTTGTGTGTTTTTTTATTTCTTCGGTTCAGGTGACCAGAGGGACCGATACAAAGAAAATACGTTGGTTCCAAGACTGGTAGTGAGCCCCACCTTCAAATATACTGGTATGCTTTTAAAATTGGAAACTTTTCATTTTAGATGAGGTTGTGACAGATTTTACTTTGAAGCAGACAGCTTTCATTCTTGATGAAGATCCACTTGTTCAATATGCACCATTATTATTGGCTCTGAAGTAGTATTTAGGGAAAGGCATGTCTCTAGTTTTCCTTCTGGGAGCAGTTTACTAGATGCCGAAGCAGTTTAATCCTTTAAAACGAAACAAAACAAAACATGCAATTAGCTCTAATTAAAAAATACTTTTACTGTTTAAAACAATTTGTTTTTCTAACATTTAATTCTTTTCTTTGTTTTCTAATTACAGTTACTATACTCATAATAATTTCAAATCTAGTAACTGTAATAAATAATCTCATTGACTGACAAGGAATTTCTCAAACAGGCAGTCATTACTTTGTGCATTATATGGGACCATAGAAATAGCTATGTGGCCAGGTACGGTGGCTCACACCTATAATCCCAGCACTTTGGGAAGCCAAGGTGGGTGGATCATTTGAGATCAGGAGTTCCAGGCCAGCCTGACCAACATGGTGAAACTCCATCTCTACTAAAAATGCAAAAAAATTAGCTGAGCATGGTGGTGCATGCCAGTAGCCCCAGCTACTCAGGATGCTGAGGCAAGAGAATTGAACCTGGGAGGTGGAGGTTGCAGTGAGCCGAGATAGAGTCACTGCACTCCAGCCTGGACAACAGAGCAAAATGCCATCTCAAATAATAATAATAACAGTGCAGGCTGAAACTATGAAAAGCAATCTTAATAAAGAGAAAAATTACAACTGTTCTGTAATCTTCTGTCAAAACATTAAAAACAAGCTGAGCATGGTGGTGAAACCAGCCCAGTAGTTCCATAGACAGTTGATTGACCCTTCTGCTGTTAAAGCTTCAAAGTTGTATTTGTTGTATCTGAATTCCTTCCTCAGGAAACAACCTTCAGGCTGCTCAACAAAGGTATCAGAGAACTGAAACTCACCAGATCACCTTACCAGATGCCTCCTTGCCTCTCCCTAGGTCTTGTTTCGTTACACGTTGTTACATTTCTTCCCTGCTATGTAAACCCCTAGTTTTAGTGAGGGAGATGGATTTGAGATTGAGCTCCCATCTCCTAAACTGCAGCACCTGATTAAAGCCTTCTTTCTTGGCAATACTTGTTGTCTCAGTGCTTGGCTTTCTGTGCAGTGAGCAGCAGGACTTAGACCAAACCCCTGGTGTTTCAGTAACAGTGGTTCACACTTATAATCCCAGTACTTTGGGAGCTGAGGCGGGAAGATTGCTTGAGCCCAGGAGTTTGAGACCAGCCTGGGCAACATAGTGAGAGCTCATCTCTACAAAAATGAAAAATTAGCCAGGTATGGAGGCACATGCCTGTGTGTAGTTCCAGCTACTTAGGAGGCTGAGGTGGGAGGACCACCTTGAGCCTAGGAGGTCGAGGCTGCAGTGAGCTGTGATGGTGCCACTGCAATCCAGCCTGAGCAACACAGAGAGACCCTGTCTTAAAAAAAAAACCCACAAGACTGTCTTATTTTTAGTTATGAATGTATAGGAAATTTAAAAATAGTAAAATTAGTATTTATTTAGTACACTGTTATTTGAAACATTAGATATCTTGAGAATTAAAATGCTTTAATTATAAAATCAACTTATCACAAGTAGTTTAAATAGTATTTGCCTTCTTCTCATTACACAATTTATGATATGGAGAGAGAAACTTTTTCTTTTTTTTTTTAGAGACAATATCTAGCTCTGTCACCCAGGTTGATGTGCAGTGGCTCGATCATAGCTCACTGCAGCCTTGAACTCCTGGGCTCAAGAAATCCTCCTGCCTCAACCTTCCAAGCAGCTGGAACTACACGTGTGCTACCATGCCCAGCTAATTAAAAAACATTTTTTTTTTGTAGGAACAAGGTCTTACTTTATTGCCCATGCTGGTCTTGAACTCCTGGATTCAAGCAATCATCCTGCCTCTGCCTCTTGGTACTGTTAGAATTACAGGAGTGAGCCACTGCACCTGGCCAAGGGAGCATCTTTTCGATGCCTTGGCTAGTTCTCATACTCTTCTAAGCTTTGATCAGCTTACAACATTTTCTCTTTTGTACTTCCAATCTTGTGAAACATCTCTGAGAGTTGCTTTACTGTGAAGATTTTTGCAATTGTAATTTCCCCTGGGACATCTTCATCCTGTTCATTGTAACTACTTTCCTTACTTATGCTGAAAGTTTGTCTTATAGTTGTCAAAGCTTTTAATAGTACTGATGATTTTTGAAACTGATTTCTTTAGGATAACTGAAATCTATCACCCTGCAGTTTAAATTCATCAGACCTAGTTTTACTTAGGCATAAATAAAACAATTGGAAACTCTCTTCCACATGGATGCTCTTCAGATACTTGGAGACAGCAGTCAGCAATCGTGTGTCGCACAAGTCCTTCTTCATACTGAACACATCTAATTCTGGTATGTAGCTTTCCCCCAAGATGCTTGTCATTTTTACTTCACCAACAAATTCCTCCTCATTGGTCAGAGTTTACCACACAGTAGCAATTTCCCCGGTCACGTCCTCTACATAATAAAACTTAAAACTGTCAGGCAAGTCAGGAAATTTTCAGAGCACTGCTTTTTTAGATGATCGAAGTATAGCCATTTTGTAATTTGCTTATGAAGGCAGCTTCCATTTTCCCCCTTCTATCTGACCAGCACATAGCAGGGACCCTTTGAAAATGATCCTGAAACTATTTCAAAAATAGAAAAAAAATAGAAGAGGCTAGGATTCAAATAATTATACTTGCCAGGCACATATTGGGACTATTCTAGGATATTCAGTGCCCTGTATTCTTGTTTGAGGTATACTTCTTGGATTTTTATCCTTTCAGGTGATGGAACTTTGGAGAAAGACCTGTTATGACTTGCATATTGCTTAAGTTTATTTAATATTGCTATTTGGGCTTCTAAGGCCATACATATTTGGATAAACATCTGGATGTTCTCTCCATGCATCTTGGGTCTAGGCTCAAGAGTATGGAGTCCCCACCTAAGGCAACAGGAGCTGCTTCTGGAAGAGAGCTCTGCAAAGTAAGCAATGTCTTGGCTCCAGGACCAAGGGCCAGAGTAGAGACTAGAAGCAGATGTGTCCGGAATTGGTGGGTTCTTGGTCTCACTGACTTCGAGAATGAAGCTATGGACCCTCACGGTGAGTGTTACAGTTCTTAAAGATGGTATGTCCGGAGTTTGTTCCTTCAGACGTTCAGATGCGTCTGGAGCTTCTTCCTTCTGGTGAGTTCGTGGTCTCGCTGTCAGGAGTGAAGCTGCCGACCTTCGTGGTGAGTGTTACAGCTCTTAAAGGCAGCGCGTCTGGAGTCGTTGGTTCTTCCTGGTGGGTTCATGGTCTTGCTGGCTTCAGGAGTGTAGCTGCAGACCTTCGTGGTGAGTGTTACAGCTCATAAAGGCAGCGTGAACCCAAAGAGTGAGCGGCAGCAAGATTTATTGCAAAGAGCAAAAGAATAAAAACCCCACAGGTTTCGCACATGACCGCCCAGGTTGCCTCTGGCTGGTGCCTGCAGCCTGCTTTTATTCCCTTATCTGGCCCCACCCACATCCTGCTGATTGGTCCGTTTTACAGAGAGCTGATTGGTCTATTTTGACAGAGTGCTGATTGGTGCATTTACAATCCTTGAGCTAGACACAGTCACAGAGGGCAGAGTGCTAGTTAGCTAGATACAGAGTTAGCTAGATACAGAGTACCAATTGGTATATTTACACACCTTTAGCTAGATACAGAGTACTGATTGGTGTATTTACAAACCCTGAGCTAGACACAGAGTGCTGATTGGTGCATTTACAATCCTTGAGCTAGACACAGAGTCACAGAGTGCTAGTTCTCCAAGTCTCCACTAGGTTAGCTAGATACAGAGTATCAATTGGTGTATTCACAAACCCTGAGCTAGACACAGAGTGCTGATTGGTGTATTTACAAACTCTGAGCTAGACATAGAGTGCTGATTGGTGCACATACACTCCTCTGGCTAGATATAAAAGTTCTCCAAGTCCCCATCCAGTTCAGGAGCTCAGCTGGCTTCACCCAGTGGATCCTGCACCGGGGCTGCAGGTGGATCTGCCCGCCAGTCCCCAGCGGTACCTGCACTCCTCAGGCCTTGGTCTGTGGATGGGACGGGGCGCCACGGGACCAGGCGCCACGGAGCAGAGTGCAGCGCCCCTTGGGGAGGCTCAGGCTGTGCGGGAGCCGCGGGAGGGGAGCTCAGACATGGCGAGTTGCAGGTCCTGGAAGGGGAGCTCAGACATGGCGAGTTGCAGGTCATGAGCCCTGCCCCGCAGGGAGGCAGCTAAGGCGCTGCAAGAATTTGAGTGCGGAGCGGGCAGGCCAGCACTGCTGGGGGACCCAACACAACCTCCGCAGCTGCTGGCCTGGGTGCTAAGCCCCTCACTGCCCTGGGCCTGCAGCGCGGGCTGGCCGCTGGGGTGTGTGGCCCGCGAAGCCTGCAGCACCGGAGGGAACTCACCCTGGCCTGGGAGCGCTGCGCTCCACACCTCCCCGCAAGCAGGGGGAGGCGGTTCCGGCCTTAGCCTGCCCAGAGACGGGCTCCCATGGTGCCGTGGTGGGCTGAAGGGCTCCTCAGGCACTGCCAGAATGGACTCCGAGGCCGGAGGCCGATGAGGTGCTGAGAGTGAGAGCTGCTAGCACATTGTCACCTCTCACAGAGACCACAGTTTGCCAAATATATATAGAGTTAAGAACCAAATTTCGGAAGATGAGGGATTTCTTATGCAAATGCCTTGTGGACCAGAACACTATGTAGAATTTAACACATTTATTGGTCAGAAAGACATTAAGTCATGGATGGAGAATTAGTCATTAGGGTCCAGGGTGTACCTGGGGGAGAAATTGATTCCTGCCTTTGCTTTGAAGTCTAAAATGATACAGTTTTCACTGTAAGGGAAGAGTGATGGGTAGGGAGAGGCCCTTGAACTTGTCTTTTAACAGTAATCTTTTTTCTTAAATTGCTATGAGAGCAACATCCTCCAGCTGGTCTTATTTTCCAAATTGTGTTCCTTGCTACCTTGTTGCTTTTCTGATGGCAAAAAGTCCTTTGAATATTTACACAAATGTGGAGATCTTTTCAAATTCCCATTTGGGCACAGCCAAAATACCGGCATATGAGTTGTGGCAATTTACTTTTGAGCTCTGGTAAGCATTTTGCTACCAAGACAAATACATTGGTGCCTTTGAGGCCATGCCAATTCCCAGCACCAGACCCTGCACGATTTATATTAATTGCCATCCTTTCTCTATGTCAGTGATATGTTCTACTCACCACTGCAAATCCTCTTCTCTCATCCCCACTCTTTTCAAATGTGTCTCTAGTTACTGGGGGTATTCAGCCTACACGACGGTTCCCTATATCTGCATGATCAACAGCCCCACAGAGGCCATTTAGTCATTACAGAACCATTTTTAGATAGGTAAAGCAGGATAAGGGCTGGGCTGAAGATTGATGTCCAGCTTGCTGGATGATCAGGAGTTTCTTGAATTTTTGCATTCTGGGAAGCATCTTCACCATCTAACACTGAGTACGAGTGGCTCTCTGTAGGAAATGTACTCTCTTAAATTGTGTCTCCCTTAACCCCATCTCTCCATTCCCAGGTCTATAATCACTGTCTCAATAGTTTCCCTAATTTCCCTGTGACATTAATGTTGAATTCCATAGGCCCTCACAGATCATGCTGTGCTAGTCTATTCCCCTTCCTTCACCAGGAGTCAGACTGCTTTTGTAGCAGAGGAGGAAAAATAGCAACAATAATTAAATAGCATTACATTAATAGAGCAAGGGGCCTACCTTATTCTAGAATGATAGTTCCATCTGAGATCCAGTAAGATCGAATTTACTTACAAAACTTTTCCACCTTAGTTCAAAGCAACCTAGATAAGTTTAGAAACAAAATCACCAAACAAAATATTTGTTACCTATATGTCATTTGTGCACCAGGTTCCTCAAATAATTGACCGAACTTGGCTCAAAATCCTGAAACCAGCCGGGTGCAGTGGCTCAGGCCTGTAATCCCAGCACTTTGGGAGGCCAAGGTGGGTGGATCACCTGAGGTCATGAGTTGGAGACTAGCCTGGCCAACATGGTGAAACTACTAAAAATACAAAAATTAGCCGGGTGTGGCAGTGTGTGCCTGTAATCCCAGCTACTAGGGTAGCTGAGGCAGGAGAATTACTTGAACCTGGGAGGCGGAGGTTGTAGTGAGCTGAGATCGAGCCACTGCACTCCACCCTGCGAACAGAGCAAGACTCTGTCTCAAAAACAAACCAACCAACCAACCTCTAAAATCATGTGAAGGCTTTGTCCGATGGCCTCCTGATTCCTCGTGCTTCTCTCTGCCTTCACCTTTCTCCTTCCTTTCAGATGATCTCTGGGGATGAAATCTGTATGTTCATCATTTTCTACTCACTGAGTCCAAACCTTTTGTAATTTTTTTCCCATAGATCTTCATGAAGAATGGTGCTGGCAGTCTCGGAGAGGCGTCACGTTGTAAGGCTTTCATTGTCTTACTTCCACCATCCCATTCCCTTTTATTCCTCTCTCCCTCTCTCTCCCTCCTCTGAAACTACCAGAAAATCCACCCTCCTGTCTACCTACATTCACACCCTATCAATTTCTCAGCTTCTAACACATACACGTTTGGCAAGGCATTTCCTCTGTAAAATACAGCACTCTCCCTGAAGGGAATTCTGGCTAACTCAATTATCCCACTTTGTTACACTAGAAAAACAGATTACGAAAGGTCCTGCTACAGCAGGAACTACTAAGTGCCATATCTGGGGCAGAAGTAAGATTTCATCTTTACTTTTGTACTCTTTCATTTTTAGTTGATTTTGCCAAACAGCTTCAAATAGCACAAACTAGAATAATTTTTACAGCCTCCTGAGACAGAGGAATACTTTATCCTTGACCCAAATAATGCTGAATTGGTAATGCTTTCTATTTGCATCTCCTTTCTTTAAGACTAATTTGATGAAGAATCTCAGCTCTAGTAATTAACTGCCTTTTCTTTATTGCAGTGTAAACCAAAGCTGACATACTCCCAGGCTTCTTTCCTCTCCATCTCCCTTCTCCTTCTTATTCCTGCTTACCTACTTCTCCTTTGTTTAAGGAGATTGAAAAGAAAGAGGAGGCCAGGTGCCTCCTGTAATCTCAGCACTTTGGGAGGCTGGAGCTGGAGGATTGCTTGAGGCCAGGAGTTCAAGACCAGGCTGGACAACATGGCAAGACCCTGTCTCTCAGAAAAAAAAAAAAGAAAGAAAGAAAAGAAGGAAGAGGAAGAAAGGGAAAAGGAGAAGGAAGAGGAAAAGGAAGAAGAGGAGGAAGGAGAAGAAGGAGAAGGTCTATTTAATCATTGTTGCTATTTTTCCTTCTTTGCTACAAAGGCAGTCAGAAGCCCTGAAGGTCTCATATGTTCCAGTAGAGGACACTGCATGTCCTTTGAAAGAAAATTTCCATTCGATACACATTATTAAGCATGATTTTAGTAAGTGAAAAGAGAACAAACCATTAACGGAGTACCCAGCCAAGAATGGAATATAAGGTAATAAATTTTTTTCATCTTTATTGTGTCGTTAATCTTTGAGGGCAGCAAAGGAGGTTCTGTTCTTTTGTTTATCCCATTATTTCTCTTTCTTGGAGAATCATTGTGTTTTACTAATTTTGTGAAGATTTAAATGAAGGGATTTAAGGAATACTTTTTTTCTTCCAAATGCTTAGGGAATTTACTGAGCAGTTTTCCTGGTCTGGTATTAAATCTATCCCAGATGGGACTTCACATTTGCCCAAGGTTTATATAATAATATCATAAAAATTACCACATCAAAGACATTCTGTTTAGTGCTTGCACACATATACACACACTCTCTGTTTTCAATACTTCACAAATATTTAACATTGTTTCCTTTTACTTCCTTTGACACTGAATTTTTTAATACTTCCTAGGAAGGAAAACTAATATGACTAGGATCCCACTGCCACAGGACTCAAGAGTGCCCTTCCAAACATGACTTTCAAGAAAATTAGAAATGGTGAACAGGGGGCAGATCAGAACTTTCGGCCTATTTAATGATTGACTGTAGACTCATTGCCTAAATCGCTTTAGGCCCTTCCTGATTTCTTTTTGTTCCAGGGTCATGGACTAGTACTTATTTTCATGGATGACTTCTTTCTTTCTTCCTGCTTCAGATGCAGATTGAGAAGGGTGCCCCCACTAATGAGAATAGTCCCCTTCTCCCCCTCCCTCCTGCCCCTCCTCTTCCTTTGTCTTTGTTGAATAAAACAGATGTGGTGAGCAATTCTTTTTGTATCTTTATATTTTCTATTTGAGAAGTGCCCTAAGTAGTATCAATTTCTAACCATCTATCTTTTTATAGTTTCAACTTTTATCAGAGAAATACATGAACTCAGATTAAAAAGTCATAAATGTTTAACAAGGCTTTTAATGAAAACCAGTATCCCCTGCCACATTCATCCCCATCCCCAAGTCAAGGAGTGCTAAAGACTTTAAAATATATGTGCCCTCCACCATTTCACCTCTCTTAGCCATGTCTTTGGATATTTCCATGAATATTTCAAGGAAAAAAGCACATATACAGACTTTTTTCATTCTTCTCAAAATAAACATTTACTTGCTTCAACTAGATCTTCAGGTATTTATTTCCAAATGTCTAACAACATGTTCATACTATTTCTTATTTTTTTGAATGTTATGTATTCCACATTGCTTCCTGTAATTGGACCATCTTGCACTTCCAAAGGCTCCACTCCAAATTTGCCATCTTCTACCCTCTATCCTCCCAGTATAGCTACAGGATTTTTTTTTTACTTAAATAAACACTCACAGTTTACATTTTATGGCTACATATGCATAATTTACAAGTGAGCCATATATCATACTATATTTTCTTTTCAGTACATTTTTTTCCCGAGTTAATGGTCTTTTTAAAAGCTTATTCTTTTTGATATGCTGATTCTTTATTCATTCATAACTCTTTTTTTCTTTTCTTTTTTTTTTTTGAGACAGAGTCTCTCTCTGTTGCCAAAGCTGGAGGGCAGTGGCATGATCATAGCTCACTGCAACCTTTAACTCCTGGGTTCAAGCAATCCTCCTGCCTCACCATTCCAAGTAGCTGGGACTACAGGTATGTTCCATCACACCCGGCTAATATTGTTCAATTTTTAATTTTTGTAGAGATGAGGTCTCTTTATGTTGCCCAGGCTGATCTCAAACTCCTGGCCTCGATCCTCCCACCTTGGCCTCCCAAAGTGCTGGGATTACAGGCATGAGTCATGGCACCCAGCCCATTCATAAGTCTTGATAGGAGGGTAAACCTCTTCTTAAGCTGTATCTATATATCAAGTAAGCTATCAGCTTCTCTCTTTCTGTCTTGCTCTTCTGCAATCACTCTGCTATGGCCTTTTTTTCAATCCTATGACTTTATACCTTTTAAAGTTTCCTTCATTAATATTTTAGAGGAGTTATGAAAGGAATGGTGGTAAGTTTATGTTTAATATATCAATTTACAAGAATTGCCCACTACATTTTAAATGAAAAATTCAAAGGATTTAGGATTAGGTTGCCGTTTCATAAAGAAACACAGCATAGAAAATATTCTTCAATTATCATGAACTAGGTGATTGGTATTATTTTCATTTTAAGATATTAAAATGTAATGTCTCAGTAAACTGTCCTGGCATATAAAACATTTGTTATAAGTATGAAAAGGTACCCTCCTAGATTTTGTTTAAAAGTTCTTGTGAAATTTTTGAGAATTTAAACCACTTGTGATGGCAGTGTTTGCAAAAATCTCCCAAGACAAAGTAGTACTAGGGGCTTGTCTATCTGAAGTGAAAACAAGAGGAGAGAAAAAACAACGTCTCTAAAAATTATTATCCTATGTATATTAAACATAGAAACAACAACTCAAAGGCCTTGTCAGTAATGCTTTCATCCGAGTGGGTGCTTAGATGGCAGATCATTTTGCTCCCTCTGGGAGGAGCTGTCTGCAAGGAGTTTGATGAATCAGCTGTTTCTCAAAAAGAAAGAGAAAGGAGCCATTGTGTAGACTGATTGTCTGCTAGAATACAGATGATCCAAAGTTTAGATAAAACTTGATTTCCCTTAATAACCCAAAGTGGCCAATGTCTAAGGCAGTGGTCTCTCACTTTTTAAACAATTTATTTTAAAATAGTTAATATGTGCATATATATTTAAAAGTCAATAGTGCTAAAGACTTTAAAATATATGTGCCCTCCACCGTTTCACCTCTCTTAGCCATGTCTTTGGATATTTCCATGAATATTTCAAGGAAAAAAGCATGTATACAGCCATCTTTTGATTCATCAATTTTACACGTTATGAATTGACTTCTATGTTAGTCCAGATCCTCCAAAAGGCAGACACAAAGATGGGAAATGTATCAGGAGAAATGCCTGTAGAGATCATGGAGATGGAACTGGGGGAAGGCTGTGAGAGTTCCCAGACTGCCATGTGGGTCTTACCCGGTGCAGGAGAGAGGGGACAGGAGAAAAGGTATGGGGAATCACCTTAGACTACAGTGCCATCTAAGGAAAGGTCAGCAAGGCCATTAGAAAGTCCTCGAACCATAGTCACCCATGGAGGGATCCCCATCCCCCAGGAATGGGCCTTACTTAGCATCCGTTTCACTGTCAGTAATTGGCTGAAAGCAGCCCATGGGCAGCATGAATGCAGTGTATTTCAGAGTACAGCAACTGGACCCGTTGGTCAATTTTGCTCCCTGCAGTTGGAGGTCTGAGAGGGGGCGTTCACGTGCCTGCCACCACGTCCAGTATGACAAGTGAGGATTTTACCTTCCTTCCACAGGTCGCTGCCTGTTTTTCTTCCCTCCAGTGTAATTCTATTTCAATTTGGGTTAAATCCATATTCACTGTTTTCATTGTTATGATTATGTAAATTTTGCTTATAGCTGAGCCAGATAATGCATTATAATTCTAGTTTATTGTACAGCTTCTGTTTCTCTTAAAGGTAATAATTGCCTCATTTTTCCCCACTTGCTTATTTTTCTTTGAACTGATGGACAAAATTTCCCACAATTCTTAATAGCTTTGTAAAATACCTCTTGATATAAATTATCATATAATCAAACTAATAGCAAATCTGCTAAATTCAGGAGTAAGCTGGTAAGTGTTCTACAGAATGTAATTTCCTACGAGGAAGTTACTTTTTTAGTTTGTTTTGGTTTTGGTATTCCTCTGTATCATCGTAGTGGAAGGCTGGGATGCTATAGAACTCAATTTAATATTGTAGGACTGAATTAAAGCAAGGAGACCTTCACTAATTTGCAAACATACTGTTAATCTTGCCACATTTCTGTGAGGTCAAAAAACGCATTATCAAATACTTATTGCACTTTCTGTGTGGCAACTAGCTAGTTAATCACTAATCTCTTTCCTCCTTGTGGAAGATTGTATTTTCCAGAGAAGACCAGAGCATTACCCATCCTGCATAATCTTCTTCTAATATAGCTTTAGCTTCCATCTATCAAGAGATGGGAGCTCTGTCTCCTTCCTTTGAAAGTGAGCAGGCTTTGGGGACAGTTTCAGCCAGTAGAATACAGCAGAAATGATGCTTCGTGACTTCCCAGGGTAGGTAAAAAAAAGGTGACACAACTTTCATCTTGTCTGATGAAACATTTGCGGGACTCCTAAGTCACTCTGTGAGCAGTAGACTGCCCTGAGGTGCTATATTGTGAGGAAGCTCTAAGTAGCCTCTGGGAGGGAACACATTTCCCTAAGTCTACGTGAGGAGAGCCGTCCAGCAGCCCTCAGATGCTGTAGTCCCCACAGGCTCCAGACCCATGCAACTGCTGTCATTGTGCAAATCCATGAGAGACCATGACCCGGAAAAGCTCAGCTGAGCCCTCTCCAAATTCCTGGCCTACAGAAACTGTGACAGACAAATTATAATGATTGTTCTAAGTCACTAAATTTTGGGGAGATTAGTTGGCACAATAGTGAATAGAACACTTATCTTCCTAGGTACACAAAAATCAGAAGTGCCTGAGTTCCCAAGAGTGCAAGAGGAAGTTATATACTTCTAAGCTTAGCACAAAAGTCTCCATGTGTGATCCTCCATTCCTTTTTTCCTTCTGCTACCTGAATCCAGAGGACATAGGGAAGTAGCTTAATTCCCTGAATGGCCATGTTGAAGGTTTCAGACTTCATGTGAGTGATAAAATGCTATTCTATAACCACCGGGATCTAGGGAGTTACCTGTTACAGTGATTAGTGCTACTATAGTTATTAGCGTTACTAATAGAATAGCATTTTATCATTCACATCCTAGAGGCTTATACCACACAACTATCTTGATCCATCTACTCAAGAAATATGTATCAAATGGCAGGCAGGCACTGTGTCAGGTGCTGTGGATACAGTGGTAAATAGGAGGATGCTTGTTCTCTTGGAGCTTACATTCTCATGGAAAGGAGAGAACCACAAAATAAGTAAACAGGCTGGGTGCGGTGGCTCACGCCTGTAATCCCAGCACTTTAGGACGCCAAGGCGGGCGGATCACTTGAGGTCAGGAGTTCGAGACCAGCCTGGCTAACATGGTGAAACCCCGTCTCTACTAAAAATATAAAAATCAGCTGGGCGTGGTGGCACATCTGTAATCCCAGCTACTCCCTATACACCTTTATGTCCTTTCAAAAGAATCCTTTCAGACACTGAAATGCTTCAGACTTCTTTTTTCTTCTTTTCCTGGTGTGGATTCGGTCTCACTTGGCTAGAGAATTATAATGATACGTGCATCCCAGCCTTATTTCACAGGCCGCTTCTCTAAAACCTGTGATCTCTAGGTTCTGCGGGAATTAAACAAGGGTGAGACTAATAAGAGATGTCAGAGAGTTAACAAGGGATCAGATTGTGAAGGGCTTTACTCTAAGGGGGACAAAAGAGAAGGGTCCTAAGCATTATAAGTCTTTTCATTTGTTTGTATTTTGAGACAGGGTCTTGCTCTGTCACGTAGGCTTGACTTCGGTGGTGCGATCTCGGCTCACTGCAGCCTCTACCTCCCAGGCTCAAGCAATCCTCCCACCTCAGCCTCCAGAGTAGGTAGGACCACAGGTGCACACCACCACACCTGGCTAATTTTGTTTATTTTTTGTAGAGATGAGGCTTCTTACTCTGTTGCCCAGACTGGTCTCAAAGTCCTGGGCTCAAGTGATCCACCTGCCTCAGCCTCTCAATGTGCCAGTATTTCAGTATTACAGGCATAAGCCACTATGCCCGGCCAGTAAGTTTTATACTTAAAAAGATGATACTGCCTTGTGAGGGATACTGCAGGAAGCTCAGGAAGAAGCAGGAGAACACTCAGGCTATTGCAACCTTCCAGGCAGAGCAAAATGATTTGGATCAGGGAAGTAGCAGGACAAATAGTGGGAAGTGGTTGAATTCTGGTCATAGTTTGCAAGAATAGTGGAGAGGATTTGCTGATGGTTTAGATATGAAGATGAAGAGTGACAGTCAATGATTACTCCAAGGATTTTAGTCGGAGAAGTCAGAAAGATGGAGTTGCCACCTACTGTGATAGAGAAGCTATGAAAAAAACAGGTTTGGGAAAGCATATTGAGAGTTTGGTTTTGGAAATGTGAAACTTGACATATTTTTTAGACATCATATGCTTCATCTTATTATTTGCCAAAATCATTCTGAAAGTAAGTATTGCTGTCAATTTTGTTTTATAGATGAGGAAACTGAAGTTGAGAGAAGTTAATTGCTCAAGCTCACACACTAGTAAGGGCAGAGCCAAATTTAGAACCTGAGTATTTTGGAATTCAAAATCAGGACTCATCCCACTACCAAGCTGTGCTTACCCACTTCTACAGGCTATTTTTCCCCTTATTCTCTAAATGACCTAGACATTTTCCAAGTTGGTTTTTCTACACATTCTTTTTAATAACTATCCATCTTTGGTTTCCTCCTACTACATGTGGTCTGACAATTAGACATGTGATCTTTCTGTGATGCCCATGCATAGCAGGTTGCTAATATCAAGTCTCCCCAGAATTGCAAATATATACATGGTTTCCTAGCTAGACACTATGTTCCCAGGTCTTGTCACAGCTAGGTGTGACCTTGTGACTAAGTTAAGGCTGGTGTGGAAATGTGTGCAAATTCCAGCTTGTGTACAGTGGACGCTTGAACAAGAGGGTTTACGGTGCTAGCCTCCTGCACAGTTTAAAATCTAAATATAGCTTTTGACTCTCTCCAAACTTAACTACTAATAGCCTACTGTTGACTGAAGCCTTACTAATAACATGAACAATTAACACATATTTTGTATATTATATTATTATACACTGTATTCTTACAATGAAGTAAGCTAGGAAAAAGAAAATGTTATTAAGAAAATAAGAGGGCCAGGCGCAGTGGCTTACACCTGTAATTCCAGCACTTTGGGAGGCCAAGGTGGGTGGATCACGAAGTCGGGAGATTGAGACCATCCTGGCTAACACGGTGAAACCCCATCTCTACTAAAAATACAAAAAATTAGCTGGGTGTGGTGGCGGGCGCCTGTAGTCCCAGCTACTCGGGAGGCTGAGGCAGGAGAATGGTGTGAACCCGGGAGGCGGAGCTTGCAGTGAGCCAAAATCACGCCACTGCACTCCAGCCTGGGCGACAGAGCGAGACTCTGTCTCAAAATAAATAAATAAATAAATAAATAAATAAATAAATAAATAAATAAAATAAGAAAGAGAAAATACATTTGCTGTTTTTCAAGTGAATCATTGTAAAGGTCTTCATCCTAGTCATCTTCATGTTGAATAGGTTGAGGAGGAGGAAGAGTAAGGGTCAGTCTTGCTGTCTCAGGGTGGTAGAGGCAGAAGAAAATCCATAGTCTAAGTGGACACATGCAGTTCAAATCCTTGTTGTTCAAGGGTCACCTGTGCTTAGAAGAAAGCTGCTTGCTCTCCACTTCCTCTTTCCCACTTCCTTTGGACTAGAAAAAGGGGTGTGCTGGTGGACAAGGGGCACACCCTACAGAAAGGTGGAGCAACAAGGTAGAAAGGGTTTGGGTCCCTAAAAGATCCTACAGAGCAATGCTGGCCTCTTCTCTGGGGCCACCTAATAGCTTACACTAAATGACAGAAAACTAAAACTTTTCTTTTGTGTAAGCTTGTATTAAAAACAGCGGAGCCACGGTCTTAGCCAAATATATCACGAATTAGTCACCATGCACTACAGCTTCCCAGAAGGCAATATGGCATTGTGGTTAAGCATATGGACTCTAGAATTAGACTATGGGTCTGTCTAATCCTGGCTATATCATTTAGTCTTGGCCTAGTTATAGAATTTCTGTGTGCCTCAGGTCTTTTATCTTAAAGTAGGGACAGTAAGAGTATCTACCTCATATGGTTAAATAATATATGCAGGACATTTATAGCACTGACTGGGGCATTTTAAGGGCTCAGTAAATATTAGCTATATAAATAACTTATTCAAACAGGTAAGAATAGGCTATTAACGTTGAAAGCAAATATTGATCATGATATATTTTATTTGGATAGGGGTGCATGAGGTTCCCCACTCAGTGCCTTCCTGTTAACCATTTCTGGCTGTGGTAGAAAGGCTAGATGTCCCCCAAAACCTCATGCTGTGCAGTGTGGAGTTACTACTGAGAATCTGCTGCCCAAAGGTAGTTTATTCCCAGATCCTCTCCACTAGTTCTGGGTTGGGGGTTTTAAAAAAAATTTTCGGTAAAATATACATAACATAAAATGTACCCTTTTAACCATTTTTAACTTTACAGTTCAGTTCAGGAACATTAAGTACATTCATTTATTTTTTTTTTTTAGGTGGAGTCTTGCTATGTCACCCAGACTAGAGTTCAGTGGCGTGATCTCAGTTCACTGTGACCTCCGCCTCCTGGGTTCAAGTGATTCTCCTGCCTCAGCCTCCCGAGTAGCTGGGATTACAGGTACGCGTCACCATGGCTGGCTAATTTTTGTACTTTTAGTGGAGACAGAGTTCCCCCATGTTGCCCAGGCTGGTCTCAAATTCCTGACCTCAAGTGATCCACCCGCCTCAGCCTCCCAAAATGCTAAGATTACAGGCATAAGCCACCACACACGGGCCATGGCTAATTTTTTGAATTTTTTGTCAGAAGGTACATCTTTTGACCAGGTGCAGTGGCTCATGCCTGTAATCTCAGCACTTTGGGAGGCCGAGGCGGGCACATTGTTGTGCAAGCATCACCACTGTCTCCAGAACTCTGTCATCATCCCAACTGGAACTCAGTACTCATTTTAAAAGTTTCATGTCCTTTGCAGGGACATGGATGAAGTTGGAAACCATCATTCTCAGCAAACTAACACAGGAACAGAAAACCAAACACCGCGTGTTTTTACTCATAAGTGGGAGTGGAACAATGAGAACACTTGGACACAGGGAGGGGAACATCACACACTGGGGCCTGTCAGGGGCTGGGGGATTAGGGAAGGGATAGCATTAGGAGAAATACCTAATGTAGATGACAGGTTGATGGGTGCAGCAAACCACCATGGCATGTGTATACCTATGTAACAAACCTGCACGTTCTGCACATGTATCCAAGAACTTAAAGTATAATTAAAAAAAAAAAAGTTTCCCATTCCCTGCTCCCCACAGGCCCTGTTAACTATTCTTCTATTTTCTGTCTCCATAAATGTGACTATCTCAGGTACTTGATGTAAATGGAATCATACTGTATTTGTCCTTTTGTGTCTGGTTTCTTTCACTTAGCATGTCTTCAAGGTTCACCCATGTCAGCAAGTGTCAGAATTTCCTTCCTTTTTCAAGCTACATCTTGTTCCATTGTATGGATAGACCACATTTCATTTATCACTAGTCCATCAATGGACATTTGGGCTTTGCTGATGGTTTTTTTTGTTTGTTTTTTTTTTGTTTCTTGTTTTGTTTTTGTTTTTGAGACGGAGTCTCACTCTGTCGCCCAGGCTGGAGTACAGTGGCACGATCTCAGCTCACTGCAACTTCTACCTCCCTGGTTCAAGCGATTCTCCTGCCCCAGCCTCTCAAGCAGCTGGGACTACAGGTGCATGCCACTACACCCGGCTAATTTTTTGTAGTTTTAGTAGAGATGGGGTTTCACCATGTTAGCCAGGATGGTCTTGATCTCCTGACCTCATGATCCGCCCGCCTTGGCCTCCCAAAGTGCTGCGATTACAGGTGTGAGCTACCACGCCCAGCTGTTTGTTTGGATACAGAGTCTCACTCTGTTGCCCAGGTTGGAGTGCAGTGGTGTGATCTCTGCTCACTGCAAACTTTACCTCCCAGATTTGAGCAATTCTCATGCTTCAGTCTCCTGAGCAGCTGGGATTAGAGGCATGCATCACCACGCCTGGCTAATTTTTGTATTTTAGAAGAGATACGGTTTTACCATGTTGGCCAGGCTGGTCTCAAACTCCTGGCCTCAAGTGACCTGCCTGCCTTGGCCCCCCAAAGTGCTGGGATTACAGACATGAGCCACTGCACCCGGCAGGGTTTTTAAGAAGGAGGTAAGGCTTCTTCATTCTCTCTTATACCATTTACTTCAGAGGACTCTGCAGCCCTAGAAAACAGTTGATTTAGAAGAAGGAAACACTCTGCCCTGCAGAATCATTATGGAAGCTACTGACTGAGAAGGCATCCTTGCATTGTTCCTTTATATGAGTAAGAAAAAAACTTTCATTTTGCTAATTAACACTAGAAAGTTTGAATTTATTTCTTACGGCAGTTTGTGTTTCCCTAACAAATTATCAGGCTACTCATACTTTTTAATTTTTTTTGAGACAGGATCTCGTCCTTGTCCAGGCTGGAGTGTGGGATGCAATCATAGCTCACTCGGGTCTCAAACTCCTGGGCTCAAGCCACCCTCCCACCTCAGCCTCCTGAGTAGCTGGGGCCACAGGTGTGCACCACCACACTCAGCTAATTAATTTTTTTTAAAAAATTGTAGAGACAGGGTCCATGTTGCCCAGGCTGGTCTCAAACTCCTGAGCTCAAGTGATCTCCCTTCCTCAGCTTCTTAAAGTGCTGGGATTACAAGCATGAGCCACTGTACCCCATAGGATACTCACCCTTTACTTAACTTGGCAAAACATTTTTGGTCACCTGATCCAACAAAATGATTATTCTCTCTCTCTATCCTACAACAATTTCTCTACTTCTAGAAAACCACTGTTTCTTAAAAATAAATATTGAAGGGCATTTTCCTTTTCCCACTCATCCTGCCATGAAAATAATATGATTTCTTTTCCAGAACCTACTCTAGATTAGCTCATTTCCTATTCTGTCTGAACTAGGAAAAGATATTCCTTTGTGTGAACCCAGATGACATCTCTGTCCAATGTGTTTTGATTTTACTGAAAGGGAGCAAAGTTCTTCACATCAAAATCACCAGACTCCCACATGGGCAGGGGCTTGGGCAAATAAAGAGCTGCTGTTGCCATTGGTTTTGGCACCACCCCTAGATAGGTTTTGTTTGTTTTTGTTTGAAGTGGCCAGTGAAGATTTATAATCCTTACCTTTCTGCTGTTTAGCAAGGTTCTGAAAAAAGAGGACAGCACCTTCTATGAAGAGCGTGGAGACTCTAACGATATGCAGCCACCTCTCGTGATACATTACGTAAGCATGAATAAGCACACCTTGTGCTGACAGGATAGACTACAGAGTAACCTTGCCTTCTCCAAATTTGCAAGAACTTCAGGAGCTTGAGAGATCTCTAGTCTATTCATTTCTTATTTTTCTTTGCTTTTCTTTTCTTTCTTTCCTTTCTTTCCATTTTTTTTTTCTTTTTTGGCACGGTCTCACTCTGTTGCCCACGTTTGAATGCAACGGCGCCATCATAGGTCACTGCAGCCTTGACCTCTCAGGTTCAAGTGATGCTCCCATCTCAGCTTCCTGAGTAGCTTAGACTACAGTTGCAAACCACCATACCTGGCTAATTTTTGGATTTTTTTGTAGAGACAAGGTCTTGCTATGTTGCACAGGCCGGTTTTGATCTCCTGGGCCCAAGCAATCTTCTTCCCTTGTCCTCCCGAAATGTTGGGATTACAGGTGTGAGCCACTGCACTCAGGCTTCAGCTCATATGAAAGAGGTAAATTACTCTTCAAGACACCCAAAGGTGGATTTTTCTTGGATTCAATCCAAAATGAACAAAAAGTAGGGAATAAAAATTTGAAATGTAGGTTGGAAAAGTCAAGAGACAGTAATTGATTCCATCTCTGCATGACCAAAGTAGCCCATGTTTGGTCATTCTGGGATTTTAGAGTTAGCATTAGTTGAAGCACCAAGACTTATTGTCTCTGGCCACACTAGCTCCTGGGGAACCAGCTCTCAAAGGTCTCACCCTGAGCAGAGAATATGGGTGGGTATGGGTAGGATAGAAAGGGAAGGAGGGATGGAAGAAAGGACTGGGAATTTGAAACATCAGAAATAGGGGAAGAGAGGCAGAATGAGGCAGGAAAAATAGGTAAGGTGGTAGGAGAACTAGAAGAGGAAGAAATGGAAGAAGAAAGGAGAATAAGATGGGGAAGAAAAGGGGAAGGAAGAATGGAAAAATGGGAAGGAGAGAGAGGAAGAATGAGGGAAATGAATGGGAGTTAACATTCACTAAGGACTTTTTAGGTAAATGATAACTTTGAGGCTGGAGTCTCACTTTCCAGCTTAAAGGGACTGGGACTGTGGCAGGGATTTAGACATTTAAGGCCATAGTGTCTATAAAATCTTATCCTGGATGAGACCTTATTGGTACTGAAGGTGCCTTCAGCCAGGATCAGCTACCTAATTTGGGCCCCATGCAAAATGAAAATGTGGACACTTTGTTCAAAATTATTAAGACTATCAAGGCCAGGCATGGTGGTTCACGCCTGTAATCTCAGCACTTTAGCCAAGAGTGGTGGTGTGCGCCTATAGTCCCAGCTACTAGGGAGGCAGAGAGCTAGGAGGATTGCTTGAACTCAGGAGTTTGAAGTGACAATGAGCTATGATCACACCACTGCATTCATCTGGGTGACACAGTGAGACTCCATCTCTAAAAAAGAAAAAAAAAAAAAAGAAGAAGAGGAAGAAAGGTAGCTGGGTCTCTGGGCAGGAAGTTCCTAGCATTCCCTGATTCTTGCTCAGATATAGAATAACCAAGATTATCACCCTTTATTTTTACCTTCCCATGGTATGTGATTTCCATCACATTTAGGATTTTAAGAGGGCAAAGTTTTAAGTTTAACTCAAAAGATGCCAATTACATATAGAGAAATTAGCACTCATAGAAAAAAAATTTTAATTCAAAAATGTTTCATTTTGAAATAATTCCAAATGCATAAAGCTGTGGCAAAAATAGCACAAGTATAGCCTTCATTGGTTTCTCCAAATGGTGATACCTTATATAAACTATGGTACAATTATGAAAACTGGTAAACTAACATTGTTATTATTTTATAACTAATCTACAGGCCTTATTCAAATTTGCCAATTTTGCCACTGATTTTAAAATATGCAAACTAGTTTTGTAGTAAGGTGTAGTTAATAACATATAGTTTTTGATGTAAAATGTTTTTCTTAAAGTGTGCTGATCATCTGAATTGTTTGAAGTCTTAGGGCAAACAGTAAGACACTTTGATGCTGCTGAAAATCTGAAGTTGTCACATCAAGGCAGTCTCTAAGATTATCCAGTTTTAGTGCTTGAATGAGGGAGTTTGTTTGCTCTTAACTTTGGAAAGATGAGCTGGTATTATACACTGGATGTGTTTCCTTCCAAATTCTTATGGTGAAACCCTATCCTCTAAATGTGATGGGTGGGAACTTTGGTAGGGTGGGTAATGAGAACATAAGGATGGAGCCCACATGAATGGGACTAGTGTCCTTAAAAGAAGACATATGAGAGAGTTTGCTTCTCTCCTCTCTGCGTGTGAGGCTACAAGGAGAAAACAGCCACCAGCAAACCAGGAAGTGGGCTCTCACGAGACACCGGATGTGCTGGTGCCTTGACCTTGGATTTCCCAGCTCCAGAATGGTGAGAAATAAATGCTGGTTGTTTAAGCCACCCAGTTGTCTATGGTATTTGTGTTATAGCAGCCTGAGTTGACTAAGACAGTGAGTTTCAATAACAATGAAACAAATCCCTAGATTAAAAAAAAATTGAACATTTTACCCATTGATCAGCCTTGTCACTTCTTTGAGTATGCCCTGATATAGTTTGAGTGTGTCCTCCAAATTTCACATGTTAGAAACGTAATCCCAAAATTCATATGTTTATTGGACGTGGGCCCTGTGGGAGGTACTTAGGATTAGGTAAAATCATCAGGGTGGGGCCCTCATGATGGAACTGGTCGCTTTACAGGAAGAAAAGAGACCTGAGCTGATATGCTTGCTCTGTCTTGTCTTGCCATATGATGCCTCCCATTATGTTGTGATGCAGCAGGAAGGCCCCCACCAGATGCTGTTGAGACAGGAAAAATACGGGTGGTCACAGAATAGAAAATTCTAAGCATCAGTTTCACATGACTAACAAAAGGAAACTGTTGAAATAGCTGCAGAAGCTAGGGGCTGATAAGACCCTAAAATCCAGGATGTGGGCCAGGCTGGCTAAGACCAACTGGACCCAAAATGGAACTGAATTTGACCTAGGTTTCACCTAGGACCTCATTATATGCTCATTGACATGCTCAATCACACACCCATCAATGCCATGACAGTTCTGGGAACACCCATATTTGGGGTAAAAATGGGTGGCACCACAGTTCTGAGAAATCTTCATCATTTTCCAGGGATCTTCATGAATATTCCAGCCCTTAGTTAAAGAATTCCATAAAGGTAAAAGCCCCAAACTTCATTGTATTACTGACTCTCTTGAGTACACCCTCAATTCCTCTTTCTTGAATGCGTACTTTTCTCTTTGCAGTAAATCTTTCACATTTTCTGACTCATCCTTGAATTTTTTCTTGTGACAGTGTCAAGAACCTGGACACTGGCTGAAATTAAGGTCCCACCAGCATTTGGGGACCTCCCCCAGCCCAAACATATCATTGGCACCATGTTCTTGGACTTCTCAGCCTCTGGGTTGGTAAACTAATTAAATCTTTATTCTTTGTAAATTACCCAGTCTGGGGTATTCAGTTACAGCAACAGAAAATGGACTAAGACATGCCCTTTTTCCAGTTATATATTGTGTAGCATAATGATTACCCTGATATATGTAAATTTTTTTAGGGTCTTGACAATATAAAATGGCCTAACTTGGATTGGATTAATATGAAATAAAGGAGATTTCCAATAATATGATATGTAGGATTTGCTTAAAATAATAAGAGGTAGAGGGCCAGGCACAGTGGCTCACACCTGTAATACCAGCAATTTGGGAGGCCGAGGCGGGCAGATCACGAGGTCAGGAGATTGAGACCATTCTGGCTAATACAGTGAAACCCTGTATCTACTAAAAATACAAAAAATTAGCCAGGCATGGTGGCATTTGCCTGTAGTCTCGGCTACTCAGGAGGCTGAGGCAGGAGAATCGCTTGAACTCAGGAGGCAAAGGTTGCAGTGAGCTGAGATCACACCACTGCACTCCAACCTGGGTGACAAAGCAAGACTGCATCTCAAAATAATAATAATAGTAGGTAGAATCAACCCAAACATACATTGATAGATGAATGGATTAAAAAAAGGTAGAATATATAAAATGGAATATTCTGCAATTTAAAAAGAAGGAAATCCTGTTACATGCTACAACATAATGAACCGTGAGGACTTTATGCTAAGTGAAATACATTAGTCACAAAAGGACCAACACTGTATGATTCTGCTCTTATGAAGTATCTAAAGTACACAAAACCACAGAACAAAAAGTAGAAGGTGGTGGCCAAGGGCTTGGGGAAAGAGGGAGGCAGAATTAGTATTAAGTGGCTGTAGAGTTTCATTTTTGAAAGATGAAAAGTTCTGGACCTGTTGAACAGCAATGTGCATATAGTTAATTCTACTGTAGTGTACACCTAAAAACAGTTAAGTTGGTGGTGATATGGTTTGGCTGTGTCCCCACCCAAATCTCATCTTGAATTCCCGCATGTTATGGGAGGGATCCAATGGGAGGTACATAGAATCATCTGGACAGGTCTTTCGTGTGCTATTCTCCTGATAGTGGATATGTCTCATGAGATCTGATAGTTCTATAAGGGGGAGTTTCCCTGCACAAGCTCTCTCTCTTTGCTTGCCACCATACACGTAAGATGTGATTTGCTCCTCCTTGCCTTCCACCATAATTATGAGGCTTCCCCAGCCACGTGGAACTGTAAGTCCATTAAACCTCTTTCTTTTGTAAATTGCCCAGTATCAGGTATGTCTTTATCAGCAGTGTGAAAATGGACTAATACAGTAAATTGGTACCAGTAGAGTGGGGCACTGCTGAAAAGATATCTGAAAATGTGGAAGCAGCTTTGGAACTGGGTAACATGTAGAGGTTGGAACAGTTTGGAGGGCTCAAAAGAAGATAGGAAAATGTGGGAAAATTTGGATCTCCCTAGAGACTTGTTGAATGGCTTTCACGAAAATGCTGATAATGATATGGACAATGAAATCCAGGCTGAGGTGGTCTGTATTAGTCAGGGTTCTCTTAGAGGGACAAAACTAATAGGAGATATATATAGATACAATCTTTAAGATATTAAGATATCTTTAAGATATATATATAAATATACATTATATTAATATGTAATATCTTTAAGATATTAAGATATCTTTAATATCTGAATATTTTGTAGCCCTCAGCCCAATCAAGTTGACACTCAATATTAACCATCACATGGTCTCAGATAGAGATGAGGAATTTGTTGGGGACTGGAGCAAAGGTGACTCTTGTTATGTTTTAGCGAAGAGACTGGCGGCATTTTGCCCCTTCCTTCTAGAGATTTTTGGAACTTTGAACTTGAGAGAGATGATTTAGGGTAGCTGGCAGAATAAATTTCTAAGCAGTAAAGCATTCAAGATGTGACATGGGTGCTGTTAAAGGCATCCAGTTTTAAAAGGAAAATAGAGCATAAAAGTGGAAAATTTGCAGCCTGACAATGCAATAGACAAGAAAATCCCATTTTCTGAGGAGAAATTCGAGCCAGCTGCAGAAATTTGCATAAGTAATGAGAAGCTGAATGTTAGTCCCCAAGACAATGTCTCCAGGGCATGTCAGAAATCTTCACAGCAGCCCCTCTCATCATAGGCCTGAAGATTTAGGAGGAAAAAGTGGTTTTGTGTGCCAGGCCCAGGGTCTCTCTGCTGTGTGCAGTTTAGGGACTTGGTGCCCTGCATCCCAGCCACTCCAGCTGTGACTAAAAGGGGCCAACGTACAGTTTAGGTTGTCACTTCAGAGGGTGTAAGCCCCAAGCCTTGGCAGCTTCCACATGGTTTTGAGCCTGTGAGTGCACAGAAGTGAAGAAGTGAGGTTTGGGAACCTCCTGGATACTGCCTGGATACTCAGGCAGAAGTTTGCTGTAGGGGTGGGGTCCTCACGGAGAACCTCTGTTAGGGCAGTGCAGAAGGGAAATGTGGGGTCAGAACCACCACACAAGAGTCCCTACTGGAGCACTGCCTAGTGAAGCTGTGAGAAAAGGGCCACTGTCTTCCAGACCCCAGAATCATAGGTCCACCTACAGCTTGCACCATGTGCGTAGAAAAGCCGCAGACACTCAATTCTAGCCTGTGAAAGCAGCTAGGACGTGGGTTATACCCTGCAAAGCCACAGGAGTGGAGCTGCCCAAGGCCGTGGGAGCCTACCTTTTGCATCTGAGTGCCCTGGATGTAAGACATGGAGTCAAAAGAGTTCACTTTGGAGCTTTAAGATTTGACTGCCTCACTGGATTTTGGACTTGGATGGGGCCTATAGCCCCTTTGTTTTGGCCAATTTCTCCATTTGGCATGACTGTATTTACCCAATGCCTGTACCCATATTGTATCTAGGAAGTAACTAACTTGCTTTTGATTTTACAGGCTCATAGGCAGAAGGGACTTGCCTTGTCTCAGATGAGACTTGGTACTGTGGACTTTTGAGTTAATGCTGAAATGAGTTAAGACTTTGGGGGACTGTTGGGAAGGCATGATTGGTTTTAAAACATGAGGACATGAGATTTGGGAGGGACCAGGGGTGGAATCATATGGTTTGGCTGTTTCCCCACACAAATATCATCTTGAATTCCCACGTGTTGTGGGAGGGACCTGATGGGAGGTAATTGAAGCATGGGGGTGGGTCTTTCCCATGCTGTTCTCCTGATAGTGAATAAGTCTTATGAGGTCTGATGGTTCTATAAGGGGGAGTTTCCCTGCACAAGCTCTCTCTCTTTGCCTGCTGCCATTCATGTAAGATGTGATTTGCACCTCTTTGCCTTCTACCATGATTGTGAGGCTTCCCCAGCCACGTGGAACTGTAAGTCCATTAAACCTCTTTCTTTTGTAAATTGTGCAGTCTCAGGTATGTCCTTATCAGCAGCATGAAAACAGACTAATAAAGATGGTAAGTTTTATGTTATGTATTTTTTTACTACAATAAAAAATAATAGACGAGGTGAGATTTGGATGGAAGTATAGATCAAACAAGTTGACCAAGAGTTGACAACTGGAGAGGCTGGGCGATAGGTGTATGGGGTTCATTATACTATTTTATACATACTCTTGTATAATATATGACATATAAATATATTATATTATTTTATATTTTATAAATTGTCACAATAAAAAGCCCCGATATGGTTTGGCTCTGTGTCTCCACCCAAATCTCCTGTCAAATTGTGATCCTGAGTGTTGGAGGTGGGGCCTGGTGGTAGGTGATTGGATCATAGGGGCAGATTCCCCTCTTGCTGTTCTTGTGATAGTGAGTGAGTTTTCATGAGTTCTGGTTGTTTAAAAGTGTGTAGCACTCCCCTTTGCTTTCTCTCTCCTGCTGCCATGTGAAGATGTGTTTGCTTCCCCTTTGCCCCTACACCAGGTTTGTAAATTTCCTGAGGCCTCCTCAGCCATGCATCCTATACAGCCTGTGGAACTGTGAGCCAATTAAACCTCTTTTCTTTATAAATTACCCAGTCTCAGGTATGACTTTACAGCAGTGTGAGAATGGACTAAAACAGAAAATTGGTACCAGAGAAGTGAGGTATTGCTATAAAGATACCTGAAAATGTGGAAACAGTTTTGGAACTGGGTAATGGGTATATGTTGAAACAGTTTAGAGGGCTCAGAAGAAGACAGGAAGATGAAGGAAAGTTTGGAATTTTCTAGAGACTTGTTAAATGGTTTTGACCGAAATTCTGATGTGGTATGGACAATAAAGTTTAGGCTGAGATGGTCTCAGATAGAGATGAGGAACTTGTTGGGAACTGGAACAAAGGACACCCTTGCTATGTTTTAGCAAAGAGACTGGCAGCATTGTGCCCTGCTCTAGGGATCTGTGGAACTATGAACTTGAGAGAGATGATTTAGGGTATCTGGTGGAAGAAATTTTTAAGCAGCAAAGCATTCAAGATGTGGCCTGGCTGTTTCTAAAAGCCTATATTCATTTGCATAAGCAAAAAGAACTGATATTTAAAAGGGAAACAGAGCATAAAAGTTTGGAAAATTTGCAGCCTGACCATGTGGTAGAAAAGAAAACCCCATTGTATGGGTTGAAATTCAAGCTGGCTGCAAAAATTTGCATAAGTTCAAGAGGAGCCAAATGTTAATAGCCAAGACAATGAGGAAAATGTCACCAGGCATTTCAGAGACCTTTGTGGCAGCCCCTCCCATCACAAGCCCAGAGGCCTGGGAGGAAAATGATTTCATTGATGCAGGGTCCCACTGCTTTGTGCAGCCTTGGGACATGGTGCCTGGCATCCTAGCGGCCTCAACTCCACCTGTGGCTAAAAAGGCCAAGGTACAGCTTAAGCCGTTGCTTCAAAGAGTGCAAGCCCCAAGCTTTGGTGGCTTCCATGTGATGTTGTGCCTGTGGGTGCACAGAAGGCAAGAGTTGAAGTTTGGGAACCTCTGTCTAGATTCTAGAGGATATATGGAAATGCCTGTGTGTCCAGGCAGAAGTCTGCTTCAGGGGTGGAGCCCTCATGTAGATCTTTTACTAGGGCAATGCAGAGGGGAGATGTGGGGTTAGACCCCTACACAGAGTCCCCATTGGAGCACTGCATAGTGGAGCCATGAGAAGAGACCCATTGTCCTCCAGACCCCAGAATAGTAAGATCCACCAACAGCCTGCACCATGCACCTGGAAAAGCCATAGTCACTCAACACCAGCCCTTGAGAGTAGCCATGGGAGCTGAGCCCTAGAGAGCCACAGGGGTGGAGCTGCCCAATGCCTTCGGAGCCAACCCCTTGCATCAGAGTGCCCTGGATGTGAGACATGGAGTCAAAGGAGATTATTTCAGAACTTTAAGATTTAATGACTGCCATGCTGGGTTTTGGACTTGCATGGGGCCTGTAGCCCCTTTGTTTTGGCCATTTTCTCCCTTTTGGAACAGGAACATTTGCCCAGCACCTGTACCTCCATTGTACCTTGGAAGTAACTGACTCATTTTTGATTTTACAGACTCCTAGGCAGAAGGAACTTGCCTTGTCTCAGATGAAACTTTGGACTTGGACTTTTGAGTTAGTGCTGGAATGAGTTAAGACTTTGGGGGACTGTTGGGAAGAGATTACTGTGTTTTGAAATGTGAGAAGGACATGAGATTTGGGAGGGGCCAGGGGCAGAATGATATGGTTGGCACTGTGTTCCCCACCCAAATTTTATGTTGAATTGTGATCCTGAGTGTTGGAGGTGGGGCCTGGTGGGAGGTGATTGGAACATGGGGGCAGATTTCCCCCTTACTGTTCTGAGATAGTGAATGAGTTCTCTTGAGATCTCTTTATTTAAAAGTATGTAGCACTTCCCCCTTCGCTCTGTCTCTCCTGCTACTATATGAAGAGGTGCTTGCTCCCACTTTGCCCTTCTACCATGATTTATTTAAGTTTCCTGAGGCCTCCGCAGCCATGCCTTGTACAACCTGTTGAACTGTGAGTCAATTAAACCTCTTTTCTTTATCAATTACCCAGTATTAGGTATGTCTTTATAGCAGGGTGAGAATGGACTAATATACCCACCAAAAGTTCTATGTCCTGGATAAAATTTTCCTAACATTGTTAATAATCACACAGCATTCTTTATCCAAAATGAAAATAGCTTTTCTCTTATCAAAATTCTATATTTTATTTTATTTTTATTTTTAATTTATCTTTTGAGACAGAGTCTCACTCTGTTGCCCAGGCTGGAGCGCAGTGGTGCGATCTCAGCTCACTGCAACTTCTGTGTCCCAGGTTCAAGTGATTCTCATGCCTCAGCCTCTCGAGTAGGTGGGATTACAGGTGCACACCACCACATCTGGCTAATTTTTGTATTTTTAGCAGAGGCAGGGTTTTACCATGTTGGCCATGCTGGTCTCAAATTCGTGATCCACCCGCCTAGGTGATCCACCCGCCTTGGCCAACCAAAGTGCTGGGATTACAGGCATGAGCCACTGTGCCTGGCCTAAATTCTGTATTTTACATGTTAACTGTCAAAAGAAAAGAAAAAAAAAAAACAAAACGAACCTTTTTCCATCCCAAGTTATGGAAAGACCCAAACAGCAGAGATGACAGTAAAAAAAAATTTAAAAATCACCTCAAATCCTATCATTCACTGGAAAGAAACGTTTGCATATATATCCTTCCAGACATTTCTTAATAAACTGTGAGGGTTTTTCGTTTTTGTTTGTTGTTGTCGTTTTTCAGACAGAGTCTTACTCTGTCACCCAGGCTGGAGTGCAGTGGCATGATTTTGACTCATTGCACTCTCTGCCTCCCAGGCTTAAGCAATTCTTATGCCTCAGCCTCCTGAGTAGCTGGGACTACAGGCATGTGCCACCAGGACTGGCTAATTTTTGTGTTTTTAGTGGAGATGGAGTTTTGCCATTTTGGCCAGGCTGGTCTCGAACTCCTGGACTCAAGTGATCCACCTGCTTTGGCCTCCCAAAGTGCTTGGATTACAGGTGTAAGCCACTGCACCTGGTCCATGAACTTTTTTTTAGTGTCAGTTTGTCGCTGTCAGATAAAAAGAGCCTATATTTATGTCATATGGAAAGCGACTCCTAGTTTATCAAGAATGTCATTCAAAATAAACATATAGATTAGCAATTACTCATTCCATATGCAAAATTACATTAACATTTTTTTTCTTAGAGAAGGAGCCAAAATTTTCATCAGGCGTCAAAGAATATGGTGTCTTGAACAGACTGATACTATAATCTTGAACCTCTTAAAATTACATATTCTATTCAAACATCTCTTTGCAGCCAATCATTTCTTCATTAAAGACAAATTTGGAGGACTTTTATTTTATTGTAATTCAAGTTTGAAATTAATAACACACATCTTCACCAAGGAAAATAACCACAACACCAGATTTTATTTGTTCTACTATTAATAATTGACCTATCCTCCCAGTGAAAAAAAAGTTTGGTTAAAAATGTTGAGGTTAATGTATATTTTATATAAGCTTATTTGCTTTTGTATTTTTCAAGAACTAAAGTTTTATTGTGTTCACTTGCTTATTTTTCACAATTAGCCTAATACTTGCATAAAATATTCCATTAGGTGATATTGAATAAAATGAGTTCAATAAGTCATTTTTTTCTTAAATTACTTAATTCAGAAATAAATTTCAGATTCAAATTCTATTCTCTTACTAGATAAAATGTAACCCCATTATAGAATGGTTTATTACATGGAATTATAATAATAACTTGTGATGATGTATTTAAAATTATCATATAACAATTTGTAATTTTCATTCATTTAGCCATTTATTCACCATATAAAAGACAGCGAACAGGCAGGAAAAATTCTGTTAGTGGCTGAGACTTTGCTCCCAATCTTGAAGTAGAAATGCAAATAGATGGAAGGCTTATTTTCCCAAAACAAATAAAACCTAGAAGGCTTCAAGTCAAAACAAGCCTAATGACCTATTCTGTGAATTTTTTGCAATCTATTTCCTAATCCATTTCTTTAATGTCTTCAAGGTCAACTATCAGCACCAGAAGAAGAGGAACCAGCGTGCATCAGCAACCAGGACTTAGGAGTGCTAAGTGGAGAGTTTGAGGACAGAATAGAGAGGGAGCCTACCAGGATGAGCTGCCTCTTGGCTCTTCCCTTCAAATCACATGAAATGTCACAAATGGTGAGGATTAGACTCCTTTGGGTTAATCCCTAATGTTGTCGAAATACTAACAAGTAATTGTTAAAATTTACATTTCACATGAGTCATTAAATAAAACTTATGGGAGGCCATTGTTTTTGACTGAGCTCCTGCACTAGGCCCCAACAGACCAAACCAAAGTGGAGTCACCTATGTAAAGTGACACATAATCAAAACTTAAAGGAAGCAGAAAAATCCCTAAATAGACCAACTTTTCCTAAAAACAAGAGATTCACAGCAACCAATTGGAAAGGGCCCAGTCAACCTGAGCATGCTAAGAACGTTTCTTCTGCTTTAATTCTTACAAGCAAAGTAACCTGATGTTAAGCAAGTCACTTTTTATGGTATTAATATGTTTCATTGTTCCTGCTCAAGCTACCTTACAAAAACCAATGGTTGTGCTATGCCCAAGGAAGCGCTCTTTATTTTTAGATGGGATGCTGCCCAATTTATGAATAGCTAATAAAAGCCAATTAGATTTTAAATTACATTTGTTGAAATTTTGTTTTCCAACAGAATACACTTTTAGGTTTTATTTTACACAACTGGCTCAAATATTTTATAATATTTGAGAAACAAAAGAGAAATTTGTTTAATTTAATTTAATTTTTTTTCCTTGAGATGGAGTCTTGCTCTGTCACCCAGGCTGGAGTGCAATGGTGCAGTCTCGGCTCACTGCAACCTCCATCTCCTGGGTTCAAGTGATTCTCCTGCCTCAGCCTCCCAAGTAGCTGGGATTACAGGCACCCGCCATCTTGCCTGGCTAATTTTTGTATTTTTGTAGAGATGGGGTTTCACCATGTTAGCCAGGCTGGTCTTGAACTCCTGACCTCAGGTGATCCACCCGCCTTGGCCTCCCAAAGTGCTGGGATTACAGGCATGAGCCACCACACCTGACAGTTTTTATTTCTTAAATATAGTCATGGGTTGCATAATGATGTTTCAGTCAATGACAGACCGCATATACAACAGTGGTCCCAGAAGATGATAATGGAGCTGAAAATTTCCTATTGCCTAGTGATGCTGTGGCCATGAAAATGTCATAGAGTAATGCATTATTCACGTGTCTGTGGTGATGCTGGTATAATGAACCTACTACACTGCCAGTGGTATAAAAGTATAGCACATACAATTAGGTGTAGTATATAACACCTAATAATAATAATAATAAATTACGGTTACTGGCTTATTTATTTACTACACTATACTATTTTTTTTTTTTTTTTTTGAGACAGAGTCTCTCTCTGTCACCCAGGCCGGAGTGCAGTGGCATGATCTCGGCTCACTACAACCTCTGCCTCCTGGGTTCAAGCAATTCTCCTACCCCAGCCTCCCAAGTAGCTGAGATTACAGGTGCCTGCCACCATACCCAGCTAATTTTTGTGTTTTTAGTAGAAACGGGGTTTCACCATGTTGGCCAGGCTGGTCTCAAACTCCTGACCGCTTTGGCTTCCCAAAGTGCTGGGATTACAAGTGTGAGCCACCACGGCTGGCCTACGCTATACTTTTTATTGTTATTTTAAATTGTACTCCTTTACTTATTATTTTTTTACTATATTAAAATATACTCCTTTACTATAAAAAAAAGGTTAACTGTAAAACAGTCTCAGACAGGTCCTTCAGGACGTTTTTCAGAGGAAGGCACTGTAATAATAGGAGGTGACAGCTCCATGCCCATTACTACCGCTTCAGACCTTCCAGGGGGACAAGAGGCAGAGGGGGAAGGCAGTGATATCAATGATCCTGACCCTGTGTAGGCCTAGTGTGCTTGTGTCTTTGTGGTTAACAAAGATTTTAAAAGTGAAAAATAAAAAAAGAAAAAGAAAAAGCTTTAGAATAAGAATATAAAGAAAGAAAATATTTTTGTATAGCTGTACAATGTGTTTGTTTTAAGCTAAAAGTTATTACAGAAGAGTTAAAAAGTTAAAAAAATTAAAAAGTTTCTAAAGTAAAAAGGTTACATCACCAGTAAACTGAGTTCTTCTCCTATTTTATATCAACCAAAATAGCACCCAGTTGGAAAAGAGGCAAGCAGGTTTTATTCCTGGCCAGGAATAGAGGAGGGGCTGTCACTCTCAATGCCACTTTTTCCCAATCAGTAGAGGCATGGGTTTTTTAAGGACTAAGTAGGCATGCAGCCTCCAGACACACAGGCTCAGTTCATGCATATGTCTTCATACAATCCATGTCACAAAGTGATGGATATTTTCTTTTACAGGAGGGAATTTTAGCATTATGGTGAAATGTTAATGACCTAAAGGCAACTAGGGGTCATCTGTTCCAGTTTGTGCCAGTTTGGGAGATCCTGATCTTTCTCTGGTATCTGGTCAGGGATCAGGAAACTCTGGTACCACCCCAGGCCATCTTATTTCTTTAAGCAGTTGTGTTTATAAATAAAGAGACCAAAGAAAAACCATAAGAAAAAAGAACTTTCCCAGCTAATTCATCAGGGCTGCCTGGGTAACAGAGTAAGCTGAGGTTAATTTATTATTGAAGAAAGAAAAATTAGTTTTATAATTTAGTGTAGCCTACCTGTACAGTGTTTATAAAGTCTACAGTATAAATGCCCTAGTTATCTGGGGAATCCACCCCCAATATTTCAACATAGGTTCTTTCTTTTTTCTGTAAGTGTTGGCCGGCTGAGAAATAGAGATAGTACAAAGAGAGGAATTTTACAGCTGGGCTGCCAGGGGTGACATCACATATCAGTAGGACCGTGATGCCCGCCTGAGTCTCAGACCAGGCAGTTTTTATTAAGGGTTTCAAAAGGGGAGGGGGTGTAAGAACAGGGAGTAGGTACAAAGATCACATGCTTCAAAAGGCAAAAAGCAGAACTACTAGTAAGGATCCAACAAAGATCACAAGGCACAGGGCAAAAGCAGAACTACTGATAAGGGTCTATGTTCAGTGGTGCACATATTGTCTTGATAAACATCTTAAACAACAGAAAACAGGGTTCAAGAGCAGAGAACCAGTCTGACCACAAATTTATCAGGGTGGAGTTTTTCCCCACCCTAGTAAGCCTGAGGGTAGTGCAGGAGACCAGGGCATATCTCAGTCCTTATCTCAACCACATAGGACAGACATTCCCAGAGTGGTCATTTATAGACCTCCCCCCAAGAATGCATTCCTTTCCCAGGGTATTAATATTAATATTCCTTGCTAGGAAAAGAATTTAGTGATATCTTTCCTGCTTTCATGTCCCTTTATAGGCTCTCTTCAAGAAGTAAAATATGGCTCTTTTTGCCTGACCCCACAGGCAGTCAGACCTTATGGTTGTCTTTCCTTGTTCCATAAAAATCGCTGTTATTCTGTTCTTTTTCAAGGTACACTGATTTCATATTGTTCAAACACACATGTTTTACAATCAATTTGTACAGTTAACACAGTTATCACAGTGGTCCTGAGGTGACATATATCCTCAGCTTATGATGATAACAAGATTAAGAGATTAAAGATGGGCATAAGAAATTATACAAGTATTATTTGGGAACTGATAAATGTCCATATGAAAATGAAACCTTCACAATTTATGTTCCTCTGCCACGGCTCCAGCTGGTCTTTCCATTTGGGGTCCCTGACTTCCCGCAACATCTCTCCCTTTCTTTTTATATAAATGTGCCATGGTGATGAAGGCTTGTTCTTTCTCACGGTTTTGACACAGGATTCTTTGACTGGTCCTGCACACTAAAAACAAGCTGATTAAACAGAGAAACTTAATTCCAAAATTTACTACAGTGGAGCCCACAATAAACTTAATCCAAGTTGTGGGGTTTAGTCCATAAAGACTTTCTGCTACCTGATCTAATGCCTCAGCTCCAGGCACAATGGATAAATGAGCTTGAGAGGCTTCAAAAATTTGTTTTTTTAATTTAGTTATGTCCAAGGATAAATTATCTTCCCTACCCAGAAGGTGTCCTTTGACCATTTCCCATGACTGACCAGTCTCATAGTAGGAATATGGTATGATACAGAAATCAGAAGTATTCCAATCACACTGCATTTGCATGTGATGTTTGAGACTCATTAGCTGATCTGCAAGCCAAATAACAGACAGTCTTAAACCATTAATTTGATTAGCTAATTTTTGATCTATGCCCTGTTGAGAATTCCACATTTGGGTGAAATTGGCTTACCAATCATTAACAAAATGAGCCGTTTGAATAGGTTGATGTAACGCCATTCTGGCAGTAGTGGCCAGTGCAGTGACTGTAATTAGGCCCATGATCACAGCGATTAAAGTGAAAACAAATCTCTTTTGCGAATTCGTTGTAACACTTCATTAATTAAATGTACTGAGGGGGAAGATTCCCAAGGTCTGGGTAAAGTCACTGGTATCCAGATTCCTTCTCAAGCTCGAACCAACATTACACTTTTCCTGGAGTCAAAACGGGAGTTAACAAAAGTGTATAAATGACAATTAATGCATTGGATAGTTTGATTGCTTGTCTAAATTTTGATATTCCCCACTAACAGCATGTAAGGAGGCTTAACACAACTCTGTATAGGAATAGTCAGGTTGGAGGTAACAAAGCAGAATGTTTGAATCTACATTGTTACTGAGGGAGAGGAGCAGCAGTGGCAACGCCTGATGTTCTCTGGCATAAAGAAGCAATCTGAGGTGCCCGGGGATGCCGAAGAGGTAGAGGGGCATACCTGGGCCGAGAAGAATTATCATAATGCCAATTGGAGTCCCATAAAGGAGGATTGGCATCAAAAAGAGGAAGAGGGTTCAAAGGGGATTTATCATGGGATTCAGAATCATGGATGTGAGAGGCGGTAGTGGGGACAATAGACAGAAAAGTTTCCCCTTCCCATACTCCCAGTCTGGGTATGGCAATAGCCAATTTCCAAAGTTCTGGGTGTTCTGAGCTCAGTATGGGGAATATCATATGAGGCCTCAGGGAGGTGGGGAGGTAATGCCCTTTGCTTCCCATTTTAAGGGAAAGAATGAGCTGAACCTCCTATGCAAAGTAGGATGATGATCCTCGTCCTCCCAATAAGAAATAAAAAAGTAGCCTCCAGGCATTCTCTTCCACCAGAGGAGCAATTGCTTTTTAAATAGCCCTTTGGTGCCCAGTCTGTTACAAAACCATATGAGTCATTTATTAATACTACTGCATGTGAATTAACGCAATCTTCCCAACTTAAAGTTTTAGATGTGCCCTCAAAATTTTTAGAAGATGGTTTTCCTACAGGTTTATGTTGAAAGTATGGGGTATCTCGTATTACTCCCCTTTTCATTTGTCTTAAAGGAGAAAGGGAGAGGCTGGAGACCAAATGTCTTCGCTCCCCTGTGGCTAATCTCTCCAGAAGATAAGCAGCCCAGACTTGAGTTTCTAGATGGATACAAGCAGGTGCATGTCCGAGGCACAGAGGATGGTATTTATAACCCATAGTACCATTAAATGCTCTGCTGAGGCTCCAGCTGGTCCTTCCGTTTGGGGTCCCTGACTTCCTGCAACACCTAGGTCTTCCCATTCACTCACCACTCACTTATTGATTCACACAGAGCAACTTCCAGTCCTGCAAACTTCATTCATGGTAAGTGCCCAATACAGGTGTACTATTTTTAAAATCTTTTATACTATATGCTTACTGTACCTTTTCTATGTTTAGACTCGTTTAGATACACATCTACTTACCATTGTGTTACAATTGCCTATAGTACTTAGTGTAAGAACATGCCATACAGGTTTGTAGCCTATGAACAATAGGCTATACCATATATCTTAGGTGTGTAGTAGGCTATGCTGTCTATGTTTGTGTCAATACACTCTATGATGTTCACACAATAACAAAATCACCTAATGAAGCATTTCTCAGAACGTATCCCTGTCGTTAAGTGACAATGCCTTTATTACATACAGTTGGAAAAGGAGTGAAAGTTACATAGTGTTTATTTAGTAAGGGAAATAAACTCTACCACTGTGGGATCCTATGTCAGTGTTCTATTGCTGAGTAACAAAATACCACAAATTTAGGGACTTAAAACAACAGCATTTATGGGCTTATAGTTCTGTGTCAAAAGTGCAAGGAAGGAATGGCTGCATTCTCTTCTCAAGGTCTTGGAACCTAAATCAAGGTGTTAGCCAAGGCTGTGATCTTATCAAGGCTTGTCCTCTTCTAAGTTCCCTGGAAATTGGCAGAATTAGTTTTTTTTGCAGTTGAAGGACTGAGATCCCCATGTGCATGTTACCTGTGGGCTGAGGACTGTTTTCAGCTCCTGAAGGTCATCCTTCTCAATAAGCAGTTCATAAAACGAATAAACGTTTGCTTTTTTTCCGGACTACCAGAGTGCATTTCTCTGACTTCTCCCGGCACCAGCCTGAGAAAAATGTTCTGCTTTCAAAAAGCTCATGTGATTTGGTTTGGCTCACCAGGATAATCTCCCTTTTTATAAGTCAACTGTGTCATATAACATACCCTCATCCCAGGGTAAAATCCATAGTATCCACAGTCACTGGGATGATGCAGGGCATGCACACCAGGGAAGAGTAGTCTTGGGTGCCATCTTAGAATTCTGCTGGCCACACATCATTTCACTACAACCATTATCTGAGAGACAGCAATATCCAAGGAGCAGGAGAGGGAAGAGAGCTCTAACAAAGAGATTGAGAAAATCGGCCAAAGAAGTCAGAGAAAAACTGGGAGGAACTGAAAAATACAACCTCCTCACGTGAGAGGCCTTCTAGGTGGATGATTAAGACCATGGACACTGTAGCTGGACTGACAACTCCACCATTTATTGGCTGTGTGGCGTTGGATGACAAGGTATTGACACTTTACAGTTGCTTATTTTTAAATTGTAGCCAGTTTAAAAGCAATCCCTACCTCACAGGAGTTTTTGTGATGATTAAATGAGTAAATGCATGTAAGGTTTGCAGGAAAGTGTATCAGAGAATAATAAGTGTTTGCCAATGTTTGGAAGTATTATGTGTTTGCCTGTATGTGTTTGCCAGTGTTTGAAAGGATTATGTGTTTACTTACATGTGTCTGCCAATATTTGAAAGGATTGAATCCCTTTTATATCATATTGATTAATGGAGCATATAATTTCTATTCTCATTGGACATTTAAAGATTCTTTTTAGGCGGGGCATGGTGGCTCACGCCTGTAATCCCAGCACTTTGGGAGGCTGCCGTGGGCGGATCACGAGGTCAGAAGATCGAGACCATCCTGGCTAACACGGTAAAACCCCGTCTCTACTAAACATAAAAAAAAAAATTAGCCGGGCGTGGTGGCGGGCGCCTGTAGTCCCAGCCACTCAGGAGGCTGAGGCAGGAGAATGGCGTGAACGTGGGAGGCGGAGCTTGCAGTGAGCCGAGATCCCGCCACTGCACTCCAGCCTGGGCGGCAGAGACTCCATCTCAAAAAAAAAAAAAAAAAAAAAAAAAGGATTCTTTTTATATCACCAGTTTCCCCCTAGCATAGCCCATAGATGGAGCCACTGCACTCCAGCGTGGCAACAATACAATACAATAGATGAATATAATACAATTATATGCAGCCATTAAGATTAAGAATAATTTAGGTGGTATGGTTCTTTTTAAAAATTTAAACGTTGGCAGGGCCTGGTGGCTCAGGCCTGTAATCCAGCACTTTGGGGGGTCAATGGGAGGACTGCTTGAGCCCAGGAGTTCGAGATCAGCCTGGGCAACATGACAAGATCTCCTCTCTACAAAAAAATGCAAAAAATTAGCAGGGCTTGGTGGTGTGCACCTGTGGTCCCAGCTACTCAAGAGGCTGAGGTGGGAGGACTGCTTGAGCCCAGGAGGTCGAGCTTGCTGTGAACTGTGATGGAACCACTGCACTCCAGCCTGGCAACAGAGAAAGACCCTGTTTAAAAAAAAAAAAAAATTAAAAATTTAAAAATTATGGGCCAGGCATGGTGGCTCACGCCTGCAATCCCAGCACTTTGGGAGGCCGAGATGGGCGGATCACCTGATGTCAGGAGTTTGAGACCTTGAGACCAGCCTGGCCAACATGGTGAAACCCTGTGTCTACTAAAAATAAAAAAAAAATTAGCCAGGCATGGTGGCAGGCAATAAGAATATAATGTATTTGTCATGCATATGCATCAGAAAAAGACTGGAAGATTGTGCATTGACGGCGTGACCTCTGGGAAATGGGATTGCTGGGGGTGAGCTTCTATTTTTTACTTTCCATGTTTCTCTTTTGAATTTTTGTAACCATACTTTAAAAATAATACATTTTACTCATAAATTTCTTGATTATAAGGCAAGAAATTAAAAGAATATTATGAACAAAAATTATTGCCAGTGACTAAGAAAAAAAATTCGAAACAATAGCACTATGCTCAATGTCACAATAGAAAGGACTCAGTAAGTTTCAGTTGATAAACCAGCACTCCTTCTATCAAAGAAACCAGAGTTGAGAAAACCCCGGATTCATTTAATATCTGCCAGATCTAGCTATTTACTATCCATATCCGTGGTTCTTGAAGGACACTCACAGATACAGAGATTAGAAGTCAAACATTTTATTTTATAACTACAAGAGGTTACTTTTTTAAAGCATAATGACATTTATTTTTAGTGAATTGTTTTTGTTAGTGACTTTTAAAAAATCATTTGTTTTTAATAAAAACAAGAGGATAGTCCATGCAAAAGCATTCTATAATACATGTGAAAAACACACAGAACAAGATTAGTGTTGATGTAGTGGGAGTCAGATTATTCTTTCTGTTAAAAAAAAAAAAAAAAAACGGCTGGGACGGTGGCTCACGCCTGTAATCCTACCACTTTGGGAGGCCGAGGAGGGTGGATCACGATCAGGAGATAGAGACTATCTTGGCTAACATGGTGAAACCCTGTCTCTACGAAAAATACAAAAAAATTAGCCGGGCGTGGTGGCGGGCGCCTGTAGTCTTAGCAACTCGGGAGGTTGAGGCAGGAGAATGGCATGAACCCGGGAGGCGGAGCTTGCAGTGAGCTGAGATTGCACCACTGCACTCCAGCCTGGGAGACAGAGCGAGACTCCATCTCAAACCAAACAAACAAACAAAAAACAAAAACAAAAAACAACAAAAACCAAAAAAACCTTTTCTTTCTTCCCTTCCTTCTCTTGGATCCATTGTTAGTTACGTAATAGCCAGTACAGTTCCTTTTCCTGTGTTAGCTTTAATTTTTGAGCCTAAAATTGTCTAAACAGCTCTGGGACCAAGGATATATGTAAGCATAAACTACAAAGAAAGAGGTTATCATGGGACTAGAACTTAAAATTCTCAGATTTAAAATACAGTCGGTCACCTTTCGTAATGTATCTTATAAGATTATAAAAAGGGAGGAAATATAGAGGGTCCACTTTTGGTGGACTTAAGAGTTATACAGAAGACAGATTCAAGTAATGAAGTCCAGAATAGAGTTGCACCGTTTCAGGCTGATGAAAAAGGAAGAGGCTAGGGAAATCTTTCAAATGCTGAATCTTAAAGTCTGTCCAGGTTGAGATAAAGCTGCTTGCTGAAGCTTGCTGTCTTAGCTGTGCACTCATTCTGTGTTCTTGTTGATATTCCGTGGCGTGGCTACAGATTGGAATGCTACTTGAACAGTCTTAAACCTTCCCTGTGTAAATAAGTATCTTTGTATTTCCTCTTAGGGAGGTAGTTTTGTCCACCTTTAAATGGAACAATAAAATATCTTAAAGAAAACCTTTTAAGTATGCTTATGTAAGCACAGACGTTTTTAAGAGGCATGAAAGGAAAAACAGACCTATTAAAAACTACATTAATATTCTTGAGAAACAGGAAGACAGGTAATTAATCTTGATCATTTCACTGCTGCTGGTGCCAAACCAATGTTTTTCATATTAACAGGACTGAAAAAATGTGAAATAAAGCTTTGCAGCATTGATTCTAAACTATTAATATCATTATCATGCATACAACGCTGGCTAGAGCTTATTTATTCATTTCATTTTGATTTTGTTGCCAACCACTGCTTCAAATTGAATATTCTGCATACGATTTAAAAATGCTGAGGCGCGTTCAGGAAGAAACCTGTACAAAAAAGAAAAAAAAATTGAAAAATTTTCAGTTTAAAATATTTGACAACAGAGTTCTTTTTTTGGTCATTTAGAATACACTGAGAGTTATCTGGTTTGTGTTTAATTTTCCTCCGTTCTTCTTTACTTCCTTTGCAATCACCTCTCTTTTATGTGTGGATCTTTTCTTTTTTCTTTTTTCTTTTTTTTGACATAACTTCACAGTGGACTTCATTAGGAAAAGTGTAAAAACATTCAAATTCATAAAATTTAAATGAGACAGTAAAATTATGCCTTGTGGCTACAGTAATTGCCATAATAATCACAAGCAAGGTAAAGTCTAAATTATTGCCTAAACACGCAGCTTGCAGTGAGCCAAGATCATGCCATTGCACTCCAGCTGGGCGACAAGAATGAAACTCTATCTCAAAAAAAGTAAAAAATAAAAAAATAAGTTATTGCCTAAACAAACACTATTTTCTCAAGTTTCTGCTGCAAGCCCAAGGCAGAAAACATTGCAATTATTAAAAGTCAGCCCAATTATGAATCTGCATTTGAAGCTGGAAGAAAAGGAAAAAAAGTGTGTTCTGATTACAGCATCAAGACATTCTAGCCTGCAAAAAAGTAACTTTATTAACGTCTTGCAGCAGAATACATTAGTAATTGTAACCATGCATTAAAATTCTCATTTCATGTCAAAAAGAGAGTAATCCATTTTCTTCATGATTTATGTTTTACTGAATTTCATATGGTTTGTCCCTCTGAAAATGTTTTCGGGAACATTCCCTCTCCAGGGAGTGCCTCCTAAGATACGCTCACCACAGGTCATCTTTGGTCATTTTAAATCAATCTGTCTGAACCTATGTGTGCACCTTTGTAATATTCATAGTTCAAATTGTGTGCAAATATAAATAAAGCACTGATACATACCACTCTTCTCACTCTCTTATCTGATATGAGTAAAGATCTAAAATGAGGGTCTGAGCTCATTGCTGAAATTGCTGATTAATCTTGATGCTAAAATCTCACCAAGAGACACCACCAGAATCCATTCCATCCAAGCGTTCACCTCTCCTTTACTATTTACTGAGTACCTATTACGCACTCTATAATAAGGTGAACTAAAGTACTTAAAAAACAGCTGTTGTCTTTGAGGAACTTATTGTTTAGCTGAGAGGCTAAAATGGTCACCTTAAAACAATTATTGAAAAATATCAGCCATCTAGAATTAAGGGCTATAACTGGAAGCAGGATTCACATGGGCTCGGATAGTGGAGGAAAGCTTCAAAAGGACAACTGATGTCCAGGAATGCATAAGAGATGAGTAGGCAGATGAAAGGAAGAGAGTGGCCTGCCCAGTGGCTCACGCCTGTAACCCAGCACTTTGGGAGGCAGAGGTGGCCAGATCATGAGGTCAGGAGTTCGAGACCAGCTTGACCAACATGGTGAAACCCTGTCTCTACTAAAAATACAAAAAAATTAGCCAGGCGTGGTGGCGCATGCCTGTAATCCCAGCTATTCAGGAGGCTGAGGCAGGAGAATCTCTTGAACCCAGGAGGCAGAGGTTGCAGTGAGCCGAGATCAAGCCACTGCACTCCAGCCTGGGCAACACAGCAAGACTCCATCTGAAAAAAAGGGGGGAAAAAAAAGAAAAAAAAAAAAAGGAAGAGAGTATGTGAATGTAAAGAGGCAGAAATAACATATTCTGCAAAGAAAGTCATATTGAAAATCACTTTGATATTGTTGACTAATGCAAGATTTACTTCCTTGTTTGGGGGGTAGGTGGGTGGAAGATGGGGGAAGGAGCAAACGGGCAGGGAAGATCTGGCTGAAAGAAGGACAAGGATAAGAAGAGAGCTCATGTGGGCCTTTTACCCTCACAAAGAAACCTTCATGCTAGTAATTGCATCTGCTCATAAAATGTTGTCTCTCTGTAAAAGGAATTAAATGCAAAGAAAATTAACAATACATACCTGTTGCCTAGTTACAAACCACCATGACAGCTTTGACTTTTTGAGACTTTTGAGACAAAAGTCTCAAAAAGACTTTGAGACTGTTGTTTATTTTACTGGGATACTATTCTCCAACTCAGGCAGAATAATTGTTTTTATCCCCTTGGTCATATGCATGTATATGCATGTACATATGCATGTAATTTTCAATATTAATATGACTTGCTTTAGGCCCCAAGAGAGTAGGTGTTCCATGAAACTCACTTTCTACAGTGCTTAGTACCAAGACACTAATTTAGTCAACTCTTTTTTTTTTTTTTCATTTTTTTTTTAAATTTATTTTTCCAAGACAGAGTCTTCTGTCTCCCAGGCTGAAGTGCAGTGGCACGATCTCGCCTCACTTCAACCTCTGCCTCCCGGATTCAAGCAATTCTCCTGCGAGTGCCTGGTATTACAGGCACACGTCACCATACCTACTAATTTTTGTATTTTTAGTAGAGCTGGGGTTTCACCATGTTGGTCAGGCTGGTCTCGAACTCCTGACTTCAAGTGATCTGCCTGCCGTGGCCTCCCAAAGTGCTGGGATTACAGGCATGAGACACCACACCCGGCCTAGTCAACTCTTGAGATGATGTTGCTTGGGGGTCAAGGTTCTCCTTATGTTATCTCAAGTCAGTCTATTTAAGCTAAAACAAAATACTGAAATTGATACACCAATGCAGTTTGTACCCTGTTCTCAAATTGTTCTATTTCAAGTTTGTTCATAATTTATATGGATTTGTTTCAAAAAGGTCCAAGGGCTTATGAAGTTAGTATAGTTATCTTCTCACTGATACAATTTCAGTTTATAAACTGCTCCTCAGAAGAAAGCTGAGAGAGTATATCCTCTGGGAATTGTTGCTGTTGCTATTTCATATAAATTCTGTTCTCTAAGATTTTAACATTTGAAGTCTATATCTTTTCAGTGATAGGAGCTTTGTTTCTATTATATTGTTTTATTCTTATGGCATCCTTATAAAGAAGATATCACCATATTCATTTGGCCAGGTGCAGTGGCTCATGCCTGTAATCTCAGCACTTTGGGAGGCCAAGGCAGGAGGATTGCTTGAGGCCAGGCATTCAAAACCTTTGTTGCTTGGGCAACAAAGCGAGACCGTCTCTACTAAATAAATACATAGGCTGGGTGCGGTGGGTCACACCTGTAATCCCAGCACTTTGGGAGGCCGAGGCAGGCAGATCACAAGGTCAGGAGATCGAGACCATCCCGGCTAATGGGGTAAAACCCCGTCTCTACTAAAAAAACTGAAAAAAATAAAAATTAGCTGGGCATGGTGGCAGGTGCCTGTAGTCCCAGCTACTCGGGAGGCTGAGGCAGGAGGATGGCGTGAATCCGGGAGGCAGAGATTGCAGTGAGCCGAGATCTTGCCACTGCACTCCAGCCTGGGCAACAGAGCAAGACTCCGTCTCAAAAAATAAATAAATAAATAAATAAAAATAATAAATAAATAAATAAATAAGACATTCTAAAGACATTAAAAGGATAATAAGGGAATGTTATGTACAAATTTATGCCAAAGAAATTCTACAACTTAGATGAAATGGACAAATTCCTTGAAAGACACACATTACCAAGAATTAATAAGTAAATTGAATTGCCATGTACCTATTAAAGAAATTAAATTTGTAATTAAAAGCTTTCCCAAAAGAAAATTAGAGGCTCAGGAATCTACCAAAAAACAAAACAAAACAAAACAAAAAACTTACTGAGTTTAGCAAACAAAAAGTTTAGCAATTTAGCAAGGTTGCAAAATATGAAATCAAATTACAAAAATCCAATATATACTGACAACAAACAATGGTAAATATACATTTTTTTAAAAATGCCATTTGCATTAGCATCAAAAACTGTGAAATAGGGCTGGGCACGATGGCTCATTCCTGTAATTCCGGCACTTTAGGAGGCTGAGGCAGGTGGATCACATGAGTTCAGGAGTTCGAGACCAGCCTGGCCAACATGGTGAAACCCCATCTCTACTACAAATTCAAAAAATTAGTTGGGCGAGGGGACAGGTGCCTGTAAGCCCAGCTACTTGGGAGGCTGAGGCAGGAGAATCACTTGAAGCCAGGCATCCTAAGTTGCAGTGAGCCGAGATCACACCACTGCACTCCAGCTTGGGCAACAAGGGCAAAACTCTGTCTCAAAAAACAAAAAAAAGAACTCGTGAAATACTTTGGAATAAATCTGATAAAATATGTGCAAGACTTAAACATCAAAAACTACAAAATACAATTTAAAGATTTAAAGATTTTGAAGAAGATTTAAAAAATAGATATTAGGTTCTTGGATTCGAAAACTCAATATTGTTGATATGTCAATTCCCCCCAATTGATCTATAGATTCAGTGCAATCCCAACCAAACTTCTAGCAGGCTTTTAAAAATGGAGTCTTTATTATTAACTACTTCACTATATTGCATTCTTTTTAAACTGTGTTTCCTTTAGTTAGAATAGTCTTCAGCAAAGTTTGCACAGAGACGGTAGATTTGGTAGAGAAAATGAATCATTCTCTTTTTATAGACTGGGTAGGAAAAGAACAGAGGAAACTTAACTGTTCTCCCCAAGGATGGAGAGTTTCCATGCCAATTTTCACAACTGAAAGATTCTCCATAATAATAGCTCTACTGGGCCAGGCACGGTGGCTCATGCCTGTAATCCCAGCACTTTGGGAGGCCAAGACAGGAGGATAACTTGAGGTCAGGAGTTCGAGCCCAGCCTGGCCAGCACGGGGAAACCCCATCTCTATCAAAAAATACAAAAATTAGCTGGGTGTGGTGTGGTAGCACACACCTGTAGTCCCAGTTACATAGGGATCTGAGGCACGAGAATGGCTTGAACCCAGGAGGTAGAGGTTGCAGTGAGCCAAGATCGTGCCACTGCAATCCAGTCAGGGTGACAGAGTAAGACTCTGTCTCAAAAAAAAAAAAAAAAGCTCTATTGGTGTTTTAGTATTTAGGTGTTCTGTGCTGTACTTACTTCTTTAGTATCAGAAAGATATTGATATATGATGGAACAAAAATCATTTTCTTATTGGTAAGTATTCCATCTATCAGACTTCTTACAACTTCATCTGTCTCCAATACAGGCCATAATCTGTGATTAAAAAGAGGAAAGTTTATTTTTATTTTCTAAAATTTTAATTTCATAAGTAAATGATGGTAGGAAAATTATCCTGTATTTTTACTAAATTTAGAATGAAGATTTAAAATATTCCAGGATTTGCTGCATTAATGCCACCCTTCCCACTTCCTCCACATCCCATGTTGATGTTTTGTTATCAGAAACTTATACTTTCATATCCAGTAGGTGTGTTTCATAGCTCACTTAGTCAAAATATCAAAATGGTGGAGAGGCATTAGATGGTAAGGAGTAGAGGAGCCATGCAAGAAAGAGGAACGGCTAGGATTAATCATGGGACAGGAAGGAAAGATCTGACATCTCAAAGCCTGTTGGATGCAAGGGGAAAATTCTATAGCTAAGTATACTTTCTTTCTTGTGGAGGTATTCCATAAAGCTGGATTGTTTTGAGGTCATCATTTTGTCAGAGGCGTTTAAATCAGAGCAACTCCATCTTGAATAGGGCCTGGGTAAAAGAAGGCTGACACCTACTGGGCTTCATTCCCAGGAAGCTAAAGCATTCTTTGTCACAGGATGATAAAGGAGGTTGGCACAAGATTCAGGTCATAAAGATCTTGCTGATAAAATAGGGTGCAGTAAAGAAGCCGGCCAAAACCCACCAAAACCAAGATGGTGATGAAAGTGACCTCTGGTTGTCCTCACTGCTCATTATAAGCTGACTATAATATATTAATTAGCATGCTAAGAGACACTTCTATCAGCACTATGACAGTTTATAAATACCATGGCAATGGCAGGAAGTTACCCGATATGGTCTAAAAATGGGAGGAAATCTCAGTTTTGGGAATTGCTCACCCCTTTCCCGGAAAACTCATGAATAATCCACCCCTTGTTTAGCATATAATCAAGAAGTAACTAAATATCCTTGGTGGAGCAGCCCCAGCCATTCTTCTCGGTGGAGTAGCCATTCTCCTTCGTGGAGTAGCCATTCTCTACTCCTTTACTTTCCTAATAAGCTTGCTTTTGCTTTGCACTGTGGCCTTGCCCCAAATTGTTTCTTGGGAAAAATCTAAGAACCCTCTCTTGGGGTCTGGATTGGGACCCCTTTCTGGTAAGAATTTCATATTTGAGATTCACTTCTGACTTGCCTATCCTGCAGTTTAATGAGAATTTAAGAGGCGCCCAAGGAGTATGACAACTGGAGGTATGACCTTCCTTATACTGAAGGCCGTGTACATGTATTCTTGAGAAATATTCATAAACATAGGCTTAGTGAACAATTGCCTGTTAGTGCAAGATGATGACAGAAAATTAAAACATAAATCGATTTAAAATGTTGTATTCAAATTAAGATGTCTAGGCGTGGACTGAACAGCCAGTGAATGTAAAGGCTGGGTGAGGAGTTAGGAAACCAGTGAATGTTAAAACTCCATTCCCTGGGATGATCTGTGGTTTACTGCAGATTAGTATGTGATTCACTTCTCCACTGCATTGAATAGCAAAGCCAACAGAGAGTAATACAAGTCAATACATTTCTAAATTACTCTGTTCTGCCCTTTCTCTCCCTGATGTCATCTATATGGATCCAACAACCCAGCCTCAGAGCCAAGTGTGACATTACATATCAATGCCTTAGCCCTGACTAAGGAAATTCACAATCCAGCAACCTCTATAAAACCAATCCCAAATCTTTAGCATTGCCTGTGTCTGCCTCTAAGTTAGCCCCCAGGAACCCTATACCCAGAGTTCTATCATCTTTACTCTTCTCATCTATTATGCCTTCCCCAAGAGTGGCAGGATACCCTTAGGAAAGCTCATGGTATGCTAAGCCTGAAAGCCTACCAAGAGGGTTTTTATTGGGCCCAATTCTTTGTCTAAGAAAACAGTCAGGAGTTGCAACAGTACTATAGTATTTACTTGCATGTCGCATACTTATTAAGTACTGTGAGACAACAGAGAAAATGTAAGAAGCCACGTTTGCTCACTTCTGCTTGTCAGCATAATTTCACAAAGTCCCTGACTCTGTGACAATGTGCAGCTCTCTGGAAAGATGCTTTGAAGACAACACAGGATGGAACACACGGCCCCCAGTACCAGAGCAGTCCAGCTGAACCTCTCTAAAGGGCTGCTCTCAGGCTACAGGCCTCCTTCTGTAGTCTTCAGTAAGGCTTCTAAATAAAATCAACACCTTTAATTCTTTAAAAACTTATTTTTTTGGCTGGTTGTGGAGGTTCATGCCTGTAATCCCAGCATTTTAGGAGGCCGAGGCAGGCAGATCACCTGAGGTCAGGAGTTCGAGACCAGCCTGGCCAACATGGCGAAACTCCGTCTCTACTAAAAATACAAAAATTAGCCAGGTGTGGTGGTGGGTGCCTGTAATCCCAAATACTCAGGAGGCTGAGGAAGGGGAATCACTTGAACCCAGAAGGCAGAGGTTGCACTGAGCCGAGATTGAGCCACTGCACTCCAGCCTGGGTGACAGAGCGAGACTCTGTCTCAAAAAACAAAAACAAAAACAAAAACTTATTTATTTTTCTTTAATCAACAGTACCTATGGTCTAACACCATGAAGGACTCCAGTGGCAGGGAGAGACTCCAGCTGCAGAGACCACACAGCTAACTCAGGCTGTAAGAGTCAGTATCCTCAAATGAGGCGGCACTCAACAGAGAATTGTTCAGTTCATTTGAATGAATATGTTTAGGACTAATTCCCTTCCAGTAAAAAATTGGTTTTGAATCATTAAGCTTAGTATATTTTGTTAATCTGCAGCAGAATATATACCAGAATTAGAAAAATTTGTTAAGCAGATGGCTTAATTTTCAGGCCTTATCCACACCTTCCTGCTTTTTTCTTCTCCTTTCAGGACTACTTTTTCCTCTCTTATGGTCTCAAATCCTCTCTCACCAGAGACAAGAGTTCTTGCAGAAATTCACCTTGACTAAGGAGCTAGAGATTAAATTTATTTGCTGGTCCTTGGAATATTTGCATTTTAAAGACAGGGTGGTAACAGCGATCAAATGTATATAGAGATTGTGTGCGTGTGTGCGTGTGTGTGTGTGTATTTAGAGACAGAGGTCTCACTGTGTTGCCCAGGTTGGAGTGCAATGGCTATTCACAGGTGCAATCATAGTGCACTACAGCCTCGAACTCCTACCTTCCTCTCGCCTTAGCTTCCCTGGTCTCTAGGACTACAAGCTTGCCCTCTGATAATATTGAATATATCAAAGTTTTCCAAACCTGCCTCTATTCTCATCTGGTATGCTTGTAAGACAAAACAAAACAAAACTCCTAATTCTTGGAATTAATCCTAGTCTACTGGATCAGAATTTCCTTAGAAATTCCTAAGGACGAGCCTATGAACTTTATTTTTAAAGTAAGCACATGCAATAATTCTTAGGATGAGACAAGTTTGGAAAATGTTTGGGTGCCTTATGTTAACATTGTGGCCAGTGCTGTGGAAGACATAAAAGAGGCATAAGTACCCATACCTTTCCATGCTCTGTTTGAAGAGGATGAACCACTAATGGAAGGGGGGAATGTTAGGTATCATTGATTTTGTGGGTGTGGTGTCCAGGAGAGGAGACTCTGCCGTTCCCTCAAGCACACCTCTCCAGCCCCCCTTGTCCCATTCCCACTTCCCACTTACTCTTGGCACCTGAGTGTGTGTTAAGCTTTTTCCCGGACACAAATAAATATCTCAGTTCATTGGTAGCTGATCATTCCTGCTAGTCCCTAATGTTTTTCCCCTTTATTCCTTTAATTCAAGATAATAATATTAATAAGAAAAAATAATTTTCCTGTTTCATTTTGTTTCTATTAGTTGGCCTGCCTAAACATTTCTCATTAGTTTTCATATCAATTTATCATACCACAGTCTCATTCTAACTTGATTTTGACCTTACCTTGTGCTTGGATTTTTGGTGAACCCAGTATTCACAAAAACTGGGCAGAGACATGAGGTTTTGATACCAGTTTTTCCCAAAGCTTGAAGTTCTGATGTCAGACCTCTGTGAAAGCCAACAGCAGCAAATTTGCTGGAACTGTAAGAGAATTATTAAGCATTGTTAGCTAAGGGAGAGTGAAACCAATCCTCAGTTTTCTGTGAGAAGGCGGTATCATTTGACTTAAGAACAAGTAGATCCTGGCTAACATGGTGAAACCCCATCTCTGCTAAAAATACAAAAATAAATTAGCCAGGCATGGTGGCGGGCTCCTATAATCCCAGCTACTCGGGAGGCTAAGGCAGGAGAATGGCATGAACCTGGGAGGCGGAGCTTGCAGTGAGCCGAGATAGCGCCACTGCACTCCAGCCTGGGCGACAGAGCCAGACTCCGTCTCAAAAAAAAAAAAAGAACAAGTAGAAGCCAAAAATCAGCCACTTGTGATTTTTCTGAGAGTATAAATGGCAATTCATTTTCATTTTTTTATACGATTAAGCAGAATTGTGAACGTATCTCATTTCTTAAACAACGATAGCAAAAGAACAAAAATAACTCTATTGATTGGCTTAATGTTCAGTTTTCCATCCTACATGTAAGGTTTTTCCATTGAATCTTCAAACTGTTTTCTAATCAGTTTTTATTGCTTTTATTTTGAAAAATATGAATCAGGAAAAACATATTTAGTAATTCTACAAAATTGATGTCTGTGTTGACAGACTTCTGTAGGACGCTGCTCATTTCTCCTTTCTCTCTCAATAACTGAGTTGATGGTTTTTCTCTTGATAATGGTTGCCACTTTGGCCTCTTGATTTTATTATGAGGATCTGGAGAAGAGTTTACAGGAAAGGATATTTGGCAAATACAGTAGTATATCCTTAGGGCCTCCCACCTCCTTCCCTTTAAGTCTTTGGTGGTGCGTGGAGTGTGGTATCTGCAACTTTTAGTCAGGTAGAGTTGTTTCTCTCTCTCTCTCTGTCTTTCTCTCTATCTTTCTCTCTCACACACGCACACACACACACGTTCATGGCACAAGCACACTGTAAAATGTTTTGATCCAGGGACCACTATGATTGTCTTATTTTGGGCACCAAGGCCATGACATAGACATGTGTTCTTTTTAGCTTCTGTAGGTTTTGCTTCTTAGTCTGTGGAGGAAACAATGGAAACATGCTTGGCATTACTGTTTTCTCTCATTGTTCTACAGAAGAATTTGCAGAAATCTAAAAGTATTTTAAATATAATTACAACCTGGTTTCATTGCTTTAGAAAAAGTCATTTAAAAAATTCATTCTAAACCACTGTAAATTTATATTCTGTTAACCCAAATCACTCTGCTCCGAGCATTGCCATCTTGAGGCAGGAGAATAGGGTCTGGAGGCAGGGAACATAAGGCCGATTCATGCTGACTTCCTAGAACTAAATCAAATGGAAACACTTCAGTTATGACAGGAAATATCCTCTCCATTTACATGGGGTGTACACTGAGTAAATGACTTTGTAAATTTAATTCATCCTCTTCATTTACATAGGGTGTACACCGAGTAACCAGTGGAAACCTCTAGAGGGTATTTAAACCCCAGAAAATTCTGTAATGGGCCCTTGAGCCCCTGTGCTTGGGCCCACTCCCACCCTGTGAAGCATACTTTCATTTTCAGTAGATCTCTGCTTTTGTTGCTTCGTTCTTTCCTGGCATTTTGGTGTGTTTTGTCCAATTCTTTGTTCAAGATGCCAAGAACCAGGACACCCTCCACCGGTAACAATGTGAAGTGTAATGCTCCCTTCAAAGTGTAAAAATATATAACATGGCTGGCATGTGATACTTACCAATATGGGATGAGGTAAGGAATCACTTCGTGGCCACACACTGAAGCCACCGTGACGATGTGGCCATGATTTCTCTCTATCATCGATGGAAGAAGTGCTTTTGTGATCTTAAGGATCATTGTAGAAAGAAGAAAAACAATGACATAGGTGTTAGGTTTCCAAATCAGGTAGTTTTATTTTTGTTAAGACAGAAAGGCATTTGAGAGAACTTATAAACTGAAATAAAATACTTCCAAGCATTCCATGATTAATTCTATACAAATGATAGAAATAACGATACAAATGTATTGGTATGGTATACCCCATGCCAACACTAATCTCAGTATTCCCCATCCTTCCCTTCAGAAGGAATCAAATAGATCCTTTTTTGGATATGTCATCTAAACAATATTAAGGGAAAAATTCAGAGTTTTCAGAAGTAAAATAATTCCTTATGATAATTTAGTGTCATGTAATTTTTTGGTTTGGGGCTTTATCATTCTAATTAAAAGAGTGAAATCTTGTGTAACTGTATTAAGGCAGTTGAGTAGTGTAAGCTGAGTGTTCTACACCACACTTATGCATCATGATTGAATTCACTATCTCCCTATTTGTAATATTGTATATTATATGTTGATGTTACAGGAAACAAGTCTTTCTTTTTTTCCAAAAACCTCTTTTGTGAGAAACATCGATAAAATTTTATAAGAATGTAGTAAATCCTGTGCAAATTCATAGAACTAGAACTCCCAACCCAAGCTACCCCCAAATTCCCAACCCACAGAAACTGTGAGAGGATGGTGAACATATATTGTTGCTTTAAACCACTAAGTTTTGTATAATTTGTTATGCAGCTATAGCTAACTAATACATGAGGTCTCCATGTAGTTTGGTGGGCATGGGAGCCAATTCACATATGTGAGGAGCTGGTAAAGGTAAGGGGGACACATCTCTTTTTTTTTCTTCTTTCTTCCAGAATCCAGATTTGCCCTAGATTCTACACTAATATTGAGGCACTGGAAGATTAACCATAAAAATTTCTATACAAAGGCAGCTGAAGTTGATATTTCCATCTTCCACAAAACTAACCAATTATATGAGGTCTGTGTAGCTGCATTTCTCAGTTCTAGCATCCCATGGATCTAGAACTTGCCTCAGAGTCTCATCCAAAAGTGTCCTTGACCCTATATACATCCACGTAATTACTTCTGATGTCCTTCCCATTCTAAAATTCCACAAAATGAGGACACATTACAAAATCATAGTGTGGAGGGAAAAAAATGAGGTCACAAGTGAGAGCATTGAAAAGATGTACACTGACAACCCTTAACAAACCTCCACAAACATTTGTTGAATTCTTGGTACATGCCAAGCTTTGTGTCAGATACTGGTGGACAAGACAGACCAAGTAGCTTACATTCTAGTGTGTTGTGTCCACTTGAATTCTGTGTCCTTGTGTCAGAGACTCTGTGGCTCTTCTACTCAAACAAATTTGATGATTCTTGATTAAGGCAAAGATCTGGCCAGTTTCCTGTCCAGAAGTATGTGAACTCCGTTATAAGTTTCATGTATCTTAAGAGAAGGTGCACAAATCTGAAAGGTTTCTGACTCACACTCACCCAAAAATGTCCTAGGATGTTGACCTCAAATGTTTTGGTAATCTCTTCATCCTTGGTGCTGCGAAGATCGGCTGGATATACTGTCCCAGCATTATTCACCACAATTGTCACATCACCCACTTCTTTCTTCACCTTTTGAAATTGAAAGAATACATTCATTGGGTGTGTTATACAAACTCAAAGTTTTGGGACCAATATAATCCAGAGATTAGAGTCTTTCTTCTACTGTATGAGGTCTCTCAGAGTTCAGGCAAGATGGACTGTTGAGCTCAAATAGTGGAGGCCAGCGGAGCACTGTCATAAAGGTGGGATAAACTGTTCTTTTAACATCTAAATTTCAATACCCAGCACATCATGTTTTGCAAGTTTATCAGTAAAGTGAAATTAACATTTATGTTGATAAATTACTATATAAGTTCTGACCAAATATTTTGAAAGTGCTCATTTTTTTAAAAAGTGGTTTTCTTTAATTTTTTTTTTTTTTAAGAGATAGAGTCTCACTACATTGCCCAGGCTGGTCTCGAGCTCTTGGTCTCATGTGATCCTTCCACGTTGGCCTCACAAAGTGCTGGGATTACATGTGTGAACCACTGCACCTGGTCTAAAGTGCTGGTTGGGTAATCCTGGTTTCATAACCTACTAAGTACATGACCTTGGTCTGGCTCAACCTCTGTAAGTCATAATTTGCTTATTTGTAAATGAAGTTTACAGGCTTATTGTAGGGATTTGATTAAAAAATGTAAAGTTTGTTGGAGTGCTTAGTTCATTGTGATTATTTGATATTTACTCTTTTAAAATAATTGTGATAATAATTATTAATATTACATTTTCTATAGAAGACTACATTAACAGCAAAATAAAATTTCACAAGGGAAATAAGTAAAGAGAAGGCAGAATTACTGCAAAGTTAATAGGACTAAAACAAAACTAGGAAGTGATCCATATTCCCTTATGATAAATCTTTTGTCAGTCACTCTGTGTCACTGCTCACACTTCTGATCAGAATGAAATTGATTAATAATATGAATAATAATAATGGGCAGAGTTGAGTGGATTACATACATGAAAAAAAGTATATATCCTTCCTTGGTCACATAACTACTTCAGTTAGCAGCTAAAATCCATTTAAATCAGGCAGTCATAAAGAACTTTCTCATTTTCCATGTCAGCGTCGTAGGAAACAAAATCATCTGAAGAAATTTGTGAACCTGAAGTCTCACCTGATTTAGAGAGCGATAGATTTCTTCTCTGTTGCTGCAGTCTACCACGTACGCATGCGCAGTGACGCCTAGTTTTCGGCACTCAGCTGCAGTTTCCTCCACACCACGCTGTAATTGGAAGAAACAAATTCCGGAAAAAAAGTGGAGAAGACATTGGAGAACAAAAATTTTTAAAAGAATTAACATTCGGCTTGGCGCGGTGGCTCACGCCTGTAATCCCAGCACTTTGATTGGCCGAGGAGGGCGGATCACGAGGTTAGGAGTTCAAGACCAGCCTGGCCAACATGGTGAAACCCCATCTCTACTGAAAATTAGCCAGGCCTGATGCAAAATTAGCCAGGCCCGATGGTGTGGGCCTGTAATCCCAGCTACTTGGGAGGCTGAGGCAGGAGAATTGCTTGAGCCTGGGAGGAAGAAGTTGCAGTGAGCGGAGACAGTGCCACTGGACTCCAGCCTAGGCAAACTGCACTCCAGCCTAGGCAACAATGTGAGACTCTGTCTCCAAAAAAAAAAAAAATTAACATTCATGCCCAAAATGAACGATTAACTTTCGTTTTGGACATGAAGGTAGTTAATCTTTTAAAAATTGGCCTCCTGGGTCGGGTGCAGTGGCTCATGCCTGTAATCCCAGCGCTTTGGGAGGCCGAGGAGGGTGGATCACTTGAGGTCAGGAGTTAGAGACCAGCCTGGCCAGCATGGTGAAACCCCATGCCTACTAAAAATACAAAAAATTAACTGTGCATGGTGGCGGGGGCCTGTAATCCCAGCTACTAGGGAAGTTTAGACAGGAGAATCACTTGAACCCGGGAGGCGGAGGTTGCAGTGAGCTGAAATCATTCCATTGCACTCCAATCTGGGTGACAGAGTGGGACTTTGTCTCAAAATAAAATAAAATAAAATAAAATAAAAATTGGCCTCCTTATTTTTTAGAAAATTTCTCGAGAGTGATTGCCTAGTTGCAACGAGATTACCCCCGGCTTTTCTGCCAGGGAATGCTCATATTAAAACCAAAGCAAACAAAACAAAACAAAATCCCTTCATGCTTTTTCCAGTTTTTCCTCTTGGTTGGAGGCTGTACAGTAGGCAGTTTCTCTAAAGCAGGCTGCTTTCAAACCTTAAAGAACATTCTTGAAAAATGTTGCTCTTTATGGTGCCATGGAAGATGAATTTGGAGAAGAAAGAAAAACTCAGCCATTAATTTATCATACATTTGTTAAGCATGAACTATGTAATAAGCAATAAAGTGCTAAGTAGCAATTCTAAACTAGTGGTAATGGTAAACTACATGCCTCTGCCCATCATACTTTTCTCAATGATTCTGGCTCATCCTCCTAGGAGGGAAGGGGAAAGAAGGCTCTTATAGAAGGACTTTCATAGGGAGACCATGCTGCTACTCTAGGAGATATAATATTACATTCTTCAGGTGTTTGGGAGTGAGATGAGCAAGGCCACTGGATCGATTTCTCATTTATGTACCAACCTTGCCCATAACCATAGGACATGGAGACAGAGCAATTTAGTTTCAGCCTAAATTCAAAGGCCTCTTTCTTAAGATAAAATTGCCCTAATGTTCCTTGACTCACATTTCTGGAAAATTAGAATTCTTTTCAAGTTTTGACATCAGGTGACTTTTATAGAAAAGATTATAAGGTTTTAAAAATTATACTTTTCCATCTCACAATCGGTAATCTCTTCTCTGTGACAAACAGGCAAGGATACCTGAAAAGCCCTATTCTTTGCGTATTTGGATGACAGTGGTGTTGCTACTATTTAGGGCAATCCTCTAACGAGTGGTCTCTGGGTCCTTTGTATTTCACGACTGTAAGCTAAACCCTGGAGCAGCAGTCTGAACTCCCCAAACATGGATGTTAGGACCCAGTCGCAAAGTCAGTATCCCCTCAATTAGCCTTTTGTGGGATTGCAGAAGATTAAAAAAAGGATAGGAGAGTCTTTCACTGACTTAGATGGTAGCTTGCTCACTGCCAGATTGCACAAACCACACCATACTCTCTCATCTGTTTCTAGGTCAGTAGAGAGCATTAGTAACCAGAGCATTCATCAGATGTTTTGATTGAAGAATTAATTATTCAGTTTTGTAACTGAGCTAGATAATTGCAAAATTGCAAAATGTAATGCCTTGTCTTTTTGTTAGCAAAACACTGCTTTAGCTTAAATTCCAGTGTGTTTTTTGAACTGTATTCCCAAAGCAACAGTTTAGATTGCATAAGGGCCAAACTGCTACTGTGTCTCTCATCTCATAGGGCAAAAGGAGCCAGTTATGGTGAAAACTCAGATAGCGTCTTCCTCGCCTAAAGGAGATCTGAGTTACATTACAGCCTTAGAGTGAATCATTCAGTAGCTTAAATGTTTAACCATGAAATTTAATGATTCAAAGAGAATTTTTGATGTTGGGTTACCCATTCTTCTTAAGTCTTTTTTTTTTTTTTTCAGATAGTACCTGGCTCTATCGCCCAGGTTGGAGTGCAATGATGTCATCATAGCTCATTGCAACCTTGGCTTCCTGAACTGAAACGATCCTCCCACCTCAGCCCCCTGAGTAGCTGGGACTATGGGTGCGCACCACCAAACCAAGCTAATATTTGTATTTTTTGTAGAGGTGGAGGTTTTGCTGTGTTGCCCAGGCTGGTCTCGAACTCCTGGGCTCCAGCAATCTGCCCACCTCGGCCTCCCAAAGTGCTGGGATTACGGGTGTAACCCACTGCACCCGCCCTTAAGTCATTTTTAATACGACTTCCTTCTAATTTACTTTTCTCTTGTCTCTGGAAATTTTAAAATAAAAAAAAAACTTAATAAATATGGTCCTTTCCCCAAAAATACACATCTGGAAAGAGATTTGAAGGTTAGATTTCATCAAGCCCTTTTTATAGACTTATACTTATTTATGTTTTTGGACAAATGCCTAAGAACAACAGGCAGCAATTTTCTCGATTTGCAAATTCTTGGTATCTTCCAGAAAGTTCATTCAAATTTCTTCAAAGACCAAACAGATGGCAAATCATTTTTATATACATCAACTCATCTATTATATAAATGCTTATATCTGTTAAATAAAAATGTACTAGCTTTTTTGAATAGCATTCTTCACTATTCAGAAAAAAACAAAAAAGAATTAATTCTCTAAGTTTAAGAGACATTTTAGGTTTCAACTGAACATGACAGCAAAGAACATGAGAAAGAAATAATATAGTGGTAATTAAAACCTCACTGTAATTTGTGGAAAACGTGATTTTCAAGAAGTACTTCACAATTTTTCCAATCCTAACATCCTGTAAACACTTTTCTGTGTATATTTTCATGGCCTTACCAGAATTTACAAGTTTAGAGTAAAAGATACAAGATTTCAGTTACTTCAGTTTTATCTGGGGTTGTTCATGTAGGTGTTTACAAATAAGAACACAGGAAAACTGCTGATGTCCAAGGGAAAGCCTGACTCACTGCACACATATTTTATTTAACACAGTTATTGTTTATCATGTGCCAGGTATCGTTTACTGTGTGCTAAGTACTGAAAATATTACTTATTTAATCCTTTTGACTAGGGACTGGCAAACATTTTCTGTAAAGGGTCAGATAGTAAATATTTTAGGATTGTGTTGCATGTGTATGAGGGGAGGCACTAAAGGTTTCTGTTGCATGTTCTTCTTTGTTTGACTTTTGTTTGGTGACCTTTCAAAATGTAAAACTCATTCTTAGTTCAACAGGCTGCCCACTGGCCAGATTCAGCCTATTAGCTGTAATTTTCAGATCTCGTTCTTGCCCATCTCCTAAGTTATTATCCCCACTTCAGAACCAAGAAAACAGGCTGAGAGATAATACGTGACTTGCCTCATTTAGCAGCTGGGAAGGAGCCTGGCTCCTGAGTCTTTGCTATCAACCTGCACACCATGTCATAAAAATCGCTGCTTAGTTCTCAATTACATTCCCTTCATCTAACTAACCTGATGCATATACAGACTAAGGCACCAGGGAATTTATCAAACTTTGAAAAACAAAATTACGAAGATAAGTAGATGGTAAGTCAAAGAATTCTTAAAATGCTTATCTGACTCTGTGACTTAAAAAGGTTGGAAGATGTATACATTACCTTATTAATATCCCACAGAACCAGTATGCTCTGTTGTTTTGCAAATTCATAGGCAGTCCGCCTGCCTATTCCGTGCCCAGCTCCAGTAATGAAAACAATCTCCCCAGCCACAGATTTTCTCCTCCGAGGAATGAAAAACTTTACCAACGACTCCAAGTAGGAGTAGATGATGGTGATCAGAAGCAGAAGGATTTCCAGGATGATGTTCATGGCTCTGCCCTGTCCTCTTCCTTCTGGTTCAGTCCTTGTATAGTCCTAGGGAGGAGGTACTCTGTACACAGAGCTCCAGGGAAGAGGTGTGCCCCGGTGTTAATGGGACTACCAGATAGAAGCCAGCTTTGGAAGCAGGCCTTGTTCACGTGTCCTAAGGTGTTGGAAACACCTCAGGTTTTTGAAGTGATGCCAAGTGCTAGCAGTAGCTTAGCTCACATCAAGAGAACCCAAGAGAATGTGCTCTCTGGACTTGTTTATCTGAAAAGCAGTTATGTACTATATTTCACCTTGAAGTTTCACCTCTAAAAACAATTCTAGGGGCCAGGTGCAGTGGCTCACATCTGTAATCCCAGCACTTTGGGAGGCTGAGACAGAGGATTGCTTGAGCCTGGGAGTTTGAGACCAGTCTGGGCAACATAGTAAGACCCTGTCTCAAAAAACAAAAAAACAAAAAAAACACTTTAGAAAAAAATGAACTGGATGTGGTGGCATGTGTCTGTAGTCCCAGAGGCAGGAGGATTGCTTGAGTCCAGGAGTTTGTGGTGCAGTGAGCTGTGATTGCAACACTTGCACCACTGCACTCCAGTCTAGGCAACAGAACAAGGTCTGGTCTAAAAAAAAAAAAAAAAGAAAAGAAAAGAAAAGAAAAATAATTCTGGAGATACTGCATCAGCTAATGATCTGTTGTTATCTTTCTGGAAATTGTTTCCTTTTTAAATAGGGAAAAGGAGAATGTAGAGATAAGCTTAAAGAAACTTAAATAAAGTCTGAATGAACCCAGCTTAGCTATATGATTCATTTATTCACAAAAGCTGAGCATCAATATTTCAATTGGCTAATTATTTTACATACAATGACCATTTCCCTGAAAATCTCTTGAGTTTGGGGGACACTTTAGGGTATAGAACCATCAGTTCCTTTTGTGGTAATACTGGAAAGAGCATTAGACCAGGAGTCGGAAATCTCAACTTTAAAGTGGGGTGGCTTCTGTCTTTGTCTGTTGCTGTAACAAATTACCATTGACTAGCTGGTTTATAAATTACAAAAACTTATTTCTCACAAGAAGTCCAAGATCAAGGCACTGGCAAATTCTTTGTCTGGTAAGAGCTGGCCCCCTGGTTTATAGATGGCTGTCATTTCACTGTCACCTCAAGTGGCAGAAGGAGGAAGGAAACCCTCCATGTTCTCTTGTCTAAGGGCAATTATTCCCATGGCAGAACTCTCATGACCTCCCAAAGGTCTCACTTCCTAAAACCATCACACTGGGGGCTAGGATTGCATAATATGAATTTTGAAGGAACACTTGCAGCCTATAGCAACTTCCAATAGCCAAGAAGTGGGAACAACCTCAGTATTCATCAACAGATAAACAGATAAAATACGATATATACATACAATGGAATATTACTCAGCCTTAGAAAGGAAGGAAATTCTGACACATATTACTAGATAGATGAACCTTAAAGACATTATGCGAAGTGAAATAAGCCAGATGCGAAAGTATAAATATTGTATGACTCCATTTATATGAGGTACTTAGAGTAGTCAAATGCACAGAGAGAGACAGAAAGCAGTAAGGTGATTACTAGGGGATGAGGAGAAAAGGAATGGGGAGTGATTGTTTAATGTGTATGGAGTGATTGTTTAATGTGTATGGAGTGATTGTTTAATGTGTATGGAGTTTCAGTTGCAATGAGGAAAGCTCCACAGGAAAATGGTGGTGGTGGTTGCACAACAATGTGAATGTGCCTGCTGCTACTGATCTGTACATTAAAAAGTAGTTAAAATGTAAATTGTGTGTTACGTGTGTGTGATTTCCAGCAATCCTGTTTATTTTCTCCATGCTACATTTTCCTTAACTGGAAAATAGATATTTTTTTTTAAAAAGTATACATGACCCAACACAGACCTTCAGAACGCATAACAACCTCAACCTTCTCTCATACGCCAACACACAAAGTGGCTCTAAGGATCAAATAAGATAATATGTTTATGAAATAGTTTTGCAAGTAGTGAATGGTTATATAAATCAAATAATAATTATAGTAAGAATTCAAATGTGTTAATCACTATATACCATGGACTGATTTAAGGGCTTTACATATCAACTTGTTTAATCTTCCCAAGATACATCTGAGGTAGGTGCTATTAAAATCTGCATTGTACAGATGGGGAAACTGATGTACAGGCAAGTTAGGTAACTTATTTGTAAGCGTAAAGTAACAATTTTATGCTTGTTTTTTAAGAGGTGGAGTGAGGATTTAAACCCAGGAAGCCTGATTCTGGAGCCTCAACTTTTAACTTAGATCGGTGGTTCTCAATTAGGGGTTACTTTTGTTCCACAGGGTACATTTTGGCATGTCTGGAGACATTGTTTGTTGCCACAATTCAGGCATTCCACTGTCATCTATCTAATGCGTAGAGGCCAGGGAAGCTGCTGAACACTTTACAATTCATAGGAAAGCCCTGTGCATTGAAACCAAGAATTATTTAGCCCAAATGTGAGTAGCCTCAACTAAGGTTGAGACCTGGCCTATACTTATATTATATTGGAGACAATGTGATTGGTTCTTTAAGTTTGAACCTTGGATACATTTATGGCAAAAAAAAAAAAAAATAGTACTTGGTTATATCTTTCTGCATGCAGGTTTGCTGTGACATGTATATGGAGCTATTAAATATTAACATAGGTGCTTTAGATCAGACTTCACGCTGGGTTGCAGTGCAGGCATCTGTTTTCAGATTGAATGCCTATAATTTGAATATCCAGCTTGCTCAGAGGGGGCCAGACCAGGGGGACTAATGCTATCTAAATCAATACAGTACTGATGCAGTTTTGAAAGGCGGTTTTAAAATTTACAGTGGAATCTAGATTATTTTACCCACTGGGAGATTTGTATTATGCAAGAATTAAGAATCTTTGAGGCAGTGAACAACACTTCTTAACATTGTTCTCAAATAGTTTGGTTGCTGAGAAATTTTATTTCATGTGAGACATAGTGAGCTTTTTTTTTTTTTTTTTTTTTTGCTTGTTTTCTATGGGACAGAATGTTCATGTTCCTCAATTACAGGGTTCATATTTGTCCCAACAATGCTAGAAACATACACTTTGTCCCTTGATTTTGTTGTCGTTGTTGTTGTTGTTTTGTTTTGTTTGTTTTTGAGACAGATTCTTGCTCTGTCATCAGACTGGAGTGCAGTGGCACAATCTCAGCTCATTGCAACCTCCGCCTCCCAGGTTCAAGTGAGTCTCCTGCCTCAGCCTCCTGAGTAGCTGGGATTACAGGCACCTGCCGCCATGCTCAGCTAATTTTTGTATTTTTAGTAGAGATGGGGTTTCGCCATGTTGGCCAGGCTGGTCTCAAAATCCTGACCTCAAGTGATTCACCCACCTCGGCCTCCCAAAGTGTTGGGATTACAGGCGTGAGCCACTGTGCCTGGCCCCCCCTTGATTTTTTTCCCTAAGTTTTAGAGACTTTTTGTTTGTATGTCTTTATGACATCATTGGCTTCATTTCAACAGATTTTCATAACAAATAAAAATGTTTAATTTGCTTTGATCGCATTTTAGGTCAGTTTCCCACTGATAAGAATGAAGGCATCTTAAATTTATCATTAATTTGTCTTTCACTCACATTTTAGGATGAGATGCTTTCAGTAAAATTTTCTCAACTAAGTTAAAATCATCCATAGCATTTAGAATCTTATTAAAATAAGACATTTTCTAAATTTTTGTCTGCTTTTTGTTTTTCTTTCATTAATGTCCCTTTTGAGAGCCATCTGCCTACCAGTTTTAGAAATGTAATTATCTTTATTCAGGTAAGAATAATTATCTTTGTACAAAGGGTCAACACTAAGCCATCATTTCTCTGAAGATCATAAAGTGAGGAAGTTATGGAAATTATGCACATTAATCTACTGTTTGTTTAGGCTAACTGTAGTAATCTGATAAGTAGAGGTTTGGGGATATAATTTCTTCAAATACATACTCTTTTATTTTCCTTCTTGGTGGGGTTCATTAGTTCATTGTCAAGGGTTCTATTCATATGTACTGCCAAACTGATAACGCAGTATTAGGTATTCTTAAAAGACATATAAACCTCTCCTTGAGGGTCCAAAACCCCTATCCAAATACGCAAACCCCAAACTCATATTTCATGCAGAGCGTTGGCATGTTTTGGTTTATAAAACCTCTTGCTTCATCACTCCATACCAATCCTCCTTGTAGTACCAAAGAGAGAGTCCCCGTCTCTATAGTCTGGTTCTCAATCTTTCTTTTCTTGTTCTCCTCATTCTTCTTCCTCTGTTTATTCCAAACTCTTCCTGCCAAAAAGTTGTCTCTTTTGTTTTCAGATATTTTCAGATCTCTCCCATTATAAAAATATTCAACAAGATCATCCTGTCTTCCACATTTTACAGCCAAATTAGTCTACAGTGATTACCTCGGTTTTCGGGCTTCCCATTTCCTTAAGAAGACAGAAATCTCTTGTCCTTTTACCTCTTGTACTCTCTGCCTGATGCAAAGTGTTATGACAGCTGCATATAAGGAGCAACAGGAGTTCACAGGAAGGGCAAATTACCCAGCTCTGAGGATGGAAGTGGGAGGTGAGCTATAAATGGGGCCCTGAGGATGAGGGGAGTAAGACGGGTGATGAAGGAGATAAGAGTGTTCCATATATAGAAAACCATGTATACCAACACTAGGAGGTGAGGGATTGTGGTGAGGTCAAGGAATAAGAAGTTCTGGCTGGGCACGGTGGCTCACGCCTGTAATCCCAGCACTTTGGGAGGCTGAGGTAGGTGGATCACTTAAGGCCAGGAGTTCAAGACCAGCCTAGGCAACGTGGTGGAACCCCGTCTCTACTAAAATATAAAAATTAGCCAGGCATGGTGACGTGCACCTGTAGTCCCAGCTACTAAGGAAGCTGAGGCACAAAAATCACTTGAATCTGGGAGTCGGAGGTTGCAGTGAGCTGAGATTGTGCCACTGCACTCTAATCTGACAGAGTGACCCTGTCTCAAAAAAAGAAAAACAAAAAACAACAAAAATAAAAAAGAAGTTCTGTCTTGGAAGCAGGGTGTCGGGTAGAGAGAAGTTAGAGAACTTAGCGAAGGCTCAGTCACTCAGAGCATAGGATCAGTAAGGGCTAGTGAAAGGTATTGAGCAGGGAACCGATACCATCAGATGCACACCCCAGGAATGCTGCAGTTTGGAGAATGCATTGAAGGGAGGACAAGAATAGATGGAGGGAGACCAGTTAGGAAGCTTTTCATTAATCTAGACCAGGCTGGGTGCAGTGGCTCACACCTATAATCTCAGCAATTTGAAAGGCCGAGGTGGGTGGATCGTTTGAGCTCAGGAGCTCAAGACCAGCCTGGGCAACATAGTGAGACCCCCATCTCTACAAAAATTACAAAAAGTTGCGGGGCATGCTGGCACATGCCTATAGTCCCAGCTACTTAGGAGGCTGAGGCGGGAGGATCACTTGAGCTTAGAAAGTGGAGGTGGCAGTCAGCCGAGATTGTGCCACTGCACTCTAGGCCTGGGCCTAAGAGTGAGACCCTGTCTCAAAATCATCATCATCATCATTGCCATCCTCTAGCCCAGAAGTCACAGTGGCCTAAATGAGGGTGGTGGCAAACGAGACATTAAGGAAACAGAATAATACGATACATAGGCATTTATTTATTAAATATATAGAAAACACTTGGTTTGTTTCAGAGACTATTCCAGGTGTTTGGGTAATACCAGTGAACAAAATAGATGAAAACAAAACTGTTCCCTTGGGAAACGAACACTCTAGGGTCAATGCAGACAATAAAGAAGATAAATAAACAAAATATATAGAATGCGCCACAGTGATACATGCTAAGGAAAAAAATAGAGAATAGAGGGAGAAATGGAATCTTGTAGGGTGTGGCTGTGTGGGGTAGGGTTGCAGTTTTACCTATAGAGTTAGAAGACCTCAAAAGAAAGAACTAAGCAAAAAGACTTAAAAGAAAGAAGGAGCTAGCTATGTAGATATCTGGAGGAAGAGCATCTAGAGAGAGTGAACAGTAATATACTAAGGCCTTGAAATAGAAACATGCCTGGTGGGTTGAGGAGCATCAAGGGGACCTGTGTAGCTGGAGAAAATTGAATGAGGGTGAGGCTAGTGCGACAGTTAGTTTTACGGGTCTACATGACTAGGCTATAGTCCCCAGTTATCCAATCAAACACTAATCTAGGTGTTGTTGTGAAGGTATTGTAGATGAGGTTAACAGCTATATTCAATAGTATTTAACTAAAGGAAATTATTCTTTATAATGTGGATTATAAAGAATTATAATCCCAACTTAACCAATTAGTTGGAAGGTTGTGAAAGCAAAACTGAGGTTTCCCTGAGTAAAAAGAGGTTCTGCTTCAACATTGCACCATCAGTTCCCACCTAAGAGTTTACAGCTTTCTAGGCTACCCTACAGATCTCAGACCTGCTAGCCTCCCACAATCATTTAAGCCAACTCCTCAATTTCTTGAAGTACATCTGTACTTCAGAATTTCTTGACGTACTCTCTGTCCATGTGTGTGTGTGTGTGTGTGTGTGTGTGTGCTGTGCATATATATAAATGTGTGCATACACAATCTCCTACTGCTTCTCTGGAGAAGCCTGATTTATACAGGCAGTAAGGTAGTGGGTAATTGTAGGGACAAAACGCTGGATTACATATGGCCTTGTAAAGTCACGGTAAGGACGTTAGCTTTAAGTTTCAGATGAGAAATTAATGGAGGATTCTGAGCCTGAAGCATGACATGACCTCATATATCTTTTTTAACTTTTATTTTTAGGTTCAAGAGTACACGTGCAGGTTTGTTATATAGGCAAATTGCATGACATGGGGGTTTAGTGTACAGATTATTTTGTCACCCAGGTAATAAGCATAATACCCAATGATAGTTTTTCGATCCTCACCCTCCTACCACCCTCCGTCCTCAAGTAGGCCCCTGTGTCTGTTCCCTTCTTTGTGTCTATATGTACTTGATGTTTAGCTCCTATGTATAAGTGAGAACATATGGTATTTGGTTTTCTGTTCCTGTGTTAGTTTGCTTAGGCTAATGGCCTCCAGCTCCATCCATGGTTTTGTTTTTTGTTTTGTTTTGTTTTGTTTTGTTTTGTTTTTTTGAGATGGAGTCTCCCTCTGTTGCTCAGGCTGAAGTGCAGTGACTTGATCTTGGCTCACTGTACTCTGCCACCTGGGATCAAGCGATTCTCCTGCCTCAGTTTCTCGAGTAGCTGGGATTACAGGTGCTCGCCACCACACCTGGCAGGGTTTCACCATGTTGACCAGGCTTGTCTTGAACTCCTGACCTTGTGATTCGCCTGCTTTGGCCTCCCAAAGTGCTAGGATAACAGGTGTGAGTTACCATGCCTGCCCTCCATATGAATTTTAAAATAGTTTTTTAATCTAATTTTGTGAAGAATGTCATTGGTAGTTTGATAGGAGTAGCATTAAGTGTATAAATTGCTTTGGGCAGTGTTGTTTTCATACTGCTACAAAGAACCACCCAAGACTGAGCAATTTATAAAGAAAATAAGGTTTAGTTGACTCACAGTTCATCACGGCTGGAGAGGCCTGGGGAAACTCACAATCATGGTAGAAGGCAAAGTGGGAGAAAGGCACCTTTTTCACAAGGCAACAAGAAGGACAAGTGCGCAGCGAAGGGGGAAGTACCCCTGATAAAACCATTAGATCTCGTGAGAACTCACTATCATAACAGCATGGGAGAAACTGACTCCGTCATTCAATTACTTCCACCTGGTCTTTCCCTTGACACATGGAGATTACAATTCAAGATGACATTGGGTGGGGACGCAAAGCCTAACCATATCACAGATCAAGGAGCTTTTGGGCAGAGATTATGGGATTTTCCTAGATATATAATTGTATCTCACCTGCAAACAGGCAGAGTTTGACTTCCTCTTTTCCTATATGGACACCTTTCATTTCTTTCTCTTGCCTGGTTGCTCTGGCTAGGATTTCCAGTACTGTGTAGAATAGTTGTCAGAGAAGGCATCCTTATTTTGTACCAGTTTTCGAGGGGAATGCTTCCAGCTTTTGCCCATTCAGTATTGTATTGGTTGTGGGTTTTTCATAGATGGCTCTATTATTTTGAAGTATGTTCCTTCAATGCCTAGTGTGTTGAGAGTTTTTAACATGAAGAGATGTTGAATTTTATTGAAAACCTTTTCTGCATTTATTGAGATTATCATGTGGTTTTTGTTTTTAGTTCTGTTTACGTGATGAATCATATTTATTGATTTGCATATGTTGAACCAACCTTGTATCCCAGGGATAAAGCCTACTTGATTGTGGTGGATTAGGTTTTTGATGTGCTGCTGAGTTCATTTTGCTGGTATTTTGTTGAGAATTTTTACGTCTATATTCATCAAGGATATTGGCCTGAAGTTTTCATTTTTGTGGTGTCTCTGCCAGGTTTTGGTATCAGGATGATGCTGGCCTCATTGAGTGAGTTAGGGAGGAGTCCCTCCTCCTCAACTTTTTGGAATAGTTTCAGTAGGAATGGTACCAGCTCTTAATACATCTGGCAGAATTTGGCTGTGATTCTGTCTGGTCCTGTGCTTTTTCTTCTTGTTGGGTTTTTATTACTGATTAAAATTTGCAACTCCTTATTGGTCTGGTCAGGGATTCAATTTCTTCCTGGTTCAATCTTGGGAGGTTGTATTTTCAGGAATTTATCCATTTCTTCTAGGTTTTCCAACTTGTGTGCATAGGAGTATTTACAGTAGTCTCTGAGGGAATTTTGTATTTCTGTGGGGTTAGTGGTTACCCTTTGTCATTGCTGATTGTGTTTATTTGGATCTTCTCTTTTTTCATTAGTCTGGCTATGTGGTCTATCTATCTCATTTATTCTTTCAAAGAACCAATTCTTGGATTCGCTGATCTTTTGTATGGTTTTTTTGCATCTCAATTTCCTTCATTTCAGCTCTGAATTTGGTTATTTCTTTCATTCTGCTAGCTTTGGGGTTGGTTTGCCCTCATTTCTCTAGTTTCTCTACATGTGATGTTCGGTTGTTAATTTGAGATCTTTCTAACTTTTTGATTGGGCATTTTGCACCATAAGCTTCCCTCTTAACATTGCTTTAGCTGTGTCCCAGAGATTCTGGTATTTTGTATCTTTGTTCTCATTAGTTTCAAAGTATTTCTTGATTTCTGCTTTAATTTGATTGTTTACCAAAAAGTCAGTCAGGAGCAGTTTGTTCAATTTTCATGTAATGATATGGATTTGAACAATTTTCTTAGTATTGATTTCTATACTAATTGTGCTGTGGTTCAAGAATATGCTTGGTAAGATTTCAGGTTTTTTTTTTTTTTTAATTTGCTGAGGATTGTTTTATGTCCAATTATGTGGCTGATTTTAGAGTATGTGCCATGGGCAAATGAGAAGAATGTATATTCTGTTGTTCGTGGGTGGAGAGTTCTCTAGGTGTCTCTTAGGCCCGTATAGTTAGTGTTGAGCTCAGGTCCTGAAAAATCTTTTGTTAGTTTTCTGCCTTAATGATGTGTCTAATATTGTCAGTTGGGTGTTATTGTCTCCCACTATTATTTTGTGGTTATTTAAGTCTCTTCATAGGTCTCTAATAACTTGTTTAATGAATCTGCATGTGCTCCTGTGTTGAGAGCATATTTAGGATAGTTAGGTCTTCTTATTCCCATTACGTAATGCTCTTCTTTGTCTTTTTTGGTCTTCGTTTGTTTAAAGTGTTTTGTCTGAAATTAGAAGAGCAACCCCTGATTTTTTTTGTTTGTTTGTTTTCTATTTGCTTGGTAGATTTTTCTCCATCCCTTTACTTTGAGTCTATGGATGTCATTGCAGGTGGGAAAGGTCTCTTGAAGACACTGTGTCATTGAGTTTTGCTTCTTTATCCAAATTCCCACTCCATGCCTTTTAACTGGGGCATTTAGCCCATTTACATTCAAGTTTAACATTGATATGTGTGGATTTAATCCTCTCATTTTGTTGTTAACTGGTTATTTTGCGGACTTGCTTGTGCAGTTGCTTAGTAGTGTCAATGGTCTGTGTACCTAAGTGTGATTTTGTAGTGGATGGTAATGGTCTATCTTTTCCACATTTAGCACTCTCTTCAGGACCTCTTATAAGGTAGGCCTGGTGGTAATAAATTCCCTTAGCGTTTGCTTGTCTGAAAAAGTTCTTAATTCTTCTTCACTTATGAAGCTTGGTTTGGCTGGGTATAAAATTATTCATTGGAATTTCTTTTCTTTAAGAGTGCTGAATATAGGCCCCCAATATCTTCTGGCTTGTAGGTTTTCTGCTGAAAGGTCCACTGTTAGCCTGATGAGATTCCCTTTGTAGGTGACCTGCCCCTTCTCTCTAGCTGCCTTGAAAGTCTTTTATTTTGACCTTTGAGAATTGGATGATTATGTGTCTTGGGGATGGTTACTTAGTCCAACAAAAATAAAGAAAAAGATTAGGCTAGGCATGGTGGCTCACACCTGTAATTTCAGCACTTTGGGAGGATGAGGCAAGAGGATCACCTGAACCTAGGAGTTCAAGACCCGCCTGGGCGGGGTGCGGTGGCTCACGCCTGTAATCCCAGCACTTTGGGAGGTGGAGCAGGCAGATCATGAGGTCAAGGGATAGGGACCATCCTGGCCAACATGGTGAAACCCTGTCTCTACTAAAAATATAAAATTAGCTGGGCGTGGTGGCGCACACCTGTAGTCCCTGCCACTCAGGAGGCTGAGACAGGAGAATCTCGTCAGCCTGAGAGGTGGAGGTTGCAGTGAGCTGAGATTGCACCACTGCACTCCAGCCTGGTGACAGAGTAAGACTCCATCTCAAAAAATAAATAAATAAAAATAAAAATAAATAAATAAAAGACTAGTCTGGGCAAGATGGTGAGACCTCACCTCAACAATAACAAAAAATTAGCCAGGCATGGTGTTGTGCACCTGTAGTTCCAGCTATCAATGAATCCCCTGGTTCAGGACCATGGAATATCATACTCGTTGACAATGAGAAATCATTCCCCATTTACCTGAAGACAACCTAAAGCTCTTTGATTTTAGTATGTCTCTCAGAATTAGCTCGATTGATGACCAAGATGAATTTTCCCACCAAACTGCTGAGAAGTGAAATCAGAGTTAGGATAAACTTCATTCAAATAACATTGACAAGTTTTCAGACTTTGAGACACAGGGCTAATTGCCTAATGTTGGTGAGTTAGAGCAAGCTGCTGCTTCTACTTTTTTTTTTTTTTTTTAATGTAGAGAACAAAATTCAAAATCCCCATGATACTATAGTCATTCATCTTTCCTCTAGAGTAAGGGCTATAGACTCCAAGGTTCTTCTGGATTTCTGCTACTACTGCTGTCTTCATAGCTAGTTCAGTGCCTTCTAACAATGCCTTCTGCACAGGACTGCTGAGGGACTAAGTGGCAAACTGTGCCTGACCCATGGTTAACATTCAATAAATGGGGCACACTACCATTTGCCCTCATAACGTTGAAAGAAGTAATGCTTATTTCTCATAATGGTTAATGCTAAAGTACATCCAAATGTTTATTTATGACAAGTGTTTTAGGAGCCAAAATGTTTATCAGGAAAAGCTGTCACTATATTTGGGCCTCGATTATCTTACTAAAGTTTGCTAAAGGCTTTTTCCTAGTCTACTTCACTGGCGGGTGGCTAGCAGTCTGGAACAAGTATAATTTAAACAGAAGAATAAACAATTAAATCTATTTCAAAGTGAGTTAGAAGCTGAGTGTAACAGGCTCTCCACTTTCTAGTGTCATTTCTGTTACCAGGATAGGTGTTTTAATCTAGAAATTCTGTGGATATTCAACCCTAGAGTGCCAGTAGAGTATAGCTGATGTATGGAGAGGAATCTAAGTTATATTATTCAAATATAATGTTTGGGAAACAAGAATTTTTGACCCATATGTATTTACACAAACTAAATGCAAACTGTAGTCCAACAGCAATGGTATTTTGATTCTCTGAGTTAGAAGGTAATTGATGGGAAAGAGGGAGAAATTTACATAGAAATCCTGCTTTCTGAGAAATTATCTTTTTTGTTACAGAATCCATAACATAAGCTTCCTTAAACATATTACCATATGACCCTTATAATTTCTGATGACACTGATGATATTACTTAACTTGTTGAATGGGCTAATTGATGTAAGTTAAGTGTTTAGGACAGTAACTGACATATGTTGAATAAATATTAGCTTCTGCTTAAAATCTGGATCAAAATCTCTCTCCAAAAATTTTCTGAACCTAATGTAGCTCATTTGCTACACTTAACAGGATGTTAAAGGATTCTGCCTTATGTTTTTTCTAAATATGAACTTTCTGATAAAAGGATTAAAGTTCTTCATGTGTTATGTGTTTGACGTAGCCTTTTTTTTTTTTTTTTTTTTTTTTTTGAGATGGAGTCTTGCTCTGTTGCCCAGACTGGAGTGCAGTGGCACAATCTTGGCTCACTGCAACCTCCGCCTCCGGATTCAAATGATTCTCCTGGCGCAACCTCCTGAGTAGCTGGGATTACAAGCACCTGCCACCACGCCCAGCTAATTTATTTATTTATTTATTTAATTTTTTATTATTTTTTATTTTTTTGAGACTGAGTCTCCCTCTGTCTCCAGGCTGGAGTGCAATGGCACCATTTCGGCTCACTGCAACGTCCACCTCCTGGGTTCAAGCGATTCTCCTGCCTCAGCCTCCTGAGTAGCTGGGACTACAAGCGCCCACCACCACACCCAGCTAATGTTTGTGGATTTTCAGTAGAAACGGGGTTTCACCATGTTGGCCAGGATGGTCTCAATTTCCTGACCCCGTGATCTGCCCACCTCGGCCTCTCAAAGTGCTGGGACTATAGGCGTGAGCCACCGCGCCTGGCCTACACCCAGCTAATTTTTGTATTTTTAGTAGAGATGGGGTTTCACCATGTTGGCCAGGCTGGTCTCAAACTCCTGACCTCGTGATCCACCCACCTCGACCTCTCAAAGTGCTGGGACGCAGGCGTGAGCCACTGTATCCAGACGTGTTTGATATAGTCTTGAAAATATTTTTCTTTAGTAGAAGAAACCTAACCTACTAAATTTAAAAATTTATAGATCTGATCTTATAGTCCCATCTCAGTGAGCCTCACATCCAAGAAATTTCCAGTTTTTAAAAAAAGATTACACAATTTGTTTTCCTTTAATTTGAAGGTTAAGTTATGTTCTGTTTAGGAACAAAATTACGAAAACACAAAAAGTTTAAGTGTGATCCATTTATTATTGCTGCCATTTGTGGATACATTCTCTCAATTCTCCTTAAATCCCAATGATGCTTTTATACTTGCAACATGTGTATCCACCTCTAGCTTCCCTGTGCAGAAATGTCTGGCATTGGAATGTGAGGTATCTCTCAGGAAACAGAGTGGTAATGGGTAGGATGAAACTTACCCATTGAGAGCTCATGATATTCATTGTGAAATGCCACTAGATATAGTCCTTCATTATATTTAGAGAGCTTGAAGTTTCTGATTTTATGTAGAACAGAAAAAGAAACACAAATCCCACAAAATTTAAGTGCAATCAAAAATAAAAATATATATTAAATAAACAGTTATGGTAGAAATTTTGCAAAGCCTTCAGGTGAGCCACAAATAGTCTTAGAAATTATTTTAATAAAGTCATTTTGGTTCTTTTTCTTCATTTTCCTTAAAGTCACCTCTAAAGGTATTTCTCGGTTTATATCATATGTAATCAGCTTTTAGCTAAAGAACAAGTGGTAGTAAATGAAGACTGCCAAAGCCTCAAAGGTGATATTGGAGAAATGGGGATAATTAGAAAAAACAAAAGTTCAAACATTAAAATTCTGACACTATTAGATGAATCAACCTAAACTTGGTAAATCAGTTTTCAGAAAACTAGGCACTTATTGCGCTTTCATTTTATATCCAATAACTGCATCAAACTTAATATTGATTTTTCTTTTTAAAACTGCCAGGAAGCGCTCCGGAAGGATCCTAAAAGAAAAATATATGAAAATAATTAGAAAATTAATATTAAGTGCATTTGTAGAATACCCTCTTTAGAAATACTTTAAAGTTATCATGTATCATCATGTTCATCTTAAATAAGATTAAGCACCTTAAATCTGAGTCACTACTATATATTCTTTCTCATTAAATCTATTTTGTTTTCAAATGGAAAAGAAGGCTTAGCCTTCTTTAGAGTAGAATAACCTGAAGTAGTCAGTTTTTGAAACAAAAGATCTAAGAGAGGAGGTATACGAACTGAATAGTTGAGATACTAAAGACTTTACAAAAAGAAACCCAACATTAAAAAGGAAATGAGAATAGGAACTAATTTTATACTTTATAATGCAGAATATTATTAAAATGTTCCACTAAGAGACTGGGGAAGTAGAACTACTAAATAAAAATGCAGACAATGCATTTGGTTTTGAGCATAATGCTGAACCACTTATTTAACCTTTTAGTTTAAATTCCTCACGTGTAAATGGAAAAATTAACACTTATCCCTCAGTGTTCTTTTGTGGAATCAATGTGTTACTATATTAAATAAAACATCTTGGCCGGGTGCGGTGGGTCACGCCTGTAATCCTAGCACTTTGGGAGGCCAAGGCGGGTGGATCACCAGGTCAGGAGATCGAGATCATCCTGGCTAACATGGTGAAACCCCGTCTCTACTAAAAATACAAAAATTAGCCAGGCATGGTGGCAGGTACCTGTAGTCCCAGCTACTCAGGAGACTAAGGCAGGATAATTGCTTGAACCTGAGAGGAGGAGGCTGCAGTGAGCCGAGATCGAGCCACTGCACTACAGCCTGGGCAACAGAGTGAGACTCCATCCCCCACCCCCTCCAAAAAAAATAAAATGTCTTAAACGGTGACAGACACTAGCAGGTCTCATCTTTTTTCTCCAGACACTACACTTAGAACATTTAGGGACTTGTCACATTCCAGTGGGTCTGGGAGAAAATAAAACAGAATATATAAATCAACATCATAATATACAGAAATCTGCCTAGATGGCATGAAAAAAGGGTTTGGAAATATGACACCAATGTGACCTCGTAACAAGAATTAGGGCAATGATAATAATAATAGTAGTTATAATAACAGTGGCATATAACATTTATTGAGTACTTACAGTGTTCTGAGTACTTTTTATTTTATTTTTTTGAGATAGGGTCTTGGCCTGCTCTGTTACTCAAGAGGGAGTGCAGTGGCATGATCATGGTTCACTGCAGCCTCGACTTCCTGGGCTCAGGCAATTCTCCCACTTTGCCTCCCAAGTAGCTGGTACTACAAGTGTGTTCCAACATGCCTGGCTAATGTTTTTGATTTCTAGTAGAGACAGGGTCTTATTATGTTTCCCAGGCTTGTCTTGAACTCCTGACCTCAAGCGTTCCTCCTGCCTCAGCCTCTCAAAGTGCTGGGATTATAGACGTGAGCCACCGCACCCAGCCCTGAGTACTTTAAGAGCATTATTTTATTTATTCATCTCAGCCCTATACAGTCCAATTGTTTTCTCTATGTTACAGATAAAGAAACTGAACTTCAGATAAGTTAAAAATAACTCATCCATGTTCATGTTGCAAGCAAGTCACACAAACACATTCAACTCCAGAGCTTCATTCAACTCCAGAGCACAAACTTTGAGTCTTTATGTTTAAAGGTCTAGAAACTAGAATTAATTTATTCAATCAACAAACATTTTGGTGTCAGGCACTCTTCAAAATGCAAAGCATACAGTGATGAAAAATAGGCAAAATGCCTTCTTTCACAGGGTTATATTCTAAAGCGCTGTGTTAAGATTTTAACATGGATGTTTGATTTGGACCAGAAATCTGTATTTTAATAGACAGCTGCCACAGACAGTGGTCCAGAGCCTCTAATTGAGAATTACTGATGCGAAGAGCAAAAAACTCAAGAGATGAAAAGCGTGACATATGTTAAGCTTTCTCGCCCTTTCTGCTAAAAACTATGATGAACATGCCTTGGAGGTTTAGGTAGTAAAGCTCAAGGATCTCTTTGGTGAGTAAACAGGTTAAAACCTATGATGTTTCTGGCACTATACTTGTCACGTTACATAAGTATGCACTCAGTGATCACTTCCCAAGTACTTATGATATCCCACTGACTTGGAGAAGCCCAGTCTAGGACAGGCAGCAAGAGGCTTTTTCTCCCAGCTGTCCTAAGGCACCTTTCTCCTTTCCCCTCCTTATGTGGCCAGCCTCACTGCCACACAGTTTTCCCAGATGAGGAATGAAGCAGTGTGTTATGATGAAACCAGTGGTTTCCAATCTTGGCTGAATAACTGAATCACCTAGAAAGTTGTTTTATCTCTCAAAGCCCAGGCCACACTCTAAACCAAGTCAATCAGAATTTAGGGGAGTTGGTCTCAGGCACCGGCATTTCTTAAACCTCCCAGGTGAATTCCAGTGTGCACCCAAGTTGAGAGTTACTGCTCCAAAGAAGTGCTGCTCAAATTTTAATAGGCATACAAATCGTCTAGGAGAACTTATTGAAATGCAAATTCTGATTCAAGAGATGAGGAGAGTCTATATTTCTAACAAAGTTCCAGGTAATACTGATGCTGCTAGTCCAAGAACCACATTGGAAGAAGCAAGGCTCAAGAATTTCTAATATTATTAAAAAAAAAAAAGCAATTCATATACGTCAGTCTGATTTTGCACAAAACAAAAGCTCAATGATTATCTGTTGCATCTTTAAATAAATACGTAAAACCTAAATCTGGTCTCCTTTAATCATTGTTCTATGATTCCATTATGTAAAGATGCTGAAAAACTATCCTTCTTCAGAGTCATTCATTTATAAGACAAGACTTACAGAAATACACAAATTTCTTTCTTTATAAAAAGTAAAAATGTGTGGAAATTCCAGTTCATTCACCAGGAGCTGTATCAGTCTTGCCTCAATGATTAACACACGTGGTTTAAAAAAACTGATGACATCTTTATTCAGCCTGCTATTTTTATTAAGTCAATTCCATTTAACTGTACTTTATCAACTGCCTGATTTTAAATGTCAGCAAAAAATGTAATAGATAATTCTTATTTTACCTTTTTTCATTTCTAAGGCTGAAAAACTTAACTGTCACTTACCTTTCCAATATTGTTAAAAAAGCTATAGAAGATGGAATAAAAATCATTTTCTGCTCAGTCAGAATCCCATTCATCAGCCTGTTTACCACTTCCTCAGGTTCCAGAGCGGGTCCTAAACTGAAATCAGAGGCAGTCTTCAGAAACAAAATACTTCACCAAGGCTTCAGCTTTAGTTTGGTGCTAACAAACAGCTTTAGTATGGCACAGACACCATAACATAACTGATTTGTAGTGTCTAGCCTAGTAAAGGTGCTCAGAAATAGCAGCTACTTTACCATTGATAATAATAATCATTCACTTAGTGCTTATCGTGTACCACAAACTGCTAAACTTTCTACATAGGTCATTCCATTGAAGTCTGACAATAACCTTACGAAGGTAATATTATAATTCCTATTCTATGTGGGGAAAAGAAAGAAAGATCAGACTGCTACTGGGTCTATATAGAAAGAAGTAGACACAAAAGACTCCATTTTGTTCTGTATTTGAGATGCTGTTAATCTGTAACCCTACCCCTAACCCTGACCTTGCAAGAGACATGTGCTGTGGTGACTCAAGGTTTAATGGATTTGGGGCTGTGCAGGGTGTGCTTTGTTAAACAAGTGCCTGAAGGCAGCTTGCTGGTTAAAGTCATCACCATTCTCTTAATCTCAAGTACCCAGGGACACATGCACGGGGGAAGGTCCCAGGGACCTCTGCCTAGGAAAGCTAGGTATTGTTCAAGGTTTCTCCCCATGTGATAGTCTGAAATATGGCCTTGTGGGAAGGGAAAGACCTGATCGTCCCCCAGCCTGACACCCATGAAGGGTCTGTGCCGAGGAGGACTAGTATAAGAGGAAAGAACGTCTCTTGGCAGTTGAGATAGAGAAAAGCATCTGTCTCTTGCCCGTCCCTGGGCAATGGAACATCTCAGTGTAAAACTCGATTGTATGTTCTATTTACTGAGAAAGGAGAAAACCGCCTTAGGGCTGAAGGTGGGACGTGCTAGTGACAGTGCTGCTTTTTATGCACTAAAAAGGTTTATGGAGATGTCTGCATATGCACATCAAGGCACAGCACTTTTCCTTAAACTTATTCATGTCACAGAGCTCTTCATTCATATGTCTTTCTGCTGACCTTCTCCCTACGATGATCCTATTATCCTGCCACTTCCTTTTTTTTTTGTGCAGTGGCCGGATCTCAGCTCACTGCAAGCTCCGCCTCCTGGGTTCATGCCATTCTCTTGCCTCAGCCTCCCGAGTAGCTGGGACTACAGGTGTCCGCCACCTCGCCCGGCAAGTTTTTTGTATTTTTTTTAGTAGAGATGGGGTTTCACCGTGTTAGCCAGGATGGTCTTGATCTCCTGACCTTGTGATCCGCCCGTCTCGGCCTCCCAAAGTGCTGGGATTACAGGCTTGAGTCACTGCGCCCGGCCGCCACTTCCCTTTTCTAAGATGTTAAAGATAAAGAGCAATAAATACTGAGGGAACTCAGAGACTGTTGCCAGCGCAGGTCCTCTGTATGCTGAGCGACGGTCCCCTGGGCCCGCTTTTTCTTTCTCTATACTTTGCCTCTGTGCCTCATTTCTTTTCTCAAGTCTCTCCTTCCACCTAATGAGAAACGCCCACAGGTGTGGAGGGGCAGGCCACCCCTTCATCTGGTGCCCAACGTGGGTGCTTTTCTCTAGGGTGAAGGTACGCTCAAGAGTGGTCATTGAGGAAAAGTTGACGAGAGACTCCTGAGTATGTCTACAGTCAGCCTTGCGGTAAGCTTGTGCGCTCAGAAGAACCTAGGGTAACAATGGGGCAAACTAAAAGTAAATACACCTCTTATTGAAGCTTTATTAAAATTCTCTTAAAAAGAGGGGGAGTTAAAGTCTCTACCAAAAATCTAATTACACTATTTCAAACAATGGAACAATTTTGCCCATGGTTTCCAGAACAGGGAACTTGAGATCTAAAAGACTGGGAAAAAATTGGCAAAGAATTAAAGCAAGCAAGCAGGGAAGGTAAAATCATCCCACTTACAGTATGGAATGATTGGGTCATTATTAAAGTAGCTTTAGAACCGTTTCAAACAGAAGAAGATAGCACTTCAGTTTCTTATGTCCCTGAAAGCTGTGCAGTAGATTGTCAAAAAGAGGCAGGGATAGAATCCCGGAAAGGAACAGAAAGTTCACATTGTAAATGTGTAGCAGAGCCGGTAATGGCTTGGTCAATGCAAAATGTTGACGATAATCAATTACAGGAGGTGATATATCCTGAAACGTTAAAATTAGAAGAAAAAGGTCCAGAATTAGCAGAGCCATCAGAGTCTAAACCACAATGGCCAACTCCTCTTACAGCAGCTTAGATGCCTGTAACTTTACAACCTCAAATGCACGTTAAACAAGTACAAACACCAAAAGAAGATCAAATAGAAAAAGATAGAGTCTCTGTCATGGCAATGCCAATCCAAATACAATGTCCACAATATCAGCCGGTAGAAAATAAGACCCAGCCACCAGTAGCCTATCAATACTGGCCGCCAGCCGAACTTCAGTATCGGCTGTCCCCAGAAAATCCGTACGGACAGCCAGGAATGCTTCCAGCGCCACAGGGCAGGGCGCTATAGCCTCAACCGCCCACCATGAGACTTAATCCTACAGCACCGCCTAGTGGACAGGGTAGTGCACTACATAAAATTATTGATGAGGCAAGAAAACAAGGAGATATTGAAGCGTGGCAATTCCCAGTAATATTAGAAACAAGACCATCTGGAGTAGGGGCCCAAGAGGGAGAGCCTCCCGTAGCTGAAGCCAGATATGAGTCCTTTTCTATAAAAATGCTAAAAGAAATGAAAGAGGGAGTAAAACAGTATGGACCCAACTCTCCTTACGTGAGAACATTATTAGATTCCATTGCTCATGGACACAGACTCATTCCTTATGATTGGGAGATTCTGGCAAAGTCATCACTCTCACCCTCTCAATTTTTACAATTTAAGACTCAGTGGACTGATGGGGCACAAGAACAGGTCCGAAGACATAGGACTGCCAATCCTCCAATTAACATAGACGTAGATCAACTATTGGGAACAGGTCAAAATTGGAGCACTGCTAGTCAACAAGTAATAATGCCAAATGAGGCCATTGAGCAAATTAGGGCTATCTGCCTTAGGGCCTGGGAGAAAATCCAAGACCCAGGAACCGCCTGCCCCTTGTTCAATACAGTAAGACAAGGCTCTAAAGAGCCCTATCCTGATTTTGTAGCAAGGCTTCAAGATGCTGCTCAAAAGTCAATTACCGATGAGAATGCCCATAAGGTCATAGTGGAGTTAATGACATATGAAAATGCCAATCAGCCATTAAGCCATTAAAAGGAAGCGTCCCGGCAGGATCAGATGTACTCTCAGAGTACCTTAAAGCCTATGATGGAATTGCAGGAGCTATGCATAAAGCTATGCTATGGCTCAAGCAATCACAGGAGTTGCTTTAGGAGGACAAGTTAGAACATTTGGGGGAAAATGTTATAACTGTGGTCAAATCGGTCATTTAAAAAAGAATTGCCTAGTCTCAGATAAACAAAATGTAACTACTCAAGCTACTACAACAACAGATAAAGAGCCACCTGGCCTATGTCCAAGATGTAAAAAGGGAAAACATTGGGGTCATCAACGTCATTCTAAATTTGATAAAAATGGGCAACCACTGTCAGAAACGAGAGGAGGGGCCAGCCTCAGGCCCCGCAACAAACTGGGGCATTCCCAATTCAGCCCTTTGTTCCTCAGGGTTTTCAGGAACAACAACCCCCACTGTCACAAGTGTCTCAGGGAATAAGCCAGTTATCACAATACAGCAGTTATCCCCCGCCACAAGCGGCAGTGCAGCAGTAGATTTATGCACCATACAAGCAGTCTCTCTGCTTCCAGGGGAGCCCCCACAGAAAATCCCCACAGGGGTATACGGCCCATTGCCTGAGGGGACTGTAGGACTAATCTTAGGAAGATCAAGTTTAAATCTAAAGGGAGTTCAAATTCATACTGGTGTGGCTGATTCAGACTATAAAGGCGAAATTCAATTGGTTATTAGTTCCTCAATTCCTTGGAATGCCAGTCCAGGAGACAGGATTGCTCAATTATTACTCCTACCTTATGTTAGAGTTGGAAACAGTGAAGTAAAAAGAACAGGAGGGTTTGGAAGCACTGATCCGGCAGGAAAGGCAAGTCTCTGAGAGCAGACCTGTCTTGGCCTTGAGTAAGGCCATTACTCAAGGAAAACAGTTTGAAGGGTTGGTAGACACTGGAGCAGATATCTCTGTCATTGCTTTAAATCAGTGGCGAAAAAATTGGCCTAAACAAAAGGCTGTTACAAGACTTGTTGGCATAGGCACAGCTTCAGAAGTGTATCAAAGTACTATGATTTTACATCGTTTAGGGCCAGGTAATCAAGAAAGTACTGTTCAGCCAGTGATTACTTCTATTCCTGTTAATCTATGGGGTCGAGATTTATTACAACAATGAGGTGCAGAAATCATTATGCCAGCTCCATTATACAGCCCCACGAGTCAAAAAATCATGACTAAGATGGGATATATACCAGGAAAAGGATTGGGAAAAAATGAAAATGGCATTAAAGTCCCAATTGGGACTGAGGAAAATCAAGAAAGAAAAGGAATAGGGTATCCTTTTTAGGGGTGGCCACTGTAGAGCCTCCTAAACCCATTCCATTAACCTGGAAAACAGAAAAACAAGTATGGGTAAATCAGTGGCCGCTACCGAAACAAAAATTGGAGGCTTTACATTTATTAGCAAAGGAACAGTCAGAAAAGGGACACACTGAGGCATCATTTTCGCCCTGGAATTCTCCTGTATTTGTAATTCAGAAAAAATCAGGCAGATGGCGTATGTTAACCGACTTAAGAGCCATAAATGCTGTAATTCAACCCATGGGGCCTCTTCAACCCGGATTGCCCTCCCCAGCCACGATTCCAAAAGACTGGCCTTTAATTCTAATTGATCTGAAGGACTGCTTTTTTACCATTCCTCTGGCAGAGCAGGATTGTGAAAAATTTGCTTTTACTATACCAGCCGTAAATAATAAAGAACCAGCCACCAGGTTTCAGTGGAAAGTGTTACCTCGGGGAATGCTTAATAGTCCAACTATTTGTCAAACTTTCGTAGGTCAAGTTCTTCAACCAGTTAGAGACAAATGTTCCGATTGTTACATCATTCACTATATTGATGCTATTTTATGTGCTGCACAAACAAGAGACAAATGAATTGACTGTTACACATTTCTGCAAGCAGAGGTTGCCAACGCAGGACTGACAAGAGCATCTGATAAGATTCAGACCTCTACTCCTTTTCATTATTTAGGGATGCAGATAGAAATTAGAAAATTTAAGCCACAAAAAATAGAAATAAGACACATTAAAAACACTAAATGACTTTCAGAAATTGCTAGGCGATATTAATTGGATTCGGCCAACTCTAGGCATTCCTACTTATGCCATGTCAAATTTGTTCTCTATCCTAAGAGGAAACCCAGACTTAAACAGTAAAAGAATATTAACCCCAGAGGCAACAAAAGAAATTAAATTAGTGGAAGAAAAAATTCAGTCAGTGCAAATAAGTAGAATAGATCCCTTAGCCCCACTCCAACTTTTGATTTTTGCTACTGCACATTCTCCAACAGGCATCATTGTTCAAAATACTGATCTTGTGGAGTGGTCGTTCCTTCCTCAGAGTACAATTAAGACTTTTACGTTGTACTTGGATCAAATAGCTACATTAATTGGTCAGGCAAGATTACGAATAATAAAATTGTGTGGAAATGACCCAGACAAAATAGTTGTTCCTTTAACCAAGGAACAAGTTAGACAAGCCTTTATCAGTTCTGGTGCATGGCAGATTGGTCTTGTTGATTTTGTGGGAATTATTGATAATCATTACCCAAAACCAAAAATCTTCCAGTTTTTAAAATTGACTACTTGGATTTTACCTAAAATTACCAGACATGAACCTTTAGAAAATGCTCTGACAGTATTTACTGATGGTTCCAGCAATGGAAAAGCGGCTTACACAGGGCCAAAAGAGCGAGTAATCAAAACTCAATATCAATCGATATTGGGCAGAGTTGGTTGCAGTCATTACAGTGTTACAAGATTGTAATCAACCTGTTAATATTGTATCAGATTCTGCATATGTAGTACAGGCTACAAGGGATGTTGAGACAGCTCTAATTAAATATAGCATGGATGATCAGTTAAACCAGCTGTTCAATTTATTACAACAAACTGTAAGAAAAAGGAATTTCCCATTTTATATTACTGGTATTCGAGCACACACTAATTTACCAGGACCTTTAACTAAAGGAAATGAACAAGCTGACTTACTAGTATCATCTGCATTCATAAAAGCATAAGAACTTCATGTTTTAACTCATGTAAATGCAGCAGGGTTAAAAAACAAATTTGATGTCACTTGGAAACAGGCAAAAGATATTGTACAACCCTGCACCCAATGTTAAGTCCTACACCTGCCCACTCAAGAGGCAGGAGTTAATCCCAGAGGTCTGTGTCCTAACGCATTATGGCAAATGTATGTTACACATGTACCTTCATTTGGAAAATTATCATACGTTCATGAAACAGTTGATACTTATTCACATTTCATATGGGCAACCTGCTAGACAGGAGAAAGTAATTCCCATGTTAAAAAACATTCATTATCTTGTTTTGCTGTAATGGGAGTTCCAGAAAAAATTAAAACTGACAATGGACCAGGATATTGTAGTAAAGCTTTACAAAAATTCTTAAATCAGTGGAAAATTACACACACAACAGGAATTCCTTTTAATTCCCAAGAACAGGCCATGTTGAAAGAACTAATAGAACACTCAAAACTCAGTTAATTAAACAAAAAGAAGGGGGAGACAGTAAGGAGTGTACCACTCCTCAGATGCAACTTAATCTAGCACTCTATACTTTATATGTTTTAAACATTTATAGAAGTCAGACTAGTACTTCTGTAGAACAACATCTTACTGGTAAAAAGAACAGCCCACATGAAGGAAAACTGATTTGGTGGAAAGACAACAAAAATAAGACATGGGAAATAGGGAAAGTGATAACCTGGGGAAGAGGTTTTGCTTGTGTTTCACCAGGAGAAAATCAGCTTCCTGCTTGGATACCCACTAAACATTTGAAGTTCTACAATGAACCCATTGGAGATGCAAAGAAAAGCGCCTCCACGGAGACGGAAACACCGCAATCGAGCACCATTGACGCGCAAGATGAACAAAGTGGTAGTATCAGAAGAACAGATGAAGTCGCCATGTACCAAGAAGGCGGAGCCACCAACCTGGGCACAATTAAAGAAGCTGACACAGTTAGCTGGAAAAAGCCTAGTGAGCACAAAGGTGACACAAACCCCAGAGAATATGCTGCTTGCAGCTTTAATGATTGTATCAACGGTGGTAAGTCTCCCCATGCCTGCAGGAGCAGCTGCAGCTAATTATACCTACTGGGCCTATGTGCCTTTCCCGCCCTTAATTCGGGCAGTCACATGGATGGATAATCCTATTGAAGTATATGTTAATAATAGTGCGTGGGTACCTGGTCCCACAGATGATCATTGCCCTGCCAAACCGGAGGAAGAACGAATGATAAATATTTCCATTGGGTATCGTTATCCTCCTATTTGCCTAGGGAGAGCACCACGATGTTTAATGCCTGCAATCCAAAATTGGTTGGTAGAAGTACCTACTGTCAGTCCCACCAGTAGATTTACTTATCACATGGTAAGTGGAATGTCACTCAAACCACAGGTAAACTATTTACAAGACTTTTCCTATCAAAGAGCATTAAAATTTAGGCCAAAAGGGAGACCTTGCCCCAAGGAAATTCCCAAAGAATCAAAAGATTTAGTTTGGGAAAAATGTGTGGCCAACAGTGCAGTGATATTACAAAACAATCAATTCGGAGCTGTTATAGATTGGGCCCCTTGAGGTCAATTCTACCGCAATGTCACAGGACAAACTCAATCCTGTCCCAGTGCACAAGTGAGTCAACTGTTGATAGTGACTTAACAGAAAGTTCAGATGAACATAAGCACAAAAAATTACAGTCTTTACCCTTGGGAATGGGGAGAAAAAGGAATCTCTACTCCAAGACCAAAAATAATAAGTGCTGTTTTTGGTCCTGAACATCCAAAATTATGGAGGCTTACTGTGGCTTCATACCGCCTTAGAATTTGATCTGGAAATCAAACTATAGAAACAAGAGATCATAAGCCATTTTATTCTATCAACCTAAATTCCAGTCTAACAGTTCCTTTACAAAGTTGTATAAAGCCCCCTTATATGTTAGTCATAGGAAATACAGTTATTAAACCAGACTCCCAAACTAAAACTTGTAAAAATTGCAGATTGTTTACTTGTATTGATTCAACTTTTAATTGGCAGCACCGTATTCTGCTAGTGAGAGCAAGAGAAGGCATGTGGATCCCTGTGTCCATGGACCGACCATGGGAGGCCTCACTATCCATCCATATTTTGACTGAAGTATTAAAAGGCATTTTAAATAGATCCAAAAGATTCATTTTTACTTTAATTGCAGTGATTATGGGATTAATTGCAGTCACAGCTACAGCCGCTGTGGCAGGAGTTGCATTGCACTCTTCTGTTCAGACAGTAAGCTTTGTTGACAATTGGCAAAAGAATTCTACAAGATTGTGGAATTCACAATCTGGCATTGATCAAAAATTGGCAAATCAAATTAATGATCTTAGACAAACTGTCATTTGGATGGGAGACAGGCTCATGAGCTTAGATCATCATTTCCAGTTACAGTGTGACTGGAATACGTCAGAGTTTTGCATTACACCCCAAGTTTATAATGAGTCTGAACATCACTGGGACATGGTTAGATGTGATCTACAGGGAAGAGAACATAATCTCACTTTAGACATTTCTAAATTAAAAGAACAAATTTTTGAAGCCTCTCAAGCTCACTTATCCATTGTGCCTGGAGCTGAGGCATTAGATCAAGTGGCAAAAAATCTTTATGGATTAAACCCCACGACTTGGATTACGTCTATTGAGGGCTCTACTGCAGTAAATTTTGGAATTATGTGTCTCTGTTTAATCGGCTTGTTTTTAGTGTTCCAAACCAGTCAAAGAATCCTCCGTCAAAATCGAGAGAACGAACAAGCCTTCATCGCCATGGCACGTTTATATAAAAGGAAAGGGCGAGAGGATGTTGCAGGAAGTTAGGGACCCTGAATGGAGGGACCCGCTGAAGCCACAGCAGAAGAACATAAAATGTGAAGATTTCATGGACATTTATTAGTTCCCCAAATTAATACTTTTATAATTTCCTATGTCTGTCTTTACTTTAATCTCTTCATCCCATCATCTTCTTTGTAAGCTGAGGAGGATATATGTCACCTCAGGCCCCTGTGATGATTGTGTTAACTGCACAAATTGTTTGTAGAGCATGTGTGTTTGAACAGTATGAAATCTGGGTGTCTTGAAAACAGAACAAGATAACAGCGATATTCAGGGAACAAGGGAGGTAACCTTGAACTGGCTGGAACAGAGGCATATTTCTTCTCTTTTCTTTAACAAATAGGAGAAATATTGCTGAATTCTTTTTCTCAGCAAGGAACATCCCTGAGAAAAAGAGTGCGCTCTGAGGGTAGGCCTATAAACCACCCCCTTGGAAGTCTGCTGCCTTTTACAGTTGAAGCTGAAGGGATGAAATAAGCCCCCGTCTCCTGTAGCACTCCCAGGCTTATTAGGAAGAGGAAATTCCCGCCTAATAAATTTTGGTCAGACAGGTTGTCTGCTCTCAAACCCTGCTTCCTGATAAGATGTTATCAATGACAATGCGTGCCTGAAATATCATTAGCAATTTTAATTTTAATTTTGCCCCATCCTGTGGTCCTGTGATCTCACCCTGGCTCCACGTGCTTTGTGATATTTTATTACCTTGAGAAGTATGCGATCTCTGTGTTGGTACCAGAAACTGAGGCAATTGCAGGAGTTGCTGATGGCCTCACAAATCCTAACCCTGTCACTTGGGTTAACACCATCTGAAGTACTACTATTGTAGATTTCATATGAATCCTTGTGTGCCTGTTCTGTCTGCTGTTAGTCTGCAGGTATACCCAACAGTTCCAAAGAGATAGTGACCATCGAGAATGAGCCATGATGATGATGGCGGTTTTGTTGAAAGAAAAGGGGGAAATGTGGGGAAAAGCAAGATCAGACTGTTACTGTGTATATATAGAAAGAAGTAGACATAAGAGACTCCATTTTGTTCTGTATTTGAGATGCTGTTAATCTGTAACCCTGCCCCCAACCCTGTCCTTGCAAGAGACATGTGCTGTGGTGACTCAAGGTTTAACGGATTTGGGGCTGTGCGGGGTGTGCTTTGTTAAGCAAGTGCCTGAAGGCAGTATGCTGGCTAAAAGTCATCACCATTCTCTTAATCGCAAGTACCCAGGGGCACGCACACTGCCAAAGGTCGCAGGGACCTCTGCCTAGGAAAGCTAGGTATTGTCCAAGGTTTCTCCCCATGTGATAGTCTGAAATATGGCCTCGTGGGAAGGGAAAGACCTGATCGTCCCCCAGCCTGACACCCGTGAAGGGTCTGTGCTGAGGAGGACTAGTATAAGAGGAAAGAACGCCTCTTGGCAGTTGAAACAGAGAAAAGCATCTGTCTCTTGCCCGTCCCTGGGCAATGGAACTTCTCAGTGTAAAACCCGATTGTATGTTCTGTTTACTGAGAAAGGAGAAAACCGCTTTAGGGCTGAAGGTGGGACGTGCTAGTGGCAATGCTGCTCTTTATGCACTAAAAAGGTTTATGGAGATGTTTGCATACGCACATCAAGGCACAGCACTTTTCCTTAAACTTATTCATGTCACAGAGATCTTTATTCATATGTCTTTCTGCTGACCTTCTCCCTACTATGATCCTATTATCCTGCCACTTCCCTTTTCTAAGATGGTAAAGATAATGAGCAATAAATACTGAGGGAACTCAGAGACTGGTGCTGGCGCGGGTCCTCTGTATGCTGAGTGCCAGTCCCCTGGGCCCATTTTTTCTTTCTCTACACTTTGTCTCTGTGCCTCATTTCTTTTCTCAAGTCTCTCCTTCCACCTAACGAGAAACGCCCACAGGTGTGGAGGGGCAGGCCACCCCTTCAAGTCCACAAATAAGAATTATAGAAGTAACCAAGATTCAAAAACAATTGAGCTAGATTAGGTCTGACAAGTTTACTTTTAAACTTGAAGCAGTCTTGGGAAAAAAATCAGATACTATTATACAAGTTTTATTATATACTCGGTCTCTTTAGTGAACAATTCCTAAAGCATCAGAGGAATTAGAATATGACAGGTATATGCCCACCTTTAGGCCCTTCATCTCCACATGATATGCTTATATTTATTAGGTCTTTGTTTTTTGTTGCTATTTTTTGTTTTTATTTTTTGAGGCAAGGTCTCACTCTGTCACCCAGGCTGGAGTGCAGTGGTGAGATCTCAGCTCACTGTAACCTCCACCTACCGGGTTCAAGCGAGTCTCCTGCCTTGGCCCCTCAGGTAACTGGGACTACAGGTGTATGCCACCACTCCAGGCTTTTTTTTGTATTTTTAGTAGAGATGGGGTTTCACCATATTGCCTAGGCTGGTCTTGAGCTCTTGGGCTCAAGTGATCTGCCAGCCTTGGCCTCCCAAAGTGCTGGGATTATAGGTGTGAGCCACTGCACTTAGGTTTTGGCTTTGTTACTTAGTTCCGTGTTATATCTTTGCCATGTAATCACTCAAGTATATGTACTGAAGGGACACAAAAACACAAAAATGCGTACCCGCTCTCCCGCTACACCCTATTGCTAAATCCTTTGTTCTGCTCTCTAATCGCTGCACGTACCAGAGATTTCGTAAGTTCTGTAAGTACCTGTTTTTCTTTCTGAGGCCGGGTCACAAGACGTGTTTAAGTAAGATAAACTCATGCTGCCATAAACCGGTTGTGCGACCTGACGCAATATAATTAACTGCCTTTGTGTAAAACTGCTCTCCCGCCTCAAGGGTTGAACCGAGATATCAGATATGGCGGGAACCAATCATAGTTAGCCAAATCGCCTTGTTCAAACACTAGCCAATCATACATCTGATTTGTATAATAATTCTATGCCCACTGTTCTTAGAATATATAACACTGTTCGGAGCTCAGGAGGGGAACTCTCTCCTGCCTGTCTCGTTTCACGAGCAAGTGAGAGTTCCAGGTTCGAACCTGTAATAAAGATCCTCGCTGCTTAGCTTTGACTCTGGACTCTGGTGGTCTTCTTCGGGGAATAAACGGTCTGGGCATAACAAATGGGGGCTCGTCCGGGATTTCCCCCAAGCCCACCAGACCTCCAAGTCAATGGATCTTAATCTGTAGGTAAGCCGGCTTTGTCTCTGTCTCTGTCTTAATCTCTGTCTGTCTCCCTGAAATTTCGCGAAATCCGTAATCTGTAGTCTGTATTGGTCTGTTCTGTAAGTGGCACGGTCTTGGCGGACGCGCTAAAAGACAGCCACTCAGGACTGGTGGGAGACGTCCCCCAGTGCCCATCTGGGGGCCTCCATTCTTGGTTGCCCCGTCTGACTCAGGTCGGAAGTCCGACACGCGCTTGCAAAGGCTCATCGTTTATCACTGTCTGTCCGTTATTGTTAAGTGTTAAGTGTAAGTCCAAAACGAAACATAAAACCTTTTCTTCCCCTTCCAGGACCGGACCTGTCAGATACTTCCCTCTGCTTCACACTCATTTTCGTCCCTCCTTCTCTTTGTAGGAGCAGTCCAAAGATGGGCAACAACCAGAGCACGCCGCTCTCACTCCTTGTTACCAATTTCAAAGATGTGACGGCTCAGGGGCGTAACTTAAGCGTAGAATTAAAGAAAGGAAAGCTAGTTACTTTCTGCCGTTCGGAGTGGCCCTCTTTTGGCGTAGGGTGGCCCTCCAAAGGAACTTTCTGTCTCTCTATTATTACTAAAGTAAAAACTAAGATTTTCCTGCCAGGGCAGTCAGGACATCCTGATCAAATTCCTTATATTCTAGTGTGGCAGGATCTTGTGGAAAACCCACCGCCCTGGGTAACTCCATTCATCCCTGAGCCATGCAAGGTCCTAGTAACGCGACCTACAAGACAAAGGACTCCCTCTGCTCCCTCGGCCCCTGTACTGCCAGACAGCCAGGACCCCCTAACGTTAGAATCCACACTTCCCCCACCATATCCACACCTTATCCCACAGGACCCAGTCCCCCATGGTGGTACGTCCGTAGAGGGAAACCGAGAAGCAGAAGCAGCCGAGAGCGAAAGTAACCCGGGGGGGCCGGCCGGCCGAACACAAGGCCGCGTACAGCGGGACCAAGCTTCCCGACTCCCTGACTCCACTGTAGCCCTGCCTCTCAGAGAAATAGGATAGCTCCATAATACCAGGCTCTCCCGTCTCATGTATTGGCCTTTCTCCACTAGTGATTTATACAATTGGAAGTCCCAAAATGCTCGGTTCTCAGATAATCCCAAAGATCTAACCTCGTTGTTAGACAGTGTTATGTTTACTCACCAGCCGACCTGGGATGACTGTCAACAGCTCCTCCGAATCCTGTTCACGATGGAGGAGCGGGAAAGAATCCAAGTTGAGGCCAGAAAGCTAGTTCCAGGAGATGACGGTCAGCCAACTGCGAATCCTGACCTCATTAATGCGGCTTTCCCTTTGACCCGGCCCAGATGGGACTACAACACGGCAGAAGGTAGGGGACGACTGCTCATTTATTGCCAGACTCTAATGGCAGGTATCCGGGCTGCAGCTCGCAAGCCCACCAATTTGGCTAAAGTATATTCTGTGTTACAAGGTAAGACAGAAAGTCCCGCTGTATATTTAGAGAGATTAATGGAAGCCTTCAGACAGTTTACCCCTATGGACCCGGAAGCACCGGAAAATCAGGCTGCGGTAGTAATGTCCTTTGTAAACCAGGCAGCACCAGATATTAAAAGAAAACTACAGAAATTAGAAGGTTTAGAGGGAAAGCAGATTCAGGACCTCCTTCAGATGGCCCAGCGAGTTTATAATAACAGGGATACTCCAGAAGAAAAACAGTTCAAGGCAACCAAAGAAATGACCAAAGTCTTAGTAGCAGCTTTCCCCCAGGCAGGGAATGGCCAAAGCAGAAAACAGAAAAGGCAAGGCTCTAGGCAAGGATTAGAAAAGGATCAGTGTGCTTATTGCAAAGAACGTGGTCACTGGATTAAAGACTGCCCAAAGAAACGGAGACCAGCTAACCCTACCTCCGTACTCGTTACCCAGGACTCTGACTAGGGAGGACGGGGTTCGGACCCCCTCCCGGAACCCAGGGTAACTTTGCAAGTGGAGGGGTCCCCAGTTCGCTTGTTGGTCAATACTGGGGCGGAATGCTCAGTCCTAACCAAACCAATTGGAAATATGTCTAAGAAAACATCCTGGGTGCATGGGGCCACAGGCATCAAAAAATACCCCTGGACAACCCAGAGGACTGTAGACTTAGGAACGGGGAAAGTCTCCCATTCCTTCCTAGTCATCCCAGAGAGCCCCTGTCCTCTACTAGGGAGGGACTTGCTAACAAAGATGGGGGCCCAAATCCACTTTGAGCCAGAAGGGCCCAAGATAACTGATTCCAAAAACAGGCCAATATCTATCCTGACTGTCACCTTAGAAGATGAGTATAGACTCCATCAAGAGCAAAAGCCCCCCGATCAGGAAATTGACGCTTGGCTCCAGCGTTTCCCTGAAGCGTGGGGAGAAACTGGGGGCTTGGGGCTAGCTAAACATCGACCTGCCATATTTGTGGAAGTTAAGCCAGGGACGGACCCGGTTCGGGTGCGGCAATATCCTATGCCTCTGGAGGCAAGAGAAGGAATTATGCCCCATATCCGCCGACTCCTAGACCAAGGAGTCCTACGGGCTTGCCACTCATCCTGGAATACTCCACTGTTACCTGTACGTAAACCCAACAGTACGGACTACAGGCCAGTACAGGATTTAAGAGAAGTTAATAAAAGGATCATGGACATACATCCCACTGTGCCCAATCCATACACCCTTCTGAGTGCCTTACATCCCGAAAAACAGTGGTATACCGTTCTTGATCTAAAAGATGCTTTCTTCAGCCTTCCTCTGGCTCCTAAAAGTCAAGAACTCTTTGCATTTCAATGGACGGATCCTGAGAGGGGCATCAATGGTCAGCTAACATGGACTAGGCTGCCACAAGGGTTCAAGAATTCGCCAACCCTGTTCGATGAAGCCCTTCATGAAGATCTGGGTGAGTACCGGCGGCAACACCCTGAAATAACTCTTTTGCAGTATGTTGATGATCTCTTAATAGCGGCTAAGTCCCTGAAAACTTGTGTTCAAGGGACTGAAGACCTCTTAAAGACTCTGGGGGAGCTAGGCTACCGAGCCTTAGCAACAAAGGTTCAGATCTGCAAGTCGGAGGTAACTTATCTAGGGTACCTATTAAAAGGGGGGCAACGCTGGCTAACCAAAGCCTGAAAGGAAACAGTCCTACGCATCCCTAGACCCCAGTCGACGTGGCAAGTGAGGGAATTCCTGGGGTCGGCAGGGTTCTGTAGGTTATGGATACCCGGATTCTCTGAGTTAGCCAAGCCCCTATACCAGGCAACAAAGGAACGGCAGCCCTTCAATTGGACGGAAGAGGCTGAGCTGGCCTTTCAACAAATCAAAACTGCCTTGTTATCAGCCCCCGCGCTGGGGTTCCCTGATGTCTCCAAGCCCTTCCACTTATATGTGGATGAAAGTAAGGGTGTTGCAAAAGCTGTGTTAACACAGTACCTAGGCCCCTGGCAGAGGCCAGCTGCCTATTTGTCAAAAAAATTAGATTCAGTGGCTGCTGGCTGGCCACCCTGCCTCCGGATAATCGCGGCGACCGCCCTAATGGTCCGAGACGCTGATAAACTTATCATGGGGCAAGAGTTGTGTGTTATAACCCCGCATGCCATTGAAGGCGTCCTCCGGCAGCCGCCGGACCGATGGATAAGCAACGCCCGGCTCACCCGCTATCAAGGATTGCTGTTAAACCCCCTCAGAATAACTTTTCTGCCCCCAACCTCTTTAAACCCTGCTTCACTGCTGCCAAATCCAGACTTGGACGCCCCATCCCATGAGTGCACTGAGATACTGGCTCAGGTGCATGGGGTGCGGGAGGACCTGCAAGATCGTCCGCTCCCCGACACAGAACTCATCTGGTTCACTGATGGCAGCAGCTACATCCACCAAGGCCAGCGGTATGCAGGAGCGGCTGTAACGTCAGAGACTGAGGTAATCTGGGCGGAACCCTTGCCTCCAGGGACATCTGCCCAAAGAGCCGAACTGATAGCACTCACACAGGCCCTCACCCTAGGGGCAAAGAAAAAACTAACAGTATACACGGATAGCCGCTATGCTTTCGCTACTGCGCACATACATGGGGCCATCTACAGACAGAAGGGACTATTAACAGCTGAAGGCAAAGAAATAAAAAACAAGCAAGAGATCCTAGCTCTATTAACTGCTTTGTGGAAACCAAAGAAATTGGCTATCGTACATTGCCCTGGGCATCAGAAACCAACTACGCCAATTGCTCGAGGCAACTTCTTAGCCGACCAAACCGCAAGGAGCATAGCAAAAGCTCCCAGTCAGCTCCTCACGCTCCAGCTCCCTGATCCTGGCCTGTGAAATTTGCCATGTTTTCCCGAATATACCGAACAGGATCGCAAATGGATGGACACACTTCCCCTGAAACAGGTTAAAAATGGGTGGTGGACTGATGTAAATGACCAAACCATCCTACCAGAAAAATTAGGACGGCAAGTGTTGGAACATATCCACCGGACAACCCACCTGGGTGCCCGGCAAATGATAGACTTAATCAGGCACGCCAGGTTCAGAATCAGGCACATAGCTGAACTGGCCAGCAATGTCACAACAAATTGCAAAGCCTGCCAACTGAACAACGCTTGCCCCCAAACCCAGACCACTGCAGGAATTAGGTGTAGAGGGACTAGGCCGGGCGTCTATTGGGAAATAGACTTTACTGAGATAAAGCCTGGAAAATATGGGTATCAGTACTTACTTGTCTTTGTAGATACTTTTTCAGGATGGACAGAAGCGTTCCCAACTAAGAGAGAAACTGCTCAGGTTGTAGCAAAGAAAATTTTGGAAGAAATCCTCCCCAGGTATGGCTTTCCCGTCCAGATAGGGTCAGACAATGGACCAGCCTTCGTTGCTAGGGTAAGTCAGGATTTGGCTTCCATTCTTGGGGCAAATTGGAAATTACATTGTGCTTATAGGCCCCAGAGCTCAGGACAGGTAGAAAGGATGAATCGGACTCTAAAAGAGACCTTAACTAAATTGACCATGGAGACTGGCGCTAATTGGGTAGTACTTCTCCCCTACGCTCTGTTCCGGGCCCAAAATACCCCTTACAGACTGGGCCTCACACCATATGAAATCATGTATGGCAGACCCCCACCCCTGGTCCCCAGTCTAAAACATGACTTACTCAAACCTGAAACTGAAAATGTCTCTGAGCTCTTGTTCTCCTTACAAGCCTTACAGAAAATTCACCAGGAAATTTGGCCCAGACTACGAGAACTGTATGAAGCAAGACCCCCGCTGATGCCCCATCCGTTCCAGCCAGGAGACTGGGTCCTAGTCAAGCGCCACCGGCAAGAAACTCTTCAACCCAGGTGGAAAGGACCACTGCAAGTACTCCTGACTACTCCCACCGCTCTCAAGGTAGAAGGCATCGCTTCGTGGATCCACTACACACACGTCAAACCAGTGGACCCAACATCTGACCTTCTCGGGCCGTCTGGAGCACCGGTTACATGGACTGTAGACAAAGCTAAGAACAATCCCTTAAAGCTAACCCTGCGCCGTCATCCCCACAGCCATAACCGTGTCTATCTTACCTATGCTTTTATGCCTCATGCATCTGACTTTCCTCACTACTGCGCCGTCTAATCCCTATGTCTGGAGGTTCTGGCTCTATGAGAACAAAACTCACCCCGGGGAAACCCCCCAGGCAGGTAAACTGCTAGCTAGTGCAGACTGCCCCCACTCCGGGTGCAATACTCCAATTTACCTCAATTTCACTAAGTTCCAGATTGCCCAACTGGGGATACCCATGATCTGTTTTGAATATGATCAGACTGAATATACTTGTAAAAATTATTGGTGGCACCAGAATGCAGGCTGCCCATACCACTATTGTAAGATGCACTCAGCCAGGGTATGGGACGAATACCCGAGAAAGTCTAACCTCCTCAAGACTCTAGAAATCCAAGGTTGGACGTCCAGTTACTTATGAGAGGGGGAAATGAAGGGACACAAAAACACAAAAATGCGTACCCACTCTCCCGCTACACCCTATTGCTAAACCCTTTGTTCTGCTCTCTAATCGCTGCACGTACCAGAGATTTCGTAAGTTCTGTAAGTACCTGTTTTTCTTTCTGAGGCCGGGTCACAAGACGTGTTTAAGTAAGATAAACTCATGCTGCCATAAACCGGTTGTGCAACCTGACACAATATAATTAACTGCCTTTGTGTAAAACTGCTCTCCCGCCTCAAGAGTTGAACCGAGATATCAGATATGGCGGGAACCAATCATAGTTAGCCAAATCGCCTTGTTCAAACACTAGCCAATCATACATCTGATTTGTATAATAATTCTATGCCCACTGTTCTTAGAATATATAACACTGTTCGGAGCTCAGGAGGGGAACTCTCTCCTGCCTGTCTCGTTTCACGTGCGAGTGAGAGTTCCAGGTTCGAACCTGTAATAAAGATCCTCACTGCTTAGCTTTGACTCTGGACTCTGGTGGTCTTCTTCGGGGAATAAACGGTCTGGGCATAACAGTACCACAGACTAGCAAGTGGCCCCCAAAAAGTGGCTTTTAGGCTGGGGGTGATGGTTCAGGCCTGTAATCCCAGCACTTTGGGAGGCTGAGGCGGGTGGAGTGCTTGAGCCCAGGATTTCGAGACCAGCCTAACCATCATGGCAAAATTGTGTCTCTACAGAGAAATACAAAAGAAAATTAGCCAAGAGTGGTGGTGCACTCCTGTAGTGCTAGCTACTCAGGAGGCTGAGGCTAGAGGATCCCTTGAGCCTGGGAGGTCGAGGTCACAGTGGGCCATGATTGTTCCACTGCACTCCAGCCTTATTTATTTAGAGACAGAGCTAGATCCTGTCTCTAAATAAATAAATAGATAAGTGGCTTTAAAAAAAATCTGTTACAGAAGTGCACTTAGAGAGGAGCTGCACAAGAGTTGGTACTGAGATTTTTTTAACATTTTATTAATGACTTAGAAAAAAATGATACATAATTAAATGTACTCATGAAATTTGCCATGCCACTAAACTATCTGGGTGGCTAACATTTTGGGGAGGCATATTTTTAACGTGTGTGTCTAGTTAAAAGAAGTGAGACACCACGCGTGGTGCTCAATGCCTGTAATCCCAGCACTTTGGGAGGTCAAGGCAAGCAGATCACTTGAGGTCAGGAGTTTGAGACCAGCCTGGCCAACATTATGAAACCCCATCTCTACTAAAAATACAAAATTAGCCAGGCATGGTGGCAGGCACCTGTAATTCCAGCTACTCGGGAGGCTGAGGCAGGAGAATCACTTGAACCCGGGAGGCAGAGATTGTAGTAAGCCAAGATCGTGCCACTGCACCCCAGCCTGGGCGACAAAGTGAAATTTCGTCTCAAAAAAAAAAAAAAAAAAAGAAGTGAGACAAAAAGTACTGGATGTGCGGAGGTGCCAGGCAAAGTGACTCATGCCTGTAACCCTAGCACTCTGAGAGTCTGAGGCAGGAGGATCACTTGAGCCCAGGAGTTGGAAACCAGCCTGGGCAAGATGGTGAGATCTCATCTCAAAAAAAAACAACAAAACTGGATGAAATTCTTTAGAAAAAAATAAAGAATAATTCATTCAGCAAAAAAAAATACATGTTTTGAAGTAAAATTGGGACAACTGAGAAGTATAATATTGTATTTAAAAGTGAGCATGATTATTGGATCCATGAAGGAGAGTAGAGCTTAAAAATATATAAGCTTTAATTCTCAGCACAGTTCATTCATTTATTAGAATATTGTGTTCACCATGGGACCTTGAAGCAATAGTATTACACGTGAAAATCTTGGAGATTTGACAGGAGAGGAGATGTAATAATGAAATCAATGGCTTTTGGCCTAACAGAAGCAAAAAATCAAAGGCAATGGAAGCTTGCAGCGTAAACAGGTAGGGGTATCAAGGAGGATGAATCCAGAAACTGAAGGATGCTATGCCTTGAAAAGCATTTAGAGGGAAATTCACTTTGTAGCACATTGCTACCAGACTTCAATATTCTCAAGCTCCATGAAAGCTTATAAATATCTGTGTAAATAGAACACTCTCTCATCCACACTGTGGCTTTGCTAACCTACCTATCAAGCGGTGCTGCATTCACCAAACTTTTCTAGTGTACCTGATTTCTTTACCTAAGGTTTTTAGCCCCTGTCAGATAACTTCTCATTGAAATATAATGACTGTTCAGTATCATAATTTTAAAAGCCAAAAGCAAAGGCTTTCAGAAAAAACTCAATTTCTTAGCAAAATAATATCTTATCAAATGTCAGTATGTGGAAACATTTTTTCTCCTGATATGCTAAAGTTAATGAGAGTTACAAATCCTATTAAACAAATATTCTTAATGGATTTTGTAGAAACTATCCAAAAGCACTGCAGGCCAATCTGCTGGGGTGGGAAAGGAGGGTGCATGTTGGGGTACAGAAATACTGAAGGGGAAAGAGTTTTTTCAGTCTGAAGGATTGTATTTGATGACCTACTTTAACCACTTAAGTAATGAGTAATTTTGGGGAAAACATTTCAACTCCTTTTTTTTGAGACAGAGTCTCACTCTATCAGCCAGGCTGGAGTGCAATGGTACGATCTCAGCTCACTGCAATCTCCGCCTCCCAGGCTCAAGCAATTCTCCTGCCTCAGCCTCCCAAGTAGCTGGGATTACAGGTGTGTGCCACCACGACCAGCTAATTTTTGTATTTTTAGTAGAGATGGGGTTTCACCATGTTGGCCAGGCTGGTCTCGAACCCCTGACCTCAGGTAATCCTCCTGTCTCGGCCTCCCAAAGTGCTGGGATTACAGGTGTGAGCCACCACGCCCGGCCTCAACTCTTTAAATCTCAGGTTTGTTTTTGTTATTTCCTAATCTGAAAAATAAGGATAGTGCAGTGGTTCAGTGGCAAATATTTAACCACTGGCTCTCTAGGGGACAAAAATCCCAGTTTGGTAGCATTTGTTGATTTCCACAGTGTAAATATTCCCACAACAACTAATTTTAAACTATCTACATGACATCATTGAATGAGTACTACTATACAAGCCAGCACCAGCACTCCACTGGGAATATGATGGTTAAATGGAAATGTATATATACAAGCACTTTACACGGTTACACTACACAAATGTTACAGGAGGCATTTTCTTATATAACATCTTTTTATGGTACTAGTCAATAAAAACTAGTATCTTTCTGTGACACAGACATACAAACTCCTAAATTTTTAGAGAAAAAATAAATTGTGTTATGTACATTACAGATGGGAAATTAGATATTTTAAAACTATGTTCAACAGAAATAAATCTTGGGTGCCCCTAAAATGATCAGAACACTCAATTACACCTAATCTAATAAATTCAGGTTATGCGGGATTGTTTCTATCATTAGTTGGAAAGAGATAACTTATTTCAGGAAAAACACATTTAACTAAAAATTGCTTGTGTAGCTAACAAGAGATCCCCAAAATATTATACATGAAGCAAACCCGTCAGAATTAAAGAGAGGGGGACGTAAGACAGTTTCAACAATAATAGTTAGGGACTTTAATTTCCACTTTCAACAACATATTGAAGAACTAGACAGAAGACCCCAAGAAACAGAAGACTTGAATAACACTATAAATCAACTATACCTAACAGATACGTGTAAAACACACCATCCCAACAACAGCAGAATACACATTATTCTCGAGAACACATGGAAAATTTTCTCCCAGATAGACCATACATCAGACCACAAAGCAAATCTCAATACATTTTAAAAGATTAAAATTATACAAACTATGTTCTCTGACTACAACGGAGTAAAATCAGAAAATAACAGAAGGAAAACTGGAAAACTCGCAAATATATAGAAATTAAACAGTACCCCTAAATAAACAATGAGACAAATGAGAAACCACAAGAAATTAGAAAATACTTAGAGGTGAACACGACAAATCAAGATTTATGGGATGAGGTGAGCATAGTGGCTCAAGTCCATAATCCCAGCACTCTGGAGGCCGAGGCAGGAAGATTGCTTGAGCCCAGGAGTTTGAGACCAGCCTGGACAACTGAGTGAGACCCTGTCTCTACAAACAATTTTAAAAAATTAGCTGAGTGTGGTGGCACGCACTTGTAGTTCCAGCTACTCAGGAGGCTGAGGCAGGAGGATCGCTTGAGCCCAGGAAGGTAGAGGCCACAATGAGTTATGACTGCACCACTGGCCCTCCAGCCTGGGTGACACAGTGAGGCCCTATCTCAAAAAATAAAAATAAAAAAATAAAGACTTACGAGGTGCAGTGAAAGCAGTGCTCAGAGGGAAATTTATAGCTGCAAATGTCTGCATTAAAAAAATAAAAAGATCTCAAATCAAAAAAGTGAAATTGCACATTAAGAAACTATAGAAACTAAAAATAAAAACAAAACAAACACAAAGCAAGCAGAAAAAAAGATTGAAGCACAAATGAATGAAATAGAGAACAGAAAAACTACAGAATCAATGAAACTGAAAATAGGTTCTTTAAAAAGATAAACAAAATTAGCAAACCTTTAGCTACACTGACCAAGGCAAAAATAGAGAAGACTCAAACTACTAAAACCAGGAATGAAGGCAGGGACATTCCTGTTGACCTTACAGAAATAAGTAAGATTATAAGGGAATATGAGGACAATTGCAGGCCAACAAATTAGAAACATACATGAAATATACAAACTCTCAGGAATACACAAACTACCAAAACTGACTCAAGGAGAAACAGAAAATCTGAGATCTTTAATAAGAGACTGAATCAGAAATCAAAACACTTCCAGGAAAGAGAAGCCCAGGACTAGATGGCTTCATAATGAATTCTACCCAATGTTTAAAAAAGAATTAACACCAATCCTTCTCAAATTCTTCCAAAAAAACAGAAGAGGAGGAAATTCTTAACTCATTCTCTGAGTCCAGAATTAACCCGATACAACAAATAGAGTAAGAGATCACATGAAAACTACTGACCAGTATCTCTTAGGAATATAGATGCAAAAATCCTCAACAAGGCCGGGAGCGGTGGCTCAAGCCTGTAATCCCAGCACTTTGGGAGGCCGAGACAGGCGGATCACGAGGTCGGGAGATCGAGACCATCCTGGCTAACACGGTGAAACCCCGTCTCTACTAAAAAAATACAAAAAAAAAACTAGCCGGGCGAGGTGGCGGGCGCCTGTAGTCCCAGCTACTCGGGAGGCTGAGGCAGGAGAATGGCGGGAACCCGGGAGGCGGAGCTTGCAGTGAGCTGAGATCCGGCCACTTCACTCCAGCCTGGGAGACAGAGCGAGACTCCGTCTCAAAAAAAAAAAAAAAAAAAAAAAAAAAAATCCTCAACAAAAGATTAGCAAATTAAATCTAGCATTATATTAAAAGAACTAAACGCCATTATCCAGGAATACAAAGTGGCTCACCATACACAAAACAATGAAATATACCATTTAATAAAATGAAGGGAAAAAACCTAAACGATCATCTCAGTAGGCATCAAACACATTTGACATGATACAACATTCCTTTGTGGTAAAAACACTCAACAAACTAGGAACAGAAGGGCATTTCTTCAACCTGTTTTATAAGCATTTGTGTAATGCAGTCTAATTTATATAATCAAAATGGAGTAGCAAAGATAGTAGGACTTATTAAATATAAAAGGATGGACTGGGTGCGGTGGCTCACGACTGTAATCCCAACATTTTGGGAGGCTGAGGCAGGTGGATCGCTTGAGGCCAGGAGTTTGAGACCAGCCTGGCCAACAGGGCAAAAGCCCCGTCTCTACTAAAAATACGAAAATCAGCTGGGCATGGTGGCATGCACCTGTAATCCCAGCTACTTGGGAGGCTGAGGCAGGAGAATCACTTGAATCTGGGAGGTGGAGGCTGCAGTTAGCTGGGATCATGCCACTGCACTCTAGCCTGGGCAACAGAGCGAGACCCTGTCTCAAACATAAATAAATAATTAAATGAATGAAAATATTATTGTTGGCCCATTTAATGATAAAAAGATCATATTAATATAACATGGAGGTACTGTTTTTTTCCTATCATACTGGCAAAGATTAAAAGTGTGCTAAGCTGGGTGTGGCAGCTCACGCCTATAGCCCAGTTACTTGGGACGCTGAGGCAAGATCAGCCTGGGGAACAAAGCAAGACCTTGTCTCTAAAAGAAAATTAAAAAAAAAAAAAAAAAAAATATATATATATATATTTAAAAATTGTTTTAAAACTATTTATTGAAATTCAAGTTTATTTAATAAAAATAACTGAGCTTAAAAAAAATAATCGGAACACCTGATTTACATTTAATTTCAATAAACCCAGATTATGCTGTATTACACCTTTCTAGTAAACAGTTTCTTTGCAGTGTGTTAGCTGTGTAAATATAAGAACCAATAAACTACATCTTAGATATGCTCTCAAACAGAATTTAAGTTCCAACATTAATATGAAACAAAATATTTATAATTCAGCCATTTAGAGATTGGTTCAATTTTCTTTATTCAGAAAGGCCTATGTAGCTTAATCTGAATCTCAGTAACTGGGCAAGTTACTTAATTTCTCTAAACCTCAGACATCTCTCATCTAGTGAAGAAGGACTAATAACATCTCCCCCAAAGTATTGTTGTGAGGTTTAAGAAAATGACATTTTATTTGGTGTCTGACATGTAAACAGGTATTTAATGAGGAATACGTTCTCTCTTCTAATTAGAAGTACTAAGTTTCTATTTTAAAACTAACTTCATCTTTGGAGTCTACTTTAGTACCAGCTTAGCCTCAAAGAGGTTCATATGTCAAGACCAATATTCTAGGCCCTTCCTTGGTCAGGTTTATATTCAGCCTAGAATAATCTTAGCCTCTGTTCACACTTTTCCCCCAGAGTGGGCTTCCTAATTCTTTTTTAATGGCACTAGTAAGTTTTGTCAGGAGAGGGCACTGGAGCCCACATTAAGGTCAGCTCTGTGTGGTCTTGTCAAGGGCGTAAGGTTAAAAAATTCAATTATAACTTTTGAAAATAGGATGTCTGTTTTGTTTTTTTTTTTTTTTGAGACGGAGTCTCGCTCTGTAGCCCAGGCTGGAGTGCAGTGGCCGGATCTCAGCTCACTGCAAGCTCCGCCTCCTGGGTTCACGCCATTCTCCGGCCTCAGCCTCCCGAGTAGCTGGGACTACAGGCGCTGCCACCTCGCCCGGCTATTTTTTGTATTTCTTAGTAGAGACGGGGTTTCACCGTGTTAGCCAGGATGGTCTCGATCTCCTGACCTCGTGATCCGCCCATCTCGGCCTCCCAAAGTGCTGGGATTACAGGCTTGAGCCACCGCGCCCGGCCAGGATGTCTGTTTTTAACTACTGAAAGATAGTATGACTTAAAAACTTGACTCAAATATGTTATTTTAGTATCCACATACTGAAAAAGAAATTGAGGAAACTGGCAAGTTTTATCTTCAACATCTGCTTTCAGTTTTACTGAAGCTTATCCTCACCACTCTCATTCCTCAGATCCATTTCCCAACCTGAAAAACTTATCTGTCCCTTCTCTTCTCTCTTCAGACTCCAGTTAGGGTTTTCTGGTTTAATATTGATAAATTTAAACACTGACCTCTAAAATAAATACTCTTACTTTTGCTTTCTAACAAAATTGTGTATTAAAAATAGATTTTAAAGACTATTTGATAGATTCTTGGGGGCTTGAGATCTTTGGACAGCTCCCAAATTTCTGTCTAACGTTGGCTTTCTGTTCTGCTTTCCTGTGGGATGACTTAAATTAAATGTATTTAAAATAGAACCTGGGGGCCGTGGATCACCTGTCAGGAGTTCGAGACCAGCCTGACCAATATGGTGAAACCCCGTCTCTACTAAATAAAAAATAAAATAAAATAATATAAAATAATAAAATAAAAATAAAAAAAAATAAAATAAAATAGAACCTGTTAGGCTGGGCATGGTGACTCACGCCTGTAATCCCAGCACTTTGAGAGGCTGAAGTTGGGAGGATGACTTGAGTCCAGGAGTTTCAATTGAGTTCAAGGAGCCCTTGAGCCCAGCCTGTGCAACACAGGGAGACCCTGTCTCTACAAGAAATTTAAAAATTAGCCAGGTGTGGGGACACATGCCTGTGTGGTCCCAGGTACTGGGGAGGCTGAGGTGAGAGAATTGCCTGAGCCCAGGAGGTCAAGGCTGCAGAGAGTTGTGATTGTGCCACTGCATCCAGCCTGGGTGACAGAGTGAATCCCTGTCTCAAAAAAAAAAAAAAAAAAAAATTTAAAAAAAAAGGAAAAAAATTAGAACCCATTAACCCTTCAAGTGACCACACTGAATATTTTTCATTAATTTTAAATACATTTTCAACAAAGGCAGCTGAATTGGGGGAAAGATGGGGAAGTTTGAGGGGGCAGAATAAAACTTAAAAATTGAATCTTGGCTGGATGCAGGGACTCATGCTTATAATCCTGGCACTTTGGGAGGTGAGGTGGAGGTGGGAGAATTGCTCAAGGTCAATTCGAGACCAGCCTGGGCAAATAGCAAAACCCTGGCTCTCAAAAAAAAAAAAAAAAAATTAGCTGGGCATGGTGGCACACACTGTAGTCCTACTCAGGAGGCTGAGGTGGAAGGCTGCTCGAGCCCAGTTCAGGGTTACAGTGAGCCACGATCACACCACTGCACTTCAGCCTAAGTGAGACCCTGTCTCAAAAACAAAACACAACTAAGCAAAATTGAATCTCGTCATTACAATAAAATTGGGAATCCAAAAGTCTATCCAAGTAAGCATATGAACTTATAATATGAATTTAATATCAGTGAGGAAATGATGTAATATTTACTAAATAGTACAGAAAACTCATTAACTATTTGGAAAAAACAAACTATACTGTGACCTTACTTCTTAAATCAAAATAAATTTGGGTGGGGCAATGATTTAAGTATGAAAAATGCAACCATAAAATATATGCTAGAAAAAATATGGGTAAATATTTTCATAAGCTCGGAATGAGAAAGACCTTTCTAAACACCTCACAGAACCTAAAGGCCACGAGAAGAAAGTCCCTAAGAAAATTTTAATGTAAAACTAAATGAAAATAGGTTTAAAAGCAAACAAACAAACAAACAAAAAAACTGGGGAAAAAAACGTATGTGATATATAAAGGGGCTTCTCAAATGTATGAAGAATTCTTTCTTATGTATCAATTAAAAATCTCTAGAGCTCAGCTGGGCGTGGTGGCTCACGCCTGTAATCCCAGCACTTTGGGTGGCCAAGGCGGGAGGATCACTTGTGGCCTGGAGTTTGAGAATAGCCTGGCCAACATGGCGAAACCCCGTCTCTATTAAAAATACAGAAATTAGCCGGGCGTGGTGGTGCGTGCCTGTAATCCCAGATACTCGGGAAGCTGAGGCATGAGACTCGCTTGAACCTGGGAGGTTGAGGTGGCAGCGAGCCGAGATTGCGCCATGATACTCCAACCTGGGCGACAGAGTGAAACCCTATCTCAAAAAACCCAAAAAACAAACAAAAACAAAAACAACTCTAGAGCTCAATAGCAAAAAGTGAGCTGATGCCATGGAAACAGGCAATTCATAAAAGAAGTCAAATGTCCAAAAATCATATGCAAACATGAATGTAGCGAGTCATCAGGGTAAAAAGAAAGATGATTCGTCGTGTATTGGATTGGCAGGGATTAAAAGAGTCACAGAAAGCAGACTGGTGAAGAAGTAGAGAGTAAGGTGCTCTCCCTGCACCGTGGGTAGGAGTGCAAATCAGTGCAGCATTTCTGGAGGGGAGTTTGGCAATATGTAGGAATATTTACAAGTTATACACCCTTTGGCCCAGTAATCCCCCTTTATGAATCTACCTGAAGGAGATAATTATCCAAAAGTGAAAATATGTGTGCCCAAGCATGCTTATTGCTGATTTGCTGTAAAAATCCAAGAACACTAAAAACAACCCTAAAATCATCACTAGGAGATGCTATTGCTCCCAATAATCGATACAATTTATTATAATGCTCTGTACTTTATTAGATGTCTATAACATAATGCTGAGGGAAGTATGCAGTGTACTTGCTGCTTCCAGGACCCTATGTGTAACATACGCCAGTTATATAAAATTCAGAGAAGTCTAGAAGGATGTTCATCAAAATTTTAAGAGTGGTTTCCACCCGATAGAGGGTTTTAAGGAGATTAAAAAAGAACCTTTTTGATTTGTATTTTTCAGTAACATTGGCATTTAAACAAATAAGTATGCATTATGTTTACAAAGACATTAAAGCTATTTCTAAAAAGAGAAAATATTAAAAATTATCTTCAGATTAATCCTTTATAATTTTATTTTTTAACCAAGGAAAGAATATGATCTGGTACTCCTTTTGGAGGCTAATCTCTAGATGACCAAAGGGAAGCGTTTTTCACATGTGGTCCTGGGTTATCTCTATCAGAATCACCTATGATAATCACCTTTTTTAAACGTCGAGTTCCAGGCCCCCTTTCCTGCCACTACCCTACCCCAACCAAACCCAGTAAGTCAACATATCTGAGGGTGAGGCCCCTACATAGTTCCCAAGCACACCTGGTGACATGTTTGTATATTTATGCCTGTGAATCATTACTCAGGAGAAGAAAAAAGGAAGAGTTCGCAAGTTTACCTATGTCATTCATATTTACTTTTTTAGTCACTCTCCCTTGCTTTCTCTCTTTTTGGCTTTACACCTGTTTTCCCACAATCTACGGAAGCTGAAATCAAAATGAACTAAGAGCATTAAATATCAGGTGTTTTAGGGATTAAAACATCTAGGAAAACCCACAGAATGGCTGGTATTCATGGCAACCACCAATCCTTTTGTCTCAATTTCTCAACTTACCTTGTACTTGGATTTTTGATGAAGCCAGTGTTTACAAAATTAGGACAGAGACATGTGGTTTTGACTCCAGTTATTTGCAAGGCAGCCAGCTCATCTGTCAAAGCTTTATGAAATCCAACAGCAGAAAACTTGCTTGAACTGAAAATAAAGAGAGCGTTTACAAAATAATTCCAGAATTCTGAAATGTCTGCCTTTTTTCCTCAGTTCAGCATGGTCCTCCGCAGAGCAATGTGGGCATTCCCTGAATCTCAGGCCCCAGTCCAGACAGACTGCATCAGAGCCTACATCTCACAAGATTCTCAGGTAAATCTGTAGGCACATTAAGGTCTAAGAAGCACTGACACAGAAGATTTACTGCATCTTAGCATCACTTATGGAATAAGAACATTTCCTTAAAAGGCCTTTTAAAGAAAATTAGCAGAATATTTGTTTTCTTTGTTGTTCCACAAAATTCAGGGTCACTATAAGCTCTTCCTCATTTACTTTAAGATGTTCACAGAATCTGCTGAAAACTTTTCCTGGATAAATCCTATTCTTCTTTTAAGTCACAGCTTCACTTCCTCAAAGAGGCCTTTGCTAACCCCCAGTCTAAATTATTTTCTCATTATATAGTAATTCTCAGTTTTCTATGATAGTATCTATCTCAGATTTGTAACTGAACACTCAATTGAGATTAATTTTTTTTTTTTTTTTTTGAGACAGAGTCTCACTCTGTCGCCCAGGCTGGAGTGCAGTAGCATGATCTTGGCTCACTGCAAGCTCCGCCTCCCGGGTTTACGCCATTCTCCTGCCTCAGCCTCCCAAGTAGCAGGGACTACGGGCGCCCCCGCCAACATGCCCGGCTAATTTTTTTGTATTTTTAGTAGAGATGAGGTTTTACTATGTTAACCAGGATGGTCTCGATCTCCTGATATTGTGATCCGCCCGCCTCGGCCTCCCAAAGTGCTAGGATTACAGGCATGAGTCACCGTGCCTGGGCGAGATTAAGTTTTTTAAAACATCTGTCCCCCACACCTCTCCTATAAGCTCCATGACTGTTTTGGTCACCAGTGAATCTCCAGGGCCTAGCACAGTGCTTGGCTCTTAGGTGCTCAATGAATATTTGTCAAATGAATGAATCACAATGCAAAGCGTTTCTTACTGTAACAGCGCTTTCATTTGGAAATAGTAGTGAAATTACTTACTCTAAATAGACATTACTTTCTCAGGTTTTTTTTTTTTTTAAAAAAGGGCTTTATTGACATATAAATTCATATATCATACAAAGCATTCACTTAATGTACAATTAAATGGTTTTTGATATATTATTAACTTTTAAAAATTGTGGTATAATATATATCATGTAAAATTTGTCATTTTAACCATTTTTAAGTGTGCAATTCAGTGGCATTAATTATCAGATAATCTTTTATTCTGTTAAATCTGTATGAATTAGCAATTACACAAAGTAGCTATGAATTCTGGCCAGTTAATCTATGCTTTGGGAGACAGAAAGCTGTGAAAATGTCTCTCTTACCTTTTTATAAAAAGCTTAGGCACATATTGAAGGTGATATGGTTTGGCTGTGTCCCCACCCAAATCTCATCAACAATTGCAGTCCGAATTGTATTAGCCACATGTTGAGGGAGGGCATTCGTGGGAGGTGATTGGATCATGGGGGCAGTTTTCCCCATGCTGTTCTCATGATAGTGAAGGAGTTCTCACAAGATCTGATGGTTTTATAAGTGTTTGGCAGATCATCTCTTGCTCTTAATCTCAATCTCTCAATCTCTCTCTCTCTCTCTCTGTCTCCTGCTGCCATGTAAGACATGCCTGCTTCCCCTTCCTCCATAATTGTAAGTTTCCTGAGGCCTCCCCAGCCATGTATGAACCTCTTTCCTTTATAAATTGCCCAGTCTTCGGCAGTTATTTATAGCAGGGTGAGAGTGGTCTAATACAGAAGGCTTAAAAGAAAGATTGCTAAATTAAATTATGTGAGATTAAAAGGTTCTGTATACTGAAAAACAATATAAATAAAAGTCATATCTAAAATAGATTACTATGTGCTAGACATTGCCTTTAGTTATTCTGATGCATTTTGGAGTTTTTTGGGGAGTCTTTCTCTGTCACCTAGGCTGGAGTGCAGTGATGCAATCATAGCTCACTTCAACCTAGGAACTTCTCTGCTCAAGCAATGTATCACCTCAGCCTCCCAAGTAGCTGGGACTACAGGCATGTGCCACAACACTTGAATAATTATTTTACTTTATTGTAGAGATGCGGGTCTCGCTATGTTGCATAGGTTGGTCTCAAACTCCTGGGTTCAAGTCATACTCTTGCCTCAGTCTCTCGAGGCGCTGGGATTATAAGTGTGAGTCACAGTACCTGGCCTATTCTAAATAATTATTTCATTGAATCTTCATAACACTCCTATAAAATATATTATGACCCTCATTTACCAAAGATGAAACTGAGGTAAACAGGGGTTATCAAACTTGCCTAAAGATACACTACAAAGTGGTAGAATCAGGTTTTACGGGTGGGTAATAAACCAGATTTATATATGATATGCTCTAAACTTTATGAACTCCAAGCAAATTAAAAGGCAAGTGACAAACTGGTAAAGCATTTGCAACATGTAAGACAAAGATAAGGTTAATATGTGGCAACTTTTATAACGGAATAAGACAGTACTCTAATAGATAAATGGCTAAAGGGCATTCATGGAAAAATCTTAATATAAAAATACCAGTAGATATAGGCATATAAAAATGATTTACATTAGGAATAATTCATATAAAAGCAAAGTAAAACAAGACAGAATTCTTGCCTAGCAGTAATTATAAGGATATGAAGAAATTTTTATCTGAGCTTTTTTTTCAATATACAGATTTTTCACCTCATAGAATTGAATCTAGCAATCTTTTCTTTTTAAGTCTTCATTCAATATATGTCAAACTTTTAAAAAAGTGATAAAAACTTTCTTTCCACAGCTTTCTATTTTTCAAAGCACAGGTTAACTGGTAGCCTTTTCTGGAAGGCAATTTGGCAAAAGGTATCAAATTCATTAAAAGTATGCCATGCTCTTAGATCCAGTGTTTATCCCATGGAAATTATCAATCATGTCTCCAAAGATTTATGTTCAAGGATAGTCCATGGGGTACAGTTCATTAAAGCAAATAGTTGGGAATAATGTGAAACGTCTGTAGTGGGCAGCTGTTATTTTTTCCCATCAGCATTTGTATCCCCTTGCTCTGGTAATACCACTGTCACCAAATGCATACAGTGATTGGCTCCGGGTTAGTCTAGTCACTGACCTCTAGAACAAGAACCTTTGAAGCCATTGTTGAAGTGATGTTTGTTTCCTCCTCCTGCTGGACTTGGAATTTAAAGGATTTAACCCTGGAACTTTTGGTAGATATCTGGGCATCAGAGGAAGACAGCCTGTTGAGGCTTTAATTACAGAGCCAAAAAATTTCTCTTTGGGGCAGTTCCTTGCAACTTAAAGAGTCCTGACAAAGTATCAATGATAATGAATAAATTGCAGAACTAGTGGCATGTATGTGCAGTGGTATCCCATGCAGAAATAGAAAATGATATTGCACACAATATATATTTATTAACATATAAATATTATTTTAAATTAAAAGCCAAAATTACATATAGATTTTTTCAATGCATAACTATATGTTTGCATTTAAAATATCCTTAAAAATTATAACATGCATATCATGATTATTTTGTCAGAGGCGTGTAAACCAGAGCAACTCCATCTTAAATAGGAGCTGGGTAAAATAAGGCTGAAACCTACTGGGCTGCGTTCCCAGATGGTTAAGGCATTCTAAGGCACAAGATGAGATAGGAGGTCAGTACAAAATACAGGTCATAAAGACTTTGAGACCTTGCTAATAAAACAGGTTGCAATAAAGGAGCCACAAAAACCAAACCCACCAAAACCCACCAAAATCAAAATGGCCACAAAAGTGACCTCTGGTCGTCCTCACTGCTACGTTCCCGCCAGCGCCATAACAGTTCACAAATGCCCTGGCAACATCAGGAAGTTACCCCATATGGTGTAAAAAGAGGAGGCATGAATAATCCACACCTTGTTTAGCATATTATCAAAAAATAACCATAAAAATGGGCAACCAGCAGCCCTCGGGGCTGCTCTGTCTAACTGAGTAGCCATTCTTTTATTCCTTTACTTTCTTAACAAACTTGCTTTCGGCCCAGCGCGGTGGCTCACGCCTGTAATCCCAGCACTTTGGGAGGCTGAGGCGGGCGGATCACAAGGTCAGGAGATCGAGACCATCCTGGCTAACACAGTGAAACCTCTTCTCTACTAAAAACACAAAAAATTAGCCAGACGTGGCGATGGGCACCTGTAGCCCCAGCTACTTGGGAGGCTGAGGCAGGAGAATGGCGTGAACCTGGGAGGCGGAGCTTGCAGTGAGCTGAGATTGGCCACTGCACTCCAGCCTGGGCGACAAAGCGAGGCTCCGTCTCATAAACAAACAAACAAACAAACAAACATTCTTTCACCTTGCACTGCGGACTCACCCTGAATTCCTTCGTGCACGAGATCCAAGAACCCTCTCTTGGGGTCTGGATTGGGATCCCTTTCTGGTAACATCTTTCTGGCAACCACGAAGGGGCTATATATAGTGCAGAAATCCTGACCCTACGGCTACTTTTGGGTAAGTGTTGGGGTCTTATAACATATTTCTGGCGGACCATAGACTGCATGATACTGAAGAGATCCCCCGCCCAAAGGAAAACAATCCGCGCACACCCGTGCGCTGACACCTGGGTAAAGAACGGGATTGGGTTAGAGGCCCAACTTGGAGGAGTTACAGTCTCTCCTAAGACACAGTGAGTTACAGGTCCTTCTTAATAAAAGGCAAGGACACTTGACTGAACTCGAGTTAGAGGCCTGACTTAGGAGGGTTAGAGTCCCTTCTAAGATTTAGGGGGATAGGCCGGGTGCAGTGGCTCACGCCTGTAATCCCAGCACCTTGGGAGGCCAAAGTTTTATGTCCGTGGGAGTTTGATCTTTTAACTGCATGGCAGTACCTTCTCTTGGTACTTCCAGGGAACAAGAATTTTAAAGTTCATGTCATAGCCAGCTCTGAATATCATATTAGTTAAAAGCCTTTGCAAGCTCCAAATTAACTAATCTAGATTCCTTCTGAGAAAACAAATTGATACTGTCCAGTCCTGTAGCTCAGTAGCTAAGGTTTTGCACTTTTACAGTGGTAGTCTAGGTTCAATTCCCCACCTAGGAAGTAAGTTGTTACCGATTTAATATATGCGTGACCCTGTCTATTCTCTTCTCCTCCATGGACTGTCTTCAATTTTCCTTTCTCTAAGCACCTAGGAGTTTACCTTTGGTAAAGTTCAGAAGCTGGAAATACTGGCCGCTTGGCATGGCTAAAGTCGGGTAATAAGAGCTCTGAAAGGATTTCTTCTTTAAAGAGCATTATGGTTAAAAGTCAGCTTACTTAAAAGTGGAACAAGCTATAGATATATTTAAAAGGGCTTTATGTTTTTCTCTTCTTGAAACTTGTTTTGCTGGAAAAAGGTTTTTTCTTCTCAGTCAACTGAATTATTTTTCTGTTTTTTTTTTTTTTGTCTTGTTACTCTTAATGCTCACATGAAAGGCCCGCAGATAACTTCTGGTAGCTTGGGACTCCTTGGGAAAAACAAAGGAGGTACCACAGACCCCATTTTGGGGGAAAAAAAAAACCCCTCCGTTTTCCTTATGAAACCCCAAGAATTAAAAGCAGATAGATTCCCCTCAAAATCAAAGGCTCTGCTCTGTTTTGCATGGTGTTATCTGACGGTTTTGAGTTTAGGGGTATCAGCAATCACTCTGCATTATGAGAGAGTTTTGGTGTGTAATAACTAGGTAGGAAATATACTTTAAAGGGTGGTTAACAGTAGTATGGAGGGTATACTTGACTCTGCACACTTGGATCAGAGAAGCATGCTCTTGGCCACTTGGAAGATAAGGCAACATCCTCCCCCCTCACTGGGAGATGAGATCTCATGAGGATGGGCTGATTACAGAATGGGCTGATTGGCTTTGGGTTGCCTTGTAATGAAATGCACAGTCGGTAAAAGCACTGCACTGTCTTCTTCCGTAGTATATCCCTCCTTTTGGGGATCCAGGATCCAGTATAAAATGGCACCTTTAATTGTGGAGATCTGTCTTTGCCTTCAGCTGCTTATTTGCTACTTATTTAGCCCTAGAAACGCATGGTCTCCCGGCCCTGTTCCTCCAAGGGCACCACCCTGAAGCCAGTCATCCAATTAAGAAACTGGCAAATGGTGGGGCGAGGTGGCTCATGCCTGTAATCCCAGCACTTTGGGAGGCCGAGGTGGGCGGATCACTTGAGGTCAGGAGTTCAAGAACAGCCTGGCCAACATGGGGAAACCCCATCTCTACTAAAAATACAAAAATTAGCTGAGTGGGGTGGTGGGCGCCTGTAATCCCAGCTACTCAGGAGGCTGAGACAGGAGAATCACTTGAACCTGGGAGGCAGAGATTGCAGTGAGCCAAGATCATGCCACAGCACTCCAGCCTGGGTGACAAGAGCAAAGCTCTGTCTCCAAAAAAAAAAAAAAAAAAAACTGGCAAACGAAAAACCACATAAGTGCTGAATCTTCTATTTATAGTGTATGTTTATATATTAAAAAGCTCTAATTAATTGACTTAGAAAAATACGTGCATAAATCAAATATTTTGTCAGAAAAATAGAAACTTTAATGCCTTTTTGTTCATGTGACTTTAGTAATCTTTTGAAAATAAAGACAGTTTTAACATTTAACATTTATTGGAAAAACAAAATGTCTTTAAAATGTAGACATTTGGTCTAAATTAAGGTCAGATATAAGATGTGCTAAATGCTTTAAGGTCAAACTGTTTCTTTAACTTTTGAAAATTGTTCTATTTACCTACCTTAAAGCCATCAGATTCTAGATAAGGCGTCCAGGATATGTGGAATTAGCCATACCCCCTGGCTATGCTGGAGAGTCAGCCCTTATCTGCACTTCTGCCTGGTGTGTCCTGCCTGGTGTAATTAAGACGACTGAAGAAACAGTTTTACATGCAAAGTGTATAAAAAAGGTGAAATGTGTTTTTGGTAAAGAAAAAAAAAATTATAAGAAGGCATGGGAATGTGGATTATTTTCTGCCTAAAGTGTTAAAGGATTGTGTTAAGTGAAAAAAAAATTTTTTTTTAAAGAAGCTGTGGAAGGTTTTTTTTTTTTAGATGGAGTTTTGCTCTTGTTGCCCAGGCAGGAGTGCAATGGCTTCATCTTGACTCACCACAACCTCCGCTTCCCGGGTTCAAGCAATTCTTCTGTCTCAGCTTCCCAAGTAGCTGGTATTACAGGCATGTGCTACCATGCCTGGCTAATTTTGTATTTTTAGTAGAGACAGGGTTTCTCCATGTTGATCAGGCTGGTCTCAAACTCCTGACCTCAGGTGATCCACCCACCTTGGCCTCCCAAAGTACCGGGATATATAGGTGTGAGACACTGCGCCTGGCCTTCGTGGAAAGTTTGTAAAAATTAATTGTAAGAGATTCTGTGTATGAACATATTGGCTAAAGTTAAAGGGGTATCATTCAGTTTTTCCATAAACTAAACATTGGAAGGAAAGCATAACAGGTTTTTCTTAAAGGACTTATCTGCTCTTTCACAAAAAAATGTAAAGAGTTATAAAGGTTTATAAAAATCTTACCTTATGATTAAACATTAAAATTGGGTTAATATGTCTCTAAGGTTTTATTAAAAATTGGGTTTAACATTAATAATACATTAATGCAAAGGTGAAATTTTGCTTATTTGGTATAAAAATCATCCAAGAAGCATTACCAAATGTGAAACACTGTTTTGCTTTCTTTGGACTATATTTGCATAAATGTGTTATTGGTATATGTTCCAAAGTTATAAGAAACTCCTTTAATTCTAATATGACTTAGTGTATGTTACTAATAATTATAATTGTTATGGAAAATTTTGTGTGCCACAAAAGTAACCAAATTTCCTTATCAATTGTGGCTTTAATAGCGGCTGTCCTAAAGCTTTTTATCATCCACAGACAATTGTTGTCTTGTTTTAATCCTCTTTAAAAGGTGGTTTATAATCAACTATAGAACTCTAGCAGGTATTCTTAAATGCAGGTTTCTAATAACTTTAGAAATTGTAACATTAAAATAAAGAAAACAACTTTCAAAACTCTCATAAAAAGCTGGAATATTAATGAATAACAAGTAGAACAGGAGTTAACTGAATTAACTGAACCAATATAAAACTGAAGTAATTTTTTTAACTTTGCTTAAAATATTGCTGATCCTTTGTTTTATTTTTCAAAGTCAAGGAAACTTCTTTTAAGCTATTTACAGCTTGTAGCAATTAAGTAAAATATACTCCTATGAAGAGAATTTGAAACATATTTGTTTCTCTCTACCTGATTTCTCCAGAATTTGGAAACTAATTGTAAGTATTCTTAACTTATGGTATAGTTATTTGCATAAGTGCAATAAAAATCTGTTTTCTTTTGTAACAGGACACTATTGGAGAAATTGGTTATTTCACCAAGGCTTTGACTGAAATGGTGTGCTTTCCTTCAAGGAATCAAACTTGACTTGTAAAGCCAATAAAAGCCCTATGGGAAACTGGCCTCATACCTTGCCTACACAGTCCCTGTACAGGGTTTCTGACCTATAGTAAGTAAAGAATGTCACTTTCTCACAGGTCCAGGAGGCCCAAGTTATCTTGGGACCCCAAAAGAAAAGTGTTTTACCCAACTCATAGGTATTGAAGGGTACAAACCCATGGCAGGGCTCAGCTTTAAAAAGTCTTACCTGAGATTCCTTACAAAACAGAGTTCTATCAAAGCCAATTAAAAAGCCTACGTGAAAAATAATTATTCTTGCTGCACTTTATACAAATAATCAGACCAAGTATAATAAAGCAAATCAGTCTTATCATAATTTGTCTTAAATAAAAATGGGAAACTGGAGAGAGAATATTATATTTTAAGAACTATAGTACACTTGTTATTAAATTCTAGTCTCAGTTGTTTTTAAGTTTGTTTCTGCAATTTAGGCTAACCCTGTTTATTCCTGTAAACCAACCAGGAGTCTCTAACTGCTGCTCAGAAGAAACAAGAGGGATGGGTAATGTAAAATTCTAGGCACATTGCAATCAGCTAGCAACTCCATATCAGCTTCGTCTCAACAGTTGCCCAGTTCATGGAAAGCCCTCTAATTTAGTTTACTTGGAATAACTACTTATTTTGCTTTACTCTTATGAAATATATTGCTATTATATCCTTTGTATAGGAACACAGGACAGGCTTACTAAATGTTTTCTTAAACTAAATACTTATTAATCTCCCAGATATCACCTCTTGTCAAAACTCAAGTCATGAATGGCCCTTGCCATACTGATGCTTTCTGACTAAGCTCCTCTACCCTGAACACAAGAGGCCCTAATAATTAGGCAGGAATATCATGGCCCCATTCAGCCTGAGGAAGTTACAAAAGATGGATTTTCATCCCTCTGCAACCCTTAGGATTAAGGGTTCTCTTATAAAAGGGAAGGGGGAAATGTCAGAGGCATGTGAACCAGAACAACTCCATCTTGAATAGGAGCTGGGTAAAATGAGGCTGAAACCTACTGGACTGCATTCCCAGACAGTTAATGCATTCTAAGTCACACGATGAGATAGGAGGTCAGTACAAAATACAGTTATAAAGACCTTGCTGATAAAACAGGTTACAGTAAAGGAACCGGCCAAAACCCACTAAAACCAAAATGGCCACGAGAGTGACCTCTGGTCGTCCTCACTGCTACACTCCCACCAGGGCATGACAGTTTACAAATGCCATGGCAACATCAGGAGGTTACCCTATATGGTCTAAAAAGGGGAGGCATGAATAATGAACCCCTTGTTTAGCATATCAACAAGAAATAACCATAAAAATGGGCAACCAGCGGCCCTCAGGGCTGCTCTGTCTATGGAGTAGCCATTCTTTTATTTCTTTACTTTCTTAATAAACTTGCTTTCACTTTGCACTGTGGACTCACCCTGAATTCTTTCTTGCGTGAGATCCAAGAACCCTCTCTTGGGGTCTGGATCGGAACTCCTTTCCGGTAACATTTCTGCATGGTGAGACTATCCATAAATTTAGTTTTTTCTTTTACTAAACTGTATTTTCTGATTTTACTCAAGTGACCAAAAATGCAAGAATATATTGAAACTCAGAGTTAATGCTCTCGAGTGTGTAAAAGGAATAACATATTGTTAAACTTTAGGGTGAACCTATATATAGAAAGACGTATATGTATATATGAAAGCTAAAAGTGAGTAGATTTTTGCCCCCTGTACTTTGTAATATTACATCAAATTCCTTCATATTAGAAATAGTCTAAATTATTCAGATGTCTTGGAGGGCTGAAAAAAATAGTCTGAGTTAGTGTTTCTTATTCCAAATTCTTCTTTTTTCTTTTTCTTTTTGTGTTGAGGTCTTACTTTGTTGCCCAGGCTGGAGTGCAGTGGAGAAATCATGGCTCACCGCTGCCTTCAATTCCTGGGCTCAAGCTATCCTCCCACCTCAGCCTCCTGCGTAGCTGGGACTACAAGCACGCACCACCACACTTAGCTAATTTAAAATATTTTTTGTAGAGATGAGATCTCGCTATGTTACCCAAGCTAGTCTTGAACTCTTGAGCTCAAGCGATCCTCCTGCTTTGGCCTCCCAAAGCCTGGGGGATTACAGGTGTGAGCCACCATGCCTGGGCCCAAATTATTCTTTTAAATAACATTTTATTACAAGCTAAGGTTCAGGACTCAGTTTTGCTGAGCATTTCCATACTGGTAACTTTTCATGTTTATAAACTGGCTATTTGGGTTGACAGAATATATTAGCCAGCTAACTGTTTTCTTTTAAAAATCAAAATACTTGTGAACAAATTACTTAGCAAGCAGCAAAAAAAATCTTAGAATAGAATCAAAAGATTCACCCTCCCCCACCATACATGCAGTTCTTTTATCTTGCATTCTTCATAATAATCATTAAAACTACTGAACTATAACTCTAAAAAGAAATTAAAATATTTTTTCCTAAGATAGGCGACTACAGCTAGAATAGATTATTTTCTGTGGCTGTAGTAACTCAGGACAGTGATATGTGAGGGCTGAATTACGGGGAAAATAATCAATAATCTTATTTTCCCTCTCATTTCATCCCAACAATTAGGCGTCAGAGCATATATGATGAATTCCATTGGGGTAAAGCAATCTGGAAGCTAAAATTAGAGGTGGGACCTCTCTGTTTTGTGTGAATATCAGGAAGTGGAATTGAAACGTAATACCAACAGGCAACCTCCTGTTATTGAACACTTGCAAGATTTCAGATTTTATGCTAAGTCCAATACAGTGTATGATTTAAACCTTACATCATTCTAATAAGTTAGATATTATTTATTTATTTATTTATTTTTGTGAGACAAAGTCTCGCTCTGTCGCCAGGCTGGAGTGCAGTGGTGCGATCTCAGCCTACTGTAACCTCTGCCTCCTGGGTTCTAGCGATTCCCCTGCCTCAGCCTCCCGAGTAGCTGGGACTACAGGCATGCACCACCATGCCTGGCTAATCTTTTTTGTATTTTTTAGTAGAGACGAGGTTTCACTATGTTGGCCAGGATGGTCTCAATCGCTTGACCGTGTGATCCGCTCGCCTCAGTCTCCCAAAGTGCTGGCATTACAGGCGTGAGCCACCGCACCTGGCCTAGATATTATTATTAACCTATTTTACAGATGAGGCAAATGAAGCACAGAGTAGAGTAACTTGTCTAAGGTCACACAGCTGGTGAGTGATTGAGTCAACATTCATAATGCCATTCAGAAATAATATTTTTACTGGAAACAACCCAAATGTTCATAAATAATAGAATGGACAAATAAATTGGTCACATGATACAACACTATGCAGCCATGAAAATGATCACACTATAGCTACTAACCACAACATGGCTAAATCTCACAAATATATTGTGATTCCATGGACATAAAGATCAAAAATAGGCAAAATTAATCTAAGGTGTTATAAGTTAACATGGTGGTTACCTTTGGGAAGGAAGGAGAGATTGGTGGTTGGGAAGGGTTTCAAGAGGGGGTTCTGGGGTCCTGTAATGTTCTAATTTTTTGACCTGCATGGTAGTTAAATGGATGTATCCACTTTGTAGTAACTCATTGAGCTGCAGACTTATGATTTCTTCACTCTTTTTTTTTTTTTTTTTTTTTTGAGACAGAGTCTCACTCTGTCGCCCAGGCTGGAGTGCAGTGGCGCGATCTCGGCTCACTGCCAGCTCTGCCTCTGGGGTTCACGCTATTCTCCTGCCTCAGCCTCCCAAGTAGCTGGGACTACAGGTGCCTGCCACCATGCCTGGCTAATTTTTTGTGTTTTTAGTAGAGATGGGGTTTCATCATGTTAGCCAGGATGGTCTGGATCTCCTGACCTCGTGATCCGCCCGCCTCGGCCTCCCAAAGTGCTGGGATTACAGGCGTGAGACACCGCGCCTGGCCAATTTCTTCATTCTTATAAATGTACGTCATGTGTCAATCAAAAATGTTTAAATGTTTTAAAAAGCAGTGTCTCAGTTTAATTGCCCAATTGTTAGTAACAGTATCTGATAAACATTGCTTTCTGCTGGCAGTAATCTTTAGCACATCTCTGTAAAAGTCCTATCATTGATTAGATGCTGAGCAAAAACCAGAGCTGACAGAGTTGAAGAAAACTGTGGTCAGTAAGGATCACAGATTGCAATAATTCAGGTCAGTGATAGCTGAGGATTCTGAAGAGGAATTCTCTAAGGGCTACCAAAGCACAGCTCTGTCACAAAGCTGGAAGTGTACAAACTGCTTTTGTGGTTGCCACCCTGCATGTTAGCCCAAATGGCACCCTTGTGTGGTTTCTTAAAAGCCACTTCTCGGCTGGGCAAGGTGGCTCACGCCTGTAATCCCAGCACTTTGGGAGGCCAAGGTGGGTGGATAACGAGGTCAGGAGATCCAGACCATCCTGGCTAACACAGTGAAACCCTGTCTCTACTAAAAATACAAAAAAAAAAAAAAAAGAAAAATTAGCCAGGCGTGGTGGTGGGCGCCTGTAGTCCCAGCTACTCGGGAGGCTGAGACAGGAGAATTGCTTGAACCTGGGAGGCGGAGGTTGCAGTGAGCCAAGATCGCGCCACTGCACTCAAGCCTGGCAACAGCGTGAAACTGTTTAAAAAAGAAAAAAGCCACTTCGCTCCTCAAGCAATTTTACTTCCATCCGTTGGAAAAATCCTTCAAGTCTGAAGGACCCCAACATGAATACGGCATGGTAGAATCGTGTAGTGCACAATCTGCACAACTGTGTGTGGCATCCCTGCTTTGACAGTACCTTATGAAAACCTTTATTTCTGCCGAAAACATCACCACTAATCACGAAGATAAATTTCTTTCTCACAAAAAGCACATTTTTCCCTTGGTTTGCAATGTGAAACGCACAGTTAAACAGAATGAAGGCTGAACCCAAAGAGTTATAGTGTTTATTATGCAAACAGAAGAAGAAGCATGACAGAGCTCACTGCCCTGCAGGGTTCTCTGATCCTCTTTGCCTATCTCAGTGCCTGGTAACTAAGATAAGCGGCTGGGGGTGAGCTGGGAGGGTGTTGTGTAGTAGTTGCAGGGGCTGGGATTGAGGGAGGGTGACAGCACCTGTAACTATCTTTCATCACGGAATTGAAATAAATGTCGTATTTTATTAGCCCTTGATAGCCGGTGGTAATCACCTAACTTAAACTGGCTCTAAAAGAGACAATAGACAATCTTGACACCATAGGTCTGTTCTGTGACTGCTTCACCAGTTATTTCATCTTTTTTTTTTTCTGAAAATTCAGTCCAAATCTATATTTATTATTTGTTTATTTATTTTTGAGACCGAGTCTCACTCTATCACCCAGGCAGGAGTGCAATGGCACGATCTCAGCTCACTGCAATCTCTGCCTCCCAGGTTCAAGCAGTTCTCCTGCCTCAGCCTCCCGAGTAGCTGGGACTACAGGTGTATGTCAAAACACCCAGCTAATTTTTGTATTTTTTGGTAGAGATGGGGGTAGATGGGGGTTTCACCACGTTGGCCAGGCTGCTCTCAAACTCCTGACCCCAGGTGATCTACCCTTCTTGGCCCCCCAAAATGCTGGGATTATGGGCATGAGTCACCATGCCCGATCCCAAGTCTATATTTATTTTAAAAACTATTAGAAAACTAATGTATGAAAATACATGTTCAGAAAGAAAAGAAAGAGAAAGAAGGAAAGAAAGGAAGGAAGGAAAGAAATATAGATAAGCAAAAGGAAAAGAATAAAAATCACTTAATTACTTGTTTTGCCATTACCTAAGAATAACCACTTTTTAGGTGTGATTAAACAGTTTGTTATATATCCTTGCAAATGCAAGTTGAATAAAAACAAATTACCCACCTATGCCTGTGTCTACATATTTGTATACATATCTATAGCTACATATACAACTATATCCATGTTTTTAGAATTTAGATATTTAATTCGAAAGGAGAAAACAAATTTGAGCATTACATTATATATGCATATATATTTACACATTCAACATTTTAAAAGTTATTATTTGCTTAAACATACAATAAGTGTTCAATAAAACATAAAATACAGCCAAGAATTAGTAAGGTGTGTGTAACCAGTAGAATCATCCTAGATACAGTGGCCTCACTGATCTCCCCAGTGAAGTATAGGGTCACTGTGAACTGCTATTTCAAGTTTTCAGTTATTACAAGAGCATGTTTTTTAAACGGATAATCATGAAAATTTTTTTAAAAACCAATTCCCTTGTTTGGATTCTTTCAATGTTTAAAATCCCACTATTAGAAAACTAATATTTGAAAATATATGTTCAGAAAAAAAAAAGAAAGAGAAAGAAGAAAGGAAGGAAGAAAGAAAATATAGATGAGCAAAAAGAACAAAATAAAGATCACTTAATTACTTGTCTTGTCATTACCTAAGAATAACCACTTTTTAGATGTGATTAGAGTAAAACAGTTTGTTATATATCCTTGCAAATGCAAGTTGTATAGAAACAAATCACTGGGCCAGGCGCGGTGGCTCACGCCTGTAATCCCAGCACTTTGGGAGGCCAAGGTGGGTGGATCACGAGGTCAGGAGATCCAGACCATCCTGGCTAACACAGTAAAACGCGGTCTCTATAAAAATACAAAAAAAGTAGCGGAGCATGTTGGCGGGCGTCTGTAGTCCCAGCTACTCGGGAGGCTGAGGCAGGAGAATGGCGTGAACCGGGGAGGCGGAGCTTGCAGTGAGCCGAGATTGCACCACTGCACTCCAGCCTGGGAGACAGAGTGAGAGTCCGTCTCAAAAAAAAAAAAAAAAAAAAAAATCACCCAACTATGCCTAATATTCTCTTTCTCTCACTCTGATTTCATTTCTGCAAAAATTTATCCATTTTTATTAATATTAAAAATTATTAAATTTTGTTACAATTGTTAATAATACTAATTATTGTTCTTGTTTTGTAATTTCTTGCTGTTAAAAGAGACGAGAAATGTTTTAAAAGTGGTTGGCTCATAACTGAATAAATTTCTGGCTGCCACCTCCAGCAGGGTCTTCTAGAAGGGGATTAATGGCTGATAATGTTGTTAGACAAGAGACTTTGTGCAACTCTTTCTGCTTGTTTTTTGACAACTCCCAATAATAGACTGGACAATTTCAAGTCTACTATGATTATACAAAGAGTTCTCATTAGACAGGGTAAGAAATCTCACACACAAGGTAAGCATAAGAACCAATGAAGGAAACACATGTTCACATACCAGTAAGCCAGTAAGAAGGGGACCGAAATATGTCCAGCTGCCGAAGCCACAGTGACAACATGGCCATGGTTATTCTTCATCATTGCAGGAAGAAATGCCTTTGTAGTCTACAAATAGTTTTTATTAAAAGAGAAAAAAAAAATACTGTATTTCAGACTCACAGACCCCTTGGGAATACTTTGAAACAGAAGTATATTTTTTAACATGAATCCTAGCATAAATGAAAAAAACATAAACTAAATGACAAATGCAGCAACAATAAGGGGACTGGATATGATGCCCACATTAGAAAACCTGAGCAAAACAATGGCTACTGAAAGCTTTGAGAATCCATCTCATTTAAATTGCTAAATTCAGCCAGGTGTGGTGGCTCATGCCTATAATTCCAGCACTTTGGGAAGCCAAGTCGGGCAGATCACTTGAGGTCAGGAGTTCAAGACCAGCCTGGCCAACATGGTGAAACCCCATCTCTACTAAAAATGCAAAAATTAGCTGGGCATAGTGGCAGGTGCCTGTAATCCCAGCTACTGGGGAGGCTGATGCAGGAGAATCACTTGAACCTGGGAGGCGGAGGTTGCAATGAGCCGAGATCACGCCACTGCACTCCGGCCTGGGCGACAGAGTGAGACTCTGTCTAAAAAAAAAAAAAAAAAAAAAAAAATTTCTAAATTTTTATGTTCCCTAGCCCTCTACCTCTTGTTATTGATGCTTGGGATGAAGAAACAAACAAGATAATACCCAGCCAAGTGCAGTGGCTCACACCTGTAATCCCAGCACTTTGGGAGGCTGAGGCAGAAGGATTGCTTGAGCCCAGGAGCTCAAGATCAGCCTGCACAACACAAAAACTTGCCGGGCATGGTGGTGTACGCCTGTAGTCCCAGCTACTAGGGAGGCTAAGGTGGGAAGATCATTTGAGCCCAGGAAGCTGAGGCTGCAGTGAGCCAAAATCATGTCACCGCACTCCAGGCTGGGCAACACAGAGAGACCCTGTCTGAAAACAACAACAACAAAAAAAGAGACAGTAACCTTTATTTGAACAAACACAAAAACATAAAGATATATGTCAAAAACTTGGGAATATTAACATACAATAATACTGCATTTTTATCAACCCCAATATTCTTTTGAGATCAGTCATCCCAAACTCTCATCCAAGAAATCTTTGAGGGGCCTTTTTAAGAACTGGCTATTTGGGCAATATTTGAAGACTTCAGAAACACACACAGCATATGTACATATATATAACTTAAGACCTTCCATGGTGAGGTTCACAATAAGATTTGCAATTTTAGGGCCAGGAAATAACATGAGGCCTGAGCCTAATGCAAATCTGAAAGCCAGGGGGAGTGGCTCATGCTGTAATCCAAGCACTTTGGGAGGCCGAGGCAGGTGGATCACTTGAGTCCAGGAGTTCAACACCAGCCTGGGCAACATTGTAAAACCCCATCTCTACTAAAAATACAAAAATTAGCTGGGCGTGTTAATGCCTATAGTCCTAGCTACTTGGGGGTGCTGAGGTGGGAGGATCACTTGAGCCTGGGAAGTTGGGGCTGCAGTGAGATGAGATCGCATCACTGTACTCCAGCCTTGGCAACAGAGTGAGACCCTGTCTAAAAAAGAAAAAGGACAATCTAAAAGCAAACTGGATTCACCTTTATAAAATCACAGACGATGACTCAGATGGTCCTCAACTCCTTTCTTTATCTCTAAATAGGATCACACAGAAATGTGAGAACCTAGCTTAGAATTAAAACCTATACAATACCTGACATTTCTTATTAATTTATTATTGTTATTAATATTGTAAGTGAGGAAGAATGATAGAATTTGGTGATAGCATGAAAAATGATCTCTTTGTATAATGTTATTCCTGGTGCCTGGAGAAAACTTTAGCATTGATTTAATACTTCCTTATGTCTGCTGAAAGCCCCACTTTAATCTCTGGGATTTTCAAAAGGAATATTTTTGTAAAAGAAACCATACTCACCCAGAAATGTGCAAGTATATTAACTTCAAAAGTCTTTTCAATCTGAGCATCTTGTGTAGCAAATAAATCTGATGTATAGACTACACCAGCATTATTTACTAAAATACTAACATCTCCAATTTCTGCCTTCACCTTCAAAAAATAAAATAAGAAAAGTAAATTAATTAAGAGGTATGAGGGTAAGTTTATACACAATGGCTTTTTTTTTTTTTTTTTTTTTTTTTTTAAAGACAGATTCCTGCTCTGTTGCCCAGGGTGCAGTATAGTGGCCAAAATCTTGGCTCACTGCAACCTCCACCTCCCGGGTTCAAGCAGTTCTCCTGCCTCAGTCTCCGGAATAGCAGGAACTGAAGATGCATGCCACCACGCCACACCTGGCTAATTTTTGTATTTTTAGTAGAGATTGGATTTCATCGTGTTGGCTAGGCTAGTCTCGAACTCCTGATCTCAAGTGATCTGCCCACCTCAGCCTCCCAAAGTGCTGGGATAACAGGCATGAGTCACCATTCCCGGTCTTGTATGCAATGACAATTAAAGGAGTATGTATTTTTCTGCTAGATCTGGATAAAAGTGATTTTGTAATCCATGTGTCAACAGGGGAAAAAATTCTTTTTATTTTACACACTTATGTCCAAAATAGATATATCTTCAAGTGTATCAGGTGGAAATTTTCTTTTGCAATTTAGTCTCTTGACTTTGTTCTATTGACTATAGCTCAAGAGGCATTTGGCTAAGTAGCATTTTTTTTAAAACATTACTTCAAAAGGTAAGCAAAAAAAGTTAAATTAGGCCGGGTGTGGTGGCTCACGCCTGTAATCCCAGCACTTTGGGAGGCTGAGGCAGGTGGATCACCTGAGGTCGGGAGTTCGAGACCAGCATGACCAACATGGAGAAATCCTGTCTCTACTAAAAGTACAAAATTAGCTGGGCATGGTGGCAGGCACCTATAATCCCAGCTACTCGGGAGGCTGAGGCAGGAGAATCACTTGAACCCGAGAGGCAGAAGTTGTGGTGAGCTGAGATAGCGCCATTGCACTCTGGCCTGGGCAACAAGAGCAAAACTCTGTTTCAAAAAATAAAAGTTAAATGAATGTGGCAAAATCAGGGACTACTATGAAGAATTGTGGAAAACTGATTACACTATTAGGCTGGCCACATTTTCTATTTCTTTATTTCTATTTATTTTCTGTTCTATTGTTCAATCGCTCTCCATTAGGTGGCAGTAGGCTTAAGGGTGAAGAGTAGTTTTCTTGGACCTTGAGTTTTGGCTCTGCCACTCACTATCTGTTGGACCTTGACCAAGTTACCTAACCTCTTAAAACTTCAATTCTTCCTCTGTAAAATAGAGATACTAATACAAGTTCCTTGTGAGTCATTGTGGCAACAAATGAAATAATGCATGTAAAGGAGTTAACACTGTATCTAATACACACAGTAAACTGCTATTACTATCATCATTATTTTAAAATCATTTATACTTGTCTACAAGTAACGCGATTTAAGGTTCGCTTCTTGACCTGCTCGGGTGTCTATGAGGGCACTTAATATAGAAATATTGGCCAACTGAGGTGGCTCACGCCTCTAATCCCAGCATTTGGGAGGCCGAGGCAGGCATTTGAGGTCAGGAATTGGAGACCAGCCTGAAACACATGGTGAAACCCTATCTCTACTAAAAATACAAAAATTAGGTGGGCATGGTGGTGCACGCCTGTAATCCCAGCTACTCAAGAGGCTGAGGCAGGAGAATCGCTTGAACCCAGGAGGTGGAGGTTGCAGTGAGCCGAGATGGTGCCACTGCACTCCAGCCTGGGTGACAGAGCGAGATTTCGTCTCAAAAAAAAAAAAAAAAAACCCAAAAAACAAAACAAAACAACAAAATATAGAAATATAAATGAGGTAAATAATATAAAAATACATAAGTGTGTTTTTCTAGTATATATGCGTGGTATGTGTGTTTTCTCTTGAAAATTCTATTTTGGTATTGATCCAGAAGAAAGAGCATTTGAGAAATTAAAATGGTTATGTGGAAGGGCTTATGTAAACCCTTATGGCCAGATTTCAAAGGTTGTTGCAGCTATCATTGGTGAAATGATTTCAGTTGAGAAAATATAAACAAAAGAACAAGGCTAGCTGCTAAGAGCAATAGAAGGCATCCACTGGATTGTAAAGACTATTTGTAAAGACTATTTGTAGGCTGGGCATGGTGCCTCACATCTATATTCAGTCAGAATTTAATTTCATCAGATTATATTTACATTAGTGAAGTGTCAAGCTAAGTTTTTTGAGCCCTGATCAACACCATTTATACCTATATATTATCAAAGGATTTTCCCAGACACTCGTGACCCTTTCTTCATCATTGCCTATTATCTCCCCAGGATATGAATGTCTGTTTTGTATTTCTTTTTTTTTTGTATTAATTTTGTTTTTAAATTTTTGTGGGTACATAGTAGTGTATATATTCAGGGTTACATGAGACATTTTGATACAGGCATTCAGTACATAATTATCACATCAGGGTAAATCAGGTATCCATCCCCTCAAGCATTTATCCTTTGCGTTACAAACAATACAATTATACTCTTTTAGTTATTTTAAAATGTACAATTAAATTATTATTATTAATTTTTTTTACTAACAAAAGATTCTTTATGGCTGCTCCTTGCAGAGCAGGGCTAACTCACAGGCAGTGCAACCAGAGTAGCCTATTTGTTCTATTTTTTGGTATCCATTAACCATCACTACTTCTTCCCTATACCATCTCTACCCTTCCCAGCCTCTGGTAAGCATCCTTCTACTCTCTATCTCCAAGGGTTCAATTATTTTAATTTTTAGCTATCCCAAATAAGAGAGAACATGTTTTGTGTGTATATATATGTATGTGTGTGTGTATATATATGTGTGTGTGTGTGTGTGTGTCTGTGTGTATATATATATATATATATATATATTTTTTTTTTTTTTTGAGATCTTGCTCTGTCATCCAGGCTGGAGTGCAGTGGTGCGATCTCAGCTCACTACAACCTCCGTCCCCCAGGTTTAAGTGATTCTCCCACTTCAACCTCCAAAGTAGCTGGGATTACAGGCACCTGCCATCATGCCCAGCTAATTTTTGTATTTTTATAGAGACAGGGTTTCATCATGTTGGCCAGGTTGGTCTTGGACTCCTGACTTCAGGTGACCTGCCCTCCTTGGCCTCCCAAAGCGCTGGGATTTGTATATTTCTTAATAATGAAAGCAAGCTGAGAATTTAATTCTTTTGGTGGCATAAAAATGTTCTGATAGGCCGGGCGCAGTGGCTCATGCCTGTAATCCCAGCACTTTGGGAGGCCAAGGTGGGTGGATCACCTGAGGTCAGAAGTTCCAGACCAGCCTGGCGGTAAAACCCCCTCTCTACTAAAAATACAAAAATTAGCCATGCATTGTGGCAGGTGCCTGTAATCTCAGCTACTCAAGAGGCTGAGGCAGGAGAATTGCTTGAACCCAGGAGGAGGAGGTTGCAGTGAGCCAAGATTATACCACTACACTCCAGCCTGGGCAAGAGAGCAAGACTGTCTCCAAAAGAAAAAAAGTTCTGATACTAAAATGGCCACATCAAAATAGCTACTTCAAAATACCTGAAAATGGGCCAGGTACAGTGGCTCACGCCTGTAATCCCAGCACTTTTGGAGGCCAAGGTGAGTGGATCACAAGGTCAGGAGATCAAGACCATCCTGGTTAACACGGTGAAATCCCATCTCTACTAAAAATACAAAAAAATTAGCCAGGAATGGTGATGGGCGCCTGTAATCCCAGCTACTCGGGAGGCTGAGGCAGGAGAATGGGGTGAATCTGGGAGATGGAGCTTGCAGTGAGCTGAGATTGAGCCATTGCACTCCAGCCTGGGCAACAGAGCTAGAGCTAGACTCTGTCTAAAAAAAAAAAAAAAAAGAAAAAGAACTCAGGCCAGGTGTGGTGGCTCATGCCTGTAATCCTAGCACTTTGGGAGGCCAGAGGGTGGATCACTTGAGGTCAGGAGTTCGAGACCAGACCAGCCTGGCCAACATAGTGAAACCCCATCTTTACAAAAATATAAAAATTAGCTGGGCACGATGGCATGTGCCTGTAATCACAGCTACTCGGGAGGCTGAGACAGGAGAATTTCTTGTGAACCCGCGAGGCGGAGCTTGAAGTGAGCTGGGATCACGCCACCGCACTCCAGCCTGGGCGACAGAGCGAGACTCCATTTCAAAAAAAAAAGAACTCAAATCTAAAATTCCATAAACAAAGAGGTTCTCACGTCTGGCTGAATCAGACTCTTTGTACTGCACTGAATTAGAATATCCAGGGGTAAGGTCCAGGAATGTGTATTTTAAAGAATCAGCCCAGGTAATTCTGATGACCTTGCTCCCATTAAGGTATTTAGTTAACAAGTACAAGTGAGAATGCGTTCAGAGTGAAACCCCATTATACATAGCACCTCTCAATTGTATCTAGAAGAGGCAAATAATGCTTTATAGAAATAGATCTGCTGGGAGCGTGGCTCATGCCTATAATCCCAGCACTTTGGGAGGCTGTGGTGGGTGGATCCCCTGAGCTCAGGAGTTCGAGATCAGCCTAGGCAACATGGTGAACCTCCGTTTTCTACCAAAAATACAAAATATTAGCTGGGTGTGGTGGCACACACCCGTGGTCCCCGCTACTTGGGAGGTTGAGGTGGGAGGATTGCTTGATTCTGGGAGGTGGAGGTTGCAATGAAACGAGATCATGCCACTGCCCTCCAACCTGGGTGACAAAGTGAGACCCCCATCTCAAAAAAAAAAAAAAAAAAAGAAGAGAAAAGAAAAGAAATAGATCTATCTACACTAAAAAACTGATAAAGAATAGCTTTATTGTAACTTTCTAACTCAATTCTATGAATGGGCTTCAAAAGATCCTGTCAGCGATTCTGCAAGTGTCATCCAAGGATAGTTACCTATATGAGAATCATGGGTGAGGTGAAGGTGCATGGGATGCAGGGTGGATAGGGTGCATTTGAGGCCCTGCCCTCAAACTACTGAAAGAAAACCTCTGGAAGTGGAGCCCAAGAGTGTATATTTTTTTAACAACTCCCTGGAAAATTCCAGAACATACTAATATTTGAGAACTTCAGCTCTCAGTTCTAGTTTTGGGTTTGCTATGAGCTAGTTCTATAACCTTGGTCAAATAACATTTCTCAGTTACTTCAGCTATATCATGTACAGACTGGATCATTTCCAAAACACCTCCTAGCTCTAACAAGATATGATTCTAACTAAACACAACATTTCACCTTCTTTGCAGAGCTGTAAATATCTTCTCGGTTGCTGCAGTCTACCACAAAGGTATAAACCTTGGCACCCAGTCCCTTGCATTTGGCAGCTGTTTCCTCCAGTCCATGCTAGAAAAAGCAACAAAGAGGGCAAGGTAATAATTGATATGAATATATTGTATCGACAGCTGAAAATAATTAAAAATAATTTTTAAAAAGTAGTGAGATTCTTTCCATTTGAATTGGGAAGATTGTAACAACACATTTTTGGCAGGTATACAGGCACATTTTGCTTTTAGTATTTTGACTAGCTTCTTTTATTTGGAACTGAATTTAAAGCAAGCTTCGTAAAAGAAGATAAAAATCTTAAAATACTAGTTTTTACATTTATGAACTTTAAATACTTTGTGAATGTCGGTATCTCTGTGTGTTCCATATCAGGTTTTTAAAAAAATATAAGATTAAGCTTTTTTCCATGTCATTAAAAACTATTCATGGATGTCGGTTTACTGGCTGCAAAATAAATAATGAGTTAACTACATTTCATTAAACCATTCGTTCTTTTAGCATTTTAATGTGAAAGTCATATTCACTGAGCTTAGAAAAACCTTGACACAAAAATGAATGAGGTAGAGTCCTGACCCCGAGGAGTTTCCCTTGGGGTAGTAGAAAGAAACGTAAGTATCATAGTTAAGTGGGACCACATAATACTGTTATTGTTTTGATAAGAAAGGATTCAATATTGGCAGTTTCAACCTAATACATTGTGATGAGTATCACAGCAGAGTTCGATACAGGGAGTTATGGGAACACAGAGGGGCACACAATACAATTCTAGCAGTGATTTGCCATGCCCTTTCACTTACTTTCCTCATGGTGAAAGGACACATCAGGCAGGGTGTGGGCAATGACAGAGAGGAGACTGGTCATGTGGAAACCACTAGTAGGATCATTGTTGTTGGATGGATCATAAAGTTCAAGGCCAGCAGAAGTTCAGATTAAGATCCCACATGTCATACATATTAAGATTTATCAAAAAGTGAATGGGGAACCACTGATTAAATTATAGAGTCAGGTTTATGTGTCATATTGATTATTCTGGCTGATGTATGGAGGCTGGATTTTAGGGGTCAACACTGGAGGAAGAAAAAAACTGAGAGGCAGTTACAGTGATTCAGGTAATAGATGACACAAACTTGAATTGTGGCACTAGTAGAAAAAATGTTTAGGAGGTAAAATCAGTAAGACTTGGTGAGTAGATGAGGAAGAATGGGGAGGAGACACATCCGACATCTTTGCTTTCTAGTTTTGGTAGCTGGCAAGATCACGCTGCCACATGTCAGACAGAAATGACAGCAAATTTGAGGAAAGGGGTGATGAGTCCAATTTGGGGCACTGATTTTGGGTCAACTTAAGTTTAGGATCATACCATTGGGTTTTGTTGTTGTTGTTGTTATCTTTGTTTGTTTGCCTTTGGCCAATTTTTGCCTTTTTTTTTTTTTTTTTTTTTTTTTTTTTTGAGACGGAGTCTCGCTCTGTCTCCCAGGCTGGAGTGCAGTGGCCGGATCTCAGCTCACTGCAAGCTCCGCCTCCCGGGTTCCCGCCATTCTCCTGCCTCAGCCTCCCGAGTAGCTGGGACTACAGGCGCCCGCCACCTCGCCCGGCTAGTTTTTTGTATTTTTTTAGTAGAGACGGGGTTTCACCGTGTTAGCCAGGATGGTCTCGAACTCCTGACCTCGTGATCCGCCCGTCTCGGCCTCCCAAAGTGCTGGGATTACAGGCTTGAGCCACCGCGCCCGGCCCACCTTTTTTTTTTTTTAAGAGAATGTCTCAAAAGATATTTTGGATTAAGATCTAGTTTGTGCACTCTGCAGGCCAAGTATTAATTTGCCATTAAAATAATGGCAAAAACAGCAATTACTTTTGCATCAACCTAATAATTGTCAGCTAATGCACAAACGGGCAGATCCTAGGAGGACTCATACATTTATCCACAGAGAGGATGGTGAATCAGTGTACACATTTGTAAACAGCATGTTGCAGAAAGGCCAAGTCTGGACAGCTGTGGGGAGAATTAGTAGCTTGTATAGTGATCATAATAAAGTGAAACAAGTTCTTTTTCTGTTGCGGGAAGTCAGGGTCCCCGAATGGAGGGACCAGCTGGAGCTGCGGCAGAGGAACATAAATTGTGAAGATTTCATTTTAATATGAACATTTATCAGTTCCCAAATAATACTTCTGTAATTTCTTATGCCTGTAATCTCTTAATTCTGTTATCTTTGTAAGTTGAGGATGTACATCACCTCAGGACCACTGTAACAATTGTGTTAACTGTACAAATTAATTATAAAACATGTATGTTTGAACAATATGAAATCAGTGCACCCTGAAAAAGAACAGAATAACAGCGATTTTTAGGGAACAAGGGAAGACAATCATAAGGTCTGACTGCCTGCAGGGTCAGGCAAAAAGAGCCATATTTTTCTTCTTGCAGAGAGCCTATAAACAACGTGCAAGTAGGAGAGACATCACTAAATTCTTTTGCTAGCAAGGAATATTAACATTAATACCCTGGGAAAGGAATGTGTTCCTTGGGGGAGGTCTATAAATGGCTGCTGTGGGAATGTCTGTCCTAGGCGATAAGGACTGAGATATGCCCTGGTCTCCTGCAGTACCCTCAGGCTTATTAGGATGGGGACAAACCACACCTTGGTAAATTTGTGGCCAGATGGATTCTCTGCTCTCAAACCGTGTTTTCTGTTGTTTAAGATGTTTATCAAGACAATACGTGCACTGCTGAACATAGATCCTTATCAGCAGTTCTGCTTTTTGCTCTTTGAAGCATGTGATCTTAGTACCTACTCCCTGTTCTTACAGCCCCTCCCCTTTTGAAACCCTTTTTTTTTTTTTTGAGACGGAGTCTGGCTCTGTCGCCCAGGCTGGAATGCAGTGGCGTGATCTTGGCTCACTGCAAGCTCCGCCTCCCAGGTTCACGTCATTCTCCTGCCTCAGCCTCCCGAGTAGCTGGGACTACAGGCGCCCTTCACCACGCCTGGCTAATTTTTTGTATTTTTAGTAGAGACTGGGTTTCACCGTGTCTCGATCTCCTGACCTCGTGATCTGCCCACCTCAGCCTCCCAAAGTGCTGGGATTACAAGCGTGAGCCACTGCGCCCGGCCTGAAACTCTTAATAAAAACTTGCTGGTTTTGCAGCTCAGGTGGGCATCACGGTCCTACCAATATGTGGTCACCCCCGGTGGCCCAGCTGTAAAATTCTTCTCTTTATACAGTCTCTCTTTATTTCTCAGCCAGCCAACACTTATGGGAAATAGAAAGAAACTACGTTGAAATATTGGGGGCGGGTTCCCCCGATATCTGGCATGCCAACATGGTTTTCTTTTTCCTAAGCATGTGGGAACCCAATTCCCTTTGGTAGGTGTGGAGAAACATTCATCGGTCCAGTTCACAGAAATGCTTGTTCAGCTCCCTGACGATTGGTGAATTGTCTGTGTATTGTCTGGGGTAACTTTGGGTCACGTGCTGTCTAAACATTATGCTTATCTCTGCTATATTAAACTCCTGTTAAAACGGGGGGAGTGCGAGTGCCCATGGAAAATATGGTCACCCTATTCAGGGCAGTGAAGGAACACTGTCCTTGGTTTCCTGGAACTATGGGATTGTGTTGGTACAAAATTCTGGAAACTGGTCCCGACAGGAAATAATGTTCCCATCACTGGGGTGATTGGGCCTTGGTACGTGCTGTCCTAATGACATACCAATCCCGTGACCCCCTGCAGTTACCACAATTTTCTGAATCTGGTGACCCACTATCTCTTCTTCAGCTTTCCTGTCCCATTTGGCCTTCGTTATCTGCTCAGCCTCTCCCTTCGTCTACGCCTCCCCCACCTGACAATGTTAAGAATTCAATATCTAACTCTGGTGACTCTGGCTTAATATCACCCCCTGATGATCTTATTTCTTTTCATGAAGAGCTGGTACTTGTAGCTACCGCGGCCCCAACTCGGACAGCCCGGGACGATATCTATGATAACTCTTCCCTCTCTAAACCTTTGCAGTCTTTGCCTCCAGAGCCATCTAATGGCTCTGGGACCAAACTACAATTTACCTGTAATTCTGCAGGCCCTCCCCCATCTACCTCAGCCCCTCACCCTCCTGTCATTTCAGTCCCTCAACCGGTCACTTTGCCACCCATTCAACCTTCTTCTCTGTACCCTTCTTCACGCATGGATGCCCTGCCACTCTGGCTGCACAGGATTGGGACAATAATCAGCAGTATACTTCTGCCTCTTCTGCTCCCCCAATGCCCCTTTCTCATGCTCTCATACTGGTCTGACCTCCTCAACCTCAGTTTCCCTTATCTACACATACTTTTCCTGTCACTTCTATGCTGACTCCGTCTCATGTGCCTGTTGTTGAAACTTCCATGCAATGCTCATTATGCCAAAACAAGAAACAAGTGGATTAGAGGTGTGGGATTATCCAGTCACGCTGGAACCTCCTAATGCTCAAGGGGTATAAGTGCATTGATATGTGCTGCTTAATTTTACCTTTTTAAAAGAATTCAAGGATGCTTGTACTCAGCATGATCCTACTTCTCCATATGTTAAAATGAATTTACACACTCTTTGTACTGAGGTCATTTTGCTTCCTTTAGCCTGGGACCTTTTGGCAAAAGCTGTTCTAACTTCATCTCAGCATTTACAATTCTGTACCTGGTGGTCAGAGGAGGCCCGTCTGCAGGCTCAGCTAAATCGGGCTGATGGCATTCTAATTACTCAGGCTCAGCTCACAGGCTCTGATCATCGCTCTGACACTACTACCCAATTAGGCTTTGATGCTCTCACCAGGGAACAAGTAAAAAAAGGTATGTATGAGTGAGAGCTTTGGATAAATTATGTGCCCCAGGCCAAGTTCCTGTTTCTTTTACTACTGTTAAACAGGGTCACAATGAATTATAATCTGATTTTTTGGCTAAATTACAAGATGCTGTTCAAAATTCTGTCTCTGATGAGCACACTCAAGGTATTCTCCTTCATATGTTAGCTTTTGAGAATGCGAACCATGAGTAAAATGGCCATGTGTTCCATCCAACGACAAAATTTACCTGATTATGAGGTGTTGCCTGCATATATTAAAGCTTGTGAAGGCTTTGGATTAGCGACTCACAAAGCTATTCTGTGGGCACGGGCCATGAAGGATGGCAATCAAACTGGCTCGACTGATTCTTTTCTTGGAGCCTGCTTTAATTGTGGTGAACTTGGTCATACTCAAAAAAATTGCACTGTTAAAAACTTAAAAGTGGCCAAGTCGGCTCAACAAACACGGCCAAATGCTCCTGCTACTGTTTGCCCTCGTTGTCGTGAAGGTAAACATAGCCCAAGAACTTGCCGCTCTAAGTCTGATATAGATGGAAACCCCTTGCCACAGAACCAGGGAAACGGGAAGCGGGGCCAGTCCCAGGCCCCAATATCAAATGGGACACCTCAGACTCAGACCAATGTTATGTTTCCGCTTTAAGGAGTCCCAACACAGCCCCCAGCACAAACAAATTTCCCTACAGCCAACCCAGATGGGTCCCAGCCTCTTCTTTTGTCTCAGTACAATGCTTGTCCACCTCCACAGTAGCGGGTGGGGCGGTCGATCTCTGTAGTTCCATTCCTCTAAATTTACTACCTAATTCTTTGCCTTTAATTCCCAGACCACTACCTGGTAACCCAGAACAATTATAACATGGGGAAGAGGGTATGCTTGTGTTTTGCCAGGAGATCATCAATCCCCTATCTGGGTGCCCACTAGAAGACTTAAACTTCATGTGAATACTGACAATGAAAACCACAAGGAAAAGATGTCCATGTCAGAGACCACCCTCATACCTGGTGAGATCTGTGCCGACTCCTCAAAAACTGGCACGCCAAATCAAAATGGGTCTGGTTCAATCCTCCCTAATGGCAACAGAGGTTCAATCCTCCCTAATGGCAACAGAGACCCCTCTAACTAATCTCACTTCTAATTACCTTCCTTTTTCTCCTTACGAACCTAAAAATCTCACCATTTCTATTAGCCTGAAAACAACATCCCCTGGTTCTTCTCTTCCTCCTTCACCACTGGATCTTGCTTACAATAAGTTTTATTTAATAATTCTCCTCATTATACATTCTGTCTCACCAGTTTCCCCTCAAATTGATTTACCTGCTACACAAAATTATCCATATTGAGCTTATGTGTCTTTTCCTGCACTTATTCGATCTCTCACCTGGGTGGATGCTCCTGCAGAAGTCTATACTAATGATAGTGTGTGGATGCCTGGAGCTACAGATGACCGTTGCCCTGCTCAGCCAGGAGAAGAAGGCACTGCATTCAATGTTACTATGGGTTATAAATACCCTCCTCTGTGCCTCGGACATGCACTTGGTTGTATCTATCTGGAAACTCAAGTCTGGGCTGCTTATCTTCTGGAGAGATTAGCCACAGGGGAATGGGGACATTTGGTCTCCAGCCTCTCACTTTCTCCTTTAAGACAAACGAAAAGGGGAGTAATACGAGATACCCCATAATTTCAATATAAACCTGTAGGAAAACCATGTTCTAAAAATTTTGAGGGTCCATCTAAAACTTTAATTTGGGAAGATCGCGTTAACTCACATGCAGTAGTATTAAAACATGACTCATATGGTTTAGTAATAGACTGGGCACCAAAGGGCTATTTGAAAAACAATTGCTCCTCTGGCGGAAGGGAATGCCTGGAGGCTACTTTTTTATTTCTTATTGGGAGGATGAGGATCATCATCCTACTTTGCATAGGAGGTTCAGCTCATTCTTTCCCTTAAAATGGGAAGAAAAGGGCATTACTCCCCCCCACCCCCCGCATCCCGGAAGCCTCATATGATATTCCCCATACTGAGCCCAGAACACCTAGAACTTTGGAAATTGGCTATTGCCACATCCAGACTGGGAGTATGGGAAGGGGAAACTTTTCTGTCTATTGTCCCCACTACCACCTCTCACATCCATGATTCTGAACCCCATGATAAATCCCCTTTGTACCCTCTTCCTCTTTATGATGCCAATCCTCCTTTATGGGACTCTGATTGGCATTATGATAATTCTTCTCAACCCAGGTATGACCCTCTGCCTCTTTGGCATCCCCGGGCACCTGGGATTGCTTCTTTACAGCAGAGAACATCAGGTGTTGCCACCACCGCTCCTCTCCCTCAGTATCAACGTAGATTCAAACCTTCTGCTCTGTTTACCTCCAGCCTGACTATTCCTGTACAGAGTTGTGTTAAGCCTTCTTACATGCTGTTAGTGGGAAATATCAAAATTGGACAAATAAACTGTCTAATGCATTAATTGTCATTTATACACTTTCGTTAACTCCCGTTTTGACTCCAGGAAAAGTGTAATGTTGCTTTGAGCTTGAGAAGGAATCTGGATACTGGTAACTCTACCCAGACCTTGGGATTCTTCCCCTTCGGTACATTTAATTAATGAAGTGTTACAACGAATTCTCAAAAGATCTAAGAGATTTGTTTTCACTTTAATCGCTGTGATCACGGGCCTAATTACGGTCACTGCACTGGCCAGCACTCCCGGAGTGGCGTTACATCAACCTATTCAAACGGCTCATTTTGTTAATGATTGGCAAGCCAATTCCACCGAAATGTGGAATTCTCAACAGGGCATTGATCAAAAATTAGCTAATTTTGATATGTGATGTCACTCCTGGTGGCCCAGCTGTAAAATTCCTCTCTTTATACTGTCTCTCTTTATTTCTCAGCTGGCCGACACTTATGGAAAATAGAAAGAACCTACATTGAAATATTGGGAGTGGGTTCCCCCGATATTTTTCTTTTAGTGAAATCTCCCTCACAAACTGTAGTATACTCTCATGAGGAACGCTTATTCCTCAAGGGACATCAACATCTCAGGTAAACTTTATTTTGCTCTCCTATACTTTACCAGCAGCTTTTGGCATTTCTTTTTACAAGTACATTTTATTAATGTTGTATACATATATGATAGAATATTATTCAGTCTTAAAATGGAATGAATTTCTGACACATGCTACATGTCAACCTTGAGAACATTATGGCAAATGAAATAAGCCAGACACAAATACCATATGAGTGTACTGACATGAAGTACCCAGAGTATCATATTCATAGAGACAGAAAATAGAATGATTGTTGCCAGGCCCTGGGGAGAGAGAGGGCTGGGGAGATACATCATTTTGATGGATAGAGTTTCAGCTTGGGAAGAGACAAAAAATTTCTGGAGAGAAATAGAAGCGATCACTGCATAATGAGGTAAATGTACTTAAGGCCACTAAACTGTACACTCATAAATGGTTAAAATGGTGTGTTATGTCATATATTTTACCACATTTTAAAAAGTTTTTAAAAAGTATATTGTACTGGCCAGGCACAGTGGCTTACACCTGTAATCCCAGCACTTTGGGAGGCTGAGGCGGGCAAATCACAAGGTCGGGAGTTTGGGAACAGCCTGGCCAATACAGTGAAATCCTGCCTCTACTAAAAATATAAAATATTAGCTGGGTGTGGTGGTGGGCACCTGTAATCCTAGCTACTTGGGAGGCTGAGGCAGGAGAATCGCTTGCACCGGGGAGGCAGAGGTTGCAACAAGCCGAGATTTTACCACTGTCCTCCAGCCTGGGCAATAGTGCAAGACTCCATCTCAAAAAAAAAAAAAGTATATTATATTGATTGGGTCTTCTCTTTTTTGAACAAATATATTTCCCTACATGAACAAATTTTAAAATAAAAATTTATATCCCATTTATTCTGTTTTCAGAGATTTGCTTATTACTGATTGGCTTTCTGTAACCACCAAGTGACTAACCACCACTCCACTATGTGGAGGCAAAGATACCCTTCTTTCACATCTGCTGTCTCACTTTTGCCCTGTTTACTTGGTCTTCCTCATTTAGGTTGGTCTGCTTTCCACACCTTCTGAATCGTGCAACTTTTTTTTTTTTTTTCTGAGATGGAGTCTCGCTCTGTTACCCAGCCTGGAGTGCAGTCATGCGATCTCAGCTCACTGCAGCCTCTGCCTCCCCAGTTCAAGTGATTCTCCTGCCTCAGCCTCCCTAGTAGCTGGGATTACAGGCATGCGCCACCATACTTGTCTAATTTTTATATTCTTAGGAGAAATGGGGTTTTACCATGTTGCCCAGGCTGGTCTTGAACTCCTGGCCTCAAGTGATCCACCCATCTCGGCCTCCCAAAGTGCTGGGATTATAAGTGTGAGCCACCGTGCTTTGCCAGTGCAACAAATTTAAGTTCTGAATTCCTCCAGAAAAAATTCTGGAAAATGCCCTGTAGATAGTTAGTAAGAAATAAAAAATAAGCAGATCTTCAGGAAAAAATGAATTCTTCCTTTAAAATGTTTTGCAGCACAGTACAATTGCTCATAACTCTTCAAGATTTCCCTTGGTTTTTCAAATATGTTTGTCTATTGCTACAACTAAGACCTTTACACCCATTTTCTTGATTACTAAAAATTTTTAAATTCCTCCCATTAATTTTTCAGTTATTCATTAATTCAGTTTTTCATTCAATAAATAGTCTTTGAGCATACACTATATGCATACCACTTACTGTAAATTTTTCTTTCCAAACTGGTATTTTAGGAGAAAGGGTCTTTCTGTTGCCCAGGTTGAGTGCAGTGGCTATTCACAGGCCTCATCCCACTACTGAACAGCACCGGAGCTCTGATCTGTTCCTTTTCCAACCTGGGCGGGTTCACCCCTCCTTAGACAACTTGATCTCCTTCATGCCCACTGCTAGGAGGTTACCATATTGATTGTGAACTTATGCGGACATGCAGAGCGCACCACAGTCCAGAACTCCTGGCCTCAAGCAATCCTGCTGCTTCAGCCTCCTGAGTAGCTGGGGCTACCGGAGCATGCCACCATGCCTGGCTACCAACTATTCTAACCAGGCATGGGAATGAGAATAGTCAAGAAGTGATAGATTATCATAAAGCAGAATGAATAATTCCCAGTATCAGTCTCAGTGGAACAACAAAGCTGACACCACCATTAATTCTTCCCTAAATTAACATTTGGTACATGTGGACATTGCTATCCTCATTACATGGACTAATCTAAGGGATTGTCTTTGTACTCTAGGTGAAAGGGCCCTCTGTTTGACCCCTCCCTGCCCTTCCAGCTAGATCTCATAACAATCAAACACCACTCCACTTTCTTCCTCATTCTCCAGGTATTCACCAGCCCAAGAGCTTCACATCTCCAGTTTCTGCTACCTGGACTGCTCCAAACTCCCACCCTGTCCTTCCCCAATCAGGTTTAGTGGTTCTTAGATTTCTATAATTTCAAATCTATAAAACAGCAAGAAAAATAGAGTAAGGTATGTATACTGAACTAAGATTGCCAAACTTTTGGCCAAATAAGGACCCTCAGAACTAACAAAATGACCCTCATATGTTATCATTGTAATTTCATTAACAAATACATATTTTACCCACAAAAAAGTAGGAAGGATATAATCTCAAAATAAAAGATAGATTATTTAAATTAAACTAATTTAACTTCATAAAAACTCACTACATTGTCCTCAATTTTTCTGACCATTACTCCCAATTTCTGCTGCTCCCAACCTGGTCCAACAGTCCCCATAATGTCATCTCATGCCTGGATTATCACAGTAGTCTCTTACTTTACTTGCTCCTTCCATCTTTTCTCCTCTTACATCTCTTCTAAGCCCAGCAGCCGGAGGATCCTCTTCAATAGGAATTACCCTCAAAACCCTTCATTGACTCCCCAGAGTAAAAAGCCAAAGTACAGGAAATTTTATCATCTGCAACTCCAGCCCCCTAAATCTCTAGACCAGTACTGTCTCATAGAAATATAATGCAAGCCACGTACATAATTTCAATCTTTCCAGTAGTCACATAAAAAAAAAAATCTAGTGGTATATTTTATTTAATCCAATATATCTAAGTAATTATCATTTCAACATGTAATGGATATAAAAATTCTTAACACAAAATTCTACATTCTTTTCTTCATACTAAGTCTGCAAAATCCAGTGTGTATTTCCACCCACAGTCCATCTCAATTCAGACTGGCCACATTTTCAAAGGCTCAAGAGCCACAAGAGGTTAGCGGTTACTACTTACCATGTGTTGCACAGAGTAGATCTAGACCTTTCTTGTGCTTCTCTCCCTTCCCTCAGTCTATGCCAGGCTTTGTATTTGCTGATCCTTCCCTGCAGGACTCACTGTGCTCTCAGCTTCTTCTGATGTTGACTCAATTATCTCCATTTCAGTGGGGCCTTTCTGGCCACCTCTGCAAAGTCAACACTCCCCTCCTACCCTCCCCACCATATACAGTCTTTAATCTGCTTTCACCTTTTATTTTTTTCTTTATGCTTAACACCATCTAACAATTAAACATTTTATTATACAGTGTGGCATACTGCCCCTAGCTCATGAGGCTCATGTCTTCCTCAGTGCTATATCCTCAGTTCTGCATTAGAACAGTGCCTAACAGATAATAGATGCTCAATAAACATTTGTTGGATAAATACATGTCACTGAAGATCAGAGAAAATTTTGTACAAACTAGCACTGGACATTGGAAGTCATTAACCTAACTAACTCTTACATATATTTAAATTTTAGCTTAAACCACTACTTTGTCAAGGAATAGTAAGAACTAACACTCCAGTGTTTACCTTATACCAGCTACTGTGCTAAATGCTTTGTGTGCATTATCTCTTATCACACTTCCAGCCTTTTGAGGTAGGTATTGTTATTTTATCCATTTTGGAGAAAAGGAACTAAAGCTGTGGAAAAGTTGAGTAAGTTACCCAATTAAAAAATAAGAACTCAGATGTGTCTGACTATATCACCATGCCAGATCTTGACCATGCTGGTCCAGGCTGGGCCTAGGTTGTATTTTTCATTGCACTTGTAATTACTTATTTTTTATTTATTTATTTTATTTTATTTATTTATTTATTTTTGAGACGCAGTTTCGCTCTTGTTGCCCAAGCTGGAGCACAATGGCGCAATCTTGGCTCACTGCAACCTCCGCCTCCCAAATTCAAGCAATTCTCCTGCCTCAGCCTCCTGAGTAGCTGGGATTACAAGCGCATGCCACCATGCTCAACTAACTTTTTGTATTTTTAGTAGAAATGGGGTTTCACCATGTCAGCCAGGCTGGTCTCGAACTCATGACCTCAGGTGATCTGCCCGCCTCGGCCTCCAAAAGTGCTGGTATTAAAAGTGTGAGCCACCCCATCCAGCCTGCACTTGTAGTTACTTAATGTCCATTTTCCCTACTAGACTGAGGTCATGGAACCTTATTTTCTGTTTGTCACTCTGTCCCTAATGTCTAAGCAGTGGACAGTATTTGTTGATTGCTGTCTTAATCAGCCACTCACTGGGTTAACTCTCATTTAACTTCACATCCTTTGAATTATTATTTACAGCATTGCATGTCAACTAGTGTGTAATGGATAATGTTTCAGGCCATCAGGTATCTTATAGAAACCCCTTTGGTTCATCTACCAAAGGTCAAATAAAAGGTTAGAGTCTAGGTCCTCTTCCCTAAGCTACACCTAAACTTGTCCTGGATAAAAAATTACACTGAAAGGTTTTTTTCTATTTATTGTTTTTACTAAAAGATGCTTTCCCGCCACTCCTTCAGTATCACAGGTCAAACGTGAAAAAAAAAAAATGCTTTTTTTTTTTTTTTTTTTTTTTTTTGAGACGGAGTCTCGCTCTGTCCCCCAGGCTGGAGTGCAGTGGCCCAATCTCGGCTCAGTGCAAGCTCTGCTTCCCAGGATCACGCCATTCTCCCGCCTCAGCCTCCCGAGTAGCTGGGACTACAGGCGCCTGTCACCACGCCAGGCTAATTTTTTGTATTTTTAATAGAGACTGGGTTTCACTGTGTTAGCCAGGATGGTCTCGATCTCCTGATCTCGTGATGCGTCCTCCTCGGGCTTCCCAAAGTGCTGGGATTAGAGGCGTGAGCCAATAAAAAATGCTTTTTAAAAAAACTTGAGACAGGGTCTCACTCTGTCACCCAGGCTGGAGTGCAGTGGGGTGTTTACACTGCAGCCTCCACCTCCCAGGCTCAAGCAACCTCCCACCTCAGCCTCCCGGAAAATTACTCTTGGCAATAACTATGGCAATGTAGCATTGTTTTCTGTTGAGTATAATCTTTTAAACCACTTATCTCATTAACAGCAAGTAGGTTAGGACTTTCTCTTAATAGGTACAAGCTTCTTACTCTTTTAATATATAGCTAAAACGAGTACTTTTTCCCTATGTTTAAAATAGAGGGATCAATGAAATCAGGTTCAGGAGAAAATTATGAGTTATCCTTAGGGCAAAAATGGGGATCAATTTACAACGGGGCAGTAACTGGGACTCTTATAACCTCTAGGTTTGTTTATCATGTGATCATACAACATATTAATTCATGCCCTCCCATCTGCAAAATGGCAATACTAATTTTTTTTTTCCTCCCTGCTTTACAGAGATGCGGTAAAGGGTGGTTGCCAGCAAAATGCAGACATGTCCACAGATTAAAGGAGCCAGAAAGTAAAACACAGTAAGCACTGTTACCTTATTTATATCCCAGAGAACCAGCTTGCTTTTAAGTTTAGCAAATTCATAGGCAGTCAGTCTCCCAATTCCATGCCCAGCTCCTGTAATTAGCACGATTTCGCCGGCGACTGATTTTCTCCTCTTAGGAATAAAAAGCTTCACGAAGGACTCTAGGCAGCAGACGATGAGTAAGGGGAGAAGCAGGAGGAGGTCCAGAAGGATTTTCATCCTTTTTGTTGCTGGGAGCGTTTGGTGTGTCTTTTCCGACCACTCTAAACTGCTTTTAGAGGGTTGCTCGATCTAACACCAGAAAGAGTAGGGGCGAGAGCAAGGAAGAGCTCCCCTGTCAAAGAAAAACAACTCCGAAACCGTTCCTTCCGCTGGGCTGGGCTTTGTTGGTCTTTCGCAATTGGCTCGGGCTGCAGTGCTTGCTCGCTCAGAGATCTGGGAGGGACGAAGTCCAGACCCGAGCAAAGCTTCCTAGTTCTGCTTCGCGCAGCCCCCAAGCGATGTGTGGCCGCGACTATCTTTTACCCACTTTCTCCCGGTGTCGTGAGCCGGCAGTGGAGGGTTAGCTGCTCACTTGTTTTCCTAAACTGGATAAATTCCAAGGATAACCGACAGTATCCGCAAGCCAGATGCTTCTTTCAAAGTTGAAGGTTGCTTATCACTAGATAGGGGTGCCGCTGGGCGTGGCGGCTTTCGCCTGTAATCCTGGCACTTTGCGAAGCCCTGGAGGGAGAATCGCTTGACCCCAGGAGTTCGAGATCAGCCCGAACAACATAGGGAGACCCCCTAGTCTCTTATTTTTTTATTTTTTTGGTAATTAGCCAGGAGTAGTGGCGCGTGCATATAGTTCCAGCTACTCGAGACTGAGGCACGAGAATAGCTTGAGCCCAGGAGGTCGAGGGTACAGTGCGCGAAGATAAGATCGTGCCGCTGCACTCCAACCTGGGTGAAAAGGCCAGACTTTATCTTAAAAAAACAAAAACTAGATAGAGGATGCAAAAGTAGATTCCTATCTTAAAGGATCTTGAAAAGACCAAGCGTTCTGCTTCCAGCTGAAAAATTACGCTACATCACATTTTAGTTTGAACTAAGCACGATTTCTGAAGACGGGAAATTTTGTCTGTTCAAGGACAGCTATAATAAAGCGCCTGGAAAAATTGTTACCGTATTAAAGGGATTGTTTCCACAAGAAAGAAGAGTATATTTGAATAATCATTTTTCACTTGACCTATCAGAGTTTGAAAAGAAAAAATATATATTGTACTTTAGGAATTTTATCTTTATTCAAGTGAATAAATAAATAGCAAATCATTTAGCCTAGAGATTACCTATGTAACATTTCGTTTTGTAGCCTATATAAATGGGTGTTCAGTATATGTTAACTGGTGACTTGAAAAAACTCTAGAGATTGATTAAGGGAAGAAAAGACCTAACTAGGGTTTGTGTGCAGTAAGAGCTTAATAATGGTATTGTATGCAATTTTTTCCAATTCATTTTTCACAGACATTGAATGTGGGTTTTGCGCAAGACACGCCAGTGCTTGGGAAGAGACTTCGTTGTGTGCCAATGGTCAACTTTTATATTTAAGAGCCAGAAAGATCACAAAAAAAATCGAAGTTCACAAATAGTTCATACTCGATGGTCCCTCTTACTTAAGCAGCCATATGTTGTTATAGGGGATGAAGGGATAGTGGCAGCCTCACAAATGTGAGCTCTATTGTGGAATTCTTTGAATTCAGAATATCATCTACAACGTTTTTTGGATAGCCTCCAAATCCAAATTTACGAAACACTTGTATAGAAAGTTTACCAAGTGTTTTTCCACATATATTATTTCATTTGATTTTGAAAAGCCTCCTAGGAAATAGAGAAGGAAAGTAGAATAAGGATATATTTATGACCCTATACTATAAATGAATAAATCTGTTAGATCAACTTTAAAGTCTATACAGTGAGTAAAACTGTAACTGGGGCTACACATATGGTCAGTGTTTATCAATTTTTTTTGTTCAACACCTACAGGAATAAATTACACATCTTACATGGTGATCTAGTATAAGAAGTGTTTCAACTATGTTGACTTTCATATATTGAGGCTCTGGCTATGCTATTTCTTTTTCTTTTCTTTTTTTTTTTTTGAGAAGGAGTCTCACTCTGTCTCCAGGCTGGAGTGCAGTGGCGAAATATTGGCTCACTGCAATCGCCACCTCCCAGGTTTGAGTGATTCTCCTGCCTCAGCCTCCCGAGTAGCTGGGACTACAGAAATGTGCCACCACACCCAGCTAATTTTTGTATTGTTAGTAGAGACGGGGTTTCACCATATTGGCCAGGATGGTCTCAATCTCTTGATCTCGTGTTCCACCTGCTTCGGTCTCCGGAAGTGCTGGGATTACAAGCGTGAGCCATCGCACGCAGCCTGCCTATGCTATTTCTCATTCCGTTCTATTAATAAAAAAAAAAACTTGGTAGTTTTAACCTACAGTTGATAAAGGTTTCATTGGTTAAGGGAAAGAACACAGCATTTGGAAGCAGTCATACCTGAATCCCTTATGTGTGTGTGACTTCATCTCTCTGAACATGTTTCTTAATTTGTAAAATTGAGATAACTAATACTTACCCTACAGGATTCTTGTGAAGTTCAAACGAGTTAATAGAAAGCACATTGCTTTATCAACTATTCAACTCTATGTAAATTTTAATTAACACTAATAGAATGTGAGTGATGTGAATAGTCTTGTGAATGATGGTTGTAACGTGAATGATTTTGTGAACAGCACACTAGATGTTTACAATTAAAATTGTTCACAGAGCACAGATTAGCTTCTAATCTGACAGTTATGTGATTTTATGTATTTGTGGTTTTAAAAAATATCTTTCATTGGCAGGGTTTAAAATATTTTGTACTTGGGACATCTGTTTTTTAAAAAATTTTTATCTATTTATTTTGAGACTGGATTATGAGACTAGCGAATTTTTGTATTTTTGGTAGAGGCAGGGTCTCCCTACCCTGGTAGAGGCTGGTCTTGAACTCATGGGCTCAACCGATCCACCGGCCTTGGCCTCCCAAAGTGCTGGGATTACAGGTGTGAGCCACCGCACCCAACCTGTGTGGGACATCTTAATTTCATGCTGCCTTCCCAGAAGTTGAAACAGTATTTAAAAAAAAAAAAAAAAAGATGAGGATAAAGGGGTCTTTCTTTCTTTCTTTCTTTTTTAGTGTTCAAAAACGCTAACTTGAACCAGAAGAATAGGGATCTTTCATCAATGTCTTGAACACTTGCTATGTCCAGGCATATGCTAAGTGCTTCACATAACACATTTCATTTTATCTTCTCAATAACATTAAGCAGTAGGTTCAATAGAAATCTATATTATATGAATGAAGAAATAAAGAATTAAGAGAAATTAAGCAAACCACTTGAGGTCATAGTATAAATGTAGAGTTGAATTTAAACCTAGGCTGTCATCACCACCCTTTTTTTTTTTTTTTTTTAAATGGGAGTCCCAGCCAGAGCAATTAGCCTTCTTCTTTTTCCGTAGGGCAACAAAGAAAAGCTTATCAGTTCTGAACCATTAGATAAATTCAAAAAGATCAAAACTCCTGATTTTGAATCACAACATTAATAACACTTCCCTTTCATACAATTAGGTAAATACCTTAATTAGCAGGCAATAGATTGCAGCTGCTAAAAGAAGGCGTTTGACATGTTCTCACTCACAGGTGGGAATTGAACAATGAGGTCACTTGGACACAGGAAGGGGAACATCACACACCCAGGTGCTATTGTGGGGAGGGGGTAGAGGGGAGGGATAGCATTAGGAGATATACCTAATGTAAATGATGAGTTAATGGGTGTAGCACACCAACATGGCACATATATACATATTTAATAAACCTGCATGTTGTGCACATGTACCCTAGAACTTAAAGTATAATAGTTAAAAAAAAAAAAAAAAGGGCGTTTGAATTCCTACCAAGTTTTTAATGAGCTATGTGGTATTTGGTTAATTACTTAACCTCTCCTGAGGTCTCAGTTACCTCATCTGTAAAATGGATGTAATAGCAGCTTGGTTGCTCTGAAGAGTAAATGAGATATATATAAAGCACAGAGTCATTCATAAGAGTAAAAGGCACAAGAGTAAACGAGATATATAAAAGCACGTCTTGCATACAAACATACTTAGTGAATGACAGCCATTACTATATGTTAATCAGTCATCAGTAAGAGGCCTGTATTTGTAAGGCTGACTCTGTAGTATCCCAGCAGATTAGGAATGAAAGACCACCGTGACACTTAGCAATTACATAGGCCAGTGCAGAATGCTCACTTTCACTCTAAAGAATACTGAGGAAAAATATACAGAAATGATTGCCACACCTGCTAACAGTGGTATTTCCCATAGTTTTCTTGTCATCCCGAGATAGAAGACTTCACAGTTTGACTCTGAAATCTGAATTTTAGAGCTGGAGAAATTTAGCCATTAGCTTGTGTGCAATGACACATTTTTTTTTTCAATAATGAATCTATAAATTCAAAGTAGTACTTTCAAAATTGGAGTCAATGCTCTCAAACCCTACTGCTGTTTTATAAACTAAGTTTATGGAATATTCTAAATCCTTGTTTTCATTTAAATATCTTCCTTGTTTTCATTTAAATATCTACTTCACTAGAAGTAGATTCCATCTCAAGAAACCGGTTTACCTTGCACTTGTTTATCTGATGGAGATGACTTCTTTCCTTAAACCTCAGGAATCAATTTCCACTAGCTTCAAACTTTTCTTCTGCAGCTTCCTCACCTCTCTCAGCCTTCACAGAATTAAAGAGAGTTGGGTCTTGAACTGGATTAGGCTTTGGTTGAAGGGAATATTGTGGCTGGTTAGATTTATCCAGACTAAAACTTTCTTCATATCAACAATAAGGCTGTTTCACTTCCTTATCATTTGTGTGTTCATTGGCATAGAACTTTTAATTTCTTTCAGTAATGTTTCCTTTGCATTCACAACTTGGCTAACTGTAGATGCAAGAGGCCTAGCTTTCAGCCTATCTTGGCTTTCAACATGCCTTAAGTTTAATCATTTCTAGCTTTTGATTTAACATGAAACACATTTGAGTCTTCTTTTCACTTGAACACTCAAGAGACCACTGTAGGGTTATTAATTGGCCTAACTTGAATATTGCTGGGTTTCAGGAAACAGGAGGCCTGATTATGAGGAGCGGGTGAGAGGGTTGTAGGGAGACAACCTGTTGGTGGAGCAGTCAGACATTTGATGCTTATTGATTCAGTTTGCTGTTTTATTCAGATATGCGGTTTTTGGTGTCCTAAAACAATTACAATAGTAACATCAAAGATCACTGATCACAGATCATCTTAACAGATATAATAATAATGAAAAGGTTCGAAATATTGTGAGAATTACCAAAATATGACACAGAGACATGAAGTGAGCTTTAGGAAAATTGTGTGGATGGACTTGTTCAATGAAGGGTTACCATAAAGCTTCAATTTGTAAAAAGCACAATATCTATGAAATGCAATAAAATCAAGTGCTGTAAAACAATGTATGCCTGTAATTTGTCAAATGTTCTATGGTTCATAATATGGGAATCTAGGTCTCTCTGACTCTGAGGTTATACTCTTGAAATGTCCCTCCCTTCTCCCATTTTTTTGGCCTCTGAGATGTCTTTGGATTTGTAAAGACTAGAGAGAAGACCCAGCTTAAATGGATATTAGTTGGCCTCTTTCAGCCAAACACTCCTTTTGTCAGTAGACCTTAGAATCTGGAGAAAACAGAAAAAAAACCTCAAAAAACAAACATAAAACCAGCCAACCAACCAACAAATAGAAAACCACAGAGATGATCAATAGATAAATATCCAATAAATATTTAGGATAATGGGCAGTTTTCTTTAGGACTCCTCTGCTCCCACCCAAGTCTCTCCGCACTCTAAGTCACATCAATCCAACATGTAAAATGACCCGGCTCTTGCCCACTTTTTGCTTTGGTGTCCATAGCTGTGGAAGCTGCCCAAGTATTCAGGAAGAGTCACACAGAGAAGAGGTCTTTTCATTGGATCTTTATTTTTGAATCGAAGATATGATGAGAAAGTTCTTGAAATATGGGTTTGGATATAACTTTTCCAAATTACATGTCATATGTTTCAATGATAACTTCCTAGAAAATTAATAACTATGATACCACTTTAAGAAAAAATTAAAACCTGTGATCAAGAACTTTCTTTTATTTATTACAAGTAGTAATATGCTCAGAGCTCTAATGATGAGATTATCCAATAAATAACTACACATATACTGTATATCACTCCAATCAACAACCGCAATTTTAGTATTATCCATCTCAACATGTTTAAAAAACGTGTTGGCTAGGCACAGTGGCTCATGCCTGTAATCCCAGCACTTTAGGAGGCCAAGGCGGGCAGATCACCTGAGGTCAGGAGTTTGAGACCAGCCTGGCCAACCTGGTGAAACTCCATCTCTACTAAAAACACAAAATTAGCTGGGAGTGGTGGCGGGCGCCTGTAATCCCAGCTACTTGGGAGGCTGAGACAGGAGAATCACTTGAACCCAGGAGGTGGAGTTTGCAGTGAGCTGAGACTGCGACACAGCACCCCAGCCTGGGTGAAAAGAGTGAAATTCTAAAAAAAAAAAAAAAAAAAAAAAAGGGTTACATACCTTTGTGTAAGCAATCTAATTTATTTTACTTCTTATTTTATTATTATTTTTTGAGATGTAGTCTCACTCTGTTGCCCAGACTAGAGTACAGTGGTGTGATCGCGGCTCACTGCAACCTCCTCCTTCCAGGTTTGAGTGATTCTCTTGCCTCAGCCTCTGGAGTAACTGGGATTACAGGTGGGAGCTAACACGCCCACCTAATTTTTGTATTTATGGGGTTTCACCATGTTGGCCAGGCTGGTCTCAAATTCCTGACCTCAAGTGATCTGCCCACTTCAGCCCCCCAAAGTCCTGGGATTACAGACATGAGCCACCATGCCTGGCTAGCAATCTGATTTATAATACTAAATTATTTCATTGAAATTAGCCTAAATAATATTTATAATAAACTACTAAATTATGTTTATTAGCATACACCATTGGAGAAAAACTGAGTTTTAATATTACAGGCTGGGAATGACTATTTAGCAGATTTAACACATGGCCATTTTGATTAAACTTTTTAAAAAAATTTCATGCTTTCTTTTAATATTATTAAAAATGAATAAACAAAATTAATTCTAATTAGTTTAAATATGTATTTGGATATTAATGGCAGTGGGGGCCTGTCTGGAGTGGCCACTGCCATCACACTGGCTACAGCGAGGGAGGCGTGACTGGGGCTGTGTGCTTCATGGAGCTGGCAGGAGCTGAAACAGGCAGAAGCCCCATCACCTTTCTGAGTTGGCAGGGCTGGAGTCTTGTGCTTCCAAGTGCAGCTGTGGCTGCCCAGCCACGGCTCTGGACCTGTGCATCCCTGTTCTCTTGGGGGCCAGGAGCAGGCAGGAGCCCCCATAACTGCAGCTGCCCAGCTGCAGCTGGGGACCCGGGCATCTCTGCACTCTCAGGGGCCCAGGAAGCCCCCATGCTTCAGCAGACTCAGAAGTGCGTGCTCTTGCTGCCTGGTCTCTCCCCACTACTGGCACCTGTTCTGATTTTGGAGCAAAGTTCAGGCCCAGCCCCGGTGCTATCACAGCCTGCCCAGATGTGTGCATGCTTGGGGCAGTGCTGACAGGCCAGCCCCCTGCCACCTTGGTCGCCTCCAGACTTTGGGTGCTGATGAGCATGGGAGGCAGGTGGAGCAGGCGCTGAAGGCAGCTTGATGCTAACCTGTAGGTACCCCTTGGCATGAACGACCTGGGCACTGTGGGCACTGTGGAGAGCAGGTTAATGTTGGCAGGAGGTAGATAGGATCCTGGGTGGAAAGGGGCGGGTCGCTGGTGAAACCCTACCTTCAGGCCACAGATGGTCTGAGGCCTGGGGGCCGTGTTGCCAGTTCTGTGGACCAGAGTGAGAACTTATGGTGCTTTATATGGACCCACCCATGGCCATCCATGGACCAATTAGCACATACCTCCTCCCCTCTGAAGCCCATAGAAACCCTGGACTCAGCCAGATTTGGGCAGATGTTGGGACAACCTGCCTGCTGAGAGGAGCTACCCACTGTGGGTTTCTTCTCTGCTAAGAGCTGAACAGATGTTGGGATAAACCTGCCTGTTGCCTGTGGAGAGGAGCTACCCACTGTGGGTCTCCTCTGAGCTGTTCTGTCACTCAATAAAGCACCTCTTCACCTTGCTCACCCTCTGCTTGACTACATGCCTCCTTCTTCCTGGACGTGGGACAAGAACTCAGGACCTGCCAAATTGCAGGGCTGAAACACATCCCTTGCTGTGTTGCAGGCGATGAGAAGGAGGGAAGAGAGACAGAAAGAAGAGCTGTGACCCTTCAGAGATCCCAGACCTAGGAGCTCCCTGAGCCAGGGCTGTGACTCCTTCTTTGGGGCTCTGTGGTTCCCGGCATCTCGAAGCTTCTGGGTGCTACCACATTCCCCAGTGCCAGCTGTGGAAGCTGCTTACAGTACTCCTGGTTTGGTCACAATTTCACAGGAAGATGCCTGTGCTGGCATCTGGAGCTGCCTGCCCCACTGTAGTCAGCGTGTCTGGCTGTGCACAGTAGCTGGACCCCACACTCACTCAGTCACACACCCTTTACCACTCCGTGCCTGGCTGGACCTTGGAAGGCATGAGGTCCAAGCTGGTAGCATGAGCTGAGTGTAGCCTACCAAGCCCAGTGGGCCTGAGCAAAACTTGGGCAAAGGCACCACTGACCATAGAGGTTTGTGGCTGGAAAAGTGACACTCAATGATCTTGTGACATTAATATTAATAATTAAGAATATTAATCTTTAATATGCTTTTGTTTCAAATTATACATTGGGCTGGAGGTCCTGGTTCTCTCTCCTTAGGGAGGGCTCCGTTTTACCTGTGGTTCATTTTAACCCCCATTTGAGAATCACTTATCCAAGCCTTACGGGGTCTCAGAAGTGTCCTCATTTGTGGTATGAGCAACATTACTGATACAGTGCACCTCCCCCCTGGGAAACTGTTTGAAAGAAGCATATACTTTCTGACAAGTTTGTTCAAAATTCATCCCCTTATTTTGTAATCACACCTACAGTGGAGGGTATTACAGGATCATGCTTTTCTTTTAGTCTTCAGCTTTTTCATACAATTCTTTTGTAAATTATTAAGGAAAGATATTTAAATATATTTCTCAATAATGGGGCAGTGAATACCATTTGAGTAGTATTTTGGAGGGTAATTGAACTTTTATTCCCTAGTTTTTTTTTTTTTTAAGGGAGTCTTGCTCTATTGCTCAGGCTGAAGTGCAGTGGCATGATCTCAGCTCACTGCAACCTCCGCCTCCTGGGTTCAAGCGATTCTCCTGCCTCAGCCTTCCAAGTAGCTGGGACCACAGGTGCACACCACCACGCCTGGCTAAGTTTTGTATTTTTAGTAGAGATGGGGTTTTGCAATTTTGGCCAGGCTAGTCTCCCACTCCTGACCTCAGGTGATCCACCTGCCTTGGCCCTCCAAACTGCTGGGATTACAGGTGTGAGCCACCATGCCTGGCCTCTAGATTCTTTTTTATGTTTTTGTTTCTGAGACAGAGTCTCACTCTGTTTCCCAGCCTGGAGTGCAGTGGCGCACTCTCGGCTCACTGCAAGCTCTGCCTCCCAGGTTCACGCCATTCTCCTGCCTCAGCCTCCTGAGTAGTTGGGACTACAGGGGCCCGCCACAAAGCCCGGCTAATTTTCTTTTGTACTTTCAGTAGAGATGGGGTTTCACCGTGTTTAGCCAGGATGGTCTCAATCTCCTGACCTCGTGAACTGCCTGCCTTGGCCTCCCAAAGTGCTGGGATTACAGGCGTGAGCCACTGCGCCTGGCCTAGATTCTTTAAAACGTGGTATATTTTTATTGACCAGGAATATTAAGCCTAAGTTGTACCCTGTATTTTAAAGGTGATAACACTCTATCAATTGAATCAAAGAAAAGACAATCAAATAGCTACGAAAGTTAATAATTTTGAAGTATTCAGCCACAGTAGTGTTGGGGTGATCAGACCCAACACCTGGTCATGGGGTGATGAAGTCTGGCAGAGTCAAAGGGTTGAGAAAAAGACAGTTTGAAAAGGAAAGTGGGACGAGGGGGCCATCATGATTGTGGAGGTTGTGAAGGCCCCGACCTCTGGGAGCCCAGGCTATTTATTGGGAATCCAACAAAGAAACAGGTCATGAGAATGTGGGAGTCAAAAGGGCAGGCACATGATCTACAGCCGTGATGGTTTAACATTGATATGGAACATCTTCTGCTACTTGAGACAATGGGAATACAATCGATCTAGAAGCGTAGGAGGGCTAGAAACAAGGAGCCAGCAAGTCTAGACACATTCCAGAGGACATCATGTCAGACATGCAAGCCCTGCCTCAGTTTTTTCCCCCAACATGCCCTGCTTCTCCTTTTTGTAAAAGAGAAGGTATCATTATTACTATCATTATTACTAGTTATCATTATTACTAGCATAAAAGGTGGCCTCTTTTAATTGAGCAAGGCAATTGCAGGCTGTGCAGCCCTTAATTGCCGGTTGGTGATCCAGCTTCATTTTTCTTAGCTCTCATTCAAACTGGAGTCTCTGTGGTTTGAATGCATCCCACATACCTCCCCTTTCCCTTTTACAAGAGGACCCTTAATCCTAGGGGCTGCAGAAAGATGAAGGTCCATCTTCTGTAACTTCTTCATGCTGAATAGGGGCAATGATATTCCTGCCTAACTATTAGGGTCTCTTGTATTCAGGGTAGGGAGGAGCTGAGTCAGAAAGCACCGGTTCATTAAGCATCGTGACTCTGGTCAGTCTTCATTCCATCTTCGCATTCAGATTCAACTGGCTCATGGCTCCTACTGGGGGAACCTAGTCCATGGTTGGGATCCATGGGTCCTCCAGTCTCCCGTTCCATGGTCATACACATCTTGAGGGCATCCACACGGTTCATTCATCTCCTGCAAAAAACAAGCATACCCTCACCCCCACATTATTAAATCTACTGAAACAGAAACAAAAACTTTTGTGGCTGTAGCTGGGAGGCCACTGATAATGAGAAACAGGCCCCTTCTAACAGAAGGCACAAGGAAAGCAAATCGAGGCTTTTCAGACCTTCAATTCGCACTGTACAGGTAGGTCCACTAGATGCTGTGGCTCATGATAGATCTTCAGATGTTTAGCGGGCACCCACACAGGCACCTGATTGTCACCTGGAGAGACACAAGCAAATCCTCTTCCCCGTGTAATTATCTTTCCTTTTTCCCAGTTCTTTGTATGTGTATCCCTCTATCATATATCTTGTCCAGCCTTTTTATTTTCCTTTTGTCCTGTCAGAAGTTGTTCTGCTGCACTTATGGGTTGATCTTTTTGTAAAATTTAATGTTAATAAAGCTAGATGCAATTGCATATGTGATGTTTTATATTCCTGGTCTCCTGCCTTTCGCTTTTGTATTTGAGTTTTTAAAGTACGATTAGCTCTTTCCACTATTGCCTGTCCTTGTGAGTTATACGGAATACCCATAGTATTGGCAATATTCCATTGTTGAAAGAATGTAGCCATGGCTTTACTACAGTATCCTGGGCCGTTATCAGCTTTTATTTTTTCTGGGATTTCCATAACAGAAAAGCAAGGTAAAAGATGTCTTTTAACGAACTGTAGCCTCCCCTGTTTGACATGTGGCCCAGATAAAATGTGAATAGGAACCTAATGAAACATGAACAAAGGACAATTTTCCAAAAGCAGGAATATGTGTTACATCCTTCTGCCAGATGGAATTTGGAGATAACTCCTAGGGTTAACTTCTCTTCCTTGATGTGGCAAATGCAGGACTTGGCAGGCAGAACAGTGTTGCAAATTTCTTTAGCTTCTTTCCATGATGCACCATATCTTTTCCTAAGGCCTGAAGCATTAAGATGGGTTAAAGAATGAAATGTTTGTGCATCAGCAAAAGCTGTGGACCCCAAAGCATCCACCCTTTGATTGAGTTTAGTTAAAGGGCCAAGGAGGTTAGTATGTACTCTCATATGAGTGATATAGAAAGGTGAATGCCTTTGTTGTAGTGCTTGCTGTAAAGAATGAAATAAAGAATTAAGTTGTTTATCAGTCACATTTTGAATTAAGGCACATTCAATATTTTGTGTGGTTTGCACCACGTAGGCTGAATCAGAAACAATGTTTACTGGCTGCTTAAAAGTTTTTTAACAGTTATCACAGCCATAAGTTCAGCCCTTTGAGCAGAAGTAAAGTCAGTTTGCAAAACTTGTTGAGGTCCCACAAATGAGGCTTTTCCATTACTAGATCCATCAGTAAAAACAGTAAGGGCCCCTTTAATAGGGGCTTTTTGAGTAATAGAAGGCAATATCCCGGATGTTAATTTTAGAAAATGAAATATCTTAGATTTAGGATAATGATTATCAAGAATGCCAACAAAACCTACCAAATTAACTTGCCATTCTTGGGAATTAACATAGGCTTGTTGAGTTTGTTGTTTAGTTAACAGAACTATAATCTGATTTGGATCATATCCCATTAGCTTTGTTGTGTGCAGCCTTGCTTGTCCTACTAGCACAGCAATTTGATCCAGGTACAGTGTGAACGTTTTGGTTGTATTGTGAGGCAGAAAAACCACTCAACCAGATCATCCTGTTGAACTATAACTCCTGTAGGCAAATGCTTAGTAGGAAAAACTAAAAACTGTAATGGTTGCGTTGGATTAATCTGTTCTATGTGTGCTTGTTGATTTTTTTCCTCAATTAATTGAAGTTCCTCCAATGCCTCTTTGGACAAGGAACATTTCTTGTTAAGGTTAGAATCACCTTGTAAGGTAGAAAAGAGGTGAGACATAGCATAGGTAGGAATGCCTAAAGTTGGACAAATCCAATCAATGTCACCTAGTAATTTTTGGAAATCATTTAGGGTTTCTAAATTATCTCTCTGAATTTGAATCTTTTGAGGCTTAATAGGATTTTACTCTACCTTCATTCCTAGATACTGAAAAGGTGTAGAAGTTTGGATTTTACTGGGGGCTATAATCAACCCTGCCACCTTTACAGCCTTTTCTAACTGTTTGTAGCACAACATCAATTCTTCCCTAGTTTCAGTTGTACACAAAATATTATCCATGTAATGGATGATATAACATTTTTTAAACTGTTCTCTAACTGGCTTAATAGCTTTCCTGACATAAGTTTGGCAAATAGTCAGGCTATTTAGCATGCCTTGTGGTAGTACTTTCCAATGGTATCTGTCTGCTGGTTCTTTATTATTTATGGTGGGAATAGTAAAAGCAAATTTTTCATAATCTCGGGCAGCTAAAGGAATGGTATTAAAAAAAAAAAAAAAAAGCAATCCTTTAGATCTATCACTATGAGAGGCCAGTATTTTGGGATCATTGTTGGGGAGGGTAACCCTGGTTGTAGTGCACCCATGGGTTGAATTACAGCATGAACAGCCCTTAAATCTGTTAACATTCTCCATTTCCCTGATTTTTTCTTAATGACAAATACAGGAGAATTCCAAGGGGAGAAAGTAGGTTCTATATGACCCTTTTGCAATTGTTCCTGCACCAGCTCTTTTAAGGCCTTCAGTTTTTCCTGTTTCAGCAGCCACTGCTCCACCCAAACTGGTCTGGCAGTTAGCCAAACAAGAGGAATGGGAGCTGGAGGCTCAACAATGGCTGCTTCTAAAAATGACACCCCAATCTGGTCCGATCTGTTTGTCCTTTTAATTCCAAAGGTTCTGATTAGCCATTTTTTTCTTTCCCTAGTCCTTTTCCTGGGCAATATACCATATTTATCATCATTTGTCTACTGTTACTACTATATTGATCCATAGGAATAGATATTTCAGCCTCCCATTATTGCAGTAAGTCTCTACCCCATAAATTGAGAGGAATAGGTGTAATGATAGGCTGAATTGTCCCTTCCTGACCATCTGGCCCTTGACATGGTAAAATCAAGGAACTTTGAAAAACTTCCGAGGCAGCTCCCTCTCCAACAATACCAAAGGATGCCTTTTGCTTAGGCCAGTGCCAGGGCAACTGATTTATAGCAATAATAGAGACATCAGCTCCAGTATCTACTAGTCCTTCAAAATCTTTTCCCTGAATAGTTACTGTGCAAATAGGTCTTTTGTCAGACACTTGATTAACCCAATATACAGCGTTTCCTGTTGCATTAGTTCTACCAAAGCCTCCTGTTCTCTTCATTGTGCTGCTTCCTAATTTTATGTAAGGTAACAGCAACAACTGAGCAATTCTTTCTCCTGGGGAAGCAGACCATAGCGTTGAGGAACTAGTTGAATTTCTGATATAATCAGAATCAATTATTCCCATATGCAAGTGACACCTTTCAAATTTAGACTAGACTTTCCAAGTAATAGACCAACTGTTCCTGTGGGTAAGGGTCCCCTAACTCCTGTGGGGACCTGTTTTGGTGGCTCCCCAGGAAAGTAAGGAGATGGGAATTGTGCTGCAGAGGTCTATAACAGCACTGCCTGCTGTGGCTGGGGACAATTGTACATTTGTAAGGGCAGTGACTGTACTGGGTATGTCTCGGTTTGTTGAGGGGCTCGAGGTGGGCCCCTCTTCCTGTTTTCCAAGAGAAGTTGTCCATCTTTGCTAATTTTAGAATGACACTGACTTGCCTAGTGATGGCCTTTTTCACAATGGGGGTATACACCAGGACTTTTCTGTTTGTTGGTAGCTCTTGCCTTTTGATTTCCTTTCCTACATTCCTTTTTTGTGTGTCCCAGTTGCCCACAATTAAAGCAAGAGCCTAAGAAACAGGGCATATTCTTTCTGACTCTTAATCCAGCCATAGCCTGAGCTAAAAAAGTAGTCTTATGTAAGTTACCCCCAATGCCATCGCAAGCCTTAATATGTTCAGCTAAATGAGCCTTCCTTCTCAGGGGTCTAATAGCAGTTTGACACTCTGTATTAGCATTATCATATGTAAGAAGCTGTATTACAACATCTTGAGCTGTTTTATCAGTTATGGCTTTATACACAGCCTCTTGGAGCCAACCAATAAAATCAATATATGATTCTTTAGGTCCTTGTTGGATAGAACTGAAAGAAGGATATTTTTCCCCTGTAACATTTATCTTTTCCTGTGCCTGTAAGTACACAGAGCGCAGCTGAACAATGGCAACATCCTCCATTACTGCTTGATTTTCTAATCAACCCCAATCAGCTCCGACTCCCATTAACTGTTCAAAGGAAACAGGCACAGGTGGTTGTGCTTGTGTATTTTCCCTTGCCTGAGTTTGAGCTTCATCAGCCTACCAGGTTTTAAATTTCAAGTACTGAGATGAAGTGAGAACAGATTTTGTTAAAGTATCCCAATCATACGGTATTAATCTATTATCGAGAGAAACGTTTTTTAATAAAGTTTGCACAAAAGGAGAGTTTGGCCCATACTGACTAATAGCTTGAATTCCTTCAACAGCTTAAAAGGAAAGGTGGTCCAATTAGCTATATTCTGTCCTCCCTGCTGGATTATAGTTAAGGGAAATTGCCATGCTTCAAGGTCTCCCTCGGCTCTAGCCTTTTGAATAGAATTTTGTATAGCACCACCAATTGCTCCAGATTTTAATGTTACAACTACAGGAGCAGTAAGTTTTGTAGCTAATTCATCTTCTCACCCATTAAGGGGAGAGAGAGGAGGTGGCCTTTCACTTAATTCAGCAGGTAGAGCCCACAGTCTAATAAAACATACTTTTTCCAGTTTCCCTTTTTTTCTTTAATTTCCTCTGTTTCCTGTTTGTTCCTCACATTCAGAATCTGAAGATAGGTTTTTAAACTCATCCTCCTCTTCCCCATCTGAATCTGCCTCATCATCTGTTTGAAATGGTTCAAGAGCTGCTTTTATTAGCACCCACATTGACCAAACCAAGACTGGACTTTTTGCTCCAGCTTTATACACTTTTAAAAAAATCTCTGCCAATTATCTCCCATTCATTCAGCTCCATAGTCCCTTGTTCCAGGAACTATGGGCAAAACTGCTTTACTGCATTAAAGGGTGACAACAAATTCTGACTACTAACTTTCACTCCTCCTCTTCATAATAAATGCCTTAAGAAATTTAAATAAGCAGAATGTCTGCTTTCACTTTGTCCCATTGTTACCCTGGTTCTTCCAAGTGCTCAGCTTTTCTGCCAAGCTTCTTTTAGACGTCCTTGGGTGTCCTTTGATGATGCATCCTCTGCTTTCACAAGTTCTAGTGTTCCTTCACCGGTGTCTTTATTGCCCCATTTTGGGCTGCCAGCAATGTTGGGGTGATCAGTCCCAACACTAGGTCGTGGGGGCGACAAAGTCTGGCAGAGTCAAAGGATTGAGAAAAAGTTTGAGAAGAAAAGTGGGACCAGGGGGCCATCATGATTATGGAGGCTGCAAAGGCCCTGAGCGCTGGGAGCCCAAGTTATTTATTGAGAATCCAACAAAGAAACAGGTCGTGAGAATGTGGTGGTCAAAAGGGCAGGTGCATGATCTACAGCTGTGATGGTTTAGGATTTATATGGAACATCTGCTACTTGAGATAATGGGCATACAATCAATCTAGGAGGGTTAGAAGCAAGAAGCCAGCAAGTCTAGACACATTCCAGAGGACGTTATGTCAGACATGCAAGCCCTGCCTCAGTTTTTTCCCCAACACTCAGCTTTTTCTCAACAAGTAGTGGGAAGTTTCAGAAAACTATGATCTATAAATTCAGTGACCAATAAGGAAACACCTTATTAGAAAATTATCTAAGCTTATACTCTAAGAAAAGTAAATTTATGAATCAGATCATAAAATTGTCAAACTAGCATTGGACTAGGTATATACAGATACATTTTTTTTCTGCTTCATAAGTGAGACTAGAATTTAAACCTGAATATCTTATCTAAGAATTTTGCTATATACAATGTCCAAACTATACAATTTTAAATCTGGGATTTGAAAGAGATTGAAATTAAACTCTGCACCTGAACTCAGTGCTGCTTCCCCCTAATTTATTTGCAGTTTTCTGTTATTTGGTGCCTCATGTTAAACCTACTGGAAGAAAGAGGTTCTGAAGCTTTCATATACTATCCACCTTTGTTTTGTTATCCTTGCTTTCCTCTTCAAGGCTACTGTGGATATTCACTATAGCTTGATTTACTTCAAGTGAAAATATTCCCTTTTGTGGAGATAAAGGAGTAAATAAAAGGGTATGCAGGTTTATTTGTCCTTGACTTATAACCCCGAAGAATTAGGTTGAATTGGTTTAATCCAGTTCCTCTTTCCTACTATTGAGTTTCCTTCATCATGAGTCAAAACCATTCAACACTACTCCTTTTTTGCCACCTTTATTGTTTGCAGCCTTCCAAGTCACATTTAGCCTTTGTCCTATGATCACTCCCATCTAAATTATAGGTCTATTTACTGTGTGTTAACCATCTACCTACCAGTGATAACCTCTGAGTTCACCGCTCTTTCATAAACAGGAAGGTAAGTCCTCTGAGAACTGCCAAGTCTCCTGTTACCATGCAACGGTAAAATAGTTACATATTGGAGACCAATGTGCAGAGAAGAGACTAGATAACGCCAAAAATTGCTTGTTTGACTTGGCTTTTACTCAGTTGTCTTTATCTCTCATTCTTGTGGCTATATTAATGACCTTGATATCCTTGGTTCTGCACAGCATCCCAATCTCAGCTTGGAACCTCCCCCTCTCTCACACTCCACCCCTCCCTTACTAGCCTTCCAGCCCACTCACTTGAGTGCACTAGAGCAACTGCTTGACTAGTGTATTCCAATCAACTGACTTCCACTTTCCACTACAGATTACCTGACTCAGTTCCTCCCTTCTCCCCTTATTCAGCTTAGAACCCATGGTCCTTCATTAGAATCATTCTCCTGATGCTTGATCCCACTATTGGACTCTCCTAGCAATGCTCTAATCCCTAGTTAAGCCCCGCTCTCTTCTACTTTGTGTTTGCACCACAAAGCTGAGCATTCCTGAAACAAAATAAAAAACAGCCTCAACCATGCTGATTGAATTCACATATACAAATCTCAAAGGATCATTAAATATTCCCTGGGAGGAAATTTCCTATGATGTTTCCTTTCCCACTGTCTAAAAGAGGCTATATCACACATTGTCCTCTCTCCTCAAACTGTCTATACTCCCTTTCCTTCCCTCACCATCAGCTGACCACTTTGTCTCCACTGGCATAAACAGAAGCAATCACAAGGAATGCCCTCATCTCCCAGCCACCAAATCAATCAAACTCTCTGTGGATGAATGTCCAGATAGCTCTTGTTCTACTTCTTGCAGCACTGCTACTATACACAGTAGTGTTTGTTTGATGCAAACTCACAGTTTTCAGTTCTTTCTCCAGCAATAAATATTGATGAGAGATTACTTATTGAACCTTACAGAACTCACCAAAAGGAAGAAAAATGACTAATTTAAAACATGGAGACTGGTAGTCTCAACGTGAGCAAGCTAGCATGGTGGCCCGTATTGTGGCGGGGCATAGGGTTGCAAGAAGCCCAGGCCAGAGTCTCCAGGCTGGGGGTTGGCCTCTGTTGCTTGCAGTTCTTGAGTCCCTAATTCATTCCTCCAAGGGGAAGAATAAATCCTCTGAAATTTCAAAAAGGAGGAAAAGTTATGTTAGAAAGGAGAAAAGTACTCCACATTCATCCTATTTTGGAAGTATTATTTGTGTTACTATAGCTAACTCATATGCCAGTGAAAAAACTCAGCCAGTTTCTGGGGATTTGCATCTAGAGATCAGGAAAAGTACTTGGGGCTACTTTTATCCTTAGGAATATTATCAAAGGACAAGGTGTTAAGATTTGCTTTGAACTTTATAATCTTCGAATCCGAGATTCAAGTGGTCTAATTAGAGAAATGGCTGGATGATAACTTGCTGTAGTTACGAGATGCCGTTCCTGAATATAGCACTGTTGATGTGAATATGAAGCCAGTAGCACAATAGCCTAGCCAAGAAGTTCCTGTTAATAAGCTGAAAACTGAAAATGAAGCCTCAGCTCTCGTCCAAATACTGGGACTGTCCAAATTTTAATATTTAAGGAATAATATTTGATCTTTGTTTCACCGAAGAACAAATGAAAGCAACTTAGAAGTAGAGACAGCTGTGACTTGAATTTGATATGATGAGGGAATATGATGTTTCAAAAATTGAAGCTGCAATATGGGATGAAATGGAAGCATCCAGAAAGTCCTGATTCTGAGTATGAATTTGGTTACTTGCAGAAGATATATTGGCTCTAAGAGAACATATTGAGAGACCAATTTAATTTCATTTATAAGAACGCAGTCATTAAATGAACTAAGCATTCATTGTTTCATTAGTATTTTTTTCTAAAATAAAACTTTCACACCAGTTTACTACTCTAAAAAAAAGAATTATACAAGCCAAATGGTCCAATATCCATTCCCTTACTGGAGGCACAGTTACAATAGGAGTCAGAGCATCACCAGAATGCTCTTTAATGAGCATGGAATTTGAGCAAGGAGAATAGGTGGAGTGATCTTTTTTAAATTGTGAAATAAATCATAAACACAACAATGTATGATTTACAGAATAATAAAATGGACATTTATGTACCCATCATCAGGTTAAGAAATAGAACATTTAGGCCGGGTGTGGTGGCTTACGCTTGTAATCCCAGTACTTTGGGAGGTCAAGACAGGCAGATCACTTGAGGTCAGGAGTTCGAAACAAACCTGGCCAACACGGGGAAACCCTGTCTCTACTAAAAATACAAAAATTAGCCAGATGTGGTGGCACATGCCCGTAATCCCAGCTGCTTGGGAGCCTGAGGCAGGAGAATCACTTGAACCTGAGAGCTGGAGGTTGCAGTGAGCCGAAATTGCACCACTGCAATCCAGCCTGGGTGACAGAGTGAGACTCAGTCTCAAAAAAAAAAAAAGAAATATCTGAGAAGGTTAAGAAATAACATTGAATAAGATCTAAAACAAAAAAGGAAAACTATTCCATATTTTGTTTTTCAATTAGCTGTTAAATCAGATAATTTTATTTCCTTTACATGGCAAATGTCAGCTAGGCTGGTCCAGCAGTAGTTAGTTATCAGAACTTATTAACATTAGTGTCACTAAAGTTGGTGTACAACCCTACCCTCCCCCCAGCTAAATTTGACTGGCTTAAAACAAACAAACAAACAAACAAAGTCCATGAAAGCTTTGAAAAATACTTACTTTCAACTGCAAAAGCACATTTTCTGAAATTTCTTTTATGTAACACATGGTAACATTTGCAACGACTGTCTTTGAACAACTTTCTGTTGCCTAATAAACAATGTGAGCTAGAATTGACAAGATCTTTTTTAAAAAAATAAATGTTGGCTGGGTGCGGTGGCTCACGCCTGTAATTCCAGCATTTTGGGAGGCCGAGGCGGGTGGATCATCTGAGGTCTGGAGTTAGAGACCAGTCTGACCAACATGGAGAAAGCCGTGCCTACAAAACATACAAAAAAATTAGCCAGGCATGGTAGCGAAAGCCTATAATCCTAACTACTAGGGAGGCTGAGGCAGGGAAATTGCTTGAACCAGAGAGGTGGAGGCTGCAGTGAGCCAAGATCGTGCCACTGCACTCTAGCCTGGGCAGCAGAGCAAGACTCTGTCTCAAAAAAAAAAAAAAAAAAGTTCGGTTAATGGATGGTTTGTTGGGATTTTTCAAATGTCTTGACAATGTCTCAATCCCATTTTGGAACACGGTACATTGACAAAATGCTTGCTTTTTTTTTTTTTTTTTTACAAACTAAGTATTTAATTTTTGGTTCCTGTCTTGATGGAGCAAGGTATATTAAAGATTTATCAAAATTTACGCTGATGAACTATGACCTGTGAAGACAGATGTTACATGGACTATAGCACAGAGCATGAGTTAGGAAGACACTTAGGGAAACCTGTGTGGTTCTACAGCCCCATGGGAGTAGTTCTATGTCTGTTACAATAAGACTATAGTTGCACCAGTAGATTCTTTAAGGAAGAGAGGAGAGTGGGAAGAGGGAAACTGATTTTATGAGCACTTACATGTGTCAGACCTTGTGCTAGCAGGACTACATAAGGATTTTTGCTTGTTCTTCGTTTTATGTCTAGTGACCCCATTCTTCCTTCAGATCTCATCTCAAGTAATTCTTAGTATGTGGAGCTTTCCCAGACTTGACCAAATTCCTACAGCACCATGTACCTCCTATCGTAACATGTATCATAGTTGCAATTTGGCATTCATTTGCACAATTATTTTTACCAATATCTATCTCCCCAGCGAACTTGTTGGCTCATAAGGGCAGCCCAAATCAACCAATGGTGATTGGTTTTGCTTCACATCGTAGCCACAGTATCTGCCAAAGTGCTTCTATGTATCAGGAATTTAATAAATATGAAGTGGACGAATGCATGGTTGAAATTTAAGCTTATAGTCATATAGACCTACATTTGATTCCTTATGTAGCAAACTGAATAATGAAAGATATCAGGTCTTAATCCTTGGAACCCATAAATGTTACCTAACATGAAAAAAGGGTCTTTGCAGATGTAGATAAGAATTTTGAGATGGTGAGATTATCCTGGTGGGCACTAAATGAAATCACAAGTGTCCTTACAAAAGAGTGGGAGAGGCTGGGTGCAGTGGCTCATACCTGTAATACCAGCACTTTGGGACGTCAAGGCAGGTGGATCAGCTGAGGTCAGGAGTTCAAGACCAGTCTGGGCAACATGGTGAAACCCCATCTCTATTAAAAATACAAAAATTAGCTGGACATGGTGGTGCATGCCTGTAATTCCAGTTACTTGGGAGGCTGAGGCAGGGGAATCGCTTGAACCTGGGAGGTGGAGGTTGCAGTGAGCTGAGATCGTGCCACTGCACTCCAGCTTGTACAACAGAGAAAGACTGTCTCAAATAATAATCATAATAGTAATAATAATAATAATAAGAAGAAGACAGTGAGAGGCAAATTTGATTCAAACAGGAAAGGGGAAGGCAATGTGACCACAGAAGCAGAGATTGGACTGATGTGGCCACAAGCCATGGAATGTTAGCAGCCACCAGAAGCTCTAAGAGGCAAAGAATGGATTCTCCACTGGAGCCTCCAGTGAGAGCATGGTCCAGTAGACACTTTCATTTTGGTACAACAAAACTGATTTTGGACTTCCAGTCTCCAGAACTGTGAGAGAATAAATTCCTGTTATTTTCAACTACTAATTTGTGGTAATTTGTTATAGCAGCCATAGAAAAATAATACATCTGACTCTAGAAATTATTAGATAGGCTGTGTGAAGTTGAGCAAGTTATTTAACTTCTCCAAGTCTGAATCCTCATCTCTAAAGTAGAGGCAATCAGACCAGCCCTCCTGGGGGTAATTGTCAGCTCTAAACGTGGTGATATGTGTAAAGTATATAGCCAATTGTAGGTATCACATTGTAAATGCTTGAAAAAAATAATAATTACAATTTTTTTGGACATTTTATAAAATTTATCTTCTTTAACTCTCATAGCTCTATGATGTTGATTACCATATCTCCTCATTTTATAGGTAAGGAAACAGGCATAGAGAAGTGAATGTGCCCAAATTTCATAGACAAAATAAAAAAAAACCACCATGAGCATAATATTTTTGAAATATTTTTAGATGTTTTTATATTTGAATGTCTTATTGCCCTGAGGCACTCCATCCCTTGAAATAATGGTTTTCATGCTTTAGGGGGAAGAATACATATGAATTGGAACAAAGAAGCAACTGTCAAATGGGATTTTTGAGTCTCCAGCACAGGATTAATCTTGAAAGCCAGGCTTTGTCAAGTGAGAAGGGGTTTTAAAAAATCCTTCTGCATGCATTAACTTGTCAAGAAGCAGGACTGGTGAGTGTGAAGGGTTTCTTTAACTGAAAAAACAGAAGATATGAAAAAATGTTTTTTTCCATAAGGAAAGAGAGAGAAGGAAGGAAGCTACTTATGACCCAGTGAATTGTGGGAAATAAGAGGGAGATGACGGTAGTAGAACCAAGTATTAGTTGGGTGTGGTGGTCACGCCTGTAATCCCAGCATTTTGGGAGTTTGAGGCAGGTGGATCACTTGAGGTCATGAGTTCGAGACCAGCCTGGCCAACATAGTGAAACCTTGTCTCTACTAAAAATACAAAAATTAGCCAGGCGTGGTGGTGTGCGTCTGTAATCCCAGCTACTCAGGAGGCTGAGGCAGGACAATCGCCTGGACCTGGGAGGCAGAGGCTGCAGTGAGCCAAGATCACCCCACTGCACTCCAGCCTTGGCAACAGAGCGAGACTCTGTATCTAAAAAAAATAAAATAAAATAAGCAAGTATGAAGAATCCAGTATCCTGATCCCACACAATGCCCACTTGAATGCTGCTGTTTATCCAGTTTCAATGTTTATAACATCTACTTCTCTATGTTGTGAACAATAAAATTTGGTGGAGTTTTAACGGCTTATCATTGCACTTGGGATAAGATCCCAATTCCTCAGAATGGTGTGTAAGGCCTTAGATGTTTAAGTCTTGAGTCAGGATTTTTACATAAAATTAACACAATCATAATGATAGGGTTTATTTTCTTGATTAGTCCAGAAGCCAGCTGTCCAGGGCCAGTGCATCTACTTGAGGAAGTCATAAAAGACAGGCTCCTTCTTGCACCCTACTCTGCCATCCGTACTGTGTGGTTTTTGTCAGTACTGTTCTCAGGATATCTCCTCCTTCTCTAGGAATTATGTCCTCCTTTCAAGCTGGAATAAAGGAAGGAGGCGAAATGGCAAAGGGTAAATGGTGCTTATGAAATGAGCTAATTCCTTTTTACCAGGAAAACAATACCCTTTCCGGAAGACCCACACAGTAGACTTCCACTTTCATTTCATTGACCAGAAAGAGCCACATGCTCCCTTTAGCTGCAGAGAGAATTAGGGAGGTAGAAGTTAAAACTAGGCCTATTTCTACACATAATGTGGAAGAAAGAATTAATGGGTATTGGGAAGCAGCCAGCAGTGTCCACCATACTGGCCTAAATACAGATTATTATGCCCCTAGTTTACTATGCTTTAGTTTATTGGTCTTTCTATTCCTTGGCTATTTTATTTTATTTCATTTTTTTGAGATAAAGTCTTGCTCTGGCGCCCAGGCTGGAGTGCAATGGCATGATCTTGGCTCATTGCTACCTCCGCCTCCCGGGTTCAAGCGATTCTTCTGCCTCAGCCTCCTGAGTAGCTGGGATTACAGGCGGCTACCACCATGCTCGGCTAATTTTTGTATTTTTAGTAGAGACATGATTTCACCATGTTGGTCAGGCCGGTCTTGAACTCCTGACCTCAGATGATCCACTTGCCTTGGCCTCCCAAAGTGATGGGATTACAGGAGTGAGCCACTGTGCCCGGCCTCCTTGATTATTATTATTTCTTTCCTACCTCAGATCTGTTTTTTCAACGTACAGTCTTACCTGCCTTGAATGCTCTTTTCCCAGCTTTTTCAATGACTGGCAGCTTCATGTCCTTAGGTCTCTGCACAAATGTGACCTCATCAGAAAAGACATCCTCCCCCTGCAATCTAAAGTAGTCACTTCTCCCTCAACTATTCTGTCCCTCAGCAAGTTATCTATTTCCTTCACAGCACTTTTCCTAATCTGGAATTCCTAGTTTATCGGTTTACTTATTAACGTTTATTTCCCTCTCCTATAAAGTAAGCTTCATGAGAGTAGGACCTTGTCCATCTTGTTCACAACTGTATTCCTGGCACCTGGGGTGGTGTGCTTGGTAAATAGTATTATTTGTCATTATGGTATAATGTGAATAAATGCAAACCTGAAAGAGGCAATCCTTTAAGATGGATCCCATGTGGCAAACAAATTTTAAACAAGTGGCCATTTGCTTACTAAAGGTCACACACATACTCTGAGTTCACTGAAAACTCACACCTCTATTGAACTTTGGGATTTACGAAACTCACCCGAACCAACAAACAGGAGCTCAGCTGTGTCAATCAATCAGAACTAAGCTAGTTTGAATCCCTCATTTGTATAAACAGACCTAATTAGTAATCTGGGTGGCAATTTTGGTTATAAAATCCAAACCCTCTCTCTGTTCTCTGGAGCACACTTTTGTTTTACACCAAAGGCCATGTTTCCCTGGTTTGCAAACTGTCCACTGGAATAAAGTCTCTTCCCTCCAAATTCCTTTTCAGAGAATGTTTGTTTACAATGACTAAATGAATGGAAGAGAAAAAAAAAAGAGAGAATACGTTAGACCATTCTTGCATTGCTATAAAGAAATACTTGAGGCCGGGCATGGTGGCTCATGCATGTAATCCCAGCACTTTGGGAGGCCAAGGTGGGCAGATCACGAGGTCAAGAGATTGAGATCATCCTGGCCAACATGGTGAAACTCTGTCTCTACTAAAAATACAAAAAATTAGCTGGGCTTGGTGGCGTGGGCCAAGTAGTCCCAGCTACTCAGGAGGCTGAGGCAGGAGAATCGCTTGAACCCCAGAGGTGGAGGTTGCAGTGAGCCGAGATCACGCCACTGCACTTCAGCCTGGCAACAGAGCGAGACTCCATCTCAAAAAAAAAAAAAAAAAAAAAAAGAAGAAAAAAAAGAAATACTTGAGACTGCGTAATTTATAAAGAAAAGTGTTGCAGGGAGTCAGGGACCCCGAACAGAGGGACCGGCTGGAGCTGCAGCAAAGGAACACAAGTTGTGAAGATTTCATTTTAATATGGACGTTTATCTGTTCCCAAATAATACTTTTATAATTCTTATGCCTGTCTTCAATCTCTTAATCCTGTTATCATCATAAGCTGAGGATGTATGTCACCTGAGGACCACTGTGATCATTGTGTTAACTGTACAAATTGATTGTAAAACATGTGTGTTTGAACAATATGAAATCAGTGCACCTTGAAAAAGAACAGAATAACAGCAATTTTTAGGGAACAAGGGAAGACAACCATAAGGTCTGACTGCCTGTGGGGTTGGGCAAAAAGAGCCATATTTTTCTTCTTGCAGAAAGCCTATAAATGGACATGCAAGTAGGAGAGATATTGCTAAATTCTTTTCCTAGCAAGGAATATCAATATTAAGACCCTGGGAAAGGAATGCATTCCTCGGGGGCAGTCTATAAACGGCTGCTCTGGGAATGTCTGTCCTATGTGGTTGAGATAAGGACTGAGATACGACCTGGTCTCCTGCAGTACCCTCAGGTTTACTAGAATTGGGAAACTTCATCCTGGTAAAGTTTTGGTCAGACCGGTTCTCTGCTCTTGAATCTTGTTTTCTGTTAAGATGTTTATGAAGACAATACTTGCACTGCTGAACATAGACCCTTATCCAAGAGTTCTGATTTTGCCCTTGTCCTGTTTCCTCAGAAGCATGTGATCTTTGTTCTGTCTTTTGCCCTTTGAAGCATGTGATCTTTGTGGCCTACTCCCTGTTCGTATACCCGCTCCCCTTCTGAAATCCTTAATAAAAACTTGCTGGTTTTGTGGCTCAGGTGGGCATCATGGTCCTACTGATATGTGATGTCATCCCTGGTGGTCCAGCTGTAAAATTCCTCTCTTTGTACTCTTTCTCTTTATTTCTCAGCTGGCCGACAGTTATGGAAAATAGAAAGAACCTATGTTGAAATATTGGGGGTGGGTTCCCCTGATAGAAAAGAGGTTTGCTTGGCTCACAGTTCTACAGGCTGTACAGGAAGCATGGTGCTGGGCATCTGCTTGGCTCCTGGTGAGGCCTGAGAAAGCTTACAATCATGGTGGAAGGCAAAGGGGAGCTGACATTTTGGTGAGACTGGGAGCCCGAAAGAGGTGGGGGAGGTGTCATACATCTTTAAATAACCAGATATCACATGAACTCACTATGACAAGGACAGCACCAAGCCATGAGGGATCTACCCTCATGACCCAAACACCTCCCACCAGACCCCACCTCCAACACTGGGGAATACATTTCAACATGAGATTGCGGGGGACAAATATCCAAACTATATCAGGGAAATAGTTGAGATTCTGAATTACTCTTTTAGCATACCCATCAATTCCAATGATCACATATGTCACTTTCCTATTTAAAAATTCTCATTTCTCAGCGTCATTGGCCTGTCTCACCAACTATTGTAAGATGTCCTTGAAGTTGGTATATGCTTCATAAATTTTAAAAAAGTCCTTACTTCTCCTTACTTAAATTCTGATGACATCTGTTTAACTAATTTAGGACGTGGGTAATTTGATAATGAGATTTCTTTTTTTTTTTTTTTTTTTACCCAAGAGCAGGTTGCGGAACATGCACTCACTACACCCTAGAAGACATGGGAGTAGGCATCCCCGAAGGGAGGAACCCAGGAGATCTGGCTGTCCCAGCTAACTGCGATTTGGTTTCAGTGCCATGGAATTGGTTTTGTTTGCACAGTTGTGTAGTTCATCAAACTAAGTTCACGCTAGCCTCCCCTTAAGGAATGTGGAGTTAGAAGACTAGGGTCTGAGGAGCTTCCTGTGAGAACTACTTTCTGTTGCTCCCTTTCTTTGCTTGTTGACTTTGTAACTCACTGCTTTTCTCCTGTCCTCTCTCTTGACTAATTTGTCAGCAGACTTTGGAAACGCTGAACTTGATGAACAGAGCCAGTCTAATACATTTCCAACTTAAGCAGTGATTAACAACTTTGAGAGCAAAGTTTATCTGACAAGAGGAAGCCAAGTACAGATATTTATTTTTAAAATGCACATTTCAATAATACTACTTCTCAACCTGAGATAGCAGTCAAAATAAACGAAGCTGGACACTAGTTAAAGCAGTAAGGACAGACTTTATATTCAGTAATGCCAGTCCAATAGGGAAGAGAGTGTAATATGAACAAACCCCACACTTCCCTGAAACAAAAGGCTGAGGTATGCAACAGAGAAAGGCACAAAAGGATCTTAAGTTTTGGGGGGTGGCGGGCGGCTGGGGGGGGGCGGTGGTTTGTTGATTGATGTGACTACGCCATTTGGGTTTGTTAACTGGCTTGTATCCAGAGAAGAAACAAACTTCTATCTTCATGATATGAGGCAGTGGTGCTAGCTAAAGCAAGGTACTTGCCTCCTATAGGGACCAGGAGCTAGGGTGAATTATCTCCCTGAATATTTACATTTCAAAGAGATGGCTCCCAAGTCTTTGAGGAAACTGTTTTGGGTGGTAGACTTACATCACGAAGGGTAGAGAAACAAGATTTCTAAGGTAACTGCTCTAAGAAGGGGTCCAGTGACCTATCTGCCTATCACCAAGTTTTGGCTGGAACAAACAGTAAATTCTCCAGGCATTGAGTTTTGATTTCAGGGAAGCATTTTAATGGGGTCTGGGACCAGCCTAGGGACAAGGCCTTAAGCTACTGGAAGCTATGCTAGAGTATAATTAAGTCTCTCAGTGCTGAGAAAAGAACTTTTACATGAGGAAGGTGAATCCTTTAAAATTATCAGGCCCAGAGAGACATTAAAATGAGACAGCAATTACACCTATTCCCCACTTTGTTATGTATTCATCTCTTTAAACTGCTTGCTATAGCCACAAGTAGCTACCAATTAACCTAATAATGGCACACTGGACACTGTAACTCACACTCTATAGCTTAATATATAGCCATTCACTAATCAATGCTATTTCTACAAACCAGTAATTCTTTACAACTTTGTATCAGTCAACTCCCTGTCCCCTTTTTGCCTTTAAAAACCTGATTGTAACGAAGGCGGACAGGAGCTCACACTCAAGGTTACTTGGGTCTGGGTCTTCTGGGCAGCTGTCCTCACTTTGGCTAAAGCAAATGCTTTAAATTCTATTTCGTGCCTCAGCATCTGAGACACAGCTAGGTTGACAGTGTAAAGGTTTGAACAGTCAATACCTATCAAGAGTTCTGCAGTTTTCAGAACAATGGTTGTCAAAATTTGATTAATCTGGCTCTTAAGATGGTCAGTTTTGTAACCTCGGTGTATTGGAACCGCACAGAAATAGCGGCTCATGTAAGCAAAAGTCAAGTATTTGCCACATCAATAAGCTAGTATAAATGAGGTAAGCCTGATTACAAGCTGCTTTGGACAATCTGGGTTTCCAACTTTCAGTGTGTCCGTTTGGCTAATTTTTGCCTCTCGAGTTTCTTCCCCAGTATTAAGGGTATTGGCCTCTGTTCCTCCTCCAGGTTGTGTGCCTATTTTCATAGCTTTTCTCCTCCACGAGTTTCCAAGGCCCACACCTGGTCCTGGCAAAGCCTTGTGAATGAAATCCAGCATTTGGAGCAGACAACTTGGTTAAGAAAGCAAAAACAAAAACAAAAAACTGAGAAATGCTTCAAGATAGGAGGGCCGAGTCTCTGCACTATCTCCTCTTGCTGTAACCGCCCAAGGGGTTCACCATTCCCCCTTGCCTAGACAGAGCTGATTCATCAAGACAGGGGAATTGCAATAGAGAAAAAGTAATTCAGGCAGAGCCGGCTGTGTGGGAGACCCGAGTTTTTTTTATTACTCAAATCAGTCTCCCTGAGCATTCAGGGAGCAGAGGTTTTTTGTTTTTTTTTTTTCCTAAAGACATTTCTCTGGTCGCCCAGGCTGGAGTGCAGTGGTGTGACCTGGGCTCACTGCAACCTCCGCCTCCCGGGTTCAAGCGATTCTCTGCTTCAGCCTCCTGAGTACCTGGGACTACAGGCGTGGGCCACCATGCCCAGCTAAGTTTTGTATTTTTAGTAGAGAGGCGGTTTCATCACGTTGGGCAGGCTGGTCTTGAACTCCTGACCACAAGTGATCCCGCCTCGGCCTCCTAAATCAGTTATAATTTTGCAAAGGCGGTTTCATTCCCATAACCAAGTACTATTCAAAATATGGCTAAAACCCGCGTGGTTCTGCAACAACTTACTGCCTTAAAAAACCAGGGCAGGGCCAGGAGCGTTGGCTCACGCCTGTGAGGAGGCCCAGGGCAGTTGGATTGTTTGAGCTTGAGAGTTGGAGACCAGCCTGGGCAACACGGCAAAAATGTCTCTACAAAACATACAAAAATTAGCCAGGTATGGCGGTGTGTGCCTACAGTCCCAGCGACGTCGCGGGCTGAAACAGGAGACTCGCTTAAGCCCAGGAGGTTGAGGCGGAAACGAGCTGACATCGCGCCCCTGCACTCCAGCCTGGGCGACAGAGCCAGCCTCTTGTCTCAAAAAGCAAACACACAAACAAAACCCAGGGCAACAAGTCTCTCTCAAACCTCTTTGCTTCTTTCCCACTTATTCCCCTTCCAGTTCCTCGTCTGTTAGACGTTTCCTTTCCTTTGGTACTTTCTTGGTAGTTCCCTTCGGCTCCAAGTACGCCTGCGCAGACTGGGAAGTCTGGGAAGTCGGAGACCGAAGGCGCTACGAAGCCGGCAACGCACGACCTTTGCTTTGCGGCGCGGCCGTAAAGCGCCATTACGCAGCCAGAAAGTTACGACGTCATTGGTTGCGGTTCCTCCGGCCGCTGGCGCTGTGCGTCACGTGCTGGTGTGGATTTTTCTCGATGCACTGGGTGAAGACTTGGACTTTAGCGTGGGAGGGCGCTTGATTTGTGATTTATAGGTAGGCACAGCTACTCCCGTTCGGGAACCCAACGGCAGCCGGGTCCTAGTGCCCACTAGATACGGGGGGCCGGGACTCGGAGCTGTGGGTTGTGGGGAGGCGGAGGCACCAACTAAGAGCAACCTGGCATCGCGAAGCCGCCTTCGGGGCGCTGATGGCCGGACGCCTCCTGGGAAGGGCTTTAGCTGCAGTGTCTCTCTCTGTGGCCTTGGCCTCTGTGACTGTCAAGTCCCCTGGCTGCCGCGGCATCCCTGCGTTCAGGTATTGCACCCTCCTACTGCCGGGTCGTTTGCCCTAGACCCTGAGTTGGGGTGGGAACCACCTTTATTTCCGGCGTATTCTGTAGGCTTTGCTTTGTCTGCCGGGTTTTTCTAGTCATATGCAAGTTTTCAAAAAGGCTGTAAAATGTTTTATCTAGCTTTTGAGGAAAACGAGTGGCAGGGACCCTTTTTGATCTCTTATTTTGAAATTTGCCATCCTCCGTAAATCTTTGTTAGTATCACGAGAGAGTTTAAATAGCACTTGTTTGGGGTGATGGTGTCCCGTGCCATTTTTTTTTATGGTTAATACTTAAAACATTGTTATTAGAATTAATATATGTACATAGTTAAAACAGCTTGAAAATGATGTAAAATGAAAAGTGAAATCACTATTCCCCCACCCCCTTTCCAGGGTAGATAATATATTTGCTATCTACCTCCTTTTTTTTTTTTTTAATTTGTCTATTGTGGATAAATTTAGGGATTTATGGTGTCTTAGACTACCTCCTTCTGTTCTTTCCTTCTCCAGTTTTTATTCTTTGAGTTAGTAAACACAGGGTCCTAGGGGCAGCAGCCTTTTCTTACTTATAGATATTAAAAGTCTCTTGAATCTACAAAGATGATAATTAGAAAAGAAAATCTGTTTCCTGAATCTGTTTACTGTTGGTCAATAGTTCTGTGTCTTTTTGGGCCTGTTTCCTTCTGTTGCTTTTTCTCCAACGTCTGATGGGCACTGGTTATCTGTCTATATTTTGGTTAATGTGAGTAATAGGTCTTGTTTTCAGTACACGGGTCGCTAATTGACTTGTGGCTTTTTGTACCAGGTCGCCTAGATAGGAAGGTTTCAGTTGAGGGCATGTGAGCAGGTACCAGACGGATAGGCTGGGAACCTGCCTTTTGCTTCAGGCTTTACAGTAGTGGAGGAGCAGCTTCTCCGCTGAGTATAGCTGTTTAACTTTGTTTCCTCAGTGTGAACTGTAAAATTGTTAAGCCTAAGTTTCTGCTGTGTACTCTTAACAGCAGTATTCACAATAGGGGTCCTACCCCTTCATTTCTAAAAAACTTTTGACTTTATCTTGGAGACAAACATAACTATTTTGGAGTTTTTGCTTGGAGAGTGGGGAGGGAGGAGGATTGAGTGATTTCCATGGTTTTTGTCCCGCTGCCAATTTATGACCTTTGGGCCCACTGACTTCAAGCTTGAAACCTCTAACTCGGCTCAGCTTGTAGGAATAGCATCTCCCCCTAATCCTTTGGTGTTTTTTTTTTTTTTTTTTTTTGGACGGAGTTTCACTCTGTCGCCCAGGCTGGAGCGCAGTGGCGCGATCTCGGCTCACTGTAACCTCTGCCTCCTGGGTTCAAGGGATTCTTCTGCCTCGACCTCTTAAGTAGCTGGGACTAAAGGCGCGCGCCACCACGCCCAGCTAATTGTTTTGTATTTTTTAGTAGAGACGGGATTTCACTACCTTGGTTAGGCTGATCTGGTCTTGAACTTCTGACCCCGTGATCTGCCCGTCTCAGCCTCCCAAATTGCTGGGATTACAGTCGTGAGCCACCACGCCTGTCCTTGGTGCATATTCTTAAATTTACTTTGTCCTACTCTGGTTTGAAGGTCAGTATTCCAACTACTTTTCATCTTCCTGAAGTTGGTTAACATCTGTCATTCACTGGTGGCATTTATTCCTTCTCTTGGTATGGATTTTATTTCCCTTTATCTTTATTTTCTTCCAGTGGGATTTGAGGAAGGAAGGAATACACGTATGTGCTCTCTGGAAATCTCTAATGCTTTTTTTGTTAGATGCCAGCAGAACATTGTAAACTTGCTTGGCAATTCTTCTTCGTTTTTATAACTCTGGGAACCCTAGATGAGGCAGGTATATCCAGAACCAGAGACTGTACTGGCTTTAAAGAAAAAGCCAACAGTTAACAAATGTGCCACGTACCTGGTAACTAATATGGCAGAATAGCTTGAGCCGGGGAGGTAGGAGGTTGCGGGGAGCTGAGATCATGCCACTGCATTCCATTCTGGGTGACAGAGTGATACAATGTCTTAAGAAAAACAAAGAAAAGTTTTTTTTTTTTTTTTTGAGACGGAGTCTTGGTCTGTGGCCCAGGCTGGCGTGCAGTGGCACAATCTCGGTTCACTGCAACCTCCACCTCCTGGGTTCACGCCATTCTCCTGCCTCAGCCTCCTGAGCAGCTGGGACTATAGGCGCTCGCCACTATGCCCGGCTAATTTTTTGTATTCTTTAGTAGAGACGGGGTTTCACTGTGTTAGCCAGGATGGTCTCGATGTCCTGACCTCGTGATCCGCCCGCCTCGGCCTCCCAAAGTGCTGGGATTACAGGCGTGAGCCACCGCGCCCGGCCAAGAAGAAAAGTTTTACAGCCAGCCACCATGGTTAACACCTGTAATCCCAGTGCTTTGGGAGGCTGAGGCAGGAGGATCATGTGAGGCCAGGAGTTTGAGACCAGTCTAGGCAACTTAGCAAGACCCTTGTCTCTAAAAAAAAAAAAAAAAAAAAAAAAAATTAACTGGGCCTGGTGGCATGCATGTGTAGTCCTCACTATCATAGGAGCAGAGTAGGCTCAGAGACTACTAAGTGATCAGTAGGATTGCTTGAGCTCAGGAGTTGAGTTTGAGGCTGTGGTAAGCTGTGATTGCATCTCTGCATTCCAGCCGGAGTGACAGAGCAAGACCCTGTCCCTAATGTTCTTTTCCTTTTTTTTTTGTTTTTGAGATGGAGTCTCACTCTTGTCACCCAGGCTGGAGTGCAGTGGCACCATCTCCACTCACTGCAACCTCCACTTCCCAGGTTCAAGCGATTCTCCTGCCCCAGCCTCCCGAGTAGCTGGGTTTACAGGCGCCTGTCACCATGCCTGGCTAAGTTTTATATTTTTAGTAGAGATGGGGTTTCACTATGTTGGCTAGGCTGGTTTCGAACTCCTGACCTCAGGTAATCTCTCCGCCTCTGCCTCCCAAAGTGCCGGGGATTACAGGTGTGAGCCCCCATGCCTGGCCGAGATCCTGTCTTTAAAAAAAAAAAAAAAAAAAGGAATTTTACCAGTCTTTGATAATTTGGAAAAACCCAGAAAATGACAGTTTTGCACTTAGTTTTTGTGATTACTAGAAGGTTTCAAATGTTCATTTCCTTTTTTTCTTGCTCTGTCACCTAGGCTGGAGTGCAGTAGTGTGATCATGACTCACTACAGTCTCAACCTCCTGGGCTCAAATGATTATCCCAACTCAGCATCCTGAGTATCTGGTACTACCGGTGCGTGCTACCGTGCCTGGCTAATTAAAAATTTTTTATTTTTTTTTGTAGAGGTGGGTCTCCCTATGTTGCCCAGGCTGGTGTCAAACTATTGGGCTCCAGTGATCCTCCTGCCTTGGCCTCCTAAAGAGCTGGGATTATAAGTGTGAGACACTGCTCCCAGTCATCAAGTGTAGGTTTTCTAGAAAAAAGGTATTATATTACAAAGATGTGGTGAATGCTTTTAAATAGCACAACATATAAATCTTCCGGAAGGATCTGTTGGGGTCACATGTGTAGAACATTGTTTTATTCCTGTGAATACATAAAACACATGAATGAACTAAAAATGAAATAGAGATAGTAAAGCATAGTGTTAAGAGCCTGGAATTCTAAGACAGCTTGCCTAGGTTTGGATCCTGATTTCTACTCAATTGTGTGACCTTGGTAAACTTATTTACCTCTCTGGTTCTTAATGGTTCTTATTTCCTTTTTTTTTTTTTTTTTTTTTTTGAGATGGAGTCTCGCACTGTCGCCCTGGCTGATGTGCATGCAGTGGCACAATCTTGGCTCTCTGCAACTTTCGCCTCCCAGGTTCAAGTGATTCTCCTGCCTCAGCCTCCTGAGTAGCTAGGATTACAGGTGACTGCTACCATGCCTGGCTAATTTTTTTGTATTTTTAGTAGAGACCGGGTTTCACTATGTTGGCCAGGCTGTTCTCGAATTCCTGACCTTTCGATCCTCCTGCCTCAGCCTCCCAAAGTGCTGGGATTACAGGTGTGAGCCACTGCACCTGGCCTTAATGTTCTTATTTCTTTGGAAAAAAAAGGAAAAAAGATAATATGGCCTGGTGTGGAGGCTCACACCTGTAATCTCAGCACTTTGGAAGTCTGAGGCAGGAACATTGCTTGGGCCTAGGAGTTCAAGACCAGCCTGGGCAACATACAGTGAGACCCCATCTCTACAAAAAATAAACAAAATTGGGAGTCTCTGAGCCTACCTGATTTACCAAACCGCTCCCTCAACAAAAAGACAAAACGAAACCAAAAGAAAAAAAGAAAAAAAAAAAAAAAGCCAGGTGTGATAGCACATGCCTGTAGTCCCAGCTACTCAGGAGACTGAGGCAGGAGGATTGCTTGAGCCTGGGAGGTCGAGACTGCAGTGAGCCATGATTGTACCAATGCACGCCAGCCTGGGTAACAGAGTGAGGCCCTGTCTCAAAAAAAAAAAAAGGTTAAGAAAAAAAAAGTAACTGAACTCAGTTGTGAGGATCAAGTGAGTTAATTTACAGTGCTTAGAACAGCGTCTTGCACATAGCAATCACTGTCTGTATTTATCTGTGGTTATGACAATATGATTGTTGCAGATTTTCTTTATTTCAAAGCACCATGTCAGTATTGCATTTTTTAAAGTTTACCAGTCTTAAGAACTGGTTTTTGCCATGTAAATGAACTTTGTCAATTACTTAGTTTCCATTTGCTAGGCCAAATATATTTCTTGCACTTGTTCAGTAATACAATACAAAGGTGTAGGCTGTGTGTGTGTATATTACAAGTATTATTTTTTCTGTTACCTTACAGTGTATCACATTTAAATAGCATATTTAGATAGCAGTGTTAACACTTCTTGATGTGATAAGATGTATAGTCTGAATTTTTGCTCTTGCACAATTAAATTTGTTTTAGAAAAGTAAATAATCCAGTGTGTAAGTCTGGCTTGTCAAGTAGGTAGGTTGGTGGAATTCCATAAACATTTTATTGCTAAATCAAGGAACAAAGAGCCTTAAGTTATTTAAACATTTTTGGTACTTGGGTGGGATGGAGTGGAACAGGATTAGTGTTTACTGTTGGGTATTTAATTAATGGCCCTAACTTTTTTCTTGCCCTACTCCCAAACCGTGAAACATAACTCATTCTGTAATAGAGTTCAGTTAGAGATTAGGGTTCCATATGTTAAAATTTTGCTTTTTAAAACACCTGAAGTCTGCTAATTTTGATAAATGTGTTTCATATATGTATTCATTTTTTATTGAGTATGGGTTTAAGGTGAGGGAGGGACTCTTTATTTTCAGAATATTCATTATGTACATTATCTAAACTGTGGCAGCTGAAGCAAGACAGTCGTCACAGCATGGAAGTGAATGAACCTACCGCTTTTAATAAAGTTAGTCACAAATCAGATATTCGCTCATCTTACACTAGTTTTCAGCCCGTCTGGGGATATTCACTTCTTTATTGGTTAGGGTTTCCCGATTTTGGGGTGTTTTACAACACTTTACAGATGTAAAGTGAGTGTAAAATGAAATAGTAATTGTTTCAGAGTCTTTAAATGTGATGAAAGAGAATAGCTTGAATAGTACATAAAACTGTAGACGCACAAAAATAGGAAAGAATGAAACCGGTTAAAAATCCAACTGACAGTTTGGCAGTTTCTTACAGAACTCAACATTTATAATGCAGCAGTCACACTCTGGTATTTACCCAATGGACTGAAAATTTATGTCCACACAAAAACCTGCACACAAATGTTTATAGCAGTTTTATTCATAACTGCCAAAACTTAGAAGCAGCCAAGATGTTCTTCAATAGATGAATGGGTAAATAAACTGCGGTACATCCAGCCAATGGGATACTATTTAGTGCTAAGAAGAAATGAGCTATCAAGCCATGAAAAGACATGGAGGAATCTTAAATGCGTATTATTAACTGAAGGAAGGCTGTATGATTCCAACTGTATGGCATTCTTGAAGGCATAACTGTGGAGACAGTAAAAAGATCAGGAGTTGGATGAATTGGGGTAGCACAGAGGACTTTAGCCTCCCTCATCGTCAGCATCCCCACAGAGCCACGGAGCCATATGTTTGTTACAATCGAACCTACATTGACGCTTTGTCACCCAAAGTCCTGTAGTTTATATCAGGGTTTACTCTTGGTCTCGTACTTTATGGTTTGGACAAATGTATAATGACACGCATCAACTGTTACGGAATTGTACACATAAAATTCACTGTCTTTAGGGCAGTGAAACTTGTGTATGATACCTAATGGTAGGTACATATATACACTGTATACACTGAAGAGGGACCAGGAGGAAGTCTAGTAGGCAGTTCTTGTAAGTCAGGTTAAGAATTTTAATTAAAAAAAAAAAAAAAGGGTTTCTTATTTTTTTAATGAGTCAGGATCTCATTATGTTGCCCAGGCTGGAGTGCAGTGGCGTGATCATGGTTCACTGCAACCTTAACCTCCTGGACTCAGGAGATCCTCCCACCTCAGCTTCCTGAGTAGCAGCAACTACAGGCATGTACCAGCATGCCTGGCTAACTTTTAAAATTTTTTGTAGAGATAAGGGTCTCACTATCTCACCTAGGGTGGTCTTGAACTTCCAGCTTCAAGCAGTCCTCCTGCCTTGGCCTCCCAAAGTGTCGGGATTACAGACGTGAGCCAGCATGCCCCACTGATAAGTTTCTTTTTGTATATATATATATAATTATGTAATTTTCCCTAATTGCTTAAATTTGATCAGGCATACCTCACTTTATTTGGTATGTTTGGGAGTCTTTTTTCCTTCTCTTTTTTTCCTTGTTTCCTTTTCTCCTTTTTCTTCCGTTTTATTTCTTATCCTTTTTTTTTAAAATCTGTTTTTCTCTTTTTTGCTTATCCTTTCTTGCAACTCCCTTTCCTTTTCTCCTTTTCTCTCTCCCCTTTTCCTCCCCATCTTTGCCACTCTCTCTTCTTTCCCCCCAATCCTCTTTTTCTTCTCTCCTCTACTCCCCTTTCCCCCTCCCTTTCCTTTTTCTTCTTCTTCCTTCCTTTTCCCTCTTCCTGTTTGCTTCTGCGTCTATTCACATCAGCCCCTTATTTCCTAGCTTATGTTAAGAACCTGATTATGTGGATTCTTCTATATATGCTTATATAATAAATAGTATAGACATTTGTGGTAAGCAGAATAATGGCCCCCCAAGTATGCATGCATCCTAATACCTGGAACCTGTGTATATGTTGCCTTACATAGCAAAAGAGAGTACAGATGTGATGAAGGTTAAGGACTTTGAGATGGGGAGAGCATCCTGGAAGGCGCGCCTGATGTAATTGAGAGTCCTTAAAAAATGACCTGGCCGTGATCAAAGATATGACTACTAATGAATGGTCAGAGAGAGATTCTATGTTGCTGGCTTTGAAGATGATGGAAGGGGGCCATGAGCCACAGAATGCAGATGGAATAGGGATTCCCTCTAGAAGCTGGGAAAGGGAGGCGAATGAATTTTTAACTCTTGAGTCTCCAGAAAGGAATGCAGCCCTGCTGGTAAATTGCCTTTAGCCCAGTGAGACCTTTGTTGGACCTCTAACCTACAAAACTGTAAGAGAATGAATTTGTATTAAGTCGTTGAATTTGTGGTGATTTGTTATGGCTTCAATAGAAAACTAATACATTATATACATGCACCAAAATGTATGTACTTATTTTTTATGTCCTTGCTTTATAAAAATAGTATTGTATTATAGCACTTCACTGAATCTTTTTTCAGCAATACCTTATGGAAATACAAATTGTTTGATGTCATTGTTTTTATTAGCAAGTAAATTTCTCCACATCCTTGCCAATACTTATTTTCTGTATTGTTTTTTTGATAGTGGTAATTATCTAATGGGTCTGAGGCAGTATCTCATTGAGATTTTGACTTGCTTTTGTCTAATAATTAGTGATATTGAGCATCTTTCCATGTGCTTATTGGCCATTTATATATCTTTTTTGGAGAAATGTCTATTGGGGTCCTTTGCCCATTTTTTAATTGGGTTGTTTTATTGTTGTTGTGTGTAGGAGTTCTTTCTGTATTCTGGATATAACCAACCCCTTATCAGACATGTGATTCACAAGTATCTTCTCCTGTTCCATGGATTGCTTTTTCACTCTTGATTGTGTCTTTTGATACCCAGAAGTTTTTCATTTTGATGTAATATGTAGTCCAACTTATCTATTTTTTCTCTTGTTGCTTGTACTTCTGGTGTCATATCCAGAAACTCATTGCCAAATCCAGTGTCATGAAATTTTGTCAGCATGTGTTCCTCTAAGATTTTGATCATTTTAGGTCGTATGTGTAGGTCTTTGACCCATTTTTAGTTAATATTTTTATATGGTGTAAGGTAAGAGTCAAAATTCATACTACTTTTGCATGTGAATATCCAATTTTCCTAGCACCATTTGTTGAAAAGACTGCCCTTTGCCTGTTGAAATGATCTTGGTACCTTTGTCAGAAATTATTATGAGGATTTATTTCTGGGTTCTACTTCTATTCCATTAGTCTATATGTCTGTCTGTATGCCAGTATCTCAGTGTTGTGATTGCTATAGCTGTGTAGTCAGTGTGAGACCTTGAACTTTGTTTTTCCCTTTCAAGATTGTCTTGGCTATTTGGGGTTCCTTGAGATTCCATATAAATTTTAAGGTAGAGTTTTCTGTTTCTGGAAAAACATCTTTGGGATTTTGGCAGAGATTGCATTGGATCTGTAGATAACTGAGTAGTATTGACATCTTAACGATATTTTCTTCCAGTCAATGAATACAGGATGTCTTTTTATTTGTTGGTGTCTTTAACTTCTTTTAGCAATATTTTGTAGTGTTCAGTGTATAAAAGTTTTGCTTCCTTAAGTTTATTCCTAAGTATTTTATTCTTTTTGATGCTATTGTAAGTAGAGTTGTTTTCTTAATATTCCTTTTGGATTGTTAATTATTAGTGCTTTGTTTGTTTTTGAGATAGAGTCTCGATCTCAACTTACTGCAACATCTGCCTCCAGCGTTCAAGCGATTCTCCTGCCACAGCTTCTTGAGTAGCTGGGATTACAGGCATGCACCACACACCCAGCTAATTTTTGTATTTTTAGTAGAGACAGGGTTTCACCATGTTGGCTGGACTGGTCTCAAACTCACCTCTGCCTTCCAAAGTGCTGGGATTACAGGCATGAGCCAGCGTACCCAGCCTGTTAGTGTTTTTTAATATAACCATTTTTGTGTGTTGATTTCATACCTTGCAACTTTGCTGAATTCATTTATTAGTTCTAACAGTTTTTTCGTAAATTATCTTGGGTTTTCTACATAAAATATCATGCGATGTGTAAATACAGGTTGAGTATCCCTTATCTAAAATGCTTGGAACCAGAGCATTTTGGATTTCAGGTTTTGGAATATTTACATACACATGATGAGATGTCTTGGAGATGGGACTCAAGTCTAAACGTGAAATTCATATATGTTTCATATATACTTTAAACAGGTAGCCTGGAGATAATTTTATACAATATTTTAAACTTGTGCCTGAAACAATTTTGGTGTGACCCATCAACATGAAGCGAGGTGTGGAATTTTCTATCTGTGGCATCATATCAGCAATCAAAAAGTTTCTGATTTTGGATTTTTGGATTAGGAATGCTCAACCAGTTTTACTTCTTCCTTTCCAATTTGGATGCCTTTTCCTTTCTTTCATTTCCTAATTGTTCTGGCCGGAACTTCTTTTTCTTTCCTAATTGCTCTGGCTAGAACTTCCAGTATTATATTAAATAAAGTGAACATCCTTGTCTTGTTCCTGATCTTAGAGGAAAAACTTTCAGTATTTCACCTTTACACCATTAGCTGTGGGCTTTTCATATATGGCCTTTATTATGTTGAGGTAATTTCCATCTACTGCTAGTTTGTTGAATATTTTTAAATCATGAAAGGGTGTTGAATTTTGTTAGATAAATTTTCTGCATCAATCAAGAGGATTGTGTTTTTTAAAAAAGTTTTGTTAATGTGGTACATTATGTTGATTGATTTTCATTATGTGGAACCATCATTGCATTCCAGGAATGTCTCCCTTGGTCATGGTGTATAAGCCTTTTCATGTGCTGTTGAATTCTGTTTGTTATTATTTTGTTGAGGATTTTCACATCAGTATTAATCAAAGATTCTCGTTTGTAGTTTTTTTTTATAGTGTCTTTGTCGAGCTTTAGTATCAGGATAATGCTGGCCTCATAGAGTGAGTTTGGAAGTGTTTATTTCCTCTTCAGGTTTTTGGAAGAGTTGAGGGAATATTGGTGTTGATTCTTCTTTAAATATTTGGTAGAATTTATCAGTAAAGACATCTGGTCCTGGATTTTTCTTTGTTGGGAGTAAATAGATACTTTAAAAAAATTCGCCTTTTAAAATTATTTATACAACCCCATTCAAACTTTACTACCTATCCTGCAATGTTTACTTTTTCTTTTATGGTTATCAGCCCATCCAGGATCATTGATTGCTTCTAATTGTCATGTCTTTTTAGTCTTGATCTATCTAGAAGAGTTCCTGCACTTTTCTCTATCTTTCATGACCTTACCAATTTAGAGAGTACACACCTTTATTCTGTAAGATGTCTCTTAACCCGGGTCTGTCCTGTGTTTCCTAATGTCCAGATTCATGTCATATATTTTTGGCAGAAATACCTCAAATGATTGTTGTGTACTTCTCACTGTATGAGATCAGGAGGCACATGCAGTTGACTTATTCCACAACCTTGGTCAAGTGGATGTTTGCCCCGTCAATCATTTGTCTTAAGAAGGTCAAACTGACTGGTATTGTGAGAGCAGGGGAAAGGAGCTATCATAATTTTACCATGTCCTCCGAATCTCCTTTCCTACTTTAGATGTCCTAATTTAAGGTCATCAAGAATTCGTATTTTATTTTAAGGATAATGAGAAGCCATTTAACTTTTTGGGCAAGATGAGATATGAAAAATTTTTTGTATATGCTGTGTGGTTAGGGTGAAGGTTGGTTGATTTTTCTTTTGCATATGCTCTCCAATTGTTTCATGCCTGTATATTTTATTTAAATTTTGCTCTACAGGTTACAATTTGTGTATTTACCACAGTCTACCTTCAGATTATATTACATTAGTTCGTTTTCAGTGTAAGAATTTTTCAGTATTTAATTTCTATTTTCCCATTTTTCCTTTGAACCATTTTTGCCATACGTTTTACGTGTATATTATAGATGATTTTTTAAAAATGCATTCCTTCACATAGACTTTAAACGATTTTCTTTTATACTTTTTGTTTTTTGAGATGGAGTCTCGCTCTGTTGCCCAGGCTGGAGTGCAGTGGCATAATCTCGGCTCACTGCAACCTCTACCTCCTGGGTTCAAGCGATTCTCCTGCCCCAGCCTCCCCAGTAGCTGGGATTACAGGTGCGCACCACCACAGTTGGCTAATTTTTGTATTTTTTAGTAGAGACAGGGTTTCACCATGTTGAGTGGGCTGGTCTTGAACTCCTGACCTCAAGTGGTCTGCCCACCTCGGCCTCCCAAAGTGCTGGGATTACAGATATGAGCCACCACGCCGGGCCTACATTTGTTTTTATGGTTTGAGTTTTCATAACAAACTTCCCCTTCTACAACAGGTAACACACAAGTAAGCTTGTGTCTTTTTTTTTTTTTTTGCCTAAAATAAATTCAGTGAGTGAGTTCCAACTAATAAGATTTAGCTGTATGTTAAAAAAATGTATATTTGAAAATAATCTCTCATAGATGTTGGACTTTTAGACTAATATGCATCATATTTGAATTTTCTGACACTTAAAGGTTTTTGAAATTGGGAAGTATGTTTTTGGGTCTTTGAATTAGGTTCTTTTTCTTTTGTTTTTGTTTTTTGAGATGGAGTTTTTGCTCTTGTTGCCCAGGTTGGAGTGCAATGGCGCGATGTTGGCTCACTGCAACCTCTGCCTTCTGGGTTCAAGCGATTCTCTTGCCTCAACCTCCCAAGTAGCTGGGATTACAGGCATATGCCACCATGCCTGGCTAATTTTGTCTTTTTAGAAGAGATGGCATTTCACCATGTTGGTCAGGCTGGTCTTGAACTCCTAACCTCAGGTGATCCACCTCGGCCTCCCAAAGTACTGGGATTACAGGCATAAGCCGCCACGCCCGGCCTAGGTTCTTTAATTAATATATTTTTGGTATTTATGTAAAATGTTTTTTCTTTTTCTCCCCCAGAAACTCGTTTTCATCTTGTTGGTTTCATCTTAATACCAACGTCATGTCTGGTTCTAATGGTTCCAAAGAGAATTCCCACAATAAGGCTCGGACGTCTCCTTACCCAGGTTCAAAAGTTGAACGAAGCCAGGTTCCTAATGAGAAAGTGGGCTGGCTTGTTGAGTGGCAGGACTATAACCCTGTGGAATACACTGCAGTCTCTGTCTTGGCTGGACCCAGGTGGGCAGATCCTCAGATCAGGTGAGCAAATAAGACAGCATTAGCTGGGAGTAAGACTTTTAGAGAAGTTAATGGTTTTATTTGTAAAGTATCTTTTTGACACCTGAAAATAATTTCAATCTATGCTTAGCTGTGTTATAACTTAGTTTCCACATTTGCTTGAATTCTTGCCAAAGATAAACAGTTCATTTTTTTTATTCTTTTGGGGGTTTTAGGAGGATAATTCCAAATAGTTAAATCTTTTTTGATTTGAAATAACAAATAGCATCAGCTATGTGTTATGAAATAACAGCTGGTACTATTATATTTGTTTTGAAATAACAGCTGATGGTACTTGTTTTCATGTGTTCTGTTTGGGTTATCAATAGAATATCTTTTGTGGTTGTTTTCCAATATAACTAGACTTGTGAAAGTATTTTTCAGCAAATTTTCCAGGTTACTAAGAACAGGATGATGATAAACCAGTGTGAAAAAATAGAAGAGGGATAGATAAAGGGGAGAGAGAGGGGAAGAATGAGAGAGAAAGGGCTCTCACTAAATTCATAGAAGTGCTGCATTGATTAACATTTTGTGTTTGTTTCTTTTATTTTTTCCAGCTTTATTGATGTATGATTGACAAATAACTATATATAAAGTGTACAATGTGATATTTTGACATGCATATACATTTTGAAGTGATTACCACAATCAAGCCATTTAAAATAATCTTACATGGCTACCTTTTTTTGTGTGTGTAGTGAGAACAGTTGAGATCTACTCTCAGCGAGTTTCAAGTATACAATGCTGTATTATTACTGTTTTTGAGACTGGTGCGCTCTCTATTTTTGAGACTGTACTTCACCCAGGCTGGAGTACAGTGATGTGATCATAGCTTGCTCTAACCTTCAACTCCAGGGCTCAGGTGATTCTCCTGTCTTAGCCACCTGAGTAGCTAGGACTATGGGCATATTCCACCATACTTGGCTAATTTTATTTTACTTTTTTTTTAAGTAGAGATGGGGTCTCACTGTTTTGTCCAGGCTGGACAAGAACAGTATTATTAACTGTAGTCACCACACTGTAAATTAGATCTCTAGAACTTACTCATTTTGCATAACTGAAACTTTATACCCTTTGACCAACATCTCCCCATTTTTCCCACCCCTTTATGTTCCTTTTCTAACCCAGGGTGGAGTGCAGTGGTGTGATCATAGCTCACTGCAGCCTTGATCTCCTGGGCTCAAGTGATCCTCCCACTTCAGCCTCCAGAGCAGCTGGGACTACAGGTGTGTGCCACCATGCCTGGCTAACTTTTAAATTTTTAGCAGAGATGAGTTCTCACAGTATTATTGTCCAGTCTGGTCTCGAACTCCTGAGCTCAAGTGATCCTTCTGCCTTGGCTTGCCAAAGTGCTGGTGTTACAGGCGTGAGCCAGCATGCCTGGTGATTTTTTTAAAGGGGTGCCTCTCTAGAGTCCCAAAGGCATTGCAACTCTGGTTTTATAATTTCATGGTTTTTATCATTTAATTCTTTTTATTTGCATGTTAGATGGCAGATTGGTTAGAAGTCTTAAGAAAATGTATGGATCGTTGAAGTTGGAAATTATTCCCCAACCCACGGATATTTCTTTGCTCACTCACTGGCTTTAAAGCAAGAAAAAAGTGAAATCTGTGTCAGAACTGCCCATGAACTATCCAGTGCTACATAACTCTTTATTCACTGTCAGTGCAATTATGGCAGGGATTTTATAGTGGTGAGGAGAGTAGTTTAGTTATGTCTGTTTACAAAATTTTTTGTTGGGCCGGGCACAGTGGCTCGCGCCTGTGATCCCAGCACTTTGGGAGGCCGAGGTGGGCGGATCCCTTGAGGTCAGAAGTTTGAGACCAGCTTGGCCAACATGATGAAACCCTCAGCCTGCCGAGTAGCTGGGACTACAGGAACGTGCCACCACACCCGGTTAATTTTTTATATTTTAAAAATATAAAATGTATATTTTATTTATATATATATAATACATATTCTGTTTATAAAATATATTTATATTTAAAAATATAAAAAACTAGCCGGGTATGGTGGCATGTTCCTGTAGTCCCAGCTACTCGGCAGGCTGAGGCAGGAGATTCGCTTGAACCTGGGTGGTGGAGGTTGCAGTGAACCAAGATAGTGCTATTGCACTCCAGCCTGGGCGACAGAAAAAAGACTCCATTTCAAAAAAAAAAAGAAGAAATAAATAAAACATAAAAATTTTTTTGTTGTGGCATGATATAAATATATTAAAGTGCACATTTCTTTATTTTTTTTGTATTTTTTTATTAGAGATGGGGTTTCACCGTGTTAGCCAGGATGGTCTCGATCTCCTGACCTCGTGATCTGCCCACCTCGGCCTCCCAAAGTGCTGGGCTTACAGGCGTGAGCCACCGTGCCCGGCTGTAAAGTGCACATTTCTTACATGTGAAGGTGTGCAGCTCAGTAAAGTTTTACATTTACAAAGCTCTGTAACCACTGCCTGGATCAAAATCTAGAACATTTCCAGCATAGTATGTCTGTTTTTAATTTACATCATATTTATTATGCAGCTTGTGGGGGCAAATTCACTGCTTCGTGGGTTTTCTTTGATAAAAATATTAATCAGTGTGCATTTGAAGAAATTTAAATTATTTTGAAATAGTAGAAACATCGTCGGAAGGAATCTTATTTTTGGAATTACATGGGAACCAATAGTTTTCATAATGTGCCCACCAACAATTCCTTCTTGCTAATACACCTTTCTGTAGCATGTGGTAGGAGCTCTAGCTCTTCTGCTGGTAGTCCTTCCCAGAGGGGTTAATAAGTTTAATAATAATATATATCTTTGTAATGTATGGTGTTTTGGTTAAAACTTTTTTTTTCCCTTAAAAATTGTTTTGAAGGAATAAGACGGATTTGTGGAAAAAAAACTAACCCTTAAAAATTTACTGTTTCAGAAATACTTCCTATGGATAACAGATTGACTTGCATTATTAAGCTGTTGGTAGTTTTGAATGATTATTTCTTATTTTACATTGGTATTCTCATTACAGTGAAAGTAATTTTTCTCCCAAGTTTAATGAAAAGGATGGGCATGTTGAGAGAAAGAGCAAGAATGGCCTGTATGAGATTGAAAATGGAAGACCAAGGTAGGTACTGGGAGTAGAGCATCTTGCAATAATGAGTCACCAAAAAGTAGAAAAGACAGTTTGTATTTATCAAATCCTTATATGACCCAGATGTTGTACAAATTTATTTATATATGTGATCTAATTAAATCTGCACAATAACCCTGTTGGTGGATATTTTTAGTTGAATTTTTAATTGAAGGAAAGAGTGTAAGCAATTTGTATACAGCGAGCAAGTGGCAGAGGCAGCGTTTGAATGCATCTTTTTGTAATTTTATCTTGAAAATAGAAATAATTAATTGAATACATTAATAGAAAGGAAAATTGTTCAGCAGATATTTATTAAATGGTATAGTATCTTAAAGTAAGAATTTATCCAAACCTGTAAGAGTAAAAATAAAGATAATGCAAAAATTTAACATCAAGGGTCTTTCTATATTTTTTAAAAAATGATTTTTCTGTACAACTAAAAAATTACCCATTTTCCTTAAGAAGATATTATAAAAATGTATTAGCCTGTTCTCACACTGCTATAAAGACATACCTGGCTGGGTGCGGTGGCTCACGCCTGTAATCCCAGCACTTTGGGAGGCCGAGGTGGGCAGATCACCTGAGGTCAGGAGTTCAAGACCAGCCTGACCAACATGGAGAAACCCCATCTCTACTAAAGATACAAAATTTAGCCGGACGTGGTGGTGGGCACCTGTAATCCCAGCTACTCAGGAGGCTGAGGGAGGAGAATTGCTTGAACCTGGGAGGTGGAGGTTGCAGTGAGCTGAGATTGTGCCACTGCACTCCAGCCTAGGCGACAGGGCGAGACTCCGTCTCAAAAAAAAAAAAAAAAAAAAAAAAAAAGACATACCCAAGACTGGGTAATTAATAAGGGAAAGAAGTTTAATTGACTTACAGTTCTGCATGGCTGGGGAGGCCTCAGGAAACTTACTGTCATGGTAGAAGGCAAGAGAGAAGCAAAGGTACATCTTCCATGGCAGCAGGTGACAGAGAGTGAACAAGTAAAGGGGGAAAAGCCCCTTATAAAACCATCAGATTGGCCAGGCACGGTGGCTCACACCTGTAATCCCAGCACTTTGGGAGGCCAAGGTGGATGAATCATGTGAGATCAGGAGTTCGAGACCAGCCTGGCCAATATGGCAAAATCCTGTCTCTACTAAAAATGCAGAAATTAGCTGGGCATGGTGGCGGGCGCCTGTAATTCCAGCTATTTGGGAGGCTGAGGCAAGAGAATTGCTTGAACCCAGGAAGCAGAGGTTGGAATGAGCCAAGATCGTGCCGCCACACTCCAGCCTGGGCAACAGAGCAAGACTCCATCTCAAAAGAAACAAAACAAAACCAAAAAAAACCATCAGATCTCATGAGAACTCACTCACTATCATGAGAACAGCATGGAGAAACTGCCCTCCATGATCCAGTCACCTCCCATCAGGTTCTGCCCTCAACTTATGAGAATTAAAATTTGAGGTGAGATTTGAGTGGAGTCACAGAGCCAAATCATATTAAAATATTAGAAAGAAATGTAAAAATTAGCATGTACTAAATAAAACCAAAGAAGGATCACAGATTTGAAATCATGGTTATCACCTTATAAAAATGTTAACACTTTGTATTCTTGGTTCCTGTAAGACAAGGAAATGGTAGTACTCCTCTCATCTCAACCTGGTCCTTCAGTTTTGCTAAGTTCTTTCTTTGGTGATAACTTACACATCTTTCTATGTTACTGAGTCTTTTTAAGTCAAATTCTCCTTGCATTTGACTGATTCCTTAGGTTCTTTTATAGATAAATTTACAAAAAGATAAAATATATGAAAAGATGGGTAAGATACATAGATGGAAATGCAAGATAGATTGTTCGTTTAGTCAAGTCTCTTTGACTAATAGAAACTAACTTTAGCTTGCCTAAGCAAAAGTAAAATTTATTTTAAGGCTATAGGAATGTCTCAAGGAGCTCAAAGCAAAAATGCAGCTGACTTTAGGAAAACATGGAGTTCGAAATCCATCAGGACTCTCTCTCTGCCTCATTTATGCTTTTGTCTATATTGCTGGCTTACTACTCTCTCTTTGCAAATAACCATCTGTGCTTTTCAGGTTTTAATATAATCTGTGTGTCCTTTCCAGTTTCCTGTTTACAAGTTACAGTCTTGGTCATCTATCCAAACTAACCTGTCTATTAATGGTGGCCTTGATCACTTGTGTTCAGGGATGTGTGGTTACATGGAATAAAATATGGTTGCAGGCCGGGCACGGTGGCTCACGCCTGTAATCCCAGCACTTTGGGAGGCTGAGGCGGGTGTATCATGAGGTCAGGAGTTCAAGACCAGCCTGATCAACATGGTGAAACCATGTCTCTACTAAAAATGCAAAAATTAGCCAGGCATGGTGGCGCATGCCTGTAATCCCAGCTACTCAGGAGACTGAGGCAGGAGAATTGTTTGAACCCAGGAGACGGAGGTTTCAGTGAGCTGAGATCATGCCACTGCACTCCAGCCTGGGCAACAGAGTGAGACTCCGTCTCAAAAAAAAAAAAAAAAAAAGTGTGTGTGTGTATATATATATATATATATACACACACACACACACACATGGTTGCTGGCCACTCTGCCCTTCCTCCTGTTAATTTGGAAAGAATTATTGTCAGCTGTCTTGTCTTTTCTTTCTGTTGCTATTTGCAAGTCTTGCTGAAATATTTCTGAGTCTATACAAAAACAATATAAAAATTCATTCAATTTTAATAACAGTCACTGGGAAGAAAGAATAAAAAAAATGGCAGAAAGGGATATTTTGGCAAGTTGTTTATTTACTTTCATATAGTGGGAGGCCAAAAGATATGTACCCTTAGGTAGAATTACATGTTAGAACATTTTTTTAGTAGTACATAGTGAAAGTTAAACATTTAAAGGATATTTACTGAAATAAAATGACACAGGCATGAATATTGATGGGTTTATCTGACAAATTTTTAACACTAGATTGTGGCATCAGGTTAAATAGTTGGCATTTTTATAAAATTGTATTTTAGTATACTTGAAATCTGTGAAATAGTAATACTAATACCTTATTGTATACTACAAATATATATTATTGATGATAATAAAAATCCAGAAACCATTGAGGAAAAATGGACTTAATGTAACAGGAACAACTTTAATGGGAAGGGTTATAGGAGAGTAGAGTAGGAAATGAGAATAATGAGAAAGTGAAGAGAGATGTGGGTGTTCCAAAAGAATGCAGGAAGGTTCTAGTTTGAATTTAGGAGTATAGGTGAAAACTGAAACAAATCATCACATTGTAGAACCACTTTGGATATGAGAACCTCTTCCTGGTTCAAGTTCAAAGCATATCACATGCACAAAAGAAAAATTAAATAGCAATGTAATGGCATACATAACCTCAGCACCAGATATGTGGTAGTACCGTTGGATTTGTAAGGACTTATTAGTTCCGTCTTACTGCTTGTATTCCCTTCTTTTGGGTTATGATCAAATCAGGTTAAAAAGATGAAAACATTCAATTGATTTTATGCTTTTGTTTTTCCAGAAATCCTGCAGGACGGACTGGACTGGTTGGCCGGGGGCTTTTGGGACGATGGGGCCCAAATCATGCTGCAGATCCCATTATAACCAGGTAAGAGCCAATAAAAAAACATATCAGTAGCAAAGAGCTAAGTGATAGAAAAAATGCAGACTGTAGCTGTGTGTATATATGTATACCTGTGTGTATATGCATATGTATGTGTTTGTATATATATGTGTATATACAGTCATGCATTGCTTAACAATGAGGACACGTTCTGAGAAATGCATTGTTAGGTGATTTTGTTGTTGTGCGAACATCATAGAGTATATTTACATAAGCCTAGGTTGTGTAGGTATAATCAAGTAAGTAGTATACACCTATGCTATATGCTATAGCCTATTACTCTTAGGCTACAAGCCTGTACAGCATGTTACTGTACTGAATACTGTAGGCAACTGTAACACAATTGTAAGTGTATATAGATCTAAACATAGGGAAAGTAGGTAAAAATACAATATAAAAGATAAAAAACCATGCACGTGTTTCAGGGACTTACCCTGAATGGAGCTCTTAGGGCTGGAAGTTGATCTGGGTGAGTCAGAGTGAGTGGTGAGTGAACATGAAAGCCTAAGACATTGCTGTCCACTACTGTAGAGTTTATAAACACTGCATACTTAGGCTACACCAAATTTATAAAAAACATTTTCCTTTTGTGAATAATAAATTGACCTTAACTTACTGTAACTTCCTTACTTTATAAACTTAAACATTTTTAAAACCTTTTTGGCTTTTTTATAACAGCTTAAAACACATTGTGCAACCGTACAAAAATAGTTTTTTTGTTATATCCTTCTTCTGTGAGCTTTTTTTAATTAAAACAAGTTTTTTTGTTTGTTTGTTTTTAAACTTTTTGTTAAAAACTAAGATACAAATACACACATTAGCCTAGGGCTATATAAGGTCAGGATCATCAATATCACTGTTTTCCACCTCCATATCTTGTCCCACTGGAAAGCTGTCAGGGGCAGTAATATGCATGGAGCTGTCATCACCAATGATAATAATGTCTTCCTCTTGAATATCTCCTGAAGGACCTGCCTGAGGCTGTTTTACAGTTAACTTTTTTTATAAGTAGAAGGAATATACTCTAAAATAATGATAAAAAGTACAGTATAGTAAATACATAAGCCAGTAACATAGTCACTTATTATCAAGTATTATGTACTGTATGTAATGGTACTCTTATGACTGGCAGTGTAGTAGGTTTGTTTACATCAGCATCACCACAAGCATGTGAGTAATGCATTGGGTGAGGATATTAACAATGGCTTATGACATCATTAGGTGATAGGAATGTTTCAGCTCCATCATAATCTTATGGGACTACCATTGCATATGTGGTCTGTTATTGACCAAAACATCATTATATGGCACATGACTGTACACACACACACACACACATGCCAGCATACATATATTACATAAATATGCATGCAGATGTATATATAATTGATATTTTTAAGGGATTTTATATACAATAGTGATGTGATATAAGTATAAAGCTGTCATTATGAGTAGGTTAGGCATTATATAAAGAAGGTTAATTCTATTTATGCATCTATTTATTGAACATCTATTTGTTCTCAGCGTTGAGTAGGCACTTTAGTAGATATAAAAAAAATCTAAGAATCCTAAGTTGGTTCTCTGTGACTGAAGAGCTATGGCTTTTTTTGCAAAATGGAAAATATGAAGTAAGAAAACATGTTAAATATGATCAAATAGTATGGGTGATTCAGGATGCTTTAGAAGATTGGATGTGGGGCATGGCTGTGGTAAACTAGAGCACTCAAGAAAGCCATTATAAAGCAGGTAGATTTGAGCTGAACTTGAACCTTGGGTAGGGAGATAGCAGGAAGCCTAAGAAAAGGGTTTGTAGTAATATCTGAGTAGAGACCGGCTTGGTTGAAACAGAATATTCTTGTAGGAGAGTAGTGGGTGAAAAATGAAACTAAAAGTTAATTTTTGCGCAGTTTTATTGTGAAGAATTTTAAATGCCAAAATTGGTAGTATGGACTGGAGCCACTGAAGGTTTCAGAACAGGGGAGAGGCATTCTCTTCCCGAGGCAGACCTATCATATTCAGGTCTCTTGATGAGCATGAATCAGAATTAAGAAGGTCAGTGAATCTAATGTTTAGATGGGCTTAGCTATCTCCACAGGAATCATCTTTCTAATATATCTGAAATACTGTCATATTTGTCATCCTTTTAATTTTTATTTTTTTACTTATAGAATTTCTTTGCTGACCATCTGTCTCCCCACATGGAATTGTCATGTTCTTTCTTTAAATAGTGCAAATATCTTCAATATTGTTACTTTCCTAGTTTTGATATTTTGGGGGCCTTTCTTCACGGAGACTCTGTTTTTCTTTGATCTGAGAGTTTAACTCTGTATATTTTTTTTATTTTCAAGTTACTGGAAGAGGCACCCGTACTCACCCGGTCTTACGTTCTTACTTGCCCTCTCGATTCTCCTGCCAAAAAGAATCTTTACCCAATCCCCAATTTTATCTTCCCTCCATCATCCATCCACCTACCCACCCATTCACCTACCTACTTACTTAACTACTGATCAACTTACCTCTCCTTCCATGTACTGTTAGAACCTCTATGGTTTAAATGAGATGGAAAGAGTTAATAAAAACATATCAATGGCAGTGTTAGTTTCTGACTTTGGTGAAGCTGGCTAAAAGCAGGAAGGTATGAAATGTTTGAAACAGGAATGTAATGCTAGTAAGCGGACAAGAAGCAGAAAAGGGAGTCTGAGTCTTGCAAGTTAGAATCTAGTTAGCTTATCTTTATCTATGCTGGACCAAATAGTGGCTGGGAGTATACATGGTGATTGTGTGTCAAGTTGTTTTGAAATGGTAGACTTTTTGAGCTTAACTCTGCCATACAGATAAGAGAACTGAAGGCTTAGAGATGGTCCAAGGCTATAAGAGAGCCCACAAGTGGCAGTGTCTGGCTTTCAGCTGTACTCTTAGGTTGATATTCTTTGTTATCTCAATAATGATTAATTAATAATACATAATAATGCATTAATTAATAAATTGATGAGTTCCTCTAAATAGATGAGAGGCAGCAGAAATGGAAGAGAGAAGAATGAAAGATGTTGAAAGAAGGATTAGGCCTTAGATGAATTGTTAAAAATATTCTACTTTTAGACTAGTCTATTCCAGGCATCCTATCAGTGCTATCATTAGTTTTTCTATTTGTTTTTCACAGAAGCCCCTCCAAGTAGGTATTGATATATCTGTTTTGAGAGTTTGAAAATAGAGACTCACTGGGGTTAAGTGACTTGCCTAAATGTTACAGATCTGACATCTGAATCAGGGGTAAGTGGCTTTAAATACTGTGCTTTTTCTGTTACACCACTAGTGAGTCTTTACTATACTGTACTTTTTATCATTATTTTAGGGTATATTCCTTCTACTGGAGAATCACCCAGGCACTTTCAGAGCAAAGATTCTATCCCCTTTTCTTTCAAGTATGCACTTCATGATTCAAAACAACATTGTTCAGGATTTCATAAACTTTTTAGTTCAGAAGCTCCAGGGCAGGTGTTAAATTTTCAGATTCCCAGGCATCTCTCCTAGAGATTGTCCAGGTACAATTTTCAAAAGTTTCTTCAGATCCTCTAGAGTCAAAATGAGTTGGGAAGTGTTAATGTATTATTTTAAATAAATTCAGGTCAAATAATTGATGACTATCATTTTCTGTTCCCTTTTGGTTAATGACAGGAAGGTGCATACTACCACAACTGGGGAGGGAATAGCAATAGGGCATAGAAATATCATTGATATTCAGTAAGTGTTCATTAGGTTCATCAATTAAAATGATGTGTTCTGTTAGATCAAGAAATTTTGTTTTAAAATTGGTGATAATGTATTTAATACTAACATAGCAAGAAGCTACTGTGCTTAAAATCCATACGTTTGTCCCTTCAGAATAAAATCTGAGAACATATGCAAGCTGCTCATCTCTCTGGTCCTGCCTTCTCCCCAGCAGCATCTTTTTTTTTTTTTTTTTTTTTTTTTTTTTTTTTTGAGATGTGGTCTTGCTATGTTACCCTGGCTGGTCTCGAACTCCTGAGCTCAAGCAATCCTCCCACCTTGGCTTCCCAGAGTGCTAGGATTACAGGCAGCAGCCACCACACCTGGCCAGCATCTCTCTCTATTCTGTTTCTCATCCTTGTTCCATAGTCACAACTGGTTGGCTGAAGAGCAGTGGCTGTATTGAGTCTTTGTTTTCCCATCTCCTTGCATGTGATGTGTAGTAGGTGCCAGTAAATGTTTATGAGTGAACAGAGCCATCATTCACCTTCTTATCTTTCCTTTTTTTTTTTTTTTTGGAGACAGATTCTAGCTCTGTCGCCCAGGCTGGAGTGTAGTGGTGCTATCTTGGCTCACTGCAACCTCCAAGTGATTCTCCTGCTTCAGGCTCCAAGGTAGCTGGGACTACAGGTGCATGCCACACCGCCCAGCTAATTTTTGTATTTAGTAGAGAAGGTTTCATCATGTTGGCCAGGATGGTGTTGATCTTTTGACCTCGTGATCTGCCTGCCTCAGCCTCCCAAAGTGCTGGGATTACAGGCGTGCACCACTGTGCCCGGTCATCTTTCCTCTTACCTAATTAGTGTAAACATTCTGCTTGTTCAGTTTAAGTAGATAGTATGGTAATTAAGAACACAGATTCTGGAACCAGATTGCCCAGGTTCAAAGTTCTGTTTACACCCTTGTTAACACTGCAGTCTTAGGGAAGTTGCCTTACTTTTCTGTCCCTCATTTTCCGTATCTGTAAAATAAAGATAATAAAACGACTATTTTATAGGGTTGTTTTGAGGCTTAAATAGATAAATACATGAAAGCACTTGGAACAGTGTTTTATATATATAATACATGCTATCTAAATGGCTTTTAGAAAATAAAAATAAAATCCATGCTCTCTTCTTTCTCACTGTCTCTGCCTTCTGTCCTGTCATCATCTTTTACCTGGGTCATAGTAGTGGCCTCCCAGCTGATCTTCTTGAGTCCAGTCTTGCTTTCCTGCAGACCAACATACATGCTTTTGTCAAAGTGAGTGAGCTTTCTAAACTTCAGATTGGTTATGGCTTTACCCTGCTTAAAAACATTCTCTGGCTCTCTAAGTAGATGAATTAGATGAACCGTCGTATAAGCCCGTTGCCCACTTTTCTGGCCTATCTTTTCCCTCACTGATGCCCGTGGTGCTAGACCCCGTATGGACATTCAGTTTCTTGAACACATTATTTTATTTTATGACTTTGTTTCTCACTCATGTATTCCCCTTTCTGGCATTTTAAAAACAGATATGCCCTCTTGTACTAATTATTATTTCATTTCTATTTAATATACTCATCAAACTATCACCCTTCTAATTTAGAGCCACTGCTAGACTGTGAGCTCTTTCATGGGAAGAATTAAATATGGTAGATATGGTAGTCAGCTACTATATAAGGAAATTAGATATGGTATTCAGCTACTATATAAGGAAATTAGATATGGTAGTCAGCTACTATATAAGGAAATTTGGAAGCTCATATCCACACTAATATTTTATTGGGTTTCATCCAGAGTAATGATTAGATCATAGACCTTCTTTTTTGGTTTAGCATTGGAAGATTTTTTTTTGACTAAGAGATCGTTAGGACAATTCCTAAAATTGGGCTGGAGGTTGATACGGAGGTGAGGAAGGGGAAGGGGAGATTTATTAGTATCAACATCTCTGGCAAAGAGAGTGTGGTTAGAAAAAGTGTATTCTGAAACTAACATTGCCTTGATACTTTTTACAAAACCTATAATCAATTCAATTTAAAATGTAAAATAAAAGGATAGAGTTTTTTTTGTTTGTTTATCAAATTAGAGGGCATAAAGATTGAGAAGCAGGGCCAGGTGTGGTGGCTTACACCTGTAATCACAGCACTTTGGGAGGCTGAGGTGGGAGGATGGCTTGAGGCCAGGAGTTCAAGACCGGCTGAGTAACCTAGCAGAAGACCCCATCTCTACTGAAAAACAAAAAAAAAATTAGCTGGGTGTGGTGGCCCATGCCTGTAGTCCTAGCTATGCAGGAGGCTGAGACAGAATGATTGCTTGAGCCCAGGAGTTTAAGATTACAGTGAACTATGATTGTACCACTGTACTCCAGCCTTGGTGACAGAGCAAGACCCTGTCTCTTTAAATAAAAAAAAAAAAAATTGAGAAGTACTGCTTTTGACAACAACTAAACTGGGTCATATAATCTGCTTTTCTCTTAGCACAGGGTGAACTGTTAAAAGCAAAGTTGTTTTTTTTTTTTTTTGAGGTGGAGTCTCACTCTATCACCCAGGCTGGAGTGGAATGGCACGATCTTTGCTCACTGCAACCTCTGCCTCCTGGGTTCAAGTCATTCTCCTGCCTCAGCCCCCTGAGTAGCTGGGCCTACAGGCACTCACTATCATGCGCTAATTTTTGTATTTTTATAGAAACAGGATTTCACCATGTTGGCCAGGCTGGTCTTGAACTGTTGACCTCAGGTGATCTGCCCGCCTTGGCCTCCCAAAGTGCTGGGATTTCAGGCGTGACTTACCACACCCTGCCAAAAACAAATCTTACCATGCCTTTTTCACTACCAGTAATTTTCTCTGTCTGTCACCCAAGCTGGAATGTAGTGGCACGATCTTAGCTCAGTGCAACCTCAAACTCTGGGTACAAGTGACCCTTCTGCCTCAGTCTCCCAACTAGCTAGGACTATAGGTGCATGCCACTGCACCAGCTGATTTTTTAATTTTTTGTAGAGATGAGGTCTTCCCTTGTTGCCCAGGCTGGTCTCGAACTCCTGAGCTCAAGCAATTCTCCTAAAGTGTTGGGATTACAAGTGTGAGCCACTGCACCTGGCAACTACCAGTAATTTTTAAAGAAGGATATGTAAACTTATTTTTTAAAAAACTTTGATAACCTTTTCTTTAAATTCTATTCTGCTGCTACTTGTTTTGTTAGTACTTTAAGTAGTAAAAATTGTTTGTATCCTGAATTTTCGTTACAGATAATGTAGTATCTTTTATGTAATGTAGACATTTGTCCTGGTTTGTAACAGTGATGAATATAGAATATTTCCTATAAAAATCAATGGTTTTAAATAAAACTAGCTGATTTGAGATAAATTTATATATACTCTGTTTTAAAGAAAAGTGTCCTTGTAACTTTTTCTCAGATTTGAGATAGAACCTTAGTTTTTGTTGTAAATAGTTATGATTTTACATTACTATTCACAGATGGAAAAAGGATAGCAGTGGAAATAAAATCATGCATCCTGTTTCTGGGAAACACATCTTACAGTTTGTTGCAATAAAAAGGAAAGACTGTGGAGAATGGGCAATCCCAGGGGTAAGCATTCAAATTAAATTAGTGTTTAAGTTCTTTTTAGTTGCTCTACTTACTACATGGTTATTGTTTGTGGATCTTTTCTATTCAATTTTCCTCTATTCCTTCCCACTTGAATTAGTAGTTCTTTTGTTTTTCATCCCTGCATGAAGTGTCATTGTCAGCAGCAAGTTTAGGATAATCCAAGACTGTTAGAATCTGCGTCTAATTCTGACACCCTTGGGAAATAACCTGGGCTTTGATATTAGATGTAGGTCTGTGTTCTGGCCATTCCACTTGAAGCTGGGTGATTGGGAGTTCAGGCCCTCATCTTTAAAATAAAGAGATCTACTTCACACGATTATTAGAGATCACATATAAATAGGCATTCATTATGTTGGATCCCATTTCAGAATTTAACCTCTACTCCAAGCCCAAAGTAGTATTTTTAAGCACTTTTTGGTTGAATTCTGATAACTTTTGACAACATTTAAAAAATTAACACTTTTTATTTACTGTTCCTTGTAGTTTAAATAATTTCTATAATGTCATCGAGATGAGTATACTTTTATTGACTTGTAGTTTGAATTTATGGCAGTGGTATATTTGAAGGGGCCATTTATTTTTTATTTATTTATTTTGAGACAGAGTCTCTCACTCTGTCATCCAGGCTGGAGTGCATTGGTGCGATCTTGGCTCATTGCAACCTGTGCCTCCTCGGTTCATGCAGTTCTTGTGCCTCAGCCTCCCACCATAGTTGGGATTACAAGCATGCGCCACCATGCCTGGCTAAGTTTTGTAATTTTAGTAGAGACGAGTTTCACTATGTTGGCCTGGCTGGTCTTGAACTCCTGGCCTCAAGCAATCTGCCTGCCTCAGGGCCTCCCAAAGTGCTGGGATTACAGGTGTGAGTCACCACGCCCGGCCTGAAGTGGCCGTTTAAAATGTTTATGTGTGTGGTAGAGGGTTTTATATTTTATACCATATTGTGAAATGGAGATAGTTTGATATGAGTATGACTCTCTATAAACATACAGTTATCTGCAAGAATGTTTTTTTCTTTGTAGAATAAAAATGGAATGGAAATAAGGATCTCAACTGACTCTGATAAAAGTTTAGGTTAATTTCTGTTTTTTTCTTCTTTTTGAGACGGAGTCCATCCAGTCCATTGCTCGGCTGGAGTGCAATGGCATGATCTCAGCTCACTGCAACATCCGCTTCCTGGGTTCAAGCAATTCCCTGCCTCAGCCTCCCTCGTAGCTGGGATTATAGGTGACGACCACCACACCTGGCTAATTTTTGCATTTTTAGTAGAGATGGGGTTTCACCATCTTGGCCAGGCTGGTCTTGAACTCCTGACCTCGTGATTCACCCGCCCTGGCCTCCCAAAGTGCTGGGATTATAGGCATGAGCTACCGCGCTCAGCGAACTTTAGGCTAACTTCTGTGAGCCAAATCGTCAAACTTCACTTAGGTTGAAAGCAATAATGTAATAATGATTTCATCATAGAATCTTACATTTTTATTGTTATTTGAAATTCTTATCAGGAAAGTGCTGTCATTGATATCATTTTGACAGTTACTCATCTAATCACTGTATTTTTAGTATCTTCCTTTTGTCAGCTAATATTTTAGACATTGAGGATACAACAGAACAACATAAATATCTCTATCTTTTGATGCTCACATTCCAGTTGGAGAGACAGATAATATAAGATATATAAGTTAAATATATCCCATCTAACAATAAGTATTAAGAAAAAAACAAAAGCAAGTTAGAGGACTAGGAAATGTTTGAGAGTTTGCAGTTTTAGACAGGGCAATTAGAGAAGACCTCCCCGAGGAGGTGCATGTTAGGTAACTATCTGAAGGGAAATGAATTAGTGAACCATGCAGATAACTAGAGAACAGCATCTTGGATAGAGATAATAGCAGGTGCAAAGGCGCTCAGTGGGCAGCATGTTAGGCAAGTCCTGGGAACATTGAGGAGATCAGTGTGGCTGGAATGGAATGAACAATGGGGGAAGAATCAATGTGCTGTATTATTTCTTGCCTCCAGTCCTTTTTCCTTAGTTTGAGTTTGGCAAGTACCAGGAAATTGGTTTGATTGGCTCAGTTTGCCATAGGCTAACCTTGGACCAATCACTGTGGCCAAATACATGAGGTATCCTTATTGGCTTCTTCTGCTAGCAACAGATGGTTTAGAGAACAGCGTATCACAGAGAAATGGGGATCACTATTATAGGCAGATTGAATAATGTTCACTCTACCACTCAATAAATATTTGTTGAACAAATCAAAGCTGATCCCTTTTTTCAAATTTTTAAATGTGACTCTTAGGGGATGGTGGATCCAGGAGAAAAGATTAGTGCCACACTGAAAAGAGAATTTGGTGAGGAAGCTCTCAACTCCTTACAGAAAACCAGCGCTGAAAAGAGAGAAATAGAGGAAAAGTTGCACAAACTCTTCAGCCAAGACCACCTACTGGTAAGAAATAGTGTTTCTGGGAGGGATTTAGTTCTGTGGATTGTTAAAAGTGACTTAAAAGTTGACCTGGAAATCTGTATGTCCGTCTCTAAATAAAGTGGAATACTTGTATATTTAAAATATATTCACAAAAACGAATTACAGATCTTCACTGTAAATAGGTTTCTATTTAAAGTTTTATAGCGCACCTTTATATAGGCTAAGATGATCTATATTTAGTTCATTTATATCATTTATTATAACAACCTTTTTCTTCTTAGTTTTTCTTTTTTCTTTTGAGATGGAGTCTCGCTCTGTCACCCAGTCTGGAGTACAGTGGCATGATCCTGGCTTACTGCAACCTCCACCTCCCAGGTTCAAGCAATTCTCCTGCCTCAGCTTCTGAAATAGTTGGGATTACAGGCACCCACCCCCATGCCCAGCTAATTTTTGTATTTGTAGTAGAGACACCATGTAGTATTTCACCATGTCGGCCAGGTTGCCCTTGAACTCCTGACTTCAAGTTATCTGCCCTCTTTGGCCTCCCAAAATGCTGGGATTACAGACGTGAGCCAACATGCCTGGCCTGTAAACTATTTTCTTTCACATTGAGTACCCATCCAACAGAAAGCTTTTTGTATGTGCATGAATTCAGCTCTCGCTGAAAGAACATTTACATTTTAAATTATGTCATACAGAGATTTTTCTGGTTGATAATCATTTAAGTCTCATGTTTGTTTTGTCCATATACCCTCTATTCTTTTGATTTTTATTTGAGACAGGGTCTTGCTCTGTTGTTCAGGCTGGAGTGCAGTGGTGTTACGGCTCACTGCAGTCTCAACCTCTTGAGCTCATGTGATCCTCCCACGTCCGTCTTCTGGGTAGCTGGGACCACAGGCACACACCACCGCACTGGGCTAATTTTTTGTTTTTTGTTTTGCAGAGATGGGGTTTTACCATGTTGCCCAGGCTGGTCTTGAACTCCTGGGCTCAAGTGATCCCCCCCACCTCAACCTCCCAAAGTGCTGGGATTATAGGAGTGAGCCTGGCCTTCTGTGCTTTTAAAAAAATACCTTAAAAGGTATATGCACACTAATAATAAGAAAATAATAAATTTTTTTTTCTTTTTTGTTGTTGTTGTTTCTTTTTTTCTTTTTTTTTTTTTTGAGATGAAGTCTCACTCTTGTCCCCAGGCTGTAGTGCAATAGTGCAATCTTGGCTCACTGCAACCTCCGCCTCCTGGGTTGAAATGATTCTCCTGCCTCAGCCTCCCAAGTAGCTGGGATTACAGGCGCATGCCACCATGCCTGGCTAATTTTTATATTTTTAGTAGAGACAGGGTTTCACCATGTTGGCCAGGCAGGTCTTGAACTCCTGACCTCAGGTGATCTGCCTGCCTCAGCCTCCCAAAGTGCTGGGATTACAGGCGTGAGCTACTGCGCCTGGCCTTTTTTATGTCATTTTTTTATTTGGATTGCTTGTTTTTCAGAATTGGGATTTAGTTATTTATGTTGTCCAGATTTTTTTGGGTTACATTTGTGCTAGATGACTAGATCCAAATATTTTCATATATTAATAGCTTAAGTAGTAATCTTTAGTTTTCCTTATAGATCTCCTTTGTTTAACTAGAAGACTTTACCTTTGTATTTCAGAAACCATAATCACAGAAAAATACTTAAATCATGGACTCTCTTAAAAAATCATATTGCCCAAATCTGACTATTCTTACTTTCTGAAATTAGAGTTTGAAGTGTTGACAGTTTCATGATGTATTTATTTATTTTGAGACAGTGTCTTGCTCTGTCGCTAGGCTGGAGTGCAGTGACGTGATCTCAGCTCACTGCAACCTCTGCCTCCCAGGTTCACGTGATTCTCCTGCCTCAGCCTCCCGAGTAGCTGGGACTACAGGTGTGTGCCACCATGCCCAGCTAATTTTTGTGTTTTTAGTAGAGATGAGGTTTCACCATGTTGGCCAGTATGGTCTTGATCTCTTGACCTTGTGATCTGCCTGCCTCCACCTCCCAAAATGCTGGGATTACAGGCATGAGCCCTGTGCCTGTCCTGAGGGTTTCATGTTTTTTAAAGCTGCCTCAAAAGAGAATATTGTTCTGTGGGAAATTTGAAACAAGCACATAAAGTACTGCATTAAAAATTTTATGATAGATACATTTCTTTCTTTTTTTCTTTCTTTTTTTTGAGACAAAGTCTCGCTCTGTTGCCCAGGCTGGAGTGCAATGGCCCGATTTTGGCTCACTGCTACCTCCACCTCCTGGGTTCAAGCAGTTCTCCTGTGTCAGCCTTCCGAGTAGTTGGGACTACAGGCGTCTACCACCATGCCTGGCTAATTTTTTTGTATTTTTAGTAGAGACAGGGTTTCACCTTGTTGGTCAGGCTGGTCTCAAACTCCTGACTTCAGGTGATCCACGTGCCTCAGCCTCCCAAAGTGCTGAGATTATAGACATGAGCCACCACGCCTGGCTGATACTTACATTTCTTAAACAAAATTTTGATAGAAACACATAACATAAAATTTGCCATCTAAACTGTTGAATGTACAGCTCAGTAGCATTCAATATGTTCATGTTGTTGTGCAACAGGATATTTACATTTCTGATGCTAGTGAAGGTAACGTGCTCTGCTGTACTCATTACATCTTGGACTTTTAAAAAATCTGTCTTCTTTTGAAAATAGATATATAAGGGATATGTTGATGATCCTCGAAACACCGATAATGCATGGATGGAGACAGAAGCTGTGAACTACCATGACGAAACAGGTAACTTTATATTTATTAAACTGACTGGGATTAAAGGAGCAGTTTAAGCCAGTAGCCCACTAAGGCATGATTAAATCTGGACTATTTTAGCATCTTAAACCAATTAACTGTTGATTGTAGGATTGTAGTTATATGAAAGCAAAATTGTTGGTATTAAAGGAATACGTAGGAGAAATCTTCAAAACTGTTATCACCAGCGATTAAATTTTCTTTAATCCATTGGTAACATTTGAAATTAAGGTTGAAATTATGGGCTAAAATGGTATGCTTTAAAGATGTCAGATTATTTATTGAGTATGATTCATTTTTTTTGCAAAACAAAAACGAAAGCAACTGGGATTTGGGTAGGAAGTATGGCAGTGATGAAGGAAATGGGATTTATATCTTACTGTTTGAAATATTTTTATAATAATCTTGGATTATTAAAACACAAAGCAATAACAAAAAATTCCAAGTGCTGAGAAAATTTACATGAATGTTCTTTCTGGTCCATGGAATTTAAAATTTTATGAGGAGGGTCAAACCTGTTATTACAGAAGGAGAAAGGAAAAATCTGCTGTCTTAAAAATTAATTTGATCTTAATGTACACATTGAATGGCTCCCTTGAAACATATTTTATTGCTAAATTTAATTTGTTTTTATTTGTAGTGTAAAAGTGGGTGCATGATGCTAGAGAAATGAAATGAATGTTCCACTCATGGTTCTTTCTGAACTGTGTAACCTTGTACAAATCACTTGTCCTCTTGGACTCAGTTTTTTCACTTACAAAATGGGCTAGAACTAGAAGATCTGTCATTTCTATGTCCTGTGCTTTTGCTTGTTGAACTTGGAGGAAACTCCTGGGGCCATTTTCCATTGCTTCTGTATTTCCACTTAGGTATATTAGAAGAAATATGCAGATGTAAATTAGAAGCAGGTCTGTACAACTTTAGTACTGATAAATTTGTTAACTACTTATTTTTGGAAGTAAAAACAGTAACTGATCCTTCAGAGGTTGATTATAGAGTTCATAGGTTGTTCGCTGTTTTTACCCTTTTTCTCTCTTTAAACTTAAAAAATTGTGTTTTGATAATTCCAAAATCTGTGCCATATTTGAGTTTGGTTTTAATATTTGCTTTGTTTCTTTAGGCTATGTTTTTTGCCATTTAGCATGCTTTTAGTGCCTTTTTTTTTTTTTAACTCCGAGATGGAGTCTTGCTCTGTTGCCCACGCTGGAGTGCAGTGGCATGATCTCAACTCACTGCAACCTCTGCCTCTCGGGTTCAGGCGATTCTCCTGCCTCAGACTCCCAAATATCTGGTACTACAGGCATGCACCACCATGCCCGGCTAATTTTTGTATTTTTAGTGGAGATGGGGTTTCACCATGTTGGCCAGGCTGGTCTCAAACTCCTTACTTCAGGTGATCCACCCACCTTGGCCTCCCAAAGTGCTGGAATTACAGGCATGAGCCACTGCGCCCGGCTGTAGTGCTTTTTTAAAACTGACCACGATATATCTTGTAAAGGGAACTAAGGCAAATGGTTCTTTAGTGTGAGGTTTTATGTTTATCTGGCTAGGAGTTAGGCTGTGTTTGTTGTTTACTGTAGTTGTATGTGTCAGAGGCTAAAATTTCCTATAGTTTTGGGTTTCCCTGGAGACTTCTTAAATAAGGTCTGAAGCATGCCCTTCTTTCAGCTCTCTTCACCTTTTATTAAACAGCCCTATTGATAGATATGGTGGTAAATTGTGGAGTTGGATATTTCCTTTCCCTCAGATTGCTTAGGGCTTGGTAAAATAGTTTTCCTTGAGGGCAGAGTGATCTGGCTCTATTTCAAAATGGTTACCTTTCCCCTCTCCATGTTGGAAGGGAGAGAGGATTTTTCTCCAGTCTTCACCCAGTGGCTTTCTTGGAGGTAAAACTCACTAACATGGAGGCCACCCTTCATACTGGTATGGCTGAGCCCCTAGGAGATTTTATCTTTCAAGCTAGTCCAAAGGTTAGCTTTCAGCAGTTCGTTACCCTTTAAGTGTTCCTACCAGGCGCTGACTCCAGTGGTAGGCTTCTCTCCCTTGTCAGTTGTGAGTCTCTGTATTTGCCTGTCTCTCCAGTTTTTGGTGTGGCAGTGTGCTCTCTACCAAGAATACAAAAAAATTAGCCAGGCATGGTGGCGAGTGCCTGTAATCCCAGGTACTCGGGAGGCTGAGGCAGGAGAATCGCTTGAACTCAGGAGGTGGAGGTTGCAGTGAGCCGTGATTGCACCACTGCACTTCAGCCTGGTCAACAAGAGCGAGACTCCGTCTAAAAATAAATAAATAAAAATAAAATAAAATATTTAAGTAATGTTGCCTTGAGTACTTTAATAGGCTTGTCTCTATTTCATTAGAATAAATTCTTCAAAGTGGTGTTACTGGATTGCTTATTGTATCTTCAGTGCCTAGTACAGAGTCTGGTACACAAGATGTACTCTGATATTTAGAGAATGAATGCTTGTCAAAGAAAACTTACTTTTTAAAAGCTCTTGATAAACATTGCCAAATTGCCTACAGAAATATGCCATTTATATTCCCAACTGTGATTGGGAACACTTATTTTTTATTTTTTTGATAATTTAAATTTAATATTTTTTTCTTTTTCTTTTTTTTTTTTTTGAGATGGTGTCTTACCCTGTCACCAGGCTGGAGTGCAGTGGTGTGATCTTGACTCACTGCAACCTCTGCCTCATGGATTCAAACAATTCTCCTGCCTCAGCCTCCCAAGTAAGCTGGGACTACAGGCATGTACTACCATACCTGGCTAACGTTTGTATTTTTAGTAGAGATGGGGTTTCACCATGTTGGCCAGGCTGGTCTTGAACTCCTGACCTTAGGTGATCCACCTGCCTCAGCCTCCCAAAGTACTGTATTACAGGTGTGAGCCACCATGTCCGGCCTAGTTTAAAATATTTTAATAAATTTATTTATAAATGTATTTATTAAAATATCTTAAGTACTTAAACATACTTTATGGTTTTTGGTTTGGTGTTATGCTTAGAAAACTCCACTTAAGACTATAAAAGGAGTCACCAATAATTTGTGTTTTTTTTTTACGTTTAAATCTCTAATCCATCTTGGATTGATTTTGATGTAAGGTTTCATATTTGTATAATATAGTCTCTTTTTTAAGGATAATCTTTTTAGAGAGAAGTCTTTGTATTGTGTGTTTGTCTAAAATTTAGGGACTTGGTTAAAATTTGGGCATTTTGGAGTAGTCTCGTTTTTTTTCCTTTTATTCATTCTGCTGACCAGGGCTGGAATAGTCTAGTTTTTAATTCACTTGGCCAGCTAGTACAATGATGATTTAAGATTATTTTAAGTAAGAATACTTGACGATATAGATATGCTAAAACAGAAATGAATTCTTCTTGGTGATGGTTTTTCTTTGGCAACCAGGTGAGATAATGGATAATCTTACGCTAGAAGCTGGAGATGATGCTGGAAAAGTGAAATGGGTGGACATCAGTGATAAACTGAAGCTTTATGCCAGTCATTTTCAGTTCATCAAACTTGTGGCTGAGAAACGAGACGCACACTGGAGCGAGGACTCTGAAGCTGACTGCCATGGGTTGTAGCTGATGGTCTCCGTGTAAGCCAAAGGCCCACAGAGGAGCGTATACTGAAAAGAAGGCAGTATCACAGAATTTGTACTATAAAAAGGGTAGGGTAGGCCACTTGGCCTATTTACTTTCAAAACGATTTGGATTTAGAGTGTTTCACATCAGAATAAAATGAGTAAGATGAACTAGAACACAACATTTTCAGCTTTTTGGTCAAAAGGAATATAAGTAGTCATATTTGGTATGTATTTAAGCATGACTTAAATGAAATGTAAACAACTAATGCTCTTTGAAGAATCATAATCAGAATAAAGATAAATTCTTGGTCAGCTATAACTTCTGTTTTCCATCCGGTTCTTGTCTGTCAATGCCTTTCCTCCCGCTTCCCATCTTCTGAGGCCTGAAGGATGTTCCTGCCGCATCGAACTCCTTTTAGGCGGAGTACCACCATTGGATGTACAGTTTAATGTTTCATCTGCTTTTTCTTTAAATTATTTGCTTCACATGATCTTGTTGAAGCTAATTTTGAAAATGGAAACTATGTTTTCTTGACTTTAGAATCATTAGTTTTAAGAGGAAATTTCAGCCACTAGTTAATAGAGGTCAAGATCAGTGAACAAGAGCTGATATTCTCATTTTCAAAAATTCTGAATTAAAAAAAGTCCAGGAAGTTAGTATTTAAATCAACATGTTCATTTCACTCTAGTGAAACTACTGTATGTTATAAATCAGTTAAAAATGGATGTTCAGAAAAGAATTGAAATCAGACAGGACAAAAAATTACTGATGCTGGTGAGGTTGTAGAGAAAAAGGAATGCTTATACACTGTTAGTGGGAGTGTAAATTGGTCCAACCATTGTGGAAGACAATGTAGAGAGTCCTCCAAGATTTAAAGATATTTGACCCAGCAGTCCCATTACTGGGTATATACCCGAAAGAATATAAATTGTTCTGTTATAAAGACATATTCACGCATATGTTCACTGCTGCACTATTCACAATAGCAAAGACATGAAATCAACCTAAATGCTCATCAGTGATAATAAAGACAATTTGGTATATATACACCATGGAATACTATGCAGCCATAAAAAAGAATAAGATCATGTCCTCTGAAAAGACATGGATGGAGCTGAAGACCATTATCCTTAGCAAACTGATGCAGGAACAGAAAACCAAACGCTGCATGTTCTCTTGTAAGTGAGCTAAATGGTGAGAACACATGGACAAGGGAACAACATTCTGAGGCCTACTGGAGGGTGGGAGGAGGGAGAGGATCAGTAAAAATAACTAATGGGTACTAGGCTTAATACCTGGGTGATGAAATAATTTGTACAACAAGCCCTCATGACACAAGTTTACCTGTGTAACTAGCCTGCACATGTACCCCTGTACTTAACAACAAAACAAACACAAAGAAAAATGTTAGCCATCTGTGAATTTTAAACTTCTTGATAGTCGCATTAAAAATAAGAAGAAACAAGTAAAATTGTTTGTAATAATTTAATCCATTATATCCAAAATATCTTAATATGTGATCAATATATAATAAGTAACTATTTTGGTTCCGTAAAAACAGGAACAGAGGTAGAGGTCTCTGTGAGTTAGTGTTGTTTATTAGGAAAGAAATGTTGAAGATTGAAATAGGTTTTTGAGAAAAGCATGGTTAATGTTATAAATCCCAGAGGAAAGGAGGGGGTTGGTGCTTTGGGGGTTTTTGGAAGCAAGGAAGAGGAAAGAAAAGTAGTACTGCCTTGTCTTAGTGGACATGTTTATCTCATTCTGGCTCAGGATCTCCTTTGGAAAGCCCTGTGATAGGAGCTCCTGTCAACCTATGTAGGGTTGGGCTACAACTGGAGCATCTCAAGACAAGCTTTAGGGGAGAGAGACATGATTGTTTTCTTTCCTTCAGATGTTTGAAAAAGATATTAGGCCTACTCTGTAGCTAGAGAGGGTTAAGGTAAAACAAAGTGTTTTTCTGTTTTTTGTTTTGTTTATTTGATGTCAGAACTTTCGGTGGTAAACCTGAATTGAAGTGACAGGCGGCTTTTTTCCCCTCAGTTATGACTACGTTTTCCTGAGAAGCATTAGAATGTTTGATTTCAGGATACCTCGAGCCCTTCTGGAATAGTTGTAAATAGGGCTTGTGTATGTATTAACTTCTAAGTATCTGTAAAATCCTGGTCCCTACGGTGAGTAATAAGGGATTAATACTTGATGAGGATGACCTGCTCAAGAGGTTAGATGGTCTTCCTGCATGGAAGAGTCGGCTTCTACTTTCACCATTTGGCAGGAAGGAACTGCTGCTTCCTATCACTCAATAGAGTTCTCCAAAATTGAAGCTACTTACAAAAGCTCTTTTAACAGTTTGAGCAATTTTCTGAAAATGTTGGCATTTACTTGTGTTTCATAGTGTTTTGTGACAGGGTCTCACTCTGTTGCCTATGATAGCACCACTGGAGTGCAATGGTGCTATTATGGCTCACTGCAGCCTCAACCTCCTGGGCCCAAGCAATCCTCCCACCTCAGCCTCCCAATTAGTTAGGACCACATGTATGCACCACCACACCTGGCTAATTAAAAATTTTTTTTTGTAGAGACTGGGATTTCCCTATGTTGCCCAGGCTGGTCTTGGACTCCTGGGCTCAAGAGCTCCTCCCACCTCAGCCGCCCAAAGTGTTGGGATTACAGGTGTGAGCCACCATGCCCAGCCTGTTTAATAGTTTTGATACATTTGAACTGCCATTAATAAAGACATTTGGTTATATTAAAGGTTTATTTAAAGTATGACTAAAGCCCATGGTCTAGATAAATTATGGTTTTTTGGAGTTTTCACTGGAACAGGTACAAAGTATGCAAAATTATAAAACTACCATCAACTAAAGATAGAAGTAGATAATCTTCTGATAACTGTAAATATCCAGCACCATCTATAATAGGGAAAAAAATTAAAATGTTAGTTTCAGATACTCCTAGAGGAAGATCTTTCTGCTGTATCACTAGGTAATATTCCCCTCATATTTATTTTCCTTATGCCTTATGTAAAATGAATGCTTTTTATTTTAGAGACATTTAGTAAAATAATGTATGCCATTTACTGAGTATCTGTATTATATTACTTAATTCTCACCACACCCTGTTAGGTAGTAGTATTCCCATTTCACAAATGAATACATTGATATTTAGAAAGGTTGCCCATGGTTTTATTTGCTAGTAGAGTTGGGATTTGAATCACAGTCTGACTGGTTTGCAAACCTATTCTGTCTATTGTATTCCCTACTAAGGTTAAGAGTCTTTTATGATTTATTGTTTAAGTATGCAGCTTGGAAGATTATGTGTAACAGAAACAGTACTCATGTTATTCATAGTATTGCAGTGGTGATTTGTGACTTGAAATGTGAGGGCCACACCTGATTTGGCTAGCATTGTTGAAGTTGTTTGTGTAAATTTGGCCCCAAGATAGTTTATTTGATAATAACCTAAGGATAAAGGGCCACAGTCAGTATTTATTTTGTCAACAGGTGTTCTTGAGCTTTTGAAAGCATTTCAAACTCAAATAGAAGGATATGCAAAGCTTCTTTAAGATCATAACTACTTTAAAAACTAAATATTTGGTGGCTAAAGGGAGAACTTGAAAATTCTGAGCACTTGGAGAGGCTACTCTTATTTAACAGTATGTTTTCTTATGCTTAGGACTTCTGGTGGTGGTTTTTTTCTAAAATATTTCCAGAGTTTTAATAAACTGACTTTAAAATACATCCTTTGAAGAAAGCATTTGTAATTAATTGGTCTTGTTTACACCTATTTTCATCATATTAATTTACCGTTGTGGACACAATCAGAGGCAATTAAACTCTTATGATAAAAATATTTAAAAGGATATAAATGCTTGAAAGAATTTGGAGATTTTACTAACCATATGTAACTTCTGGCATAGTAGTGGGAGAATTATTTCTGTCAAAATAGATAATACAGATTATAGTTATAATTTATTATATGAAGATATTTTCACCACAATTCCTTCTTCACCCATGCCTCCCATTTTATGGTTATTGTATTGCTGATGTGTTAATATTGGTATAATCGTGTATGTTGGAGGTGGAAAATAATGTGGAACCGTTAAATGCTGATAAGTTGAATCCTTAACTGTTGATAGCGTAGAGCTTAATCTCTCCCACTTGGCCTCAGATAGCCTGATAAAAAGTGTTTGAAATGGTAAAAGGTACTAAATAAGCACTTCAAGGCAGTGAAACTTGTTAGGAGAGAAGCAGTTGGGTGGAAATCCAGTTTCTTTCTCCAAGGCTGTAGTACACTATGATTGGGTCTGGAATAGCCACTGCAGTCCAGCCAGGACAACATAGCAAGATCCTGTTTCTTAAAAATATTAAAACAACAAAAGGGATTATGCCTTTTTGGTCTCCACATTTTTCTTTTCTTTTTCTTTTTTTTGGTATGTATTTTACTTGAAAGCAAACTTCAGTGAAAGTCAAAGTAGAAGTCAAAGTTTGTAACCTTTGTATCAAGCAAGTTAATGCTTTTTGTTAAGATGTGTTACCTTGCCTTGAGATCAGTCCACTTCTAGGTGTGGCAGTTTTACAGTAGGCTTTTCTCATTATTTACTATGAATTGCCTATAAGACAAAAATAAGCCTGAAAGGCTGGGCACAGTGGCTCATGCCTGTAATCCCAGGACTTTGGGAGGCCAAGGCAGGCGGATCTCTTGAGGTCAGGAGTTCGAGACCAGCCTGGCCAACATGGTGAAACCCCGTCTCTACTAAAAATGTAAAAATTAGATGGGTGTGGTGGCACATGCTTGTAATCCCAGCTACTAGGAAGGCTGAGGCAGGAGAATCGCTTGAGCCTGGGAGGTGGAGGTTGCAGTGAGCCGAGATCGCGCTGCTGCACTCCAGCCTGGGTGACAGAGCAAGACTCCTTCTCAAAAAAAGAAAAAAAAAAGCCTGAAGCAAACTTTGTTGTTGAAATTTCATATTGCATATATGCCTATAAACTTAAATTTTGTGAAATATCATGGACATTGTTAAAAAATACCTTTTTAGACTGGCAAAAATTTTGATGTAAAGATTTTGGAGGAAACGAGTTTATAACTCATGAGTTCTAGTTTGGTAGATTAGTTGGGGTTGACTCGCGTATATTTTTATAGTTACAAAGAGTTTTTCTTACCTTTCCTGGCATTGAATGTAACTTACTTTTATCAATTTAGTCATGGAAATAAAATCTTACCCCAAAGAAGTTCTAAAAGTAAAAAAATAAAAATAAAAATTTAGTAAGATGTCTTTATTAAGTAAATGTGTAGTTTATTATAGCATAAAAATAGAGCCTTACCCCTAGTTGGTTCAAAATAGCAATGAGTAACTGTGAAGGAAGAAAAATCAATGAACAGTGCTGTCAATAGGTTTATTTTTAAACCTACATTTAACTTATTACATATGCAAGTTAATATACTTTGTATATGAAAATCTATTTTATTGAAAAATTCCATTTTATTGCTTAGTATATATTATTTATGTGATACAAGATTTTAAAATGACCCAATGTCTAGATTTAAATACCTTTAATTCACAGAAATATTTTCTTCTTTCTACAACTTTGTAATGGTATTCACCATATTTGAAAGTTAGAAAATTGATTTGAATGGTTAAGAAACCCTCTGTGTGCACTTCCATACAAGTCCCATCTTTCATAAATGATTCAGATTCCCTGTGTGAATGATACTTGAACTAACATTTTAGGACAACTATGAATACTTTGTTTTGAGAACTTGCTTACACGAGCAGTTTTACTGGAAAATTGCTTTGTAGCGTCCACATGGTCCTGTTTTACGATTCTGGCAGCTTGCTCAAGAAATTGACTGCTCCGTCTAAAAGATTAATCTCTTTACTTGTTGAGCTGTCTGTCTCAGAATGTATGCAGTAATATTTAAGCTAAACACTGTCCCAGCTGTGACAGATCTTAGGCACGAACAATGCCTTCAGGTAGTATTTGTTCTGTTAGGGTGCCTTCCCTGCTCCCTACCTTAATTAGGACCATTGAGAGGGGCTGAATGTAGTATTTATATGGACTTTATAGAATAACAGGGCAGAATATATTTACCGCGATAAGATCATTAGGTGTGAGGACCTAGAATAAAGGAAACAGTTAAATAAGGAATTGTAATTCAGCATTTCATCTACTTTTGTATCTTATATATTTTATATTAGCTTGGTAAATGAAAGCATACTTTTTAGAATTCTCATCATTTCTGAAGTTCAATTACTAAGATTAAAATTCACTAATATTTTAAGTACCCCCCCAAACCTATCTCTGGAAACATATAGTCCATATTTTCTGTTGTGGGCTCCAAACATAGCTGGGACTTCTTGGAAAGATTATTAAACCTATGCTTATTGGGTTTGAAAAAGATTGTATTTTGGGATCACCTCTTTCTGAAAGAAAACTTTAATAATGTTACTTCCTATAATTGTAATTAGTGTGCTGGGCATGGTGGCTCACTCCTGTAATACAGCACTTTGGGAGGCCAAGGCAGGCGGATCACTTGAGTCCAGGAGTTCAAGACCAGCCTGGGCAACGTGATGAAACCCCATCTCTACAGAAAAAAATTAGCCCAGCGTGGTAGTGCGTCCCTGTAGTCCCAGCTACTCAGGAGGCTGAGGCTGGAGAATCGCTTGTACCTGGGAGGTGAAGGTTGTAGTAAGCTGCAGTTGCACCACTGCACTCCAGCTTGGGTGACAGAGTGAGGCTCAGTCTCAGAAACAGAAAATCATAATAGGAATATTATTACTTGGAGTTAACATGCTGAAATATACATAACTTTTTTGTATGTTACTGAATCAGCCTCATCTTATGTATCATGAATTCAGTAAAATCTTTTCAAAAGTAAAATTTAAGCAATTCCTTTTTACCATGACTAACCTTAAATCTATTTCAAATGCTTCTAGGATAGATTACATTTCAATAAGAATGCATTTTACCACCACTGATGACAAATGTGAGCATAAAATTTTAGTGGTAAAATGGACTTTGTAAATCATCTGTTGTCACTGTTTTATATTCTAGAAGAGGATAAGGGTCAAAGGAGTTAAAGAAAATTCCAAAGTATTAAAGGGCAGACATGGAGCTTACATCTCCAGATCATTTAACTTCAAATTAAATGCTTTTTCTACTGGTTGGTCCCTGGGTTTATGCCACACAAATAAAGAAAGTTTCAGGTCCCTTAGGTAGTTCAGTTTTCAAGGATATGTGAAATTTGTAATATCAATAACTAATGGTCCCCCAAAGAAAATGTTAGCCCGTAGTTATTGGTATCAAATTTCTCCGCAATTAAATCTAAAGAATTTTCAAGTTTTTGTTTTGTCTTAAAGTATTTCCTAAGGAAGCTTTAAGTTTAACTACCTGATTTGGATTGTAAGGAAAAGGAATAGAAGTCTACAAAAAGAAAAAAAGTAAATTGTGAACGAAACTGTGAACACTTTCTCTTGCTTTTTCTCAGTTATTCGTACATTCACTCGTCCTTCCATCCATCTGTCCATCCATCCCTACAATATTTACTGAGCAATTATTCTATATCTGGGATTTAGGGATAGCAGTAAATGACACTTAGAGAGCTCACCTTCTATTTGGTGGAGATTAGAAACTAGTGGGTTCAATATAATTTTTTCTTTCAAAAGGTATGGGTGTTTGTCTAACTTAAAGCCCAGGAATCTGTCTTATGTACGTGTTGATAGTTTTTACAAATCTACCACTTTTCCTACAGTAAGGTTACTTTCTTGGCTTGCTTTTAAGATACTAGTCTGCCATCTGGTGGTAGGAAGAGTTTCCATTTCACAGAATAGTGATTCTTTTAATTGTCGCATAGATTTAAATAAATTTAAATTTAAATGTTAACAACGATTCCTAAGTTCTAATTATAAACCAAGACTCCAAGATTTTGCATCAGTTTAAAATAAATCTTGCCGGGCGCGGTCACTTATGCCTGTAATCCTAGCACTTTCAGAGGCCGAGGTGGGCAGATCACTTGGGGTCAGGAGTGAGTTTGCCCAGCCTGACCAACATGGTGAAACCCATCTGTACTAAAAACACAGAAATTAGCCAGGCATGGTGGCTACATGGGAGGCTGCTGAGGCAGGAGAATTGCTTGAACTCGGGAGGCGGAGGTTGTAGTGAGCTGAGATTGCACCACTGTACTCCAGCCTGGGCAACAGAGCGAGACTGTGTCAAAAAACAAAAACAAAAACAAAAAACTTAACAAATTTTAGCAAACAACAGGGAAACAATGCACCTAGTCCTGACTAGAACCAAAATAATTAGCAATTAATTATAAGTGCAAGTATAATATTTAGAATTTAACAGCTAGGATTCAACCAGAACAAGTAAAAACATTAAAGGAGAACAAATGTTCTGTTGAGGACTAAGTTTAGTGACAAATTTCTAAAACTTGAGAGGAACACAGTTTGAAATTAAATGCAAGCAAAGGGAAGGTGTTTATTGTATTTAGATATAAAAAGTTATGCAAAATCATGTTTGTATATTTAAAAATATTTAGGGGATCAGACGATATTAAGCAAGATGCAGTTATTTGTGAGCTGGGCATGGTGGTATACACCTGTAATCCCAGCTACTGGGGAGCCTGTGGGAGGTGGGAGGTTCACTTGAGCCCAGGAGTTTGAGACCAGCCTGGGTAACATAGTGAGGCCCTTGTCTGTAAATAAGGGGTATGTGAAGTTTTAAAATGTATGTGATTTTTAAAGAAAAAAAATAATTACTTAAATACTTATCCAAATTTAACAAGGCCCCAATCTGTGTTGCAGCATCATTATTTTAGACTAAAATAATTTTCTACCCCCAAATTGCCTTGTGCTTTTCAAGTCTGCACCCATGCACTTGCTGTTCCTCTGCCTGAAATGTTTCATCCATTTGTCTTCCTTTAAGACCTGGTTCAGATACTGTCTTCTCTGAAGTCTTTGATCCATAGCTTTGTATTTGTGTCTCAAAATACTTATCAAATTGCATTGTAGTTTCCCTTTATGAATCTCTCTTCCTCATCAGATCTGAACTTAAACTGTTTGTATCTCAAGCACTCACCGTTGACTCTATAATGAAGTCTACTTACAAAAGTGTTATATAGAATACAGGCAACTCTATTGTGTATTTAGCATTGTTCCAAAATTTATTGAAAAGTTTTAAGAATCCAGATATTAGGAGAGATTAGAGAGGTTCCAAATAGAAAAGCAAAATAACTAGGAAAAAGTTATAGACAGCTGGGAAAAAAATCTTTTTAGAGAAAGAAAGCAACAAGGTGAATTAGAAAAAGCAAAAGAATGGATATTAGAGAAGAAGTATTCTCTTCATAAAGAATAAGCTCCTAACAGTCAAAGTAATTCAGCACAAACACCTTTTTAATAGTAAGTGCAGAGAAACACTGGGAGAGGGCACTGAAGATTTGGAGGGAAATCTGCTAGCCCCTTGTCACATTCCATTATAAGCTATATGGGAGAGAAGTTTGAATAGCTGATTCCTGGGGACTGCCTAAAGTCTCATTTTCAAAATTTGGAAAGTTTCATAACCACCATCCAACTAATAAATCCTTTCAGCTATTTCAGATTCCCCAAACCCATGCTTACCAGGGGCGGTTGTGGAGGTAGGGGAAATGGGACCTGAGGGAAAAATGGTGGTACTTGTGGTGGATAGAAGATAAATCTCTGTAAAAAGAAACAGAATGTCAGTCATTTCAGACAATGGCAAACTTTTAAAATGATGAATGCATTATTTAAAAATACAACTAGAAGTTTACCTGTTCACTGGAACTTTCAGCATATTGTTCAAGCTTGCAAAACAATAACAGCAACAAGGTAAAGCAGGATATGGCAATACATTCACTAAAGAGAGGTTTTGTTCTAAAGGAGAATAGGTAATAAGCTACTCTGGAGCGTTATACCCATCAGTAATGTAACCTCACTTCTGAAATAAAAAGCAGTTGGATATCTAATAGGAAAATGTTTAATTTTGTGCAATGATTTGGAAGACCAAGTGCTTTTTGCTTTTAAATTTATATCCAAAGAATACTTTTATTTACATTTCTTAAGATTAATTCCATATTACCTGAATATCTCCTTTTGTAAATCTTTGAATGAATAGTGTTCTTGATTTAGTTCTCAGTAGTTATAAATTCAAAGTGAAGGGAGTGTGGAAATGAACATTTAAGTTCTGCATCCCAAACACAAATTTTGAAAGCTCCCTCACTTCTTCAAAAGCTCCTTTGTTACAAAGTGTGCAGGGGAGTTTCTTGCCTACTGGGTGCCCTCATATTCAGACTAGTAAACACAGATTAGACTCAGTGGATCTTTGATGACAAAATGTCTATATAGGTGAAGTTAATGATGTTCTGGGATTACAGTATTTCATATATTCTTAGAGGGCTATCATTGTCAAAAGCACCATTTATTTCATAAATTACCAAAAAAGAAAAGCACTGCTGTTAAGCTGCCGTGACACTTTATCACATTATGTTTGTAAGACACAGCTGAATTTCAAAGCTGCTAAAATATCAAAGAGTACGTGTTAGAATTAATGAAATATGTGTGCTGCAACATTCCCATCAGCATAAAGAAACAGGCATAAAGAATACAAATTGTTTGAATTTTAGACCACAACACTTGTCAGCTTTGGCAAAAAGGATTGTGGTCTAAAGAAACAAATTAGGTTTGTTATCAAGGGCACTATAGGTGAATGTAGCTTTTTATCCAAACCTAGTTTGGATAGGTTTGGACTTTTAAAGGTGTGTCTGTATGATCCCTCAAATATTATTCAGGCATAAGTTGTTACTACGTTCATAATTCAGCAATCGATGTAAGTTATCTTAAATATTTCCTTCTTTAAAATCAAATCTACAATGAAGTAGATAGTCCTCTGGTGTCAGAGCGTTTCCACGTAACAGCCTTTTAAGAAAACATGAGACGGTTTGGGGCAAGGGCATTACAAATGAAACTCAATTCAAACTGCTTAATTTAGACTTGGGTCACTGCAGAGTATTTGTTCTATATCACTGAGTTTATTCAGAACATCCTGTCTTTCAGATAGGACCCTTCTCTGCGTTAGATGCATTAAAAAAATTATCTCCATGCAACTCTGAGGTGTTCCTAGGACTCATTTCATAGACAAGGAAACCGTGGGTTAGTTCAAGGTCACACAGCTAGCACATGGCATATGGAGCTGAGATTTGTCCTGGGCAGAGTCTTGGGCTGACAAACAGTGGTGAACTCCTAGTTCTATGACTTTCCTGGATTCCACTTTCCTCTTTTGTGAAATGAAAAGATAAGACCCGCTTTCTAGCCCAGAAATGCGATGACTCTGAATCTGAAATTGAGTCAGCAACTGAGAAGGGTGTACTCACGGGGATGGGCAGAGCAGTGGCAGTGCTCAAAAGGCCAGCCAAGATGAGAAATTTCATTCTAAAGGTCAAGCCTGGAATTGAAGGGGCAGAAGATCATTTTGAGTTTTTTTCTATTTAAGTCCTATTCCTATTGTAAATAGGTAGATTAGTTAGAGGTGTTGAAATAGTGGTCAAGATAAATCCTGCCTCCAAACATCGGTTTTGTAAACCTACAAGAGTGTTTTTCAAAGCTTTGAATTCCTTAGACAAGACATGCACTGTTTAGCTCCCAAAATAGCTCATTACGTTCTACTTTCTTATAAAGTTACAGTTCAGCCTATACACTGTACATGTTTGGTCCCTGAAGTTGAGTTTGTGATCTTTACACACAAATCTTTCTTTTTTTTTTTTTTTTTTGAGACAGGGTCTTGCTCTGTCACCCATGCTGGAGTGCAGTGGCACAATCATAGCCTCCTGTACCCTCGAACTGCTGGGCTCAAGTGATCCTTCTGCCTCAGTCTCCCAAGGAGCTAGGACTACAGGTGTGTGCCACCACACCTGGCTAGTTTTTAAAAAATTTCCTTAGAGATGGAGTCTTGCTATGTTGCCACCCTGTTGCAAGGCTGGTCTTGAACTTCTGGCCTCAAGCAACCTTCCCACCACAGCCTTCCAAAGTGCTGGGATTACAGGTATGAGCCACTGTGCTCAGTTCTACTCACAAATCTTTAAACACCAGTGTTGCATCATGCTTATTATTAGGAATTGATCACTACTGGCTAAAATGAGAGGAAAGTTTTCATGTAATACACAAATAAATCCACCTGAAGCTTGTACCTCTGTGAGACTTACCAGGCCTTCATATAGTCTGGTTGCTGTTATTGCCAGTTATAGTTCTCGGGAAGGAAATTGTATGGGAAAAATTTTGTAAGATGTAATGTGTTGGTAGAAAATCAGCACAATATGAGTAAATGCAGATTCAATAAAGCAAATCAACTGACCTTTTATTGGTCCATTGGTTCTGAAAGGAGGCATTTTTATGTTTTAAAAATCGCGTTTAATTCAAATTAACTTACCTTGTGAGTTTCAAACCAAATCACTACTCTGGAACTGGATTTTGAAAGACAAACAACTTCATCATATTCTTACTAAGACTTATCTCCAGCATTGAGGCAAGTTATATCTATATCTGCATCTATAAATCACACTTCAGCTGTTACACAGATTTAAAACTCAACTCTGATTTATCTTAGTGCTACTTTGCCTGAATTTAGGCAACTTACTTCCCTTCTTTTCCTTTTTCATGTTTTTTCTTTGTATTTTTATTCATTCTGGATTCAGACGCTTTAATTTCTTTCTTCTTTTTAGAAGTGGACCTATTAGAAATCGTTAAATTATCCAATACAAGAATATGTTACATTCTTTTATCTAGTGCAATAGAATCAGTCCAAAGTATACTTTCTCTTCAATTACCTTTGCTTCAGTGGCTCTTGGAGCAGCAAATTCAAGGAGCAGTGTGATCATCTAGAATCTCTATGCCCATCTAGTATTTAAGCCATGTTACTAATGCCTTTATGGTTACGGGCAATATGAGTCACAAAATTCAAAGCTAAACTGAATAATTGTGTTCACACCAGGAGCTCCAACTTCCAAAATATCTCAATTACACAGAGGTAGACTTACAGACTGATTACTGAGAAAATAACTTCATCTCCTAGGTTAGGATTAGAGTATGTCTTTATCACAGACAACCCACAATTAAAAATTGTGACCACCAAGAATATTAATGTGCCTCTATAATAAATGAGCTAGCTGTACATGTGAGAGCCTTAAATGATACAGAAATTTAAGGTTTGAAAATTTCTAGTATTCAATATTTTTCATTTCAAAATGAATATTATTTTCAAATAAATTTTTTTAGTAGATATTGAGGTGGTGTCCTTACCGTGGTGTTAAAGTCGCTTTTCACTATTCTAAAATATTTTTGAAAGTTGTCTGAGGGTAAAAGATAATTTAGGCCTAATTAATACCTCTGAATACAACTTCACTGTTCCCAACAACCTAGTTTGTAACTAGCTAAGACCTTTTTAGCTTCATATAAAAACGTTCTGAAATTTGGAATAGTTTCTAAAATTATTTCTGTAGTTGGAAAAAATTACAAATAATAATTAGATTTTGATTAATCAAATTGAACTTAATTATTTAGAAAGGACATAGTATGATATAGTTCTAGTTAAGAATAAGGTAATTGGCCAGGTGCGGTGGCTCACGCCTGTAATCCCAGCACTTTGCGAGGCTGAGGTGGGTGGATCACGAGGTCAGGAGTTTGAGACCAGCCTGACCAACATGGTGAAAACCCGTCTCTACTAAAAATACAAAAATAAGCCAGGTGTGGTGGCACGTGCCTGTAATACCAGCTACTCAGGAGGTTGAGGCAGGAGAATTGCTTGAACCTGGGAGGCGGAGGTTGCAGTGAGCTGAGATTGTACCACTGCACTCCAGCCTTGGGTGACAGAGCAAGACTCTGTCTCACAAAAGAATAAGTAATTTATTGAGCTATGAAAAGAGATAATGAATAAAATTTTGAAATACTCAAAGAAGATTATTCTGACAAAAAATAAACTATTCTGTAAGTATCTTTCAGATAAAATTCCTAGGGGCATGTTCTCTCCGTGACTATCACAGATAAGGTTTGTAATAACAACAACAACTTTTTGATTATTTGAAAAAATACTAAAAGATAATTGTATTGATATCTTTCATTTCAGCTAGAAAAATATGTGAAAAACCATTTTCTTTCAAATAGTCAAATAAAGTGGGTGACATGTTCTTTTATTGCCTTACTTCAGAAGTTGGAAAACTATATTATGATGTCATATTTTTGTGATCTAGCTTTTACTGTAATAGCTACCAAAGAAGAGCTCAAATAAAAACACAAATTTTTGCTTATAACAGGTTTTTTTGCTATCAGTTTACATTAATAATATTTAATCTCTCTCTACATTGGACATCAAGACGCTTTATGGCCCTCTTCCTGTTTTACCCTTACATTTTCTTTATTTTGAGATAATGAATATGTAGAAATTTTTGCAGGGCTGCCGTCTTCCCCAGCACACATGCTCAACTGTACAAAAAGTTAGAATTAGTTGGATCAAGCAGTGCATAATCTTCACATTTTATTTTCATTTATTTATTTTTTGAGACAGGGCCTTGTCCTGTCACCAAGGCTGGAGAGCAGTGGCACAATATCAGCTCACTGCAGCCTTGACCTACTGGTCTCAAGCAATTCTCCTACCTCAGTCCGCCAAGTAGCTGGGACAACAGGTGCATGCCACCACGCCTGGCTATTTTTTTAAGTTTTCATAGAGACATGGTCTCTCCATGTTGCCTAGGCTGGTCTTGAACTCCTGAGCTCAAGGAATCCACCCACCTTGGCCTCCCAAAGTGTTGAGATTACAGTTGTGAGCCTCTGCACCCAGCTTGTTCTACATTTTAAATCAAATTTGGTAAAAAAGCACTTGAATTTATTTTTATTCTGTTTAAACTTATATAATGATGAAGGACATTAATGAGCAGCTTTTACCACTGAGTATTTGTTTCCTGTAAGAGGTGTCTCACACTTTTTCCTCAACCACACACACACGCACACACATGCACGCACACACACGCACACACACTTAAAGTAGTAGGGTTTAGGAAGCACAATTATAATTTGACATGAAGTGTGAGTCTTGGGTTGATCTTTCACATTTGATTGTCTAAATTATAACTGGAAATACACTTGACTAAGCATTTGGATTTTTATGGACTGTTTATTAGGGTATTAAGATATTGAAAATAATACACGTAAACCACAAAAGAGTAGCATTCCATTTTCTTGAAGTGCATATGATATTATGAACAATACAAATGCATTATTTTTATCGTTAATAGTTTTATCATTAATTATCTCATAAGTCGATGCAGAGAGTGAAATTACTATGAATTAAACTTCTGTTCACAATGTACAGTATTTTGCATATGTTGACTTTACCTGGCGCATAGGTTGTTATCAAGCAATTACTCTCATTGTCTTGTCACACATGCAAACATTTTGCTAAATATAAATCTACAAGTATTACAGCTGCATATATTTCTGAAGTGGTTAGAACAGAGGAGGATGCTGGAAAGTTGAGTTCTTTAAAATCTTCATTCAAAACAAGAGATTTTCATCTATGTCTTCTGTAAAAAACAAGAAGCAAAACAACACTTTTAGAAAGTAGCCAGATTAGTAGCACAAACAATATTAGAGTTGGGGGATTAGAGAAACCATCTAATAAGGCAGTATAATGGTGATCCTCAACTCTGGTAGGGCATCAACATCACTCATGAACTTTTAAAAATATATTTTTAGGCCTCACCTCTGGACTCTAGAATCTGAATCCCTAGGGGTGGACTAATGGCATGTAGACATTTAGAAAACTGCAGGTAATTTGGCTGCAGGGTTGAGAACCACTGATAGGGGAAGAGCAGGTTAAGGGGAGGTCCAGCCAAGAAGTGCCAAGTATACTAATCTAGAAGGTGAGCTGAAATATAATGGAAATAAATAGAAGTGTAGTGCTAGGTAAATCCAGCTTTTAATTGAGTAGCTTGTCAAAGAAATTGTTGCCATACATGTGGAAGAAGACAGCATCCTCTAGGAGATATATAAGATCACTCCTTACCAACATGGGCCACCCTAACAAACTATTATACTACTCTGTGTGGGCACTAGGTAATTTTCCTGCTAATAATATTTATCTAGCCCAGAGAATGGGAAAGATTATGGACTTCGATATTTTTTTTTTGAGTACTGGCTTCATATGTAAAATGGAGATAATAGCTTCATTACTTACACATTTACTTATATTTGCACCCATAGCTTTTGTCTTCTTTCTGTTGCTCAGAGATTGTCCTTTTTCTTGATGTTAAGGCTAATTCCTCTTCCTATGCTCAAGATCTCTTCTGACCTTCACAAGATTCTCCTTTTACTTTCCTCTTTTTTTTCTTACATCCTTCTTCCACCTTTCCTTTTTTTTACTAGACCCTTCCATTAGCATTTAAATATGTTTTATATTTAGCCTCTAGAACAGTGCCTGCATTTATGTAGACCATCTGTAAAGGTTTCTTGAGCAAATAAATGAATAAATGAAAGGAGTGCTCAAATCTCTTTTATTCTTAAAAATGCTCCCCTTACTCTGTATCTTTTCTAGGTCTTTGCTGCACTCAAACATTCACTCCTTACCCTTTCTCATTTCCCTTTTCTTCTGAATCTATAGAATATGACTTCCATCTCTACCATTCCACCAAAACTACTATAACCAAGGCCACCCAGGATATCTTTATTTCTTTCATCTTCTTTGACATCTCAGTCGCATTTGGCACTGCCAATCTCTTCCTCCTCTTTGAAACACCTCCTTTGCATGGCACTATCCTGGTTTTCTTCCTTCATTTCAGGAGAAACTTCAATGTCCTTACTGAATTCTTTCTTCCTCCCCATCCATCATCTAGATGTTTTTCTCAGCATGGTGTTCAATCCTAGACCCCTTTTCACGTAAGTCAATGCGTTTTCCTTGGGAGAATTAATTCCCTTCCCCGGTGTCAATTATTCTCTGTATGCTTATAATCCTCAAATATGCATTTCAGTTCCAAAACCCTGTCTTGATGTATAAGCAGCCAACAAATATATATAAAGTTCCACGTTACTAATAATCAGGAAAATTTTAATCAAAACCATCTCACAATGAGATACCAGTTCACAGCAGTCAGAATGGCTATAATTTAAAAGTCTAAAAACAACATGCTGCTGAAGCTGCAGAGAAAAAGGAATGCTTAGACACTGGTAATGTAAATTAGTTGAGCCACTGTGGAAAGCCGTTTGGAGATTTCTCAAAGAACTTAGAACTGCTATTCAACCCAGCAATCCAATTACTGGGTATATTTATTAAAAAATCATTTTACCAAAAAGACACATGAACTCACATGCTCATTGCAGCACTATTCACAATAGCAAAGACAAAATCAATGTAGGTGCCCATCAGTGTTGGGCATGGTAGGGATAATGGTAGTTTTGATGGAGTGGTAGAGATAATGGCCAAACTATAATTACTTTTGCATGAAACTAACACTTAGGAGACAACCTAATACTTTAGGATTCAAAGTATCTAAAATGGAATTTGTCATTTACTCCAAATCCACTTCTGTTCTTGTGTTTTCTCAGTAGAAGGTGCCTCTATTTACCTCTATTTACCCTGCCTGCTCTAAGCCAGGGACCTAGGCATTGTACTTTTCAGTCTCTCACCTCTCTGCTCTCTGCTACCACATATTTCCTATCAAATATTGTCTTATTTCCACATGATAGACATTTCAGTATGCTTACATTTTAAAATATATCTTGAATATGTTCACTTCTGTTTCTCCTCCTCCCCACCCCCCGCTTTTGATCACTCCTCTACTTCAAGTTCTCATCAGCTCTTGCCTGGGTTTACCACAATATTCTCTCAACAGTTCTTTGGCTCTGCCACAATGTAACCAGGGGAATCCGTCTTAAATACAAACCCAGGGAAATCACTGACTTGTTGGAAACACTTTGGTGATCCCCCAGTACTCTTAGGATAATGTCTTTAAATGGCTTTGGGGAACTTGCGTTCATCTGAGTTGTTTACCCTGTTAGTCTCACTTGGAAGGTTTTCTGATGATTAGCATGGATATGTGTCAATGCATGGTATGCATGGGCGCAAAATAAATGAGGACTCCTGCACCTGTTATTTGAACCCCATTTTTACAGATAAGGAAAATGAGACTCACTGAGGATAAGCGACACGCCCTAATTCACATAGCTAGTTGAATAACAGCTATGTGAGGAATATATGGGTACATCTATCACAGGCAGTTAAAATTCAGGAAAACATTGGCTAAACTCTATCTTCTCCTTCTGTGGATTTCTCAGCCTTGAAGGAAAGAAGGGTATACTTACAAATAAATTTTTTTTTTCTTTAGCTACATTCCAAAGCAATAACTTGTTTACGTGTTCTGACTGAATATTTAATATCTGCTTTATTGGTTTATTATGTGATAATTTTTTCCTTTCTTCAAAATAAGGCAATGATAGCCAAACCACAGTGCACAAACAAGATCATTAACAGCTTTGTAAATGACTGGACTTTAAGTCCTTCCTGCTCCTCCCAGACAACCGCCCAGCGGAGCCTGGGTGAGCTTACACACTGAAGAGCTGCCAGAAGCTTTGCAAAAGGAAGAATGAGATGCAACTGGTTTTCTTAAGTAAAATGGCCTGTTTAAATTTGCCTTTTTATCAGTCGTTTAAAATCACATGTCATATAAACAGGCATCCATAAATACATCCTATTCCAGCCGAGTTTTCCCCTCTAGATAATGGTGGGGCAGGGCAGGGCAGGACAGAGGGATATATTTGAATTTTTATAAGTACTCTGCGTGTATCATAGATGTTAGAAAGACAATTGACACCCAACCCCGTGTGGTATCCTTCTCCTCCTCCTGCTGTAACAGGATTGGTCAGTGTGACCAATAAAATGAGGCAGAAGTCATGATATATAACTTCTGAGATTAGGTTACAAAAGACTTTGGGGCCTCAGTCTTGGCTTTCTCTTTCTGCCTGGTCACTCACTCTGGAGGAAACCAGACACCATGCTGTGGGCAGCCCTGTGGACGAGAGGCCTACATGATGGGATACTGAAGGCTCCTGCAAAGAGCCATGGGAGTGAGCTTAGAAGTAGACCCTTAGCCACAGTCAAGCCATCAGATAACTGTCACACTGCATGACCCCTTGACCACAACCTAATGAGAGATCCTAATCCAGAGCCATCCAGGTTGGTTACTGTGAGATTCCTGACCCTTGGAAACCGTGAGAAAGAATTTAACCTGTTAAGTTGTGGGGTGATTCACTATGCAGCATAGACAACTAATACACAGAACGAGGTACTTACAAAAATATACATCCTTTCACAGAATGTTTATTTCACAGAATGATATTGCAAGGAGAAGGACTGACCCTCTCTGCTTACCTATAAATCTTCATACTTTCACCTCTTCCTCTCTAAAGGCATTCTACATATATATGGGGAATATTTTAAAAATGAAGTTTGCACAAGTTATTTCTTTTTGGGAACTTCCAACGTTTGATGAACTTACTTTCCTTATTGGCCTAGCTGCATGTTTATCCCGATGGTATATTGTAAACATGAATGAAATCTCTGTTTCAGAGATTTGATGTTCACTGTTAATTTATGTTCTGTGAATGGTATTTTTCTTATTTATTTATTTTAACTGACAAATAAACACGGTATGTATTTATCATGTAAAACATGACCTTTTAAAATATATATACATTGTGGAATGGCTAAATTGATCTGATTAACGAATGCATTACCTCACATACTATCGTTTTTGTGTGTGTGTGGTGAGAATTGCAAGTAGATTTGAATGCTCATTGTTTGAATATCTTTCTTTTTTTTTTTGAGACCGAGTCTCACTCTGTCTGTCGCCCAGGCTGGAGTGCAGTGGTGCGATCTTGGCTCACTGCAACCTCTGCCTCCCGGGTTCAAGCAATTCTCCTGCCTCAGCCTCCCGAGTAGCTGGGATTACAGGCGCGTGCCACCAAGCCCACCTACTTTTTGTATTTTTGGTAGAAGCAGAATTTCACCATGTTGGCCATGCTAGTCTCTAACTCCTGACCTCAGGTGATCCACCCACCTCGGCCTCCTAAAGTGCTGGGATTACAGGCATGAGCCACCGTGCCCAGCCTTTCATATCTTAATTATTGAAAACATACCTGCTCATAAAAGTCAAGTCTAACTTAAGGAAAGAAAAGGAAACATATTAAGACATAACCCAGCAAAATAAGTGTCTAAATTTAATTTCCTCCACTGCAGGAGTAAAGAAAGAATGCTCAGTTCCCATTCATTGAGGATGAAGCCATGGGTGAGTTTTGGGTTAAAGGATTATCCTGGCACTACTTGTGATGTAAAATCCAGTCTTCAGTGTGTCGGTAATGGATTCTGAGATGTTCTGACATCTCCCATTGTCAGCAATGGGCTTGCTTATTTATTCTTTACATGTAATTTTGAAAAGTTGGGCCCAAGGCCCAGGTTAAGGTAGGATATTAAATAAGGAAGGACACAAAGCCTGCTGAGATTTGACCCAACTCTGGATTCACATGTCTTTTTAGGCTTAGCTGACTGTTGAGACCTCAATGCATGTTCACCCTTGCTACCCTTTGAAAACAGTGCTATAAAGGTAGTAAGAAGTGACTTTGTAATGACAGCATGTGCACCAAGGAAGTCCTATCTGGGAAACTGCTACCTTTTTGTTTCTAGCTTCCAATTTGAACATGTGGCAGGACCTCTCTATGAAGCATGCGGGGGCTTAGGGCTTGTCTGGGGAAGAAGACATCCCTCTTCTTTGGCTGGTGATGAATTTACCTTCTTTAATTCCAAAGCAGTGGCCCCACTCCTTCAGGGTGATATGTTTATCCTTGTTGGGGTCACACTCCTCAAAGAAACGGGTTATGCAGTGTTCCATGGGCACCAGAGATGCTCGCAGAGGAGCAAGTTCGGAATGTGTCAGGACTCTGCAATGAAATACATGGCATCCTATTAACTGAGTAGCTTGTGCATGAAGATTTAACTCTCAGGCTCACCAAGGACATTCTTCTCCCATAAGGTTGCTGTATATGTGAAATAAATAGAATACCGATAAAAACTGCCAATGAAATAAACGATTTGTGGGTAAGGTTGACAGCTTTTGGGATGTCGATTCACGAGGTTTCTGTCTTCACAGCAACTGTCCTTTTCCTACCCTAAATCTATAGGGGTGTACCCAGCAATCATATTGGTACAACCTGGTTCTCATCCACTGACCGTACCTGATTGTTTTAGATGTAGTCACTTGACCCACATTGGGCCAGTCTTGGGAATTTAGGATCAAGAATGAGAAAGTCAGAGGAGTCTCTGTGGGAAGCTGGACCTTAACATGTAAACTTAGGAGCTATGGTGTAGCCATATTCTGCTATCTTCGCGGCAGCTTTTTTTTTTTTTTTTAATGAATATTACATAGCTTTGATAATTGTGATAAGGGGACTTCAAAAATTTCACTGACAGATAAAATTATAAAACATAAACTTTATCAACATAAGCTCTATCAAGTTCCAGACTTTTTTTTAATGATTATACTTTAAGTTCTAGGGTACATCACACACAGCAGCTTTGTGTTTAGACTCCTAACCAGGCATTTCAGTATTCTAAAATGGAACTGGGAAATGTCCTAAATCTAGATTTTCCTTCTGCATAGGTATGTAGATATTTCATCAGAGAGATACATCTAGAAATGGAAAGGTAAAGAGTTCTTACCTATCCATAGGGTGTTGATCAAGTTCACTAAACTGCCAGTGCACAGGATACACATACATGTGGTAGTTTTTCTTAAAGTCCCTTAAGAGAAGGTCAATGGGATGGTCCCCAGCCAAGAGCCTCTTTTCATCCAGGTAAATTTTCTTGACCTGGGGTTAAGAAGGCAGAAGACTGTCAGAGAATCAGACAAATGTAATGGACTCGTCACTTGCTAAACTTTACTTGAAGAGTGACAGTAACATGATAGAGAAAAACAAGCTCAGGACATCATGTGCAACCAAATGAAATTCCTTCCAATCAATACTATAGGCCTTTCTCATGCCTACACAGAATAGCACCTGATGGAAGAAACCTCTGGTTTTTAGAAGAAATTTAAATCTTTTTTAAACTTTTAAATATTTTAAGTATATTTTGCCTCTTTCTTTTAACAAGTAATTAATGTTCACTTTTTTTTTTTTTAAACTATGAGGTTTTAATGAAAAGGGCTGAATTGACTGAGGGAAAATTTTTGATTAGTTAATGAAAAGTGCTGCTCCTTCTCCTGATGGCAGAGTCCATTCTTAGTCTTCTAGGTCATCCATCCAGTGCCCACTCAGTCTCGCTTTCGGCCTGGTGTGCTACTGCTTGGCCAGCCCCATTGAAATTTCCCTGTTTCATAGCTAATATCCTCAAGGCTCTCTGTGACAATGTATTCAAGACGGAGGCTAGAAATTATTCTTGAGCAGCGCACGTGAAACTCTCAGCTTCTGATGTTGCCTCTTATTTCACTGAGTAATTGGAAGCAAACAGAACCTCCACCTGCTCCCAGAACCACAGCTTTCCTACCTGTGACCTTCCTGTGCTCCTAATCTAAGTCCAGCCCCTCTCATCTGGCTGGGACACGTATTGAAGAATGCCCCCTGGCAGTTGTGTGCATTCTCTGCTCCCCACTAATATTTCCTTCTTGACTGGGTTATTTCCAGAAGCATACAAACATCCTCTACCATCTCCCACTGCTAGGGGGGACTCTTGAACTCACTTCCCCCTCCAGCTGCCACCCCATTTCTCTTTATCTCTTTATAGCAAAACTCCTTGAAAGGATTGTCTATACTTGCTGCATCCACATCCTTCCTCCTAGTCTCTGTTGAACTCTCTCCACTGGAGCTTCCTTCCTGAAACATGCTCCCACCCCAGGAACAGCTCCTATCAAGGTCAACTATGACCTTGACATGCTAAATCTCTGGCCAATTCTCAGTCCTCAACTCACAACCTATAAACAGCATCTGACACAGTTAATGCACACCCTCCTTCCTGTTTTATTTATTTTTGCACCATGTTTCATCCCAACTGACATACTTATACATATATTTGCTGATTTGGTTATATTTGCATAAATGCTCATTTTACTACATACAATTGCATATATGTGCATATGTATATATACACATATATGCATATACACACATATAAGCATATATACATGTATATATACATGCGTATATGCGTATACATGTATATATACAAATTATACATATATAAATATATGCATATACATACATTACATACATACACACACACACACACACACACACACACACACACACACATACTTATTTATTTAGAATCTGTCTCTTCACCCAGAATGTAAACTCATGAAGGCAGAGATTTTCTTTTCATTGCTGTATCTCCAGTGTTTAGGTTAATTTCTGGCACCCAGGATGCACTCGGTAACTATCTCGTGAATGAATTTTCTCTGGAAGCTTCTGGAATCAATGCTTTTTAATCTTAATATATTACTGATATTTTGAGTAATGGATTGCTTTATATCATACATCTCTGCTGGCCTATGAGAGCAAAACAAATGCTTAGATTTAAATAAGATGTTTCACTGACTATATCAATGCTAAATTTATCTTAACTGTGCTCAACCAGAGCTTGCTCTAGGTATGAATTGAAGAGCCCTAATTCAGGCCACTGACCATGGGGAAGAATGGGGCGGTTTGGTGGTGTCCGAAACCTTGCGGCATGAATGGTGACATCTATTATTCTGTTAAGCCACATGGGCTAACCAGGCATGGAAAAGCATAGTGGGCTTTTGCCAGTATGCAGAGGTAGGTAGCCCCCCACCATGTCTTTCTTCCTCATGCCCTGTAGACAGACATTGAAGAAGCTAATCTGTGGATAACTTACTTTATTTCTCTGCTTCTCATTTAGATAGCCAGCGTGTTCAGAGTTGGCTTCATAAAGCTGCATGAGGATATTCTTGAGCCAGTCTCTCATCCGTAGAGGAAACTGAGTCACTTCAAAGTCCGTACAAGTAGGAATAGCTGTTACAAGCAGAAAATGTACTGTAATCTTTGGGCTTATTCGTGTACTATGGCAAATCCTCATAATAGGAAGCTTAACTTCTGGCAACTGACAGAGCTTTCTCAGGGCCCCATTATTATGACAGTGGTCCTTAGCCCTGGCAGCAGCACAACAGAATTGCCTGGGGTTTTATAAAACATACCAAATGCCAGCTTCCAATCAAGTAAATTCTGATGTGACTGGTCTGGTGTGAAGTTTGGGCATCAGGATGTTTTTAAAACTCCAAAATCTATTTGGATGTGCAGCTAGGCCCCAGAACCACTGCTGTAGAATCAGAGTTGAAATTTGTAGGTGGAGGGCACAAGTGCTATTGAATAGAGGAAAAGGTAGATATTAGCTGATACTATGGTAAGAAATAATGCTAAATCTCAGTGACTTAAAGAAACAAAAGTCAATTTTGCAATACTGCTACAAGTCCAATACAAGTTGGCAGGAGGGCTCTCTGCTCATTGCAGTCTCCCCAGAGCTCAGGATGACTGCCATTTTTTTTTTTAATTATACTTTAAGTTATGAGATACATGTGCAGAATGTGCAGGTTTGTTACATAAGTATACACATGCCATGGTGGTTTGCTGTACCTGTCAACCCATCATCTACATTAGGTATTTCTCCTAATGCTATCCCTCCTCTAGTCCCCCAGCCCCTCCCCTGACAGGCCCTGGTGTATGATGTTCCCCTCCCTGTGTCCTTGTGTTCTCATGGTTCAGCTCCTACTTATGAGTGAGAACATGTGGTGTTTGGTTTTCTGTTCCTGTGCTAGTTTGCTGAGAATGATGGTTTCCAGCTTCATGCATGTCCCTGCAAAGGACATGAACTCATCCTTTTTTATGGCTGCATAGTATTCCATGGTGTATATGTGTCACATTTTCTTTATCCAGTCTATCATTGATGGGCATTTGGGTTGCTTTCAAGTCTTTGCTATTGTGAACAGTGCTGTAATAAACATATGTGTGAATGCGTCTTTATAGTAGAATGATTTATAATCCTTTGGGTATATACCCAGTAATGGGATTGCTGTATCAAATGGTATTTCTAGTTCTAGATCCTTGAGGAATTGCCACACTGTCTTCCACAATGGTTGAACTAATTTACTCCCACCAACAGTATAAAAGTGTTCCTATTTCTCCACATCCTCTCCAGTACCTGTTGTTTCCTGACTTTTTAATGGTTGCCATTCTAACTGGCGTGAGATGGTATCTCATTGTGGTTTTGATTTGCATTTCTCTAATGACCACTGATGATGAACTTTTTTTCATATGTTTGTTGGCCACATAAATGTCTTCTTTTGAGAAGTGTCTGTTCATATCCTTCACCCACTTTTTGATGTGGTTGTTTTTTCTTGTAAATTTATATTAGTTCCTTGTAGATTCTGGATATAAGCCCTTAGTTAGATGGAAGATTGCAAAAATTTTCTCCCATTCTGTAGGTTGCCTGTTTACTCTGATGATAGTTTCTTTTGCTGTGCAGAAGCTCTTTAGTTTAGTTAGATCCCATTAGTCAATTTTGGCTTTTGTTGTCATTGCTTTTGGTATTTTAGTCATGAAGTCTTTGCCCACGCCTATGTCCTGAATGGTATTGCCTAAGTTTTGTTCTAGGGTTTTTATGGTTTTGGGTCTTATGTTTAAGTCTTTAATCCATCTTGAGTTAATTTTTGTATGAAGTGTATGGAAGGGGCCCAGTTTCAGTTTTCTGCATGTGGCTAGCCAGTTTTCCCAACACCATTTATTAAATAGGGAATCCTTTCCCCATTGCTTGTTTTTGTCAGGTTTGTCAAATATCAGATGTTTGTAGATGTGTGGCATTATTTCTGCGGCCTCTGTTCTGTTCCATTGGTCTATATATCTGTTTTGATACCATTACCATGCTGTTTTGGTTACTGTAGCCTTGTAGTATAGTTTTAAGTTAGGTAGTGTGATGCCTCCAGCTTTGTTCTTTTCGCTTAGGATTGTCTTGGATATATGGGCTCTTTTTTGGTTCCATATGAACTTTAAAGTAGTTTTTTCTAATTCTGTGAAGAAAGTCAGTGATAGCTTGATGGGGATAGGATTGAATCTATAAATTACTTTGGTCAGTAGAACCATTTTCATGATATTGATTCTTCCTATCCATGCTCATGGATATTTTTCCATTTGTTTGTGTCCTCTCTTATTTCCTTCAGCAGTGCTTTGTAGTTCTCCTTGAAGAGGTCCTTCACATCCATTGTAAGTTGTATTCCTAGGTATTTTATTCTCTTTGTAGCAATTGTGAATGGGCGTTCACTTATGACTTGGCTCTCTGCTTGTCTATTACTGGTATATAGGAATGCTTGTGATTTTTGCACATTGATTTTGTATCCTGAGACTTTGCTGAAGTTGCTTATCAGCTTGAGGAGATTTTGGCCTGAGATGATGGGGTTTTCTAAATATACAATTTTGTCATCTGCAAACAGAGATAATTCAACTTCCTCTCTTCCTATTTGAATACCCTTGATTTCTTTCTCTTGCCTCACTGCCCTGGCCAAAACTTCCAATACTATGTTGAATAGGAGTGGTGAGAGAGGGCATCCTTGTCTTGTGCTGGTTTTTAAAGGGAATGCTTCCAGCTTCTGCCCATTCAGTATGATATTGGCTATGGGTTTGTCATAAATAGCTGTTATTATTTTGAGATATGTTCCATCAATACCTAGTTTATTGAGAGTTTTTAGCATGAAGGGGTGTTGAATGTTGTTGAAGACCTTTTCTGCATCTATTGAGATAATTGTGTGGTTTTTGTCATTAGTTCTGTTTATGTGATGGGTTACATTTATTGATTTGCATATGTTGAACCATCCTTGCATCCCAGGGATGAAGGTGACTTGATTGTGGTAGATAAGCTTTTTTATGTGCTCCTGGATTTGGTTTATCAATATTTTATTGAGGATTTTCGCATCGATGTTCATCAGGGATATTGGCCTGAAATTTTCTTTTTTCATTGTGTCACTGTCAGGTTTTGGTATCAGGATGATGCTGGCCTCATAAAATGAAATAGGGAGGATTCCCTGTTTTTCTATTGTTTGGAATAGTTTCAGAAGGAACGGTACCAGCTCCTCTTTGTACCTCTGGTAGAATTCAGCTGTGAATCTTTCTGACCCTTGGCTTTTTTTGATTGGTAGACTATTAATTACTGCCTCAATTTCAGAACTTGTCATTGGTCTATTCAGGGATTCAACTTCTTCCTGGTTTAGTCTTGGGAGGGTATATGTGTCCAGTAATTTATCTATTTCTTCTAGATTTTCTAGTTTATTTGTGTGGAGGTGTTTATAGTATTTTCTGATGGTAGTTTGTATTTCTGTGGGATCAGTGGTGATATCCCCTTTATCATTTTTTATTGTATCTATTTGATTCTTCTCTCTTTTCTTCTGTATTAGTCTGGCTAGCAGTCTATCCATTTTGTTAATCTTTTCAAAAAACCAGCTCCTAGATTCATTGATTTTTTGAAGGGTTTTTCGTGTCTCTATCTCCTTCAGTTATGCTCTGATCATTGTTATTTCTTGTCTTCTGCTAGCTTTTGAATTTGTTTGCTCTTGCTTCTCTGGTTGTTTTAATTGTGATGCTAGGGTGTCAATTTTAGATCTTTCCTGCTTTCTCCTATGGGCATTTAGTGGTATAAATTTCCCTCTAAACGCTGCTTTAGCTGTGTCCCAGAGATTCTGGCACATTGTGTCTTCATTCTCATTGGTTTCAAGGAACTTCCTTATTTCTGCCTTAATTTGGTTATTTACCCAGTAGTCATTCAGGAGCAGGTTGTTCAGTTAACATGTAGTTGTGTGGTTTTGAGTGAGTTTCTTAATCCTGAGTTCTAATTTGATTGCAGTGTGGTCTGAGAGACTGTTATGATTTCTACTCTTTTGCATTTGCTGAGGAGTTTTTACTTTCAATTATTTGGTTAATTTTAGAATAAGTACAATGTGGTGCTGAGAAGAATGTATATTCTGTTGATTTGGGGTGGAGAGTTCTGTAGATGTGTATTAGGTCCGCTTAGTCCAGAGCTAAGTTCAAGTCCTGAATATACTTGTTAATTTCTGTCTTGTTGATCTGTCTAATATTTTACAGTGGAGTATTAAAGTCTCCCACTATTATTGTGTGGGAGTCTAAGGTCTCTAAGAACTTGCTTTGTGTATCTGGGTGCTCCTATATTGGGTGCATATATATTTAGGATAGTTAGCTCTTCTTGTTGCATTGATCCCTTTACCATTATATAATGCCCTTCTTTGTCTTTTTTGGTCTTTGTTAGTTTAAAGCCTGTTCTATCAGAAGCTAGGATTACAACTCCTGCTTTTTTTTTTTTTTTTTTTTTTTTTTGCTTTCCAATTCTTGGTAAATAGTCCTCCATCCTTTTACTTTGAGCCAATGTGTGTCTTTGCACATGAGCTGGGTCTCCTTAATACAGCACTTTTGACTCTTTATCCAATTTGCCAGTCTGTGTCGTTTAATTGGGGCATTTAGCCTGTTTACATTTAAAATTAATATTGTTATGTGTGAATTTGATCCTGTCATTATGATGCTAGCTGGTTATTTTGCCGGTTAGTTGATGCAATTTCTTCATAGTGTCAATGGTCTTTACAATTTGGTATGTTTTTGCAGTGGCTGGTACTGGTTTTCCCTCTTCATATTCAGTGGTTCCTTCAGGAGCTGTTGTAAAGCAGGCCTGGTGGTGAAAAAATCTCTCAGCATTTGCTTATCTGTAAAGGATTTTATTTCTCCTTCACTTATGAAGCTTAGTTTGACTGGTTATGAAATTCTAGGTTTAAAATTCTTTAAGCATGTTGAATATTGGCCCCCACTCTCTTCTTGCTTGTAGGGTTTCTGCAGAGAGTTCCACTGTTAGTCTGATGGGCTTCCCTTTGTGGGTATTCTGACCTTTCTGTCTAGCTGCCCTTAACATTTTTTCCTTCATTTCAACCTTGGTGAATCTGACGATTATGTGTCTTGGAGTTGCTCTTCTTGAGGATTATCTTTGTGGTGTTCTCTGTATTTCCTGAATTTCAATGTTGGTCTGTCTTGCTAGGTTGGGGAAGTTCTCCTGGATAATATCCTGAAGAGTGTTTTCCAACTTGGTTCCATTCTTCTCATTTCTTTCAGGTACACCAATCAAACGTAGGTTTGGTCTTTTCCCATAGTCCCATATTTCTTGGAGGCTTTGTTCGTTCCTTTTCATTCTTTTTTCTCTAATCTTGTCTTCATGCTTTATTTCATTAAGTTGATCTTCAATTTCTGATATCCTTTCTTCTGCTTAATTGATTTGGCTATTGATACTTGTGTACGCTTCACAAAGTTCTCGTGCTGTATTTTCCAGCTCCATCAGGTCATTTATGTTATTCTCTAAATTAGTTATTCTAGTTAGCAATTCCTCTAAACTTTTTTCAAGGTTCTTAGCTTCCTTGCATTGGGTTATAACATGCTCCTTTAGCTCAGAAGAGTTTGTTATTACCCACGTTCTGAAGTCTACTTCTGTCAATTCCTCAAACTAATTCTCCATCCAGTTTTGTTCCCATGCTGGCAAGGAGTTGTGATCCTTTGGAGGAGAAGAGGCATTCCCATTTTTGGAATTTGCAGGGTTTTTGTGCTGGTTTTTCCTCATCTTCGTGGATTTTCTGCCTTTGGTCTTTGATGTTAGTGACTTTCAGATGGGGTATTTGTGTAGATATCTTTTTTGTTGAGGTTGATGCTATTCTTTTCTGTTCATTAGTTTTCCTTCTAACAGGCCCCTCTGCTGCAGGTCTACTGGAGTTCACTCAAGGTCCATTCTAGACCTTGTTTGCCTGGATATCACCAGCAGAGGCTGCAGAACAGCAAACATTGCTGCCTGTTCCTTCCTCTGGAAGTTTCGTCCCAGAGGGGTACCTGCCAGATGCCAGCTGGAGTGCTCCTGTATGAGATGTCTGTTGACCCCTGCTTGGAGGTTTCTCCCAGTCAGGAGGCACGGTGGTCAGGGACCCACCTGAGGAGGCAGTCTGTCCCTTAGCAAAGCTCAAGTGCTGTGCTGGGAGATCTGCTGCTCTCTTCAGAGTGGGCAAGCAGGAATGTTTAAGTGTGCTGAAGCTGCGCCCACACCCACCCCTTCCCCCAGGCGCTCTGTCCCAAGGAGATGGGAACTTTATCCATAAGCCCCTGACTGGAGCTGCTGCCTTACTTTCAGAGATGCCCTTCCCAGACAGGAAGAATCTAGAGAGGCGGTCTAGCTACAGTGGCTTTACGGTGCTGCAGTGGGCTCCACCCAGTCCGAACTTCCTAGTGGCTTTGTTTACACTGTGAGGGGAAAACCGCCAACTCAAGCCTCAGTAATGGCAGATGCCCCTCCCTCAACCAAACTCAAGCATCCCAGGTCTATTTCAGAATGCTGTGCTAGGAGCGAGAATTTCAAGCCAGTGAATCTTAGCTTGCTGGGCTCCATGGGGGTAGGATCCACTGAGCTAGACCATTTGGCGCCCTGGCTTCAGTCACATTTCCAGGGAAGTGAACAGTTCTGTCTTGCTGGCATTCCAGGTGCCACTGGGGTATGCAAAAAAAAAAAAACTCCTGCAGCTAGCTCGGTGTCTGCCCAAACGGTGGCCCAGTGTTGTGTTTGAAACCCAGCGTCCTGGTGGTGTTGGCACCCTAGGGAATCTCCTGGTCTGTGGATTGCGAAGACTGTGGGAAAAGCGTAGTATCTCGGCCGGAAGGCACCGTCCTTCACAGCACAGTCCCTCACATCTTCCCTTGGCTAGGGGAGGGAGTTCCCCGACCCCTTGCACTTCCTGGGTGAGGCAACACCCCACCCTGCTTTGGCTCTTCCTCCGTGAGCTGCACCCACTGTCTAACCAGTCCCAATGAGCCAGGTACCTCAGTTGGAAATGCAGAAATTGCCCTCCTGTGTTGATCTCACTGGAAGCTGCAGACCAGAGCAGTCCCTATTTGGCCATCTTGCCAGCCACCAATGACGTTGCCATTTTTTTGAGGCCACTATCTCAAAGAGAGTTTGTGGTGGCAAAGGAGCAGAGGATGGAGAGCCATACCCCAGCTCGTCAATGCTTCTGCCCAGAACTCACACAGATGATTTTTTTTTTTTCACATTTCATTGGACAAAGCAAGATATGTGGTCATACCTAACGTCCAGGAGGCTGACATATTTCATCCTCTCCTGTGTCTGGAAGGGGAGGAGACCCAGAAATATTAGTGAGCATTGCTAATGTGGAGAATCACTTAGTGGTAAGGGGAGCCAAACACAATTGAGAGCATCCTGGGGAAGGAAGACAGCCTTAAAAAACTTTTGGAAGAATGTGTTGTCGGAAAACTTCTTGGCAAAGGCTTAACTTAAATTGGGAAGAGGGCAAATAATGTAGCAAAATTCCAGTGATTCAACTCTATGATTAAGCGGATAACATTATCATAGTGGTTCTGAGCCCTGGCTGCACATTAGAATTGTCTAGGTTACTTTAAAAACAAATAATAATGATAAAAAAAAATGTCAGGGTTCCAACCTAGTTCAGTTAAATCAGAATCTCCTATGGTTAAGGCCAGAGGGTTCTTATTTTTTAAGTTTCTCCAGTTGATGATTTTTGTGTTCAGAACTACATTAGCTTTTCCCTGTTTGCATATAGATAATTCAGGCATGTCCAGATTCACCCCAAACCCTCTCAGAGATTGTGGTTGACAGGAGGGTCATAATCTTACATTTGCAGGCTCCAAAATAATCCAGCTGGAGTTGATGCCCCTTTTTGGTCCCCTCCAGTCTGCATTTAGTAGCGAATAGATGACAGGAACTGGCATAGGTCTGATTGTCAGTGCCACAAACCTATGGAAGATAAGCAGGAGTAAAAGCTGATAGAGCCAAATGCTCACTGGGAGACACTCTGCTCCTTCAAGCTCATATGCTGTTAACAGTGCTGTGTCAAAGATGTGGTCAGGTAGGTGAGACTATTAAAATCGTAATTGTTCCATTTGGCATCAAAAAAATCAACTAAACTGTACCAACGGTGATGACAATTTAGCTCTAAGTAAGCTCAGTAGAATGAAAACTGCAGATGTTCCAAATATTAGATGATAACCTGTGTACCTTTTTTAAGCAAATATTTCAATTGCAAATATTTTTATTTCAGTCACTAACCTCTTGGAGCCACTTAAAGACTATTTTGCAGAATACTTACTTGGTCAAGGAGTTTTGTTGGAGGACAAGTCACTGGATCCTGGCAGACACAGTGAGGTTTTCCCTGTTGGTCTACCTTACAGATGTGGCCTCTTTTACACTGGAAGCTCATGCAAGAATCTAATAGAAAAGATTAGACAGGAAACATGGACAAAGTTAAATTGAGTATGTAAATACAAATTTACTCAACTAGTTTCATTTTCACTAACGAGGGGGAAATTTTGAAGTCCTTGAAATTTGCAAATTTGGAAGTGAGAAGACATTGGAATCCTCTTTAATTGATGTGTTAATTTCCAGATGGAACCTTCTATTTTACATGATAATTTTACAGACTACTTTACGTAATAATCTAGATTTCCTTTTGCAGCAGTTTGGATTGGAGATGTGCAAAGAACAGACAGCCCTTCTATGCCTGAGATGGTCATAGTCTGAAGTTCTTAATGCAATGTTGTGCAAACTGGTCAGAAGTGAAATAAGGCTGAAATTCAAAATGTTTGTGATAGGGGGAGGAATTAGGTCCTTTATCATGTATGGGATATAAATTCACAAGCAAGTGACAGATTTGAGAATAAATAAGGTAGAATTAATTCTTTTCAGAAGCAAAAGGATTTAAGGAAGAAGAACTCTAGCCTTTTCACTAATATCTAAACAGGGCTTCCAGTTTGTAAACACATTTACCCATAGTTGTATATGAAGTATGTACAAGAAAATGTCAACAATTTATGGGAGCATTTCCTTGGGGAGGGTTGGGGAGAGAAAAAATTCTGTGCAGTAGTCACAAAGGATGGAGGGACAAGCCCAAAGTGGCAGATTCCATTTCTTCCTTGATATAGTCACAAACAGCTTGCTTGGTGCATACTCACCCACACCATGCACCCTCATGTTGCCTTCACTTGACGTTTCCTCATCATTTGATGAGTTCTCTGCTTTCTTGGCCTTTAGAATAACAAGAGCAAAAGTTAAAATCTACTAAGAGGACAGCCATTACTTAATTTATATTCCCACTGTGCATACTTTCACAGAGTATTTTTCATGCTCAAATCATTTCAAATCTCAGAAAGGGAAACCAGGCTGGGTGCGGTGGCTCATGTGTGTAATCCGCACTTTGGGAGGCCAGAGTGGAAGGATCACTTCAAGGCCAGGAGTTTAAGACCAGCCTAGCAACATAGGGAAACTCCATCTCTACCAAAAAAAAAAAAAAACTAGCTGGGCGTGATGGTGCGTGCCTGTGGTCCCAGTTATTCAGGAGGCTAAGGTGGGAGGACTACTAGAGCCCAGGAGATTGAGGCTGCAGGAAGCTGTGATTGCACCACTGCACTCCAGCCTAGGAGACAGAGCAAGACTTCATCTCTAAAAACAAAACAAAACAGAAAAAAAGGAAAGAAATGGAGCCTATAATCCCAGCACTTTGGGAAGCTGAGGTGGGTGGATCACCTGAGGTCAGGAGTTTGTGACTAGCCTGACCAACACGGTGAAACTCCATCTCTACTAAAAATACAAAAATTAGCTGGGCATGGTGGCAGGCGCCTATAGTTCCACCTACTTGGGTGGCTGAGACAGGATAATTGCTTGAACCTGGGAAGCAGAAGTTGCAGTGAGCCGAGATTGTACCACTGCACTCCCGCCTGGGTGAAGGAGTGAGACTCCGTCTCAAAAAAAATAAAATAAAAAAGAAAAAAGAAAAAAGAAAGGAAATCAGTCACAACTGTAGAGGTAGACAGGAACCCTTGGAGAACAGGACCCATTTCTATCTTTATCAGCAAGACATAGTGCGGTATCTCTGGGGATTAGTCAATAAGACTTGGAGTCTCCTCTTTGGATTTGAGAAAACACTAGAAATATAGTATTATCTTGTGATTTTTTAGTTAAGCCAGAGTTACATTGGAAATCTCTCTGAATTTGTTGGTAAAGCTTTCTTACCAGGCTTTTAAGGTGTAAGAAAACTCCTACGTTAGAGTGGCAGCAGAGTTCTCAGTAATTGAGGTTACCATTGACTTTGTGCACCAAAATCTGTGCCAAGTCCTGCTGGTGGGTGGCTGCCAGGATTTTGAACGAAAGCTCCAAATATGCTTCCTCTCTGCCCCGATCCTGCTGTAGTTTCCAGATTATCATTTTGGTATGTGTTTGCTTAATAAAGTAGGGCCTTAATCTTTATAACTAATTCAACAAATATTGTTGGCTCTTTTGTTATGTCAGAGGCATTTTGTTGGACACTGGTGATTCAACTCGAAAACAATATGGCATCTGCTTTCAAGGCATTAGAGCAGCAGCTCTCAGTGTCTCCCATCCTTCAGATCTGTCATAATTTATCATTTCAGCTAGTTCCAGGGACTTTCAATGGCCAATATCTGCATTTCTGTGCCTGAAAAATCATGGAAATTGACCTGACTCACTCAAGGGACAGACTGGACATACTGGGAAATTAATACTCCCCTAGCAATCCTCAGCCACAAGAAGTGCCCTAGCTCCTTCAGTCACCAAATGGAATAATTCTGAGAAAGTGTCTTTACATGGCTTGAATGATGTTCCTTTTATCAGCTTCCTTTCCTTCTTGTGTTACTCTATCTTTGTTCCCTGTGCTTCTTAAATAAACAACACTCGAATCCAAGATCTGCTTCTATGGGAACCCAAATACAGGCATTCTCAGCCTAATGATAGAAATGGACCTAAAAAGAAAGAATTGTAATATATTTTAGTAATGTACTAGTAGACGTCCATATAGGACACTGTGAGAGCACAGAGAAAGGTCATGACTGTTTATTGATAATGCTGGCTTTATTGAACAAGGACCATTTAAAATAATCTTACCTCGGGGTGCTCTCCAGGCTCACTGGTATCTATATTTTCATTTTCATGTGCTTTTTCCCTTTGCTCCTCAATTTTGAGGTGATAGGCAATGGATTGAGCTCTCTCGGCCTCCAGAAAGGCCTGGCTTGGGATGAAGTAGTCATCACCTGCACTGTGTCTGGGGCCATCATCGCCATCATCACCGCCATCATCATCAGCTCCATGATTTCTGGGCATAGTGGTACCATCGTCAGTAGGTTCCATGAGCAAAGCCTCAGAAACAGTCTTTTCATCTATCTCTTTGTGGTTGCTGATAGCTTCCAGGCCAGTTTTACCCTCTTGACTCGGCCATTCAGTTTCTTGAATGTGCTTATTGATGTTTGATGCATTTTCCTCTTCTGTTTCTGCATTAGAGTTATCATCTTCTTGTTCTTGGTTATCCTGCTCAAATTCATCCTCCTGCATCTTGCTTACTTGAGTTGGTTGATCAGACTCTTCCAAAATGTCATCAGATTGGGTATTGTCTTCCTCCCGCTTGCTGTTAGCATCCTCCCTGGGCAATTCTGTCTTTCCTTCTTGGTTATCATTGTGGGTACCAACTTCACCTGGCTCTTTCTCTTCTTCCTCTTCTCCATTGGAAATATTTGGATCCTGCTCTTGGTTTCCTTGATCCCTTAGGTCTTGGCTATGTTTACTGCTCTTGTTCAACTGATGATGTGAATAATTTCTAGGTTGTTCTTGGTTTTCCTCTCTCTTTGTGATACTTTCTTGTTGGTTAGAATCTATGAAGGAACTAACACCAGGAGCCAAAAAGTCAGTGTTCTCTGAGGGTTTTTTCTCCTGAGGCTCACTCATATCTTCTTTTATGTCCAATATACCTTCAGTTGGTGCATACTCCAAATTCACACTGAAGTCACCATCTCTGTCCTCTTGGTCCTTCAGTCCCAGCTCTTGGCTAGAACTCTTGCCCTGTTCTGCTGACTGTTCATGGCTTTCCTCTTTTGACTTTAGTACTGATGATTTTTCAGCCTTAAAAGAAAAAAAAGTTCATTCTTCAAACAAATGATAATACAACCATATTTATGCCTAAGGTAGTGTTTAATATTCATTATTTTTTTTCTTCACACACTATCATGTAAACATGTTTATAATATTCCTCACACTCTGCAGCCACAGGTTTAAACTGAATTTAGATTTTATAAAATGAAACAAGTATACAGCAGCTCAGCCCAAGTAGTAAAACTCATTAATCCTCATGATTCTTCTAGTGATTGGAGGCAGTTGAGGTGATCATGTTTTAAAAAAATTAAACTGAGACATAAATGACATAATCTCTTTTACCATGTTTTGAAACTAAGACCTTTAGAGAATTAAAAAATTATATGAATATAAATGATGTTACTTTTACCTTACGGTGGGAATGGTCTTCTGGGGATACTGCTGTTTCTTTTTCATTTTCTGCATCTTCAGCCCTTAAATTGGGGATTGCAGTGTTGTCGGGTGCTACCATTTCAGCAGTTGGTTTGGCATGATCAGATAATAATCTTGCATTTGTCTGAAAAAATTAAAAACTGGTTTTCGTTATTCATGTCTGGATGCTAATTTAAAAATTTGCTAGTTACTCTTGTTGTCATCATTATTAGTAGCAATATACTTCATTCATACCAACAATTTAAAAATATTCTCTAGAGTTTTTGAGGATATAAGCAAATGCCTAGAACAGAATGTTAAGTGGAAGCAGAATCTCAATTGTGTTTAAGAAAAAGCAGGCTGGGCGCGGTGGCTCAAGCCTGTAATCCCAGCACTTTGGGAGGCCGAGACGGGCGGATCACGAGGTCAGGAGATCGAGACCATCCTGGCTAACACGGTGAAACCCCGTCTCTACTAAAAAAAAAATACAAAAAACTACCCAGGCGAGGTGGTGGGCGCCTGTAGTCCCAGCTACTCGGGAGGCTGAGGCAGGAGAACGCGTAAACCCGGGAGGCAGAGCTTGCAGTGAGCTGAGATCCGGCCACTGCACTCCAGCCTGAGCGACAGAGAGAGACTCCGTCTCAAAAAAAAAAAAAAAAAAAAAAGAAAAAAGTTATTTATGCAGAGACTAGGTGAAAATAAAGCAAAATGCATTTCAATAATGGTAACTTTGAGTTTTGAAATTATTTTCTGTGTTTTTTAAACTTTTGCAAAGCATTTATACTTTACAATTTTGGAAAGTGTTGTTTAGCGGAAATTTGAAGTCAAATAAAGTTAACCATAGGATATAGTATTGTACATTTTCCTAATTTAAGTACTCACTAATAATTAGCCGAAAAATTTATAAACTTTTAATCAATATTTGTTTGATTTCTTAACACCATTGGCCTTAACATTGATCAGGAAATCTTAATAAAAAACAATTTAAGGGCTGGTTGCGGTAGCTCACGCCTGTAATCCCAGGTCTTTGGGAGGCTGAGGTGGGCGAATCACTTGAGGTCAAGGGCAGGAGTTCATGACCAGCCTGGACAACATGGTGAAATCCCGTCTCTATTAAAAATACAAAAAATTAGCTGGGCATGGTGGTGGGTGCCTGTAATCGCAGCTACTCAGGAGGCTGAGGCAGGAGAATCGCTTGAACCCTGGAGGCGGAGGTTGCAGTGAACTGAGATCATGCCATTGCACTCCAGCCTGGGCAACAAGAGGGAAACTCCATCTCAAAAAAAAAAGAAAAAAATTTAGACATAATTCAAAGACTGTGTGAGACAGGGCACTAAGCCTAGTAGAAAAGGGCATGTCTGGACTATTAATTTCTATTGGAGGGATGGTCCTATTTCTAGCAAGATTGGAGACTTAGATAAAGAGCTGGGCAGTGATGCATGATGGGGCAGTTGAACAACTGAACTTGGAGGTAAGAGTCCTCCATTCAAGTCTTGCCTCTGCTATTTACTTTCTATCTGTGGTTTGACAGGTCGTTAATATTTTTTATTAATTTAAAAATATTAATAAAATTAATCACATTAACTTATTAATTAATTAACTCCAGCCTCTTGCCCAGGGTGGAGTTCAGTGGTGCAGTCTAGGCTCACTGCAACCTCCGCCTCCCAGGCTGAAGCCACCCTTCCACTTCAGCCTCCCCAGTAGCTGGGACTACAGGCACCACCATGCCTGGGTGATTTTTGTATTTTTTGTAGAGATGAGTTTCACTATGTTGCCCAGGCTGGCCTCGAACTTCTGAACTCAAGCAATCTTCCTGTCTTGGCCTCCCAAAGTGCTGAGATTACAGGCATGAACCACCACGCCCGGTCAAAGTCATTAATTTCTACCCTGCCATCTCTCAAGGTGGCAAGAAGTATCAAGTGAGCAGAAATATCAAAATAAGGTTATGTATAAAAAATATTTTATAAATTTTAAGGAGTTGCCCAACTGAAAACTACTATTGCTAGCACTAACCTCACACCGTGGTAGTAATATAAACTGCCCAGTATCTGAGGCAGATATTCACTGTGGATCTTTATTAGAGAGATACTCGGGACACTCAGATGGCATACCCAGGTGTAAGTATGAAACTGGGATTCTATTTGGATTAACTTTTTATTCCATTAGCAGGTCCTATAGTGCTGACTGTGTAATATAAAGAAAGCCATAGAATACAGGATTTATTTTTTAATTTTTAATTTGTTTTTTGAGACAGAGTCTTGCTCTGTTGCCCAGGCTGAAGTACAGTGGCGTGATCTCGGCTCACTGTAACCTCCACCTGCTGGGTTTAAGCGATTCTCATGCCTCAGCCTCCTGAGTAGCTGGGATTGCAGGTGCCTGCTACCATGCCATGCTAATTTTTGTGTTTATTTATTAATTTTTTTTAGTAGAGATAGGGTTTCACCATGTTGGCCAGACTGGTCTTGAACTCCTGGCCTCAAGTGATCTGCCCACCTCGGCCTCCCAAAGTGCTGGGATTACAGAGAAGAGCCACGGCTTCTGGCCAAAGTACAGGATTCCTTTAGGTTTGGTTTGCTCTTTTGCTTCGTATCTCCTTTTCACCTAAGATGGGTAATTAATTTGAAAAAGTTTATAAAGAGGCCTTAAAGAAGGGGGAAAAGGAAAAAGAATGGTGGCCACTTTGGTTAAGCTGCCAACAGGGAGCATCATAGAAGGCAATGGATGGGGGAGCTTTAAGGCTTATTAGTGGAGAACTGGCCACTCTCTCTGCCCCTCCATCCACCTACTGCCCAAGCAGGAAGAAATGCACACAAAAAATGGCAACTCTTTTACTTTCAGAAATATTCTGCAATTGAAATTACGTTTTATCATTATGAGCATATTTCTATTTATTTAACGTGCCCTCTGGAAATCTATTTGGAATCTCCTAACTACCCCAATCCATTTACATCTGGAGAATTCAGGCAGGCAGGGAAAATGATACAAATTTTTAATAGGTCAGTTCTATGAGAAGATACTTAGCTTTCTAGTGTTTGGCTAGGTTTACATGATATCAAATTGTCCCAGAAAGGAAACATCTGGAATGTGTCTAAATACAAGTGTGTCATTCAAACATTTGGTTCAAACTTTTTTTGTTTTTTGAGACAGAGTCTTGCTCTGTCACCCAGGCTGGAGTGCTGTTGTGCGATCTTGGCTCACTGCAGCCTCGACTCCCCTGGCTCGAGGGATCCTCCCTCCTGTGCCTCCCAAGTAGCTGGGACTACAGGCACATGCCATGGCACCTGGCCAATTTTTTTTTTTTCTTTTTTGTAGAGACAAGGCCTCACTATGTTACCCAGGTTGGTCTTGAACTCCTGGGCTCAAGTGATCCTCTGGCCTTGACCTCCCAAAGTGCTGGGATTACAGGTAGGAGGCACAGTGCATGGCCCAAAGACACTTTTTTATGTATATTTACATAATAGCAACAGCTACAAGGACAAAGCACATTTTCAGGAGAAAATAATGGTTTTGTGGGAACTCCTTTCAGTGTTGAACATTAATTTGTCCCGATTTTGTAATTTCAGGGTGTAATGTATAATTTCAGCTGGAGTAGCTCCACACTGCTTAAGCATGATTCCTGATAGCGGTCATAAACTCTGTCTTCCAAGAACAGCTTGGTCTGGATGCCAGGGAGTTTGTTTTTGCTGACACATTTGTCAACCAGGAGCTAGCTAACAACTTATCCAAAAAGCCAGGACAGAATTTTACACCTAGAGAGGAAGGGAGGAAAGGGACAATTGAGAAATTGCTTTGTCTTTTTAAAAGAGGCTGATTCCTCCATTTGGTGAAAAAGAAAAAAAATGGCACAATCCTTTGGTTTAATGCAGGATTCCATGGATCATTTGCGGAACGTCTCCGGTGGTCATCCGTGCCATGGTTTCATTTGTTTTTTAACTTTCAGTTTGTTTTGAGTCCACTGATGCGGTTTCAAATGATCTGATGTGTGTTCAGCTGCTTTATTGCTGTGCAAATGGGGCCAGTATATCTGACCACGAAGAAGAGAATATTCTAGTCCTGCCTACTTTCAGCATACTTGCTTGGACAGCCTCCCAAGGATGAGTTAGGAGCTTGTTTATGATTACTGTATCGTTTCCTGCCTAACCCATTGGTTCCTGTTTTTCATTATAGACTCTCAAAATTTTTCTCAGCCAGCATCTATTTGATCTTGAAGAAAATGCTGCTGGAGACTGTGGATATGCACCTTAATTTTTTTTTTTTTTCGACGGCATCTCGCTCTGTTGCCCAGGCTGGAGTGCAGTGGAGTGATCTTAGCTCACTGCAACCTCCACCTCCTGGGTTCAATTGATTCTTCTTGCCTCAGCCTCCCGAGTAGCTGTGATTACAGGTGCCCACCACCACACCCGGCTAATTTTTGTATTTTTTTTAGTAGAGACAGGGTTTTGCCATGTTGGCCAGGCTGGTCTTGAACTCCTAACCTCAGGGGATCTGCTCACCTTGGTCTTCTAAAGTGCTGGGATTACAGGCGTGAGCCACTGCGCCCGGTCTAAAGTCTTAGGTTTATAATAACAATGTGATGAACTTCCCTGGGAGAATTTATTTCTTCCTGTCTTGGGTATTTGGGCATATTCTATGGCTAATAAACAGATAGCCCACGCTTTCTGCTGTATATTTATTGTGTCTTGTAGAACCTGATAGTTCAAAAAAAATTTTTTTAAGTACCTTGAGTTTTCCAATTACTTGTTTATTACTTGGGCAATAAGGAATATAATTAAAATAAAAAAGAGAATTTCAAACCATTATATAATAACATTTTCTTTTAAATGGAGGATTTCTAAAGTAAATATTAGGAGAAAGAGATGTAATAACAGAAGAAAGGAAATTTACCGGGATTGCAGCTGCAGTTCCCAAGATACACAGGAAAAAAAGCCCAGTCTTCATGCTTTCCAGATCTGTGAACCAACAAGATAATTATCAGTGGTAGGGAAAAGTTTCCTCATGAAAAACTGAAAGCTAATCTTAGCAAATACTGAGCTTGATATTGTCCTTGGCATATAAAAGTGATTTCTATCTTTGTGGATTAATATGTCTGAAAAGACAGATTGATAGCAGTTCTTACTCAGTTGTGTACCTGTGAAAATTACTCCCTGATTTTTTGGTCAGGCCATGTTTGGCAGAACATATCTCTGTTTGTGACTGTACTTCTTTGAGTAAAGACGCTGTGCAGATCTCAGGTCTTAAGATTTGTGAGTATTTATAATGAAAAAAAAATCACGAAATGAAGTAACGTGGTATGTCAAGTTTGAGTAAAAACACGCCGCCTGTTTAGTGGTAAAGAAACACATTCATTCAGTGAAGATTTTTAGTCATACAACACTGCACTGCCACAGAGTCATAGACCTAGAGGGCATTTATGTTCATCTAATACAGAGGTCTCTACTGGCAATCTGTGAGTTGGGGGTGGCCTTCAGATAGGTTTGGTTTGGTAGGCACTGTGCATTTTAAACCAGTATTTTATTTCATTTTATGTTATGTTATGTTATGTTATGTTATGTTATGTTATGTTATGTTATGTTATTTTTGAGACGGAGTCTGGCTCTGTCGCCCAGGCTGGAGTGCAGTGGCCGGATCTCAGCTCACTGCAAGCTCCGCCTCCCGGGTTTACGCCATTCTCCTGCCTCAGCCTCCCGAGTAGCTGGGACTACAGGCGCCTACCACCTCGCCCGGCTAGTTTTTTGTATTTTTTTTAGTAGAGAGAGGGTTTCACCATGTTAGCCAGGATGGTCTCGATCTCCTGACCTCATGATCCGCCCGTCTCGGCCTCCCAAAGTGCTGGGATTACAGGCTTGAGCCACCGCGCCCAGCCTAAACCAGTATTTTAAATTCCAGAGGTTTCATGTCAAAATCTAAATTTCCAGTTTCTCTTGAACCATCTAACCTCTTAGCAACAACAGGCCTTGATGACAACAGTTGGCTGCATCTGCGTTGAGACCACCCTCTGTAAGGGATGCTGGCGTTTGTGCTAGATCTCTCACTTTTGTTATTTGCCTTTCATTTGAATTTAGTTAGTTCCAAATGAACTCTTTAAGTTTAGAAATGAGACAAGTGAGGCTCAGAGAGGTTAAGTAAGTCATCTCCAGATGAACTCTGGGTCTAAGGCTTTTCCCACACACCAGTTATATTATTGTGGTTCTTGAAAGTAGTGGGCAGCCTACAGTTTTTTGCAGGGTATCCCTGAGTCTGGTGGTCTGATCTCTAACTGGGATTAGGGCTACAGTTTTTAGTATTTAATAGAGGTTTTGTGGATCTCCCAGACATACTAGATGACTCCTTTAAATTATTTTTTGCAATCATAAACACATTCACAGTTTAAAATAAGACTTTGAGGTTTATAAAGAAACTAAGCAGTTTCTTCTGCTACTTATCCCAATATTTCTACACAATATGCTTAAACGGATATTTTAAAATATATTAAATATTACTCTACGGATTTAATATTGCAACAACTATCACTTCACACACATGCACGCACGCACGCACAACACACACACGCACACACTTCTCTTCCTAAAATAATTTTATCACAATTCTTATTTAAATTTTTATTTAACATTCATGACAGTGTAAATGTTCTTCACAGCTGAACCAAGTAGTAGTTTCATGTGTTGAACCACACTGACATTTCTTTTCTTGAACAATATTTTGGTTTTGTTTTGATTTAGAAATTGCCTTCCTTTTAAAGCTTTTTACATACTTTTCTGTGCACCCGTCACTTATTCTTCCTGAATTTTCCAACAAAATTAAAAATTTCCTCTTAATATGGTAACAACAATAACAACAACATAGCAACATTAACAGCCCCTTAAGGAAATCCCTCGTGTTCATTTCCCCCCTTGGAAGTCGCACTCCCAGAGTCTCAGATTTCTTGCTTCCTTTGGACTGGTGTATTCCAGGCTGCTGTGCGGCTTTTCTCCTGGGGTTCATACTTGGAGTCACCACACCTTGGTAATCCCCTTTGTCTTTTTTCTTCTGTTTGATTTCTTTCTGCCTAGGTCCCATGTATTTTTCTTTCTTAGTTTTCTCTCTCATTTTGATGAAGCACATATTCCATAAGTTTCTTGAGAAATATACACAGGAGACAGAATTTTTAAGGTACTGCATATTAGAAAAATATCTGTATTTTACCCTTTACTTGGTACATAGTTTGACTAGATATAGAATTCTAGATTGGAATGTTTTTCTCAGAATTTTTTTTAAAGCATTGGTCTATTTTCTTATAATTTCCAGTGTTGCTAGTAAGAACTCTGATGTGAGATTTTCCCCCAACGTTTTTACAAACACAGTATTTTTTTTCTTCTTTATGGATGCTTTTACATTTTCACATTTGGCCCCAGTCTTCTGAAATATTACCATCTCTGCCTTAGTTTGGATACTTTTACATTTACTTTAGAAACTCATTAGGCCCTTTGAATTTGGAAATTTACGTATTTCTGTTCTGGGGAGCATTTCATGTGTTAGTTCTTTAATGATTTTTGCCCTTCTATTTTTTGTCTTTTCTTTCTGGAATTTATATTAGTTAAATATCAGAATTCTGGGATTGATTCTCCGATTTCAAATCATTTTTGCTCTTCTCTTCAATAGTGTGTCCATCATTCTGGGAAACTTTCTCAATGTTACCTTACATCTCTCCCATTGATTTTTTTTTTTTTTTTTTTTTTTCTAGAGATAGGGTTTCACCATGTTGCCCAGGCTGGTCTCAAACTCCTGAGCTCAAAGTGATCTGCCCACCTCAGCCCCTCAAAGTGCTAGGATTACGGGGATGAGCCACTGTGCCTGGCCTCTCTTATTGATTAAAAAATTATATTCATATACTTCATTTTCTTTTTAAATTTTATTTTTAAATTGACAAATAATAATTTTACATATTCATGAGGTACATAGTGACGTTTCACTACATATAATGTATAGTGATCAGATAAGGATAATTAGCATATCCATCACCTCAAACAGTTATTATTTCTTTGTATTGGGAACAGTGTCCTCTTTCTAGCTATTTGAAATATATAATATCCTACAGTGGTATAGAGCACTAGAACTTATTCCTCCTATTAGCTATAGTTTTATGTCCTTTAGCAAATATCTCCATATTCCTTTCTTCCCCTCACCCTTCCCAGCCTCAAGTATCCTCTGTTCTACTTCTTACTTCTATGACATCAACTTTTTTCGCTTTCACATGAGTGAGAATATGCTTATATACTGTTAATTTTTTATTTCCTGTTGGCTTCTCTTTTTAATATTGTCCTGTTCTTTATTAGTGTGACATATGTTCTTGTCTCCTTGAGGATATTAATAAATATTTTGAAAATTTCCTCTGCATCCTGCATTTTCTGTTTCCTTCTTGTTCCTTTTTTTTTTTCCCCAGTTAGTTTGTTTTGATCTTTGTTTTTCATGTTGAAAGCTTTTCTCTAATATTTGACGTATTTGGCTGTCCATTAATACTTAGCAGTGAGTCACTAGAAAGCCAATTAGAACTTTATGGACAGGGCTTGGAGGGCTCCCAAAGAACAGTTCCGTGGAGCATTGGAGGGTTCCAAGGAGCAGGAATCTGACAGTCTCGATGGGGCACCCCAAAGGTCATTCTCAGATATTTTAGGGAGATTTTCTTTTCTCTAGAGGAGAAATTCCTACCTCTTACCTTGGGAAGCAAATATAAACCTGGTTGCTAGCATTCTGTGAGATGAGTGAAGAGACTGGAGTTCTCAGTGCACACACTGATTTTTCACTTAGCTCTAGGTTTCTGTATGGCTCCACCTGCCACCTGACATTGTGCTTACCCTGAGTACAGAGCCAGAGGATAAGCTTTTTCCTGCTTGTGTTGAAACATGGAAGTCCTCTGCCTGTGCAGGCAGGAGGAAGGATCTTGAATCTAAGAGTTAATCTGATAGGCTTTCAACCAATACTCCAGATTTCAGCCTCTATCCTCACCTTGCCTTTCAAGTCACCTGGTGCCTCCAATTCTGGAAACTTGCATGGGTTCTTCGGTGTGAATGGCTTCCTTCTTTGTCTATGGCATCCTTCTCTGCAGACTCTTAGGTTTAAGCTTTCCCGGTTCTAAGTCAGTCTTCCATCTTCTAAAGATGTGTTGACACTCTTCTTCTTCTTTGTCTCCTCTTCTTTTATCTTAGTCACTGTGAGTCTATATTATTACTATTCTTTTCCTATCATTATTCTGGAATTTTAGCAGGGAGTGGCAACATATGTATATGTTTCATCTCCATTTAACAACAGATGACTTCCATTTCTTTTTTTTTTAACTGGAAAGAATTATATTTTATTGCAGTTTATAAAAAGGAAAACTTGTAATTTTGTTTTTGGAGTTAAGAAAATAATCTAGCAATCCAGGCCAAATAAGACATTCTTAGAGAATGAGGGTCTTAGTATGATTAAATTTTTTGGCTTCACTGATCATATTGAATTTTATTCTTTCAATTATTGCATAATAAGAAGAAATTCACATAGTTGCTTAGGGGTGGAAATATTTTTTTTTTTTTTTTGGAGACGGAGTCTCACGCTGTTGCCCAGGCTGGAGTGCAGTGGCGCGATCTCGGCTCACTGCAAGCTCCACCTCCCGGGTTCCCGCCATTCTCCTGCCTCAGCCTCCTGAGTAGCTGGGACTACAGGCGCCCGCCACCGCGCCCGGCTAATTTTTTGTATTTTTTAGTAGAGACGGGGTTTCACTGTGGTCTCGATCTCCTGACCTTGTGATCCGCCCGCCTCGGCCTCCCAAAGTGCTGGGATTACAGGCTTGAGCCACCGCGCCCGGCCCAATATTTTTTTTTTTAATTTTTTTTTTAAAATTTATTTATTATTATTATACTTTAAGTTGTAGGGTACATGTGCATAACGTGCAGGTTTGTTACATATGTATACTTGTGCCATGGTGGTGTGCTGCACCCATCAACTCGTCATTTACATCAGGTATAACTCCCAATGCAATCCCTCCCCCCTCCCCCCTCCCCATGATAGGCCCCTGTGTGTGATGTTCCCCTTCCTGAGTCCAAGTGATCTCATTGTTCAGTTCCCACCTGTGAGTGAGAACATGCGGTGTTTGGTTTTCTGTTCTTGTGATAGTTTGCTAAGAATGATGGTTTCCAGCTGCATCCATGTCCCTACAAAGGACACAAACTCATCCTTTTTGATGGCTGCATAGTATTCCATGGTGTATATGTGCCACATTTTCTTAATCCAATCTGTCACTGATGGACATTTGGGTTGATTCCAAGTCTTTGCTATTGTGAATAGTGCTGCAATAAACATACGTGTGCATGTGTCTTTATAGCAGCATAATTTATAATCCTTTGGGTATATACCCAGTAATGGGATGGCTGGGTCATATGGTACATCTAGTCCTAGCTCCTTGAGGAATCGCCATACTGTTTTCCATAATGGTTGAACTAGTTTACAATCCCACCAACAGTGTAAAAGTGTTCCTATTTCTCCACATCCTCTCCAGCACCTGTTGTTTCCTGACTTTTTAATGATCGCCATTCTAACTGGTGTGAGATGGTTATCTCATTGTGGTTTTGATTTGCATTTCTCTGATGGCCAGTGATGATGAGCATTTTTTCATGTGTCTGTTGGCTGTATGAATGTCTTCTTTTGAGAAATGTCTGTTCATATCCTTTGCCCACTTTTTGATGGGGTTGTTTGTTTTTTTCTTGTAAATTTGTTTGAGTTCTTTGTAGGTTCTGGATATTAGCCCTTTGTCAGATGAGTAGATTGCAAAAATTTTCTCCCATTCTGTAGGTTGCCTGTTCACTCTGATGGTAGTTTCTTTTGCTGTGCAGAAGCTCTTTAGTTTAATGAGATCCCATTTGTCAATTTTGGCTTTTGCTGCCGTTGCTTTTGGTGTTTTAGACATGAAGTCGTTGCCCATGCCTATGTCCTGAATGGTACTACCTAGGTTTTCCTCTACGATTTTTATGGTATTAGGTCTAACATTTAAGTCTCTAATCCATCTTGAATTAATTTTCGTATAAGGAGTAAGGAAAGGATCCAGTTTCAGCTTTCTACTTATGGCTAGCCAATTTTCCCAGCACCATTTATTAAATAGGGAATCCTTTCCCCATTTCTTGTTTCTCTCAGGTTTGTCAAAGATCAGATGGCTGTAGATGTGTGGTATTATTTCTGAGGACTCTGTTCTGTTCTATTGGTCTATATCTCTGTTTTGGTACCAGTACCATGCTGTTTTGGTTACTGTAGCCTTGTAGTATAGTTTGAAGTCAGGTAGCGTGATGCCTCCAGCTTTGTTCTTTTGACTTAGGATTGTCTTGGAGATGCGGGCTCTTTTTTGGTTCCATATGAACTTTAAAGCAGTTTTTTCCAATTCTGTGAAGAAACTCATTGGTAGCTTGATGGGGATGGCATTGAATCTATAAATTACCTTGGGCAGTATGGCCATTTTCACGATATTGATTCTTCCTATCCATGAGCATGGTATGTTCTTCCATTTGTTTGTGTCCTCTTTGATTTCACTGAGCAGTGGTTTGTAGTTCTCCTTGAAGAGGTCCTTTACATCCCTTGTAAGTTGGATTCCTAGGTATTTTATTCTCTTTGAAGCAATTGTGAATGGAAGTTCATTCCTGATTTGGCTCTCTGTTTGTCTGTTACTGGTGTATAAGAATGCTTGTGATTTTTGCACATTAATTTTGTATCCTGAGACTTTGCTGAAGTTGCTTATCAGCTTAAGGAGATTTTGGGCTGAGACAATGGGGTTTTCTAAATATACAATCATGTCATCTGCAAACAGGGACAGTTTGACTTCTTCTTTTCCTAACTGAATACCCTTGATTTCTTTCTCTTGCCTAATTGCCCTAGCCAGAACTTCCAACACTATGTTGAATAGGAGTGGTGAGAGAGGGCATCCCTGTCTTGTGCCAGTTTTCAAAGGGAATTTTTCCAGTTTTTGCCCATTCAGTATGATATTGGCTGTGGGTTTGTCATAAATAGCTCTTATTATTTTGAGGTACGTTCCATCAATACCGAATTTATTGAGCGTTTTTAGCATGAAGGGCTGTTGAATTTTGTCAAAAGCCTTTTCTGCATCTATTGAGATAATCATGTGGTTCTTGTCTTTGGTTCTGTTTATATGCTGGATTATGTTTATTGATTTGCGAATGTTGAACCAGCCTTGCATCCCAGGGATGAAGCCCACTTGATCATGGTGGATAAGCTTTTTGATGTGTTGCTGAATCCGGTTTGCCAGTATTTTATTGAGGATTTTTGCATCGATGTTCATCAGGGATATTGGTCTAAAATTCTCTTTTTTTGTTGTGTCTCTGCCAGGCTTTGGTATCAGGATGATGTTGGCCTCATAAAATGAGTTAGGGAGGATTCCCTCTTTTTCTATTGATTGGAATAGTTTCAGAAGGAATGGTACCAACTCCTCCTTGTATCTCTGGTAGAATTCAGCTGTGAATCCATCTGGTCCTGGACTTTTTTTGGTTGGTAGGCTATTAATTATTGCCTCAATTTCAGAGCCTGCTATTGGTCTATTCAGGGATTCAACTTCTTCCTGGTTTAGTCTTGGAAGAGTGTAAGTGTCCAGGAAATTATCCATTTCTTCTAGATTTTCCAGTTTATTTGCGTAGAGGTATTTATAGTATTCTCTGATGGTAGTTTGTATTTCTGTGGGGTCGGTGGTGATATCCCCTTTATCATTTTTAATTGCGTCGATTTGATTCTTCTCTCTTTTCTTCTTTATTAGTCTTGCTAGTGGTCTGTCAATTTTGTTGATCTTTTCAAAAAACCAACTCCTGGATTCATTGATTTTTTTGGAGAGTTTTTTGTGTCTCTATATCCTTCAGTTCTGCTCTGATCTTAGTTATTTCTAGCCTTCTGCTAGCTTTCGAATGTGTTTGCTCTTGCTTCTCTAGTTCTTTTAATTGTGATGTTAGAGTGTCCATTTTAGATCTTTCCTGCTTTCTCTTGTGGGCATTTAGTGCTATAAATTTCCCTCTACACACTGCTTTAAATGTGTCCCAGAGATTCTGGTATGTTGTATCTTCGTTCTCATTGGTTTCAAGGAACATCTTTATTTCTGCCTTCATTTCGTTATGTACCCAGTAGTCATTCAGGAGCAGGTTGTTCAGTTTCCATGTAGTTGAGCGGTTTTGAGTGAGTTTCTTAATCCTGAGTTCTAGTTTGATTGCACTGTGGTCTGAGAGACAGTTTGTTATAATTTCTGTTCTTGTACATTTGCTGAGGAGTGCTTTACTTCCAATTACGTGGTCAATTTTGGAGTAAGTATGATGTGGTGCTGAGAAGAATGTATATTCTGTTGATTTGGGGTGGAGAGTTCTATAGATGTCTATTAGGTCTGCTTGCTGCAGAGATGAGTTCAATTCCTGGATATCCTTGTTAACTTTCTGTCTCGTTGATCTGTCTAATGTTGACAGTGGAGTGTTGAAGTCTCCCATTATTATTGTATGGGAGTCTAAGTCTCTTTGTAAGTCTCTAAGGACTTGCTTTATGAATCTGGGTGCTCCTGTATTGGGTGCATATATATTTAGGATAGTTAGCTCTTCTTGTTGAATTGATCCCTTTACCATTATGTAATGGCCTTCTTTGTCTCTTTTGATCTTTGATGGTTTAAACTCTGTTTTATCAGAGACTAGTATTGCAACCCCCGCTTTTTTTTGTTCTCCATTTGCTTGGTAAATCTTCCTCCATCCCTTTATTTTGAGCCTATGTATGTCTCTGCGTGTGAGATGGGTCTCCTGAATACAGCAGACTGATGGGTCTTGACTCTTTATCCAGTTTGCCAGTCTGTGTCTTTTAATTGGAGCATTTAGTCCATTTACATTTAAGGTTAAGATTGTTATGTGTGAACTTGATCCTGCCATTATGATATTAACTGGTTATTTTGCTCGTTAGTTGATGCAGTTTCTTCCTAGCCTCGATGGTCTTTACATTTTGGCATGTTTTTGCAATGGCTGGTACCGGTTGTTCCTTTCCATGTTTAGTGCTTCCTTCAGGGTCTCTTGTAAGGCAGGCCTAGTGGTGACAAAATCTCTAAGCATTTGCTTATCTGTAAAGGATTTTATTTCTCCTTCACTTATGAAACTTAGTTTGGCTGGATATGAAATTCTGGGTTTAAAATTCTTTTCTTTAAGAATGTTGAATATTGGCCCCCACTCTCTTCTGGCTTGGAGAGTTTCTGCCGAGAGATCTGCTGTTAGTCTGATGGGCTTCCCTTTGTGGGTAACCCGACCTTTCTCTCTGGCTGCCCTTAAGATTTTTTCCTTCATTTCAACTTTGGTGAATCTGGCAATTATGTGTCTTGGAGTTGCTCTTCTCGAGGAGTATCTTTGTGGCGTTCTCTGTATTTCCTGGATTTGAATGTTGGCCTGCCCTACTAGGTTGGGGAAGTTCTCCTGGATGATATCCTGAAGAGTGTTTTCCAACTTGGTTCCATTTTCCCCCTCACTTTCAGGCACCCCAATGAGACGTAGATTTGGTCTTTTTACATAATCCCATACTTCTTGCAGGCTTTGTTCATTTCTTTTTCTTCTTTTTTCTTTTGGTTTCTCTTCTTGCTTCATTTCATTCATTTGATCCTCAATCGCAGATACTCTTTCTTCCAGTTGATCGAGTCGGTTACTGAAGCTTGTGCATTTGTCACGTATTTCTCGTGTCATGGTTTTCATCTCTTTCATTTCATTTATGACCTTCTCTGCATTAATTACTCTAGCCATCAATTCTTCCACTTTTTTTTCAAGATTTTTAGTTTCTTTGCGCTGGGTACGTAATTCCTCCTTTAGCTCTGAGAAATTTGATGGACTGAAGCCTTCTTCTCTCATCTCGTCAAAGTCATTCTCCGTCCAGCTTTGATCCGTTGCTGGCGATGAGCTGTGCTCCTTTGCCGGGGGAGATGCGCTCTTATTTTTTGAATTTCCAGCTTTTCTGCCCTGCTTTTTCCCCATCTTTGTGGTCTTATCTGCCTCTGGTCTTTGATGCTGGTGATGTACTGATGGGGTTTTGGTGTAGGTGTCCTTCCCGTTTGATAGTTTTCCTTCTAACAGTCAGGACCCTCAGCTGTAGGTCTGTTGGAGATTGCTTGAGGTCCACTCCAGATCCTGTTTGCTTGGGTGTCAGCAGCAGAGGCTGCAGAAGATAGAATATTTCTGAACAGCGAGTGTACCTGTCTGATTCTTGCTTTGGAAGCTTCCTCTCAGGGGTGTACTCCACCCTGTGAGGTGTGGGGTGTCAGACTGCCCCTAGTGGGGGATGTCTCCCAGTTAGGCTACTCAGGGGTCAGGGACCCACTTGAGCAGGGAGTCTGTCCCTTCTCAGATCTCAACCTCCGTGTTGGGAGATCCACTGCTCTCTTCAAAGCTGTCAGACAGAGTCATTTGCGTCTGCAGAGGTTTCGGCTGTGTTTGTTATTGCCCTGTCCCCAGAGGTGGAGTCTACAGAGACAGGCAGGTTTCCTTGAGCTGCTGTGAGCTCCACCCAGCTCGAGCTTCCCAGCAGCTTTGTTTACCTACTTAAGCCTCAGCAATGGCGGGCGCCCCTCCCCCAGCCTCACTGCTGCCTTGCCGGTAGATCACAGACTGCTGTGCTAGCAATGAGGGAGGCTCTGTGGGTGTGGGACCCTCCCGGCCAGGTGTGGGATATGATCTCCTGGTGTGCCTGTTTGCTTAAAGCGCAGTATTGGGGTGGGAGTTACCCGATTTTCCAGGTGTTGTGTGTCTCAGTTCCCCTGGCTAGGAAAAGGGATTCCCTTCCCCCTTGCGCTTCCCAGGTGAGGCAATGCCTCGCCCTGCTGCAGCTCTCGCTGGTCGGGCTGCAGCAGCTGACCAGCACCGATCGTCCGGCACTCCCCAGTGAGATGAACCCAGTACCTCAGTTGAAAATGCAGAAATCACTGGTCTTCTGTGTCGCTCGCGCTGGGAGTTGGAGACTGGAGCTGTTCCTATTCGGCCATCTTGCTCCGCCCCCCGATGACTTCCATTTCATATTTTCTTCATATTCTCCTTATTTTCCTCCATCATTATCATCATCATTTTTGGTGTGGCACATAGGAATTCCTATGAGTCTTTGGTTCTAACTCAGCAAATGAAGGTCCCCCCCCCAACTTTTTTTTTGAGACAGAGTCTCATTCTGTTGCCCAAGCTGGAGTGCAATGGTGCAATCTCGGTTCACTATAACCTCCGCCTCCCAGGCTCAAGTGATTCTCATGCCTCAGCCTCCCAAGTAGCTGGAATTACTGGCATGTGCCACCATGACTGGCTAATTTTTGTATTTTTAGTAGAGACGGGGGTTTCGCCATGTTGTCCAGGCTGGTCTTGAACTCCTGGCCTCAAGTGATCCACCTGCCTCGGCCTCCCAAAGTAGCAGCAAATGAAGTTTCTATTGAAGAAAACGGGGTAATAGCATAGGCTTCCTCATCATGTTAGGAACAAGAACACATTTTTACATATCTCACTATTCAAATAACACAGGGTGGGCCACCTGTACCAGGCAACAGTGAGTTGGAAGAATGGAGAGTAAAGCTGCACATAGAAAGTGGTTTGGGATTGTGTGTGTGTGTGTGTGTGGTGGGGTAGGGGGTGGGAGGGTTGAATCAGTGGTGTGGGGAGAAACTTAAATCATTTATAACCTTAAATAAACTAGTCTGGACTAATCAAGTCCCAGTTTTAATGAAAATGACATGTACTTGGAGACTCAAGTATAATTCCTCTAAATTATCCCTCTGAAAATGACTCCATATAACAAGGAGAAATTTAGAATATTAACAATGGAATGCTTGTTTACTTTATTTAGAAAGGGTAATGGCATATAAAATATACTTGAAATTTCTATTGCCATAGTGCTTTGGCTTTACCAAATAAATTTACAAATGGGATATTACCTTATTTGATCTTTACAACAACTCCAGGATGTGGCAGATGAAGAACAGGCCTAGAAAGCCTACAGTGTGACATGCTGGAGGTCACTGACTCTGTAGAAGGGGAGCTGGGATTGAAGCTAGATTTCCTGGCTCCTAGTCCAGCTTTTTTCTAGCTATTTTGAAAATTCTCCATTTTACCTCTTACAGAAAAGGTGTAAGGAAGGGGGGCAAAAACTAAAAAAATCCCAAAACAAACAAACAAAAAAACACCACTGGGACGAATTGAGATTTCACTTTGAGTTTGAGTTTTTAAAGAAAAAGTTCCAAACATTTTAAGTAGTAAGATGGTACCTACTTGGCAAAATGCACTTCCTTGTGTTGAAGGAAAAAGCTTATCTTAGAAGGTTGGTTGGATTACTTGATATCAAAAGTTTCTTTAAATAAAATCTCTTATGGTCTAAACAAGGCAAAAAGTATAGGAATTCAATTTTCAATGAAAGAAAAATGTATTTAAGTAAAAACATGGAACAACCTCTCCCCGCTGCCCCAAACTCTAATACATTGAAAAACACCTTACAACGAGAAAAGCATTAAACTGTCAGGAGAGCTGGATTCTGTCTCTAGCAGTGTCCCTGACTGCCAGGAGACCTTGGGAAAGTCACTTGCCCTTTCTTAGATACAGTTTTCTCAAGTGATGAACCATGAAGAGTGAGACCTAGATGATCCTCTAGCCCTAATATTTTAGGATTCTAAAATTGAAAATAATTCCATTAATTTTATGAACCCTAAATTGCTGCTATCTTTTCCCTTTAAACTACTAAACCCACTAACATATATTCCATGATTTTTATTGTATTAAAATAAAATATTTTATATATAGTAATTCATGCTTAAAGTAAATATATAGACTCTATTATCGATGATAATTTAAAACATTCTATCCTGTTAGTGAATGCTAATTGCAAATAATCATTGAAAAATGCAGTTTCTTTCCTCTACATTTTAAAATCAACATTTACTTATTTATTCATTTATTCCATAAATATTTATTAGATTTGTGGAACTATAGTCACTTATATTTTATTTTATTTATTTATTTTTATTTTTGAGACAGAGTCTGGCTCTGTTGCTCAGGCTGGAGTGTAATTGCAATCATAGCTCACTGCAGCCTCTGACTCCTGGGCTCAGGTCATCCTCCTGCCTCAGACTCTGAAGTAGCTGGGGACATAGGTGCACACTACTATGCTCGGCTAATTGTTTGTATTTTTTTGTAGAGATGGGGTCTTGCCACGTTGCCGAGGCTGGTCTCAAACCTCTGACCTCAAGCATTCCTCCTACCTCAGCTTCCCAAAGTGCTGGGATTACAGAGATGAGCCACTGTGTCTAGCCTTATGTTTTAGATCAGTATGTTATTACTATTCTACTGTTTTTGAAAACTATAGAAATACAAAATAGTATGATTTAGTGCAGGGTTTCTTTACCTTGGCACTATTAACATTTTGGCTTGATGATTCTTTGTTGCGGGAGGCTGTCCTGTGCATTGTAGGATGCGTAGCAGCATTCCTGGTCTCTGCCCATTAGATGTCAGTAGCGAGCCCCCATCCCCCACCAGCTAGGGACAACCAAAAATGTCTCCAGACATTGCCAAATGTTCCATGGGGGGCAAAATCGCCCTGATTGAGAACCATTGGTTTAGTGGAAGCAGAATGGTGCTTTCAGATTAGAGAGATATGCATTTGAAGTCTGGAGCAACATTTGCCATCTATAAGATCTTTGGCAAGTTACTTAGCCCTCTAAGCCTCAGATTCCCCATCTAAAAATGGGGATAACATCTGCCATGGTTAATTTTATATGTCAACGTGACTAGACCATGGGATGCCCAGATATCTACTTAGACATTATTCCTGCGTGTGCCTCTGAGGGTGTGTTCTGAAGAAATTAGCATTTGAATTGGTAGACAGAATAAAACAGATTGCTGTACCCAATGTGAGTGGGCATAATTCAATCCATTGGGGACCTGAACAGAACAAAAAGGCAGGGGAAGGAAGAATTCCTTCTCTCTCTCTGCCTATCTGTTTGAGTTGGGACATTGATATTCTGCCATGGGACTGGGACTTAACACCATCAGCCCTCCAATTCTTAGGACTTCAGACTTGGACTAGAACTCACATCATTGGTTCTCAGGTCTTCAGACTTGAATGGGAACTATACAATTGGCTCTCCTGGTTTTCCAATTTGCTGACTGCAGATCTTGGGACTGGCTCCATTAATGTGAACTAAGTCCTCATTATCTATATCTATCTACCTACCTACCTACCTACCTACCTACCTACCTATCTCCTATTGATTCTGTTTCTCTGGAGAACCTTGACTAATAAAACATCTAATTCAGTTTTGTGAGAGTTAGAAGAAATGATACCTGTAAATCTGCCTGATACCTAGGAGATGCTCAATAAATTTTAATTCTTTTTTCTCTCATCTTCCAGATAAGTTAAGTTGTAATTATTGAATAAACAACCTAGATTCTCAGAAAATAATGTAATTTAAGTTTTGCTGTGAGGTCAGAAAAATTGTCCAGTAGAACATTAAAGTCCATTCTGGCCACACATTTAGGCTCCTTTTAATGCCAGGAGTGTTTCTGACATTCACCACACACAACAATGGAATTAGGCACATGGAATGCTACCCTATTTTCTTACAAATGGTACAACTTAAAGGGGAAGCAAGAATTAACAAAAGTGTTGTGCGTCATAAGGCTCATTTCTTTTTGACTTTGTTTGTTGCAGCAACATGCACAGCTAATTAAATTTGAGAAAATATTTATCTTTTAATCTGTCCGCATGATCTCACAAGTTCCCTTCATTTCCCTAAATCTAAATGTAGCTGAATGAATCAAAAGGAAAGAATGTCCAGTTGGTGAGGGCATGCATCACTCATTCATTTCTTTAAATTCATTCATTGAGTGCTTACTAGACACTGCCTAAGTACTGGGACATATAGTTTCTGTCTTAAGAGTTTCTGCATGTGGAAAATCTCAAATTGCTTTTCGTCTGGTCTCACACCACACTACCATCAACACAGAAGACTTCTGTGACCAAATGTGGAAGATTTTTCGTCATCAACATGCAAGCAATCAACTCTGCAGCAGGCACCAGCTGAGTGTCTTCCAAATGAATTCTGACACTGTGTAACTGGAGATAGCGTCAGATCCCACAGGTTGAGGGCTCAGTCTCACAAGACATCTTCCCTTTCCCAGATACCAGTCACAAGATCAGGCCTCCAGAACTTCGGACTGACTGGTTTCAATTTGGGCTTCCATGACTCCCTCTTTGGGTTCGATTAATTTGCTAGAGTGGGTCACAGAACTCAGGGAAACACCTACTTAGGTTTACTGGTTTATAATAAAGGATATTACAAAGGATACAAATGAAGAGATGCAAAGGGCGAGGTATGGGGGAAGGGGCACAGAGATTCCAAGCCCTCCCCAGAACACACCCTCTAGGAACCTCCACAGGTTCAGTTATCTTGTAATGTCCTCAAACCTTGTCCCCTTGGGTCTTTTATGGAGACTTCATAAAAGGATAGGCACCCCTGACAACCACATAGAAATGTGTTTAGACAAAAAGGGTATGCTTTAGTCCTCAAAGGCTGAGTAGGGAAACCCAGCAAGGCCCATCTGTTCAGATTCTTTTTGGCCTCTTTTTTTTTTTCCTTTGAGGTGGGTCTCACTCTGACTGTGAGGCCGGAGTGCAGTGGTGTGATTTCGACCTCCTGGGCCCAAGCGTGCTCCCATCTCAACCTCCCAAGTAGTTGGGGTTACAGGCGATTGCCTCCACACTTGGGTAATTAATTTTTTTTTTTTTTCCTGTAGAGACAGGATCTCCCTATGTTGCCCAGGCTGGTCTTGAACTCCTGGGTTCAAACGATTCTCCCACCTTAGCCTCCCAAAGTGCTGAGATTACAGGCATGAGTCACTGTGCTGGGTCTCTTCTTGGCCTCTCTGTGCAACATTCCTTCCTCCAGAATATGGAGCAGAACCCCTTCTGAAATGGGGGTCTTATGACCTACAATCTCACAAGGTAGGTAAAGGCAGGGGAAGATTAGAGTCCTGCCTTGGGGAGAAAAAGTAGCAGGTAAAAAAATAGAAGATTAGAGAGAGAGATCCTGTTATTCTGAGGTCCACTTATGAGGCCTAAAGTGCACCAACAATATAACATTATAACAAGGTCTATGGGAGTTATGAGACAGGAACCATGGATGAAACATATATATGTGTGTATAGATACATATATGTATATAATGTATATATGTATGTAGATAAATGTATACATATATAGATACATGTATATAAGTATATAGATACGATACATATATACATATTAGTATACATATATGTATATACTGTATATGTGTACCTGGAGATAGTGTCAGATCCCACAGGTTGAGGGTTATATGTATACTATATATGTATCTATATACTTATATACATGTATCTACATATGTATTATATACACGTATCTATATATGTATCTATATACTAATAATGTATCTATAAATATATAACATATTTATATAAAATCATATAGTGTAATGTATTGATTACATACATAATGCAATGGAAAGAGAGATTGGAAGCATTTTTAAGTTAGGTAGTTAATAATAGCTAACTTTACTATGTCCTAAGTGCTTAAGTTCTAGGCACTACTCTAAGAGCTTTGCACACACATATTCTTTAAATCTTCTGAACAATTCTATAAGGTAAGCACATTATTGTAATCATTTCACTAGTAAGGAAACTCAGGCATAAAGATCAAGTAACTTTTTCAAGGTTACACAGCTAAGAAGTGGCAGAGCAGATATTTAACAATTCTGTTTGATTTCGGGTCTGTGTTCTTAACTACAGTGTTCTTAACTACTGCATAGAGATGACGTTCAGAGAAGGTAATTCTTGATCTGAGATTTGAAAACTAATAAACAGTAGTTAGCTGTATGAAGGATGAGAAGTGTACTCTACAGGGTGGCAGGCAGCAGATGGGTGAAGTTGCAGAAGCATCGAGTCTCCAGGATGTTAATATTTGGGTCTCTAGAATGTCGATAGGGGAAGTGGGCTGCAGTAGACAAGGCTCAAAAGCAAGCAGATAGCCATATTGTAAAAGTCATAGTGCATTAAAAAAAAAATTAAAAATTCCAGCCATAAAGCTATAGGGACCCAAATAATTATTGTAAGTGTGTGTGTGTGCATGCATGTGTGTATGTCTCTGTGTGTGTGCACACATTTGTGGACAGGGGTGGTGATATAACCAGATTTGCATGTGTGACAGCTGTGTGGAGGACAGACCCGTAGCATGACCTGTGAGAGACAATTGTAACATCAAGGTGAGGTGGTCAGAGCCTTACATTTTGGCTGTGGTCTTGGGAGTGGAGAAAAGAGGGATAGATCCAGGCTGTACTGGTTTGTGAGAGCTGTTTGTTACATTTCAAGAATTTTTTGAGTTGGTTGTTAAAGCCATCAATTAAAAATTAAATTACATACATGTATAATTAAATTAATTATATTAAAAACGAAAGTAAATAGTAAAAACTCATCACTTCATAATTATTTTACTATTATCTACTCTTTTGAGGTTTTTTACATCTATTATATCTGTTGGTGGAAATGCCATATGTGTTCCCCATGTCTCTTCCTGATACTGTTCAGTGGTGTCACATTAGTAGCTTAAAATCAATAGCAACAGGAGGCAGAGAAACTGTAGGCATACAGGGGCAGGTCCCTGGCAAAATCCCACCTTCAAGCCGAAAAGCCTGAAACCCGCAGCCCAAAGTAAAAACTTCCGTTCTCTCCCGATTGGTTCTTTCTGAAAAATGTCTTTTTACCAATAGAATATTGCCTTTTCCAAAACTACCTATGGCCTGCCCTGTCCCCATCCTGTGCCTATAAAGACCCCAGAACTCAGCCAGGAGAGGGAAGAAGCAGCTAGATGTCGGGAAGAAGCGCCTGGACATAGGAGAGAGGTGACTTGATTCAGAGGAGAGGGATCTTCCCTTTCTATTCCCTTTCCAGCTCCCCTGTCCACTGAGAGCCGCTTTCATCACTGAAAAAAAAAACCAAACAAATCTCCACATTAACCATCCTTCAATTCATCTGTGTGACCTCTGTGTGACCTCATTCCTCTTGGGCACTGGACAAGAACTCGGACACACTACGTGCAGGTACCCAAAAAGGCAGTCGCACTGGCCCTTTGCCCTTGCTGGTGGAAGGCAGCTGCCCCACATGATGAGGCAAACGGCTCACTGAGCTGATAACACACTGCTGTCTGCGACAGTGGAGCTAAAAGAGTATGGTTACATGCTGTCTGGGCTTGGGTGGCAGGTGCCCACACCTGGACGCTGGTGAGGGGCCCACATGGAGTTTGCTCCTGCTGGTGCCAAAGTGGCCAGTTCCTGCCCTCGCTTGCTCAGGTTCCTGCACTCATTCACTTGCGCGATCCTTCCTGCAAGGGATTGAGCAGGGCGGGCTGAGTAAACAAGGAAACCCTGCTGCGAGTTCCATGAAGGGGTCATGAAAATATCCTGCATCAAAATCATTTGTGGTGGGAGGATCAATCACACCATGAAAACCATCAAGTGTCAGCCACCTCTACCTCTCTCAGAGAATGGGTTTTTCATTTACCAAAACACAACTGGATAGTTCTAAGAAATAATTAAAAAAAAAAAAAACAGATAAAACTTAATGACGAATTAGATATTGTAGGAATATGAGAAGGAAAAGTCTTGAGTTATCACATTTCTAATTTGAGCAACTTAGTAAATGGTGGTATTAATTACCAAGGTGAAAGATTATAGGAGGAAGGTTTGGTTTTAGAAGAAAGATAGTGAATTAGTTTTGGGCTTGTTGAATTTGAGTAGAGATATCTAGTAGATACTTGGGTAAATAGGTCTGGAGGTAAGCATGGAGTTTGGGGTTACAGATGTAGTTTGGATGCTGTAGCATGAGCAGTTATTCAACCAGTTGAGCAGAGAGCTGGAGCCAGAACCCTGGGGAGTGAAGATCATTAGGCACCATCAGAGGATGGGAACAGCTAAAGATACAAACAGTGAGAGAAACAAGAGTCACATGAGAAAAGGGAAGTGTTAAATGTCACAGAGAGTTCAAAGCAAACAAAGTCAGGAAATTATCCATTGCCTCTGGAAGTGCAGAGGTTATTGAGGAGCTCAGGGAGAGCCATTTTGTGGCCGTGGTGTCGTGGTGTCGCTGGATGCCAGCCTGCAGTGATTGGAGAGTGAACAGGCAGTGATGAAGTGAGGACAGTTAGTGTAGACCACTCTAAAAATGATTGGCTGTGCAAAGGAGAGTAAGGTAGTAGCTTAAAGGGAATGTGCAGTTACAGGAAATTTATATTTGTATTTGAATGTGATCATTCCGATTCCCTTCCGTTCCCTTCCCTTCCGTTCCCTTCCCCTCTCTTCCCTTCTTCCCTTCCCTTCCCCTCCCTTCTTCCCTCCTTCCCTCCTTCCCTCCTTCCCTCCTTCCCTCCTTCCCTTCCCTCCTTTCCCTTCCTTTCCTTTTCTCCTTTCCTTTCCTTTCCTCTGTCTTTTTTTTTTTTTTTTGAGACAGAGTCTCACTCTCTTTTCCAGGCTGGAATGCAGTGGCGTGATCCAGGCTCACTGCAACCTCCGCCTCTTGGGTTCAAGCGATTCTCATGCCTCAGCCTCCTGAGTAGCTGGGATTACAGGCATGTGCCACCAAACCCAGCTAATTTTTTGTATTTTTAGTAGAGATGAGGTTTCACCATGTTGGTCAGGCTGGTCTCAAACTCCTGACCTCAGGTGATCCACCTGCTTCAGCCCCCTAAAATTACTGGGATTACAGGCATGAGCCACCGTGCCTGGCCCCAGATTTCCCTTCTATGCTGGGCAGGTAAATACGGAAAAATTGAAGATAAAGGGTAAGAGAGGAGATATGGTAAACAATGATGACCCCCAGTAAACCGCAACTTCTGGGCTTCATTTCCCTATGACATGGGCCTTAACATTGCTTTGACCAATGTGACATTAGCAAACATGATGCCAGCAGAAACTTGGTAAACCTTTGCACATTGGAGTTTTTCCTCTGGGTGGAAGCTATCAGCCGTGCTGTACAAAAGCTTGAACCAGACTACTGAATGATGAGAGACCACGTGGCCAGAACCTTGCAGGATAACAGACCCTCCTGGATGGTTCAGCCCCAGATGTGCTCCTAGCTCACTGAAGCCAAATGAATTAACTCCAGACAAAATCAGCAGAAGAATCATGCAGTCGAGCCCAATCCAGATTGGATAATTATGAGCAAATAAAGGGATGTGATTGTAAGCCATTTAATGTGAGGGCATACTGTTTTACAGCAACTGATAACCACAACAAGGAAAAACGGATCAGTTGCCAAAACCATTAGCAAGAAAATATTTCATAACAATTAAAGGCATAAGTTCTGAAATAGGATGTCATAGGCTCTGATACTTAATTTGCATAATTGAGCAAATTGTGTAGCTTTTGGGGTCTTCAGTTCATTGTCTATAAAATGGTATGAAGATTAAGTGAGATGATACCATCTTAGTAAGTCCTGGATACACGTTTACTGTTCTACTATTAAAGCACATGCGAAAAGTTTTAACTCCAAAGAGAAGGAGGAACTCTTTATTCTTTAACACAAAAGGGAGGAAAGTTTAACTGTAAGGGTGTCTTGAGGCAGGGTTCCAAGGAATATTAACGTATTAAGATGGATTTAGTTATACCTTCCTTATGTTTATTTAGCATTTCACAGTTTATGAAGTGTTTTCTTATATACTCTCTCATTTGATTCAATAAAGAAAGGAGGGATATAATTTTTAAATGTAAAGAAACAGAAGCTTGAAGAGTCTAAATTATTTGGCTGAATGTACAAGGCTTAAGAGGTGAGCAAGAATTAGAAATGCTGAGCTTTGGACTCAGTGACCAATATTCTCCCCAAACAGACCAGTGAACAGGCTACAGACTAGAAGCCAGAAGTTCTGGCCCTGGCTTTGCCAAGTTCTAAATACTACCTTGAACAAATTACTTTCTCTCTCCAAACTTCATCTATAGGATGGGAATAACAGTTCCTTCCAATGTCAAAGGTAGCCAATGAGGTGAGGAAGCTCTTTGCAAACTCTGAAGTACCTTACACATGCGAATGATTATTATTTCCATTGTTCTGCCTGCTGCCTCTCATTGATAACATCATCAGAGTCATTTATATCTCGTATTAACTACATATGTCTTGTATTAAGTGTGACATAAGGGAAAAGAACCTTAGTGTTTCTCCTCCCCTTTTCCGTATCTTCCTCCCCTAGGGGATTTCAAGCTTCCAGGAGCTAGTTCCAGAACATATTTACTTTTAGTTCACTCACTAAACACAAACTCACCTATCCTATATTCTATACTTGTAAATCTTTGTTTCTTGCATGCATCTAAACCATACCGAGGAAATAAGAATATTCCTGAATTAGGGCTGGGAATGGTGGCTCATACCTGCAATCCCACCACTTTGGGAGGCTGAGGCGGGCAGATCACTTGAGGTCAGGAGTTTGAGACCAGCCTGGCCAACATGGTGAAACCCTGTCTCTACTGAAAACACAAAAATTACCTGGGCGTGATGGCAGGCGCCTGTAATCCCAGCCACTCGGGAGGCTGAGGCAGGAGAATTGCTTGAACCCGGGAAGCGGAGGTTGAAGTGAGCCAAGATTGAGCCACTACACTCCAGCGTGGGCAATAGAGTGAGACTCTATCTAAAAACAACAACAAAAAATTATTACTGAATTAATATCTTTCTATTCTCAGGTAAGAGGTATGTTCACATTGTTCTCAACCCAAAAGGAGCTATCGAATGCAGAGAATCCTGGCGTGGCTGTATGGAAGACATTTTTAAGGCATAGAACAAGTCTAGGGATTGTCATATAACCTCAGATGGCCACTTGTGCAGGCTTTTTGAGAGCCAACATTTACTGCATGGTCCCTGATTATTACTGAGTCCAAAGATGGAACTATTTTTTTAAGAATTTTTTCCATCCTGTAATTGAAAACAAAATTTAAATGCAGAGTATGGTCATGTCATTTAGAATGATCCAAGCAGGAAACCCCTTCAAGTTTCAATTATAAAGAAGACGCCTATGTTTTATTTTTGAAGGACCCTGTGGGACAATCCAGTATCTAGCCTATAAAAGGCCTTGTGTTCTTCCGTCGTGTTCCACGTTGTCCTTCAGGCTAGTCACTGGGCATTTTTGTCTCACTGAGCTAATTGTATTTGCCACATATTGATCAAAAATAATTTCGTGGCCTTTAGCTTCTTATTTTAAGAACTGAGCAAATGTGCTGATTTGTATAAGTAAGACAGAATGGAGAACTTTCCTGGGAAATGAGAGATATTTTGAAAACAACTGTCATATTGAAGACTCAGGGAGGCTTAATTAGCTGACGCTTGCAAAGTACTTTGAAAAATCAAAACCATGATGTCCTTGCTAAGTATGATGAATACCATTTATTCTTGGATGAGTAAAAAGTCATTTATTTTGAGACATTCGAGTTTGGTGTGCACTGACTACAAAATACAGATTATTTTTGCAGAAATAGAAAATAAAACTCCAGATGAAAAATGCAAAAAATGAGACAAATTTTGGAACACACGGAGTTATTATTCTCAAAGACTTAAATATGCAGTATTGATGTGAAACTAAATAAATATTATTTTGCTCAAATGCATGAGCTTATTCAAAGGCAGCCGCATAGTTTAAAGGACAGTTGGTATGGAACTGGAAGATCTAAGTTCCAGAGTTGAACTGCCTTTTACCAGCTAAGAGACTTTGGTCAAGTCACTGGTTTCTTCATCAACAAAAGAGGAAAAATAATAATACATTTTCTTATCTGTCTTCTGGAGTTGTTTTGAGATTCACATGTGATCCTACAGTTATTTGGTAATTTCACCAACTGTAAAACTGAAATGAAAGATATTATCATATCTTTGAAACACTCATAAGGCAGAAAATGGCTTAATAACCCCAATAATGAATAATTCAGACACTTTAATTCATCCCTTTACTAGAGTCCTTAGGTTATTTCTTTCTTTCCTTCATCCCACTATTTCTTTTCATGGATTTAGAGAGGGATGATGGGTAACTGGAAGGAGAGCCCTTTCCTTCTGTTAGGAACAGGGTGTATCATTGCAAAACTTTCAGGAGAACCTCAGCTGGAATTTTAAAAGATGATAGCTAGACAGCATTTTATACAGAACATCCAGCATTTGAATTTCAAATGCCTAGAGTTTTTCTATTGGCTGACCCATGTACCATTAAAACAAATCTCCAGAGGAATCATTTGTCATGGCAGAAATAGGTCTCCCATTAAGAGCCAAACGCCCACAAATGTCAACTCTATTCTAACTCTCTTGGGTAGTTGCCTTGAGACAATTTCTTACATTTCTTATTTAATAGGTATAAATATTGTGGGAGAGATTGCTGTAAATTCTTTGCTATTTCTCCTATTGAGAGGTGGAGTCTAATTCTCCTTCCCTTGAGTCTGGATTGGGTTTAGTGACTTACTTGGCCAATTGATTGGGATAGAAATGAGGTTCTGGGACTTCTGAGGCTAGGTCATAGGAAACCTTGGAACTTTTACCTGGATCTCCTGGAAAACTCATTTTGGGAGCCTTGAGCAATTTTCTGAAACTATCATGTCACAGAAGAGACTTCAACCATTCTACCAATCCCAGCTTTGCATCTGTCTTTGCAAATGTGCAGGACATATGAGTGGAGAGATCTTGGGCCACTCCGGATCAGCTCCTCTCCTAGCTGAGTGCCTCTGAGAGGCCTGCCCAAATTTCTGACTTATCAGATCTTGAGACCTTATGAAATAGTTGTTTTGAGTTACTAAGTTTGTAAGTGGCAATATATAATTGGCTATAAACATTAAATATTTTTGTGTGGAATAGCACTCAAGTGTACTCATTAGTAGTAGAATCACTTATGGTCATCAAAGTATTATTTTAGTGAAAAAGTACATTTTTATTTTAGACCATTTAATAGTAGCTCATACAATGGCATATACATTTCCTGAGATGTTACTTATGCCAGGTTTTTTACATATGCCAGGTTCGATGCTAAGCACTTCACCTGTGTACCACCCATGCACTCCCATCTGTGACCCTCACCTCCATTTCACAGAACTACCATTCAGTGAGTGCTTCCTGAACATCCCTCTTTGCCACTGTGCCCAGTCAGCAGTGAGGAGCATGGAAGCCAAAAGGCACCCAGAGGGATGGCTTTTCAGACACATTCTTAAAGGTCTGTTTCTTTCTTGCTCAGGCAAAGTTAGTCCATTCCTCCTTTTCTATAATGTGTAATTGAGGGATTACCTTAATTATATTTAGAGGATCCCCTAGGCTTATCTTACCCAAGCTTGTGCAACAGCCACCTTTCACCACCTCTTAATCATGCCTTTCAGAGTTTCTCATCTTATCGTACCACTCACTAATCTCACTGTGTCTCATTCCAGACCTCTAGATGGGATGGATCCATCCAAGGAGACAGTTCTCTGTTCTTTTTCTCAGATACTTGCCAGTCCTTCAGAAAGGGTCCACCACTCCTGCCCTGTGTTATAGCAGGAGAAATTATATTGGCCATATTTATTTTTCTTTGCTCAAGTCCTGCTATGGTATCTGTGCTACTATTTTCTCTTTCTCAGAGAAAGAGAACACAGGATTTTCTCATATTTACATTTATTCATTTTCCTCCACTTTTTGTTATATTTGGGGTATAGACATTTGAATATGGCCAGGATAGACGTGCCATAAAACTAGGAAGCTTCAGTTTCAGGGCCCCTCACTTGTGCAGGCTCCATACAAAGTTCTCAACTTGATTTTGACTTTTATATTTTTAAAAAGAAGGTCCCAAACATACATATAAACTCTTGGCTTCACAAACCCTGAATCTGCTCTTAGGATGGCTCATCTGAAGTCCTGGCATTTGTGATATTGCAGTAACTTAATAATATCTGAATGATTGACTTCATGTTGTTAATAGTATGACAATACACCTTTTAAAGCCTAGCCCCTGAAATTTTCAGATAGTTTAATCCTCTTCTTTTTCTGCCTTTAACTCTTCTCCCTACCCCTTAATTTATTTGTCTCTCTACTACCCCTGTCATTTCTTTCCCCTGAATGCCTCGTTCTTGGCTTTCTCCTCTGACTGCTCTTATGTGAATTTCCCTTATTAGTTAAACTCTACCAGTATAATATTAAACTCCTTTGGATTCAGTGGAAATTGTCCCTCTTTTGCTAACAGAGTAAGTCAGTTGTTACATTCTGCTAGTTGGGAGAGGAATTTCAAGTGCTTTCAGCTCTGTGAATGGACCAAGAATTATTCATTGGGGTGGTGGTTCTCTTCCAGGATTAAGAAAAACAACAAATAATACCAAAGAACAGTTCCAAGTAGCCTCATTCTCATGGTGTTGGGACCTTCTGGGGAATAATGGTGTACTTTGATGAGCATTTAGTTCTTGTGTGAACCACTAATGCAAGCATTCAGTCCCAGCAGAAGTCCCTTTAGGATTCAGATCATGGTCCAAGCTTCTCATGTACCTTGATGAGGGCCAACACATTTAATATGGGAAACAATTGCTTGCTTACTTCAGTGGTGCAAAGTTACTTATTATCTACCTTTTCTGAAAGAAGCAGATGTAATAAACTCTAATGGATTTTAAGGTTAGAGTTTGAAAAGTTCTTTGAAAATAGCGTGAAAACCTGGAAGCTTATTTATGCCTTCAGAGAGAAAACGCTAAGATGTCTTTAAGCAAGGAAAAGGCACAGCTTGCCCACAGCTGGTCCACAGCTGTTAATTCTTCTCCTCCCACTGTGGGAAAAGATTCTTCCCCTCAAGCCGGGCTTAATGGCTCATGCCTGTAGTCCCAGCTACTGAGGAGGCTGGGGCAGGAGGATTGCTTGAGCCCAAGAGTTTGAGGCTGCAGTTATCTCAGGTTATCGTAACCTTGAATGATCCAATCCAGAGTGTTTTTCAGAGTATAATAAAACATTTGCTTTTGAAATCAATGGCTTCATTTTCAGATTGTAAGAAGACATCAGCTGTTTTGATCAGTGAGATGATGCTGATACTTCTCTTCCCCTCCTATGCCTATCCAAAAAGCTAATGAATACAAGATTACTATGAGTACCAAGGTTTCAACCGAGTATTTTTCTATTTTATAACAACATGTTCCAGTATTTTCTTCTCCCCATGTTTTAGGAAATTATTGAAAAGTTTTTTTCTCTAGAAAGACATTAACCTGCTTCCCATTATAAAGTCCTCAAAACCCATTAGTTGGAGTTGGGCAACAGGGAAGAAAAAGAGTGAAAAAGAAGACACTTAGGGTTAAGAATCTGTGTTTTGTTTCTTCTGAATTCTAACAGAATACTCCCTTGATTTAGTGAGAATTAGCTCAAAGTTGTTTGGTCCTCAGTAAAAGGTTGGGAGAATCCACTGAACTAATGGCTCGAGAGTTAAAAATTATTTCAATGAGCTAAGACAACATGAACATCTGACCAAACACATCATGAAACCATTTACATGTTTTATTTACCCATCATAAAGGTGAATTCTTCTGATTTTTGTACATATCAGGGTACCTTCCCACTGGGTCCCTATTTTTTTTTTGTTTTTTGAGACGAAGTCTTGCTCTGTTGCCCAGGTTGGAGTGCAGTGGCCAATCTCCACTCACTGCAACCTTTGCCTCCCGGGTTCAAGCAATTCTCCTGCCTCAACTTCCTGAGTAGCTGGGACTACAGGTGCACACAACCATGCCTGACTAATTTTTATATTTTTTGGTAGAGACAGGTTTTCACCATGTTGGTCAGGCTGGTCTTGAACTCCTGACTGGAAATGATCCATCCAACTCAGCCTCCTGAAGTGCTGGGATTACAGGCATGAGCCATTGTGTCCGGCCTGGGTCCCTATCATATTATATAGGCAATTAGATAACTCAAGTTGAATCAAATAATGTAAAAATGCTTTGCTTTCAGAGCTAGTTAGGGCCACTTTGAATGGTGGGTTCGTTAACTCGGTAGGCATAGCACTTTTATTTGAACCTAGGGTAAAGTTTGTCCTAATTTTATAACCATTTACCACTCCCCACTCCACTCATCTTCAATTAAAAACCTATTAGTTGACTGCATGATTCTTTCGAAAATTTGCAAATTTTTTCTCTATAAGCTGCAAATATGTATTTTATACACATTCAGTGGAGTACAGTGATTATATAGAAGTGACAGAGATTTGAATAGAATGTGGTTAGTAATTTTATTATTAAATACCTCAGCAATTATAGACTTGTGTCAAGTACTTATAAAATATCTATTTTCATAAATTACTGTTTCGAGAACTGTTTCCATTTATCTCAACTAGGTTTTAGGAATTTAGGATGGCCCCTCTCCAAGCAGTACTGCAGTTTCTCGCTAACCTCAAGCAAACAGTTTGGCTGAAAGGGTGACACACAGCATCTGATATCACAAAGGTATCAAAAACAGGCCAGGCACAGTGGCTCACACCTGTAATCCCAGCACTTTGGGCAGCCAAGGTGGGTGGATCACTTGAGGCCAGAAGTTCAAGACCAGCCCGTCCAACATGGTGAAACCTCATCTCTACTACAAATACAAAAACTAGCCAGGCGTGATGACAGGCGCCTGTAGTCCCAGCTACTTAGGAGGCTGAGGCAGGAGAATCGCTTGAGCTGGGTATGTGGAGGTTGCAGTGAGCCGAGATTGCACCACTGCACCCTGTACTCTAGCCTGGGCGACAGAGCCAGACTCTGTCTCAAAAAAAAAAAAAAAAAAAAAAAGAAGAAGAAGTTGTTGGAAACAGATTATGGGAGAATATTGGCCTAAATAATTCACTAATTTATTTATTGTTTAACATGGCATTCCAAGTTCAATAAGAAAAGTCATCTTGCCAAAAAGAAAAGTGTGTGAGAGGGAGCAAGTGTTGACTCAAAATTTGTTTTGCCTGACTAATGGATCCTTGAGAAAACTCCCCAAACTCCTGGAATCAAATATGAAAATGTTTTTCCTTTTTGTGGGAGTAGGGGGTAGTAGATTATGACTTTTGTTCCTAAGCAAGGCAAGCCAAGGTCATTGCAACCTTTCTGCATAATTGCCTAAGGGAGAAGGCAAAGCATAAGCATATCCCCTGCTTGAAGCCCTTTTGTTTAGTTTCCTTTTGTATCCAAAAGTTTGGCTTTCACCATGGGAGAGGTTGTAATTGGATTTCACCATGAAAGGAAGTTGTAATTGGATTTCTCAGCACTCTACAAGCTCGGTCTCTGGAAAAGCAAGGAAAAGGTGCCTAACTTTCCTTTCTGCTAGCTGGAAACATAGCCCAGCCAAGTCCTCAGAGATTGACCTGAAAGGCATGGGCAGAATGGGCCATGTGTGTGTCAGCTACCCCCCATCTCTGATGAAAAGCTAAGTGTGTAATAGCTAAATATCGCTCCTGAAATCTGTATCTCCTAGAAAAGAGGAGGGTGTCTAAAGTTTGGCATACACTAAAACATGAAAACATAATTCTCCATCTAGATTTATTAGGGAACTTACACAAACGACCAGAATGTGTTTTTATTCTGGGTACTATGGTTTTGCATTCTTTGTTATTTTGCATTCTTTTTTTGTTCCACTTCAGTTTCTATGATATTTGCTAGAAACTGAAATTGCAGTAAGATTAGGTCGAAGTAGATATTTGTATTTGATTTATTTTCAGTTCCTATAGTTTTTTAAAACATTAACTTACATTTAAATTTCAAAAGATAAGTTTTAGTTTTGAAGTTCTCTATATTGCCATGCCACTTAAATCAACTTAGCATACCTGTCTCCCCTGGGCACTTCTTGCCTTGCTGTACTTCTTCTTTCTATCTTCCTTCTCTTTCCTTTTCTCTTAAGCATTAATAAGCTGTCTGAATACTGAACCAGACTGTAAACGCAGTCATCCATACCTCTGAAAGGAGGAACAGGATTCCTCTTTATTGATGTTGGCCACATCAGTGACTCCCTGGAAATTGTAGTGCTGGTAGTTATTGCTTCAAGTCTTTCTAGTTGAATTTTCCTTGTGTTGCCTGGCGTTCCCCTGGTTTCTGAACCCTCCAGTCTGAAGCCTCCAGTGGTTAGCTCCTTTTCTGGCAGCCTCAGCAAAATTTACAAGTCCTCTTCCTTCCCTTCTGGGCCTAGGGAACTTGTTTCAATGTTTTTGGGTTTCAAGGCAGATGATGGCAACTTGATCTATTTAATCGCTTTGTCTAAAGTTTAATGAACTAAGAAAGACATACCATGTGTACTAGAAAAAGGAGAGGTTTGTCTTGTTACTTTCTTTTTCTTATTACTCTTGGCCTGTCATTTCCTGGAGTATGTACATCCATGCATCCCAATAAGGCCAGGTATCTTCTGTTGAATTTGTTTATATCAGAGGAAGCCTGTAGGCTGCTATTTTTAGTAATTATTACAACTATGGAAAAATTTCCTTTCTGGGAAATGTAATAAACAAAACAGTTATTATAGGTGCTTTATAATCAGACTCAGAATATTCTTGTTCACCTTGTCTTTACATAATAGTTAAAAGACTTGTTATCAGACAGCAAATCTCTTAGTCATATTTTGGCTAACATATACGTGCTGTTACCTGATCCAGCATTAACACTGATGCTTTAGAGCTTTTAAAGTATTACTGAGTCTCTGGGGAGGGCTCTATGGTTTGGCCCTAAAGTCATCTGAAGGATGAAAAAGACGTTCTTCTATTTTGAGTTCTCTGCTGAGTCACCATCCGACATCAAGGTGTCCCAGCTCTGTGAGTGTATATGATATACTCAGAGTCAATGAATTAGGACTTTTCTGGGCCTCTGACCTTCAACTGCCCATCATCCTTCCTAATTGAACCTACCACCATATGGGTCTGAGCTAGGGATAGACATGGTCATGCCTGTTGGGGCTTTGAGACTAACCAAAAATCCATCCAGATGTTAAAGATATACATTAAACCTGAATCAAGCAGAAGGCACATACATTTAGTGCTCAGGGACGGGAGTATTATGGGGAGTATGATGGAGATTTACACCTCCCACTGCTCTGCCCTTGCTCTTGGGAGCTGGCTGCCTCTCGGTTCCTTAAATAGGCCACAATCCCTCTTGCTCCAGGGTCTTTGCACAAGTTGTTCACGCTGTCAGAATTCTCTTGCCAGCACCTCTTCCCAGCCACCACCACCAAACACACACACACACACACACACACACACATTTCCCCCCCCGCAACACACACACACACACACACTTCCCCCCCCGCAACACACACACACACACACACACAGAGTTAACCTCTATTCAGACTTCAGATCAAGGAAAGCCATTATTGACCCTGAGTGGAGGTCAGGATCCTTATATACTCTCTTAGAACAGAGGTGTTTTGCCCTCATAACACTTATTTCAGTGTATCATTATCTATGGTATGTGTTCAAATAAAATGTGTTTTTTTTTCACTCCCCCAAATCTTGCTGTAAAAAGGAGGGATTTGCCTTATATTCAAGTGCTTCCAAAGTCTCTCACATTAACAGCCACCATCTCAGTTTCTTCATTTTGAGCAGCAAAGTACTATTCAAAAAAACAATTAGAAATCATCTCAAGGGGCCGGGCACGGTGGCTCACACATGTAATTCCAGCACTCTGGGAGGCCGAGGTGGGTGATCGCCTGAGGTCAGGAGTTCAAGGTCAGCCTAGCCAACATGGTGAAACCCTGTCTCTACTAAAAGTACAAAAAATTAGTCAGGGGTGGTGGTGCACACCCGTAATCCCAGCCACTTGGGAGGCTGAGGCAGAAGAATTGCTCCACCCCAGGAGGCAGAGGTTGCAGGGAGCCAAGACTGCACCCAACTGCACTCCAGCCTGGGTGACATAATGAGACTCTGTCTCAAAAAAAAAAAAAAAAATCTCAAGCAATGCCTTTTTTTTTTTTTTTTTGAGACGGAGTCTCGCTCTGTCACCCAGGCTGGAGTGCAGTGGCCGGATCTCAGCTCAATGCAAGCTCTGCCTCCCGGGTTTACGCCATTCTCCTGCCTCGGCCTCCCGAGTAGCTGGGACTATAGGTGCCCGCCACCTCACCGGGCTAGTTTTTTGTATTTTTAGTAGAGACGGGGTTCCACCGTGTTAGCCAGGATGGTCTCGATCTCCTGACTTCGTGATCCGCCCGTCTCGGCCTCCCAAAGTGCTGGGATTACAGGCTTGAGCCACCCACCGCGCCCGGCCAAGCAATGCTTATTTTTGTTCTTAGGAAGGTCACCTTGACAAAATAGATGAAAAAATACATAAAGATATTTAAAGCAGGTTTAGTCATTATTCCTGAGGTATGAGTTCATTATTGCAAGTTGGAATCACACAATTTTAGAAAGCCACACTTATAGTTTCAAGTGGTTTTTAAATAAGCCCTTTAAAGAGCACTGGAAAAAACAATCTAGTAAATAATGAAAGTGTGGAGATCATGACCACGAATGAGGACTAATGCCTGGGGATCAAATTTGCAGCATCAGCAGATGTTTAGCAACTTGCAGAAGGATTGATGATGTGCTCTGTATTAGATAATTACAGCATGGATCCAGTGAACACACACACTAGTGTTAAAGATGCATATGAAGAGTTTTAGCAAAATTGTTTCATGAAATGTGAGAAAGCAAAAAGTCATGTTAATAAGTTTAAAATATTTAAATTAAAATAACACATTAAATAATGTATGTGAACCATAGATTAAATACCCCAAGTGTACATTACAATATATTACCCATTTGTACGTTCTGTTTGGCCAAACACTTGGTTGAGGATGTTCTAACTAGAAAGATGAAGATGGTATTGTATTTGGGGGCACCTTATGTTTGGGCCTATGCGGTTTTCATTATTGTGATGGTTTGATTAATGACCATTTTCCTAACTACATGGTAAGCACCACAAGAACTCAGCTCGTCTCTAGTTTTGCTCCCTGCTGTATCTCTGGCATTTTGCATGGGATAGAACACTGAATACATTAGTTGTTTGAGATGTAAGATAAAAATGCTAACTTATTTTCATAATTGCATGACCTAGAAAACACTGGAGGAACTGAAACAGAAACTTAATAAAAAGTTAATGAAAGATAAGATGTTTTAATACTTTTTACTCTAGTGTTAATCAAGATGAGATGAGTCTTTATAAATGTAAAAAGTCACAATTCTTTTTTTCCCCCTTTAGAAATTGAATGGTTCACATTTATGCAATGATAATTCTGAGGCCTCTATTCATTATATTTAACTCACTGGGAGATTCCAAGTTCAAAAAGGCCATTCATGTCAGACTTAGATCAAACTGAAACTTACCCAATAGTCCCACAGACAGATCTTTTTGAAAAACATAGAAACTGACCCTCTTGGTCTTAAAGTGTGAAACTTATATTTGTTTTATGGAAGTTCCTTCCTCAGGACAGGACATTCAGGCTCCTACAAAAGTATCAAAGAATGGAAACTCACCAGACCACTGCAGCAGATGCCTAACCCCCTTATTCACCTTGATTGTTTCCATACCCCTCCCTAGTTCTTATTTTCTTACACATTGTTACATTTCTCCCCTGCTATGTAATCCGGTAGTTTTAGTCAGTCAGGGAGATGGATTTGAGACTGTGCGCCTATCTCCTCAACTGCAGCACCTGATTAAAGCCTTCTTCATTGGCAATACTTGTTGTCTCAATGATTGGCTTTCTGTGAAGTGAGCAGCAGGACTTAGACTGGAACCTTGGTGTTTCAGTAACAAAATGATGAAAAGAATTGTAATAACCACTACTTATTGAGAATGTACATTAATTATTTTAGTTAATCATACAATGATCATCTGGGCATGGTGGCTCACACCTGTAATCCCAGCACCTTGGGAGGCTGAGGCAGGTGGATCACTTGAGGCCTGGAGTTTGAGACCAGCCTGGCCAACGTGACAAAATGCCATCTCTACTAAAACAATAAAAATCAGCCAGGCATGGTAGCACATGCCTGTAGTCCCAGCTACTCAGGGGACTGAGGCACAAGAATCACTTGAACCTGGGAAGTGGAGGTTGTAGTGAGCTGAGATCATGTCACTGCACTCTAGCCTGGGCAACAGAGCAAGACTGTGTTTCAAAAAAATAAAAATAAATAAATAATACAATGATTTTATGAATTAGCTGTTATCCACATTTCACAAGTGGGGGAAACTGAGGCTCCTGAGCTTAGCAGCCAACCTTTACCATGGGTTAGATACTGTAATAAATGCCTTACATGCTCAGTCTCATTCAATTCCCATGACAATTTTATGACTGTTATTATATCTATTTCACAGATGAGAAGACAGAGGCACAGAATGGATTAGATTAAAACAACTGGAAAGTATGAGTGCCAGGATTCAAGTCCAGGCAGTCTGCCCCAGAATTCCCCCTCCATAACCACTACACCACAGCACATCGTGAAGATGGGAGGAAGCAGTGGGAACTTGAAAAACGGATTTGTTTCAGGGTGTGCTGCAGTACGTGTACCATGTGAGGCCATTTCTATTTCTCTTCCTTTGCCTTCCCAGTTGTTTTTCCTCTGTATGCCACAGTAAACTAGTCACTGTTTCAGCAGCTCTCTTGTTCATTTTTAAAATACCTATTCACTAAATCTTTAAAGGAAACATTTAGCTACTGCAATGAGTGTACATAAGTTGGTTGTGTAATAGGAAGGAAACAAGCCAGGACTGGAGACTTCATTTCTAAAGAAGGATTTTAAAGCAGACTAAGAGTTATTTCCCAGAGCGGGTCATGAAGCAGGAGTCTCTCTGCACCCTTTCATTGCTATGACGACAGCCTGCTCCTGCTACACACAGCCAGAAAAAGCAGCTGACATTTCAATGCTAGGAACATAGGGGAGAGGTTTACAAAAACGCAAAACAAAGACAAAAAAACAACAACAAAAAAAAGACTTTTTCGTTTGAATTTCAGTTAGGAAAAATATCCCCCGGAGAAAGTCAAAAGCCCTATTCTTGCCTTTAGAAGAGATAAGAAAGAAGAAATGTTGGGGGCCTTCCATCTTGTCCAAGTAAGCCAATAAAACAGAACTGACAGCAAAGCAGCATTTCTTCTCACTCTGTGTAATGGCAAGCTGACACAGAACACTTCCTTTGGTTTCCTTTGACTCGCCCATTAAGAGGCTACTAACTGATGCAGCAGTGAAGACTCATAGTAATAAATACCTCGTGTTGAGCCCCCCCACCGGGGGAAAATAGTAGAGTCAGATTTACTTTTACATTTCTTTGGATTAAAAAAGCCAATTCAAACTGGATCTCCATTGTTACTACCAGAGATATCATTGCAAGTATGTAACAGAGGCCTCACTGATATACGAGATTCCTTATAAGCAACCAGTCAACTTTCCTATGTGTTTACTTCTCTGCCAAGTGCTATACTTGGCATTTAATAAACATCACATTTGATTCCTACGACAACCTCATTTGTGTGTAGTATTATCCCCATTTTGCTAAACAGATGGGTAAACTGAGTCCTGCAAGTGGGAAGTAACTGCCGAAGCTTACTCTACTTGTAAAAGGCAGAGTCAGGATTCTAGCCCAGATGCATTGGACTCTGAAGCCCATGCTGTGTCCACTCTGCTGTGCTGCCTCAGAGGCATAGACCTGGCATTCATATTTTATTATAGAGCAAAATGTGTAAGTACAAGGAAGAAACCCTGGGAAAAGATCTAGAGTCAGCTCCCGTTCTACGGAATTTCAATAAGGACATATAGTTAATCCAGTACTTTCATATTATCTACGATTGATTGATTGCTTTAATGTACCAGACATGGCTCTTTTCTTCCCTTAATTCTTACAACAAATCTCTGAGGTAGCTACTGATTTTATAATCTCATTTCCATGAATGAAGAGACTGAGGCACAAAGAGATTAAATTGTTTGCCCAAAGTCACAGAGCTATTTAGTGGTAAAGCTTGGATATAAACCATAGTCTTATATAAACCGGGTCCATATGGTCAGATATAAATCACAGGTCCTGGTCTTACTCACTTTATTAGATTGCCTCCCCACCTTTGGAATAATCAGTCAAGACCATGCACTCTGGTTTTCAAAGTTCTAACCATCTTTTGATGACTAAGACAAAAGCCAGGCTAGCTCCAGGTAGTGCTATCATTGCTAACTCAGCCTTTGGCAGAAGATGCCCTGTGAGTCCTGTGAGAAACAGACCCTGGCCTTGTTGGACATCTCTCAGGCAGCCAGACCTACCGGGAAATTCTACTGGATTTATTTATGGGGGTCTCCTTCTCCACTGAGGATCATTCTGGAGGGATAAGTGAGGGCTACATGCACTTCAAGCCTTCTAACAAGTTGTTTATGCTCTTCTTGGTGGAAAAATGTTCCCAACCTGTTCTGGACATGGTGTTAAACTTAAGTAAAATAGCAGTGTTTAAGTCAACTGAGTAAAAATAACAGTCAAGAGGAAATGAAATAAATAATCTTTTGAAGTTGTCCAGATACATCACTACTCATTTTATTTCTGTCACCACTATTATTTTTACTTAGTTGATGTGTGAATCTGTGCCATGAGAAGCTATTGGGGATTAATTCTCAAAAGACCTGGGAAGGAAATGCCAGTACTCTAATTGCTCAATGGCTGTGTGAAAATTCTCTGAAAGAAAAAGGCGAGGTTCATAAATAACATGTGCATATTCTTCTCCAAAATGTGGAAAGTGGCACTAGTTGATTGGATGATAACTAGATTAAATAAACTGCTCTGCTTTGCTAGATCTTATTAAATGAACAGAAATATAAACTTAAATCTTTCCAAAGATGGTGTTTTTAATAAAAAAAAAATCATAGTTAACAATAGGCATAACCATCAGGTTCAACTGAGTAAGCTGTGAACTGAAAAAAGCTGGTGTCTATGAGAAAGGGGGGAATTAAAAAAAAAAAAAGATTTCTGCTGACTTGAACTGAGTGAACATTTCTATTCAATGTGCTTAGGCCCTGGGCCAGAGGAGAGCTCAGATACAATGCCAAGGTGACATATTTAACCTCTTTGCAGATTAAAGGCAGTGCAAAAGAGATACTCTTTCTGCAGTACCTCTTGGTGTACTGTTTCAACAGTATTGATCTGCAGTTAAATGCATGGTTTTTTTTTCTTTTTCTTTTTCTCTTGCAGAGTGACCTTTATTACCTGGGAAGGATGAATAAGCACAACTTACATTATTGCTTTATTTTAGAAAGAGAGTCAGAAACGGTAGTACATTATAACATGAGTTATCATAATCTCTTTAGCTAGCTCTTTAATTATCTCCCCTTTTTGCTTTTGTAAATAAGACATCATCAAGAATTAGAGAAACTTTAGGTCTATGTGTGAGCATCTTAACAAATGATAGTAGGAAGCAAAAAGCAATTAGTTATAAAGCTGTAAAAGGGAATCAAGAGAGGAAAATAATCACAATAACTTAAAAATAATCAAACAAGAATATAGTATAAAAGGAGAAATTTTCCTACCTTTTGGAAAAGCAAAAAGTTCCGTTTCTACATTGCTGTTAGGTGCAGGAGACTGAATAACTTTAGATTATTTAAACATGGAAAACATACAAATTATTTGATTTGAAAGGTTTTTTTTAAACTACCTTCTTTATAGTTTATTTCTTGTATGTAATAAAGTACTTCTACAAAACACATTTCAGGATTCAGGCTTCACTAAGATCTGAATGCTACTGAGGCGATCAACAGTTCTACATTTCTATTCTTGGTCTTCACTAAAATCACCATCATTTATTAGTACTTGTTATTTAATTTCGCAAGAAACAAGAAAACATGAATACAAATTGTAAAATTCTCTATTAACTATCTTTTCTGTAAATCACACAAAAGTTTTTTTTTTGGTAAATAAATGGCTTTGCATTATTTAGGCAAAAATATTTGACAGCTTTATCAGATCACGCAAATCAGCTTAACAAATGCAATTAGATAATGCCATAAATTTATTAAAACTTACCTTTAAGTAAGGGGCTGGACCCAGAGCCGCTGCAGAAAACTGAAGTTGAATCCCCCCTGCCCACAGACAGGGAATAAAAGTTTGACAAATACCCAAGAAAAACTCTTTAAATCCCTTTCCTCGTTAGCTCTGCTTCTTTGCCCAGAGGCACATTCAAGTCTACTGGAGTTGAAATTCTGCTGCTCTGTCAACTCGTGGGGGTCTGAAGTGACAGACGAGAATTTGGAGGTTGGCACCAGAGAGTATTTCAGACTGTCATCGTTTTTGTTGCAGATTCCTGGATTTCCCTAGCAGGCTGGCCTCTCACTGCAAAGGCTTTACAGACAGTACATGCAAACCAAAAGGGAAAGAGCTAATTCTGGAGGCGTGGATGGGGTTAAGTTTTCCCCTCAAGCTCTTGTTCTCAGAGCCTCATAACTTGGCCAGAATATAAGCACTTGGCTCTTTATGCATTTTTTTTTCTTTTTCAAACAACTCTGAGAGGTTTTATAAGCAGCATCCCTTTTTTGGAGTTTTTTATTTTAAGTCCTTGAAAAGAAACTCCATGCTGTTGTTTCTTCCTAAAGGAAATTGGGGAGTAGGGATTAAAGGAGGGAAGAAGAGAAATTGTAGCAGACGCATTTTTGCATTGCTCAATTGGAAATTGTTCTAACAAAGACAGTCTGAATTTTAATAGGTGGATACTTCAGATATCTTAACCTTCTTTGAATGAGCTTTGGAAATGTACATATATAAAATTGATTGCTCCTTATAGATCACTTGTATGCTGATTCAGAAATGTTGCCGTTCTCCCCTCAACACAGCTCCTCACTGTAACTTCATGGTTATAATGGTTAGTCTCTAAGAAGGAGGTTTCCCATGCAAAAGAATGGAGGTGTGCACTTATTTTTGGCCTGGCATTCTGGTTATTTGTATATGTGTCTAATCTCTTCTACTGCTACTTCTACATTTGTCACACATTTATTATCTGTCAGGCACTGTACTAACAGCTTTTTATGCGTTATTATCAGTTGATCCTCACGACACATGGCAAGTCTTACTGTGTTCCCATTTGAGGGGTAGTGTCATACAGTGGTTGAATTGGCAGAATTTGAGGCCAGCCAGCTTGGATTTGCATCTTATCTTCACCACTTCCTAACTATGACCCGGGACAAGTTATATAACCTCTAAAGCATCAGTGCTTTTATCTATGAGACAGGGATACACATATGGAAATTATGATAACATCTATCTCAGGCAATTGTTCTGAGTTTTAAGTTAGTTAATATGCATAAACTGCATAGAACACCCCTGTCATGTGGTAGACACTCAATAAATGTTAGCTATTATCATTTACATAGGAGGAAACTAAAGCTTAGTAAGGCTGAGTGGTTTTTCTAGGGTCTCCAACTGTAACTTACAGGATGGGATTCCAAATCAGCTACCATGGCTGACAGCCACACTTGTGTAACTTATCTAGAATACCTGTATTATATGATATAGACATATCTATCTATCTATCTATCTATCTATCTATCTATCTATCTATCTATCTATATCTATCATACCTGCTTCTGAGCAAGCTGTAAGCCCCTTGAAGGAAGGGGATGTGCCCTTTCTGCATTCTCCTGGTGCCTAGCACAGTGCTTTGCATACTGTAAGTATTCCATTAACATCAGATGAATAATTAGAATTTAATTTAATTTAGATTTTCTAAATATATGCCAAAGTCTGGCCAAAAGCAAAAACACTGATAAAAACAAAATAAAACCAAAATAAACAAAAAAATCCCACCTACAATTCTAGGCAAATATGCCCTCAGCCAAATCTCTCCAAACACTTTAGAATTATTTGCCCTATTTATTTTCAGAACACTGCAAGAAAAAGGTAACAAGAATTATCTCTGTTTTGCAGTCGGAGAAATTTGGGAGCAGAGGAAACTGGGCACTTTGCCTAGGAGCCAAAAACAAGTCACGGTGCAGCTGGGAACAATCTCACGTCTCTAGAATCAGGATAACTTGTTCCAAACTGCCTTTCCCAGGACAGGATGAAAGGACTTGATGTCTTTTTGCCTCAGACAATAGGATGTTTTTCCTTAGCCAAGGTCTAGGGGTTGAGCAATCTCCTCCGAGGAAGGATAAAGGGGTGGGCAGTGTTTGACCATGCTTCTCCCTGGTGTCTGCGCACAGCTGCTCTGAGAACTGTGGAAGACACAGACCATTTTTCCAAGTCTCCCGAGGGGCGCAGGAGCAGTGAGACTATTGAAGAATATGTAAGAAAAGCATTTCTGAGGATTTGGCCCTAGTTTGCTAAGGAAAATTTTCTTGGGGACTCAAAATATTAACTTCTTAGTCTAACTAGCATTCCCCATTTATTTGAGATGGTTTGTAAGATTGATTTCAGGTGATTACATCAATTCCAGAAGAATGTAGAAAAAATATTTCATTTAGAGGGCTCTGGAAAAAAGGAGTTACCCAACTAAAAATTTTTTTTCTGCTAAAATTGATATTTTATGCTTCTGCAAAATGATCAAAATAAATTTTCTTATGTAACTCTGTGTTAACCTAAAATATAATTACTTAAAGCGGATTACTTAAAGGAGATACTGGATTCATCTCTTAAATGTAAATAGGTACCTAGAGAGTTCATCTGTGGGTGACAAAGCTTGAGAATTTTGACTCTCAGTTTTTTCTTTTTTTTTTTTTGAGACAGAGTCTCACTCTGCCGCCCAGGCTGGAGTGCAGTGCAGCAATCTTGGCTCACTGCAAGATCCGCCTCCGGGTTCACGCCATTCTCCTGCCTCAGCCTCCTGAGTAGCTGGGACTACAGGCGCCCGCCACCTCGCCCGGCTAATTCTTTTGTATTTTTAGTAGAGACGGGTTTTCACCGTGTTAGCCAGTATGGTCTCCAGCTCCCGACCTCGTGATCCGCCCGCCTTGGCCTCCCAAAGTGCTGGGATTACAGGTGTGAGCCACCACGCCGGGCCGACTTTAAGTTTTATCGGAAGTCTTATTAATTTATAACATGACTAATAAAGACCTAGTGTGTTTCTTATAACAAGAGAGAAAAATGAATAATTAAAAAAGGCCTTTGAATTCGCAGTGTCTTTTGAGTATAGCTTTATTTGGAAATGTTTGTTGGCAGATATTCAAACTCTTATTGTTTCTGAAGCTGTTCTTTCTAAAATAGTTTACAGCTCAGAACGCTGAGGACAATAAACCTGCAACAATACTCACCTAACAGATGGAGCTATAGATCAGATTTAGAAAACATATGAGACGTCCAAATGGGTTGGGAAAACTTTGGCAAAAAGCTCATTCTGTTACTGTGCATGAAGAGACGTAACATCAGTGTTGGTCAGAGGATGTGACAGATGTCAACATCTAAGTGGATTTTCTTTTTTTTTTCACCTTTTAGGATTCCCTTTGAGAATCTGATGAAAGCTGTGGGCAAGCTCCTAAAACCCATCTATGAAACCCATACCCCACCCCACCCCCCGCCAATATCCTCTCAGGGATTTTATGAAGTTAATAACCCCTAATTCAGGGGAAGGAGCAGAGAACACATTAATCCTCAAGCATATACAGAACCTCTTTGTTACATATAGCAGAAGCCTCTGGGTGATATGAAGGAAATGTAGTTCCTGCCTATTACGAGTCCAAGAGCCAAGGCATATATTCATTGTCAGAAGGTCGCATGATTCCCTTGGAATAGTGGAGATCCCCAGGAAGGAGGTAAGTATGGGTGAGTGAAAAAGCTGCAGTGAAAACAGAGTGCCTGTACTGGTCTTGGCCAGGACCTGGCCTGTAGGACCCTCTTCCTTGCTTACCCAATGTATTAGTTTGCTAGGGCTGACATAACAAAATACCACAAATTGGGTGCCTTAAACAACAGAAATTAATTTTCTCACAGTTCTGGAGGCTGGAAGTCCAAGATCAATGTGCCAGCAGAGTTGGTTTCTCCTGAGGCCTCTCTCCTTGGCTTGTGGATGGTCAGTTTCTCGCTGTGTCCTCACAGGGTCCTTCCCCTGGGCATGTGTGCTTCTGCTGTCTCTGCCTCTTTTTATAAGGATGCCAGTGCTGTTGGATTAGATCCTCACTTTTATGTACTCATTTAACCTTAATTTATCTCTTTAAAGGCTCTATCTCTACATATAGTGACATTGGGGGTTAGGACTTCAATTTATGAATTTTGGGGAAAATAATTCAGTCCATAATACCCCATTACATTTAAAATATTTTTTCCATTATGTTTTAAGACCTTGATATTTAGTTCTCTGTGGGTCTTGCTTCTGGGACCCATTTTAAGGTCTCAATTCCAGCTGAGTTACTGCTGTCTGCCTGTGGAATTTCCTCACCCCCACAGTACTATCATAACTTGGCACTGAACCATTTCAGATCTCTCAGCTCTGTGCTGATTATTAACCCACTGGGTCATTTTCTAACTATGGGCTCTTGTAAGAGTTTATTCTAGCTATCCTGTCCCAGACCAGCCCTTCTATGGATTTAGTCATACCCTCTATTTGGTCTTAGGCAGATGCTTGATACACAGAGAGCAATTAACAAGTAAGACAGTAGCGAAATGTGCACAATATTTTGTTAAATATTATGTGGCCATTATTATATTACGCATTACACATTATGTTTACACATTACACATTATATTTATACATTACACATTGTATTTCACAAAATTACATTGTGCATTTTATATTTAATAAAATTAAAAATAATGTGTAATGTAATTGCTTTTTTTTAGTAATAAACTTGAAGCAAGGTAAGTTAAAATAAAAGGAGAAAGATAGATTAGGACTAGTGGATTTTATTTTATTTTATTTTTTATTTTTATTTTTTTTGAGACAGAGTCTTGCTCTGTCACCCAGGCTGGATTGCAGTGGCCTGATCTCGGCTCACTGCAACCTCTGCCTCCCAGATTTCAGTGATTCTCCTGCCTTACCCTCCCAAGTAGCTGGGAGTGTGGCACTACGCCTGGCTAATTTTTGTATTTTTAGTAGAGACGGGGTTTCAACATGTTGGCTAGGCTGGTCTCGAACTCCTGATCTCAGGTGATCTGCCTCAGACTCCCAAAGTGCTGGGATTACAGGCGTGAGCCACTGCGCCCGGCCAGAGCTAGTGGATTTAGATATCAGGCTAAGCAGTTTGATCTTTATTCATTAGATAAAAGGGAGATCTGGAAAGTTTTCTCATTGAATGTTAGGGAGTGTAAGAACACATTATGCAGTAGTAACAAATAATTCCCAAATATCAGATCCTTACAACAACAAATTTTTGTTTTGATTTTTCCATTCATGCCGCATGTTTATTGCAGGTCTACTGCAATTCTGTTACATGTCTTTACACTGGAGTCTAGGCGGATGGACCAATTCCTCTGGCAGAAGAAAAAGAGATATGGCAAAATATGCTTGGTTTGTGAAGCTTTTGCCTGGGTGTAATACATATCACTTCTGCCTACATTTCGTTGATCAAAGTAAGTCATTTGACCACATCTGACTTCAGTGGGATGGGGAGATATATTCCTCCCACCCAGAGGATGGTTCTGGCAAGAGAACCAGAAAATAGATTTTCATCAGGAATGGAAGGAGACTCTGTTGAGAAAGAAAGTATTAGGAAAAAGGAAGAAAATAAGATAGAAGGGGCAGAGCAAAGTTTTTAAAAAAAGCATGGCAGTGCAGATATAAGACATAAAGGGGGGAAGGGAGAGAAAATTAGGGCAAAAATAAGAGGCAGCCCTATAAAGACACAAATAATGGAGACAACTGGGATAACAGAAATATAAGGGGTTAGATTATCTTAGTGCCATACAATCATGTGGTTCTAAAGAGCTGTAAGAGGTTTGCATTAGTTTCCTGGGCTGTCATAACAAATTACCACAAACTGGGTGGCTTAAAACAACAGAAATGTATTTTCTTGAAGTTTTAGAGGCTAAAGGTCTGAAATCAAGGTGTCAGCAGGCACCTGCTGCATCCAAATGCCATAGGGAAGAATACTTTCTTGCCTCTTCCTGACTTTCAGTGCGTGGCTTCCAGAAACTCCTGGTATTTCTTGGCCCATAGCTGCATCGCACCAGTCTCTGCTTCCCTCTTCTCATGGCCTTCTTTCCCTGTGCATCTCCTGTGAATCTCTGTGTGCCCTCTTCTTGTGAGGATACCAGTCATTGGATTTAGGGTTTACTATAATCCAATGTCACCTCATGTTAACTTGATTACATCTGCAAAGACTGTATTTTCAAATAAGCTCACATTCACAGGTATGAGGGATGGAGACTTGAATATATCTTTTTGGGGAGCAATTCAGCCCATTATAGTCCATTCTCTGGTCCCCCAAAATTCATGTCTTTTCCATATGCAGAATACATCCATCTCATTCTTAGCCCATTTCAAATTTCTGAACCTATTCCAGCATTAACTCTAAATTCCAAATCTCATTTAAATATCATTAAGTCAAAAAGTCCCAAATATCATCATCTAAATCAGGTGTATGAGACTCAGTATGATTTATCCTGATTCCTCATCTATGAAAGTAGAAAACTAGTTATCTCTCCCCAAATACAATGGCATGGTATAAACAGTTTCATTCTGAAATAGTGAAAATGGAAGGAATACATGAATGGACAAGCGTCACTTGTTCCAAGCAAGTTCAATACAGAGCAGGCCAAATTCCATCATGTTTCAGGCCTGAGAATAATCCTCTGTGGCTCAGTGCTCTGCCCCTAGCCCACAGAGGCTCTGCCCTCAGGGCCTGCAGGAACCCCACCGGTTCCTGAACTAACTTCTGGGTTGTATTACTTTGCTAGGCCTGCCATAGGAAAGTATCACAGGCTGGGTGCCTTAAACAGCAGAAATTTATTTTCCTCCCAGTTCTAGAGGCTGGAAATCCAAGGTCAAGCTGTCAGGAGGGTTGGTTTCTCCCCAGGCCTCTCTCCTTGGCTTGCAGATAACCACCTTGCTGTGCCTTCGCATGGTCCTTCTGCTGTGTGTATCTGTATCCTAATCCCTTCCCATAAGGACACCAGTCATTGTGGATTAGGGACCAGTCTTATGACTTGACTTTACCTTAGTTACTTTAAAAGCCCTATCTCTAAATATAGTCACATTTTGAGGTATTTCAACATATGAATTTTGAGGAGACACAATTCAGCCTATTACAGGAGTCATTTGTTCATGTGTGAAAGGAAATTAAATTTGGGGACCTCAAACTCATTTAGCCAAAGGGAAAATTCAAGCTGGGAACTGGGTCATGTAAACCTGCCTCCCTGTTTGGTTCCTAAGTAAGATGGCTACAAGATGAAAAGCTACATGCCCTTCCCGTATTTTGCCCACAAGGAAATTCCTAGTGAGCTCCTATGACTTTACCATGGCAATGCAAATTGATAGCTTATCTTTACAGGTGCAGTCTGCTCTGGCCCACCAGACACAAATGCTTATCTGACTGTTCCCTGACCCCATTTTGTTTGTGTTATCTGATGTAAAATGCAGATTCTCCACGTTTTTCCTCTGCCCGTTTTGTTTATGTCATCTTATGTAAAAAAAATGTAGATTCATGGAGTCAGGAAAAGGCATAAATGACTATTTTTCCTTAACCCCTCTTACATGAAAACTGTGTGCTTCTCAATATCCCACCCTTTCCCCTTTAAATTTGGAGCCCTCAAAATCATCTTCAGAGAAAGGCGTAGACCTATCTCCCGGGTGCATCCTTAACTTGGGTAAATAAATCTCCTAAAATTATTGAGACTTGTCTCGTCATTTTCCTCAATGGACACGTTTTTATTTTTATTTATTTATTTATTTAATGAGGCAGGATGTCACTCTGTCACCCAGGCTGGAGTGCAGTGGTGTGATCTTGGCTTACTGCAACTTCCACTTTCCAGGTTCAAGTGATCCTCCCACCTCAGCCTCTGGAGTAGCTGAGACTACCGGTGTGTCCCATGGTACCTGGCAAATTGTTGTGTTTTTAGTAGAGATGGGGTTTCACCATGTTGCCCAGGCTGGTCTCGAACTCCTGGGCTCAAGCAATCTGCCTGCCTTGGACCCCCAAAGTGCTGGGATTACACATGTGAGCCACTGTGCCCAGCAGGAATCATTTTTTCTTTTCCTTGACGGATAGCATGTGTTCACAGTCACATAGCATTTTGAAAGTCCTACAGCCTTCATTTTTGTCCTGCCTCTGTTTCTTGAAGCCCAGGTTGGCAGATTTTCTGCTGATATAACATTCTTAAAAACATTATTGGTTTCCTATGCAATTCATGGGGGTCCGAGCCATCAGATAAGAAGGTCCTGCACAGATTTTTCCTGGATAAATCCGCTTGTATTTCTGGCCTCCTGCTGAGAAGGTTGATTGAATCCATAGGTCACACTCACATATCTAATCTCTATAACAAAAGGTTGTTTAGCCAAACTCTTGGTGTTCTTCCCAGAGCATGCTTTCTCGCCATTTGCATTCTGGATAGGCTGAGAATTTCCAAAGTCATCAAGTTATATTTTGCGTAATAGTTTCTTCCTCCAATTATCTCTTTCTTCTCATTTTCTTCTATAAACAGCAAGAGAAAACCAGGCCACATTTTCCACACTGTGTTTGGAAATCTCATCAGTTCAATATCCAAGTTCATCACTTATGAGTTCTGCTTTCCACTCAACAGTAGAACATAATTCAGTCAAGTTCCTGCCATTTTATAACAAGAATCACCTTCCTGCCAGTGTCCAATAACATGTTCATCATTTCCTCTGAGTCCTCACCAGAAGCACCTTTTATATTTCTACCAACATTCTATTTGTGACAATATACATGTTCTCTAAGATGACAGACAATTTACCTACAGTTCTCCTTACTTCTTTCTGAGCCCTTCCTGGAATCTCCTTTAACATCCACATTTCTATCAACAATCTTTTCTTTTTTTTTTTGAAACGGAGTCTCACTGTGTCGCCCAGGCTGGAGTGCAGTGGCGCGAACTTGGCTCACCACAAGCTCCGCCTCCCGGGTTCATGCCATTCTCCTGTCTCAGCCTCCCCAGTAGCTGGGACTACAGGCACCCGCCACCATGCCTGGCTAATTTTTTGTATTTTTAGTAGAGACAGGGTTTCACCGTGTTAGCCAGGATGGTCTCGATCTCCTGACCTTGTGATCCACCCGCCGCGGCCTCCCAAAGTGCTGGGATTACAGGTGTGAGCCACTGTGCCTTTAATAGAGACGGGTTTTCACCATGTTGGCCAGGCTGGTCTTGAACTCCTGAGCTCAAATGATCCACCCACCTCAGACTCCCGACGTGCTGGGATTACAGGCATGAGCCACCGCACCCAGCCCCAACAATCTTTTCAAGGCAATCTAGGCTCTTTAAAACCATATGTCTAGGCCAGGAGTGGTGGCTCATGCCTGTAATCCCAGTATAATGGGAGGCTGAGATGGGTGGATCATTTGAGCTCAGGAGTTCGAGACCAGCCATGGCCAACATGGTGAAAACCCATCTCTATTAAAGGTTCAGTGGCGTGTGCCTGTAATCCCAGCTACTTGGGAGGCTGAAGCATAAGAATCACTTACCTGGGAGGCGGAGGTTGCAGTGAGCCGATATTGTACCACTGAACTCCAGCGTGGGTGACACAGCCAGACTCGGTCTCAAAAAAATGGAAAAAAAAAAGTGTCTAAAAATTATTCCCACTACCACCATTATCCAATTCCAAATCCACTTCAACATTTTTAGGAATTTGTTATGGCGGTACCCCATTCTCAGTACCAAAATCCGTATTGGTTTCCAAGGGCTGCCGTCACAGCTTACCATAAACTGTTTGGCTTAAGACAATAGAACTTTATTTTCTCAAAGTTTTGGGTGCCAAAACTCTAAAATCAAGGAAGCAGGGCCATACTGTCTCCAAACTCTGTAGAGAAAAATCCAAAAGAATCTAGCCTGATGGTATTTGCTGTGAACATGGACTGTCAGATTTATTGCCAGAGTGCTAGACATGTGCGTGAGTTCCAGCCCAAAGAGTTACGTGTATCCAGTGCTTTGATTCAGAATTGGTACGTTCTAAAACGAAGGGCATTTGGAGTTGGAGTTCACTGCCTGTTGTTTTCTTAACCCTTTAATCCTTCATGCTACCTCCCTGTCAGGTGCTGGACTATCATAAGACATAAAAAAAGGCCTGGGGGGTTTTGCTAATCACTGATGCCACTGAATACTACCAGAAATAATTTCTATTCCTCAAGCTACATTACACCAATCAAGTCCTGTGAGGAAGGAGAGTGTGTTCAAAATCCTTGCTCTCCCTGGAGGAAGTATAGCAGAAAATTGATAAGTCGGAAAGACCTGAATTCAAGTTCCAGCTCTGATGCTTCCTAGCTGCACGATGTTGGACAAGTTACTTAACCTCTCTCTGTGTGACTCATTATCCTCATGTGTCCAATGAGGATGATAATAAAACCTGTCTAATAGAGTACCTTCGAGGAAAAGAGATGATGTTTGCATAGTTCTGGGGTTCAATATATAATAATAATGACAATGATGATGAAGGCCAATAAGAAAGCTGAATATTGTTGAAGACTGTGTCATGGAACCTCTGTAATTGGATATAGACCGCCTCCCCTTTTCACATGAACTGCTAATACTCTCTGTGAAGAATGATGATTTTTAGGCAGACGGGTGAAATATATCCCTTTAGTCAAGCTATGCAAACACAGCAGCTGCTCACATAAGTCCGTTGAGTTTTATGCCATTGTTTTTTCTCAGACAGAGCCCTCATTGAATTTGGGGGAATTTGGGTTGGCTGGGTAATAGCAGCGGGAGCTATGTAGCAACTTTTTCATTCTGACCTCACCTTGGGATAGACACAGAGCCCAATGTATCAAATCGCCTGGTGTACAGATCTCTTGTCCAAGTGAGGTGCAGCTGGACTTTATATTTCTGTGCATTTGACTTGCAGGCTGTGTCTTATTCACCAGGACAGAAGTTTATACTTGGACCTTCTCATGGGTGAGGTCACTGTGCTGTTATTAGCCAAATGCCGCCCTTCTTCAAATGTCTGATGGTTTCTTGGCTGTAGTGTTCAGTTCCCAGAGCAAGATGTTTTAGACTAAGAAGTACTGCTTGTGCAATGATGCAAACCTATTCTGGAAATTTGTTCCAGTGGTTGTGTTTTCTTGTCGGTTTTGAGCAACGGTATTTTTATTTTTGTTGATATTTCCCTTGTGAAGGAGCAATGGGTTTGTTAGATTTTGCGTGGTCTGATGGTACAATGTCAGGGATATAGCTGAGGCTTGGTCTCTAGCAAATGTTAGGAGAGCCAGCTTCGGATTGTTTAGAGTCTACATCGGCATTAACTGGCTGGCAACTTGAAATGAGACACAAATGAATGATTTGCACAATGCCTGTCCTCGCTAGCTCAGTATTTCTCAAAAATTTATTTTCATTATCACTCTCCCAAGGAGCTTTTTGAATTTTTTCCTAAATGTCTCCTCCCACCATGAAATTTTAATACTCCAGATACGCTGTATATCTATTTATATACTATTATCTACATCTGTGTTTTATATATAAAAGAATAGAATTCTAGCTACTCCTGAACCAATTTGGCCCTTTTACTAATGATCCTCACCAATTGACTGAAACACATCTCATGTCTGAAAAAAATACAATTTACTGTGGGGTAATTGATTGACAATTACAATTTATAGCTGGAGAAACTCAGTCATGAGTGATTTTCTAAGAACTCGATATAATATTTATAACAGCATTCATTACTCTACAAACATTTATAAAAGAACACAGAAGAATAACTTTTTGAAAACATTACTGTTACTTTTCTGAGGAAATGCAGTCAAACTCTTTATAATTATAAGCTTTTTGTCCATGTTGTTAGCGCTTCTCATGTTGTGTGCTAAAGTGGGTTGAGATCTGTAAAAGCACAGGACAAATATCTCCTGCACATGCCCTTTTTCATTCCTGTGCTCAAATCCCTGATGAAAGCCCCAATCACTTCACATCTAATGATTTTCCCTGCCTCTGAACTCACATCCACAAATGCAAATCGCCTTCAAGGGCCAGGGAGACCACAGAAATTAATGAAGGGAGCCAGAAGCAAGAAAATGACACCCTCCCAACACAGGCAGGGATGACTGGCAGCTGGCCTTTGCATTAGGAAGACAAGAAGGGGTGCATGGGACTTGGGAAATGGAAAATATGTAGTCCATCTGAAGGTGGCAGCCGCTACTCAATTCTTGTAGCTTTATTGTCACCGGGAAATGGCAGCCCAACATTGTCTGATCATTTTACTGTTTTAGAGAGAAACCAGAGATCTAACATTTTATGGGATTACTAAATATTGACCAACAATCCTTGTGCCAAATAAAACAGGTCTGTGAGCTGGGCTGGGCCGCTGAACACTAAGTTTTGAGCAGAGTTCCAGAGACTTCCTTGTCCTTCCAACCCAATCTATCTTAAACACTATTTTAAACATTTTCACCCTCTCAAAGTGTAACTCACATCATGTTCCTCTCTCCTGCTTAAAAGTTTTCAATAGCTTCCCACTGCCTACCAAGTCAATTCTAAACTCGTGAGCCAGGCATGTTAAAGCCATCTGCCACTTTATGTAATATCTTCCCTTCACTTACGTGAACATTAACTTTTTCTGCTTTCCTTGCTTTGTAATTTTCTGCCTCAATCCTTTGACTAAGGTAACTTCTTCTGCCGGAAACTTTCATAATTAAATCTTACCAATCTTTCAAGGTTGAACTTTCGATGTCTCCTTTCCAAGAAGCCTTCTTTGCTATGTCTGATAAGAGGTTATTCTTTCTCTAAACTTCAGTAACGTATTATTCTTGATAAAGTGCTTGGAACACTCTGCTCAGAGTAAGTGCGATAGGATGCGTTGGCTCAGAAGGAGTGGCTCATCACCCTTTGTCCCTCACTTCCCATCTCTGGCTCTGTCCTGCGTCATCGGGGAATAGCATATTCATTTAATTTTTTCTCTGGCGTTTTTCACTTTTTATTGTGTAATACAGTTATTTGTATAGAGGTCCCCTATCCCTTACTAGGTAATATTTTCAAGCAGGGATCTATCTATTTATCTATTTTCCTTCCTTCCTTCCTTCTTTCCTTCCTTCCTTCCTTCCTTCCTTCCTTCCTTCCTTCCTTCCTTCCTTCCTTCCTTCCTTCCTTCCTTCCTTTTCTTTCTTTTCTTTCACTCCTGTTTCCTTCCTTCCTTTCTTCCTTCCTTCCTTTCTTTCTTTCTTTCTTTCTTTCTTTCTTTCTTTCTTTCTTTCTTTCTTTCTTTCTTTCTTTCTTTCTTTCTCTCTCTTTCTTTCTCTCTCTCTCTCTTTCTCTCCCCTTCCTTCCTTCCTTCCTTCCTTCCTTCCTTCCTTCCTTCCTTCCTTCCTTCCTTCCTTCCTTCCTCCCTTCCTTCCTTCCTTCCTTTCTCAGGGTCTTGCTCTGTCCTGTCTGTCACGCAGGCTGGGGTGCCATGGCCATTTATGGCTCACTGCAGCCTTGACCTCCCAGGCTCAAGCAATCCTCCTACCTCAGCCTTCCAAGTAGCTGGGTCTACAGGCTTAAGCCACCAGACCCAGCTAATTAAAAAAAAAAATTATTTTTCCAGGGATGGGGGTCTCCCTATGTTGGTCAGGCTGGTCTCAAACTCCTGAGCTCAAGTGATCTTCCCACCTGAGCCTCCCAAAGTGCTGGGATTACAGACATGAGCAATTGTGCCCTGTCGGGGATCATTTCTTATATAACCTTGATTCCCCACAGTGGCAAGTACTTAAATATTTGTAAAATGAGCATTTGCAACTCTATTGATTGCTTCATTCACCAGATCATTCCTTCCCAAATGCCCCAAAAGTTCCAAATCTATGGATGTGTTAGATTTGAAGGGAACCAAATTAAGAGAAGGCAAACACACTTCAGGAAGGGTAACGTATAAGGAACCATTAGGCTTCTCATGCATTTGCGTCATTTGTCTACCTTCTTTGGCCCAAATATTGAGCCTTTTAAACATTTTAAAATATTGACCAATGACGATTTAATATGTTTGACCCTCATTTTAACATGCTGTTCAACATCTGCTAATTTTTAAAAACTGGTCTGACTTCTAGAAGGAAAAAAGAATGAGCAATTCTTGGGTTAAATAACTTACATAAAAGAATTTGATATCTCTTTTGCCTTACTGGGCTCCTGGGTACAGGCCAGTATACTTGGAAGTGGCCACAAGAGGGGAGTATGAACCACAGTCATCTTTAAATGAATGAGACCAAGGACTCATTCTTTCTCCAGCTGAATGAAGAAAGCTCCATCCTGAACAATGGTCAATTGAATTATCATTCTCTTTCCAGCCGACGATCAAAGACTGAATGTGGATCTGCCCTTTCTGTGTTCACAGAGACTGTAACCTTCACCTCTCAGCTATCCAATCAGACCATAATCCTGACTGGAAGAAATACTTATGGAGGAGGGCCTGAAGGATGTGCAGTCCCTCTCGCTCAATTTCTCTCACATTATTTTACCTTTGCATGAAACCAGAACCCTGAGAGAACTGTGTTCCTGGATCACGTTGCTTTGGGTCCTGTAGAATTATTTCTACTGAATTGTGATTTGGCCTCTCAAAATCTTTGTACTGAGGGAAGCTTTAAGAAGCAACTCTTTAAAATGTGTTATTAGGCCAGGTGTGGTGGCTCATGCCTGTGATCCTAGCACTTTGGGAGGCCAAGGAGGGTGGATCACCTGAGGTCAGGAGTTTGAGACTAGCCTGGCTAACATGGTGAAACCCTGTCTCTACTAAAAATACAAAAATTAGCTGGGTGTGGTGGCAGGTGCCTGTAATTCCAGCTACTTGGGAGGCTGAGGCAGAAGAATCACTTGAACCTGGAGGACGGAGGTTGCAGTGAGCCGAGATCATGCCACTGCATTCCAACCTAGGTGAAAGAGTGAAACTCTCTCTCAAAAAATTAAAATTAAAATTAAAAAATTAAAAAAATAAAATACATTATTATATCAACATAAAAATGTTGTCTACAAATTCATACAATGTTCCGTTTTTAAGGACCCATGGAAGAAATTTTGAGGACCCATGGGAGAAATTTTGCTTAAAACTCAGAATGCAGGAAAAGCTGTTTGTCTTGATATATTGACTTTGTAAATATTTTAACTTATTAGGCTTTTCTCTTTCCTTTGATTGCTGGGAGGCTTCATTTATTCAACCAGTATGTACGAAGTGCCCATATGTGCCCGTATGTGACAGCTGGCTGCTGGAGATATGATGGGGAGCAAAAGGAGAAGGATTTCTGTCCTCACGAAGCTTCCAGTTTAGAGGAAGAGACAGATATTTATTTATTACTCAGATAGATGCACAAACTGAAAAGTGCTATGAAGGGAAAGGCCCTCACTATAAGAGCACAGCAAGATGGGACTTCATTTGAAGAAGTCCCCTTTGGGCCCGAGGCTGTGTGAACGTATCCTAAGGGAAAGGAGGTAGGGTGCTGGCATTCCTGACCTGAAGAGGAACCATCTGCTGGGAGCAGACGGTGCATTCTGGCAACTGGAAGAATTCCAGGGAGCCAAAGTGCACTTTATGTGGATGGGGAAGGTGTGGAGCAAGGTTTAAGTGGGGAGTGAAGTGTTGGTGCCCTGTATATGCGTTTCTGCTTGCTAATCTTTTTTTTAAAACTTCTTTTTTAGGTTTGGGAGTCCATGTGCAGGTTTGTTATATAGGTAAACTTGTGTCATGAGGGTTTGGTGTACAGATTATTTTGTCACCCAGATGCTAAACCTAGTACCCAGTAGTTACTTTTCCTGATCCTCTCCCTCCTCCCACCCTCCACTCTCAAGCAGGCCCCAGCGTCTGTTGTTCCCCGCTTTGTGTCCATGAGTTCTCATCATTTACCTCCCACTTGTTATTATTATTTTTTGAGACGGAGTTGCACTCTGTCGCTCAGGCTGGAGTACAGTGGCGCGATCACAGCTCACTGCAAGCTCTGCCTCCCGGGTTCACGCCATTCTCCTGCCTCAGCCTCCCGAGTAGCTGGGACTACAGGCACCTGCCACCAGGCCCAGCTAATTTTTTGTATTTTTTAGTAGAGATGGGATTTCATCATGTTAGCCAGGCTGGTCTTGATCTCCTGACCTCGTGATCCGCCTGTCTCGGCCTCCCAAAGTGCTGGGATTACAGGTGTGAGCCACCACGCCCGGCTTTAGCTTCCACTTATAAGTGAGAACATACAGTATTAGTTTGCTAAGGATAATGGCCTCCAGATCCATTCACGTTCCCATAAAAGACATGATCTCATTCTTTTTTAAGTCTGCATCGTATTCCATACTGAACACCATAGTATTCCATGGTGTATATGTACCACACTTTTAAAAATTCTATCTGGCTGGGCATGGTGGCTCACGTCTGTAATCCCAGCACTCTGGGAGGCTGAGATGGGCGGATCACGAGGTCAGGAGATCAAGACCATCCTGGCTAGCATGGAGAAACCCTGTCTGTACTAAAAATACAAAAAATTGCTGGGTGTAGTGGCACGCACCTGAATCCCAGCTACTCGGGAGGCTGAGGCAGGAGAATGGTGTGAACCTGGGAGGTGGAGCTTGCAGTGAGCCAAGGTTGCACCACTGCACTCCAGCCTGGGTGACAGAGGGGGACTCCGTCTCAAAAAAAAAAAAATCAAAAAATTTAAAAAAATTAAAAAATTCTGTCTGTCATGGGCATTTAGGTTGATTCCATGTCTTTGCTCTTATGAGTAGTGCTGCAATGAACATATGCATGTATGTGTTTTTATGGTAGAATGATTTCTATTCCTTTGGGTATACACCAAGTAATGGGATTGCTGAGTCAAATGATAGTTCTGTTTCTATATGCATGCTAATCTTACCCACGCTTTTGTTTTACCCTATATCCCTTGATATGTTATCATTTCATAAGAAACATATCTTGTGGAATAAGATGGAATAAATAAAAAGTTATTCAAAATTGCATTATAAGCAGACTCCATCTTGAATTAAATAAAAACAGATTTCACACCATGCCATCCCTGCCAAGGCTCCCTCACGCCCATGGGTTCTCACTCTTGGACACAAGGTGTACTGTCCCACTCTGGGTGAGCCTGTGGACTTGAGAACATGGACTAGCTTTGCTCTGCTGGCATCTGAAGGCTCAAGGTATTTTTCCTTCACAGGACATAAGGATCCAGAGTTATAAAGTACTTGCTAGTAGATGGATTTATTGACAATTTAGAAATTACAGTCCTGCCTTCTGGTCCTATAAAAAGTTACATCCAGCTCCCTCTGAAAAACACTCCAGGAATAAACAGGCCAAGTGAATAAGGCAGTATTTTATAGTTGCTTTTCTGATCAGAAACCTTCATTCTGCTGGTTTTGCTGAGGATTAGAATGTGTTGGTAAAAGGTTGCTAGAGGAAACCACTGTGATTAGGTGTTCTTGCCTTCATCTGTCATCTCTGTTCTCAGTATTGAGTTGAACCAAAGCCTTAATGGGGACAAAATAGAACATATCAATGCCTCTTAGACTTCCTAGGTCAGGAAAAAGCCTATTTCTGAGCCCTTACTCATTGTAGTAACACATTTCATTAAACAGAAAGGGGATGGGGTGGAAAGGAAGAAAGAAGAAAATGAATTGTGATACCAGTGAGGCAGTTAGAAATAGGGTTGCCCATCATTCTGCCTCAGCCAGACAGAGCTCTGTGCTGAGCTCCAAAATGCACTGGACATATTGCTGCCACAGGATTTTTGCACTGGCTGCCCCTCAACCTGGAATGCTCTTCCTCTATATAACCACAGGTTTGACCTGTTCACCTCCTTCTAGTTTTTGATTGAATATATTATCACCTTGATCATCCTATTTAAAATTGATGACCCTCTTGAACTCCTGATTCCCTTTACCACATTTCGGGGGTTGGCAAATTATGACCTCCAACCACCTGTTTTTGTAAATAAAGTTTTATTGAAACATAGCCAAACTCATTTGTTGTCGTTGTTTTATTTTACACCTTGAGTATGACTGCTTTTGTCCAGCAATGGCAGAGTTGAGAGACAATGTGGCCCACAAAGTCTAAACAATTTACTATGTGGCCCTTTTCAGAAAATTTGCTAACACTGCCCTGTTTCATTTTTTTCTGTTTCATTTCTAACCTTCTAATGGTATACACATATCTATCTATCTATATCCATCTCTGTCTGTCTATATATCTATATCTTATTTTTATTTTATTCTATTTTTTTTGAGATGGAGGCTTGCTCTGTTGCCCAGGCTGGAGCTCAGAGGTACGATCTCGGTTCACTACAGCCTCTGCCTCCCAGGTTCAAGTGATTCTCCTGCCTCAGCCTCCCAAGTAGCTGGGATTACAGGAGTGTGCCACCAAACTAATTTTTGTATTTTTAGTAGAGATGGGGTTTCACCGTGTCGGCCACGGTGAAACCGTGGTCTTGAACTTCTGACCTCAGGTGAACTGCCCACCTCGGCCTCCCAAAGTGATGGGATTACAGGCGTGAGCCACTGTGCCCAATCCACCTTTTTTTTTTTTTTTTTTTTAATTTTGAGGTGGAGCCTCCCTCCTCTGTTACCTAGGCTGGAATGCAGTGGCATGATCTTGGCTCACTGCAACCTCCGCCTCCTGAGTTCAAGCGATTCTTCTGCCTCAGCCTTCCCGAAAAGCTAGGACTACAGGCATGCACCAGCACGCCCAGCTAATTTTTTTTGTATTTTTAGTAGAGACGAAGTTTCACCATGTTGGCCAGACTGGTCTCAAACTCTTGACCTTAGGTGATCTGCCTGCCTCAGCCTCCCAAACTCCTGGGATTACAGGCATGAACCACTGCGTCCAGCCTGCCCATCTTATTTTTTAACATCTCCGCAAGGACAGAGATTTTTAATTTTTTTTTTGTTAGTTCACCAATACATTTAAATATCTAGAACATTGCTTGTTAGATTTTGAATAATGATTTGTTGGATAAACAAATGAATAAGTGAATATAAAGTGTCCCACAAAGATTAGACAGTTAGTTTGATCTTTATTATTATTTCAATATAGCTACAACTTATGAAAAGGGGAAGATGTCCATTACAGCAGTGTATATTCTCAACCTAACATGTAGAAAGTTGTGACTATCACAAGCCCGTCTCAGCTGCTGCAGGAAGCATGCTGTCACAGGCTTGTCTCTGAGCCTTATATACCTGCTTACTTCTGCTAGGACACCTACACAATCCTCAAATAAACACTAGAGGAAAAGGCTTTTTTGTGAAAGTAAACATCTTTTGTCGTTCTAAAAGTTTTGGCTTTTGTTGGGGAAGTGCTATTTTCATGGTCAGACAGAGGAATGCCTATTTTTACACTACAGCCAGACAAGACTCAACTATTGAGCCAAATGGGCAGGTGTGTTTTCAAACTATGTCTTTATTTCACTTAAAAGAAGACGGGAAGAAAGAAACTCACCTTTTGACCAAGCAAATAAAAGGTTCAGCCTTCTAGTTCCTTTCAGCAGCTGGTAAAATTTTTCATATGGGTTACATTTCTCGATCACATAAACAAAAACCAATTTATATAAATGAGTCTCTTGTCAATATGAAATATCTATGTAGTTGCTGCAAAAACATTAAGGTTGGACAGCATCTAACTAGAATTCTGAAGTTTAGTTTTTTATTTCTACTGACTTTTTGATTGCCACTCCAGTGCTAGTTTTTAAAAGTACAGATATGTCAGCTTCCTTATTATTTTCAGCTGGGTTTTGAGGATGAGAATGAGGAAAGAGTTACGTATGGCACAAGTAGGTCACACTCTGAGAGCTGGGCTCAATTGGGGGTGATTTTGCATTTAGCAAAGCCCGGAGACATTTTTGATGGTCACAAATGGGAAGGTGCTATTGGCAGCTTCGTGGGTAGAGGACAGAGTGATTTTTAAACAGTCTGCAGTGCCCAGGATGGGTTCTTGCCATCCCCATCCTGCCCCAACCTCTCAACAAATAATTATGCTGTCCAGAATGTCAGTAGTGCCGAGGTTGAAAAATCCTGTCCTGTGATCTAGTTAACATGCTCCCTTTTCCTTTCTCAGCCTTTTGCTTTCTTGTTGCCTTGGTGATGTCATTCCTTGCAACCTGGGGTTAATAATAGATACCCATTTCTTCCTTCACTGGGAGGAGATAAAGCATGGTGAGCCATTCAAGCACTAAAAACACCTAAGGAAAAGTATTATTACTATTTATTAAGAGAGAATTGTATGTCTCCACATTTCATGGCTGTATTTCTTCATGACTGCTTTAAAAAAGTTTAAATAATCGAAGTGTGCGTATGACCTATGTGTCATCTGTCCCTTTGTGGGGTTGTAGAGAGAGCCTGTGCAGAATGCAGGCTGCTGAAATCCACTTTAAAAATCCACAGCTGATATGTTTGCTCCTTTTGGTCTTTTTCTGGCTGTCCTATTCCACAGTGTCCTCCTTCCCTCTCTTTCTCCTCGTCCCCTCGGTGATCCCCTGACCTCCTTGGCTTTTTCCTTCGCCTGATACACCTGAAGGGTATGTCTGCTACAGCCTCTCATTCTTCTCCCCTTAATTCACTTGATTCTTTATTCAGCATTTCATCAACTATTTTTTGTTACTCAAGCATTCCCTTGGGGTCTTGCACTTCACCCAAGTAGTTTTTAGCAATTTTTCCGAAGGAAATGTTCTCCATCTTAATGTAAATATAAATATAAATATTTACCCTTGAATGTTGAAAGTCATGGCTAAATAATTACACAAAAATGAGAACCAACGAAAATAATCACTTCACTTAAACATTAATCTGGGCTGGAAAGATAACTTTGTGGCTTTAAACCAGATTTAGAATGATGTTTTAGGCATCTAAATCCCCACATTTTTGTTAGAATCAATTGTGTTTGTTCATTTTTAATTTTATGGAAGTCTTGAGTTCTCGAAGTCCTAGAGCTTGAGGACCCAATTAGCAAGCACGAAGGACTGGAAAATCCTATTGTTAACTGACAAAATATCTTTTCACAAGAGTTTATGCAAGCTAAAAGAATATATCTGAAGACAGGTTTATGTGCTTTTCTACAAAGTTCTCTTATAGTTTTTAAGGGGAGGATAGTGATTAGGATACAGCACTGGTTTTTTTTTGTTGTTGTTGTTTGTTGTTTTGTTTTGAGATAGAGTCTTGCTGTCACCCAGGCTGGAGTGCAGTGGCATGATCTTGGCTCACTGCAGTCTCTGCTTCCTGGGTTTAAGCAATTTTCATCCCTCAGCCACCCAAGTAGCTGGGATTACACACACATGCCACCATGACTGGCTAATTTTGTATTCTTAGTAGAGATGGGGTTTTGGCATGTTGGCCAGGCTGGCCTTGAACTCCTGACCTCAGGTGATCTGCCCACCTTGGCCTCCCAAGGCGCTGGGATTACAGGCGGAAGCCACCGCACCCGACCACAGCACTGGGTTTAAAGGAGATCTTAGAGAAGAAGTTGTTCCCCTCAGCAAGTTGGAAACACTTTAGATGTAGGCAATTAACTTGGTTATGTCATGGTCCTTCCCATTGTGTTATTTCTTAGATTTTTTATATGCTTTCTTAAAAGAGGAGAAATGTTCTGTCTATATTAGTTAAATCAGGAGAAAATGAAATTTACCTTCTATTTGCACCCAGTTTCACTCAGAGTAACACCCCAAGTCTTCACATTGGTCTCCAAGTTATTGAGGCTACGGTGCAGTAACTGTGCTGACCTCATCTCCTGCTATTGTCTCCCCATTCACTCACTCTGCTGCAGAACACTGGCATCCCTGCAGCTCTTCACACCCTTCAGATACACTCTTGCTGGGGAGACTTTGTGTTTGCTCCTCCTTCTGCCTGGAATGCTCTTCCCTAGTTTACCTACTTGGCTTACTCTCTCACCAATCTCAAGTTTTTGTTCCAGTTTCTCCTCAATGAGATCTCTCTACCCACACTATTTAATACTGAAAACGATACTTTTTCCTTCTTCCCTTTGGTCTTTTAATCCTTCTTCCCTGCCCAACTTTTTTGTCTTTTTTTAAAACACAGAATAATGATCTTTTAACAAACTATTTACTCATTTATAATGCATCATGTTTATTTCCTGCCTGCCCTTGCTAGAATGTAAATTTCTCAAGGGCGGAGATGGTTGTCTGTTTTGTTCACTATTGTGTCTCAAGAACCTAAAACAGTGCCTGGCTCTGTGTGAAGCCACACATCATTGTTGAATAAGCAAGTGGGTTGGTTAAGCAAAAGCAGGGACAGAGAGGTGTAGTCAGGGCAGAGGCTTTTATGAGGAATTTGTAACTCTCATAAGAATAGTTTGAAGGCCAGATGTGGAGGCTCACGCCTGTAATCCCAGCACTTTGGGAGGCCGAGGAAGGTGGATCACCTGAGGTCAGGAATTTGAGACCAGCCTGGCCAACATGGTAAAACTCCATCTCTACTAAAAATACAAAAAATTAGCTGGGCGTGGTTGTGGGCGCCTGTAATCCCAGCTGCTTGGGAGGCTGAGGCGGGATAATTGTGTGAACCTGGGAGGCAAAGGTTGCAGTGAGCCAAGATCATGCCATTGCACTCCAGCCTGGGGGACAGAGCAAGACTCTGTCTCAAAAAAAAAAAAAAAAAAAAAAAGAATAGCTTGAATACACCCACAAAAGTAGGACAGAAGGAAGATAAAATGAAGATGAGGAAACACATACAGATGATCCTTGACTACGATGGTTCAACTCACAATTTTTCAACTTTATGATCATGCAGAAGCTATATGCATTCAGCAGAAACCATGCTTTGAGTACACTTACCATTCTTTTGTTGACTTTCAGTACAGAATTCAATAAATTACATGAGAAATTCAACACTTTATTACAAAATAAGCTTTGTGTTAGATGATTTCGCTCAACTGTGGGCTAACATGACTGTTCTGAGTCTGTTTAAGGTGGGTTCAGTTTTCTAAATGCATTTTTGGTTTAGGATATTTTCAGCCTACAATGGGTTTGTCAGGAAGTAACTCCATCATAAATCGAGGAGCATCTGTATTGCCCTTATAATTGTTTCTAGGGTCTGAGGTGTAGGAAAATGCCTGGATATAGGTGCTTAGGGGTGGCTGTTCCTAGTGAATTTTAGGGGAGCGTGTATGTGACAGAGACAAGAGGAAGAAGGGAAGGCATCGCAATGAATATAGCTAAGAAACATCCCCTCACTCCCTTGATCTTTTATCCTTCCAACCTTCATGCACTCAACCTTTGTGCTTGTACCTGCAGCACACATTGGTTTTATTTTTATAGTCAGACAAAGATGACAAACATAAGATATCTCTGGATAGAACCTTAAATACCTCTCAGGGCCATAATGAGACAAAACAACTTCATTTTTACCACACACAAGACAAAGATGACTGACTTATCAGACCAAACAAATCTACCTGCTCACCCTTGTGGAACTATTTTAACTCGATACCTGCTCGCCCATGTGGAACTGTTTTAACTCGAAATTCCAGTGTGCTTCTACTGAATTAGAAGGAAGAATGGAAAAGCTTTTAGAAGATGAAAAAGTCATATTAGTTTATGCTTTCCCCAACAAACAGCAGACGATGCTAGCAAGCATCTTTTATGTGTGCAGCTCGGAGCCTGAGCTCTGTATTCGTTTGGGGGATAGGAATCAGACTGTCTGGGTTTAAATCTTGTTTCCACTACTCACTAGCTGTGTGACTTAAGGAAAGTTATCTGATCTTTTAAATCCCATTTTCCCATGTGTAAATAGCACCATAAGATTATTGTCACTATACACATGTGAAGTGTCTAGCACAGTGCCTTAATAAAGGGCATCTATTAGGCCTGCTCTATAATATAGGCAGTTAGGCTGCCTCTGTTGTTTTTTTGTTTTTTTTTTTTTGAGTAGAATCTCACTCCTGTTTCTCAGGCTGGAGTGCAGTGGCATGATCTTGGCTCACTGCAACCTCTGCCTCCTGGGTTCAAGTGATTGTCCTGCTTCAACCCCCACGCCGAGTAACTGGGACTACATTTGCACCACCATGCCCGGCTACTTTGTGTATTTTTAGTAGAGATGGGGTTTCACCATGTTGGCCAGGCTGGTCTCAACTCCTGACCTCAAGTGATCCACCTGCTTCAGCCTCCTAAAGTGCTGGGATTACAGGCATGAGCCACCATCCCTGGTCAGGCTGCCTATCTTACAATTCTGGTATTATTCTCTATTTGTTATGAAATGTAGGGCAAGATACTTCACCTCACTTTGCTTCAGCTTCTGCATTTTCTTTTCTTTTCCTTTCTTTTTTAAAAAAAACATTTTGTAGAGATGGTGTTTCACCATATTGCCTAGGCTGGTCTCAAACTCCTGATCTCAAGCGATCCGCCCACTTCGATCTCTCAGAGTGCTGGGATTCCAGGCATGAGCCACTGCACCTGGTTCCAGAGTCCTCATTTTCAAAAGAGGCAAATTAATTACCATGCGGGACTGTTATGAGGATCCAGTGAAATTATTTAGGAAAATAAGAAAGACTTGGCACATAACAAGTGTACAGTAAAAGACAACATTTATTACTATTTTTTCTCCCATTTTTTTTTTTACTATGGTAAATACTGTGGTATGTGATATACATAACAGAAAATTTACCATGTTAACCATTTTTAAATGTATAGCTCAGTGGTATTAAATACATTTATAATGTTCAGCCATCACTGCTATCCATCTCCAGAACTCTTTCCAACTTGTAAAACTGAAACTGTCGGGGCGTGGTGGCTCAGGCCTGTAATCCCAGCACTTTGGGAGGCTGCAGTGGGTGGATCACTTAAGGTCAGGAGTTCGAGACCAGCCTGACCAATATGGTGAAACCCTGTCTTTAATAAAAATATAAAAATTAGCCAGGCATGATGGTACACACCTGTAGTCCCAGCTACTCGGGGGGCTGAGACAGGAGAATTGCTTTAACTGGGGAGGCGGAGGTTGCAGAGAACCAAGAATGCACCACTGCACTCCAGCCTGGGTGACAGAGTGAGATTCCATCTCAAAGGAAAAAAAAAAGACCAAAAAAACTCTGAAACTCTATACACATTAAACAATAACACCTCATTCCCCACCTTCCTCCCAGTCCCTGGCAACCATCATTTTCCTTTCTGTCTGTCTGATTTGACCGCTACTGTAAGTATGTCATATGAGTGGAACCAGTGTTTTTTTGGTGACTGGCTTATCTTGCTTAGCATAATGTCTTCAAGTTTCATTCATGTTGTAGCACATGCTGGCATTTCCTTCATTTTTAAGGCTGAATAATATTCCATTGTATAAATCTCCCGCATGCTTATCTATTCAACTGTTGATGTACATTTGGGTTGCTATTGTGAATAATACAGCTATGAACATGGGCATATAAACATCTCTTTGAGACCCTACTTTCAATTATTTTGGGTGTCTACTCAGAAATGGAATTGCAATCATATAGCAATTTTATCTCTAATTTTTTGAGGCACCACCATACTGTTTTCCCTAGTGGCCATACCTTTTTACATGTATTCCCATCAACAGTGTATAAGAGTTCCAATTACTCTACGTTCTTTTCAACACTTGTCATTTTCTGGCTTTTCCTTTTTGGATAGTGGCCATCCTAATAGATATAAGGTGGTAACTTGTCTTACTTTTTTTGTTTTTGAGATGGGGTGTCACTCTTTCACCCATGCTGGAGCACAGTGTGGTGCAATATTGGCTCACTGCAACCTCCACCTCTCAAGCTCAAGCGATCCTCCCACCTCAGCCTCCCGAGCAGCTGGAACCACAGGCTCGCACCACCATGCCTGGATAACTTTTTGTATTTTTGGTAGAGAGGGGTTTCACCATGTTGCCCAGGCTGGTCTTGAATTCCTGAGCTCAAGTGATCCACCTGCCTTGGCCTCCCAAAGGCCTGGGATTATAGGCGTGAGCCACCGTGCCTGGTTGGTAACTTGTCTTACTTTTATCTACAACTACAGTTCCTACTACTACTATTGCTATTACTACAACCATGGCTGCTGCTTCTACTACCTTTACTAAGCAATGTGAGAAAGTTGAAAAAAATTAAAAACATAAATTTTACTCTCAAGGAGACTTCTGCTTGTTATATTTAAAACCAGTTTTCCTCATCTTCCTATCCATATTCCTTTGTTTATCCCTGAAGTGCAATCACTTACCAATAGGAACTGGTGAATGCCATCAACATACTAGAGTAAGAGAAGAATGTACTTCAGACTCTTGCCTCTAGAAGCAGCCATAGAGTTCCTTAATTGCAAACCAGACAGCATCCTGGATTGCAAAAGTTCCTGTTTTCTACTTCATTTCAATTGTGAACTTGGACTTGGTGATATACTGAAAATAATGGAAGGGATGATGAAGAGCTGGCTATAAATGAGAAAGAACTGGCCACTGTGGGACAGACTGTGAGTTGTCTACCAGTATCTGTTTTGTCCTTTTTTCTTTAGCATCAAAACTCCTGAGTCATAGATGGGCATGCTGCTTTCCAGCTGGAGTCTATATTTCCCACATTCACTTGCAGTAGCTGTGCCCTTATGACTAAGTTCTTGGCAGTAGAATAGCAGCAGAAGTGGTGTGTGCCAGTTTCCCATCATGCCCTTGAAATAAATGAGTAACACAAACTTATTTTCTTTCTTCTTACTGCCTGAGAGGTAGATGTGATGGAGGGTTCTGGAGCAGCCATTTTAGAGCCAGGGATGGAAGGTGTGTAATGGACATGGCAGAGATGCCCTCCCAGTCTCAGATCATCTATCTACGGACTATTACATGTGAGAGAGCAATAAACTTCTGTCTTGTATTAGCTACTGAATTTTGAGACATCTTAGCTTAATCTATAACAAACACAGACAAATTAACTCAATAAAACTGGCACTCTACTCAACCACAATAATAAAGATAGTTGCAAATAGTTTCAATGTAATGCAGACATTTTCAGAAAGGAAATACATCCCTTTGAAGTAGACCAATTAAAATTCAAGAGACCACATTAAGTTTTGAGTTTCCAAGTATTTTCCAAATCTTTTTCTCATAGTTCTTCGTCCCACAATAAAGGTCCAGCTCTAGTGATCAGTGGTGATGCACAGTTATATTTGCAATGTTATCAATTACCAAAGCTCTTTTGGGTTTTTGGTTAAATGCTATTTTGTATGATTAGAACTCTAACAAGTAGCAATGTGATTACCTACATAGCCTGTACTTAGGGTTTTAAAATACTCAGTCCCTGGATAGAGTGATGTAGACATCAAAGTATTATAGACTCTAAAATTTAGAGTAAAAGCTACCTCCGTGGTCAGTGCAATCACATGCTGAGGACTCAAGTCTGATTTACTCAGGACATGTATTGTTTCACATTTCAAAACAAGCTTTAAAAAATTCAATCTAAGGTTGTAATTGGTTATTTACCAGTTTAGAATTATCCTATAATTTAGAGATAATATTCTGCTCTATGAGAGTGGGTCCACAGCATCTATAGGAAGTCAGCATTTTAAAATATAATCAATGAAAATTAATACACTTGGGAATTAGCATGTTAACGGAAGTTGAAAGAAGAAAGCTCATGTTGCAATGTTACCTTTAGAAGAAGGTAAGTAACCCTTTTATAGAAAGGGAATTAATAGTGGATCTTTTTCTGTAGCATGGTCAATGGCCAAAGAATGATTTCGCCTTGTAGACTGTGATCATGATTCATTAGGGAATACCTGAAATGAAGGAAGCTTTCTATCCAGCCGGCTTAGCTTCATAAATATGCCTGTAAGAACATGCCATGTCCTGTACTTTCCTTCTGTAAATATTTGCTCTGAGGTTTGCCCTCTTGGGTGACCCACCAAGCCAGAGGGAATGAGTACCTTTCCCCTGGGCAAGCTTTGTCTGATATAGCTATACTTGATACGCTAGCTTGTAGATACATCTCTTGGGAGTCTGGCATGGCCCAATGCCTGTATATTCTTCTATCTAGGTCAATGAATAAAATAGCTTCTAGTCTCTAAAGCTGGGAGCAGATCACTGACCTCAGTGTAAGCCATTCACTGAGAGTCAGTTTGAAATAGCCATTCCTGAGTTCAAATTATCACATTTACCTTATACTAACTTTATGTTTAGGAAGCACTATTTTAATTTAAATAGCTCCCAATTTTAAGTTGGGTACACAAAGAAACGAAAGGTAATGCTCTTAAAAATAAATCATTTCTCCTCTACATACATCGTAGCATGGGAAAAAATATTAATAATATTAAATGCTCTTGAGAATGCAGAGATACTTAGATCTCTCATGCATTGCTGGTAGGAATGTAAATTGGGGCAGCTACTCTTGGAAAACAGTTTGGCAGTTTCATATAAAATTAAACATTGCTTGCCATACATTCTAGCATATGCAGTCTTGGGCATTTATCCTAGAGAAATGAAAACTTATGTTCACACAAAAACCTGTACACAAATATTTTCTGCGGCTTTATTTGCAATAACTCTAGGTGGAAACAGCCCAAATGTCCTTCAAAAGGTGGATGGATAAAGAAACTGAGGTAAATCTATAAATTAGAATTCTATCTTGAAATACAAAGGGGTGAATTATTCATATAGCATGTCAGCTTGGATAGATCTTAAGGGTATTATGCTAAATGAAAAATGCCAGTCTCCATGGGTTACATAATGTATGATTCCATATATATCACATTCTTGAAATGGTAACATTTTAGAGATCAGGTAATGGAGGCAGATCAGTGGTTGCCAAGGATTAAGGATGGGGATGGAGAGAGGGTGCGGCTACAAAGGGGTATCACAACGGAGCTCCTTTGTGGTGACGGAATCTATACATGAGATAACATTTCATAGAACTATACAAAACAGTGACTGCATGTGAAAACCAGTGGAATTTGAGCAGTCTATAGTCTGGTTAATGGTATTCCTGGTTTTGATAATGCATTATACTTAAGTAAGATGTTACCTTTGGGGGAAACTGGGGGAAGGGCCCTCAGGACGTTTCTGTACTATTTTTTGCAACTTTTCCTGAGTTTATAATTATTTCAATAAGTTAAAAATAATGACTGCATGAACACATAAACCATGACAGATTTCTTTCTTTCTTTCTTTCTTTATTGGGGAACAATGCAATAGGAGGGAAAATGCCAAACTGCAAATTAAGAGAGTTCTGCTTTTATCTGTCTGTCCCTCTGGGAATATTTCTTCTGAAGAAAGAGTTCCCAGGATAAAGTTTGAAAACCACTTCTTAAAAGACTGTGGAAATTTCTTGAGACAATAAAAATGAAATCATGTGAAATCATTTTGTTTTTAATCAAGAGAAGGAGGTATATTTTAGAAGGTGATCTGATATATTATTTGTTACAATAAAAGGTTATACCTTCCAAGGGAAGTGATTACAAATAGCCACATAATTTAGACATGGTATTAGAATTGGTTGGTTTGTTATGAAATCACAGGTGCTGATTTAACCCTAGCTAATGTACCGTTTGCTGCATTGCAGAGAAATGAAATTGTTAGAAGACTCATCCTAGGAGTCACTTAAAACTGGCAGTTAGCTGGTAGAGTCATGATTTTTTGATCTGAGATCCAGATAGACAAGACACAGGATTTGTTGCCAATGTAAACTGCATCTCTAGATACTCAAGCACTATTTATTTGCATTCATAAAATTTTGCCCTCATTCAGATATTTTGGACTGCAGAGCAGTTTGTGGTGGTTGTCCATTGCCTTGTGTAGCATGTACACAATGTTTTGTGTAGCATCTGTGGAAGCAAAGCTTTCTTGATAGGCTCTGTACAAATGGGGTTTGGACGGTTCACTGTCTGTATCCAGCATATCTACCCAGAGCCCCAATTCGTCTCTCCTTCCGGTGACCGATGCCTGATTACTACTGTGGTACCTAGGCAGGGCCTCTGGGTAATTATAGAGTCGGCCCTGTGGTTGTCTTCCAGGAAATGGCAAGTACCACTTGCCCTAGTGTGTTCCTGCAGACTTCACTCAAGGGACAACAGGAAACAAATGCCATATAAGGTCATCCTGTGGCAGCTGCTGCTTTTCTGAGGACAAGTAGAAGGTAGACAGGTTCTCTTTTGCCATTTCCATTACCTCTTTCTAGATCAATTTTAGCTCATTAAGAAAAATGTGTGGATATATGATGGTCCTCAAAAGGACCTACATGAACTTTTTTTTCTCTCTTTTTTTTTTTTTCTTTTTTCTTTTTTTTGAGACAGAGTTTTGCTCTTGTCACCCAGACTGGAGTACAATGACACGATCTCGGCTCACTGCAACCTCCACCTTCCCGGGTCAAGTGATTCTCCTGCCTCAGCTGTGCGAGTAGCTGGAATTACAGGCGCCTGCCAGCATGCCTGGCTAATTTTTGTATTTTTAGTAGAGATGGAGTTTCATCATGTTGGCCAGGCATATCTCAAACTCCTGACCTCAGGCAATCTGCCTGCCTCAGCCTCCCAAAGTGCTGGGATTAGAGGCATGAGCCACCACGCCTGGCTACATGAACTTTTGCACCAGAGTTTTAGATACCTGCTGTTGACTTTCCTCTATTTGCAGTGACTCTGAGAATATATTTGCAGCTTTTAAAATACTATTAGCTTTCTGCGAAGTCTCCTGGAAAGTCCTTAAAGGAGTTTCTCTGTTTTTATCATTTATTTGAGAGAACAGTAGCTTTATTAGCTTGTAGCCAGAAATAGATTTTAAAGTTATAACTCAATTCCCAGAATTAAATGTATCAGTTGTAGAAATTCAGCTCTGAACTGTTAACTTTTGCTGTGTGATGTGAAATGAGAGCAGGAGGAGAGGAAGTATGTTACTGGCAGAAGACAAGTCAGACAGGATCTTCTTAGGTATCCTCATAGTCAATTACTCTTGACAACTTGTTCCATTTTCCTACCATCAGAGGAAGTTGACAGTATGTCGTAATGTGAAAGGAGACCATTGTAGGAAAAGCTTTGGAATGTCATGGAGTATTATGTGGCCATTAAAAAGAATGAATTAGAGGGCATCCAAATAATTTGCAGGAATTTCCATAAATTATTGTTGAATGAGGAAACAAGAGGCCAAAGAGTGTGATTCTGTATGGAGTGCTCAGCACTGGTCTCTCTTGCTCGCAGGTTGTACGTTTGGCAGGAGTAGCATTTAAATCAATCTTGATGAATGGGAACCTAGGTTGGACATATGCGTAGCCTCTCTCCCTGCCATGATGGCTACTGCATCCACTTAGCCATAATGCAGTGGGGTTGCTGATGACAGAGGCTGACTGATGTGAGCTGGATGAGTCATTTTGTCTGTGACTGGCTGTTCGGTGTTCCTTCCATGTTGGCACTCTTTGGTGGGTGTTGGTGGTTGTTAACATATCTCATGAAACTCTTCATTCTTCATGCTTGTTCTTTAATGTCCAACCGCATGTCTATTTCCAAGATCTCCTTTTTCTAGATTTTCTAATCTTTTCCTTTTTTAAGCCCCTGTGGTGGGTTGAACAGTGTCCCCCCAAAATTCATGTCCTTCTGAAACCTCAGAATGTGACCTTATTGAAAATAGTGTCCTTGCAGATGCAATTGGTTAAAAATCTTGATATGAAACATCTTGGAATCATCCTGAACATATCTTGACTTGTGTTTTTATAAGAAGAAGAGAACACAAGAGAGATCCATAGGGAAGAAGGTGATATGACAATAGTGGCAGAGATTGGAATGATGAGTCTGCAAGTCAAGGAACACCAAGAATTGCCAGCAATCACCAGAAGCTAGGAGAGAGGCCCAGGATGTTTTCTTCCTTGGAGCCTCCATAAGAACCAACTCAGTTGACAACTTGATTTCAGACTTTTGGCCTCCTAAACCACAAGGGAGTAAATTATTTTTATTTTTTGTAGAGACAGAGTCTTGCTATGTTGCCCAGGCCAATCTTGAACTCCTGGCCTCAAGTGATCCTCCTGTCTTGGCCTCCCAAAGTTCTGGGATTATAGGAATGAATCACTGTACCCAGCCAAGAGGGAGTAAACTGAAGCTGCTCAATTTGTAGTCATTTCCACTGCAGCTCTATGAAACTAGTAGAGTCCCTGACGAGCTGGCCATGTGTTGGTCACTGTCCATAAGTCCATGTATATTCTAATCTTGGATCACTTCCTTTTTTTGTACAAAGTGGTTGATCAGGTACCCAGCTTGAAGCTCTAATCATTTGGAAAATTTCTCTTATCACCACCCTTCAAGGCCACCCCTTAAACTTCTATAACAGCAGATGTCTCTGACAATAAATTTAATATATTAAACCCAAAAATATCTGCATATTAAAAGATATTTTTAAGAAAGTGGAAAAATAAACAGACAAAATATTTGTGGCACCCTGGCAAAAAATTGATAGCAATAATATCTAAAGGACCTAAAGGACATTTATAAGCTAATAAAGAATGGCCATACCAGTGATTTAAAAGTGGACAAAAGCCATGAATAGGAAACTAACAGAAGAGATAAAACATATGACCAATTAATCTATGAAGAGATACTCAAGTTCATTAGTGATCAGTGAAGTGGATAAACAAAAATCAAGATGACAATGAGATACTATTTTAAACACAGTAAATTGGCAAGTTAAAAAAGTCTAACACAAAATATTGGGAAGGTTGTGGATCAGTAGATTAGTTTATAGTTTGCTGGTGGGAGTGTACATTGCTTTAACTACTTTAGCAAGCAATTTGGCATTATCTCTTAAAGTTGGAGACTCATATATCTATGATGAGTAATTCTACACTAGGCATATACTCAAAATAAATTATTGCAGGTGTACATTAGGAGACATACACAAGAATGTCCGTGGAAGCGTTTCTGTTTGAAACAGCAAAAACTTTGAAAAAAAACGTACATGGCTCATGACAGGAGAAGAGACAAATTGTGGTACCTTCATACAATAAAATATCTTACTGGAAAGAAAATGAATATAAATGATGCTAGAAATGTAATTTGAATAAAAATTAAGCTCGCAAAAGGTTACATATACCACAAAACTCATTTTTTTATTTTTTGAGACAGAGTCTCGCTCTGTCGCCCAGGCTGGAGTGCAGTGGCCAGATCTCAGCTCACTGCAAGCTCCGCCTCCCCGGTTCACGCCATTCTCTTGCCTCAGCCTCCCAAGCAGCTGGGACTACAGGCGCCTGCCACCTCGCCCGGCTAGTTTTTTTGTATTTTTTAGTAGAGACGGGGTTTCACCGTGTTAGCCAGGATGGACTCGATCTCCTGACCTCGTGATCCGCCCGTCTCGGCCTCCCAAAGTGCTGGGATTACAGGCTTGAGGCTCCGCGCCAGGCCCGCAAAACTCATTTAAAGAAGTTACAAACAACTAAAACTACCCAATATGCTTTTAAAGAAATATTTATGTTATGGTAAAACTGTAGTTCTAAAAAGCAAAAGGAAGACTAATACAAGTTGCAAGGTAGTGGTTACTTCTGGCGGAGGGAGGCAGGGTATGAGATAGGGAAGATAACATTGTAGGATGTTAGAAATTGTGAATGTTTCCATTGTCATGCAGGGTGGTGTGTACACAGGTATTTATTGCATAACAAACAAATTGTTCAGCAAACAGATAGCTAAATAAATAAATACAAAGAAGGCCATGCCTGAACTAAGGATGAGACCATGTCATGAACCAAGTTTTATGATTAAGTTTTAGGTATCCACCATTGGAAACACAACCACTGGATTTTTGATTGGGCAGAGATGTTTCTGGTTGAACCAGCAATGGAAGCAGGAAGAGCCCTAAACTTGGGGCAGGAGGAGAGACAGGGTGGGGTGTGAAAGAGAAAGGAAAGAATCTCCAAGAAAGTCACACAAGTGGCCTAAAGGGAAAGACTTGTGAGAAATCCCCTGTAGGGGATGGTCCAGGAGCTTGGAAAAGAGAACTGTCTAGGGGTCCATTTGAAGTTGTTTCCTGTTCTGAGTCTGGGTATAAGTAATCTCCAGTATCCAAAGCCCACAGTAAAACTCCACTACATAGTTAAAATAAATAACGAACAATAAACTCTCTTCATGCAATCATTCTTTCATCATACACTTATTTATTGGGTTCCTATGGCACGGGGCACAGCATTTAGCAGCAAACAAAACAGACCAAATGCAATGGTGAACAATGAAGCCATGTAACAGATTTAGGGAGAGCTGGGAGTGGAGGTGATTTATATCAGTGGTATTTGGCATGAATTAAGAGAAAGCAAGTGCAGGGATGGCTGCCCACACAGTGGGGTGGGGACAGAGGAAGGGGGATAGATAGTGAGTGGGGGGTTGGAATTCTACAGGAGCAGGCATTTGGCATCTAGAAGAACGTAAGTCCCCTTTACAGCAAACCATGGGAACATTGGAGAAGGCTCTGGATTTCCCACCATATGCAGAATTTGGCTTGTATTACTTAGTTTGTAAGTTAAAGGCAATGTCAATTCTAAAAATTGGAGAACTTGGGGTCTCTGCCATTATACTTCTGTTTTTCTACTTTCTTTTTTATCAGTGGTTCTTAACCTAAAGGAGCAGTAGAGAGAAGCATGGACATTTGTGCTTTGGAGAAGCTTTCCCAGTAATTCTAATATACCTCCTCTCCCTGCTTCCTCCCTGCCCCACATAACACATGCCTCCATCGGTAAACATTGCTTATTTACAATAGTGATTCTTGGCTTAGTTATCCTAGGGTGGCTCAAATAATCTCAGGCTATAATTTTTCCTTAACAAAGTAATAAATAAAATCATTGACAACATATTTAATTAAATATTTAAATTTTTAATTTAAATTTAAACATTTCAAAAGGTTAATAACATGTTTAAATTAAAAGCAACCTAGCGGAACATTTATTAGAAAACAGTAGAATTGTTAAATGAAATGCCAGGTTCCTCAGTGCCCCACCTTAAGAACCATCCTGTTAGAGTCTGTTATAAAATCATTTTCTTGATCCTCTTTAACAATGGCTTCATTTTTTATGACAATATTTGTTTCCAGTATGTTGGAACTGAAACTGAACAAAAACAGATGAATGATGAATTAGCATAAAGCTCTTTTTTTAAATCTCATCTGTGTGTTTAAAGTGAATGTGCTGAATGCTTAGTATATGCCGGGAAATATTTTAAGCATTTTGTGTGCATTATTTAATGTTCACAATATCTCCATGAGTTACATTCATTAATATCCCCACATACAAACAGGGAAACTAAGGTACAGCTTCCTGAAGCTGATGAGTACAGTGCTAGACTGTCATCCAGGCAGGCTGTCTCCTGAGCTCATGGCTTTAATTCATTTGCAATACTATCTTCAGTAAATATCAACGCAACTAATAGAACAGTGTCTCAATATTATCCACCCCATGCATTTCACTGATCTCACTTGTTAAAATGCTTTGAAAAATTTGCTACCTTGAATTTTCAAGATCTCCCAAGTTCATGATTAACAGCTCATGAATGCTAGAAGAAAAGATGATTCACTGCTGTCCAAATTAAAATGCAGCAGGTTCTCGCTGAAAACAGTCCAGGGTTAGCTGATGACTAAATCTAAATGTCACATAGAATATGCTATTTTATTTTTAGGAGCTCCAGGAAACAAAGATATCCAGGTACAAGCACATTACAAACTCAGTGGGCTTCGCCAGACAGCATAACTTAAGCATTTTATTTTGAGTAGAAAGAACTCACTTTGTGCCCTACAGTCACGCAGTTTGCTTTCATACGGTGTTCCTTCGTCTGCGGTTATTATTTCCTTCTGAAGTACACAGATAGAAACCTTTGCCTGCATGAAGAAAACTTTTCCACACTCCTATTTCCTTTCCCCACCACATTCCATAGTCAAATAATATATTTTTTTACATCTCAAGTTACTTCTCTCCTTCTATAACTATTTTAGTATTTCCAGGATTTAAAAAACCACACACAAACACACACACACACACACACACACTCCCCAATCAGCATCTCTTCAAAAAAAGAGTTTGTGAGCTCTTAATTTCTCTATTTTGAGGTCGTTTTCCTCAGCTCCCATAACAAAGTTATCCTTAGGGCATAAGGAAGTAGGCTGTTTACAATTAGTTAACACCAGGTCATCTTTTTTTTGACTTAAACCAGTTTTGGGGCATCAGGTATTCTTAACATTGATGCTGTGAAACTTCTAATGACCACAGGATTCAGAACTGGGCTACCCAAGGCAATGTATAAGTTATATATATTGTAGATATTGAAACAAAAGCGGGACAAACACACCAACCGTATGATGCATGGTAACGTATTCCATTCTACTAAAACAATGCGGATTGGGACCTGTTAAAATGATTTCACAACTCAGAGCGAGCGATGGCCCACCCTCTGAGAAGCACGTGTCCCAAGCACAGCATTCGTGGATGGCGGTTTTCAACCCAGGCTGAATATTAGAATTACTTGTGAAACATTTTAGTAGTACAGGTCTCAGAGACGCCCTATTAGAGAAGAATATCCAGGGAGTCATAAGGAACATTTCTGAAACTTTTCACTTGACAGATTTGGGAATACAGTTGGACCCTGGGGAGTGACAAGAACAGCACGTTCATTTGTCACCACGAAGCGAGATAAATGAAATCCGGGGGGTGGATCCAGGTTTTGTGGGGCCTGAAGCTCGTACAATTTTGGAGTTACAAAATTTTGATATAAAATTAGGCAAGAAGAGAAATACTTTTTTGGTGAATGAGAAAACAAACCACTACAAATTACACTTTTTTTTTTTTTTTTTTTTTTTTGAGATGGAGTCTCGCTCTGTCGCCCAGGCTGGAGTGCAGTGGCCGGATCTCGGCTCACTGCAAGCTCCGCCTCCCGGGTTTACGCCATTCTCCCGCCTCAGCCTCCGGAGTAGCTGGGATTACAGGCGCCCGCCACTTCGCCCGGCTAGTTTTTTGTATTTTTTAGTAGAGACGAGGTTTCACCGTGTTAGCCAGGATGGTCTCTATCTCCTGACATCGTGATCCGCCCGTCTCGGCTTCCCAAAGTGCTGGGATTACAGGCTTGAGCCACCGCACCCGGCCACAAATTACAAATTTTAAAAAGCAGACAAATCCAACAAAATCAAAAAATTCACAAAACTAACATTTTTATTAATTGGTTACCTAAACAGCTCGTTAATACTTTCTATTTTACATTTTTTAGATTCATGCTCATTTGATTTATATTTAGAGATAGTAGAAATAACAGAATGACTATCTGGTCTTTTGTTTAGTATGATTGATTGAAGCTTATTTTTTATTGATGATAGTTGAGAAATTTCTTCCAGCTTCACAACTTGTGATTGGAAATGACAAGTGAATTTCTGGAACATTGTCTGAATTCGTTTGTTAGGGCTCCCATTACAAAAAACCACGGACTGGATGACTTATACAACATGAATTTATTTTCACAAATTCTGGAATCTGGAAGTTCATGATCAAGGTGTCGGCAGGTTTGGTTTCTTCTGGGGCCTCTCTCCTTGGCTCACAGAAGGAGGTCTTCTTGCTGTCTTCACATGGCTGTCCCTCTCTGTGTGTTTGTGTCCTAATCTCCTCTTCTTATAAGGACACCTGTTATACTCCATCAGGGCCCATCTTAATGACATCATTTTAACTTAATTAGCTCTTTAAAGATATTTTCTCCAAATACAGTCACATTCTAAAGTACTGAGGAGGGGTTTTAACTTTATGAATTTTGCAGGGGGACACAAATCAGCTTATAACATTGTTAAACTTGGAAAAACATCTTTCAGATACTTTCATATTAAAATTTTCCCTGTGCAGCGATTGATCCTAAATACTCTGAATTATTGACATTTTAATTAATTTGATGGCTGTGTCCTCATTATATTAATTTATTGCTGTCTCTTTATAGACATCAAAGCAGCAAAAAAGGAACACATTTTCCAATAATTCATTTTCCTTTGTTATTTAGATTTTCTTTTTTTTTCCCTTTCTTTTCATATAAGGTCTTACTCCATTGACGAGGCTGGAGTGCAGTGGTGTGATCAAGCCTCACTGCAGTCTTGACCTCCTGGTCTCCAGTGATCCTCCCACTTCAGCCTCCTGAGTAGCTGGAACTACAGGTGTGCACCACCAAGCCAGGCTAATGTTTAGTACGTTTTGTAGAGAGGGGGTTTAGCCACGTTGTCCATGCTGGTCTTGAACTCCTGGACTCAAGTCATCTGCCTGCCTTGGCATCCCAAATTCCTGGGATTACAGGCATGAGCCACCGTGCCTGGCCCTTTATTTAAATTTTCAAACAATCCAAGCATTTACTTGTTATTTCTGTTTGAAATTTGTCACATTATCTTAATGAATTACTGCTGTTGGTATAATCTAAAAAAAATTTATAGTTTGTTTCCTCAACATTAATTTAAATTTATTTCATTTTTAATCTTTATTGGTTTTGTTTTATATGCAATTTTTATTTAAAATTTTTCTGCTACTTAATAAATATTTAAATTATAAAAGAAGCTATGCTTTATATGAGACAAAATCAGAAGTTTGTAATTTGTACCTGTTTTTTAAAGAAAACATTCCTAAACTTCTTGCCAAATTGCAGTTGACCTTTATTATAAGTATACCATTTTTCATGAAAAGAGAAAAAACTTTTTTTAACTCCATTTTTTAAAATAACTGTATATCCTGACTTATTAGGTATATAATCCTGACAGGACAGAATTTCAGTTTGGACAGGGTAGAGATGAGAACTGAATCCTCCACTACATTTCACATGGCTGATATGGGAAGCATCTGTACAGACTAACTTCCGTTTCCATACATTTCAAACTTTGTTTTTCATTGACTACCCACAAGCTTCCAGTGCCAATTGCCATAGGAGATGTTCATTTCTTGAACTGGCTCTGTCCGTGCAACTTCAGGATGCCAGGTGAGTTGACACGGTGGTGGGTAGAAGTATTCCTGGAAGCCTTTTCTACACTGGGACAGTTAGCAATGACTTTACTATACACGGAAACGACTGTGAACCACAGAAATATATCCCACTCCACTCAAACTGAAAATGTCCCCATGTCACCTTTCACTTTTGCTATTTTCCAAAAGTGCCTGTGGTTACTCCAGCATCAGTGGACATAGGGGAAGTCAGAGTGGAAAGGGACAGAGGACTGAATCAATTGTAGCTAAAATTGCCTACTTTTGAAGATCTCATAAAAACATGACTATCTGAATATATTGCTAGGGCCCTCCCCGAGTTCTGGAAGGGGCCGTACAAGTTGGGGCATGGGGTGCTCTGCATCTTAGTCATTTGTGCCTAGGGTTCCATTTTTAGAACGCTAAGCGTGTGGGAGTTATTTACATCCTACTGCTCAAGATCATTGCCAGGTCTTATTTTTCACACACAAAAAATTGCAATCTTCAGCATAGATGGGTTCATTATCTTTATGAAAATCTGACTCTGGCAAAATGTCAGGGAGCTCTGTTGCCCCCACACCATAAGTGGTTATTTGAGGTTTCTCCCTAGTACAGTGGTTCCGCAAAGTGTGTCTTCAAATTAGTCCACGATGATTTCAATAATGGAACAAAAAACAAAATGAAAAAGATAAGGACAGTGTGATACGTATGTATCACATGGGGTTGTCAACTGTTCTTGAGAGGGACTGTCATTTCTGAAGGAGAGAATACCCTTCCTATTAATTTGGTGTCAACATATCCTTCTTTATTTGAAATAGTGACACCAATGGAGAGTAAAGTGTCAAGCTGGCAACCTTATGCTGGTCTCTCCCCCTTCTGCTTTTACTATCATAGATTCCATTTAGCCTGTTATTCCCTTTGGGCTGCTATAGCAAAGTACCATAGACTAGGTGGCTTCTAAGAACAGACGTTTCTTTCTTTCTTTTTAAATATTTTTAATTTATTTTATTTTTATTTTCTATTTCCATAGGTTTTGGGGGAACAGGTGGTGTTTGGTTACATGAATAAGTTCTTTAGTGGTGGTTTCTGAGATTTTGGTGCACCCATCACCCAAGCAGTGTACCCAGTGTGTAGTCTTGTATCCCTCACCCCCTCCCACCTTTTCCTCAGAGTTCCCGAAGTCCATTGTATCATTCTTATGCCTTTGCATCCTCATAGCTTAGCTCCCGCTTATGAGTGAGGACATACAATGTTTGTTTTTCTATTCCTGAGTTACTTCCCTTAGAATAATGGTCTCCAATTTCATCCAGGTCACTGCGAATGCCATTATTTCAATTACAGACATTTATTTCTCACAGTTCTGGAGGCTAGAAGTCCAAAATCAGGGTGTCAGCACTGTCGGGTTCTGGAGAGGGCCCTTTCCCAGGTTGTGGACTTCTAGTTGAATTCTAACGTAGTGGAAGGAGAGGATAAGAGAGATCTCCAGGGTCCCTTTTGTAAGGACATTAATCCCATTCATGAAGCCTCCATTCTCATGACCTAATCACCTCCCAAAGGTCCCACTTGCAAATACCATCACATTGGTGGTTAGGATTTCAACATAGGGATTTTGGAGCAACAAACATTCAGCCCCTAACAAGGAAGGGAGAGAAAATGGAAGATTGTGTGGGACAATTTCTGGCCAGACCTAGAAGTGTATTCATCTCTCTTTTTTTTTTTTTTTTTTGGAGTCTCGCTCTGTTGCCCAGGCTGGAGTGCAGTGGCATGATCTCCGCTCACTGCAACCTTCACCTCCCAGGTTAAAGCAATTATCTGCCTCAGCCTCCTGAGTAGCTAGGATTACAGGCGATCGCCACCATACCCGGCTAATTTTTTGTATTTTTAGTAGAGACGAGGTTTCACCATGTTGGCTAAGCTGGTCTTGAACTCCTGACCGCATGATCCACCTGCCTCGGCCTCCCAAATTGCTGGGATTACAGGTGTGAGCCACCTTGCCCAGCCTGTGCATTCGTCTCTTTTGCCTACATTTCTTTGACCAGAACTCAGCCCCATTGTTCCACCCTAGTCGTGTGAACAGCTGAGACGCGTGTTCCCAGCAGGAGAATGCATTGGCAAACCACAGCATTACCTCTACCATGTGGACTTTTTCTGGATCCTGATAATGTTTTAAGCAGTAGGAGTAGAATATGATTATTATTTTAGGCCTCTAGTCTATTTCATTACTTTTTACCACATAAAGTGACAACCTCAGTACCGAAATTTAGTATTTGCTTTGTATTGCTGTGTAACAAATTATCGGAGATGTACACCACCACCCAATTATCATCTCATCGTTCTGTATGTCAGAAGACTGGCATGGCATTGCTGTATTCTCTGCTCAGAGTCTTGCAAGAGAGAATCAAGGCATGCTTTTCTGGAGGATCTGGGGAGGAATTCGAATCCAAGCTCATTCAGCTTATTGCAGGATTCTGTTCCTTGCTGTGAACCTGGGACTGAGGTTCTGAATTATTTGGCTGTGGCTCTTTCCATCTTCAAGCCAGCAATGGTGTATTAAACCCTTCTCACTTTTGAATCTCTCTGACTTTGTCTTCTGCTTTTAAGGGCTCAGGTGGTTACCTTGGGCCCACCCAAGTACTCCAGAATAATCTTCCTGTTTTAAGATTTAACTGAGTCATAACCTTAATTACATCTGCAAAGTCCCTTTCACTATGTAAAGTAACATATTCATGGGTTGTAACGCCAGGGGTCAAATGTCACTGGGACCAAAATTCTGCCTCCTACACCAGGAGTATCTCATGGAGACAGCCTTACTTCTCTTTTCACTCCTTTTCCAAATCTGTCAAGGACCCAAGAGAAGTCTAGCCTCTTCCAAATGCAGCCGGAAGAACCAAATGTTACCAGTTTTGCTCCTCTGTCTGATTACAGGTGTGTGTGGAAGAGTGGGCTGCTCTGTCTCACCATCGGCTGGGTGCGTGAAGAGGGGACGGGAACACTGGGGAGGGGTCTGGCACTGTAGGTTGTGGTGGTGAGACACTACTGTGGTTGAATCTTCCTTCCTTTAAAAATCAAATGTATTATACTATGGGGCTGACACATGTTCTTTAATGCCACTCTCGCCCATATTCTAACCCACTGGACCAAGAAATTAAATTAAAAAGATCTAAAAAGAAAAGCACTCTTTTGCTAACTCTAGATAAAAACTGTTACAGGAATTCCCTCTCTTTAAAATTCACTTTCCACATACATTCAGATCCCAAGAAGTGTCTAGTATCTTGCAAACCTCACAGTCCAAAGTATTAGATATCATTGGTTTTTCTCCTCTACCCAAATGCAGATATCTGAGAGGGTTCATTGGGGACAAGTATCTGACATATTTTGAGGAGAGCTGATTAACAAAATTACAGTGCTCACAGGCAAGAGTAATGTGTTATACGCTTCTTTGTAACTCTAAAAAGAAACTATCATCAGAGTGAGCAGACAACCTACAGAATGGGAGAAAATTTTTGCAACCTATCCATCTGACAAAGGGCTAATATTCATAATCTACAAAGAACTTAAACAAATTTACAAGAAAAAACAAACAACCCATCAAAAAGTGGGCAAAGGATATGAACAGACACTTTTCAAAAGAAGACATTTATGCAGCCAACAGACATATGAAAAAATGTTCATCATCACTGGTCATTAGAGAAATGCAAATCAAAACCACAGTGAGATACCATCTCACGCCAGTTATAGTGGTGATCATTAAGAAGTCAGGAAACAACAGATGCTGGAGAGGACGTGGAGAAATAGCCATGCTTTTACACTGCTAGTGGGAGTGTAAATTAGTTCAACCATTGAGGAAGACAGTGTGGTGATTCCTCAAGGATCTAGAACTAGAAATACCATTTGACCCAGCAATCCCATTACTGGGTATATACCCAAAGGATTATAAATCATTCTACTATAAAGACACATGCACATGTATGTTTATTGCAGCACTATTTGCAATAGCAAAGACTTGGAACCAACCCAAATGAGACTGGACAAAGAAAATGTGGCACATATACACCATGGAATACTATGGAGCCATAAAAAAGGATGAGTTCATGTCCCTTGCAAGGACATGGATGAAACTGGAAACCATCATTCTCAGCAAACTATCACAAGAACAGAAAACCAAACACTGTATGCTCTTACTCATAAGTGGGAGTTGAACAAGGAGAACACATGGACACAGGGAGGGGAACATCACATACCGGGGCCTGTCAGGGGATGGAGGGCTCAGGAAGGGATAGCATTAGGAGAAATACCTAATGTAGGTGATGGGTTGATGGGTGCAGCAAATCACCATGGCATGTGTCTAGCTATGTAACAAACCTGCACATTCTGCACATGTACCCCAGAACTTAAAATATAATAATAATAATAATAATAATAAGAGATTTCTAAGTTGCTATAAACTGTAGGGGTGATAGAACTCCACTTCTATTTTCTTAGAGTCTTTACTGGGCTTGAGAATTAAACTGACATAAGAGAGATTAACAGGAGAAAATCATACAAATGTATTTAATACAAACTTTTTGTGGCATTGGAGCCCTCTTAAGTAAATAAAAACTTGAAGAAGCAGATCCAAACATTTACATACTGAATTGGACAAAGAGTAGTAAATTGCAACAATGTGGTAAGGCAAAGGGGCTTGGGCTAGGATAGTCAGTTGGGTAGAGAAGTGGCTGGGAAGATAAGGATTTGTGTAACAGGGTTTGTTTTGTACAGAGTTCTTTGGCTTCAACTTCCCATCCTTGACCATAAGAATGTTGCTTTCTTTTCTAGTATAGGGAGGACTTTTTTACGTGGGAATTTCATCTCCTATTTTTAAGAAATAGCATGAAGGTTAGAGTGATCTTGCATCTGCTTTTTTTTTTTTTTTTTTAAGTGCCTTTAACTTCAGTATGTCAGAGCAGCGTATTTTGGGATGGCATACTTTTAACACCTTCAGAACATATTAGCAATTTGCTAAATTCTTGTTAAATGAAAGGATGAATGAATGAATAAAACCTGAAGTGTAGTTCAACCGTTGCAACATTATAAGCAAATGAAATTGAAAAAGACAGACCATGTAATGAGGTCAACGTGTGTAAGGAAAGCTATTCGTGTCAGAAGAAAGAGCAGTTCCACATCATGTATTGCGACTGTGGTTTCAATTGTTATGTCTAAACTCCAGAATGACTTGTTATAAAACTCTCTTTTTTGTGTTCTATGCCTCTAGTTTATGTTTTAAGATGGCATCACACTAACTGCTTCCCATAAAAATAGTATTCTCATAGAAAAACAGTGTTTTCATAGATAGATAATTATAATTGTTTGCATTGTGTTTCAAAACTAGACACACCATTTGACTCAAAGTTAGAAATTTATGTTAAGAGGTAAATACGGAAAACTAAATCTGACCTCCTGTTACTTCATGTGACAGGGAGTCTGCTTCTATGCACTGTTGCTCAATTCAGTAGAAAAACGTTTACTAACATAGTATTGAGTGGCAATGTAACTAACTATCTGAGTTTTTCATTTTCCACCAAATGGTTTTAAGAGTCTAGCAATACAATGAAGATACTTCTATTTTTAAATTATACACAGGTATTTTGAAACAACTTGAATTTATATAACAGTTGCCAGAACAGGTAAAAGAATGCTATACAAATAAATAATAAAAATAAATGAATATTAAAATAACAAATAAATAATAATAAAAATAAATAAATAGAAAACTGCTATATCTATTTCACCTAGATTCCTCAAATGTTAACATTTTATTACATTTGCTTCATCATCTACACTCCATTGTCATCAGTCTCTTTCTGAACCTTTGCAGAGTAAGTTACAGAAATGACGTTCATGACCCATGACCCCTGTATATTCCAGTGTGTATTTCATAAAGGTAATGACACTGTCACATAAAAGAGCCTACAGCTTGTCAAATAAACACGTCAGCATTGATACAACACAACTGCCTAATCCAAAGATCCTGTTCAAATCTCACTGAATAGCCCTACAATGTCTCTTTTTCCTTTTTGATTCAGGATTCTATTCAGGAAAAACTGTTGCATTTAGTTGTCTTCTCTGTTAAGACACCTCCAGTTTGGAATAGTTCCCACTCTTTATTTGCCTTTCATATGCCTGACAGTTTTAAAAAGTAGAAGCCTTAGATTCTGTAGGATGATCTTCAGCTTTGGTCTATCTGATATGTTCTCACGATCAGCCTCAAGCCATGCATTGTTGGCAGGGATACCATGGAAATGATGCTGAACTGTTCTCAGTGCATCATGTCAGGAGGCAGGCGATGCTAACCTATCCTACTGCTAGTGCTGGTAACTTGGATCACTTGCTCACGTTGCTCTCTGCCAGCATTCTCCATTGTAAAGTCACTATTTTCCTTTTATAATTGGTCAGTATTTGGGAGATGTATGGAGGGAGTTATTCTGATACTGTACCTCATCCAATCGCCACTCACCAGCTATGGCATCCATTAACAGTTTCTGTCTTGATCAGCCTCCTCTCTAGTGGTTGCAAAATGGTTCTTCTCTTTTTTCACATTTAATAGTTGACATTCTGTGAGAAAAAACATTGTCTTCTACTCCATTTATTTACTTATTCCTTTATTTATTTATATCAGTATAGACTCATGGATTTGTTTCATCATGGGTAATACTTAATTAATACCATTATTTATTTTGACTTCTAAATTGTTCTCATCTTGGCCAGTGAGAGCCCTTTCAGATTGGCTTTGTACCTTCTGGGTGTGTGCCCATCATTCTTTTTTTTTTTTTTTTTTTTTTGAGACAGAGTTCTCTCTCGCTCTGTCGCCCAGGCTGGAGTACAGTGGCACGATCTCGGCTCACTGCAAGCTCCGCCTCCCGAGTTCACGCCATTTTCCTGCCTCAGCCTCCCGAGTAGCTGGGACTACAGGCGCCCGCCACCACGCTCAGCTAATTTTTTTGTATTTTTAGTAGAGACGGGGTTTCACCGTGTTAGCCAGGATGGTCTCGATTTCCTGATCTCGTGATCTGCCTGTCTCGGCCTCCCAAAGTGCTGGGATTACAGGCGTGAGCCACCGCACCCGGCTGCCCATCATTCTTTAGTATTTATGTTCTTTCTGATACAAAAAGATATTCTAGACTCAACTTGTGTTTTTTATTTTTGGCTTCAGTCCTAGAATTAGCCAATCAATGCCTTTCCTGAGGAAAGAGGTGTTCTCCAATGATCTCTAATTTCTTTCAGAGGAGAGTGGTATTTAGCAAACAGGATCTGTGTGATTGGTTTACTTGAAGTTTTCATATCCATTTGCCTGAGATCTGGACTTTAGTACCTACCAAATCAGGCCCTAGGCTAGGCATTTAACCTTCCTGTGCCTCAGTTTCCTCATTTGTGAAACAGGGATAAAAATAGTGATCTCCTTATGTTATTGTTGTGAGAACCAAGTAACTTCATCCATGTAAAGTTCTTAGTGCTTAGCACATATTAAATTCTCAGTAAATTCTATTATTTTTGGTTGAGGTAGGGTTACTTTCCTCAGTTTATTCAAGGATAAAACAACCCAGAGTCCTGGAAATGTAACATGCTCCTCGGACTTTCTCAGTCTCATTTCCTCAACCAGACATTTTAGTAGGTTATAGTCATTTCTAAATTGAGGCTTCTGTCCAGGGTTAGAAGTACAGCTATTGTGTGTAATTGATTGATGATATATTGTTTAGTTATTAAATAAAATGGGGCAAAGATTTTTTTTTTTGAGATGGAGCCTCGCTCTGTTGCCCAGGCTGGAGTGCAGTGGCACAATTTCTGCTCACTGCAACCTACACCTCCTGGGTTCAAGTGATTCTCGTGCCTCAGCCTCCTGAGTAGTGGGGATTACAGGCACACGCAACAACCCAGCTAATTTAAAAAATGTTTTTTTAAGTAGAGATGGGGTTTCTACGTTGGCCAGGCTGGTCTCAAACTCCTGACCTCAAGTGATCCGCCCACCTCGGCCTCCCATAGTGCTGGGATGATTACAGGCTTGAGCCACCATGCCTGGCAGGGGGCAAAGATTTTAAAAAATTCTTAAGAAAATTAGAAATCCAGACAGTTTTCTTGTTCATATCGGCAGACATAGCAGAAAGCCTCCATCCTCAGAAGAGAGCCTGTGGATTTGGACGGATGTCTGCGCAGGAACTTGATGGAGACTCCAGAGTTCCATTTAATAATGTGGCAAACCCACAAGAGCGGATCTGAATGATAATGACATCAATAGTGAGCCTCGTGCGTGAAAGAAAGAATGGCTCAAAGGAGAAGAGTGCCTGAATAAAGGCCACCTTGAATTTTTTGTACTATGTATCTCAAGTAGTTGAGTGATCTATTGAGTAGGGTCCCTTAGGGTCATTCACTTTTACACTGATTGATGTCTATCAAAATTCTGTTTGAATCTTTCCTTGACAGTGACTAATCAAGAGACCTGGTCATACCTTAAAACTTCTTTTATTTCATTATAGGAGAGAGAATTTTGTTTCCTTATGTTTCATGAGGTGATTTTTCATTAAAATCTGTAATTCACACTTAAGATTTTTAAGTTATTTAAAAGGATGTTCTTTTCTGCTCTTTTTGTGTGTGCCTGTTTAAAACTCTCCTGCGTAGATTTTATAGTGCAGATCAGAATCATTTCAGACATGCAATTTTATATTGTGCTGACTAAGCCGAAGTTTGCACAGTCATCTGTATCCTTTTACTATTTTTATCCTCTGACATGATTTTAGATAATGACGAAAAAATAGACCTGCCGGAAACAACAGCAACATTTCTGAGGAGTGAATTAATCCCTTCCTGTTTGCAACTTGGGTATCGTTGGTGACATTATCACATATCTTCAAACTTGGAAGATGACTGTGGTATAGCTTCTTGCCTCCTCCAATACAGCAGCCATCAATTTAGACAAAATACAGACATAATTATGTCCCTGAAAAACCAGAAAGGATGGTAAATTTCTCTTACAACTGAGCGAAGACCCGGGCCTCCCAAATTTAGCCAGCTTTCTCTTGCAGGGACTGATTCTTGCCTCATCTGTTTCTCCCACAGAAGACACATCCTTTGACAAAAGTGAGAGAGTGTTTTGTGGAAAAAAAGATCCAAGAGTTAGCTTACTTTGGGCAAAATAATGCCTTTCTCGACTGCATGCATCACTGAGATATTGATTTATGTTTTTTTCTTTGACAGTTTACATTTTAGATAGAAATAATTTACTTTCCAGGGTATCTTTTTTGTTAGAAGACAGTGTCTTTTAAACATTCTCCATGTAAGCATGTCAAGTTGCCCGAAGTTCCCTTGTCCCTGCATCAGGTGCTGGTATGCATCTCCTCTCTCTGCCAGCCTGCTGCTCTCACCTTCCCACCCCATCACCAGATCAGAGGGCTGTGGTCCCAATTGAGGTGCTCAATTCACTGATCCTCTGGAGGTGGTAACAGAAGCAGTAGTGGCAGGAGATGGGGGTTAAAGGAAGGGACATGGAGCCAGCAGACTAAAAAATACTACTGTGGGCTTGCATTCAGCAGTGTCTACCTTGTGAATCATATCAGAGCTGGACTCCAGGACATTGATGTGTAATTATCTAATCTGTAGGGAAAAGGAAAGACTCAGTATCAGTAATAACAAACATGCCTATTGTTCTTTTCTGGTTATGAAATATTATTACACATATAATATTTGATTCTCATAATAACTTTGTAAAGAAGGCATAAAAGGCATTCTTATTAGTCACCCCCCTTTGCAAATGAGACAAATGAGGTTCAGAAAGTTTAAATGGCTTACTAAAATACACAAAGCTAAGAATCATCATCACCATAGCAGCTAACTTTGATCTAATCCTTACTATGTGCCAGGCACTGTATTATGTGCTTTATATGGACAGTTTTTTAAATTTAAGATAGCAAACTGCAAAACCAAAACCCAAAAATAGGTGAAGTTTTGTATCATTTCTACTATACCCACCAGCCTTCTTCAGCAGTAATTCTCAGACATCCAAAAGTAATTATTAGGAAATCCAATATAAAATTTAAATTCCCGGAAAGCAACAGATCCTATAACTACTACCTTATAGTTAGGCCTACTTTAAGAAGGTTTTCAAGAAAATAATTTATTTAAATTGACTATCCTGTCCAAATTTTTTCATTCAGTTTTCTATTAAATTGACACATCTTATGATTTCACAAAGAGTTGGTAGAAAAATATAGCAAACAGCTGCCCTCCTTTAAAGCTGCACCCCATCCTTTAACATAAAACAATAATTCAGTCATTCTACATGAAAAAGTTCAATTACTCGAAGGTGTCTAAAATAATTTTATAGTTGATTATATGAAGGCATATTCTCTCTGCTGAGATTTAGGTTATCTATCTAAATACATATTGGAACTGCTCATGTAGTTTCCTGATAGATAACTTGGTACTTTTTCTTTGGATTTTAGTATGTTCAAATATTTATAACAGATTATAAAAAAACAGAAAAAACTACCCTTCACTAAGCATGAGTTCTAAGTGAGTAATTTAAATGAGAGCATTTTGCTTTCAGAGTAAACACATTTGTAGCAAACAGGCTCCATGATCCCAATCATGAGTCAGTGGCAGACATTGCTAGTTGCTGAAAACATTTGTTCCTTCTAAAGCAGGACTCAAAGCAGCATCAAAGCTTGTACTCTGATTGGTCATTACTGATCAATCACAGTTGGCACCTATGAAGAAACCTAGATCTGAAAAAGGTTGGTGGATTGTAGCAAAGTCAGTATCCCTGTTGAGATATTGTACTGTATTATGGTTTTGTGAGATGTTACCACTGGGGGAAACTGGGTAAAGGGTACACAGAATCTCTTTCTATTATTTCTTACAACTGCATGTGAATCTACAATTATCTGAAAACAAAACGTTTAATTAAAAAAAGAAATCTATTTGTCACTTGAGATTTGCAATACATTTCAATGAAAATCTATTTGATGCATTTATAAAATGACCATTTTAATTAAATGACAGTTTCAGAGCCGGTAAACCACGGGGACATTTGGTTCAACCTTTTTATTTCAAAATGAGGAAACAAGACTGAGGGAAGTTAAAAGGCTTTTGTTGTGATGCCTGAATCTATTTACATGCTTGATACCTTACATGGAACAGAGAAATAAACTGACATTTATTAGGTGACTCTTTTGTGGCAGACGCTGTGCTAAAGGGACTTACATACATGAGCCCGTGTGACTTCCAAAGACTTCTTATAGGTGTTAGTTTCTCTCTCTCTCTCTCTTTTTTTTCTTGTTGAGACAGAGTCTTGCTCTGTCGCCCGGACTGGAGTGCGATGGTGCCATCTCCGCTCACTGTAAGCTCCGCCTCCCGGGTTCACGCCCTTCTCCTGCCTCAGCCTCCCGAGTAGCTGGGACTACAGGTGCCCGCCACCGCGCCCGGCTAGTTTTTTGTATATTTAGTAGAGACGGGGTTTCACCGTGTTAGCCAGGATGGTCTTGATCTCCTGACCTCGTGATCCGCCCGCCTCGGCCTCCCAAAGTGCTGGGATTACAGGCGTGAGCCACTGCGCCCCGCCGGTGTTAGTCTCATTTGTACATTTGAGGAAGTTGAAGCTTGCTGCTCCGTGACATTAACTAGTGATAGAACCTGTATTCAAACTCTCTGTGCTTTCAGAGCAGTTAGCTCTCTCTTACACTGCTTTTCAAACTTTTCCCACTACAATCCACTCTAAAAAATAAATGTTATATTGTGACCCAAATACACATGCAAACTTAAACCCTTAAAAATATCCTTATGATGTGTGATGCTCTAGTCTGTTCTATTCTTTATTCTGTTCTATTTAAAAATAAACCAAAATTGATTTTATAATTCATTAATGGGTTGTGACCTGTATTTTTAAAAGCACAGCATGCTATTTTCTCTTTACTATGCCACTTCCGCTAATATTTTGGAAGAACTCTTCTTTTCATGCCATCCAATAGTCTTTTCTTCAGCTTTGCTCAGATCTTTCATACCAAAAATGAAGGGGATGTTGTCTTGGTCAGCCTTTGGTTATTTAAATTCATAATAGCATATGCAAAACATTGTAGCAGATTCTTTCTGTGGGCTTAAGGCATTTTAGTCCCTTCCCCCCTTTTTTCTCTCTCTGCCTGACCACATCCCTGTGAGGGAGCAGACAGACCCTTTAAAATTGAACACTGTCATTTTCTGAACTGATGGATGGTTTGTTCTTTGAGGAGACTCCAAGGCCGTGTCTATAAGAGGCAAAAGTAGACAAGTTATTCACCGATTTACATTTGTCTCAAAACCTTGTGTGAGTGGGTGTGCTGGGTGGTAGTAGTGGTAGAGTTGGGCTGTGTGTTATTTACCCTGGCAATACTCCATGGGATAGGGTGAGCTTGGGTGGCCTGCAATTCCTAACTCATTTCCTGGTGGATACCATGATATACCCATTTTACATTTGAGGAAGTTGAAGCTTGCTGCACCATAACATTAACTAGTGATAGAGTCTGTATTTAAACCTGTATCATCCATGCACAATTTTCCTTGGGTGAGGGTATATCAGGGCCTTCAATTTCCTAGCTCTCTGTGGGATTATATTGAGAGCCTAGAAATACCAGGGGTCTGTCCGTGGTTATGTTAGCTTTTGACAGTTGTTGGCATTGATTTATCCTTCTGGGTGTTAGGAAAAGGGCTGAACACTTCACGTGCGTTAACTTGTTGAATCCTCACAGCAGCCCTGTGATGAAGATGTTATTATATAATTTTGCATTATCATAAAGACTAGGCTGACTTTTGTTTAGGAGGTGATTTGAAGGGCAGAGGAGGGTTGAATTAGAAAATGTGATGACAAAGGAAGTGGTAGAGGTGAGATTTATACACACACACCCCCACAACACACACACATCAAAAATAAAATATTGAATGGCTTGATGTCCAAGTAAAGCATGTCTTGCTTTTTTCTTTTTCTGTCCTTCATCATCTTGGCTTTGTCATCATCTGTGTCAGCCAACATTATGATAATTTAAATCCTAGAATGTTCTATGCTGGCTTTTCTTATTTAGAAACGATGATTAAAATTGGCTCTGAGATCTGAGCTTATTTTGTAATCACGGGCAAACTCAGCTTTCATGTGGAAGATATTTTAGTCCTTGCTGAGCAGTGTTTCTCGAATATTAGCACACACAAAAGTAATCTAGGAAGCAATTTAAAATAAATATTCCTGGCCACCAAGATATGTTGTGATTTAATAGGTCAGAAGTGAGTCTCTGAAGTCTACCTTTTTAACAAATTTTGACTTGACAGTTGGAACCAAGGTGATTCAGGTATAAATTATCTAGGCGCCACACAAAAATGCTTATTCAACATATTTCCAAAATGTATGGGGGACTAACCCATATTTGGGGCCTGCCTTCTGCCTCCTTCTTTTTTTTTTTTTTTTTTTTTTGAGGCGGAGTCTTCACTGGGTCGCCCAGGCTGGAGTGCAGTGGCGTGATCTCGGCTCACTGCAAGCTCCGCCTCCCGGTTCCGGCCATTCTCCTGCCTCAGCCTCCCGAGTAGCTGGGACTACAGGCGCCCGCCACCGTGCCCGGCTAAGTTTTTTGTATTTTAGTAGAGACGGGGTTTCACCGTGTTAGCCAGGATAGTCTCGATCTCCTGACCTCGTGATCCGCCCGCCTCGGCCTCCCAAAGTGCAGGGATTACAGGCGTGAGTCATCTGCCTCCTTCTTAATGTCCATATTTAAAATGTCTTAGAGGTTAGGCATGGTCACTCACGCCTGTAATCCCAGCACTGTGGGAGGCTGAGGGAGGCAGATCACTTGAGGTCAGCAGTTTGAGACCAGCCTGGCCAACATGGCAAAACCCTATCTCTACTAAAAATACAAAAATTAGCTGGGAGTGGTGGTGCACGTGTGTAATCCCAGCTACTCGGGAGGCTGAGACAAGAGAATCACTTAAGCCCAGGAAGCAGAGGTTGCAGCGAGCCGAGATCGCAAGACTGTACTCCAGCCTGGGTGACAAAGTGAGACTTCGTCTCAAAAAGTAAACAAAATATAATTGTTTTAGAAAGGACTTCGAATATTGGTATTAAAGACAGTAGCAATAATATAATAACTATGGATAAAGAGAGTTCAGCAGTGCTTCAGAACTAAGAGTGTCCTTACAAATACACTCTCCCAAGACTAAACCAGGAAGTTGAATCCCTGAATAGAGCAATAACAAGTTCTAAAATTGAGGCAGTAATTAATAGCCTACCAGCCAAAAAAAGCCTAGGACCAGATGGATTCACAGCAGAATTCTACCAGAGGTACAAAGAGGAGCTGGTATTATTCCTTCTGAAACTATTCCAAACACTAGAAAAACAGGGAATCCTCCCTAACACATTTTATGAGACCAGCATCATCCTGATACCAAAACCTGGCAGAGGCACAACAAAAAAAGAAAATTTCAGGCCAAATCCCTGATGAATATCGATGCAAAAATCCTCAATAAAATACTGGCAAACTGAATCCAGCAGCACATCAAAAAGTTTATCCACCACGATCAAGTTGGCTTCCTCCCTAGGATGCAAGGCTGGTTCAACATACACAAATCAATAAACGTAATCCATCACATAAACAGAACCAATGAAAAATACCACATGATTATCTCCGTAGATGCAGAAAAGGCCTTCAACGAAATTCAACAGCCCTTCATGCTAAAAACTCTCAATAAACTAGGTATTGATGGAACGTATCTCAAAATAATAAGAACTATTTATGACAAACACATAGCCAATATCACACTGAATGGGCAAAAGTTGAAAGCATTCCCTTTGAAAACTGGCACAAGACAAAGATGTCCTCTCTCACCACTCCTAGTCAACATTGTATTGGAAGTTCTGGCCAGGGTAATCAGGCAAGAGAAAGAAATAAAGGGTATTCAAATAGGAAGAGAGAAAGTCAAATTATCTCCGTTTGCAGATGATATGATTGCATATTTAGAAAACCCCATCGTCTCAGCCCCAAAACTCATTAAGCTGATAAGCAACTTCAGCAAAGTCTCAGGATACAAAATCAATGTGCAAAAATAACAAGCATTCCTAAACACCAATAATAGACAAGCAGAGAGTCAAATAGTGAGTGAACTTCCATTCACAATTGCTACAAAGAAAACAAAATACCTAGGAATCCAACTTACAAAGGATGTGAAGGACGTCTTCAAGCAGAACTACAAACCACTGCTCAAGGAAATAAGAGAGGGCACTAACAAATGGAAAAAATTCCATGCTTATGGATAGGAAGAATCAATATTGTGAAAATGGCCATATTGCCCAAAGTAATTTATAGATTCAATGCTATTCCCATCAAGCTACCATTTACTTTATTCACAGAACTAGAGAAAACTACTTTAATTTCCATATGGAACCAAAAAAGTGGCCATAAAGCCATGACAATCCTAAGCAAAAAAACAAAACAAAACAAAAAACAAAGTTGGAGGCATCATGCTATGCTACCTGACTTCAAACTATCCTACAAGGCTGCAAGAACCAAAACAGCATGGTACTGGTACCAAAAGAGATATATAGACCAATGGAGCAGAACAGAGTCCTCAGAAATAACACCACACATCTACAACCATCTGATCTTTGACAAACCTGACAAAAACAAGCAATGGGGAAATGATTCCCTATTTAATAAATTGTGCTGGGAAAACTGGCTAGCCATGTACAGAAAACAGAAACTGGACCCCTTCATTACATCTTATACAAAAGTTAATTCAAGATGGATTAAAGATTTAAATTTTAAACCTAAAACCATAAAAACCCTAGAAGAAAAGCTAGGCAGTATGATTCAGGACATAGGCATGGGCAAAGACTTCATGACTAAAACACCAAAAGTAATGGCAACAAAAGCCAAAATAGAGAAATGGGATCTAATTAAATGAAAGAGGTTCTGCACAGCAAAAGAAACTACCGTCAGAGTGAATATGCAACCTACAGAATGGGAGAAAAATTTTGCAATCTATCCGTCTGACAAAGAGCTAATATCCAGAATCTATAAGGAACTGATACAAGTTTACAAGAAAAAAACAACCCCATCAAAAAGTGGGTGAAGGATATGAACAGACACTACTCAAAAGAAGATATTTATGCGACTAACAAACATATGAGAAAAAGCTCATCATCACTGGTTTTTAGAGAAATGCAAATCAAAACCACAATGAGATACCATCTCATGCCAGTTAGAATGGCAATCATTAAAAAGTCAGGAAACAGCAGATACTGGTGAGGATGTGGGGAAATAGAAACGCTTTTCCACTCTTGGGGGGAGTGTAAATTAGTTCAACCATTGTGGAAGACAGTGTGGCAATTCCTCAAGGATCTAGAACTAGAAATACCACTTAACCCAGCAATCCCATTACCGGGTATATAACCAAAGGATTATAAATCATTCTACTTTAAGGACACATGCCCACATATGTTTATTGCAGCACTATTTGCAATAGCAAAGACTTGGAACCAACCCAAATGTCCATCAATGATAGACTGGATAAAGAAAATGTGGCACATACACACCATGGAATACTATGCAACCATGAAAAAGAATGAGTTAATGTCCTTTGCAGAGGCATGGATGAAGCTGGGAACCATCATTCTCAGCATACTAACATAGGAATAGAAAACCAATCAACACATGTTCTCACTCATAAGTGGGAGTTGAACAGTGAGAACACATGGACACAGGGAGGGGAACATCACACACCAGGGCCTCTTGTTGGGTGAGGGTTAAGGGGAGGGAGAGCATTAGAACAAATACCTAATGCATGTGGGGCCTAAAACCTAGATGACAGGTTGATAGGTGCAGCAAACCACCATGACACATGTATACCTATGTAACAGACCTGCACATTCTGCACATGTATCCCAGAAGTTAAAGTAAAACAAAAAATAAAAATAAAAAAAAATTGCTGAAAAGTGCTAAAAGACAGTCTTGTTTCACATGCAAGGAATAATTACCAACTTTTTCATCTGTGAAAGTTTTCTGGCCTTCTTGTGTCAAACTGGATCCCAAACCAAACTTTTTTCCTTCATCTCCCGAAGTTTATGAACTCCCTCAAATGTCAGAAAGAGAAACAGTGTTCATGAATTAAATGATTCTTACGTTCAACAGCTGGTACATATTCAAAAGGAAAATATAAAGTAACATGGCATCTAAAGGATCAAAAATAACAAAACCCTAAGAGCTTACTGCTCTTGTTCTTAAAATTTCTTAAGAAAGCAATCATAAAACTTGGCTTGTTGTTTTTTCTATAATCTTTCACCACTGATTTTATTTTCTAACCTGAGAAAAACTTTTTCTTTCTCTGTATGTTGGAGTATCTCGGTGTTTTCCCGTTGCACATCATGACCTACTAATGGGTCCTAAAACCAATTTAGGGAGTTGAAACTGCTACAACCAGCATTAAAAAGAAAGACATAATATAAATTATCAAAGTGTGTTACATAGTAATGGTATTACATTTCATGAAAATTGTTGCTGATACACACACACAGACACACACACAGAGTTGATTCTTGTTACTAAGAAATTACAGTCTGTAAAGTTGCCTTGAACACTGAATTAACTAATACCGAGGAAATACAGAGTAAGGGTCTTACAAGCCTCTAGTTATGACATTTGCATTAGTTTGAAACCATCCCTATAAACTTTATAAAATTAATCAGGGAAGAAGGGAGGGGGGAAATGAAAAGAAGCCAAGCTTGCAGCACATTCAGCATGAATCATGAGGTCATCTTGCTCTCTGATCTATTTTTCATTTGAGTTATTCTTCCAGTCCTGCATACCAATGAAACTACTGATGTCAGCTGGTCTGAAGGACCCCACAGAAACTGGCTCACTAAAGAACGTAATTTCCACATAACCTGATGATTTCATCCCCCTTACCCCAACCAGTCAATGACCCCAATTTCCCTTCCTCTTTTCTTCCACAATCTCTTTAAAAATCCTAGCCCAGAACTCCTCAGGGAGATGAATTTCAGCATCTCATTCCATCTCCACACTCAGCACCCTGTAATCATTGAACTCTTTCTCTGCTGCTGATGCTGCTGTCTCAGTGTAACTTGTCTGTTACTCAGTATAATTGGTCTGTTGCTGTCACAGTGGGCATGTGAACCTATTGGTCTTATACTAAATTGGTCAGTATTGTCTGTTCTTTTTAAAGACACCTTATTTAATATATGTGTGTGTGTGTATATATATATAGAGAGAGTTGATTCATTAACATTGAACTCACTCAAATAACACTATAACTCATGCCTGAATGAAGCTCATCTAACATGTCTATTTTTTTCTATAAGGCACATCACAGCCTTCTTGTGCTTTTAAACACTAGACAGTACTTTAGCACTATATTTTTCTTCCTGTGTCCTAAGATTTAAAAAAAGTTGGAAAAACACTGCTCTAATGTTTCAATTTTTATCTTATTTTCCTAAGTCCTTTTCTTTGTCTAAAAATCTTTATGAATTAGGGTATTGTTTTGCATGTAGGGACAATAAACTCTTCCTAGTCTTGGAAAAATTATGAAAAATAATTGTTCTAACTGCTTCAGGAACCTTGATTTTATATTTGTGTTCTGATTGTGTGCCATACTGATGCCAGTTGAAAATCAGTGAGAAAACTTCTCACATTCTTTTCTTTTCTTTTAATGTCTTTCCTCTCAAAACTACTGGATACTGAGAGGTTGACTTATCTAAAAACAGAATGACTGATAAATGAATTCACTAAAGTTTCAGTTTACAAAATCCACGTACAAAAATCAGTAGCATTTCTATACAGCAACAATGAATTAGCTAAAAAAGAAATCAAGATGGCGATCCCATTTACACTAGCTACAAAGAAATAAAATATTGAGGAATAAATTTTACCAAGGAGATGAAAGATCTCTACAAAGAAAACTATAAAACATTGATGAAAGGAATTGCAAAGGACACAAACAGATGGAAAGGCATCCCATATTCATGAATTGGAAGAATTAATATTGTGAAATTACTATGCTACCCAAGACAATCTACAGATCCAATGCAATCCCTATCAAAATACCAATAACATTCTTGATTAAAAAAATTTTTTTCTTTAAATTTTATCTTTACTACACTGAACCAGTAAGATTCTTCACAGAAAAAAAATAGAAAAAAAAAATCCTAAAATTTGTATCGAACCTGAAAAGACCAAAAATAGTCAAAGCAATCTTGAGCAAAACGAACAAAGCTGGAAGCATCACACTACCTGACTTCAAAATATACTACATAGCTATAGTATCCAAAACAACATAGTCTTATTATAAAAAGACACATAGGCCAACGGAACAGAATAGGGAACCTAGAAATAAATCTACATATTTACAGCTAACTGATTTTTGACAAAGGTGCCAAGGACATACATTGGGAAAAGGACACCCTCTTTAATAAATATGCTGGGAAAACTGAATATCTATATGCAGATGAATGAAACTAGACTACTTTCTCTCACTCCATAAAAAAATCAACCCAAAATGAATTAAATACTTAAATGTAAGAACTGAAACTATAAAATTCCTAGAAGAAAACATAGGAGAAATGCTTCAGGACATCATTGGTCTAGGCAAAAACTTTAAGACATCAAAATCACAACCAACAAAAACAGAAATAGACAAGACTGTATTAAACTCAAAAAACTTCTGAACAGCAAAGGAAACAATCAACAGAGTGAAGAGACAACCTGTTGAAAGGGAGAAAATACTTGCAAACTGTTCATTGGACAAGGGACTAATATCTAGAATATACAAAGAACTCAAAAGACTCAACAGCAAAAATCCAAACAATTCCATTAAAATGTGGGCAAAGGATCATCTGAATAGACATTTCTCAGAAGACGAACAGATGGCCAACAGATATATGAAAACATGCTCAACATCACTAATCATCAGAGAAATGCAAATCACAAGCTCAATAAGATATCATCTTATCCCAGTTAGAATTACTATTATTAAAAGGTAAAAAATAAGTAATGCTGGCAAGGATGTGGAGAAAAGAGAACTCTTATATACAGTGGAAATATAAGTTAGTACAGCCATTATAGAAAACAGTACAAAAGTTTCTCAAAACACTAAAAATAGAACTACCATGTGATCCAGAATCTCACTACTGCATATTTATCCAAAGAAAAAAAAATCAGTTTATCAAAGGGATACCTGTACCCTCACATTTAATGCAGCACTATTCACAATAGCCAAGATATGGAATCAACCTAAATACCCATCAATGGATGAATGAATATAAAAAATGTGTTCTATGTATGAAAGGGAATACTACTTAACCATAAAAAAGAATGGATTCCTGTCATTTGCAGCAAAATGGATGAAAGTGGAAGTCATTATGTTAAGTGAAATAAGCCAGACACAGAAAGACAAATGTCATATGTTCTCACTCACATGTGGAAACTGAAAAAGTTGATCACATGGAGATAGAGCAGAGAATGATAGTTACCAGACACTGGGAAGGGTGGGGTGGAGGGGATGAAGAGAGATTAGTTAATGAGTTAACATAAAGCTACATAGAAAGAAAATGTTCTGTGTATCACCCTACTGATAGCACAGTATGGTGACTATAGTTATCAGCAGTATATTACATATTTTGAAATAGCCAGAAGACTTGAAATGTTCCTGACACAAATAAATAACAAATGTTCAAGGCAATGGACATCCTAAATAACCTGATTTGATCATTACACATTGTATGCAAGCAGGCAACTATCACATGTACCCCATAAATGTGTAAAAATATTATGTATCAATAAAAGGGCAGAATAATTGATGGTTTTATATCAAACTCTTCAGGGAATGAAATTATTTCACAAGATAGCCATGAATAGTGCTGTAATAATTATTCATTTCAAGTTGGAATTTCTTTTCCTGCTCGTAAGTAATGTTGTTCCTTTTAGGAACAGTCTTGACACTTAAAGGTCTATTTTTTTCTGCAATTCTGTATTTAATGCATTCAACAATTTTCTTTAAGGATTGAAGTACTTCAATAACACTGTTAGCTCTTTCAATCTGAATAATCATATTGTTAAAGAGATATTGAAAAGTATGATTAAAAAATAAATAGTCCTCATTCAATGGATTAGTTAAGAAGTCAACAAAAATTTGGGGAGTCTTTTCTTTAGAATTAAAATATGATTTAAATGTTTCAAATAACCTGGGGATTCTCTCAAATGCCCTTGTTCAAGAGACCCAGTGGGTTTCTGAATGCAAGAGAATTGAAGACCGCTGCATGCCAACAGAATCACAAAACTTTTTTAATCCCTCTGAACAGTATAAATGCTGAAGTAGGGGAACAATTTTATGACAATGACTTCGATGTCTATAGAAAGAACATTAGGTGCAGTTTCAACAGCATTATTTGGAATATAGCAACACAGTCAACGCCTTCCATTCATGCTTTGCTACGATTTTGAATAAACACTATCTGCCTTTTTTTTTTTTTTTTTCTCACGGAGTCTTTCTCTGTTGCCAGGCTGGAGTGCAGTGGTTCGATCTCAGCTCACTGCAACCTCCGCCTCCCGGGTTCAAGCGATTCTCCTGCCTCAGCTTCCCGAGTGGCTGGGACCACAGGCAGCACCACCACGCCCAGCTAGTTTTTGTATTTTTAATAGAGACGGGGTTTCACCATGTTGGCCAGGATGGTCTCGACCTCTTGACCTCATGATCTGCCCACTTTGGCCTCCAAGAGTGCTGGGATTACAGGCGTGAGCCACCGCATCTGGCCACATTATCTGCACTTTCATGCAAATATCTGTAATATGAATATGAATATGAAAATTTGTGTCAAAATTTGTATTCATATTATCACCACAAAAAGAAGTACAATTTTTCTTATTAATTCTTAACTTAGTAAATAATAGAGGCTTTGCAAAAATTTGCTTTAAATTTTCAAGTCTCATCTGGAAGAGATGTTACAGTAATCTTAAAAGTAACCCTTTTTGTTTCGTGTATACTGCTTGGGAGATTGGTGCACCAAAATCTCACAAATCACCACTAAAGAACTTACTCATGTAACCAAATACCACCTGCTCCTCCAAAACCTATGGAAATAAAAATTAATAAAAAAGTAATCCCTTTTCATATGACAAATATTGCACAAGCAAAGGGAACATGTTTTCCGCTTTATAATTACTTGCATTCTTAGCTATATTGTAAAAATGTAAGGCATTAGGTCTTCAATAAGCTCTGTAACAGAAAATGGAACTATTACATTTTAAAAATTATTGCAGTATATTTCATCCTGGCACTTGATAATTATTTTGGAGATGGAGGAGGGAGGGTTGAGTCAGAAAACTTGACAGAGAATGATACTCCAATACCAGCCATTCTAGGAACTGGTTTTATTTATTTTTTAATTATTAGGGGCACATGATAGTTGAATATATTTATGGGGTACATATGATGTTTTGATACAGGCATATAATGGGTAATAATCAAATCAGAGTAATTGAGGTATCTGTTACCTCATGCATCTATATTTATTTGTATTAAGAACACACCAATTCTACTCTTTTAGCTATTTAAAAATATACAATATGTTTTTCCTACTTATAGTCACCCTATTGTGTTACTAAATACTAAATCTTATTCGTTCTAATTGTATTTGTATGCCCACTAACCAATCTCCCTTTTATTCCTCCTCTTGACTATCCTTCACAGCCTGTGGCAATCATTATTCCACTCTCTACCTCTATGAGTGAAAATATGAAATATTTGTCTCTCTGTACCTGGATTATTTAACTTAACATAATGTCTTCTGGAACTGGTTTTATTTTTGCCTCTACTTTCTTTAAAATTAATTTTTTTTTTTTAGTATTTCAATAATTTTGGGGGAACAGGTGTTTTTTGGTTACATGGATAAGTTCTTTAGTGGTGACTTCTAAGATTTTGGTGCACCCATCCTCCAAGCAATGTGCAATGCACCCAGTGTGGAGACTTTTATCCCTCACCCCCTCTCACTCTTCCCACTGAGTCCCCAAAGTTCATTATAGCATTCTTATGCCTTTGCATCTTCATAGCTTAGCCCCCACTTATAAGTGAGAACATATAATATTTGGTTTTCCATTCCTGAGTTACTTCACTTAGAATAATGGTCTCCAATTTCATCCACATTGCTGTAAATGCCATTATTTCATTCCTTTTTATGGCTGAGTAGTATTCCATGATGTATGTATACCACATTTTCTTTATCCAGTCTTTGGTTGATGGGCGTTTAGGCTGGTTCCATATTTTTACAACGCTGCTATAAACATGCATGCACAAGTGTCTTTTTCATATAGTGACTTCTTTTCCTCTGGGTAGATACTCAGTAGTGGGATTGCTGGGTCAAATGGTGGGGTTCTACTTTTAGTTCTTTAAAGAATCTCCATATTGGTTTCCATAGTGGTTGTACTAGCTTACATTCCCACCAGCAGTGTAAAAGCATTCCCTTTTGACCACCACACTAACATCTATTGTATTTTGATTTTTTGAATATGGCCATTCTTACAGGAGTAAGGTGGTATTTCATTGTGGTTTTGATTTGCATTTCCCTGATAATTAGTGATGTTGAGCATTTTTTAATGTTTATTGGCCATTTGTATATCTTCTTCTTTTGAGAATTGTCTATTCATGTCCTTTGACCACTTTTTGATGGGGTTTTTTTTTTTTCTTGCTGATTTGTTTGAGTTCCTTGCAGATTCTGGATATTAGTCCTTTGTCAGATGCATAGTTTGTGAAGATTTTATCCCAGTCTGTGGGTTGTCTGTTTGCTGATTATTTCTTTTGCTGTGCAGAGGCTTTTTAGTTTAATTAATCTGCTTATTTGTATTTTGTTGCATTTGTTTTTGAATTCTTGGTCATGAACTCTTTGCCTAAGCCAATGTCTAGAAGAGTTTTTCCGGTGTTATCTTCTAGAGTTTTCATGGTTTCAGGTTTTAGATTAAAGGCTTTGATCCATCTTGAGTTGATTTTTTTTATAAGGTGAGAGATGAGGATACAGTTTCATTCTTCTACATGTGGTTTGCCAATTAATCCCAGCACTATTTGTTGAATAGGGTGTCCTTTCCTCACTTTATGTTTTTGTATGCTTTGTTGGAAATCAGTTGGCTGTATTTGGCTTTATTTCTGGGTTCTCTATTCTGTTCCATTGCTCTATGTGCCCATTCTTATGACAGTATCAAGCTGTTTTGGTGACTATAGCCTTGTAGTGTAGTTTGAAGTCAGGCAATGTGATGCCTCCAAATTTGTTCTTTTTTCTTAGTCTCGCTTTGGCTATGTGGGCTTTTTTTTTTTTTTCTTTCCATATGAATTTTAGGATTTTTTTTCTAGTTCTATGAAGAACAGTGACAGTATTTTGATGGAAATTGCATTGAATCTGTAGATTGTTTTTGGCAGTATGGTCATTTTCACCAAATTCATTCTACTCATCCATGAGCATGGGATGTATTTCCATTTGTTTATGTCATCAATGATTTCTTTCAGCAGTGTTTTGCAATTTTCCTTGTAGAGATCTTTCACCTCCTTGGTTAGGCATATTCCTAAATATTTTAATATTTTTGCAGTTGTCATAAAAGGGATTGAGTACTTGATCTGAGTCTCAGCTTGGTTATTGTTGATGTATGCCAGTGCTACTGATTTGTGTACATTGGTTTTTGTATTCTGAGACTTTACTGAATTCATTTATTAGATCTAGGAGCTTTTTGGATAAGTCTTTAGGGTTTTCTAGATAAATGATTATATCATTGGTGAACAGTGACAGTTTGACTTCCCTCTTTACTGATTTGGATGCTCCTTGTTTCTTTCTCTTGTCTGATTGCTCTGACTTGCACTTTCAGTACTATGTTGAATAGAAGTGGTGAAAATGGGCCTCCTTGTCTTGTTCCAGTTCTCAGGGGGAAGGCTTTCAATTTTTCACAATTCAGTATAATGTTGGCTGTGGGTTTGTCATAGGTCGCTTTTATTACCTTGAAGTATGCTCCTTCTATGGCAATTTTGCTGAGGGTTTTTACCATAAAGCAATGCTGGATTTTGTCAAATCCATTTTCTGTATCTATTGAGATGATCATATGGTTTTTGTTTTTATTCTGTTTATGTTATATATTCCATTTATTGACTTGTGCATGTTAAACCATCCCTGCATCCCTGGTATGAAACTCACTTGATCATGATATGTTATCTTTCTGATATGCTGCTGATTGATTCGATTAGCCAGTGTTTTAAGGATTTTTGCATCTATGTTCATCAGAAATACTTGCCTGTAGTTTTCTCTTTTTTTGTTATGTCCTTTCCTGGTTTAGGTATTAGGGTGATAGTGGCTTCATAGAATGATTTAGGAAGGATTCCTTCTTTCTTCATTTTTTGGAATAGTTTCAGTATTTTTGGTATTAATTCTTCTTTGAATGTCTGACAGAATTCAACTGTGAATTCATCTGGTCATGGACTTTTTTTTCTTGGCATTTTTTATTACTTTTTAAATCTTGCTACTTGTTATTGGTCTGTTCAGAGTTTCTGTTTCTTCCAGATTTAATCTAGGAGGATTGTATATTTCCAGGAATTTATACATCTCTAGATTTTCTAGTTTGTGCACATAAAGGTGTTCATAATAGCCTTAAATGATCTTTTATTTCTGTGGTATCTGTTGTAATATCTCCCATTTCATTTCTAATTCAGTTTGTTTGGATCTTTTCTCTTCTCGGTTAATCTCATTAATGGTTTTCAATTTTGTTTATCTTTTCCAAGAACTAGATTTTTGTTTCATTTATCTTTTAAATATTTTTGTTGTTGTTGTTTAAATTTCATTTAATTCTGTCCTGATCTTTGTTATTTCTTTTATTATGCTTGGTTTGGGTTTGATTTGTTTTCTTTCTCTAGTTCTTTGAAGTGTCACCTTAGATTGTCTATTTGTTCTCTTTCAGACTTTTTGATATAGGCATTTAATGCTATGAACATTCTTCTTAACACCGCTTTAGATATATCCCAAGGTTTTGGTAAGTTGTGTCATTATTATCGTTTAGCTCAAAGATTTTTAAATTTACATCTTGATTTCATTGTTGACCCAAAGATCATTCAAGAGTAGATTATTTAATTTCCATGTATTTGTATATTTTTGAGGATTATTTTTGGAGTTAATTTCTAGTTTTATTCCACTGTGGTCTAAGGATACTTGACATGATTTTTATTTTCTTAAATTTATTGAGACTTGTTTTGTGGCCTGTCATATGGGCTATCTTGGAGAAGGTTCTATGTGCCGATGAAAAAAAAGTGCATTATGCAGTTATTGGGTAGAATGTTCTGTAAATATCTGTTAAGTTCATTTGTTCTAGGGTATTGTTTAAGTCTATTGTTTCTTTGTTGACTTTCTGTCTTGATGACCTGTTAACTACATAGGAGACAGTGAACTCACCCACACACCAAAAATATAACTACTACATACAGCAGCTGGGAAAACCAGTGCACAAAGACTCTCTGTAACTAAGGTTCTCATATAGAGACTTCATCCTTACAAGCACCAGCAGTCATGTTAGGCTAAAATAAACATTAAATCTGATCCTTAAGAGGGGAAAAACAACAATAAAACCCCCCCAAACCGCAGTCCAATTGAAAATAAATTCAAGAACAATTTAAGAACTTATCTACCCAAATGAGAAGAAACCAGAGAAGTAATTATGGCAATATGGCAAAACAGGGTTGTATAACATCCTCAAAGATCACACTAGCGCCTCAAAAACGAATTCAAACCAAGAAGAAATCTCTGGATTGCCAGATAAAGAACTCAGAAGGTTGATTGTTAAGCTACTCAAGGAGATAACAGAGAAAGGTGAAAATCAACTTAAAGAAATAAAAAAAATACAAGATATGCATACAAAATTCTCCAGAGAAATATATATCCTAAAGAAAAAACAATCACAACTTCTGGAAATGAAAGACACACTTAGAGAAATAAAAAATGCAGTAGAAAGTTTCAACAATAGACTAGAACAAGTAGAAAAAAAGAACTTCAGAGCTCAGAGACAAGGCTTTTGAATTAACCTAATCAGACAAAGAAAAAAGAATTTAAAAAATGAACAAAGTCTCCAAAAAATTTGAGATTGTGTTAAATGGTTAAACCTAAGAATAACTGGTGTTCCTGAGGAAGAAGAGAAATCTAAAAGTTTGGAAAACTTATTTGAGAAAATAATTGAAAAAAACGTCCCTGGCCTTGCTAGAGATCTAGACATCCAAATACAAGAAGCTCAAAGAACTCCTGGGAAATTCCATCACCTTGTCATCAGGTTATCTAAAGTCAAGACGAAGGAAAGAATCTAAAGAGCTGTGAGACTAAATCATCAGGTAACCTATAAAGGAAAACTTACCAGATTAACAGTTAATTTCTCAGCAGAAATATTACAAGCCAGAAGGGATTGGGTTCCTATCTTTGGGTTCCTTACCAATAATAATTTTTAGTCAATAATTTTGTATCCAGCAAAACTAAGCTTCATAAATGAAGGAGAGATAAAGTCTTTTTCAGACAAACAAATGCTGAGAGAAATTGCCACCACCAAGCCTGCACTTCAAGAAATGCTATAAGGAGTTCTGAATCTTGAAACAAAACTTCAAAATATACCAAAACAGAACCTCCTTAAATCATAAATCCAACAAGGCCTATAAAACAATAACAAAATGAAAAAAACAATATATTTAGGCAACAACTAGCCTGATGAATAGAAGATGAGTCTCTTGGACTCACCTAACACATAACACAGCACACATAGCATAGCACCATATGCTATGGTCTGAATGTTTGTGTCCCCCTGCAAAATTCATATGTGGAAACCTAATCTCTAATGCAATAGTAATTAAGAGATGGTCTCTTTAGAAGGTTATTAGGTCATGCTTTGCTTTCAGTGGGATTAGTTCCCCTTTAAAAGAGCCCTGAATGAAGGCACTTGATTGCCCCTTCCACCATGTGAAGACTTAGCAAGAAGGGGTCACCTGTGAGAAGGGGGGTTGTCACCAGACACTGAATCTGCCAGTTCCTTGATCTGGAGAGTCCCAGCCCTAGAACTATAAGAAATAAATTTCTGTTGTTCATAAACCACCATGTTTATGGTATTTTGTTATATCAGCCTGAACTAAGAAAAGCCATCAAAACTTCTGTTGTGATTAGTTTATCTTCCTTATCTGAATTTCTCTTAAAAATTTATTATTTTATCACATTTTTGGTAGTAGTTGATGAAATCATGTATCTTTTATGTTTAGTTAGCATCTGTTGGTTTATATCTGACTTTTCATAATTTTTTATACTAAATGAACAATTTGGAAATGCACAAGTGTTTATAGTTTCCAGAGGATTTTTTTCCCTCTTTTAATAAGTATCCACTGTTCAGAAAATTTATTACAAAATTTACACTTACATTTTGGCATTTTCATGTTCAAAGATACATAAATTCAAATAAAGAGCAGCCACCACTAGACTTGAAAGGACTGAATTTGATAACCTAACAGTAACAATAGTATGTCACTCACAAATCAGAACTCGTAGCTAATCATAAACAGGGGCTGAAATGTTGAAAGAGTTGCAAACTTGCAAACTAGCAATAAATTGAACTCAGTGTCTGATGTAAAAAAGGTGAACTTTCCCTTTGCCTACAAGGTAGATCTGTAGCAAGACACAGTGTTTTCAAACTGTTGGTTAGGGAAGCCTGACATTCAGGAATTGGTGGACTTTCAGAAGTGGGAGTGCTCAGGGATGGACTTTCAGATGTTTTAATGTGGTCACTGGAGTAAGGCATTTACCGATTGACTGTTGTCTAAAGGCACGGACTTGTCATGATTAGCTGATTTCCAGAGCTTGGGCCATTGATTTCCTAACTTTTGGAAACAGTTACTGGTGCAAGGAAGTTACCGATTGGCTGATTTTCAGAGCATGTGTACTGATCTGTTACTGCTAATTAATGGTGGTTATCTGTTCATGAGTTGGGTCATTAGCCAAAGGACAGTCTTCCTCTTTTGAATATGAAAAATAAGTATTTTAATTTTCAGTTTCCCCCTTTTGGTCTGTCCTCAGCCAAGCCTGCAAGAGGAATCTTAGAGGATTATCCAGATCTTTATTTGTGGAGGTATGATTTTTTAGCTAGTGTTACCATTTGAGATTCAAGCACCAATAACTGTGGCAGAAAACTAACTGTGAACTTTTTGTAGTTATTGAAAAAAACAGAATACGGGGCATTCATTTAAGGCATCCTGGCAAAGTCCTGGCAAAGGACTCAGGACAAAATCATTTAGTACAGGACACCTCTTGTATATACAGGATGCCTGGCAACCAGATGCTGGCCATATCACAGGCCTGTATCTCTGTGATATTCCCAGAACAGATTGTGCTTCAGGTTCTATGAGTTCTCAAAGGTGAGTGAGTGGCCCAGGCTGAAGCTGGATCATTTGAGAAGTTCAAAGCCAGACTAAACAACTACTGAAAAGTTTGAATTAAAGTAGTGCCATAATTATATTTGATTTTATCAAGTTTTTTTTTTTTTTTGGCATCTTTATGGGGGATTTGGGATTGGCAGAAACAGAGACTGGTGACAAATGCGTTGAGGAGGCTCATCGCCTACAATGAGAGTAAGAATGGGAGCCATTAAACTTCTGTTTTTACCAAAGATTAGTAATTTACTTATAACACTGAATAAAATAACTTATCAAAATTTTGGGGTTTAATTTAAAATATATCACTTTCCAACAATTCTAAGAAAGTTTATGACAAACACAGGACTTGGACTTGGTGAATATATTATTCTAGGTTCTCTTGAGAAACAAAACCAGTTGGATGCGTGTATACACATAGAGAGGACTGTTTAGAGTTCCCACACTTGGTTATTGAGGCTGGTAATTTACCCCTAAAACTTGCAGAATGAGCAGATAGACTGGAGGCCTAGGGAAGAGCTGATGTTGTGGTTTAAGTTCAAAACTGACTGTTGAAGAATTCTTCCTTGCCTGAGGGAGATCAGTCTTTTGTTTTATTCAGACCTTCAGTTGGCTGGATGAGACCCATCCGTATTATGAAGGGAAGTCTGCTTTACTAAAAATCCCCCAATTTAAATGTTACTCTTATTTTCCAAATTAATATTGTATCTGTCTTCTGAATTGCACCAATTAATCCAATATTGATAAATTGAATTGAATATTTTTGCCTTTTAAACTTCCACCAATCAAAGACACCCAGCAGGGATGTTGTAAATCTGCATATGCAGAGAACTCCTACTCAAATGCCTTCTGCTGGTTTTGTGAACAGGTCTTGCACCAATTTAAAGTAATTTGAGTTGGGTGATCCTCTGTGGCCATGTCGCTATTACTATTCTTGCCTTAGTTTTGCCATTTAGCTCAGTGATGTTTATCCAAATTGAAGAAAACAGGAAGGCAAATGGTTCAAAATCATGGTAATAGAATAGCTAACTAGGTGAAGGGTTCAATTTCAAACTCTTTCCTTGGGAACAGAGTAATTGATTCTAATGAAGGGTTTTTAAAGAACTTATTTAGTTACTAAATTGAGGTAGATTTCTGACTTCTGATCTTAAATTTTAGGTAATTGTTCAATTTCCACAACAAATTGGGGTTTGTGTTTCCTTTTGGCAATTCCTTACTATAAAGCCTTAGTTTTAACTTCTCGATTTATAGGATTTGAAATGGGGCTGGCCAAAATGGGTTAATTACTTCTTTTTTTTTTTTTTGTAAACCAGCTTTACTGAGATATAATTGATGCACAACAAACTGTCACCACAATCAAGATAATGAAAAGTATTCGTTCAAGTTTCGTTGTGGTCCTTTATAACTCCTTCCTCCCACTCCTTCTCCCTTGACCTCAGGCACCCACTAATCTATTTTCTGTCACTGTAGATTAAAACGTGTGATGAGTAGAATTTTAAGATAACCGCCAATAACCCTCACCCTTATATAATCCCCTCCCCTTTGAGTGGGAGTGGAACCTATAAATATAATGAAATGTCATTTCCATGGTTATATCTTATTATATGGTGAAAGTGAGTAGGCAGATGTAATTAAGTTTACTAATCAATTGGCCTTAAAATAAAGGAAAACCTGAGTGAGTCTAACCTAACCTAATGAGTCCTCTTTTTCTTTTGAAAAATTACTTTGGCTAATCTAATTCCCTTGCATTTCCATGTGAATTTTGGAATAACTTTCCAATATTGAATCTATAGATACATTTTTGGAGACTTGATATGTTAGTATTGAGTCTTTTGACCCATTATCATGGCATGTATCTTTATTTAAATAGTTTTTAACTTCTCTCAGCAATATTTACAGTCTTTCAGTGTTCAGGTCTTCAGATTTATCACCACATACCGTACTGTTGATGCAATTATGAATTTATTGTTTTTAATTTAAAATTTTTATTGTTAATTGCTAGCAAATAGAAATTTTTTTATTATTGATATCGTATCCTATAACCTTACTTAACTCACTTCTTAGTTCTAGTAACCTTTTTGTATATTCAGTTGGATTTTCTACATAGATGATAATATTGTTTGCAAAATAAAGATTATTTAACTTCTTCTTTTTGATCTGAATGCCTTTTATTTCTTTTCTTTCTTAGAAACTCAAGAACAAACTCAAGAACAATAGAAATGGTGAGAGTAGATATATTTGCCTTGCTTCTGATATTGGGGGAAAGCATTCAGTAGTTAAGTATTAAGTGTAATGTTATTAGGTTGGTGCAAAAGCAAGTGTGGTTTTGCCATTAAAAGTAATTGCAAAAAACACAATCACTTTTGCACCAAAAGATGCCTTTTATCAGGTTGAGGAAGTTCCCTTCTATTCTTAGATAGCTGAGAGCTTTTGTTTATTTTTAGAATCAGAAATGAATGTTGGGTGTTTGAAATGTTTCTTCTTTGCTTAATGAGAGTTTAAAAATCAGAAGTGAATGTTGGAATTTTTAAATGTATTTTATTTGCCTAATGAGTTTTTTGTTTGTTTGTTTTTGAGGCAGAGTCTCGCTCTGTCATCCAAGATGGAGTGCAATGGTGTGATCTCGGCTCACTGCAATCACCGCCTCCTGGGTTCAAGCAATTCTCATGCCTCAGCCTCCTGAGTAGCTGGGATTACAGGCACCTGCCACCGCGACCAGCTAATTTTTTTTGTATTTTTAGTAGAGACGGAGTTTCACCATGTTGGCCAGGCTGGTCTCGAACTCTTGATCTCAAGTGATTCACCCACCTTGGCCTCCCAAAGTGCTAGGATTACAGGCATGAGCCACTGCGCCCAGCTGCCTAATGAGGTGTTTAAAATCAGAAGTGAATGTTGTATTTTTGGTGTGTTTCTTCTTTGCCTAATGAGATTTTTAAAATCAGAAATGGATGGTGGATTTTTTTATTATACTTTAAGTTCTAGGGTACATGTGCACAACGTGCAAGTTTGTTACATATGTATACATGTACCATGTTGGTGTGCTGCTCCCATTAACTTGTCATTTACATTAGGTATATCTCCTAATGCTATCCCTCCCCCGTCCCCCCACCCCACGACAGGCCCCAGTGTGTGATGTTCCCCTTCCTGCATCCAAGTGTTCTCATTGTTCAATTCCCACCTATGAGTGAGAACATGTGATGTTTGGTTTTCTGTCCTTGCCATAGTTTGCTGAGAATTATGGTTTCCTGCTTCATCCATGTCCCTACAAAGGACATGAACTCATCCTTTTTTATGGCTGCATTGTATTCCATGGTATATATGTGCCACATTTCCTTAATTCAGTCTATCACTGATGGATATTTGGGTTGGTTCCAAGTCTTTGCCATTGTGAATAGTGCCACAATAAACATACATGTGCATGTGTCTTTATAGCAGCATAATTTATAATCCTTAGGGTATATACCCAGTAATGGGATGGCTGGGTCAAATGGTATTTCTAGTTCTAGATCCTTGAGGAATCGCCACATTGTCTTCCACAATGGTTGAACTAGTTTACACTCCCACCAACAGTGTAAAAGTGTTCCTGTTTCTCCACATCCTCTCCAGTACCTGTTGCACCATTCTAACTGGTGTGAGATGGTATCTCATTGTGGTTTTGATTTGCATTTCTCTGATGGCCAGTGATGATGAGCATTTTTTCATGTGTCTGTAGGCTGCATAAATGTCTTCTTCTGAGAAGTGTCTGTTCATATCCTTTGCCCACTTTTTGATGGAGCTGTTTTTTTCTTGTAAATTTGTTTGAGTTATTTGTAGATTTTGGATATTAGTCCTTTGTCAGATGAGCAGATTGCAAAAATTTTCTCCCATTCTGTAGGTTGCCTGTTCATTCTGATGGTAGTTTCTTTTGTTGTGCAGAAGCTCTTTAGTTTAATTAGTTCCCATTTGTCAATTTTGGCTTTTGTTGCCATTCCTTTTGGTGTTTTAGACATGAAGTCCTTGCCCATGCCTATGTCCTGAAAAAAACAGAGTAGAAAAGCTGAAAATTCTAAAAATCAGAGCTCCTCTCCCCCTCCAAAGGAATGCAGCTCCTCGCCAGCAGCAGAACAAAACTGGATGGAGAATGACTTTGACGAGTTGACAGAAGAAGGCCTCAGACGATCAAACTTCTCTGAGCTAAAGGAAGAATTTCGAACCCATCACATAGAAGCTAGAAACCTTGAAAAAAGATTAGATGAATGGCTAACTAAAATAACCAGTGTAGAGAAGTCCTTAAATGACCTGATGGAGCTGAAAACCACGGCATGAGAACTATGTGACGAATGCACAAGCTTCAGTAGCCGATTCGATCAACTGGAAGTAAGGGTATAAGTGATTGAAGATCAAATGAATGAAATGAAGTGAGAAGTTTAGAGAAAGGACAGTAAAAAGAAACGAACAAAGCCTCCAAGAAATATGGCACTATGTGAAAAGACTAAATCTATGTCTAATTGGTGTACCTGAAAGGGACAGGGAGAATGGAACCAATTTGGAAAACACTCTGCAGGATATTATCCAGGAGAACTTCCCCAACCTAGCAAGGCAGGCCAACATTCAAATTCAGGAAATACAGAGAATACCACAAAGATACCTCTCGAGAAGAGCAACTCCAAGACACATAATTGTCAGACTCACCAAAGTTGAAATGACGGAAAAAATGTTAAGGGCAGCCAGACAGAAAGGTCAGGTGGCCCACAAAAGGAAGGTCATCAAACTAACAGAGGATCTCTCGGCAGAAACTCCACAAGCCAGAAGAGAGTGGGGGCCACTATTCAACAGTCTTAAATAAAAGAATTTTCAACCCAGAATTTCATATCCAGCCAAACTAAGCTTCATAAGTGAAGGAGAAGTAAAATCCTTTACAGACAAGCACATGCTGAGAGATTTTGTCACCACCAGGCCTGCCCTACAAGAACTCCTGAAGGAAGCACTAAACATGGAAAGGAACAATCGGTACCAGCCACTGCAAAAACATGTCAAATTGTAAACACCATTGATGCTAGGAAGAAACTGCATCAACTAATGAGCAAAATAACCAGCTAACATCATAATGACAGGATCAAATTCACACATAACAAAATTAACCTTAAATGTAAATGGGCTAAATGCTCCAATTAAAAGACACAGACTGGCAAATTGGATAGAGTCAAGACCCATCAGTCTGCTGTATTCAGGAGACCCATCTCACATGCAGAGACACACATAGGCTCAAAATAAAGGGATAGAGGAAGATCTACCAAGCAAATGGAAAACAAAAAAGGCAGGGGTTGAAATCCTAGTCTCTGATAAAACAGACTTTAAACCAACAAAGATCAAAAGAGACAAAGAAGGCCATTACATAATGGTAAAGGGATCAATTCAACAAGAAGAGCTATCCTATATATATATGCACCCAATACAGGAGCACCCAGATTCATAAAGCAAGTCCTTAGAGACCTACAAAGAGACTTAGACTCCCACACAATAATAATGGGAGACTTTCACACCCCACTGTCAACATTAGACAGATCAACAAGGCAGAAAGTTAACAAGGATATCCAGGAATTGAACTCAGCTCTGCCCCAAGTGGACCTAATAGACATCTACAGAACTCTCCATCCCAAATCAACAGAATATACATTCTTCTCAGCACCACATTGCACTTATTCCAAAATGGACCACATAGTTGGAAGTAAAGCACTCCTCAGCAAATGTACAAGAACAGAAATTATAACAAACTGTCTCTCAGACCACAGTGCAATCAAACTAGAACTCAGGATTAAGAAACTCACTCAAAACCGCTCAACTTCATGGAAACTGAACAACCTGTTCCTGAATGACTACTGGGTACATAACGAAATGAAGGCAGAAATAAAGATGTTCTTTGAAACCAATGAGAACAAGACACAACATACCAGAATCTCTGGGACACATTTAAAGCAGTGTGTAGAGGGAAATTTATAGTACTAAATGCCCACAAGAGAAAGCAGGAAAAATCTAAAATTGATACCCTAACATCACAATGAATGGTGGATTTTTGAAATGTGTTTTATTTGTCTAGTGAGATTTTAAAAATCAGAAGTGAATGTTGGATTTTTGAAATGTTTTTCTCTGCCAATAAGATTATGTGGTTTTCTGTCTTTGTTAATATGGTGAATTAAATTGATTAATTTTTTTTTTTTTTTTTTTTTTTGATAGAGTCTCACTCTGTCACCCAGGCTGGAGCGCAGTGGCGTGATCTCGGCTCACTGCAAGCTCCATCTCCTGGGTTCACACCATTCTCCTGCCTCAGCCACTAGCGTAGCTGGGACTACAGGTGCCTGTCACCATGCCTGGCTAATTTTTTGTGTTTTTAGTAGAGACAGGGTTTCACCATGTTAGCCTGGATGGTCTCGATCTCCTGACCTCATTATCTGCCTGCTTCAGCCTCCCAAAGTGCTGGGATTATAGGCATGAGCCACCACGCCCAGCCACATTGATTAACATTTAAATATTAAGCCAGCCTTGCACACCTGGAATAAATTTTACTTGCTCATTATGTATTATCTTTTAAAAACATATTATTGGGTTTGATTCACTAACATTATATTTAAAATGTTTGTATTAACACATATGATGGATATAGGTCAGTAGTATTATATGCTTATAACATTTTTGGTTTTGATATTGGGGTAATGTTGGCATCATAGAATGAGCTGTGAAGTATTTTTTTCTTCTCAATTTTCTAGAAGACTTTGTGTAGGATTGGAATGATATCTTCCTTAAGTATGTCATAGAATTTGTCAGTGAAACCACTTGAGCAGCAAGAATTCTACCGCTGAACCACCAATGCCTCTAAAGTGAAACCAGTTGGGCCCAAAGTTTTCTCTCTGGGAAAGTTTTAAACTGAATTTAATTTCTTTAATAGTTATGAGGCAATTCAAGTTACCTATTTTTTCTTGAGTGAGCTTTGTTGGTTTTAAGGAATCTATCCACTTTGTCTAAGTTGTTAATTTATTAACATAAAGATGTTCCTGGTATTTCCTTATTATCCCTTATAGAATATTTATAGAATGTCTATAAAATCTGTAGAGTTGTCATTTCTCTCATTCCTGATATTGTTAATTTGTGTCTTCTCCTTTATTTCCCTCATTAGTCTGGAAAGAATCTTCTAAATTTTATTGAACTTCTCATAGAATCAGCTTTTGGTTTCACTGACCTTCTTTATTGTTTTTCTGTTTTCTATTTAATTAATTTCAGTTCTGATCTTTATTATTTCCTTTTCTCTATAAACTTTGAACTTAAGTTTTCCTTCTTTGGTGGAAAATGAGGTCATTGTTTTGAAACTTCTTCTCTTCATATATGGTTATTTAGTGCTATAATTTCATCCTAAATAACTCCTTTAGTGACATCCCACAGATTTTGATATGCTATGCTTTCATTTTCAGTCATCCCATATATTCTGAATTTCCCTTTTGGTTTCTTCTTTCACCCATTGACTATTTTTGAGTGTTCCACTTAGCCTTAAAATACTTGTGGTTTTCCAGAATTCTTTCGTTATTGATTTCTAATTGCCTTCCACTGTGGTCAGTAAACATACTTTGTATGACTTGAATTCTTTTAAATTTACTGAGGTTCATTTTGAGGCTCAGGCTACGTTCTATCTTGGTAAGTAGTCCAGGTACACTTGAAAAGAATGTTTATTCTTCTGTTGTTGGATGAAGTCATCTGTAAATGTCAATTAGATCAAGTTGGATGAAACTTCTGTTTAAAGCTTATACATCCATTATGTTTTTCTTTCAATTATTAATAGAGGGCTATTGAAATCTCTGATTATAACTCATGTTAATTCAAATTAAGGAAAAGAAAGGCAGGTTTAGCTCACCAACCTCCACTGATGAATGTGTGTGTGGGTAAGGGTGTCACTCCCAGAAGTTACTTGAGTCTTGTCAAAAGTTGTTAGGCCCTTTAATCTGCCCAAGTAAATATGCTATATGAATAAAAAAGTATTTGCTATGCAAACAGCTTCAAGGCAAATTTCCTTTCCATTCCATTCACTTCCTTTCAACCTTACTTTTTCCCTTCATATAAAGCTTTATGCTGTATATAAATACCATATATTTTTGTATATATATTCTGGAGATATCACTGTTGCATAGTGATATAGCATTAGTGGTCTTATGTGTTTCACATTCTTTAATATTGTAACACCAAAATTGGCATATTCCTGAAAATGCTAAACAAGTATATAGAGAAAGACTGTCAAGTTTTTGAATGCATGAATTAAATAAATGTTTTAGGGATTACCTTCATTATAGTACATCTAGGGTTCAAGAGAATGGTGCATGCATGTCGCAAAACTTGTTAGATGTAAAGTCTAATTTTCTATTTTGCATTCTGCGGCTAACACAGATAATTGAGACATAATGGACAGCTAAATCTTTTGTCTTTATGCACTTTTAAACATCATATTTTGAATATCTGTTTTTAAAAATGTAGTTTGAATACTCAATTGATAGATTTTTAAGCTTTTATGTCATTGCTTATTTCAGTTAAATCAGAGAGATTTCAGGGGAGTTACTGTTTATAGATTGTTAAAGATCCCTCAGGCAACGTCAAGGCTGTTGCATGTGGACAGTTTCTTGAATTATAGCACAGAAACTTTAATACCTACCTCAAGAATGATAGGGGTCTTAAATAGGCAGTCATATTTACTAAAGAAACCTAGAGTTTTCTTAGATTGCCAACCTTGGCAAGACAAGAAATGTCAGGGTGACAGGGTTTAAGTGGCTCTTTTCAGATATGTTACACTGATTCTCTATATTTAAGATGTGAAACAGCCTTACAGGAGCTGTTTAATTAAGTGAAAGTAAGTCTAGTCCTTTTGGAACCGAATAGTTCAGTGAGCAAATATATATCAGCAAGTGAAGGAAGTGGGGAAGTTATTATGTGCTTCATAGACACGATGACACTTTATAACCCCATATCAGGGATCCTAAACAGTGATTGGTTGAGAAAATTATCAAACTGAGTTTAAATTTCGGCAAGTACAAAATTGTCATGCAAAAATCCAGGACAGTGGGCCACTTTCAGTCTTCAAAGAGAAAGATAAGAAATTCTGGATTTTCAAAGTCCTTTTGAAGCCTTTTAAGGTAAGATGAAATATTCTTTTTACTCAGAACCAACTGATTCATTCAGAAAGAACTTTGAATTTCAAAGACAAAGCCAGTTTGATTTTAGGAACCAAATACCCCTTAATGATTAGATTGTTTGCTTCCTTTTTGGCTTGTCATATTGATAGTATGTATAAAAGATAATGGATAATTATGAGTTAAGGAAGAGATAGACTGGGAAAAAGAAAGACCTCATACTGAAAAATTGGCCAACTGAGGTGGAAATTTGATAATTAATTATCTGGGCACTTTGATTAGTTTTGATAAAAATGAGATAACTGAGATATCAAAAAATCCACCTTGGGCTTTCAAACAAGGCTTTAATTAGGCTTTGCTTTTCAGTGTTTTATTACTTACTATTACTTATTATTGTCCCACATGAAATGAAATTTAGCAATCACTAGTGATGCCAAATCTAATTGCTAAATGAAATGAAGCTAAATCTCATTTTGCAAGTAACAATAAATGAAATAATCTGAAGGAGGTTTGTAAAATTCTGAAGTCTCTGTTTCATGCTGAGAACACCTGGGCCATTTTTATAGTAGTCTTCGAAGTCATTCACCTGCCTTGGAAACGGTGATGAGCATCATGGAATTGTTCCGGAGTGGAGCTGAAAGAGAGATGTAGTGGTCAGATTTCTGGACTGTAGCTCAGAAATGGGACACACATCCCTCTGGCCTTGGCTGCAGGTACCTTTCCAGGATGCTGTGGCTCTTCCAAATCACAGTGCAGATGGGCCTTCTGCAGAGCTATATAATGGTTAGGCTTGGGACTGCAAAGTACAGGATGACTGTGGCTTAGTAAACAGCTGGCCTTCAACCTCTGTGCCCAGAGCTCTGCATGATACTTGTCCTGGTGTCACCTCAGCCTCACTTGAATCTATGGCATTTCAGAAGGAGCTCTAGCTGTTCTTGGCTTTCTGTTGAACAGCTGTAAGAGTGAGCACTTTTTTCCCCCTCAGTAGCTCTGGAACTGTGTCATCTCTCCTGTGAGAAAACACCAATAATTCTCATGACAGTTGATATTCAGTGAAGTTTTATTGTATTTTCACTATCACCATTAAATTCAATCAAAGCCATTTTATGACATGCAGCATTATAATCTATACATGCAGTGGGAGTTCATGAAATAGGAGTAAAACTCTCCTTTCTATAGTAATGGCATCATTACATCAACTTGCAATATAAATTGATTTTTTTACTCACACAGATTATAAATTGTCTATTCCAATTTATTAGAAACATATTCTTAGACCATTTCTGAATTTGAATTCTAACAGGGATGAAGAATCATGATTTTAGAAGTCCCATATAATAATTGCTATCATTTGTTAGAAAATTGCAAAGTGCCTGAAGCAATGCTAAATATTGCTTAGAGTCATAAATATTTATCAACAACATTCAGAAAATGTCTTTTTCTGTGCTTTGCATTGGAATACAATAATCACCAAGACACTCTCCTGGGTCTCAGGAGTTTACAGTAAATCAGGGCAACACATAAGTAACTAGACAATTTTAAACTGTGCAATGTGTTACCAGTGAGATGTGCAAAACGACTTGGTATAAAAAGGAACGAGATACTAAATACCGTTTGAAGTGGAGTTAGAGAGGGCTTCTCAGAGATAATTCTACCAAACTTCAGGATAGTCCTGAGGTGCAGGTTTTGTTATTATTCCAGTAGAGGGATAATAAACCTACTTAAATTTCTCAAGCTTACACAGCAAGTAGCAGGGGTAACATTTGAACTGAATACAAACTGAATACAAACCCCAAATTCTTTCCGCTAGCGTAGGCTCCCTCATGTTAGTAATTTCTGCTCTTAAAGTCTAGTAGAGCTCAATTCTATAGATTTGGAGTAAGGATGACACATGTTTTATCTTTTAAGCACAATTTCAGCAGAATTACTTAATACTTGATTAAAGCTATTCAGAAGAGAAAAAGATGTTTTTACATCCAAGAATTGCGGAAGAACAAAGTTACAGCTATGCCCTTTGCACCTGTATGGCTATTTTCCTTCATTGGCACAGGCAGAAAAAATCTAGGAAGCTACATTAGTGCTAAGCCTGGTGATGTCCCCATAACCACACCAGGTATGTTCTTGAACATCATATGTCTTCTCATGTTAGATACATGCTTCTTGCCCAGGAAAGGGCAAATGCTTACACATCAAAATAATATAGGATTATGATGATCACTTTTACTTTATAAGTAACTTTGTGCTGTTGCTTTTTTATACAGCCATTGATTATTATTATTCCTAAAGAAAATGAAGATAATTGCATATTTTTGCATTTGGGCAGTAGCATGGGCCATTCCAGTAAGTATGCCTTTCTCAGAAAACCTCTACACTATGTTATCTCTTTTAACCTAACATTAATACAAAATGTTGTGTGTATGTGTGTGTGTGTCTGTGCATGCACGTGTGTGTGTATATGTGTGTGTATATATACTTTTCCTTAATTTTTTTTTAACAGACTGAGTCTAAACATTTAGATTTGTACTAAGGGCTTTATGCGATGTCTGTGAGGTTTCAACCAAACCACTCCAGTTCATTGTCTGTTTCCTCTATAGAAATTCACATCTTGCCTGAAGGATTGTTATTATTTAAAACATTCATTCAGATTAATTTACACTTAGTGCCCAGAAGTCATGGAGACTTTGTCCATCTTTGCTTCATACCCTGTGAATTTTATTCTAATATGAACAAAGTCTGTGCTGTTTAGGAAGTTTCCAAGAAAGAATAATAAGAAAAAGTAGATTTTTTTCAACATATAGGAACCTAATGTTTCACTCAGAGTTATTATTTATGTGCTCACTTTGGAAAATTTGGAATAGATGATAAATACCAATAAAAAATTGAGAAAATTCAACCATTTGTAATTTAGTAGCCAGCCATCATGTTTAACATTTTCATATGCTTTCATAATACCAAACATTTGGTATTTATGTAGTTGAAAATGTTCTCAAGTATTTCAAATGTGCTGTTGCAGAGCACAGAAGTATAACAGCATAATACTTGATTTTGCTTCTGTGCAGGCTCTGGTCATGCCTCCTGCTCTCTTAAGAGTTTTGGTCAGGATTACACTTAGAGCGGGTCTTGTGCTAGTGCAAGAGACTTGTTGTGCAAAAACACCAGAGGTCTATCCCCTTGTCTTTCTACAAGACTCTTTCCTTCTACAGTTGAGATAAGTGGGCTCATCTAACATATCCATAAAATTGATAATACCGCAGTGAAAAATATCCATGTGCCCAGTTTAAATTCTACACAAGCCCTGTAAGAAGCCACTTCTCTTTTCTATCTGATTAGATCATACTTTGGCCTTTGTGTTAAACCTTTCTTCTTCATTGAGGAAAGAATGTGTGTGTGTGTGTTTGTGTGTGTGTGTGTGTGCATGCTCATGCACATATTCCCAAAAAAGAACCTTTTCAATAGCCAGTATTTTCTACTTGGCAGGTTCCTCAAAGCAAACCACTGGAGAGGCATGTCCAAAAGTCCATGAATTTGCATCTCTTAGCAAGATCAAACGTGTCAGAACAGGTATAGGATGTAATATATTTCTTTTCTTTCCTATTTCTGAGTTGCTACATTCCATTAATTTCCCCAACATTGCAATTTGCTTTCCTTCAAGATCATTGATACTTGTAATTGATTGAATGTTTCTTTTTCAGGATAAGTTAAATGCCAGTGGAACCATCAAAGAAAGTGGTGTCCCCGTGCATGAAGGTGATAAAGGAAGGCAAGAGAATACCCGAGATGGTCACAAGAGAGAAGGGAATGGCTCTGAGTGGGCAGAGATAGGAGGGAAGAGTTTTTCTACATATTCCACATTAGCATACGAAGAGGGGAATATTGAGGGCTGGAATGGGGACACAGGAAAAGCAGAAACGTATGATCATGATGGAATACACGGGAAAGAAGAAAACACCACAGCAAATGGCATCCAGGGACAAGTAAGCATCATTGACAATGCCGGAACCACAAACAGAAGCAACACTGATGGAAATACTGATAAGAATACCCCAAATGGGGATGTTGGAGATGCAGGTCACAATGAAGATGCCACTGTTGTCCAAGAAGATGGACCCCAAGTAGCTGGAAGCAATAACAGTACAGACAATGAGGATGAAATAATTGAGAATTCCTGTGGAAATGAGGGTAATACAAGTGAAATAACACCTCAGATCAACAGCAACAGAAATGGGACTAAGGAGGCTGAGGTAACACCCAGCACCAGAGAAGATGCAGGCCTGGATAATTCCGACGGGAGTCCTAGTGGGAATGGAGCAGATGAGGATGAAGACAAGGGTTCTGGTGATGATGAAGATGAAGAAACAGGTAATGGAAAAGACAGTAATGATAACAGCAAGGGACAGGAGGGCCAGGACAGCCAGGACCACGGGAAAGAAGATGATCATGATAGTAGCACAGGTCAAAATTCGCAGAGTAATGAAGATTATGACCCTGAAGGCAAAGAAGATCCCCATAATAACGCTGACGGAGACAACACCTCCAAGAGTGAGGAGAATTCTGCTGGTATTCTGGAAGACAATGGCAGCCAAAGAATGGAGGACACCCAGAAGCTCAACCACAGAGAAAGCAAAGGTGTAGAAAACGGAATCACCAAAGAATCAGAGCCACACGCTGTTGGGAAGAGCCAAGATAAGGTTAGTTTGTAAAGCTGATTTATTTCAATGGCAATTTAAATTCTTCCCTCCAACTATTGATGCTAGCACAAAAATAAACCATGACAAGCATCTATATATTTTTGCATCCATTTACTTGACTATTTAAGGAAAAGCTAGAGTCCTTACTAGACTTCCATATAGAACAACTTTAAAAATCATACATTTCTGAGAACGTAGTTACAATTCTAGAAAAGTCTTATGTGAAATCATGGATCCCCCATGTAATTGTTTACAAAAGTTCCTGGGTAGGAATGTGGATGAATTTTTAAGGAATCTAAACACCAGGGTGCTTTCAATTACAGAATAAAGCACATTGTCACAAATAACTGTGAAGTACTAGAAGTGGAACTCCTATCCCTGTGGCAACTTTTCCCAGTTATTCTTCCTCAGATCAATGCAATTTTGCAGCAAGTATTCACTAGTTAATCATTCTTTCCTCCGTCCTTCCATAGGGAATAGAAATCAAAGGTCCTAGCAGTGGCAACAGAAATATTACCAAAGAAGTTGGGAAAGTCAATGAAGATAAAGAGGATAAAGGACAACATGGAATGATCTTGGGCAAAGGAAATGTCAAGACACAAGGAGAGGTTGACAACATAGAAGGACCTGGCCAAAAACCAGAACCAGGAAATAAAGTTGGACACAGCCACACAGGTAGTGACAGCAATAGTGATGGATATGACAGTTATGATTTTGATGATAAGTCCATGCAAGGAGATGATCCCAATAGCAGTGACGAATCTAATGGCAATGATGATGCTAATTCAGAAAGTGACAATGACAGCAGTAGTCGAGGAGACGCTTCTTATAACTCTGATGAATCAAAAGATAATGGCAATGGCAGTCACTCAAAAGGAGAAGAAGATGATGACAGTGATAGCACATCAGACACTAACAATAGTGACAGTAATGGCAATGGTAACAATGGCAATGATGACAATGACAAATCTGATGGTGGCAAAGGTAAATCAGATAGCAGTGACAGCAGTGATAGTAGTGACAGTGACAGCAGTGATAGCAGCAATAGCAGTGATAGTAGTGACAGCAGTGACAGTGACAGCAGTGATAGTGACAGCAGTGATAGCAACAGTAGCAGTGATAGTAGTGACAGCAGTGACAGTGACAGCAGTGATAGCAACAGTAGCAGTGATAGTGACAGCAGTGACAGTGACAGCAGTGATAGCAACAGTAGCAGTGATAGTAGTGACAGCAGTGACAGTGACAGCAGTGATAGCAACAGTAGCAGTGATAGTAGTGACAGCAGTGACAGTGACAGCAGTGATAGCAACAGTAGCAGTGATAGTAGTGACAGCAGTGACAGTGACAGCAGTGATAGCAACAGTAGCAGTGATAGTAGTGACAGCAGTGATAGCAGTGACAGTGACAGCAGTGATAGCAGTGACAGTGACAGCAGTGATAGCAGTGACAGTGATAGTAGTGATAGCAGCAATAGCAGTGACAGTAGTGATAGCAATAGCAGTGACAGTAGTGACAGCAGTGATAGCAGCAACAGTAGTGATAGTAGTGACAGCAGCAACAGTGACAGTAGTGATAGTAGTGACAACAGTGACAGCAAGTCAGACAGCAACAAATCAGACAGCAGTGATAGTGACAGTAAGTCAGACAGCAGTGACAGCAACAGCAGTGACAGTAGTGACAACAGTGATAGCAGTGACAGCAGCAATAGCAGTGACAGCAGTGATAGTAGTGACAGCAGTGATAGTGAGAGCAGCAGTAGCAGTGACAGCAGCAACAGCAGTGATAGTAGTGACAGTAGTGACAGCAGCAATAGTAGTGACAGCAGCAACAGCAGTGACCATAGTGATAGTAGTGACAGCAGTGATAGTAGTGACAACAGCAATAGCAGTGACAGCAGTGATAGCAGTGACAGCAGCAATAGCAGTGACAGCAGTGATAGCAGTGACAGTAGGGACAGTAGCAATAGTAGTGACAGCAGCAATAGCAGTGACAGCAGTGATAGTAGTGACAGCAGTGATAGTAGTGACAGCAGCGATAGCAGTGACAGCAGTGATAGTAGTGATAGCAGCGATAGTAGCGACAGCAGCGATAGCAGTGACAGCAGCGATAGTAGTGACAGCAGCAATAGCAGTGACAGCAGTAATAGTAGTGACAGCAGCAATAGCAGTGACAGCAGCAACAGCAGTGATAGTGGTGACAGCAGCGACAGCAGTAACAGCAGTGATAGTAGTGACAGCAGCAACAGCAGTGACAGCAGTGATAGCAGCAATAGCAGTGACAGCAGTGACAGCAGCGATAGTAGTGACAGCAGCGACAGCAGCAATAGCAGTGACAGCAGCGATAGCAGTGACAGCAGTGATAGCAGTGACAGCAGTGACAGCAGTGATAATAGTGACAGCAGTGACAGCAGTGATAGTAGCGACAGCAGTGATAGCGATAGCAGTGATAGTGACAGCAGCGACAGCAGTGATAGCAGTGACAGCAGCAACAGCGACAGCAGTAATAGCAGTGACAGCAGCGAAAGCAGTGACAGCAGTGATAGCAGTGACAGCAGTGAAAGCAGTGACAGCAGTGATAGTGACAGCAGCGACAGCAGTGATAGCAGTGACAGCAGTGATAGCAGTGACAGCAGCAATAGCAGTGACAGCAGTGATAGTGACAGCAGCGACAGCAGTGATAGCAGTGACAGCAGCAATAGCAGTGACAGCAGTGACAGCAGCGACAGCAGTGATAGCAGTGACAGCAGCAATAGCAGTGACAGCAGTGACAGCAGTGACAGCAGTAACAGCAGTGATAGTAGTGACAGCAGCAACAGCAGTGACAGCAGTAATAGCAGTGACAGCAGCGAAAGCAGTGACAGCAGTGATAGCAGTGACAGCAGTGAAAGCAGTGACAGCAGTGATAGTGACAGCAGCGACAGCAGTGATAGCAGTGACAGCAGTGATAGCAGTGACAGCAGCAATAGCAGTGACAGCAGTGATAGTGACAGCAGCGACAGCAGTGATAGCAGTGACAGCAGCAATAGCAGTGACAGCAGTGACAGCAGCGACAGCAGTGATAGCAGTGACAGCAGCAATAGCAGTGACAGCAGTGACAGCAGTGACAGCAGTAACAGCAGTGATAGTAGTGACAGCAGCAACAGCAGTGACAGCAGTGACAGCAGCGATAGTAGTGACAGCAGCGACAGCAGCGATAGCAGTGACAGCAGCAACAGCAGCAACAGCAGTGATAGCAGTGACAGCACATCTGACAGCAGTGATGAGAGTGACAACCAGAGCAAGTCTGGTAATGGTAACAACAATGGAAGTGACAGTGACAGTGACAGTGAAGGCAGTGACAGTAACCACTCAACCAGTGATGATTAGAACAAAAGAAAACCCATAAGATTCCCTTTGTGAAAAGTTTGGTGATGGGATAGGAAAAAAAGATTTCCAAGAAAGTAAAGAAAGGGGAGAAATAAACAGAAGACACATGTAAACATCCACAAAAACAACTAGGGGAATCAAATCGAACAGTTGGATTCAGAACCAAGGCCTAACTCCTGCAGAGAGAGACTCTGAATGCATGACCTTTGGTACATGCCTGTTAATATTCATGTTCTGAAAATATTTTGTTAAAAGTGTAAGTCTAAACATAAAAGAACAATTAAAATATTCTTTAATACTTCACGCAGAAACCTCAAGTAATCACTACATGATAACTTTAATTTAAGTGCCATGTGCTGCAGAGAATGTAGCAGGCAGACACATCTTAAAAGCAACCTGTGGCATTGCCTTAAGTCTCCATAGTTATGTATTCTGGAGAGGCGGTCTGCTTACCGCTGAGTAGAAGATGCTGTACTGTGATAGCCAGCTTGGCTTTGGAATCAGTTGCTTGTTCTATGGAAGAAATACATGTATTTCTTACATGGAAAAAAAAATTGCAGCTACTATTCAACCTACCTGGGCTATGGGAATAATCTTTCTAATGATCAAATAGAGTAGTTATAAATCACAGAAATTCTAAAGAGTGCTAGTCAGAAAGAGCTCAGAGACGGGTTGATGTATAAAATCTGATCTGCAATCGGATGTATAGCATCTGATGTTAAAATCTGATGAAAAAAATACATCTCAACAAACCACTGGAAATTGAGTACAAAGTCCCTAAAACTATTGACAAAGCTGATGCAGTGCTTAGAACAGTGTCTTACTCCCAGGAGCCACTCTCCAAATGTTAACCAGTAAATGACACATGAATGACTCTGGAGGAGCGTCACTTAGAAGCATGGTGGCTCACACCTGTAATCCCAGCACTTTGGGAGGCCGAAGTGGGTGGATCACAAGGTCAAGAGATCGAGACCATCTTGGCTAACATGGTGAAACCCTGTCTCTACTAAAAATACAAATATTAGCTGGGAGTGGTGGCACGTGTCTCTAGTCCCAGCTACTTGGGAGACTGAGGCAGGAGAATCGCTTGAACCCGGGAGGCGGAGGTTGCAGTAAGCCAAGATTGTGCCACTGCACTCTAGCCTAGCAACAGAATAAGAGTCCGTCTCAAAAAAAAAAAAAAAAAAAAAAAGAACTGTGTTATGTGGTATCAATTATTTATCTTTAGATCAGTCTCACCAAGTCATTCTTAGTTCACACCTTGAAAACCTCAACACGCCAAAACTTCTGAACCAGACCCTGAGTCTGAGTCTCCCTTCCCACTATTAATCTCTTTAATAAAGCGAAAGCTGGTGGGTAATGGTTTGGAAAACTTCTCTTTCTTATTTGAGAGTCATAAATGCAGTTACGATCTGAGTATGCCTCACTCAGCTTTGGCATGAATGAAGGTAATTCTTAGGCCCAAGATGAAGCCCAATTTCTAGAAAATGACAAACTTAAAGGTGTATGGAGAATAGAGATTTATATTTAATAGGATGGAGATATAGTTTATCATCTAAACTAGGGCACTTTGGAGAATGAAAGGGGTGCTATGAATAATTATACGGAGACAGGAGATATAAATTGGGATTGTCCCAGGGAAACTGGGAGATACTATAACGTTAACCCACAAACCTTAAAGGTATTTTTCAAGATTCCGTAGTGACGCTTTGAAATCTCCATCTTTTTCCACTGAGGTAATTATTTTAGCTTTGCTCTAATGCAAAGCTGAAAATCTATAGAGTGAGAATATGAATGCAACTTCTTTAATGTTAATTTTCAACCAGTTGTTAGTTGACAATTTACTTTCTAATAGTAGGCATATTTTATGAAAAGAGTTTCAGGAGATTTATTTTTCTGCCTTCTTCCTCCTCTATGCAAGTGTCCTTTAGTTAAGAGATCAACATTGTGAGGAGTATTGTTGAAGACTTTAAAAATACTATTCATAAACTTCTCGGTAACTCTTAAGAGTGTAAAATGTCCAGGTTTGTACTACATCACAGTCATGTCATGACTCTAAACTTCTTTCCTTAGAATATGTTCTAGGTTTTTAATTTCTTTAGATTTTAGGGTTTTTTGTATTGCTTTGTTTTGCTTTAATTTGTAAAGCATTGCTTCTAGTACGTGTCACAACTATTTCAAAAGGTTGCTATGAACACTAAGTCAGGCAATGGACATGCAACTCTATAAACTATACAAGATACGTAAATGAAGGAGATAAATCTCGGTGTTATCATAAATATCCATTTATTAAAGTAAATATCCATTTATTAAAATCAATATCCTTTTACACAATTGCTCACAAGGAAAATTCCCTTCATCTTAAAGAGTTTGCAAATACCCCCTCTATCACAAAATCTGATATATAATATTTCTTTTAAAAATTAACTCTTTTTAATTGAAAAAGTAATATATGTATATGCACAAAATAAAAAAAAATCAAACACCATAAAGAGGTATACAGAAGTATTATCTTAAATACTTCTACACTCCCAAGCCCTCTATATCTCTTTCCTATTGCCTATAAGCAATTCCCATTATTAATATCTTGTGGACCCTTTCAGAAATATTCTATGCACGTACATTCCCCTTTTAAAAAACCTGTGGAAGTCTACTATACACAATGCGTTCATCTTATTTTTTTCAATTTAACAAATACCTTAAATATTGGTTCACAGCACACAGATCAACTTCATTTTTCTTCACGTGTGTGCTTTATTTTATTTTATGAAGTGCCATAAGGTATTTGATCTGCCTTTATTGTTCCATCACTTTCTAAGTCATTTCCAGCCCAATAAAAGTCTCTGCAGACATTGCCTGCAGTAATAGCCTAAGCTGAATCCATTTCTAGCCAGTTCTTATAAAGACTTTGTCTTAAGAAATATTCAGGGGCAGGGGATGTTCAGAATCTAGGGTTGATATCAGAAATAACAAAGATATGATCTTGATTTTCTTATGTAATCACATCTGCATTGACTTCTGGACTTTCAGGGCAAGAATGGAGCAGACACACTACAAAAGAACATCGCAAAAGTAGATCCTTTGGACACAAGAAGTCTGGTGTTAGGAAACAAAGCTTATTTTGAGTTATTTTCTGGAATAAAGATGAATAGGTTGTCTGCTAATATTGCCCACAAGAAGAGTATTTGTTAAACTACAGGTTGCCACTCATTTAGCAGATCAGATCAATTTATTGACTAATGATAAATATTTTATAAAACAAAAGAATAAAAAAGAAAAATCATAGTGTACCATTTGTACTGCTTTGTGAACCAGGATCATATCTATCTATAGATGTACACACACAAATATGTCTAAGTGTACGTGTAGTAGGACCTGACGGAAAATGCCTTTCTTACTGTTGGTGGTAGTTTTAAAAAGTTTGAAAGCCACTGGTTTAGAAAATAATTACTGCTAGTAATCATTTTATATTTACTTTTTCACATTCACTTTTTCCCTTAGAAACCTCTAAGTTTCTTTCCCACTTTGAAGCAGAGATTTTAAAGAAAGAAAGAAAGAAGGATGTATGTGTAGGGGGACAGGGAAGAGTGGCAGTGGAATGCGTTTCTAGATTTATCTGTACCTCAGTAAAAGAGCCAAGGAAACATTGTCACTCTTGAACAAGAGGCTATCAGGGTGGTGCTGGTGGATTTGTTAGAAATTCAAGATTTCTTTCTGGCTGCATGGATTACTCCACAGATGACTGAAGACAAGATCTGAAAACTTAGTCTCAGAGGTGGTCTTGTCCTCCCCATCTGACAGGAGAATTCTTTCTGCATCGGCTCATACCACAAAACAGCAAATGTGGTGGCAGGTTTTGTTGTTGTTTAAAAAATACATTGTTTACATAAAGAGATAACCTTTATAAAGTTATACTTCACCATAGAAATACATTTAAAATTATTAACTGAAGTGTAAATTCCCAGAAGTCAAACTTGCTTTATGATTTGTAATGGAAGTTTTGAAAAATTTTAGACCAAAATAACCAGGAACAATTTTCCTCTCCCTAAAAGGAGCAGGAATAGAATAGAATAGTTTAGTCATAGATGAAAATATCGTTGTGTTCTCACAGTGATCCATTCACTGCTGCTTGGAAGCAAATCCTCTAGAGAATGAAACAAACCAACAACACAGTGTTCCCATCCTCTACCCTCTGAACAGGGATCTGGGGTTCAGATGCTAAAAAAAAAGAAAGAAAGTAAGAAAGAAAAAAGTCAATTCCTATGGGGCAGTCTTGCAGCTCAGAAAAATAGTGCAAAGTCTAAAGATCACCAGTACATGAGACTCAATCTGTTTTCCATGAGTTTGCCCAGTTGCCACTCTAGCATGAAGCACTGACTTTATAGAGCTTGATCGTAAGGTACTTCCCTTATTCCCAAACTCATTATTTTGGGCTTTGCCACCTGCTCCACCCATCTCTCCTTTACTCTGTTTCCTTATTTTCCTACCTAGTCTTTTTCTCTTCAAAGAGGTTAAGAAAGCTCTGTGGGGAGGAAACTCTTCGCCCTTTGCAGATTTTAATTCCCAGGCATTTCCTTTTGTGAGAACCCAGACAAACCCCCTGGCCAGGGACTGCTGTGCCTGGGCTTATATCACTGGGCTTTTTGTATACTCCTGGATTTCAGTCTCAACCAGCTGGTTCCTACCTTCCTGGCACTTTCCTCAGTTGAAACCACTGAATCTTTCTTTGCTATTCTAACTCCATCTTCTTATTCTGAGACCAATCAGAACTGAAGGCAAGAGATACTCAGACTGCAACAGACCAACATGTAGGTACGGCATAATGGAACACTTACTTCTTGTCTTATCCTAACATCTTGATTCCAACAAGTAGACTTGGACCTTGTCCCAAAGCAACAATTCCCTTTGAGTGACCTGATCTTCTAACTTGGCTTCTGTCTAGCTTCGTCATACTATTCTAGTAAACAGATGAGAATTTCCTCAGCCCAATCAGCGCACCAGGAGCAAAACTGTTATCTGATACAGTTGACTTTATGGATGCAATGCAATGAAGGTGACTGTGGACCACAGCAGAGATGGCTCAGCAAAGGAAAAGATAGAATTATTATAGGATTGCAGGAAAGAGTGGAATGTAGATGGTATTTAAATGAAGCAGTGTTTGAAAGGTTCAAAACAAAACAGGGATAGGGATTTGGACTATGAAATAGATCCAGGCTCCTGTTTCTTTGCAATGTACAAAGTTAAGATGAAGATGGACTGTTGTATCCAGAAACCCCTTATCTGAATCTCTCTGCACCTGGGTTGTAAATTGAGGCAGGAGTCATTCAACAAAGAGAGTTGTTATGACGTTTTATAGCTTCAACACCCTTAAGAGAAAGATTTCCTGTTCAGTTTGCAGCTGTCTTTATATATGTACATTAATGTAGTCTGATAAACGGTGGGCAGATTTTTTACTCTCTCACTCTGAGCTAATTTTTGTTTTTTGAGGACGTATGTTTCTGTTTAAACAAAGACTCTGCCTATCCCACTAGTCCGGTGGTCCCCAACCTTTTTGGCACCAGGGACCAGTTTCTTGGAAGACAATTTTTCCACAGACAGGCTTGAGGAAGGGAGGGGATGGTTTCAGGATGATTCAAGCCCATTACATTTATCATTAGATTCTCATAAGGAGAGTGCACCCTAGATCCCTTGAACGCATAGTCCATAATGGGGTTTGCGCTCTCTGAGAATCTAATGCTGTGGCTGATCTGACAGGAGCCAGTATTGGTCTGTGGCCCGGTGGGTTGGGATGCCCTCTGCTAGTTCTTCAGAATCAGGCAGGATTCCCACATGCTTGTCTGTTCTTTAAGTATCACCCAGTATCACCTGTCAGACTTTGCATCACTCCCATCGTCTCTGTGTCTCTTTTGCTAATTACTACCTGTACCCTGAAAACACATTGCCACCTTGTGAATTCTTGTGTTTTGCATACAGCTTTCTGTGTTTAAACCCTGCAGCATGGCACAACTTCTTCACTCTCATTTCTCACCTGCTCCATGTAAATGGAGGTTCATGTTCTGTCTCTTTTCTGCCTATCCTATTCTGTTACTAGAAGCCCACCATAAGTTGTCAAGCTCTGGGAGTTAGCAGTTCTCATCTCTAAACTGAACTCAGCCGTCCTCTCTGGAATCCAGGTCACTGTGCATTAACTTTGGAGATGTCTTCTTTCCCAGGGGTTGCCTTGGTTCGGGGTTTCTGAAGTTCAATTTCTAATTTTGACATTCTCTCCTCACCCTTTTCGGCTTGTCTGAAGGACAGTTAAAAAGAACACTTTTTTTTTTTTTTTTAAGATTTCCAAGAGAGTTTATTTTGGTTTTTATTTTTTATAATTTCACCTTTTATTTTTGATTCAGGGGTACACGTACAGATTTGTTACCTGGGTATACTGTGTGACGCTGAGGTTTGGGGTACAATCGATCCCATCACCCAGGTACTGATCATTGTACCCAATAGTTAGTTTTGCAACCCCTCCCCACTCCTCCCTCTAGTACCCTCCAGTTTCTGTTGTTGCCATCTTTATGTCCATGAGTACCCAATGTTCAGTTCCCACTTGCCAGTGAGAACATGTGGTATTTGGTTTCCTGTTTCGGAGTTAGTTCACTTAGGATAATAGCCTCCAGATGCATCCGTGTTGCTGCAAAAGACATGATTTCATTCTTTTATGGCTGCATAGTATTCCATGGTGTATATGTACCACATTTTCTTCATCCAATCCGCCATGTATGGGCATGTAGGTTGACTCCATGTCTTTGCTATTTTGAATAGTGAGAAGAGTCTAATCTTCAAAACCTGTTCTGAGTTTTTTCTTTCAGTAAAGCTCAAATCTTCACCTGTCATTATCTGCTAGCTGATGATACTGAATTTCATTTCAGGATTGTGAAAGAAGAGTGTAGCCATTTTGTCCAACCCAGAGTTCTCACCACAGTCCTCTTTTCCACTCTGACAAGATCCAAGACAAACAAAATAAGCAAAAAATCCACAAAAATAATCAGAAAGCACATCCACAGTATTATTCAGGGTTCTCCACTTTAGAAAGAGAAAGGCTTGAAACAAAATGGCAGTTGATAGGTAAGTAAACTTATCTGGACTTATCAGAGAGGCAAACTCCAGCTCAGTAATGCTAGCATTTGTGTATAGATAAGTTTGTCACCTATTGTCTTCCTGGCTTCATTTAACTATCTTCAGAGGAATGTTTGATGGAGAAATGTCCAAATCTAGATGTCTATTGGGTGGAGCTTTGGCAACACCATTGCCAGTTCTAGCTTTTTAGAGCTCTTGAAATGATATTATAAACCTGCAGACGTTTACAGTATCTACATCACTGCCAATCACAGTGTGACAAGTGAAGTAGTGTTGGCCTGTAATCTGATAGAGTTCAAAAGCACAGAAATGGAGAGTAAGTATTTCTATCTTTTTTTTTTTTTTTTTTTTCTGGAGACAGAGTCTCGCTCTGTCACCCAGGCTGGAGTGCAGTGGTGCGATCTTGGCTCGCTGTAACCTCTGCCTCCTGGGTTCAATCAATTCTCCTGCCTCAGCCTCCTGAGTAGCTGGGACTACAGGCACATGCCACCATGCCCAGCTAATTTTTTGTATTTTAGTAGAGACGGGGTTTCATGTGTTGCCCAGGCTGGTCTTGAACTCCTGAGCTCAGGCAATCCACTGGCATCAGCCTCCCAAAGTGCTAGGATTACAGGCGTGAGCCACTGCGCCCGGCCTGCATTTCTATCTTTTATAGCAACTTGACACTGTCATGAAATCCAATGTGATCATTTTTCTAGTAATTCATTTTCATTGAATTTTATGAAAGTATTGATCCATGGCGGATTTGAAATTTAAAAAATATAGCTGGTTTTTAACCATAGGTAGTTTGAGAAACATCTAGCTATCAGATGACTGTTGTTGAATTAAATTTAGCCTAAAGCTGCCTCCTTGCATATTTTGAGTTTGGCCTAAAGGTTTATCCATACATAGTGAACTGTAAACTAACTGGATGTGTAAACAGACTATAGCCTGCCCTCGTAACAAGCAGCTGAGTCTCAGCCAATCACAGCAGGTATACTTCAACCACTCACAGCCAAATGTTCAAACCGTGTTCAAACAAGGAAAACACTGAGCTGTAACCAAGCTGGCTGTTTCTGTGCCTCTCTTCTGCTTTCTGTACAGTGCCTTCCTATTTCTGTCCATAAATCCTTCTGACCATGCAGCAGTGCTGGAATCTCTTTGTATGTATTCTGGTTTGGAGGACTACCTGATTCATGAATCCTTCTTTGTCCCATTAAACTCTGTTAAACTTAATTGGTCTAAGGGCTTTGTTTTTTTTTTTTCACTGACAACTGAAAATTAAGTATCTAAATTATCTTGAAATACATCAGTGGAAAGAATACAAACCCTACTACATAAAAGGGCTACCTAAATGAGGAGCCGAAGCATTTATCAGAGAAACTCATGTTTCATGTGCCAGAAATCTCAGAGATGTTCCCCTTTGAAACTAACATGACTGTCTGACATCTGGTAAAATGAGATTATTGGGCTATGGGTGGAAGGCAAGAGGAATAAAAAGCTTAAAAATTAGGGGATTATTTTTCTGAAATCCAAATCTCCTAATATTTCTGGTCTTTCAAGAAAGGATAACTAGCAGAATGTCTTTCTATCACATGAGGCTGATTCTTAGGCAGGATTAGAGGTACCTCTGAGAAGATGCAGGCATCTGCCTTTTTTGATTTATTGTAATATTAACCTAAAGCTACTACTTTTTTTTCTATTCACTAGATGTGAATGGACTGACTTCCACCACTGAAAATATAGGAAATCCAAAAAATACCTTGTGTATTCTTAGACCTACCAACTCTGTGGAAGGAAAAGCTTCCATGGGGAGTTACCCACCAAGGGTACTTGCTAAATTCTACTGATAATCCTGTAGATTTTCAGTAGGGCTTTAAAAAAAATGCCCCTCAAATGCCAAAGCAATTCAGCATGATAATTTAAAAAGCTAACATGGGTATTTGTACTCATCTCAGGAATTCCGTTAGATACGTTTATGTTGTGCTCTTAAATGCCTCTCCTTCATCAACTCCTGTAGTTTCTCCTCTTTTTAACTCCCATATTCTCCTATCTCTTGTATTAGGTAATCCTGTTTTGGACTATCAACCCCGGTCTTTATCTTGGCCAATTTTTGGGACAACTACTAGCATTGGATTGGCTCTGTCAGCTGCCATCTCAGGTAAGAGGTTCCTCGTTGCTACTTTCTACTCCTTACCATCCTCTCACTGCTTCTCATCATCCTCAGTTATGTTACATGACCCTTCTTACCGGTTCCCAGTAAGAAGGGACTAGTAATCTTGTTGATTACTAGTGCCTTCAACAAGAAGGGACTTGTTGAACTAGTAATCACCTGTTTTGTTCTCTGAAACTCAGTAGAGTGATTGAGAGAAGTGCCACCCGTGGAAAAGATGGAAAGAGTTGTGACACAGTCCAGTGGTTCTCAAACTTGAGTATGTATCAGAAACCCACGAAGGCCTTGTTTTAAACAAAGATCCATCCCCTGTCTTTCGCTGCTGAGTTTCTGATTCGGTAAGGGTAAAGGCCAAGATTTGCATCTCTAACAAATTCCCAGGTGATGCTGATACTATTGCCTGGAAAGTCACACTTTGAGAATCCCTGAGTTAAACAATGTCAACCAGGCGAAGTGTGTGTATTAGCATCTGCAGTGAAGTGGGTTTTTTTTGGAAGGGAGGCTAGGTTTAATCACCTTGAATTAAATCAGGAAAGCCAATGTTAAGATCTAAATGCTGCATATTGATTAATATGCTTACCTAGGATACAAACTCATCCATAACAACATCTTCTTTTCCCTTCTGGAGTGTATGGTCAATAGACAATCTAGACTGAGAGCATTCCTTCGTTGCAAGCTAAGTTAGCTTCTGCTGAGTAAATGAAATAGGTGTTTTCTATATTTTATAGGCATTGAAGATTTAAGGCAAATCTTTATGACCAATGAAATTCTCTTTTTCGTATGTAGAAGTAGCAACCCCTGACCTAAAAATTATATTATAAGTTGTGATGGTTAATTTCACGTGTCAACTTAGCTAGGCCATGATACCCAGATATTTGGTCAAACATTATTCTGCATGTTTCTTCAAAGGTATTTTTAAGGTATTTTAAGTTAAAGTTAACATTTAAATCAGTAGACTTTGAGTAAATCAGAATACCCTCTATATTAGTCTGTTTTCATGCTGCTGATAAAGACACATCCAAGACTGGGCAATTTGTAAAAGAAAAAGGTTTAATTGGACTCACAGTTCCACATGGTTGGGGAGGCCTCATGATCATGACGGAAGGCAAGGAGGAGTGAGTCACATCTTATGTGGATGGCACCAGGCAAAAAGAGAAGGCTTGTGCAGAGAAATTCCTGTTTTTTATTTTTTATTTATTTTTTTGACAGAGTCTCGCTCTGTTTCTGGGCTGGAGTGCAGTGGCATGATCTGGGCTCACTGCAACCTCCGCTGCCTGGGCTCAATCGGCTCTCTTGCCTCAGCCTCCTGAGTAGCTGGGACTACAGGCGTGTGCCACCACGCCCAGTTAATTTTTGTATTTTTAGTAGAGACATGGTTTCACTATGTTGGCCAGGATGGTCTCGATTTCTTGACCTCGTGATCCACATGCCTCAGCCTCCCAAAGTGCTGGGATTACAGGCATGAGCCACCCTGCCCAGCCGAAATTCCCGTTTTTAAAACCATCAGATCTTGTGAGACCCATTCACTATCACAAGAACAGCACAGGAAAGACCCACCCCTAAGACTTGATCATCTCCCTGCCACAACACGTGGGAATTATGGGATCTACTAATGAGATTTGGGTAGGGACACAGAGCCAAACCGTAACACTTTCCATAATGTGGATGGGCCTCATCCAATCAGTTAAAGGCCTTAATAGAGAAAAAACTGACATCCTGGGAAAATGAGGGAATTCAGAGCAGATCCCCTGCAGACTCTTTAGAACTACAACTCTTCCCTAGTTTTCCAGCCTGCCAGTCCACCCTGCAGATTTTGGACTTGCCAGTCTGTGCAATTGAGTGGGCTGATTCCTGAAAATAAATCTTTTTCTCTCTCCCTCTTTCTCTACATATGCATCTTACTGGGTCTGTTTTTCTGGAAAAACCTGACTCATAAGGAAGTAATGACAACTCTAGAAAACTTCTTGCTACTTGATGGGAGAAACATTTGTATAGCATTTCCTAGGATGTGATCCATAAAACCCTGTTCTGAAGAATGTTCAATAAAAAGGGGGGCTCTGGAGATTGCCAGTAAGTATTAGCTCGTAACAGACTCTGAAAATCCCTATAGTTAAGAAGCTCATTGACTTTTTTGAACAGAGAAGTTCCCAAATAAATCTGATCAAGGAATCTTTTTTGCCCTGCATTAGTTACTGGCCGCCGAGGGAATCTATATTACAGAACAATTTGGGGATTGATATTTTAGTAATTTCATTCTCTCTTACCCTAAAAGTTACATTCATCTATACCCATTCTTTCCTCTTTCTGAGGTGCAGATGGTTTCTGCATCTGTCCAAGGCTGATCCATCTGTGTCTTAGGCCTCTGTATTTGTCTCTTAGAGTTCTTATATGTCAAGTAAGAAATCCTGCTAACTTTCTGCTGCCATCCTGTTAGGGAGATACCTTGCATGTCCAGCCCTCAGCTATTCTTGCTATCTCTGTAGTCACCAGAAATGTGACTGAAGAAGGTTTCAGATGATTCCTGTCCTAGCCAACATCTGAGAGCAAACGCAGGAGAGACCTCAGTTGGGAACCACCCAGTTGAATCTGTAGTTGACCTATAGAAGTTCAAAAGATAATAGCAATAATAATAAATTGAGGTTTCAAGTCACTAGGCTTTGGGATAGTGTCATGTGCTGAATATTTGTCCCACTCCTCCCCATTCATTTGTTGAAATTCGAACCCCTAATGTGATGGTGTTAGGAGGTGGAGCCTGTGGAATGTAAGTAGGTCATGAGAGTGGAGCCCTCATGAATGGGATTAGTGCCCTTATAAGAAGATGCCAGAGAGCTAATCTGCTGTCTTTCAGACATGTAAGAGACATCTATGTGCCTGTGTCTCTCATCAGATTTTACATTCCTGAAGAGCAGACAATATGTCTTATCCTTCCTTGGATCCCCAGTTCAGTGCCTGGAAACTAACTTGATCAATAAATTCATGTTAAATACTGAATAGCATGAAGAGTGCGGAAAGAAGTGCTTGTGAGTTGTCAGGAAGAAGACTATCTTGACTGTTGTATTTGAAGAGGGGCTTTAAAAGATGTGTAGGTTATGGCCAGGCACAGTGGCTCACGCCTGTAATCCCAGCACTTTGGAAGGCTGAGGCAGATGGATCACCTGAGGTCAGGAGTTCGAGACCAGCCTGGCCAACATGGTGAAACCCCATCTCTACTAAAAATACAGAAAGTAGCCGAGCGTAGTGGCAGGTGCCTGTAATCCCAGCTACTTGGGAGGCTGAGGCAGGAGAATCGCTTGAACCCAGGAGGCAGAGGTTGCAGTGAGCCGAGATTGCGCCATTGCAGTCCAACCTGGGCAATAAGAGCAAAACTTCTCTCTCTCTCTCTCTCTCTCTCTCTCTCTATATATATATATATATATATATATATATATATGTGTGTGTGTGTGTGTGTGCGTGCGTGCGTGTGTGTGTGTGTGTATAAAATAAAAATAAATAAATAAAAGATGTGTAGGTTATTGGTAGGTGGCAAAGAGGGCATTCTGAGTGAGGTGAACCATTGATTAGAAGCAGAATGTATTGGGGGTACAATGACTAGACCAGTATGCCTGGACCATAAGATTCATAGAAATATTATGAAAAAGAAGATGAGATAGGGAGCTAAGAAAAAAATAATGTAGGGCAATGCTTGTTGCTACATTTCAATGGGTTTTGTTTTTATAAAATTAAATTTTAAAAAACAGCAATTTCAAATAGTTTGACCTAAAGTAATAATAAATATGATCTTGGACAAAACTATTCATTCCTTTAAATTATTCAAGGAAGGGAATGTTATCTTTTTTCAAAGTGCCTACAAGGATTCTTTCTGACCCTGGTGATAATTAACAAGCACCTAGAGAAAGAAGAGAAAAAGAGGTTAAGGAGTGGAAGAAGAAATTGCAAAATTTTAAAAAGTTAAAAGAGATCGAGACCATCATGGCCATCATGGTGAAACCATTTCTACTAAAAATACAAAAATTAGCCGGGTGTGGTGGTGTGTGCCTGTAGTCCCAGCTACCTGGGAGGCTGAGGCAGGAGAATCACTTGAATCTGGGAGGCAGAGGTTCAGTGAGCCAAGATTGTGCCACTGCACTCCAGCCTGGCAACAGAGCGAGACCCTGCCTCAAAAATAAACAAACAAACAAACAAACAACAACACAAAAAGTTAAAAGCATTAGCAGACCAGGCGCGGTGGTTCATGCCTGTAATTGCAGCAGTTTGGGAGGCTGAGGCAGGCAGATCACTTAGTCCAGGAGTTCAAGACCAGTATGGTCAACATGGTGAAACCTCATTTCAACAAAAAAATACAAAAATTAGCCAGGCATTGGTGGCGTGCACCTGTAGTCCCAGCTACTCGGCAGGCTGAGGTGGGAGGATTGCTTGAACCCAGGAGGTGAAGTTGCAGTGAGCTGAGATCACGCCACTGCACTCCAGCCTGGGTGACAGAGTGAGACCCTGTCTCAGACAAACAAACAAACAAACAAAAAAAGCATTAGTGAAGAAATAGCAATAGATTAGATTGTTGAAAATAAAATTAGAAAATATATTAAAATGAGCACATAGATTTCAATTGATATTTATGTATGTAATTTTACATACTCAGAAATGTAACCTAGTAGATATGTAGATATTCTATTACTAAGAAAGGAGAAACTATTTTTGGTCTTACAATTAACGGGAATGTAAGAAAGCTTTGAGAAGGTCAGCAATTTTCACACCTGTGTTTAAAGAGGACACCTCTAACTTGGTTCATGTGGATTCTTAAACATACCAATCAAACCAAGGACTGCAAACGTCATAATACGATATGAAGCTTAATGCATGCCTAAGTGAAATGTTTACCTGTCTTTGTAATAATTACTGTTGTTGGGCTGGGCATGCTGGCTCACACCTGCAATTCCAGGACTTTGGGAGGCCAAGGCAGGTGGATCACCTGAGGTCAGGAGTTCGAGACCAGCCTGACCACTATGGTGAAACCCCCCTCTACTAAAAATGCAAAAATAATAATAATAATTACCATTGTCAAAGGTATCAGTGATTATTATGGTTCTGCTCATCAAATTCAGATAACCTAGAGTGGCAAAACACCATTGATGTAATTAACTACTGGAGAAGTCAGAAATCTACTTCAGCATCGCCTTTCTTATTATCTTTTGACATGATGGTACATTTGATGAATATTTTTATACATATATAAATTTATAGAAATGTATGTATAATCTGGTTTGCCAAAATTACATACTTTATCAGCAAAGTGAAAAATCCTAATTGGTTTAAAAAAAAAAGGTCATGAATAAGGACTAGGTGCAGTGACTCATGCCTGTAATTCCAGCACTTTGGGAGGCCAAGCGGGGAGGAGTGCTTGAGGGCAGGAGTTCGAGGGCAGGAGTTCGAGACCAGCCTGGGCAACATGTTGAGTCCCCAGCTACTCAAGAGGCTGAGCTTGGAGGATTGCTTGAGCCCAGGAGTTGGAGGCTGCAGTGAGCTATAATCATGCCGCTGCATTCCAGCCTGGGTAACAGAGTGAGGCTCCGTCTCTTAAAAAAAAAATGCCATGAGTAAAAAGTAAGGAAGCATTTGGAAGAAAATATGCCCTACCAAGTTTGTCTATATCCAGAACCAATGACTATTTCGTTGATGCTTCATGTTGAGATGCTTTGATGGTGTTGCTTTACTGTCTTATTAAATGATGTCAATGGAAGGTTTTCACACATCTTTATCGAGATTGGACTGATCTGTCACTGACAGAAGACTTACCTTCAGATTAAGCTACTCTTTTCCAGGCCAATCTTTTTCCTTTTGCTAATTAAGAACTGACTCTTCTGGAATCCTTTTATTGACCATGAAGGGTGGTAGGAAGGAAGTTTCAAGGAGAAAATGTTGGAGAACTGATGCTGTAATCTATTCTAAGCATTATTTAAAGTTGGCAAAGAAAAATGTGGGACATAGTGTTCTCAGTGTTAGCCATTTTTATTCTACTAGCAATTTTCTCCAAGATCAGAACATCTTGAGGTCTCCAGATTGGAAAAGAATCAATTTTTGTGGCAGAGTGAAATCAACCTTTTTCAAATAACCAAGCTGTGGTGTTGTAAATTCAAAAATAATCTCCAAATAGCTGCAGCTTTCAACCGTTCTTACAAATAAAACATTTTTTAAAAACCAGTTTTATCCACTTCTGAATCCTAAGACAAAGAATTAATTAAACTACCTTCATGGAGAAGAGAAACATTTTAAAAAATCAAATGCATTCTGATATAAAAAGTTACAAACACTTGCTTACTTAAGATTAGAAAAACCAACCAAAGTGATGCCCATAAAAATGGTGAAATTACATTATGAGCTTATAGAAGAACTGATCTTAACTATCATATCCAGTATTAACTTTTTGAAAACAGAATAGTCATCTTAAAGACTTTTTACTATTAAATATAATCCAACTTTAACAAACATTTAAAACAAATGCTTGTGTAACCACCATGCACGTTATGACAAATAATACTGCTGCCTCTCCAAAGCAACTCCATAACCCTCCCCCAGAGACAACTCTCAGCCTGACTGTGGCAATCACTTCCTTGCATATCTTTTACTTAATATATAAATATGCACCTAAATATGCATTCTGAAATACCATTGTGTGAATTTTGCCAATGGCTACTGGCTACTACATTGAAACACGCAGATGTAGAACAACTCGTCATCTCAGAAAGCTCTTCTGGACATGCTGCTCTAGAATGCCAACAACTTCAGAGCCCAGGCTATGACGCCTTCTTCTTATATCTCCATGCCCTGCCCCGAACCACAATGCCTGATACAGTATTCTTCTGACAATTTCCTGTTGGACTAGACTGCCTCCAAGGAGGCTTAGAGTCCAGTGGTGAAAATAGAAAATAAGCAAAATGTTAAATGAGGTTCGAAAGGCTGAGAACATGACAAAAGTGGCCAATACAATTGTTTTCCAATATCCTAAATATGTGAGAAGGAGACCATGAAACAAGTATTAGTGATCATTCACCTTCACCTTATGAATGGGGGCAGGTGGTGTGGGCCGGGCTGGGGGAGGTGGCAGAGAGAGAAAAGAGGAGAGAAAAAGAGATTCCTTTAGATACATTTGGAATGTTCTTGTATCACTCCCAGTCTCCATTCATAATGTAATGTGGGATAAGGAGAGGATTGCTTTCTCTTCATCATAAACCAAGTAAGAAAGGTATTAAGGAGACCACTTAAAGAGCTTGCATGTGTCTCCTGGAGCCTGGAGAACATAGAGACGTCGAAAGTATAATATTTGGAATCCCTGGCTCTTTGACTTGCTGACTATGGGACATTGGGCAAGCTGGATAACCTCTTGGCATTTCAGTTTCCTCGTTTTAAGGTTTGGATATGGCAATACCTATTTCACAGGGTTAACATAGGCATTAAATGAGAAAATCCATGCAAGGTACCAATAATAGCAAATTACTTCACTTCATTTGAACTGGGTCTGCTGGTTGGCAAATTCCTTTTACTATAAATCTTTGAACATGGTTTTAAGCTCAGCAGCTTTTGGCAGCTAAGCAGAAAATCTGGCTTTCTGCCAAACATGTGCTCTGTATTGTAAAATATGGAGTGTTGTCTCTGGGAGACACGTTGCTGGGCTCAGGACTCCTTCCCCTCCTCCTTGCACTCAGATATGCCCACGTCACAATGATGATCAATGGAGTGTGAGTAGAAATGATCTGTAATACTTCTAGACAGGCTTTCCCTTTTTCCCCCCTTCACACTTTCCACCTTATCCACCACCATTTTGCCTCCGGTAGCAGGTAATTGAGTTATTAATTATCTTTAGTTTTTGACATGCTACTATTTCATTTTTTTTCCTTTTAGCTTCCATCCCCACACCCTTGCTGTTTTTCCCCATATCCCACAGACAGCTGAACTCTGATATTTTGGTATATCTTTCGATACATGTGTATCATAGGAAACTCTATTGTGCCGTGTGTTTTAAATTAATACAAGTATTATGGTGTCATAGGTCTTATAAAACATATATGCATGGATTAAGGAATTGCATTATCTCTCATATCCTATTAATTTTTGTAAGATATGAGGTTATATTGTACTAATATTTTGCATATGTTTTTCTATTCATAGAATGTGAATCTAAAGTAGAGAGGCTGTGTCTATCACTGGTGCCTGGAACAGTTCCTAACCCGAGGAAAGCACAGAATTCAACTGTGGAGTAGACATTTGAAAGAATACAGAAGTATAAAATTTGAAAAAGTTAATTGTTTTAGTTTTTTCCCTCTAGAAAAATCCTTGATTTATCTAAGTTCCATGTGTTTTCAAATAAAACTGAGACACTGATTTGCAAGAGGATTGCCTACTGAAGGATACTGCGTGGTTCGATGAGTCCTATTTGACCCATTTAAATTCAAAGCTATAATCTCGCATGAATAAGGAATAAATTATAGTTATAATTAACTCAATTATATTCATGTATATTTGTATTGAATGCATCTTATGTAGTGCTCGTTATTGTGCACTGAATTTGCATTTTAATGAATATAATTTATATACAATTAAAATAAATTAATCCATCTGAATTTTATATACTTAAGTTGTATAGACTTACAATTTTATAGTTATATAAAATTACCTTTTATTTATAGGAAATACATCCAGGTTTCATATTGATATTATGAAATACACAAATTGATTCTCCAGATTGTGTATTTAAAATTTAAAAAAATTCGTTGAGACACAGTCTTGCTCTGTCACCCAGGTTGGAGTGCAATAGCAAGATCACAGTTCATGGCAGCTGTGACCTGATGGGCATGTGCATTCTTCCTGCCTCAGCCTCCCAAGCAGCTGGGACTACAGATGCACACCACCATACCTGGCTAATTTTTTGAATTTTTAGTAGAGACAAGATCTTGCTATGTTGCCAAGGCTGGTCTCAAACTCCTAGGCTCAGATGATCCTCCTGCTTCATTACCTGAAAGTGCTGGGATTACAGGTGTGAGCCAGGCCTTTTTATAGTTTTTAATTTTAATTTTGGGGGGTGCATAGTAGGTATATATATTTATGATGTATAAAGGATATTTTTGACATAGGCATACAATGTGTAATAGTTACATTAGGGTAAATTGGGTATCCATCCCTTCAAAATTTATCCTTTGTATTACAAACAATCCAATTATACTCTTTTAGTTATCTTAAAATGTACAATTAAATTATTATTGACTATAGTCACCCTACTGTGCTATCAAATACTAGGTTTTATTCATTCTTTCTAACTATTTTTTTGTACCCACTAACAATCCCCACTTCCCCCTGTGCCCACCTCCTCACTACGCCTTCCAGCCTCTGGTAACTGTCTTTCTACTGTCTATCTCTGTGAGTTCAATTGTTTTAACTTTAGGCTCCCACAAATAAGTGAGAACATGTGAAGTTTGTCTTTCTGTGACTGGCTTATTTCACTTAACATGACATTCTCCAGTTCCATCCACGTTGTTGCTAATGACAGGATCTCATTCTTTTTTATGGCTGAATAGTACTTCATTGTGTATATGTACCACATTTTCTTTATTCATCCTTCTGTTGATGGACACTTAAGTTGCTTCTAAATCTTGGCTATTGTGAAGAGGGTTGCAATAAACATGACAGTGCAGATATCTCTTCGATAACCTGATTTCCTTTCTTTTCAGTATATAGTTAGCAGTGGAATTGCTGGATCATATATTAGTGCTGTCAGACTCTATAACATTTGATAATCTATTGATACTGAAGACCTGGTTAAGTATCTGACATAATATTTTATCCTTAACTTCTTTTTATGGAAAAGTTTAAAAATATACAAAATTAGAGAAAATGGCATAATAAACTATTATTATTCATACTCAGTGTCAGTAGTGATCAATCCATAACCAAATCAGTTTTATCTATTTCCCTACCCAATTATACACTCCCATTTATTTTGAAGCAAATTCCAGATAGCATAACATATAAGTCTCTTAAAGTACAGATTCTCCAGTTGGAAACACAGAAATCACCTGCCTTCTGCATTGGTCTTGCTGGGAGCTGCAGACCAGAGCAGTTGCTATGCCATCTTGCCAGATTCCCTGGTTCATCTCATTGGGACTGCTTAGACAGTGGGTGCAGCCCATGGAAGGCGAGCCGAGCAGAGGGTGGTGTCACCTCACCCAAGAAGTGTAAGGGGCCTGGGAATTCTCTCCGTTAGCAAAGGGAAGCCATGAGAGATTGTGCTGTGAGGGAAGATGCTGTCCAGCTCAGATACTATGCTTTTCCCATGGTTTTTGCAACCCGTAGACCAAGAGATTCCCTCAAGTGCCTAGGCCACCAGGGCCATGGGTTTCAAGCACAAACTGGGTGGCCATTTGGACAGACACTGAGCTAGCTGCAGCAGTTTTTTTTTTTTTTTTTTTTTTGCACCCCAGTGACACCTGGAACCCCAGCGAGAAGGAACCATTCACTCCCTTGGAAAGGGGGCTGAAGCCAGGGAGCCAAGCGGTCTTGTTCAGTGGGTCTCACTCCCACAGAGTCCAGCAAGCTCAGGTCAACCTGGGACCCTGTAGCTTGATTGGGGGAGGGGCACCCACCATTACTGAGGCTTGAGTAGGTGGTTTTCCCCTCACAGTGTAAACAAAGCTGCTAGGAACTTCATACTGGGCAGAACCCACCACATTACAGCAAAGCCACTGTAGCCAGACTGCCTCTCCAGATTCCACCTCTCTGGGCATCTCTGAAAGAAAGGCAGCAGACTGAAACTCCCATCTCCCTGGGACAGAGCACCTGGGGAAAGGGGCGGCTCTGGGTGCAGCTTCAGCAGACTTAAATGTTCCTGCTTGCTGACTCTTAAGAAAGCAGCAGATCTCACAGCACAGCACTTGAGCTCTGCTAAGGGACAGACTGCTTCCTCAAGTGGGTCCCTGACCCCCCTGCCTCCTGACTGGGAGACACTTCCCAGCAGGGGTCAACAGGCACATCATTGAGGAGAGCTCCAGCTGGCATCTAGTGGGTGCCCCTCTGGGACGAAACTTCCAGAGGAAGAAGCAGGCAGCAATCTTTGCTGTTCTGCAGCCTCCACTGGTGACACCCAGGCAAATAGGGCCTGGAGTGGACCTCTAGCAAATTCCAGAAGACCTGCAGAAGAGAGACCTGTTAGAAGCAAAACTAACAAACAGAAAGCAATAACATCAACATCAATGAAAAGGATGCCCATGCAAAAACGCCATCCAATCAACAGCATCAAAGATTTAAGATAGATAAATCCACGAAGATGAGGAAAAAACAGTGCAAAAAGGCTGAAAATTCCAAAAACCAGAATGCCCCTTCTCCTCCAAAGGATCACAACTCCTCACCAACAAGGGAACAAAACTAGATGGAGAATGAGTTTGATGAATTGACAGAAGTAGACTTCAGAAGGTGGGTAATAACAAAGTCCTCTAAGCTAAAGGAGCATGTTCTAACCCAATGCAAGGAAGCTAAGAACCTTAAAAAAAGGTTAGAGGAATTTCTAACTAGAATAACCAGTTTAGAGAAGACATAAATGACCTGATGGAGCTGAAAAACACAGCACAAGAACTTTATGAAGCATACACAAATATCAATAGCCAAATCGATCAAGTGGAGGAAAGGATATCAGAGACTGAAGATCAACTTAATGAAATAAAGCGTGAAGACAAGATCAGAGAAAAAAGAAAGAAAAGGAATGAATAAAGACTCCAAGAAATACAGGGACTATGTGAAAAGACTAAACCTATGGTTGATTGGTATACCTGACAGTGACAGGGAGAATGGGACCAAGTTGGAAGCCACACTTCAGGATATTATCCAGGAGAACTTCCCCAACCCAGCAAGACAGAACAACATTCAAATTCAGGAAATACAGAGAACACCACAAACATACTCCTCGAGAAGAGCAACCCCAAGCACATAATTGTCAGGTTCACCATGGTTGAAATGAAGGAAAAAATGTTAAGGGAAGTCAGAGAGAAAGGTCAGGTTACCTACAAAGGGAAGCCCTTCAGACTAACAGCAAATCTCTCTGCAGAAACCCTACAAGCCAGAATAAAGTGGGAGCAATATTCAACATTCTTAAAGAAAAGAATTTTCAATCCAGAATTTCATATCCAGCCAGACAAAGTTTCATAAGTGAAGGAGAAATAAAGTCCTTTACAGACAAGCAAATGCTGAGAGATTTTGTCACCACCAGGCCTGCTTAACAAGAGCTCCTGAAGGAAGCACTAAACATGGAAAGGAAAAACCGGTACCAGCCACTCCAAAAACATACCAAAATATAAAGACCAATGACATTATGAAGAAACTGCATTAACAAATGTGCAAAATGAACAGCTGGAATCATAATGACAAGATCAAATTCACACATAACAATATTAACCTTAAAGGTAAATGGGCTAAATGTCCCAGTTAAAAGACACAGCCTGGCAAATTGGATAAAGATTCAAGACCCATCGGGGTACTGTATTCAGGAGACCCATCTCATGTGCAAAGACACACATAGGCTCAAAATAGAGGAATGGAGGAATATTTACCAAGAAAATGGACAGAAAAAAAAAGCAGGGGTTTCAATCCTAGTCCTGATAAAACTGACTTTAAACCAACAAAGATAAAAAAAAGACAAAGAAGGGCATAACATAATGGTAAAGGGATCAATGCAACAAGAAGAGCTAACTATCCTAAATATATATGCACCCAACACAGGAGCACCCAGATTCATAAAGCAAGTTCTTGAGACCTACACAGAGACTTAGACTCCCACACAATAATAGTGGGAGACTTTAACACCCAACTGTCAATATTAGAAAGATCAACGAGAGAGAAAATTAACAAGGATATTCAGGACTTGAACTCAGCTCTGGACCAATAGGACTTAATAGACATCTACAGTACTCTCCACCCAAATCAACAGAATATACATTCTTCTCAGCACCACATAGCACTTATTCTAAAATTAGCCACATAATTGGAAGTAAAACATTCCTCAGCAAATGCAAAAGAACAGAAATCATGACAAACAGTCTCTCAGAACACAGTGCAATCAAATTATAACTCAGGATTAGAAGAAACTCACTGAAAACTGCTCAACTACATCGAAACTGAGCAACCTGCTCCTGAATGACTACTGGGTAAATAACGAAATTAAGGCAAAAATAAAGAAGTTATTTGAAACCAATGAGAATGAAGACACAACAGGCCAGATTCTCTGGGACACAGCTAAAGCAGTAGTTACAGGAAAATTTATAGCACTAAATGCCCATAGGAGAAAGCAGGAAAGATCTAAAATGAACACCCTAACATCACAATTAAAAGAACTAGAGAAACAAGAGCAAACGAATTCAAAAGCTAGTAGAAGACAAGAAATAACTCAGATCAGAGCAGAACTGAAGGAGATAGAGACATTAAAAAAAACCCTTCAAAAAATCAGTGAACCCAGAAGCTGTTTTTTTGAAAAGATTAACAAACTAGATAGACTGCTAGCCAGATTAATAAAAAAAAGAGAGAGAAGAGTCAAATAGACACAATAAAAAATGATAAAGGGGATATCACCACTGATCCCACAGAAATACAAACTATCATCAGAGAATACTATAAACACTTCTATGAAAATAAACTAGAAGATCTAGAAGAAATGGACAAATTCCTGGAAACATACACCCTCCCAAGACTAAACCAGGAAGAAGTCAAATCCCTGAATAGACCAATAACAAGTTCTGAAATTGAGGCAGTAATTAATAGCCTACCAATCAAAAATCCCCAGGACCAGATGGATTCACAACTGAATTCTACCAGAGATACAAAGAGGAGCTGGTACCATTCCTTCTGAAACTATTTCAAATAACAGAGAAAGAGGGACTCCTCCCTAATTTTGTGGCCAGCATCATCCTGATTCCAAAACCTGGTGGGGACACAATAAAAAAAGAAAATTTCAGGCTAATGTGCCTGATGAACATCAATGTGAAATTCCTCAATAAAATAGTGGCAAACTGAATCCAGCAGCACATCAAAAAGCTTATCCACCTTGATCAAGTCAGCTTCATCCCTGGGATGCAAGGCTGGTTCAACATACAGAAATCAGTAAACGTAATCTATCACATAAACCAATCCAATTACAAAGAACACATGATTATATCACTAGATGCAGAAAAGGCCTTGACAAAATTCAATACCCCTTCATGCTAAAAACACTCAATAAACTAGGTATTGATGGAACATATCTCAAACTAATAAGAGCTACTTATGACAAACCCGTAGCCGATATCATGCTGAATGGGCAAAAGATGGAAGCATTCCTTTTGAAAACTGGCACAAGACAAGTATGATCTCTCTCACCACTCCTATTCAACATAGTATTGGAAATTCTGGCCAGGGCAATCAGGCAAGAGAAAGAATTAAAGGGCATTCAAATAGGAATAGAGGAAGTGAATTTGTCTTATATTTAGAAAAACCCATTGTCTAGCCTCAAAACCCCCGAAGCTGATAAGCAACTTCAGTGAAGTCTCAGGATACAAAATCAATGTGCAAAAATCACAAGCATTCCTATACACCAATAATAGACAAACAGAGAGTCAAATCATAAGTGAATTCCCATTCACAATGGCTATAAAGAGAATGAAATACCTAGGAATACAACTTACAAGGGATGTGAAGGACCTCTTTAAGGAGAACTACAAACCACTGCTCAAGGAAATAAGAGAGGGCACTAACAAATGGAAAACATTCCATGCTTATGGATAGGAAGAATCAATATCATGAAAATGGCCATACTGTCCAAAGTAATTTATAGATTCATTGCTATTGCCATCAAGCTACTATTGACTTTCTTCACAGAATTAGAAAAAAGCTACTTTAAATTTCATATGGAACCCCAAAAGAGCATACGTAGCCAAGACAATCCTAGGCAAACAGAACAAAGCTGGAGGCGTCACACTACCTGACTTCAAACTATACTACAAGGCTACAGTAACCAAAACATATATATAGACCAATGGAATAGAACAGAGGCCTCAGAAATAACACCACACATCTGCAACCATCTGCTCTTTGACAAAGCTGATAAAAACAAGCAATGGGGAAAGGATTCACTATTAAATAAATGGTGTTGGGAAAACTGGCTAGCCAGTTTTATACAGAAAACAGAAACTGGACCCCTTCCTTACACCTTATACAAAAATTAACTCAAGATGAATTAAAGACTTAAATGTAAGACCTAAAACCATAAAAACCCTAGAAGAAAACCTAGGTAATACCATTCAGGACATAGGCATGGGTAAAGACTTCGTGACTAAAACACCAAAAGCAATGGCAACAAAAGCCACAATTGACTAATGGGATCTAATTAAACTAAAGCGCTTTTGAACAGCAAAAGAAACTATCATCAGAGTGAACATGCAACTTACAGAAAGGGAGAAAATTTTTGCAATCTGTCTGTCTGACAAAAGGCTAATATCCAGAATCTACAAGGAACTTAAACAAATTTACATGAAAAAAAAAACACATCAAAAGTAGGCAAAGGATATGAACAGACACTTCTCAAAAGAAGACATTTATGTGGCCAGTAAACATATGAAATAAAGCTCCTCATCACTGGTCATTAGAGAAATGCAACACAAAACCAAAATGAGATACCATTTCATGCCAGTTAGAATGGCAATCATTAAAAAGTCAGAAAACAACAGATGCTGGAGAGGATGTGGAGAAATAGGAATGCTTTTCCACTGTTAGCGGGAGTGTAAATTAGTTCAAGCATTGTGGAATACAGTGTGGCGATTCCTCGAGGATCTAGAATCAGAAATACCATTTGATCCAGCAATCCCATTACTGGGTATATACCCAAAGGAGTATAAACCAATCTACTATAAAGACACATGCATGCGTATGTTTATTGCAGCACTATTTACAATAGTAAAGACTTGGAACCAACCCGAATGCTCATCAATGATAGACTGGATAAACAAAATGTGGCACATATACATCATGGAATACTATCCAGCCATAAAAAAGAATGAGTTCATGTCCTTCGCAGGGACATGGATGAAGCTGGAAACCATTATTCTCAGCAAAGTAACACAGGAAGAGAAAACCAAACACCGCATGTTCTCAGCCATAAGTGGGAGTTGAACACATGGACACAGGGAGGGGAACATCACACACTGGGGCCTGTTGGGGGGTAGGGGCCAAGGGGAGGGAGAGCATTAGGACAAATACCTAATACATGTCCGTCTTAAAATACAGATGACGGGTTGATGGGTGCAGCAAACCACCATGGCGCATGTATACCTATGTAACAAACCTGCACGTTCTGCACATGTATCCCAGAACTTAAACTATAATAATAAAAAAGAAAAAAATAGAAAAACTAACTATTGGGAACTATGGTCAGTACCCGGGTGACAGAATCATTTGTCCCCGAAACCTCAGCATTATGCAATGTACCCATGTAACAAACTTGCATATATATCCCTGAATTGAAAATAAAAGTAGGAAAAAAAAGCTAAGTAATCTTTAATAAATGTAACAATACCGTTATCATGCTAAAAACAAAAAGAATTCTCTAAAATCTTCAGATTTCAAGTCAGGGTTTACATTTCCAATTGTTTTGTAACCGTCATCTCTTTCAGCTTTTTTTTGGAATTAGGACACAAATAAAATCCACATATTATAAGTGATTGCTTTGTCTCTCAGTTCTATTTTAATCTGTAGGTTCTACTTTCTTTCTTGCTCTCTTACTTGCAACTTATTTGTTGAAGAAACAACGTTGTTTATCCTATAGATTTTCTCAGTCTGGATTTTACTGAGTTTGCAGTTCGGTTTGGGTTTGCAAAATTATGATATTCTAATTTTATCGTTCCTTCTTCATTTATGTCTGTAAAGAAAAACTTCTCATTTGTTACCCAGTGGTATAGTTTATAAAGGAAAGAGAGGATAAATGCTTGATTATTTTTATTTAGGTAAAGTTCAAAAATAATGAATAGGTTCTTTAATATTCTCATTGTTGGGAAATTTGTGTGTGTGTGTGTGTGTGTGTGCGCGCGCGCGTGTGCATTGTTTTGTTTTTGGTATCATTAAGAATGAAAAAACTGGCCAGGTGTGGAGGTTCACACTTTTAATCTCAACACTTCAGGAGGCTGAGGAAGGAGGACCACTTGAGCCCAGGAGTTCAAGACCAACCCCCATCTCTACAAAAAATAAAAAAATTAGCCGGGTGTGGTGGAGCACACCTGTAGCCCCAGGTACTGAGGAAGCTGAGGTGGGAGAATCACCTGAGCCCAGGAGGTCGAGGCTGCAGTGAGCTGCGATTGTACCACTGCACTCCAGCCTAGGCAACAGAGTGAGATCCTGCCTCTAAAAAAGGCACACACACATTGATTTAAATATATTTTAAAATTTTTATTGTAAAATAACTTCAGTTACAGAAAGTTCCACAAGATGAATCTGTAGCTCAGTGAGTTATTATATGAAAGATATGCTTGAAATCACCACCCAGGTTGAGAGATAGAGGTCGAGAACTCATGCTAGAGTTCCTCTCTTGCTCTATCGCAATGAAACACCTTCTAAGAAGTAACAACCATCCTGAATTTTATAGAAATCATTTCCTGGACTTTGTTTTTTTTACAGTGTTATTACCCAAGTGTGTGATCTTGACACTATAATTTAGTCTTGCCCATTGAAAAAAGACTGCTGCGTATTTTAAGTCTCAAAATCTTTTAAACTGTACTTCAATTTTTAATTTTTTTTTCGTAATAATTTATCTGTTGAAGAACCTGGAGTATTTGAATTGTAGAGTTTCCCACAGTCTAAATGTTACTGATTACATATGTAATGCAACTCAAAATAGTCCTGCTATTTGTATTTCCTGAAACTTGATGACTGGATCCAGAAGTTTGATCACAACGAATTTGATCCCTTTAACAGACTGTAGGTGATATTGTGTTCTTTCACCAGGAACCACATAGTCTGGTTGTCTTTCTTTTCATGAGTGAAGTAGACATTGATTTGCAATGCCTGGATAAATTCATTGCGACTTGTAAAATGGTGACTTATTTCATTTTCTATTTATTTATTTATTTATTGAGATGGAGTCTCGCACTGTCACCGGGGCTGGAGTGCAATGGTGTGTTCTCAGCTCACTGCAACCTCCGTCTCCCAGGATCAAGTGATTCTCTTGCCTCAGCATCCCGAGTAGCTGGGATTACAGGTGCCTGCTGCCACACCTGGCCACTTATTTGAATTTTCAGTAGAGATGGGGTTTCACTATATTGGCCAGGCTGATCTCAAACTCCTGACATCGTGACATCGTGATCTACCCGCCTTGGCCTCCCAAAGTGTTGGGATTATAGGCGTGAGCCATCATGCCTGGCTCTTTTAATTCATTAATTGGAATATGTATTAGGATTCTCCAGAGAGACATATACAGAGATATATATCAGGAGCCAGCTCCAATAGGGCTCTACTGGCCAAAGATGGAGCTATGTAATCTTTAAGATAGATAGTAATTGCAACAGACTGAGACCTATCAAATAATTTTAAATCTGTGAGTTCATAATAATATTACATAACCAACACCGAAACATATTCTAGTAAGATAGACATATACAGATATACCCCTGTATATGTCTCTCTGGAGAACCCCGACTCCATATATATATCTGTATCTATATAGGATATGTATACACAGCTATATATATAGAGTTGGAGTTCTCCAGAGAGACATATACATAGGATATATATACACACACATAGGATATGTATACACATATACATATATATATCTGTATATATCCATGTATATCCCATATATATAATAGGATATCTGTGTGTGTGTGTATATACACAAACAGATATATCCTATATATAGCATATATTTATATATATACATATATACAGATATCCTAGTTATATGTATTTATATATCCTATCATATGTATATTTATATGTTCTATTTATATAGGATATATGTGCATGTATATACATCTGTGTATATATCCTATATGAATAGGATATATAAATATATATAATAGGATATGTACGTATATGTGTATAAATAGGATATATATATATCATATTAATTGATAAGGGACTTATTAGAGAAATTGGCTCATGTGATTATGGAGGTTGAGAAGTCCCACAACATGCAGCCTGCAAGCTGGAGACCCTGTGGTGAGGATAGTGTGGCTCAGTCCAAGTTTGAAAGCCTCAGAACATGGGAAGCTGATGGTGTAACTCTCAGTCTGAGGCCCAAGGTGTGAGAACCTGGGTGTCGGGAGGGGTAGGCTGGTATAAATCCTGGAGCCTAAAGGCCACAGAAGCTGGAGCTGTCATGTCCAGGGGCAGGAGAAGAAGAGTGTCTCAGCTCCAGGAGAGAGAGAGGAAATCATTTTCCATTTCCTTTTTTGTTCTATCTGGGTCTCCAGCAGACTGGATATTGCCTGTCCATACTGGGGGCAGATCCTTCTCACCAAGTCCACAGACTCACATGCCAAGCTCCTCTAGAAACACCCTCACAGACAGGCCCAGAAACAATGCTTTACTAGTTCTCTAGGTATTCTTTAATCCAGTCAAGTTGACACCTAAAATTAATCATCACACAATTCTTTTACAAAGATAAGCTTCCCCTCACGTCTAATTTGGTTTAATTCATAAAGGTCTACACAAATGCCTCATTCTTTCCACTTACTTACAAGTTTTCAAGGTCATGAAGTGGCTTCCTATTATCATCCCAAGGTGATCAATTAGTATTCTATTTCATTTTTGTAACATCATTATGAACTCAGAGATCTAAAATTATCTATTTTAAAGTCTACATTGCTCTATCTTTGGCCAGTAGAGGCCTATTCGAGTTGGCTCCTGAGTCCTTTGACAGAATATTGGTAATCTTTGATAGCTGTCCTGGAATCTGGGACGACAAGATGTTCCAAACTCATCTTGCATATTTTGGGTCATAGACCTGGGATCAACCAATTTCCCAACGGGCCCCAGATGCTAGATCACACTCCGGGTTCTAGGGGTCCTAGCTACGACTGTGTTTTTAGTCTCTATGGCGACAGAGCTAAGATACACATGTGGGATGTGTGTTTGTGTGCATGTGTCTTTATAATAATTCCTGAGTAAATTCTAATCTTTTCCATTTAAATTCAGGATTACTGGATTAAGGACATTACTCTTTTTTTTTAATTTTTATTTTTTATTTTTTATTTTATGAGACAGGGTTTCACTCTGTCACCCAGGCTGGAGTGCAGTGGCATGATCATGGCTCACTGCAGCCTCGACTTCCTGGGCTCAAGCGATCCTCCTGTCTCAGCCTCCTGAGTAGCTGGGACTACAGGTGAGAGCCACCACGCCCTGCTAATTTTTTGTACTATTTGTAGAGACGAGGTTTCACCATGTTGCCCAAGCTGGTCTGGAACTCCTGGCTCAAGGTATCTGCTGGCCTCGGCCTCCCAAAGGGCACTTACACTTCTGTATCAAATTTGTATCTCCTTTCTTTCACACTGAGAATCCTGATTCTCATGGATGCATTGATTAAAGAAAGAGAATAATTCAAAATTGCTAATATGCTTTATTCCACATTACACATACAACATTCTCAGAATAACAATAATACTGCCATCACTAGTATAATTATTGAGAACAGTTGAAATTATTTTTGCATATATGCTCTCCATTTGCCCCACCTTTGTAAAAGCTGCACTATATCAATACTAAGTATTTAATCATTATATACTGTGCTGTCTCCCATTTAGCCTCACTTAATTACATTTCTGCAAGTAACTATATGTTTTATGCTTATCACCTGTTCTTGTGACAATGCCTCTCTAGTTATTTTGGCTGTCTGAAGCTCTTTATCTAGTAGATTCCCCAGCAATGGTTTGAGGAAATAATATTCCTTGAATTCTTGCCTGTTGATAACAGTTTGCTTTAGTCTTTCATACCTAAAAGTCAGTTTTGCTGACTTACAAAATCGTTGCTTCACATTTTCTTATTTTGAATGCCTTAAATATATTACCTTATTTTTCCTGGCATGAAGCATTACTGTCAAAGTCTTAATGATAATCTAACATTCCTTCCCTTACGAATCACTTGTTGCTTTTGCCTAGAAGCCCAAAGGACTTTTTCTTTATCTTCAAAGTTCAGTAATTTTATTAGAATGCGTTTTGATGTTGGTCATTTTGGGCCCATATTCTCAGGTACCTGATATGCTCTTGAAATAAGAGTTTTTTGTTTTTTTTTTTTTTTGGAGACGGAGTCTCTCTCTGTCGCCCAGGCTGGAATGCAGTGGTCGGATCTCAGCTCACTGCAAGCTCCGCCTCCCGGGTTTACGCCATTCTCCTGCCTCAGCCTCCCGAGTAGCTGGGACTACAGGCGCCCGCCACCTCGCCCGGCTAGTTTTTTTTTGTATTTTTTAGTAGAGACGGGGTTTCACCGTGTTAGCCAGGATGGTCTCGATCTCCTGACCTCGTGATCCGCCCGTCTCGGCCTCCCAAAGTGCTGGGATTACAGGCTTGAGCCACCGCACCCGGCCGAAATAAGAGTTTTTAATCTTCTTTTTTTAAATTCAGGGAAACTTCCTTGGATGATGTGTTTGTTATTCATTTGTTTTTTAGTACTTCTGCTGTTCTCTTATTTTTGTTATCTTCTTTAGGACTCCTATAATCTGTAATTTGGATGTTCTTTGCCAGTCTTTAATATATGTGACTTTCTCCCAAATACTTTTTCTTTATTTTCTTAAATTTAAAATACTTTCCTCTTTTTTGCCTTCTAATTCCATTGAATAATTACCTATTATATTTATTCTCTTTTGTGGTCCTTCTAGACTAGTCTTCATTTCTAAAATAATTTTTTAATTTTATTCCAACATTTTCCTGAGTCCTGATATTTATTTTCTGAGTTATTATAGTTTCCATGTTTTTTTTTCACCTATTGTGTCATTTTCTTGATACTTCTTTGCTATTTTAAAAATAGAAACTTATGGTTTTAGTTTATTATTTAATTATGTCTTCTAAGCAAACTTTCATTGTCTAGCAGGTTGCTATTCTGCTCCTATGGGATTTAACCTTCATAGATTTTTTGCTGTTTGTTTTATATGAAATTGGGTTTCCTGTACTTTTAGAAAGTTCAGGGTAACTTTCAAACTTCACACGGCTCCCTCTTCTGTTGCTTTCATGTTATGTTAAAAAAAAATAGCAGTTTTCTAAGATTTCTTGCATTCCCCTCTCCCATACTTATCTATGTTTTCTCTGTTGTCTATATCCTGTGCAATTTTTATTCCACTCCCAGAAGTTTCTCCTCTATGTGAGTCTGTCTTAGAAAGCAGCTGTAGTGGCTCAGAATCCTTAGGGGCTAGACTGCTGTAGATCCTTCAGCTGTGTTATGAACCATTGGCACCCATCAGCAATAATTCTTGATGGCTTTGGGTTCTGCTGTTCTTATGTTCATCAGATTTCCTGTTGCTTCGCTCTGCTCACTCCTGCATAGACTCTCTAGGTCTTGTGGCACTTGGTCGTTTGTCCTTAGTCACCTTGGAGATAGTGGATATAACTTGTCACACAGGGTGTTAACTAATCAAAAATGGCCCCAACATTTCCTCTGCTCCCTATACATACGCATCCTGATCTGACACCAAAAGGTACAGAGTATTTCTTCTTATGAATCTGAGATCTTCATGTGACTGACTGACCAACAGAATATGGAAAATTGATATTCTAGGAACTCTTGGCCCCCAGCCTTCAGGTTGGGAGAAGGCCAAGCCAAGGAGAGGCCATGTGAAGAACTGAAGTGCTCAGAATTACAGCTCCAACTGAGCTCTCAGGCAACAACTATGAAAGTGGCATCTGAAATGTTCTGCCCCAACTGAGTCTTCAGATGACTACCGCCCTAGCTGTGAGAGATAACAAAATGGTAGTTGTTTTAAAATGCAAAATATTGAAGTGGTTTTTAATATAGCAATAGATAACGAAAATGCCTGGTTTTATTGTAAATGTTATCCACAGTTTTTAATGTTGTTATTTAATTGCTCCTCTGTTTTTATGCAGGGATTTGAAGAGAGTCTAAAATAATGTCTTGTAATGCGATCTGCCCAAATCTGCCCAGAATCCAATTCTGTCATAAGATTATAAGGTTCTTCTAGCATAGATCTCAGTCAAGACCCATGAAACCATCAGAGAGTATAATTCAGAACCAGAGCAAAACACAGGGAATTTATAGCTTCCCCATATGGACTTTGGCTTTCTAATCAACCCTAAATGAAAATAGACATCTCTTTCCTCGTTGTGCACACCACCCCCTCACCATGTTATAGTTCATACTAAATATGTTGACAATCCATATATCTGACATTAGTTGCCTGAATAAATTGGGCACTCTAATTTTCTAGATCCATGTTAGGAGCATCAGCTAAACTTTTTTTTTTTTTTTTTTTAACAATTAAAGCATTTTTTAAAAAGTCACAGTGAGTTATGCAGATACTGTAATCAAGTAATAGTTTGGCTAATTTTCCAGCCAATCCATTCAGTCATTCAAAGAGTACTGAGTGCTTAAGAACTGTTCTAGGTATCCAGGCACTGATGTGATTATAGACCAGTAAACAAGTAAACATCCCTACTCTTGGGGAAATTAAGGTCTAGCAGCTCATATTCTCTAAATACCTGTTCAGTGGTCATCCTACTGTCACTTAAACACACGCCTTGGAAATTGCCAAACCCATTTCCAGCTCCCTACAACTTTTAGTACACTTCCTCGAAAATGTTTTGGTAAATATCATTTTATCCATTTCATGACATTTTCAGTGGTGGCATAGAATTCCTTCAAGATTAATTTCCTTGGATGCTACCCAACTACAATTCCTCTTAATCCAATTCTGATTTCAAAGAGTCATTAAAATGTGGCAAACAGGGGAAATGATTAAGTGTTAGATTTAAATTTTTTAAATAACACTATAGTTACTAAGGGGGGTACTTTAGTGGATGCTTTATTAGATGAGTAGGAGTTTGGGATCTTTGTGTGTATATGGGAGTGGGGAGATGGGAGGAAAAGGAGGTGAGTAGTAGAGGTTGTTAAAAGAGGAAAAAGGAAGAAATAAAAGCCCATATTCTCAAAACCAACAATTTAAGAAACTAGTATTTTAGTAGCTTTCTCCATGTACAACCTGGAAATGTACATTAACAGGAAACTTTCTACCCACCCCTGCCTCCGCCTTTCCCATCCTTGGGTCTGCTGGGATCTGTCGGTGGGTAGAAGACATTGTCATTGTTTATAATGTTCATAAGCCTGCCTGAATGTGAATGACATATATTTAGAAATCAAAATAAAGCTTTGGGAAGATCTTCAATTTAATGGAAACTAGTCTAGTCATTTGGGAACCACAAGAGCTTTTTAGGGAAAATCTGCCTCTGCCAGCTGGAGGAAGTGTGGGTGTACCGGGGTCCCGGTGATACCTTGTGATGTCAGTCACCCCCAGGCTGAGGTTGATTGGCTATGAAGAGCTGCAGCAGAGTTTAAATTCCTGCACCATCAGAGAAGTGTCCAGAATATCAACACAAGAGTGGCTTCATTGGGCATAGATTTCCTCCGTGAGAACGTCAACCTGATTTCTGAGACTTTTTGAAAAAAGTCTTTGTGAACTAAGGAGGGTAAGCCATTTATATCATTTAATTTTTTAAAATGACTTTTGCTGATTGTTTGGAAAATATTAAATATGTATACATGTTTGAGGCATTATATCATGTAGAGAGAGATGGGAGAGCTGCGCTTTGGGTAAAAACAGTTCATATTTTTGTGCCTGTTGTTTATGCCACAGTAAATAATGATATTAAAATGACATGTTAGGTCAACAGAGCCAGGTGTTTTTCTTGGTAATGCTTTAATTAGATCTCCGCATGATGCTTCTAAAAGGGAAAGTTTATAGAACAGGAGGCAGATGGAAAGTCATTTTGAAATTTAGTTTTAATTAGCAAAACATAACAAAACTTTTACATTTAGGTTTCATGAATATGGGAATGTTTATGGCCTACAAGATTGTGAAGAAAAATCTAAACTGGATGGAAGGACTTTCAAAATAATTTTTTTAAATTAAAAAATGTAATGTTATCATCTAGAGAGCATCTAGTAATATTTTTTATGAACTGCATAAGTAACTAAAAGATGATTAAACTACTGAAATAACTGAGGGTGTGATCATTACATTTTTTGTATTGTTTAACTGGGTATTCACGTTAGCATGATGCCTTGGATACAGTCAGAATTCAATAAATGTTAGTTATAATTGCATTTAAAAATATTTTTTAGTGTAGAGAACTTGTGTATATGTTCCTGTCCATATGTGTTTTTATGTACTGTATTTACTGTACTTCATCTGTATGACATTTAGAAGAGTCCATGTGTTTCAGCAACTTATCTTCCTTAAGAGCAGTAACTTGTGCTTAACCATACTTTCCGTTTAACTGAGGCTTGACTAACCTATTTTAACCTTGTTTAAAAATGTGAACAAACTGTTTTCTAAAGGGTATTAGTCCACTTATCTACCTGAAAATGGTGATGTAAAACAACGTGCCTCAGATGCTTAGAGGCCTTCCAAATCTATATTTAATTTTGGGGGCACCTCAAAGTTATTTTCCTGTGGTTAAAAGCATATAATATTGGATTCATTGTAATTGACCTTAAGACACTTACAATAGGAAGAATTGGAAATTTTTTTTGGTTTGTTTGTTTCTCTGGATTCCTGGTAGAGTTCATATCCTGGCCAAGTTTGACTCTATTTTCAAAGAGTAATAAGAAAACAAATTCTAGCAGGTTCTAGTTAGTTGGATTCAGGGTAATTTTACTTTTGTAAAACCAGCTTATTTTATTATTGTTACAAATTGCTGTATACTCAGCACCTAGAAAAGTGTCTAGCACATTGGATGTTCATAAATATTTATTGACTGCTAATGAATGAATGTATCATTCAGTTGTGTTCTTGAAGATAACAAACAAAGCAAATTAATATGATGAATTGTTTTCCAAAAGAAAAAAGAGCCTATGACTTTTCAAACCTTTATTTTCTTCCTTTGGCCTATTTCCTTCATTTTGGTTTACATAAAAGAAGACATATATTTTACAAATGTATCTTAACCTTGAGAAAATTCTAGAACAAATTTCCTTACTTAAGAGCCCAAAGAAGTTTTGGCTACATCTGAAGTCTTGACTTTAGTTTCCCTCTCCACATTCTAAACATTTGGCTCTTTTCAACTCTATGAAAACAATTCAAAAAGTCAGAAATTCTCTAATACACTGCCTTCCAAAGGGATGGAACTCAGGTTGTTGATTTCCTTTTGTTACGTCATCTCACTGTAGAATGACAGCCGGTGGGACGTAGAAATAACATTAGCCAATCCTTGAAGAAGAACTCAAAGTTCTGGACTTTTAATTGCAGACTTGTAGTTGTGGTTCACAGTTACTGTTCAGAATAGGGCTACTGCCTATCTCCTTCTACTCTTTTTTGAATAGTAGCCAAAATGTTTATAAAAAGTTTGGAGCTCTTGTTTGGAAAGCACTTCACAAAATTACAATTATTTTTATCAAAAATACCAAATGCAAACCTAATATGGGGTTTAAGATCTGACTTTCTTTAATGCTTAAGGTTGGACTATATTCTTTGGGTGGCAACATCAGCTCTTTCAGAACTCTAGGGTGTCTTTTATTTTAGTTTACTAGACTTGCATCTGGGAAATTACTGCTTTAGGTCAGGGTGCTAAATAGTATTTCTGGAATCCTGAGCAAGTTAGGGCATCTTTCTTATGCTTTAGAATCTTCCATCCCTAAGAAACTTGAGCACTAGGGGCATGCACTTCTTTGGGAAAAAACACAACATTCATTGGTTTAGAATAAATGCACAATGGCATCCCCAATTTTCTAATTATTTAGATGAGAGAAACTAAAGAAAATACAAGAGAATTCAACAGTCATTGACCTTCTGTCAAGGCTCTAACATTTGCTAGTTTTCAGAGAATCATGAAATTATAACCCTATTCAAATTTCACTTTGAAAATTAAAATGGTGAGCTATCTAATTTTCATTTGATCTGTGAAGCTAAAACCATTGACAGGATTATTTTGAGAATATCATATTTGAGAAAATTTTGCTTTCCTGAAGAAATAAACCTAACAAATTTAAAAAACAGTTTTGATTGTGGGATCTAAAGAGAAGTAACATCTATTAAATTAAGCTTGATTTTGGTATAGTTAAGTATTTTCATATGTTTTTCTTTGTTGATACTAATTGAAGGATTTTTAAAAGAAATTAAGATAGTATCAAACATAAGGACAGATATACACTATGCTGAATTAGAATAAAGAAAGTAGCACAAATTAAGAATAACTATGCTGAGGAGAGAAAATGCCTATAATATACATGAGAGGTTGTTTGAGTTGTGTGAAGGTAGAAATGAGAAGCCTGTTCAGGCTCCTTATCTTAGGATTTCTATTATTTTCTTGAATACATTAAAAATAAGATTAAATGACTTCTTGAACCCAATGTTTCAGATAATATTCAGCATATTCAGGCATTATTGAGTGCTATACATATATACACACATATATACACATATATATGTATTGCATATATATACCTGTGTATGTATATGTGTATATATACATATGTATATGTACATATGTATATATGTATATGTGTATACATACATATATGTGTATACACACATATATACATATACAGGTATACATACATATATGTATATGTGTGTATATACAGAGGTACATATGTATATGCACATCTATACATATATACATATACATACGTATATGTGTATACACATATACATACACACATGTATATATATGCAATACATATATATGTGTGTGTATATGTGTATATATACATATACATATAATTTTTTTTTGAGACAGGGTCTTCCTCTGTCACCCAAACTGGAGTGGAGTGGCAGGATCATGGCTCAGTGCAGCTTCAACCTCCCTGGCTGAAAGAATTCTCCCCACTCAGCCTCCTGAGTAGCTGGAACTACAGGCACGTGCCACCATGCCTGGCTAATTTTTATTTCTTAGATCAAGTGTTAAAATCTCTTGTGGAACTTTAAAAACAAACCTATTCCTGTGCCCACCCAAGTGAATGGATATATTGCCCTGGGATGGGATTTGTGCATTGGCATTTTAAAAACCCTTCCCAGGTGAGAGTAATATACATTTAGGGTTGAGAATCTTTGGCTTTTAACTCCTATCATTAGTTTAGGGGCCAAGGGAAAACTTACCCCTCACCCTCTGAATGTTCGCTGAAAATCAACTGACAAAAGATAGATTAATAGGAGAAAAGGAACACAAATTTATTTTTATGTGACACAGGAGCCTTCAGAACGAAGACCTGAAGATACAGGAGAAACTGTCCATCTTTATGCTTACGTCCAACAAAACGTGGGCAGCCATGTAGAAATACGATTGGACAAAAAGGTTTTAACCTTATACTAGTAGACCAAGTCGGGTGGCCCAGCCAGGCCTGTCCAGATTCTTCTTGGCGTCTCTGTGCAGCATTTCTTCCTTCTTGATATGGGACAGTACCTTCTCTGGAATGGGGGTCTTATGACCTACAATTAAACTAGGTGGGTCAGAGAATTTCTTTATGGCCAGTTGTTACACAGAAAGACAGGGGGACTTAGGGGAATATTTTTAGGTTTTATTGCTGGCCTTGGGGAAAAGAGGTTCTGGTTTCTATAACCCGCCTTTGGGAAGAGGGATTCTAGTTTCTATGGTTAGTCTCAGGGGAGAATGAGGGACCAGAGATAGGAGGGCAGGGGAAGGTCAGAGAGAAGTTTTTGCTTCTGAGGCCTTCACTGTGGAGTATTGTTTTCTGAGTTGCTACACTAGTAAACTATTGCAAATCAAAGAAAATGACTGAGTTGAGTCTCAATTATTTTTTGGAGACTTATCTTGTCAAAATTGAGGATACATTTGGGAAAAAGGAACACAAAACCACCAGAAACATCTATGGTCAATGTTTCTTTACAAAGAGAGTCTGAGGACTTCAGTATTTAAAGGGGAAAGAGCAGACAATAGGAGAAAGAGGAAGGGGATAAAAAGAATGGGTAGATAAAGAGGCAAGTGGTTGCATTCCTTTGGGTCTTTGTTTAGTGTTCACTGAACCTAGATTTTATATGTGAAAGGGTAGAGGAATAGTTAATTATGCATTTGTCTCATGCTCAGTGAATCTGCATTTTTACATAAGATAAAGTAAACATAGACTAGAGGAAGCTGTCAGACATGCATCTGTCTCAGGTAAGAAGAGGAATGACTTTTAGTTCTGTCCTTTGTCCTGAACTTGTGAAGGTAAGCTGTTAATTTACATGGTGACGGTGAAATTCAGCCAGACTGTTTTAGGGTAGAGATCTCAGGGCCCACAGGAATTTCCCTGTGAGAAAACTGTGAGGGAGGTATGTAGCTTTTTATCCCTGTAGCTATCTTTTTAAGAACAAAATGGGAAGCAGATCTGAGTGACCCAGTTCCTAGGTTGACTTTTCCCTTTGGCTTAGTGAGTTTGGGGTCCCAAGATTTTATTTTCCTTTCATGGTATACATTTAACATTTAAAGAAATGAAACAAATCAACAAAAGTGAAATAAACTTGCAGGATTATTTGTGGAATATATGGAAGTTCATCGGACAAGTACGCTAAGGCAGCTACCAGGGCTTACTAGTGCAGGGTAAATTGCGTTCCTTAAACCATTTCAATAAATTTTTACTTTAGCATCTAGTACATCTATTTTTAAATACAGAACAAAGTGTTTTCCAAAGCAACAGTTCTTGAAGTGTGAAATGAAGTTACCCTTCAGAAAAGCAGTTTGATTTGGCATGTTTCTCTCTGCATGATTTACAAGTGTATCCCAAACCTCTAATCTTCCCCAAATCCTTCAGTACTGTGAACGCCAGCAAAAATAATTTAGCATAATCATGTATAATGTATGATTAAATGTGTCACAGTAGATATTAAGAACTTTCTGAAGTTGTAATATGCAGCCTACTCTAGCACATCTCTTGTAGATTAAAAAAAAAGCGAAAACAATCTATGTTGTGTAGACATTGTTATGCAGTCATAAACGTGACTTAGAAGCCAGTGTGTGTGTGTGAAAACAAATGCCCACCACCTATCACTGGTGTCAATAAGTGTAGTTTTTAGGGAGAATACATTTGCTAGGGTGCTCTGCCATACCAAGCTGCGTAATTATTGTAAAAGTGAATGGATAGAAATTTCTGTATTCCTCTTTCTTTACTTTTTCGTCAATTTATCATACTTTATGTGTTAGTGTTTGTAGATCTCCTCATTGGAACATTTTCAATTTATTTCTTAGGAGTGAGGTTTTTAAAAACCAGTTTGTTGAGTTATAATCTATACACCACATACTTCACTAATTTGAAGTGTATAGCTCAGTGGTTTTCCGTATATTCACAGAGTTGTGCAACCTTCACTATGATACATGGAACAGTTTCATCACCTCCAAAAGAAATCCTGTACCCATTAGCTGTCACCCCTCAACCTCCCATCTGCACAAGCTCTGGGCAACCACTAATCTGCTTTTTGTCTCTGTAGCTTTGCCTGTTCTGGACATTTCATGTAAATAGAAGCATTCCAATGCGGCCTTTTTATCTGGCTTCTTTCACTTAGCATAGTGTTCTCAAGGTTCCCCTATTCTGTAGCACGTGTCAGTACTTCATTCCTCTTTATGGTTGAATAATATTCTGTTTTATAGATACAGTAAATTTTATTTATCCATTCATCAGTTCACGGACATTTGGATGAATTGTTAATAAGAAGAAACTGTTAAAAAGTTGAAGCTACTTTATTTCTTTAACATGGAGAGAAACATCTATGTCCTTCGTTCCAGGTAGACGTATCACACCCAACTATGAAGATCAGCATCCTGCTCACGTTCCTTTGGGGATTATCCTGCGCTCTCCCAGTAAGTATTAGGGTAGGGATATGTGAAAAAACCCTTTCATACTTAAAACTCCGTGATTTTCATTGGCTATGAACCAAGATGGCTGTATATGTTCCAGTCCAGTAAAAATAGTAGTTTCTTAGAATGCTGTTTTCTTAAGAAATTTCATTTAAGTTGTTTTTTATTCTGTTCAGTTGCCATTCATATAGATATCATTCACATTTTTCTTCCCTATAAGCAGTGGTTCTTAAAGTGTCATCCCGGAACCAGCAGCATCAGCATCAACTAGGACCTTGTTAGAAATCCAAGTTCATGGACCCTACCTCAGAGCTGCTAAACCAGACTCTTTAGGGATAGGAAACAGAAATCAGTGTTTTATCAAGGCCTCCAGGTGATTCTGATGCAGCCTAAAATTTGACTATCCCTACTCCTATGTATGAAAAGTGTTAATAACTGTTGCTTCAGAAATTTCTCTTTGGATTTACCATGTGTACTAAATTTTCTAGGTAGCCAGGTATCAAAATAATGAATCTGAGAGTTCTGAAGAATGGAAGGTGAGTAGAAATATGACTTTTTGAAATATTTTAATTTTAATTTATTATGAGTATAACCAAATTGACTTATTGCAAATGTTGAAACTGCTAATGACTTCATGAGCATATTAATAAGCTAAACTATAGAGTTCATAGATGAAAATAATGCTGCAATTCCAAGTTAGTAGTATATACTCTGGCAAGGAAGCATATTTTCTGTTAGCTTTCTTCTTGTAATGGATGTGCATAATAGTACCAGGGGATGCATGACAATGAACCAAGAGTTTTCAGGAGATATTATGACTTGAAATCTGTTTTAACAAGAGTTATCTGGTGGGCAAGAGGTCAAGTCCTGGGAGGTGAGAAAAGCAAGAAGAATGAGAGGACACTACGGTCTCTGGCATGAGACCTAATGTTGCTGGCATGTTATTGTATTGAGAATTATTAACTCTCAATAACTCAAGAATCATTGCCAGGCACAGTTCTGAGTGTTTTACGTATATTAACTTTCTTAATTTTCACACCTCTGTGAATTAGGCATTATGTTTTATTCTCACTTTACAGATGAGAAAACTGACCACAGAGAGTAACTCAATCTGTCTAGGTTACGTGGTTAATTAGTGTTAGAGCCAGACTTTGAGATTAGGTCACTCACTCTAGCTCCAGAATCCACATTCTTAACCAGTGTGTTACTCCCTCTCAGGAGGGAGCCTGATCTAAGAGGTCAGAAAATTCTCAAGATTGGCACTAACGGTTAAAATCTTATGTGAAATCAGAGCATTTTGTTCACTACCTTGCTTCCTACTGGCTTTTACATATGATAAAGCTTGGGCCCAGTGCTTTTGGTGGTGGCCAGATAATGTCAGTGACCTGAGGTGGGGTCTTGTCCATGCCTGAGTCTGGAATAGAATTCACAGTATTTGTTATGAACTTTCTTCAGAGATATCCATAGGCTGGTTAATTTAAAAGCAGACACTGTAGATCCTCTCTCTCATTTAACCAGAGACACACAAACATGCCCTGTTCTCAAGTCTAGCCTTGGCATGAGAAAAATAACAATGTCTTGCTCCCTTCCACCCATTAATTCCAAATGATAATTGACTGGAGCACAGCCTGCCATTGTGCCTGCCTGCAGTGTCGCAGGCCAAAGACAGAGTGATTATAGCTCCTTTCTCTAAGGAGATATCCCCAGTCCAGCACCGCTGAGACGCACGTTGAAGACATATCAATAGCAGCTCCTCCCTGCTCTACTTCGCGCCTTGGGTGTTCCACACAGGACTTTGCCCTCCTCAAAGGGCAGGGGGGAGAAGTGGTGGGGAGGGGTACCAGAAGTTGCTAAGGCATTCTTATAGTGCTTATGAGACTAAAGATAGTGAAATAAATCAGGAGTATGACTAGTTAAATTTCTGACTTAGCATTTGTTTTTAAAACCAGGGCTGTTACATGACTTGAGAAAGGTTTAATGGCTTTCTCAATTCAGTTTTTCTTACTATTAAATTTTATATGATGGATGTTCTCAAATGGATTTTTTCTTTAGTTTATATCATGTTGAATAAATAGTTTTCGAGATACTTCCATAGGCATTAGCTGGTTTCGCCCTCATAACTACCTTGTGGGGTAAGCACAGTGGGTGTTAATTTCCTTAATTTATGAACAAGAAACTGGGGGTCAGACACATGAAGTGAATTGCCTACCTTCACCTAGAGTAACCAACCATCTCGGTTTACCTGGAACTTAGGGGTTTCCTGCAACACATGACTTTCCGTGCTAACACCAAGATGATTGGTTCTCAGGGCTAAAACCAAGACCAGTGAGTTAATTGAGACTTAAATCTGGATTCTGAGTTTCAATGCTGCTTTTCATGTGTTACGTTTCCTCTAGGTTGTATGAACGGCCAGGTTCAAAGACAGCATATTTATTTGTGTAAATGAAATATCAGAAATAGAAACATCGTCTAGGTCTCTTATATCCCAAGATCTTTTCAAGCCATTAGTCATTTTACCTTCCTTTTTGAACTATTTCATCATAAAATTTCACTAATTACTCATGTAAATGTAAGATCTCTACCAAGAAACTAAAAATAATCCTAAAATTATTGTAAATAATTACAATAATGAAATCCATCTGTGAGGGGGTAATCTGTTTTCCTTCCTTTCCTTTTTTGCAGGGTCATTTGACTCAGGCACCAACACCTCCCTTGGTAACTATCTCATTTACTTTTGTCATAAACATCTCATGAAGCAACTTTAACACTCTTTCCATTGCCTTTTACAATTTTGAAAGTAGGAAATCCAGACTGGAAGCAATTGATGTGTATCATGTTTTTTTATTTCCTAAGGAATTACTAAAAAGAAAAATAAACATTTTTCCCCTTTCAGGAGAGTAGTGAGTCATCGAAAGGAAGTAAAGTTAACCCAGAGGAACACGTAATTAAACAGACCTTTCTTAACTTTTCAGGCTACTTAGGAATGGAAGGAAATGATGTTAGATTAAATTACCTGGCAACAGTTCTAAATATAATATTTTCTAACTATGAGTTATGCTGGCTAAAGAGTCCCATAAAATAAGAAGAGAAAAATGAGTAAGGAGAATTCACATGCAGACATGCTATTCATCTTATTTTCATCACTGAGGCTAGATTGCTGGCATTGTAGCCCCAAATGTCTCTCCTAGTTAAAAAATACACACACCCAGACTCACACGCACTCACAAATGGTCATTGACCATTTCAAACTTACTCATCAACTTAAACTGTTGCTTTTACAACTGGAGCAGTTCAGATCAGGTGAAGAAGTGCCTGGGAACTTCTCTGTGTCAAGGGTCCTGCTTGAAGACAGAACAGGAGAGCCCTGAGGAAACTTTAAGTAAAACAATTACTTCATTAATGACTTTCTCTTTAAAAATAGTCCCAACTGTGGGACCGGGCTCTGGGAGTGAGAAAGGCAGACTCAGTTTATATCCCTTAAAGCTGGCATTCTTTTTCATTTTTCTAAGACTAAGTGTTGTTACTTTCTTAGCTATGCTATTGTTTTAACCAAATTCAATCCTGTGGGACTCCAGAGAGTCCAGGAGCCAGGTTTCTCCCCAAAACTTTGTTCCATGTTGCATTCTACACTTAGCCAGAGTTGGAAGATGAATTATTAGCCTGTTTATCCCTATTTACTTGAGGTTATCAAAGGAACATTCTAGAAATTTAAAAGCATAGAACTGGGGAAATGCTGTTTGCTGGGGACTTTGTGATTTGTTGCCTCAAGGGTCTCTAAGCTCTCAAGTTACGGTAGCAATCCCTGCTTGAGAAAGGGTTAATGAAGTATGGTGATTCCTGCAATTCCTTCTTGTGAGTTGGGTTAACGAGGTATAGCAGGTTAAACCCATGCTCAGTTCCACCATACCAGCATCAAACTCCAGTGCTAGGAATAGAAGTCAACAGCATATACACAACTACTCCCAATTACAGACTCAGACATTGATCAGTCGGGACGTGTTAAACAAACAAACAAACAAACAAAAAACTAGCAGGTATGCTCTGTTGTAGGGTATGGTAAAGAGAGCAGATATTTTAGGAGCATAATGTGTGAAGACTCACTGTCCTTCCTTACTGGTACAGTGCATCCAATTGTTTTGCTTACAGGGCTCACCTCTCTGACTTCCCACTCAGCACTAAGCTGCCTTGGTGGTCATACTAGTTGGTGTCTTCTAGCTGAATCATCTATAGGCAACTTTCTGGTTGTACCAATGAGGTAGAAACATGGTTTGGGTGAGGTATATACCTTACTATAATATTTTATTTTCATTTTAGCTAAATATTTTATCCTCCTGTCCTAGTACATTTTTCCCTCCAGATGAAAAAAAATTGGGGTCATTTTAAGATCACTCACTATTTCTGAAAACTCTGTTTTACACCAAACACTTTCATGCATGAGCATTATAAACCAACTCTTTAATTCACAAACAATTACCTAAGAGGTTTTGTTGTTGTTGTTGTGTTTGTTTGTTTGTTTGTTTGAGACAGAGTCTAGCTCTGCCACCAGGCTGGAGTGCAGTGGTTCGATCTCAGCTCACTGTAACCTCTGCCTCCCGGGTTCAGGTGATTCTCCTGCCTCAGCCTCCTGAGTAGCTGGGACTACAGGTGCGTGGCACCATGGCCAGCTAATTTTTGTATTTTTCATAGAGATGGGGTTTCACCATGTTGGCCAGGATGGTCTTGACCTCTTGACCTCGTGATCCACCCACCTCGGCCTCCTGTTGCTGGGATTACGGGTGTGAGCCACAGTGCCCGGTCCAAGAGTTTTTGTTTTTGTTTTTTAAAGGAATTATATATACAGTATGATTTGAATTTCATAAATGTGATTTCCAGAAAGCTTTTTGAGAAAATGTTAGCAGCATTGAGTGAAGTGTGCCTATATAAAATGGAACCACTTGAGTTTCAACTTCTCTTCCTTCCTGTTTAAGCTCTGGTGGAGACGTTATTGAGTAGTAAAACTGACCATAGAGGTCAGTAAAACTGACCATTAGAGGAGGGGACGTAGGACGAAGGAAGCAGAAAGACTAGACAGGCTCTAGATAACTCCTTCTCTATCAGTTCCTGGAATAATGACCGTATCTGTTAACCCCAAATTCTAGGCAAATGAAGACCCCAGTGACAGCACTGAGTCAGAGGAGGGCCTGGGATCTGATGATGATCAATACATTTATAGGCCAGCTGGTGGCTTCTCCAGGAGCACAGGAAAAGAAGGAGATGATAAAGATGACGATGAAGATGACAGTGGAGATGATACCTTTGGCGATGATGACAGTGGTCCAGGGCCCAAAGACAGACAAGAAGGAGGAAACTTCAGACTGGGAAGTGATGAGGACTCTGATGACACCATACAATCCAGTGAAGAGGGTGCCCCACAAGGGCAAGACAGTGCCCAGGATATCACCAGTGAGAGCAGGGAACTTGACAATGAGGACCAGGTGGACAGCAGGCCTGAGAGTGACAGTGAAGAGCACTGGGTGGGAGGTGTCAGCGATGGGGAGAGCAGCCATGGAGACGGCTCTGAGTTTGACGATGAGGGAATGCAGAGTGATGACCCAGACAGCATCAGAAGTGAAAGGGGAAACTCCAGGATGAACAGTGCAGGCATGAAATCAAAAGAATCTGGAGAAAACAGTGAGCAAGCAAACACTCAAGATTCAGGTGACAGCCAATTGCTGGAGCATCCCAGTAGGAAAATTTTTAGGAAGTCTCGCATCTCAGAGGAAGATGATAGAGGTGAATTTGATGACAACACCACAATGGAAGAAGTCAAGAGTGACTCTACAGAAAACAGTAACTCCAGAGATGCTGGCCTCGGCCAACCCAGGAGAGACAGTAAGGGTGACTCTCAAGAAGACAGCAAGGAGAATATGTCCCAGGAAGACAGCCAAAAGGTAGATAGCCCCAGCAGTGAGTCCAGCCAAGAAGGCAACCTGCCATCTCAAGAGAACAGCAGTGAGTCTCAGGAAGAGGTGGTGAGTGAGTCCAGAGGAGACAACCCGGACCCCACAACTAGTCATGTAGAAGACCAGGAAGACAGTGACTCCAGCGAGGAGGACAGCTCGCACACACTCTCCCACTCAAAAAGTGAATCCAGAGAGGAGCAAGCAGACAGCGAATCCAGTGAGAGCCTCAGCTTCTCAGAGGAAAGCCCGGAGTCCCCCGAGGATGAGAACAGCTCCAGCCAAGAGGGCCTGCAGTCTCATAGCACCTCAACAGAGAGTCAGAGCGAGGAAAGCCAGTCTGAGGAAGACGACAGTGACTCTCAAGACAGCAGCAGATCCAAAGAAGATAGCAACTCCACGGAGAGCGAATCAAGCAGTGAGGAAGATGGCCAGTTGAAAAACATTGAGATAGAGAGCCGGAAATTAACAGTTGATGCCTATCACAACAAACCCATTGGGGACCAAGATGATAATGACTGCCAAGATGGCTATTAGCATCAGCTGTCCTAAGAAGCAGTTGTCACATAAAGGAGTCTTAGGGACTTGAAGGTGTATCATGATAACTATAATTTATTGATGTGTTGATCAAAAGAATAACCAGATGCCATTTTTTTCCTGAAAGGAATTGCTGGACATTACACTTGTTTCTAGGGTGTCATCATTTCATAGAGGTTTAAATACTGTGGAGTAACACCAGAACACATCCAAAGAGGCTAGAAGCAAGAAAGGATCTGCATGATAACTTTGCAGCTGAGATAGTTCCTAACTCATCAACCTAACAAATAAAGCAACTGGGGGTCCATGATGTACCAGGCACTGTGCTAGGTGTTGAAAATGTAAAGCAGGTTAAGACTTGCTTCTTGCTCCTAGGAACTTATAGAAGGATCCACAAAGCTACAGAGTTAAAGAGGGATATGTATAAGAGAAACAAGAATTGTTACAACCCAGTATGGTGAGTGCCAAAACAGAGTTATGAACATGATATCTATCTGGAAGCACTGAGAAGGGTGACCAATGTGTTGGAGAACGAGGGAGGGCTTCACAGCAGAAGACATTGGAGTTGGAAGGTTGCACAGGGTTTCCTCGTTGGAGACTGGGGAATTCTATTCTTGGGATAAATAATAGTAAATTCTATAGGATTAAATACTTAGTTTGCAAAAGCACTTTGAAATTATGGCACAGTGAGTTGTTTTGGATAAGAAAGTATTTTTCTCCCAATTAATTTACCAATTCATCATTTTTTTTTTGTAGAACTCCCATAAACATCACCTTACTGATCACTGGTGATGATAAGAAGGATTGGGTCGGGAAGAGTGGGAGAAAGAAATTCCTCTTTACATAGATACTTTTTAGCTTTATTTTTCTAAAATCAGTTTGTGTGCAATGCTAGAAAAAAACTGTTCTCTGAGTCCTTTACAGAGAAAACTTCTGTATATAAGATTCTATTGATTTTTTGCTAAATACCATTTGAAATATTACCTCAACATAAAATACTTGTTTTGTAATAAAGATTACAATACCCAAAAAAAATGTGCTTATTTGTAATCGTGGTGTTGATTATTAGGATTTATTTATGTTAAGCAACTCTTTCTTTAAAGCATTCCCAAATTGTTCATTACCTTCCTCCTATTAAAATGCAAGATTTTCTTAAATTATTTGCTGAAAAATTTTTATTTGTAAGTCAGGTAGCATTTGATAAAAGTACTATGTGTTGCTTATGATATTTCACTAATTATACCTGTTACAGAACAGGGAGAAAAATGAAGCAAACTCTCAATTTTTGTTTGAGGCCACACTAAAAGTTTATGATGTTCAGGCTTAACATTAGTTCCTGCTGGTCTCTCAGACTCATTTGTGTAAGCTCTGGAAGCTACAGAGAACCGTATTCCTTATATTTTTATTTCTTTGAAAGAAATGACTTCATCTCAGCACTTCTACTTTACACATGTGTTTTTACCCACACTTCCACTAGAGTACCTCAGAATTCCCCACAAAATTATTAAAGGAATCAAGAAGACTTCCTGGCCAGGCGCAGTGGCTCACGCCCGTCATCCCAGCACTTTGGGAGGCCGAAGTGAGCAGATCACTTGAGGTCAGGAGTTTGAGACCAGCCTGGCCAACATGGTCTCTACTAAAAATACCAAATGAGCCAGGTGTGGTGGCACGCCTCTGTAGTCTCAGCTACTCAGGAGGCTGAGGCACAAGAATCGCTTGAACCCGGGAGGTGGAGGTTGCAGTGAGCCGAGATCGTGCCATTGCACCCTAGCCTGGTAAAGAAGAGCAAGACCCTGTCTAAAAGAAAAAAAAAAAAAAAAGAATCAAGAAGATTTTCTAACTTTCAGTCTCACCCTTCCCATCCTTCAATTTCTCCGTTCCCTCACAAGGTCAAAGGTGTGTTTACTTGGGGAGATTTAAAAATCGTGTGTGTGTGTGTGTGTGTGTGCTATTCTCTAATACTTCCCCTTGAAATTTTAGAGTTTTTAATTTGGTAGGTCTGGAGTGAGACTCAGAGTTCCACATCTCTAAAAGGATTCCAGGAAATTCTGATGGAGCCCATCCAATATCGCTATTTGGGGTCTCCACTTGGATTCATTATCTGACTCCATTAACCTACAGGTTCCTGCCAACCCATTGCTCCTCCTAAGAAGAACTGCCCCATGCTCAGACCTCCTGGTTGCCTGAGGCACAGGTGGCCAGGTTCTAACCACTCACATGCCCCACCTCACCATAGGGGACTGGAAAGAATGAGCACCTGATATGAGGCGAGCCTGGCTGGCAGCCTCCAAGGAGGCATGTTGCAAAGGCTCTGCCTGAACGCGGATGATGGGGGCTTGAAGTCTAATCTTATTTTCCTTCTCTGCAAATTTGAATATTTAGGGAAAGAGATGTCAGAAAGCGGTTAGAACAAAAACAGAAGGAAATACACAGAGAGGCAGAAATGGAGAGTGGGCTAAGCCCCATTAATGTGGCACACAAAATGGAAAATTATGGAGCTCCTGGTGCTGAGGGGCAAAATAATCAACTTCCAGCCTGTAAGTTGGACTTGACTCTCCTGTTGCCCCCAGGCCCTTCCTGGATCCTGGGATGTTTTGTCTTCTCGAATGCCCCCTGCATGAGAGCACCCACCTTTCTTGAGGCAACTTGAGTGAGTCTTTGTTCCCGGCAACCAAAGTGCCTAATGAACAGAGACTTAGAAACTTATGTTAGCTAGTGTTCCTAGGTTCTGTAACCCAGTGGTCCCCAAACTTTTTGCTGTCAGGGACCAGTTTCGTGGAAGACAATTTTTCCAGGGATGGGGGGTGAGGAGGATGGTTTCAGGGTTATTCAAGTGCATTACATTTATTGTGCACTTATTTTCTATTATTATTACATTGGAATATAAAATGAAATAATTATATGACTCACCATAGTGTAGAATCAGCCCTGAGCTTGTTGTCCTATAACTAGATGGTTCCATCTGGGGTTGATGGGAGAGAGTGACAGATCATCAGGCATATACAGAATTCACAATAGGGTTCCCACTCCTATGAGAATCTAATGCCACTGCTGATCTGACAGGAGGTAGAAATCAGGCAGTAATATGAATAATGGGGAGCAGCTGTAAATACAGATGAAGCTTCACTTGCTCGCCTGCCTCTCACCTTTTGTTGTTGTGGCTTAGTTCCTAATCAGGGTATGAGGAACCCTGTTATAACCCCTTTATCTGGATAATTCACAGGACTTTTAGAAGAAAGAACAGTGATAAGTACTTCAGCTATGTTCATGATAGAATGCCCCTCTGGGGCAGATGTAGGAGGGTTTTCCTTTAAGTTCCCATCGACTCATTTGATGTGCTTGCTATAGGCATCGGTGCATCTTGCAGTTGGAAGTGGTAGAGACACATTACTCAAAGGAAAGGTGGCTGGACTTGATCTTTGGCTTTCAAGGTGTGCAAGTTTCCTCATGGAGTTCCTCTTGAAGTCTGTAGTAGGTGAGTCCACTTGGGAATCCAAATTATAATTAGCAAATAATTTTAAATTTATAATGGGAAAGAATAAGAATGAAAAGCCTGCATGGTGAGCATAAACGGGAACAGAGGGAGCTATGCAGTGTGAATGCTTAACAGCATTGGGCTAAAATAAGACGGCGCATCTACGATGCTCCCTGGAAACCTCACAGTAGGAACTGAAACATTCTCTCTCCCTGAAAAGTGCTCTAAAGTGCCATGATTAACTTTTGCCTCAGTGGTTATTTTCCTAAACTTGTGAGGGCTGATCCACTCTTCATTAAATTGCCCATTCTTTATTTAAAAAACATTTTAAACTGAAAAGTAATAACTGCACATATTTGTGGGGTACATAGTGACATTTTGATACATACAATGTATAGTGATCAGATCAGGGTAAATAGGATATCCATCACCTCAAGCATTTATTATGTTTTTGTGTTGGGAACGTTCAATATCCCCCTTCCAGCTATTCGAAACCATATACACATATATACACACACACACACACACACACACACACACACATATACACACACACACTCTCACTTTTTAAATATATTATGTATATATTTTGTATAATATGTATATATATACACACATTCTTTTTCGTCAGACAACCAATTTCTTTTTTTAAAGGTAACTTTTATTTTAAGTTCAGGGGTACATGTGCTGGTTTGTTACATAGGTAAACTTGTGTAATGGGGGTTTGTTGAACAGATTATTTCACTACTCAGGTATTAAGCCTAGTACCCATTAGTTATTTTTCCTGATCCTCTCCCTCCTCCCACCCTCTACCCTCTGATAGGCCCCAATGTCTGTTGTTCCCCTCTATGTGTACATGTGTTCTCATCCTTTAGCTCCCACTTATAAGTGAGAACATGCAGTATTTGTTTTTCTGTTCCTGCGTTTTAATGAAACTGTATATTATTGTTAAATATAGTCATCCTGCAGTGCTATGGAACACTAGAATTTACTCCTTCTATCCAGCTGTAATTTTGCACCCCTTAACAACTCTCTACTTTCCTCCTACCCTTCCCCACAGCTAGTATCCTCTGTCCTACTTTTTACTTCTATGAGATCAACTATTTTTAGCTTCCACATGTTAGTGAGAACATGTGGTGCTTAGCTTTCTGTTCCTGGCTTATTTCACTTAACATAATGTCCTCTAGTCCCATTCCTGTTGCTGTTAATGACAGGATTCCATTCTTTTTATGGCTGAATAGTATTCCATTGTATATGTATACCACATTTGTTTTATCCATTCATCTGTTGTTGGACACCTAGGTTGATGCCATATCTTGGCTATTGTGAATAGTTCTACAATAAACATGGGGATACAGATGTCTCTTCAATATAATGATTTCCATTCCTTTGGATGAATTTCCAGTAGTGAGATTGGTGGATCACATGTTGGTTCTATTTGTAGGTTGTTGAGGAACCTCCATATTGTTCTCTATAGTGACTGTACCAGCTTACATGCCCACCAATATTGCCATTCTTTCTTAAAGTAGTACAGTCAAGTTGCTTTCTATGGAGTCTGGCTGGCCTGGGAGCCATTCTGTCTTGTTTACATGATTTCACATATCTATATAGCTCTTAAAATTTAGTTTCTACATGGCAGTCTTATTTTACTCATCCTAAATCTCTGGTGAGGTGGGCACCTCCTTGTGGCTCCCAGATAAATACAAACTGATGGTTTCTAACTCAGACCATTTGCTCATTAACATTCATTATTTCAATGAAGCGCACATGCTATGATCCAGGCATTAGGCATAAACAAGGTTGATCTAAGGAAGTGAATGAGAAAACAGGAGAGAAGCACATTCCTAGTGGAGGGAACGCCAAAGTAAATGTACAGAATTGTTTATGGCAAGTTAAGATGTGATTTTAAAAAATCTGGAGTCACTGATGCTTGGGGAAAAAAGAAAGAGGGAAAATGGTAAGAGAAGAGGTTGGAAAGGTGAGCTGGGATCCAATGGGAAGATCTCTGAGTAACAGACTAAGGAGAGTAGTCTTCATTTTTCTTGAGAGCTTTCCCAGCACTAATTTTTCATACATGATATATTACACATAGCACAAATGTTTTTGAGATGGATATTATAAACTCTCTCCCCCTTAAAAATAGATGTATAAAATAAAGGAGAGCAAATGGAGCATAGGGAATCTAAGTTAATTACTCTAGTTCAAAATCCAAGAAATGGCAGGGCCTAGATTTCATTTCAGTTCAATGATAAGGCACTGAAAGTTTTAAGCAGTGGAATAACATTCATGAATATTACCTTATCTGCTCAAAATAAAATAGGCAAGGGAAATGCTATATTCTCTGCTTGATCTCAACACTTAAAGAACCCAAGAGCCTCTCAGTCACTTCCTAATGGCTTGTTTTCCTAGTTCTGTTATTTTGAGAGAGCCACGTTGAGTAGAGTTCATTCTTATTCTCCCAAAGTTTCCTCATGAAGATATAGATCAGAGTGATAAGAATTACTATTTAAGCTTTTGCAAAACAAAACAAAAAACTGCAGTGGTGATTTTGGAGAAATTCTAGAAATATTGATTTCCAAAAATGGAAGGTTATACTGGAGTCTTTAACAAACATGATTTAGTGCACAGCAGAACTCAGTCAGCCTGGAAGCTGCAGATATTGCCACAAAGCACTAGACGCTGTGGCTTGTACTGCTGATCCCACTGGCAATAACTCTAGATGCTGCCAATAACACTGGAACTACTGATACCCCTAATCTCCAGCTGTCATTGCTGCCAGAGACCTTTCTCCATAGGCCCTGGTTTGTTGTATCACAAGTTCTTAATTCTCCATTTGAAGAAGAGCCTATACCAAGTGCCCATGTGCTAGTTACAAGTTAATTTAGAAAGATAGCATCTTGCATTTTTAGCATCTATATCACAAGGTATATTTTGTCTCACGTGCAAACATATAAAGGGATGATGTATGCATCATATGTAAAAAAAGAAGGTTCAGGTGCTGAGTGAGCAAAAAGATTAAAAAATGTTTCATTGATGAAGTGAAGAACCATGCCCATGCCAGAAGGAGGAGCAGCATTTAATGATGTGGGAATAGCCAAGTCAACTTCCGTGGTGGGGAGGTATGATCTGTGTTGAGGAAGATGGGAGGCATAACACTTATCCCAAGGGGAGTGTGTAAAACACCAAGGGATTCTCACGGAAAATAGAGGAGCCTTGAAATGCAAGGCAACTGACATTTATTGCATAGGCACTATGCCTCAGGTCCTGTGCTAGATATCTCACCTTAGGCCAGTGCTCCAGGAATTTCACTGATGGGTCCCAGAGACACAGATTCATGATTTTTATGTGTACTTTGCCAGGTTGCTGTGAAAAATGGGAGGATATCCCTGTATATATAGTTAAGGCATTCTAAAATTGAGCTTCATAGGGAGAGGTTTTCCTAAAACCCCTAAAATTATTGATCTATGTAAATAGAGAATCCATGATTTTCATGAGATTTTCAAAGGAGTCCATGAGTATGCTGCTGGAATCCATTCAACTGAATAAAGCAATGACATTTACAATCATAAGATCTGTCTAGACCTTGTTCTGTTAAACTCTTATGTTTTTGAAAAACCCAAGTCAATGCCGATCTTAGAGAGTTAGAAGTATACTGTGATCCATATTTCATGTGTCACTTACTAGGGTTAATAGATAAAACTATGTATAAAGGAAAATAGTGTATCATAAAATATCTTTCTGATCAAATAAACACAAAATGTAAGCTTTTGAAGAGTTAAAAGGCATAATGAAAATACCCTCAAAATAAAATTATAAATAATATCATTTATTTATATTCCAAGTATATTTAGATTGAGTTTTATGAAGATGTTGTTGAGACTGACAATTTCCACAGTGTCTATTCTCTTCTTCTTTGTATTAGAAATAGAAATCTTCGGTTTTCAGTTAGGTATACAATTGCCTGGATGGAAATTCCAATTTCCTAGCCTTCCTTGCATCAAGGAATACAAATGTGGCTAAGTCCTGGCCAGTGAAATGTGAGCAGAAGTGATGTGTTATGCCTTCTTCCTTTTCTGTCTTCCCATTGACTGGAAATTGGCAACTATTGGAATACCCTTTTTGTACCAGAAGATATTTTCTTCTTGGTTGTTTTATGAGGGAGAAACAAACTTCAACATTTTTTGATGCACTGTATTTTAGGATCTCCTTATTACAGAAGCTTAATCTCTATCCTTACTAAAATCTATGTGGTATACAAAAAATGCACTAAAGAATCAGTTAAAATGAATAAAATATTTAGTCTTTGCAAATTTGGGTACTGATTGCCCTAGCATATACACTGTTCCATGGGAATAAATTGAAGTTACACCATTTTAAGAACCTGCTAGATTACATTTAAAAGGTATAAAGATCTCAAATTAACAACCTAACATTGCACCTCAAGAAACTAGAAAAACAAGAGCAATCCAAACCTCAAGCTAGCAGAACAAAATAAATAACAAAAATCAGAGCATAACAAAATGAAATTGAGACAAAAAAAGTTATATAAAGGATCAACAAAACAAAAAGTTGGTTCTTTGAAAGGATAAAAAAATTGACAGACCACTAGCTAGATTTACCAAGAAAAGATAAAGAGATTCAAATGAGCACAATCAGAAATGAGAAATGTGACATTACAACTAATAAAATGGAAATACAAATAATCATCAGAGACTACTGTGACATACACATCTATGTGCACAAACTGGAAAACCTAGAGGAAATGGTTAAATTTCTGAAAACATACAACACCCCAAGATTGAATAAGTAAGAATTAGAAGTCCTGAATAAACCAATAATGAGTAATGAAATTGAACCAGTAATAAAAAATCTTTCAACAAGCCTAGGACCAGATGGACTCACCACCAAATTTTACCAGATGTATAAAAAAGACCTGGTATGAGTCTTACTGAAATTGTTCCAAAAAGTCAAGGAGGAGGAATTTCTCCCTCATTCTATGAAACCAGCATCACCCTGATACCAAATCAGACAAGGACACAACAGAAAAGGAAAACTACAGGCCAATATCCCTGATGAATGTAGATGCAAAGATCTTCAACAAAATACTAGCAAACCAAATTCAACACCACATCAAAAAAATAATTCATCACAATTGAGTGGGTTTTATTCCAGGAATGTAAGGATAGTTCAACTTTGGCAAATCAATAAACGTGATTTACCACATAAAAGTAAGTAAAAACAAAAACCATATGATCAAATCAATAGCTGCTGAAAAAAAGACATTTGATAAAATCCAACATCCTTTTATGATAAAAACCCTCAACAAACTAGCATCAAAAAAACATACCTCAAAAGAATAGGAGCCATAGAGCCATATATGACAAAAATCACATCCAACATCACACTGAATGGGAAAAAGTTGAAAACATTCCCTCTAAGAACTGGAATAAGACAAAGATGTTCACTCTCACAACTCCTTTTCAACACAGTACTAGAAGTACTAGCCAGAGCATCAAATCAAGTAAGAGAAAGAGATGAAAAATATGCATATTGGAAAAGAGGTAGTAAAATTATCTCTGTTTACTGATGATATATCATATGCCTAGAAAACCCTAAAAACTCCTTCAAAAGACTCTGAGACTTAAGCGACTTCACTAAAGTTTCAGGATACAAAATCAACATTAAAAAAAACTAGTAACATTTTTTATACCAATAATATTTAAGCTGAGAATCAAAAACCCAATCCCATTTACAATAGCTACAAAAAATTAAAATACCTAGGAATACATTTAACCAAGGCAGTGAAAGAGCTCTATAAACAGAATTACAAAACACTAATAAAAGAAATCACAAATGACACAAACAAATGGAAAAATAGCCCATGCTTATGGACAAGAAAAATCAATATTGTTAAAATCGCCATACTAATCAAAGCAATCTATAGATTCAACACAATCCTTATCAAATTACTAAAGTCATTTTGTTACACAGAATTAGAAAAACAATCCTAAAGTTCATATGGAATCAAAAAAGGCTGACTAGCCAAAACAATCCTAAGCAAAAAGAACATAGCTGGAGGTGTCACTGTATTAGTCCATTTTCATGCTGCTGATAAAGACATACCCAAGACTGGGCAATTTATAAAAGAAAGAGGTTTAACAGACTTACATTTCCACATGGCTGGGAGGCATCACAATCATGATGGAAGGCAAGGAGGAGCAAGTAACATTTTACATGGATGGCAGCAGGCAAAGAGAAAGAGCCTGTGCAGGGAAACTCCCCCTAATAAAACCATCAGATTTTATGAGACTTATTCACTATCATGAAAACAGCATGGGAAAGAACTACCCCCATGATTCAATTACCTACCATTGGGTCCCTCCCACAACATGTAGGAATTCAAGATAAGATTTGGGTGGGGACACAGCCAAACCATACCATTTTAACCCTGGCCCCTCTCAAATCTCATGTTTTCACATTTCAAAACCAATCATGCCTTCCCAACAGTCTTCCAAAGCCTTAACTCATTTCAGCATTAACTCAATAGTCTACAGTACAAAGTGTCATCCAAGATAAGGCAATTCCCTTCTGCCTATGAGCCTATAAAATCAAAAGCAAATTAGTTACCTCCTTGATACAACTGGGGATACAGGCATTGGGTAAATACAGCCATTCCAAATGGGTGAATTTGGCTAAAACAAAGAAGCTACAGGCCTCATGCAAATCTGAAATCCAGTGGGGCAGTTAAATCTTAGAGCTCCAAAATTATCTCCTTTCACTCCATGTCTCACATCCTGGTCACGCTGATGCAGGAGGTGGGCTCCCATAGCCTTGGACAGCTCTACCCTGTGGCTTTGCAGGGTACAGTCTTCCTCCCAGCTGCTTTCATGGGCTGGCATTGTGTCTGCAGCTTCTCCAGGCATATGGTGTAAGCTGTCAGTGGATCTACCATTCTGGGATCTGAAGGACAGTGGCCCCCTTCTCACAGTTCCAGTAAACTGTGCCCCAGTAGGGACTCTGTGGGGGGGCTCCAAACCCACATTTTCCTTCCACACTACCTTAGCAGAGGTTCTCCATGGGGGACCCACTCCTGCAGCAAACTTCTGCCTGGGCATCCAGGAATTTATGTATATCCTTTAAAATCTACACAGAGGTTCCCAAATCTCAATTCTTGACTTTCATGAAGTAACAACCCAAGCTGTACCTTGGCCCCTGTAGTCATGCTGGAGCAGCTGGGATGCAGGGCACCAAGTCTCTACATTGTACACAGCAGAGGGACCCTGGGCCTGGCCCACAAAACCATTTTTTCTTGCTAAACCTCTGGGCCAGTGATGGGAGGGGCTGCCATGAAGAACTCTGAAATGCCCTAGACACATTTTCCCCTTTGCCCTGGTGATTAACACTGGGCTCCTTGGTACTTACGTAATTTTCTGCAGCTGGCTTAAATTTCTCCTCAGAAAATGGGATTTTCTTTTCTATCACATTGTCAGGCTGCAAATTTTCTGAACATCTATGCTCTGTTTCCCTTTTAAAACTGAATGCCTTTGGCACCCAAGTCACCTCTTGAATGCTTTGCTGCTTAGAAATTTATTCCATCAGATACCCTAAATCATCTCTCTCAAGTTCAAGGTTCCACAAATCTCTAGGGCAGGGGCAAAATGCAACCCGTCTCCATGTTAATACATAACAAGAGTCACCTTTGCTCCAGATCCCAACAAGTTTCTCATTTTTATCTGAGATCACCTCAGCCTGGATTTTGTTATCCATATCATTATCAACATTTTGGTCAAAGCCATTCAACAAGTCTCTAGGGAGTCCCAAACTTTCTCACGTTTTTCTATCTTCTTCTAAGCCCTCCAAATTATTCCAACCTCTGCCTGTTACCCAGTTCCCAAGTTGCTTCCACATTTTCAGGTATCTTTTCAGCAGTGCCCCATTCCACTGGTACCAGTTTACTATACCATTTTCATGGGACTGACAAAGACATACTCAAGACTGGGCAATTTATAAAAGGAAGAGGTTTAATGTACTTACAGGTCCATATGGCTGGGGAGGCCTCACGAACGTGGTGGAAGTCAAGGAGGAGCAACTCATGTCTTACATGGAGGGTGGATGGCAAAGAGGGAGAGCTTGCACAGGGAACCTCCCCCTTATAAAACCATCGGATCTCATGAGACTTCTTCACTATCATGAGAACAGCATGGGAAAGACCTGCCCCCATGATTTAATTACCTCCCCACTGGGTCCCTCCCACAACATGTAGGAATTCTAGATGAGATTTGGGTGAGTACACAGCCAAAGCACATCAATCACATTGCCTGACATCAAATTATACTACGAGACTATAGTAACTAAAACAGCATGGTATTGGTTAAAAAAAAAAATAGACACATAGATCAGTGGAACAGAGTAGAGAATCTGGAAATAGAGCCACATACCTACAACCAACTGATATTTGACAAAGTTGACCAAAATAAACAATAGGGAAAGGACACTCTATTCAATAAATAATACCAGGGAAATTGGCTAGCTATATGCAGAAGAATGAAACTGGACCCCTATCTCTCATCATATATAAAAATCAACTCAAGATATATTAACAACTTAAAAGTAAGGTCTGGGCAAGGCACGGTGGCTCATGTCTGCAATCCCAGCACTTTAGGAGGCCGAGGCAGGCGGATCACAAGGTCAGGAGATCGAGACCATCCTGGCCAATATGGTGAAACTCTGTCTCTACCAAAGATACAAAAATTAGCTAGGTGTGGTGGCACATGCATTTAATCCCAGCTACTTGGTAGGGTGAGGCAGGAGAATCACTTGAACCAGGGAGTTGGAGGTTGCAGTGAGCTGAGATGGCTCTACTGCACTCCAGCCTGGCGACAGAGCAAGACTCTGTCTCCAGGAAAAAAAAAAAAGGAAGTAAGTTTTGGGAAACTGTAAACGTCCTAGAAGAAAATCTAGAAAAAATTCTTCCAGACATTGACCTAGGCAAAGAATTTATGATGAAGAACCCAAAAGCAAATATAACAAAACCAAAAACATACAAACAGTACTTAAATCAACTAAAAAGCTTCTCCACAGCAAAAGAAATAAACAATAAACAGACAACTTACATCATGGGACAGAATATTTGCCGCTGACAAAAAATTAATATTTAAACTCTATAAGGAACTTAAACAACTCAACAAGAACAAAGCAAACAACTCAAAAACTGAGCAAAGGACATGAATATTCTTATCAGTAGAATTGATAATAAGATAATGGGTAGGGTGACTTCATATGAAATTGTCTGGGCTACAGCTTGCAATGGGCTGATTAATCCATAATTTGAAATAGATGCTCATCCTGATCGTAGAATAGAGTGGTCAAAAAACACATGAAAAAATGCTCAACATCACTAATTATCAAATGCAAATTAAAACTACAGTGAGTTATCTTACGTCAGTCAGAATGGTTTATCAAAACAATTTTTAAAACCACAAATGTTGGCATGATGCAGAGAAAAGGAAATGCTTATACACTGTAGGTGGGAATATAAATTAGTTCAATCTCTATGGAAAACAGTAAAAGTATGTCCCAAGGAATTAAAAAGAAAACTACAATTTGATCTAGTAAGCCCATTACTGGGTATCTACCCAAAGGAAAATAAATCATTATACAAAAAAGACGCCTGTACTTCTGTTCACCACGGTGCTATTCACAATAGCAAAGTCATGGAACCGACCTAAGTTTCCATCAATTGACTGGATAAAGAAAATGTGGTATCTATACACCACAGAATATTATGCAGCCATAAAAAAAATAAAATTATGTCCTTTACAGCAACATGGATGGAGCTGGAAGCCATTATCTTAAGAAAACTAACTAGAAAATGGAAACACAAGTACCCCATGTTCTCAATTATAAGTGGAAGCTAAGCAATTGGTACATATGGACACAAAGACGGAAGTAATAGACACCGAGGACATCAAAAGTGGGGTGAGTGGGAGAGAGTGAGGTTGAAAAGTTAACTATTTGGTACAGTGTTTACCCTTTGGATAATGAGTACACTAGAAGCCTAGATCCCCACCAGTGTACAATCTACCCGTGTAACAAACATGCACATGCCCCCCTCAGAATCTAAAATAAAATTTAAATTAAAAAAACAATCTGCTAGATGCCGTTTGGTAAACTGCTACATCAGAAACTATAATTATTGGTCAGAATTTTAAATTGAGACATTAATTATGCAATTACAGTTTGCAAATCTGTCCATTATAAATGAATGTCATGAAAATGAGATCAGAATGTAAGCTTGCTCCTATTCCATTGTAGTCTGCCTACTAGTACTAGTTCTCAGCCCTGGATGCACATCACCTGAGGAGCTTTTAAAGACTGTTATTGCCTGGGCTCCATCCTAGAGATTCTCATTTAACTGCTCTGAGGTTAGGCCTCCGTAGTGGTACTTTTAAATTCTAAAGTGCAGTCAGCATTGACAACACCTGCTATCATATAATAGTTACTTCTGGAAACTTTTGGCCATTCTTGGGTCCCAAGCATAGATCAAATATTGGAGATAGAATGTTAAACAAACTCTGATCCGTTTCTTAAGATGGGTTAAATTTTTAGCTCAGTCACGTAGGCTCTCCTGCTTCTTCTTCCAACACATTAATAGGCCCAGCATTTCAGTAAACTGGCACTTGTAGCTTTGATCAGCTCACATATGGTGACTAGTGAAGGCATAACCAGTCATCTGAAAAAATGTAAGAATAGTTTAATTTTTGGTAAACTGCACAACCCAAAGTCAATCATAATGTAATGTCTCTGAGTTTCACTCTCATTGGCTTTCCATTAGCATCTACCTTGTCATCAAAAGAAATCTCACCTAAGCTTGTGAATGGTTTCCCTCTGTCCTTGTACCACAATACAACAGATGGAAGAAATTACAGCAGGAAAAATAGCTACAGACCGGAGGTCTCATGGTCAGACACATGAAACAGAAAGTCTGGCCTTCCCTTTTCCGCACAGATCATAACTATTATTTTAAGCAACTGAATGCAAATGTAGAGTTTGCTCAGAGGCTTCATTGTGTAACTGATATGAAAGAGACCGCTACCATCCTTTTATGCAACACAAGCTATCCTTTATAAATTGTAGGTCTAGCAGATTGGCTGGAAATCCCCCATGGGGAGGAAGGAAGCACGCTAAGCTGGCCTGACTAGCGGAGGGAGAGTGGGGAGTCTGACTGGGTCATGCAGTGGGCTCACATCCACCCCCACCCCAAGTAGAACTTCAACCCTTCCTCATCTCCTTCCGGGGTTCGGTGTTTCCCCACTTAAATCATGCTTCCACTCCAATCCCAGGCAATATCAAAAGAGAGTAATAAATAGGGAATTTACATAGATGCAGAAAGGACAAGCTTTGTTATGTTTTAAAATGAAGATAATATCAGTAAGAGAAAGTTTTTGTCTGTCTTTTAGATATTTCACTCTGAGGATGGACCTCAAAGGACCACTGTCCTTTATCCTTTCCTATGTGAGACTTAAGGGATGTGAATTACTCTCCCCACTTTTCTCTGCTCTAGCTTCACCAAGGGGTAAATTTGATGGAACCAGATGACCCTGAGGGATGAGAAAGGAGTAAAATGAGAGGGCATGAAAGGAGAGAAGAAAAAGGAAGACAGAGAAGGGAGACCAGAGATATCCTTATGTCCATGGGAACTGGATTCCGCATGGATTAATAATTGTCTGAGGACCAAAGTAAATAACTGTTTTCACTGTCCTCTGGAGATTGTGTATGTGCTTGATGCTGCAATGTTACGATTTTCTAATTGGGAGTGGACTGTGCCTTCCTGACTTTTCAAATGCAGTATTAAGGAGAGTATTGAAGACAGGGAGAGGTTCAACAGCAAGCCTGAAGGTTTATGGCAAATTGAAATCTAATCCATATGAAGTCAGTGGATTAGAGAGCCCAGAGAAGGTTCTATAGAAGGAAGTGGGACAGGTGCTTCAGACCTTGGCCAAAACTAGATTAATATGGTTAGGATTATGATACATGGCAAAGATACCATAGCGAACATGCAAATGCTTTAACATGAAGAGTTCCATAAGGAGAAACACAGCTTGACTTCCTGGGATCCCATTCCATAAGCATGCATATTTTTCCACAGTTGCAATTACAGCAATTTTATTTTCCTCATTTAATTTACATGTTCTTAGATTTTTACAGTTTTCAAGGTGTCATACATTACTTAATTACTTGTCCGTCTTTCTTCTCTTTTTCTTTTGCTATTCATGGTGAAGCAAGGAACAACTTTAGGCAAATATCATTTTGCTACTTAAAACACTAGATTACCTCTTGTAAATTAACTAAAGAAAAGAGCATCCATTACCAAGAGTAACACTGAACAACTTTTCCCTCTAGCAAGATGCCTTTTAATTTAATTACATTTATTCTTCCACCCAGTTTGAATGGAGAATCACAGAGTCATATGTGCCCTAACCCCCATCTATTGCTAAACACATAGGCTATAGTTTCTTGATTTAATGCTGGTGATTTAATGACACCAATTGAGAGTTAAAATGTGAATTACTCAAAGACAGCATCAATTCCTAAATTGCAGCCTTCCCAGAGTTCAAGTGTAAGAGTTATAATTTAACAATACCTTTATGACACAAACTATAAAAATTATCATTAAACACAACTGGAACTTGTTTATGTTTCTTATTTAAAAAACAGGATTTTTAAATATACCTTTAAACCCTGAAATCCAAGAATATTTGAATAGGTAATCCAATTCTGTAATTTCTCTAACTCCCAGTAGGTGGCGATGTTGCTCGCTGGTGTGGTCCCTGAGGGCCAGGAAGAGTCACATTCAGAGCACAGGGGGATGGTCAACCTCGGACAAGATGAAACATGGGCAGTTCTTGCATCAGAGGGATGCCGTCTTTTGTTAACCACTAAAAATTTCTAAAACTATTTATTAAACTGAGTTAGCTTCACTTAGTAAAATTAGCTTTTCCCCCACGTGGCCCCCTCCCTACAACTGCACATAGTTCCATTTGATTATACAAAAAGTCTTAATTCCTTAATCTGAAAATTAAGAGCTTTCACACACTGATTCCAATTTATCTGTCTGTCAGTGGTGAAGGAGTTAAGAACATGGCGTCACAATATGCTGCTCTGGAATACTGATTATTTGGAGTTGAAGGTACTTGGAAAACAGCAGGTGCAAGAAGGTCACTCTGACTTTCCTTCTGTTTCTTAACAGCAGGCGACGAAAGTCCCATGTGAAAGATGTCCTTCCTATTCCAGAGGGAAAGTTCCATTCTTATCAGCAGGGGAAAGGTGAAGCTGAGGGGAATCTGTACAAACAAACCTTATTTAATTAACCCTTATCTTCCTAATCACATCTCCGCTTAGTTAACTCCCCTAGCCTAAACCCCTTGGCCTTGTCACATTTTCACAATTTGCTGCTCTTTGTCCAATTCAGTATCGAAATCTTCAACTGTAACTGCATCTTGGGGTCTTCATTTTTTATGAGGGCTCTTGTGCCATGCAAAACTTGTATTAAATAAATGTGTATGCTTTTCTCCAAGTAGTCTGTCTTACGCCAATTTCAGTCTCAGGCCCAGCCAAAAACCTCTAAGTGAGTAGGGGTAAATTTGGCCTCTCCTACAGTGGTATACAGGATGGATACAAATAGGGAAAGACAGGAAGCAGGGGGAAAAATTAGGAGATTCCCACAGTGTTTTCGTTAGAGCTATTTAAATTACTGAAATTTAAAAAGGAGTTCATTATAAAGGATTGGAATGCAGCAGCAGGCCTGAGGAGTAATAGCAACAGGGAAAGTGACCACTATCAGACCTCTGCCTCTAATTTCTGTCTTTGCTCTTATCTATATATTTGTTTCCTTCTCTCTCTTGAAGATGGGCACTCTCTCTCTCTCTCTCTTTTTTTGTTTTAGATGGAGTTTCGCTCTTGTTGCCCAAGCAGAGTGAGTGGCACAATCTCGGCTCACTGCCACCTCCACCTCCCGGGTTCAAACGATTCTCCTGCCTCAGCCTCCTGAGTAGCTGGAATTACAGGCATGTGCCACCACACCCGACTAATTTTTTGTATTTTTAGTAGAGTCGTGGTTTCTCCATGTTGATTAGGCTGGTCTCAAACTCCCAACCTCAGGTGATCCTCCTGCCTCGGCCTCCCAAAGTGCTGGGATTATAGGTGTGAACCACCGTGTCCGGCCTCTTTTTTGGTACACACAGGAAGAAGATGATGACCAGCAATCCGGATCCTACATTTTCCATCATCACAGAAACCGATTCTTTTGTTAATCTTAGGGAAAGATTTTGATTAGCCTAATTCAGACTGATCATCTGTGACCAGTGGAATACGATCAAGTTGTTCAAAATGGTTGTGTCCTAACCATGCAGATGGGAGAAGCAGGTCGGTTCCTGGAAGATGAGGCTGGGCTGCAAAGACCTGACAATGTGCCCTGTACATATTGAGGCCTACATGTAAGGTAATGCTGTTCTGTGCCACAGTGATGTTGAAGGAATAATAAAAAGAGGACATACATAGGAGACATTTGGGGGAAATAACCTGGAGAATGATTAGATAAAAGGTGAGAGAAAGCATCAAAGAACTCCAAGTACTATAAATCAAAACAAGAAAAGGGAAAAGGTGGAACTGTGGGGGATGGCGTGAATGCAATAGAATGATTTGAAGATGCAGAGCGTTTTGAACTGGCTTGGAACGTCCACCAGGATTTTTGTGGCAGATCGTAATATAGGTCAAGAAGGATTTAAATTTAGTTCTTATATTCTCAAATTGATAACTCAATGAATTGCTTTAAGTTTTGAAAATTTACTTTCGTGAGAGTCAGATCTGAACTGGCTTCTCTATTTTGGCAGAAGCACCATCATGAATCTCAGAACCTTTAAAAAGACGCCCAAGAGTAGCAATTTTCTTTCTGGGAGTACAGATTCTATTTCTGACATGTAATTTTCCTTATACCGAACACCAGAACTGGGGACTTGAATCATAAACATATTTAACACTCAGAGGAGACATTAGTAGGATCCTTTTAAATATTGAAAACATAATGAAATCAGGATCCCAGTCCAAATAATCTGCCTTTTTCTTAAAAGACAAAAACAGATAGTGTGGGAGACTAAATCCAGGAGTTCTTGATTCAAATCTAATTTGGGCTCCATTTAACTAGGACCTCTGTATTATTTTTATTTTATTAAAGAAATGTTATCCATATTACTCAGACTAGACAACCAATAAGAAATAGAAAAGGATTGTAACTAGACAGAATGTATAGATATACTACATGCTCTTTTTACACTTAGAGGATTGATGATATTGTCACTGTTGCATTAAGAGGTCTGTGATTTGGGAGAACAAAGGCGAAGTTTGACTAGCTTAACTTGGACTGATCATCTGTGACCAGTGGAATACGATCAAGTTGTTCAAAATGGATGTGTCCTAACCATGCAGATGGGAGCAGCAGATTGGTTTCTGGGGGATGAGGCTGGGGCTGCACAGACCTGACAATGTGCCTCATAATTATTGAGGCCTAGACGTGAGGTAATGCTGTACTGTGCCACCGAACCTAAAGAACTTAATCCAATGCCCTATCCCACTAGATAGGCACTGAGCTATCTTGGGCAACTGACTTGCTTCTGTATCACAATTTGCTATTTCACTGTCTAAAATCAGTGTCTACACTGAGGAATCTTGGCTGAACTGTGGCAAGGGCTACTCATTTATCCATTCCTTAAACACTGGGTTTATTTAGTGCTTATTTAAAGCAAGTTTGGGGAGGGTTTGTCTCCTTCATGCCTCCACTCTCTTTGTTCAAAATCCTTTTCTTTTTCTCCTTCACTTTTTCATTCCTCTGGGTTGTCTTGTATCCTATGTCTGCTCCCATACAGGTGAAATTACTGATTTATATCCTAATCAATTTCCCCACTTTTCCTTTAAACTTCTCTTCCACTTCCTACCCAATTCTTGCCCATTCTATACAATATATTTATTTTGTTATTGTCATGGTAAATACTCAGGGACAGGGAAAGTTTTAGTTATTTAAAGTGGCCTGTGTACTTTAGAAACAGAAGTGTAAAATCTGTGAGTGTATTAGTCATCTGTTGCTGTGTAACAAGTTATCCCACAACTTAGTGGTTTACAAAAAAAAAATGTTTATTATCTCACAGTTCCTATGGGTCAGGAACCTGGCCGTGGCTTAGCTGGGTCGCCTGCTTTAGGGTCTTTCATAGGCTGCAGTCAAGATGTCAACTGGGTCTATAGTCATCTCAAGTCTCAACGGGGGAAGGATCTGCTTCCAGGCTCACTCATAAGGTTGTTAGTTAGATTCCGCTCTTCCCGCTGAAGGCCACAGTTCCTTGCTGGCTGTTGGCTGGAGGCCACCCTCAATTCTTTGCCACGTGGCCTCTCCATGGGGCAGCTTAGAACAAGAAAGTCAATTTCCACTGGTAGGAAGCAAGCAAGAGGGTGAGCAAGACAAGTCATAGTCTTCCATAATCTAATCTCAGAAGTGACATCTCATCCCTTTGCTGTGTTCTGTTCGTTGACAGCAAGTTTTTAGATCCAGCTCACACTTAAGAGGAGGGGATTACACAAAGCCATGACTATCAGGAAGTGAGGATCACGGGAGGCTGTCTTTGAATTCTGCCCCACACCTAGCATATGCTATATAGTAAATAAAAGAAAGAATGTTACAATCCTAGTGAGGTATTTGAGAGATGATGCTCAGCTGCATTTTTTCCTATTTGCATACCTATGTTTGTGTGTGGCTGTGTGTCTATGTTTGGGTGCTTAGAGAAGAGTAGTTTGTGTTCAGCCAGCAGGAGAGAGCAAATAACAAGCATTCCAAATCATATGCCCTCTCATGAGTTTCCCTCATCACCTGAGCCCAGGATCTCTGCACTTCTTCCTACATCTCCGCTGTTCTCCCAACTCTCAGGAAATGGCTGTTTCTTCTACTTTGCAAAGAAAATAGAAACCAGCGAGTACAATCCCCCTGATCACTCAATGCTCACATCTACAAACATCTCCAACTCCCTCCGTCTTTATCCTTACTGCACGCTGAATTAAGGACTGCCTGCATTCTGTTCAGGCAGCACCATCTACCTGTGCCCTGGGGCCCAAATTCTTCTACCTTCTCAGGGCCACAATTCATCAGTATTTTTCTTTAAAAAGATAGGAAGCAAACGTTTCTTCTGCCCTGAATAATCCTTTGGTTAGTACCTTCTCTTACTCCATCACTTTACAACCAAGCTTTCTGAAAGAATCATTTGTTTTTTCTTTTTCTTTCTTCTTTTCTTTCTTTTTTTTTTTTTTCCGAGACAAGGTCTCACTCTGTTGCCCAGGCTGAAGTGCAGTAGTGTGATCATAGCTCACTGTAACCTCGATATCCTGGGCTCAGTTGATCCTCCCACCTCAGTTTCCCAAATAGCTGGGTCTACGGGCATGCGTCACTATGCCAGGGTAACTTTTTGGGTTTGTTTTTTTTTTTTTTTCCCTGTTGAGATGGGGTTTGGCTATATGGCCCAGGTTGGTCTCGAACTACTGGGTTCAAGTGATCTGCCCGCTTTGGCCTCTCCAAGTGCTGGAATGACTGGCATGAGCCACTGTGCCTAGCCTTTTTTTCAACTTCCATTCACTCTTCAACCCACTGTAATATGGTTTGTAGCCATCTCTCATCTGTGACAATAACAACAACACAACTCCTTCTGCTGCCCCCACTCCTCCACCGACTGATCTTCATTTATTTGCTCCTCTTTGCAACAAAACTCCTCAGTATTTCAAATGTCTCTTTTAAACTCATCTTACTCAGTGGGTTGCCTCTACTGTTACAGTGAAATGCTGTTTCAAAGTCCTCAATGACATTGTTAAATTCAATGATCAATTCTCATTCCACAGCCTACTCGATTTAATGGCAGGATTTGGTGTGGTTGATCGGTAGACTCCTCTTGCTGCATTTTCTTCACTTGATTTTGAGGATAACACATGCACTCGATTTTTCCTCTACCTCATTGGCCACTCTTTCAGTGACTTGTCTTCTCCATCTCTTAATATTAGAGGGCTCCAGGGTTCCGTCTTTAGTCCTCTTCTCTTCCATTTGATGAACTCAACCTGTCTTATGGCTTTAAACACCATGAACTGAGCACAGACTCTATATTTGCGTACTAACTACCTATTCCAACAGAATATTTAACAGAATGTCAAACTTCCTATGTCCTAAACTGAACTGCTGATTTCTCCCTTACCCAAACTTGTTCTATCCATTATTTCCCCACCTCAGCCAATAACATTTCCATTGTTCCAAGTTCTCAGGCCAAAAACAGTGGCTCCTCTCTTCATCTCATACCCTGTTCTCATGTGAGTTACTTGTTCTTTATGGACTTGCTTATGCATGGTTTCATACATCATCTCCATCAGAAAACTCTGCGGGCACTATCTTGAGAAAATATCTAGAAGCTGCTCTGTTCTCACCACCTTGGCTACCTGGTCTGACCAGCGCCTCTTGCCTAGAGGGTTGTACGAGCATTTTATTTAGCACCCTCTTTTCACCCCCACCCTAATATGTCCTCTCCCGCACCCAACAGTCTATTCTCCTTCCTGTAGACAGAGTGAGTCTTTAAAACAGGAGGAGTCAGGTCATGTCAGTCTTCTTGTCAAAATCCTCCAGAGGACTCACCATTTCACAATAAGTGAAAATCAAAGTTCCTACAACAGCTCACAAGGTCTTAGATGAGCAGAACTCTCTGACCCCAACTCCATTGCTTTTTCCTTGCTCACCCTCCTCCAACCTCACTGGCCTCCTCCATATTTTTCAAACATGCAGGGATGTCTGTAGCCTTTCCAGGAGCCACTTCTTCCACCTGAAATCTCTTCCCCAGATATCCTCATGGCTTACTCTTTCGTGTCTTTCATGTGTTTGCCTGAAGGTCACCTAGCCAACAATGTTGACTCAAGTCATCCTCCTCCATGCCCTCCTTTCACCACCCCTTCCTTTTTACCCCATTTTATTTTTTCCCATAACACTTTTATCTTCAAAGTTAAATCAAATTTACTTTTTACTTATGGAATATGTTTATTTGTTATTGTCTAGAGTGTAAGCTTCATGATGAAAGGGATTTCTGTGTTTTCTTCATTGCTATATCCCTAGCTCCTGTAAGAGTACCTCGGAGTAGGTAGGTATGCTTTATTATTATTATTATTATTATTATTATTATATTTAATGTTCTAGGGTACACATGCACAATGTGCAGGTTTGTTACATATGTAGTGCCATGTTGGTGTGCTGCACCCATTAACTCGTCATTTACATTATGTATATCTCCTAATGCTATCCCTCCCTACAACAGGCCCTGGTGTGTGATGTTCCCCTTCCTGTGTCCAAGTGTTCTCATTGTTCAATTCCCACCTATGAGTGAGAACATGCGGTGTTTGGTTTTCGGTTCTTGTGATAGTTTGCTGAGAATGATGGTTTCCAGATGCATCTTTGTCCCTACAAAGGACATGAACTCATCCCTTTTTATGGCTGCATAGTATTTCATGGTGTATATGTGCCACATTTTCTTAATCCAGTCTATCACTGATGGACATTTGGGTTGGTTCCAAGTCTTTGCTATTGTGAATAGTATCACAATAAACATACATGTGCATGTGTCTTTATAGCCCCATGATTTATAATCCTTTGAGTATATACCCAGTAATGGGATGGCTGGGTCAAATGGTATTTCTAGTTCTAGATCCTTGAGGAATGGCCACACTGTCTTCCACAATGGTTGAACTAGTTTACTGTCCCACCAACAGTGTAGAAGTGTTCCTATTTCTCCACATCCTCTCCAGCACCTGTTGTTTCCTCACTTTTTAATGATTGCCATTCTAACTGGTGTGAGATGTTACCTCATTGTGGTTTTGATTTGCATTTCTCTGATGGCTAGTGATGATGAGCATTTTTTTCACGTGTCTGTTGGCTGCATAAATGTCTTCTTTTGAGAAGTGTCTGTTCATATCCTTTGCCCACTTTTTGATGGGGTTGTTTGTTTTTTCTTGTAAATTTGTTTGAGTTCTTTGTAGGTTCTGGATATTAGTCCTTTGTCAGATGAGTAGATTGCAAAAATTTTCTCCCATTCTGTAGGTTGCCTGTTCACTATGATGGTAGTTTCTTCTGCTGTGCAGAAGCTCTCCAGTTTAATTAGATCCCATTTGTCAATTTTGGCTTTTGTTGCCATTGCTTTTGGTGTTTTAGACATGAAGTACTTGCCCATGCCTGTGTCCTGAATGGTATTGCCTAGGTTTTCTTCTAGGGTTTTTATGGCTTTAGGTCTAACACTTAAGTCTCTAATCCATCTTGAATTAATTTTTGTATAAGGTGTAAGGAAGGGATCCAGTTTCAGCTTTCTACTTATGGTTAGCCAGTTTTCCCAGCACAATTTATTAAATAGGGAATCCTTTCCCCATTTCTTGTTTTTGTCAGGTTTGTCAAATATCAGATGGTTGTAGATGTGGTATTATTTCTGAGGGCTCTGTTCTGTTCCATTGGTCTATATTTCTGTTTTGGTACCTGTACCATGCTGTTTTGGTTACTGTAGCCTTGTAGTATAGTTTGAAGTCAGGTACCATGATGCCTCCAGCTTTGGCTTAGGATTGTCTTGGAAATGCAGGCTCTTTTTTGGTTCCATATGAACTTTAAAGTAGTTTTTGCCAATTCTGTGAAGGAAGTGATTGGTAGCTTAATGGGGATGGCATTGAATCTATAAATTACCTTGGGCAGTATGGCCATTTTCACAATATTGATTCTTCCTATCCATGAGCATGCAATGTTCTTCCATTTTTTTGTGTCCTCTTTTATTTCATTGAGCAGTGGTTTGTAGTTCTCCTTGAAGAGGTCCTTCACATCCCTTGTAAATTGTAGTCCTAGGTATTTTATTCTCTTTGAAGCAATTGTGAATGGGAGTTCACTCATGATTTGGCTCTCTGTTTGTCTGTTATTGGTGTATAAGAATGCTTGTGATTTTTGCACATTGATTTTGTATCCTGAGGCTTTGCTGAAGTTGCTTATCAGCTTAAGGAGATTTTGGGCTGAGATGATGGGGTTTTCTAAATACACAATCATGTCATCTGCCAACAGGGACAATTTGAATTCCTCTTTTCCTAATTAAATACCCTTTATTTCTTTCTTTTGCCTGATTTCCCCGGCCAGAACTTCCAACACTATGTTGAATAGGAGTGGTGAGAGAGGGCATCCCTGTCTTGTGCCAGTTTTCTATGGAATGCTGCCAGTTTTTGCCCATTCAGTATGATATTGGCTGTGGGTTTGTCATAAATAGCTCTTATTATTTTGAGTTATGTTCCATCAATGCCACATTTATTGAGAGTTTTTAGCATGAAGGGCTGTTGAATTTTGTCAAAGGCCTTTTCTGCATCTATTGAGATAATCATGTGGTTTTTGTCTTTGGTTCTGTTTATATGCTGGATTACGTTTATTGATTTGAGTATATTGAACCAGCCTCACATCCCAGGGATGAAACCCACTTGATCATGGCGGATAAGCTTTTTGATGTGTTGCTAGATTCAGTTTGCCAGTATTTTATTGAGGATTTTTGCATCGATGTTCATCAGGGATATTGGTCTAAAATTCTCTTTTTTTTGTTGTTGTGTCTCTGCCAGACGTTGGTATCAGGATGATGTTGGCCTCATAAAATGAGTTAGGGAGAATTCCCTCTTTTTCTATTGATTGGAATAGTTTCAGAAGGAATGGCACCAGCTCCTCCTTGTACCTCTGGTAGAATTTAACTGTGAATCCGTCTGGTCCTGGACTTTTTTTTGGTTGGTAGGCTATTAATTATTGCCTCAATTTCAGAGCCTGCTATTGGTCTATTCAGGGATTCAACTTCTTCCTGGCTTAGTCTTGGGAGAGTGTGTGTGTCCAGGAATTTATCCATTTCTTCTAGGTTTTCTAGTTTATTCGCATAGAGGTGTTTATAGTATTCTCTGATGGTAGTTTGTATTTCTGTGGGGTCGGTGGTAATAGCCCCTTTATCATTTTTTATTGCGTTTATTTGATTATTCTCTCTTTTCTTCTTTATTAGTCTTGCTAGCAGTCTATCAATTTTGTTGATCTTTTCAAAAAATCAGCTGCTGGATTCATTGATTTTTTTGAAGGCTTTTTTGTGTCTCTATCTCCTTCAGTTCTGCTCTGATCTTAGTTATTTCTTGCCTTCTGCTAGCTTTTGAATGTGTTTCCTCTTGCTTCTCTAGTTCTTTTAATTGTGATGTTAGGGTGTCAATTTTTTGTCTTTCTTGCTTTCTCTTGTGGGCATTCAGTGCTATAAATTTCCCTCTACACACTGCTTTAAATATATCCCAGAGATTCCGGTATGTTGTATCTTTGTTATCATTGGTTTCAAAGAATATCCTTATTTCTGCCTTCATTTCGTTACGTACCCAGTAGTCATTCAGGAACAGATTGTTCTGTTTCCATGCAGTTGAGCGGTTTTGAGTGAGTTTCTTAATCCTGAGTTCTAGTTTGATTGTACTGTGGTCTGAGAGACAGTTTGTTATAATTTCTGTTCTTTTACATTTGCTGAGGAGTGCTTTACTACCAACTATGTGGTCAATTTGGGAATAAGTGCGATGTGCTGAGAAGAATGTATAATCTGTTGATTTGGGGTGCAGAGTTCTATAGATGTCTATTAGGTCTGCTTGGTGCAGAGTTGAATTCAATTCCTGGATATCCTTGTTAACGTTCTGTCTCGTCGATCTGTCTAATGTTGACAGTGGGGTGTTAAAGTCTCCCATTATTATTGTGTGGGAGTCTAAGTCTCTTTGTAAGTCTCTAAGGACTTGCTTTATGAATCTGGGTACTCCTGTATTGGGCGCATTTAGGATAGTTAGCTCTTCATGTTGAATTGATTCCTTTACCATTATGTAATGGCCTTTTTTGTCTCTTTTGATCTTTGTTGGTTTAAAATCTGTTTGATCAGAGACTAGGATTGCAATCCCTGCCTTTTTTTGTTTTCCATTTGCTTGGTAGATCTTCCTCCATCCCTTTATTTTGAGCCTATGTGTGTCTCTGCATGTGAGATGGGTCTCCTGAATACAGCACACTGATGGGTCTTGACTCTTTATCCAATTTGCCAGTCTGTGTCTTTTAATTGGAGCATTTAGCCCATTTACATTTAAGGTTAATATTGTTATGTGTGAATTTGATCCTGTCATTATGATGTTAGCTGGTTATTTTGCTCATTAGTTGATGCAGTTTCTTCCTAGCATCAATGGTCTTTACATTTTGGCATGTTTTTGCTGTGGCTGGTATCAGTTGTTCCTTTCCATATTCAGTGCTTCCTTCAGGAGCTCTTGTAGGGTAGGCCTGATGGTGACAAAATCTCTCAGCATTTGCTTGTCTGTAAAGGATTTTATTTCTCTTTCACTTACGAAGCTTAGTTTGGCTGGATATAAAATTCTGGGTTGAAGATTCTTTTCTTTGAGAATGTTGAATATTGGCCCCCACTCTCTTCTGGCTTGTAGAGTTTCTGCCGAGAGATCCACTGTTAGTCTGATGGGTTTCCCTTTGTGGGTCACCCGACCTTTCTGTCTGGCTGCCCTTAACATTTTTTTCCCTCATTTCAACTTTGGTGTATCTGACGATTATGTGTCTTAGAGTTGCTCTTCTCAAAGAGTATCTTTGTTGCGTTCTCTGTATTTCCTGAATTTGAATGATAGCCTGCCTTGCTAGATTGGGGAAGTTCTCCTTGATAATATCCTGCAGAGTGTTTTCCAACTTGGTTCCATTCTCCCCGTCACTTTCAGGCACACCAATGAGATGTAGATTTTGTCTTTTCACATAGTCCCATATTTCTTGGAGGCTTTGTTCATTTCTTTTTACTCTTTTTCTGTAAACTTCTCACTTCATTTCATTCATTTGATCTTCAATCCCTGATACCCTTTCTTCCAGTTGATCGAGCCTGTACATTTGTCACATAGTTCTCATGTCATGGTTTTCGGCTTGATCAGGTCATTCTCTACTTTGGTTATTCTAGTTAGCCATTCGTCAAATCTTTTCTCAAGGTTTTTAGCTTCTTTGCGATGGGTTCGAGCTTCCTCCTTTAACTCGGAGAAGTCTGATCATCTGAAGCCTTCTTCTCTCAACTCATCAAAGTCATTTTCCATCCAGCTTTGTTCTGTTGCTGGTGAGGAGCTGCGTTCCTTTGGAGGGAGAGTGGCGCTCTGATTTTTAGAAATTTCAGCTTTTCTGCAGTGCTTTTTCCCATCTTTGTGGTCTTATCTACCTTTGGTCTTTGATGGTGGTGATGTACAGATGGGGTTTTTGTGTGGATGTCCTGTTTGTTAGTTTTCCTTCTAACAGTCAGGACCCTCAGCTGCAGGTCTGTTGGAGTTTGCTCAAGGTCCACTCCAGTCCCTGTTTGCCTGGGTACCACCAGCGGAGGCTGCAGAAGAGTGAATATTGCTGAACAGCAATTGTTGCTGCCTGATTGTTCCTCTGGAAGGTTTGTCTCAGAGAGGTGTGATGTGTGGTGTCAGTCTGCCCCTAGTTGGGGGTGTCTCCCAGTTAGGCTACTCGGGGGTGAGGGACCCAAGTGAGCAGGCAGTCTGTCCGTTCTCAGATCTCAAACTCCATGCTAGGAGAACAACTACTCTCTTCAAAGCTGTTGGACAGGGACATTTAAATCTGCAGAGGTTTCTGCTGCCTTTTGTTTGGCTATGCCCTGTCCGCAGAGGTGGAGTCTACAGAGGCAGGCAGGCCTCCTTGAGCTGTGGTGGATTCCACCCAGTTTGAGCTTCCCGGTGGCTTTGTTTACCTACTCAAGCCTCAGCCATGGTGGGCGCCCCTCCCCCAGCCTGGATGCCACCTTGTAGTTAGATTTCAGACTGCTGTACTAGCAATGAGGGAGGCTCCGTGGGTGTGGGACCCTCCAAGCCAGGCGCAGGATATAATCTCCTGGTGTGCCGTTTGCTAAGCCCCTTGTAAAGTGCAGTATTAGGGTGGGAGTGACCCAATTTTCCAGGTATTGTGTGTCACGGTTTCCCTTGGCTACGAAAGGGAATTCCCTTCCCCCTTGCACTTCCTGGTTGAGGTGATGCCTTGCCCTGCTTCGGCTCTCACTTGGTGGGCTACAGCCACTGTCCTGCACCCACTGTCTGACACACCCCAGTGAGATGAACCCGGTACCTCAGTTGGAAATGCAGAAATCACCCATCTTCTGTGTTGCTCACGCTGGGAGCTGGAGGCTGGAGCTGTTCCTATTTGTCTGTCTTGGAACCACCCCCAGGTATGCTTTATTAAAAATGGTTAACAAAAGTTGAATTTCCAAAGCCCATTGGCTCATTTCATTTTCAATTTTACTACTTAGCATTTAATGATACAGAACTCTTCTTCTTTTATAATATTTTTCTCTCTCCTGCTTCCCTGGTAACTTGTTCTCTTCCTGCCTGACCAGTTCTGACCGGTTTCTTTTTGTTTTTTTATTTTGAAATGGAGTCTCACTCTGTTGCCCAGGCTGGAGTGCAGTGGCATGATGTCAGCTCACTGCAACCTCTGCCTCTGGGGTTCAAGCAATTCTCGTGCCTCAGCTTCCCTGAATAGTTAGGATTACAGGTGCCCACCGCCACACCTGGCTAATTTTTGTATTTTTAGTAGAGGTGGGGTTTCCATGTTAGCCAGGCTGGTTTCAAACTCCTGACCTCAGGTGATCTGCCTGCCTCAGCCTCCCAATGTTCTGGAATTACAGGACTGGTTTCTTTTATAAGTTCTGATTTTCTTATCTATGAGTTTGTCATGATTCTGTCTGGAATTTTATACATTCCCCCTTCACAATCTTATCCACACACCTATGTTTCAATTACCATTTTTTCTTCAGCCTTTCTATATCTCCAGTGTCCCATAAGACACCATCGGATCTCCCACAGATGTTTCATCATCAGTAAGGCCAATCTGAACTCATTAATTCAGATTTATTCTTTCTCATTTTCTTTTATTTTTATCTTTATGAATAGTATCATTATCCACACAGTTGCCCAAGAAGGAAATCTGGAGGTTATTCTCAATTACACTTTTTCTTTATCACTCACTATTGAATCTAATTGACCACACGGTCACGTCAGTTTTACATTCTATATATTTCATTCTAAATATTACATTCTAAATACATCAGACCATCATTATCAGCAATCTCAAACCATACAGGGGTGAAACTTACTTACGTGCAGTCCTCCAATCTATTACCAGAGAGATCTTTCTAAAAGCCAAGTCTGATGGTGTTGTTTCCTTACTTAACATCTTTGGATGTCTCAGTTAGCCTAAAAGCCCCTGACTTCCAGTCCCTCCTTCCCTTACTTCTCCATGTACATCTTCGTTTCTAAATTACCTGCTGTTACCCATATTTGTCATACATTTCTCTACTCTGTGTCTCTCTACAGGCTGTGCTTGAAGCACTGTTTCTGACTTTCTGCTTTTCCTTGGGCTATCTTCTCTATTTAAAGCACATTCCCTCCCCTTTTCCACTCAGCAACTCCCATCCATCTTTATTTATTTATTTATTTATTTTTGAGACAGAGTCTAGCTCTGTTGCCCAGGCTGGAGTGCAGTGGCACCATCTTGGCTCACTACAACTTCCACTCCCTGGGCTCAAGCGATTCTCCTGCATTAACCTCCTCCACCATTTAATTCTCCTGCCTCAGCCTCCTGAGTAGCCAGAATTACAGGTGCATGCCACCACGCCCAGCTAACTTTTGTATTTTTAAGAGATGGGGTTTCACCATGTTAGTCAGGCTGGTCTTGAACTTTCATGCTGCTGATAAAGACATACTCAAGACTGGAAAGAAAACGTGGTTTAATGGACTTATAGTTCCAGATGGCTGGGAAGGCCTCACAATCATGGCAAAAGAAAAGAAGGAACAATTCACATCTTATATGAATAGCAGCAGGCAAAGAGAGAGCTTGTGCAGGGAAACTCCCATTTTTAAAACCATCAGATCTCATGAGACTCATTAACTATCATGAAAGTAGCCCAGGAAAGACCTGCCCCCATAATTCAATCATCTCCCACCAGATTCCTTTCACAAGATGTAGGAATTGTGGCAGTTTACAATTTAAGATGAGATTTGTGTGGGGACACAGCCAAACCATATCAGGTGAGTAGAGACTAAATGCCTAAGCCTGGCACACCAAGCAACTGTATAACCTGATCTTCATGTCAAAAACTGGATGTTAGGTTTTACAAATCATAAGTTGGACTTGTATAGGATTATTTTATTATTACATGGAGATGGTGTATGACAGTGGTCCCCAACCTTTTTGGCAGCAGGGACCAGTTTTATGAAAGAAAATTTTTCAATGGATGGGGTGAGGGGGTGGATGTTGCTGATGATTTAGGATGGAACTTTTCCACCTCAGGTCATCAGGCATTAGGTTCTCATAAGGAGTACACAACCTAGATCCCTTGTATGTGCAGTTCACGATAGGGCTCACCTTCCTATGAGAGTCTAATGCTGTGACTTATCTGACAGGAGGCAGAGTTCAAGTGTTAACGCTTACTTGCCTGTGTTCACCTCCTGCTGTGTGTCCCAGTTTCTAATAGACCACAGACTGGTATGAGACCATGCGTAAGCAAGATAATAAAGAACAGGTAACTTACCTAAGTAGGTGGCTAGCATCTCACCAGGCTCTTGTAACGAAATTCCCTCCCTTGGCACCTTCAGACCTAAGAGTGGCAATGGTGTCCCACTATGGCTAGTCTCTAGGTGCCTCACCATTCTGCTGGGATCCTTAGGCCTGCCCATACATCTGTAGGTAATCTCTTCACTACATTCTTAAGTTAAACCCTTTTGAGTGAATGAATTATCTACTACCTACTATGACCCTGACCCTGATTTACTACACAAAATACATACCCACATGTACATACACACACACACACACACACACACACACACATGCAATATTACACACAATATTCCCATTATCCAGGATTATGCCAAAAAAAAAAAAAAAGTGGGGGAAGGAACCTGAATGAGTCAAGAGAAATAGCATGCTGTTTTAGAAAACAGATAATTTCTGGAGTTACATGCTCTGAGATTTAATACCCAAAGTCATTATCTGACTTTGGATAAATTAATTTTCCCCTTTGAACCTCAATTTCTTAATCTGTAATGAAGAAAATAAGATTATCTAATAAGTCATTGTGATGATTAAATGAAACAATGTGTAATAATACATAAAGCACCTAAGATACTATATGTATAATGTGTCATCTAACTAGTTGTACGAGTACAGTAGAGGATCATTTATCAAGGAATATAAACACTAGAAGTAGCCAAATGAACTTTTCAAAGCGTTTGCTTTATGATTATGTATTCTGAAAAAAATCAGAGCAGTTTGAATAACTGAAGAACAAGTCAGGCTGGGCATGGTGGCTCACGCCTGTAATCCCAGCACTTTGGGAGGCCGAGGCAGGTGAATCATGAGGTCAGGAGTTTGAGACCAGCCTGGCCAATATGGTGAAACCCAGTCTCTACTAAAAATACAAAAAATTTGCTGGGTGCAGTGGCAGGCACCTGTAATCCCAGCTACTCAGGAGGCTGAGGCAGGAGAATCGCTTGAACTCAGGAGGTGGAGGTTGCAGTGAGCCAACATTGTGCCACTGTATTCCATCCCGGGCAACAAAGTGAGACTCTGTCTCAAAAAAAACAAAACCAAAAAACAAAACAAAAAAAACAAGTCGCTATGGTGCGTCTTGCTGGGTAACGGTGAATTTCCACCAGACGGCAAAAGGCTGTCCAGTGTTAGAATCCACACTGCCCTTACAGAGTGTTGGGGATCCCAGTGGATGAGTTCAGTGACATCTTGGTAATCTGGCTGGGACAGCATGACTTGTGAGACAGGCTGTTAAGAATGTGAGTATTCTTTACGTGTTTTATCAGATCGTCATTCTTCTGGGAGGTAAAATATCAAAACTGTGGAAATAACCATTAACTGAGAAGAGTCTGAGTCCTTGGCTTTCAAAATTAACAATTTTCTACCTCATACACTTTGCAATTGCTGGCTACTGATAAAACCTGTACTCACCTTGAAGTGCATAGTGGATTATTTTTCCCCTAATAGAATCATGGACACTTAATGGGATAATTGTATTTTCATTTAATTTAGTTTAGCTCTGTGTTGTTACTATAAAAGGATTCGAGGCAGCTTACAAAAATACACAAATGGGAAGAAAGTAAATAGATGAGCAAACCTGGGTGAAGGGAAATGAGGGTAGGAAAATAAAATAAAATCCAAGGGAACTGTTAGTATGTAAAAAATCTAAGTCATAAATTACTATGCACTTATTAAAGCAGGGCCACAAGCAGAAGAATTGCTTGAACCTTGGAGGCAAAGGTTGCAGTGAGTTAAGATCGCACCACTGCACTCCAGCCTGGGCAACAAGAGTGAAACTCTGTCTCAAAAAAAAAAAAAAAAAAAAAGAAAAAGAAATTTCTAAGCAATAAAGCACTCAAGAGGTGGCTTGGGTGCTGTTGAAGGCATTCAGTTTTATAAGGGAAGCAGAGCATAAAAGTTCATAAAATTTGCAACCTGACAATGCAATAGAGAAGAAAATCCCGTTTTCTGAGGAGAAAGTCAAGCTGGCTACAGAAATTTGCATAAGTAACGAGGAGCTGAATTTTCATCACCAAGACAATGGGGTAAATGTCTAAAGGGCATGTCAGAGGTCTTCAGAGCAGTCCATCCCATCACAGGACCAGAGGCCTAGGAAGATAAAGTGGTTTCATGGACTGGGCCCAGGGTCCCCATGCTGGGTACAGGCTAGGGACTCAGTACCCTGCATCCCAGCTGCTCCAGCCATGGCTGACAGGGACTAACATAGAACTAGGACCGTGGCTTCAGAGGGTGCAAGCCACAAGACTTGGCAGCTTCCATGTGGTGTTGAGCCCGCAGGTATACAGAAGTCAATAACTGAGGTTCGGGAATCTCAGACTAGATTTCAGAGGATATATGGAAATGCCTGGATATCCAGGCAGAAGTTTGCTGCAGGGGCAGGAATCTCATGGAGAACCTCGCTAGGGCAGTGTAGAAGGGAAATGTGGGGTCAGAGCCCCCACACAGAGTCCCTACTGGGGCACAGTTTAGTGGAACTGTGAGAAGAGGGTCACCATTTTTCAGGCTCCAGAATGGTAGATCCACTGACAGCTTGCCCTCTGCATCTGGAAAAGCCACAGACAATACCAGCCCATGAAAGCAGCTGGGAGGGAGGCTGTACTCTGCAGAGCCATAGGGGCAGAGCTGCCCAAGGCCATGGGAACCCACCTCTTGCATCATTGAGGCCTGAATGTGAAACATGGAGTCAAAGGAGATCCTTTTGGAGCTCTAAGATTTGACTGCCCCACTGGATTTTAGACTTACATGGGGCCTGTAGCTCCTTTGTTTTGGCCAATTTCTCCCATTTGGAATGGCTACATTTACCCAATGCCTATACCCCCATTGTATCAAGGAGGTAACTAACTTGCTTTTGATTTTACAGGCTTATAGGTGGAACGACTTGCCTTGTCTCGGATGAGAGGTTGGACTGTGGGCTTTTGAGTCAATGCCGAAAATAGTTGAGACTGGGGGCCTGCTGGGAAGGCATGACTGGTTTTGACATGTGAGGACATGAGAGTTGGGAGGGGCCAGGGGCAGAATGATACGGTTTGGTTGTATTGCCACCCAAATCTCACCTTAAATTGTAACTCCCAGAATTCCCATGATCATGGGAGGAACCCGGTGGGAGGTGATTGAATTATGGGGTCAGGTCTTTGCTGGGCTGTTCTCATGATGCTGAATGAGTCTCATGAGATCTGGTGGTTTTAAAAATGGGCGTTTCCCTGCACAAGCTCTCTCTTTGCCTGCTGCCATCCATGTAAGATGTGACTTGCTCTTCCTTGCTTTCACCATGTTTGTGAGGCCTCCCCAGCTATGTGGAACTCTAAGTCCATTAAACCTATTTTTCTTCCCAGTCTCCAATATGTCTTTATCAGCAGCATGAAAACAGACTAATACATTGCCCTAGTGGCAAACCGGAACCTTCTTTTTAGGGATGCTAATGCTGTCTTCACCAATGAATGTCTTGAAGAAGAAAGGTCCACCAGTCCCTCTGCAGGTTAGCATTAGAGAGTGGCTAAGCATATTCAACGTAATATATTCACTCCAATATTTTCACATTTTTAAGACTTACACTTCTTTCTCAACACTATGCCAGAGAAGTTCTAGCATCTCAGCCATATTGGATATAGGCTACCACTGAGTCAAGGCTTTATTTAAAAACACAGGAAATTGTTGGCACCATTGCCAAGAGCTGGAGGCAACACATTAAATCCAAAATCTCAGGAATGTGCACCTATATTGATGAATCTGGTCCAATCCAACAGTGTATTTCACTCTCCTTGCTCTAAAACCCTTGGAATCCACTTCCATGCAAGGTCCCCAGAATTGTCATTATAAATTAGCAAGACCCTACAATTTCCTCAGACCCTACCATCTCCTCTTAGAGCAGACCTTCCCTATCTAGACTGTGCTGGGATCTACTATACATCTGGAAGCAAGGGGGAGTGGTAGGGTGAATCCCTTCAAAATTTGGTACCCCCTCTTGAAGGAAAATGCTAAATGTGAAAGCTTTGAAATTATTTTATGCAGAGGAATTCTGTTCCCCTAGAGAAGGCGAATGATTGCTTCAATTGGCAAAAATGATCCAGAGAGGTCTGCAAGGCTTTACTGTTCTCAGCATGGGCTATTTCTGCCCAAATTTCCCTATACTAAGTTTGAGAGTCCCAGTGCTTCCTAAATGAGGCCCTTACCTTAGCTTAACTTGACCAGATTGCCTATTTAACTGGTTTTGTAACTCTGTAACCTATACAATCATGCCTTGGACATGAACCTTAACCATATCTTCCTTACAGCTACATGAGACGAGGATTTTCTTTAGGTACATCAAAAGGGCATTCTGATTCTCCCCCTCAACCTTGATTTGGGAGGGTAAGGCTTTATGTTTTTCTTTTTTAAAAAAAAGTTCTCCAAGGCAGTCAGAAGTAGCTATATAACCCCCTATAGCTATGTTATTACTGTCAAAGCAATAGCAACAAATGTCCAGCTACTTCATCTCCCAAATCCTGTTCTCCACTTGGACCCTGTCTCATGCTATTACTACTGAGAATTTGAGTTAACATAACGCCTTTTCATGCCAAACTTACCAATGGCATATTTTCTCTTGTTAAGAAGATTATCTAGGACTCATGACAATCAGTCCAGAATCTACTTTGACAATCTGTTTCCTGGGGTCATGTCTAACCAATCGCTGTGTCAGTCAGGGTCCAAAGAGAAAACATGGCATTCCTAAAAAGACATAATGGAAGAGAATTTAATGAAAGGACTTTTTACAGAGGTATGGGAACAGTTAAGAAAACAAATTGGCCAGGTGCGGTGGCTCATGCCTGTAATCCCAGCACTTTGGGAGGCCAAGGCGGGCAGATCACCTGAGGTCAGTAGTTTGAGACCAGCCTGGCCAACATGGTGAAGTCCCGTCTGTACTACAAATACAAAAATTACCAGACATGGTAACAGGTGCCTGTAATCCCAACTACTCAGGAGGCTGAAGCAGGGAGAATTGTAGGAGGTAGAGGTTGCAGTGAGCTGAGATTGTGCCATAGCACTCCAGCCTGGGCAACAGAGCAAGACTCGGGAAGAAAGAAAGAAAGAAGAAAGAAAGAAAGAAAGAAAGAAAGAAAGAAAGAAAGAAAGAAAGAAAGAAAGAAAGAAAGAAAGAAAGAAAGAAAGAAAGAAAGAAAGAAAGAAAGAAAGAAAGAAGGAAGGAAGGAAGGAAGGAAGGAAGGAAGGAAGGAAGGAAGGAAGGAAGGAAGGAAGGAAGGAAGAAAAGAAAGAGGGAGGGAGGTAAGGAAAGAAGGAAGGAAGGAAGGGAAAGAAGGGAGGGAAGGAAGGAAGAAGGAAGGAAGGAAGGAGAGGAGGGGTACGGAAGGGAGGGAGGGAGGAAAAGAGGAAGGAAGTGTGGGGAAGGAAGGAAAAACAACGGAAGGTGAGGCAATCAGCTTTCTGCAACAATAAGAAGTTGTTACCACTCATAGACCTGAAGGATCAAAAGGAGGGAACCATGTAACTAAGCCTGGGAAGAAGTTGAGCTCTGAAAGAGCTCTGAAAGAAGCACTGCCTGACAGGGACTGTCAAAATCATAGCAACATAGGGAGGGAGTGGGAGTATTAATACCTGATCCCCATCTTCTTCTAAACCTCTGATCTCCTGATATTGCTATTTCCCATAGGTCAAAATCAAATGCTAAGGGAGCAAGGATGATGTGGAGACTATCAATTAAGACAGCTCATCTGTTTTCCATTTCCAGGTGAAAGGAAAAGAAGAATATGGATACCTGAAATATTTTGCCAAGGCAAAACTTCCCATTATAAATGCTATCTACTTTTTATATATTAAAATAGTGTGGATTATCTTTTAAGCACGTTCTCAAATTAATAAACCTGTTTTTTTAATCAAAGGCTATTAACTTTTTTTGGTTAAAATTCTGCAATGTTGATAGATTAATACAATTTAAATGATGATACAGGATAGGGAGGTGGGAGAAAGTAAATGTATTCTGAAGCTTCCGGAAAAATATATTTTAAGATGAGATTTGATCAAGATAAAGCCCTAAATTAAATGTTCTGACTACAATTTGACCTTTTTACTTTAACTTCCTTTAAGGGGAAATGCGCAGGAGAACATTTGCATATAAATAGTTACTTGAAAATAATGTTTTGATAAGCATAAATGAATATAAAACAACTTGAAAGGTTTCACATCACACTTAAAATGCTCATGTGTTTAAGGGAGTTAAGAGATACTAGTTGGAAAAAAATAACGTGCTTTGAATTTGATTCATATTTAGAGAGCAGTTTAAGAACGTCTCCCTCTGTAATTCCACAAAGCCACTTGTAACAATAGTAATTGTAACATTTTATTGGAAGTACCTCTTAAAGTATCATCTAAATATAAACCCATGATGTTTTCTTTTAGCCTTGACAGATATACTTCTTTGATGAGATGGAGAGAAAGAATAATTTGGAAAAGGTTAAAGAGAAAATGTGTATATGAAGTAGCCAAGGTGGCAGCTGAGGAGAACATAAAATTTTCTTTCATATTTCCACTTTATACTTCCACTTTGCAAATATAAAGATTACATTACCCCTGTAAACAAATAATATCTATAAAAAGATAGGTCAATTGGGAAACTCATGACTTGCATTTTGTTTTATCCTCCAATACTTCAATATTTGTGGCATTACTTCTGCACTTGTGGAGCTCTGCCCCACCAACTCAGAAGGGGCAGGGCTCCCACTTGTCCCCATCTCCTGCCTGCTCCATGGAGCAGGAGGCCTGGATCTACAGTTGGATTTGAGCGGCTGTAGTGGCACCAGGATAGCTCCTGCCCCAACTCAGAAGGAGCAGGGCTCCCACTGGCTCCTTGGAGTGTGCGGTCCCAGCTGTGCCTCCCTGCTGCAGCCAGCATTATGGTGACTGAGTTTTGCCTACTTTAGAACTTCATATTAGTAGAATCATACTGTATACTCCTTTGTGTCTGTGCTGTTTTTCATTCATAATGTTTCATGTGTCAGTAGCTCATCCCTTTTCATTGTCAATTGGTTATATGACTTCCATTATGTATTTGTCCACTTTGCTGTTGCAGAATATTTCAGTTGCTTCCAGTCTTTTGTTATTATGATGAAACTATGACTACAAATATCTTTTGGCCCTATACATGGGTATGGTGGAGCTAACTCTCACTGGCTCAGTAGAGCTGATAATGGATATCTCTTCCCAACTCTGTGTTTAGTGACGTTATGTTGGTAGCTTAACATTGGCCACAGTGCGAGTATTCATGACACAAAAATTGGCAATACTGCAAATCAGGCTTTCAATTTTTTTCACTTTTATTAATTAATTTTAATGTGGTGGTTAAATATTTATCAGCATACCACTGGGTATATGTTTTCTTTCTTTTGAGTAGACACCTAGGAGTGGAATTGCTAAGTCCTATGTTCAACTTTATAAAGTTGATAGTTTTTCAAACTAGTATCATTTTACATTCTATCCAACAATGTGTGAGAGTTATAATCATTCTACATTGTCGCCAACACTTGATGTTGTTATTCAGTGAAAGATATCTGAAAATATCTTTATTTGCCTTTATTTTTGAAGAAAACTTTTGCTGGATTTAGACTTCTAATTTAATAGTTTTTTTTTTAGCGTTTTAAAACTGCCATTCCAACCGTAGTGGTATCTCATTGTGGTTTTAATTTGAATTTATCAATAACTTTTGTGCTAAACACTTTTTCTGTGGATATTGACCAGTGTATATCTTCTTTTGTCAACTTTCCGTTAAAGTTCTTTGCCCATTAATTTTATTGTGCTATTTGTATTAGTGAGTTGTAGAACTTATATATATATATTCTGGATAAAAGTCTTTATCAGATATGTCTTGTGAATATTTTCTCATCTTTTCACATATTGACAGTATCTTTTGATGATAGTAAGTCTTGAAATAAGTAGTATGATCAATTTTGTTCTATTACAAGTTTGTTCAAACTATTCTAGATTATTCATATTTCCATATATAATTTAGAATCAACTAGAAGTTGACTGGGATTGCATTGGGCCTATAGATTAATTTGAGATTTGACACCAGCATCGTGCATCTGCTTGACATCTGTATCTTTCAGTCTATGCACATGGGATTCATAGATTGAATCTGTTTTATAAAATCTCTTTTTTTAAAGACCTTCTTTCATTTCTCTCAGAAGTGTTTCATAGTTTTTAGCCAAGAAGTTATCATATCTTTTGTTAAATGTATCCCTAAACATTTATGTGCCTTAATGGCAATCATTCCAGAGATGTTCATTCTTTGAGTCCTAATATTTGTTATTTGTATTATTTTCTCTCTTTTTTCTTCGGTCTGCTTTAAGGCTTATCAAATTCATTAATGTTTCCAAAAAGCCAACTTTTGTTTTCATTGATTTTCTGTTCTGTGTGTCCCTTTTCTTTTTTTTATTAAAAAAATTGATTGCTGCTCATAAACGAACAAATATTTTATTCTTTCAACTTAATTTCAGTTTAGTTTACACCTGGTTTTTATCTTCTCTAAATGAAAACGTAAAACATGTATTTTAAATCTTTTCTTATGTTCTAACATAAGCATTTAAAGCTGTATGTTTTAAGTTAAGCACTGTTTTTAGCTATCTCTCAAATTATTTTCTAATCTTTTCTGAATTCTCTTACTTAAAATTATAGTATTTAGAAGTGGTTGCTTAAGTCCTAAACATGTAATAACTTCTTTCTGATACGCTTTTCATTTACTTTTAATTTTATTCCATGTTAGTCAGATAACATGTTTTTTAATATCTCTGTTTTAAAAGATCTTTCGTGTCTCTCAGTAATGTTTCATAGTTTTTAGCCAAGAAGTTATCATATCTTTTGTTAAATTTATCCCTAAACATTTATGGGAAATACTATATCAGACACAGTATCCCACTTCAGAGCCAAGTGCGGTGGCTCACACCTGTAATCTCAGCACTTTGGGAGGCTGAGGCGGGTGGATCACCTGAGGTCAGGAGTTCAGGACCAGCCTGGCCAATATGGTAAAACCCCATCTCTATTGAAAATACAAAAATTAGCCAGACATGGTGGTGGGCACCTGTAATCACAGCTACTCAGGAGGCTGAGGCCTGAGACTCGCTTGAACCTGGGAGGTGGAGGTTGCAGTGAGCCAAGATCATACCACTGCACTCCAGCTAGGGCAACAGAGCGAGACTCCATTTAAAATAAAAAAAAAAAAAAGATAACATACTCTGTAATACTCCAATTCTTTAAAATTTATTAAACCTTGTTTTATGACCCAGTGTATGGCTCAGGTGTTGGATGTAGTGCTCTGTTAATGTCAGTTAGACTAAGTTGGTCGATAGTGTGGTCCAAATCAACATGCTTACTATTGTTTGTCTTTTATACTTCAAACAATTACTGCGCGAGGAGTGCTACACTATCCAACTGCAATTATAGGCCTATTTTTCTATTACTTTTGCCAGTTGTTGCTTCATTTATTTTAAAGTTCTATCATGAAGTGCATACACTTTTAGCATAGTTATATCTTCTTAATGTATTTCTGCTTTATCAAAATAAAATGTCTCTTTAGTGCTGGTAATATGCCTTGTTCTCAAGTGGGACACTATGTCTGATATTAATATAGCCTTTTCCAGCTTTTTATAATTAATGTTTACATGGTACATTTTTTTCCCATTCTTTTGCTTTTAACTTACGTATGTCTTTATGTTTGAGGAGAATCCCTTGAAAACAGCATCTAATTGGGTCTTGCCTCTTTGTCTTTTGATTGATTGTTTAGTACCTGTACACTTAACATAATCCCTGGTATGGTTGGGTTTAAATCTACCATTTTACTATTTGTTTTCTAATTGGCTCATTTATCCCTTTTCTTTTTCCATCTTTTCCTTCCTTCATTTTAATTAAGCACTTCTTAGTATTATACTTCATCTCCTTTTTTGGCTTATTATTTCATTGTTTCATTTATTCAGTTGTTTCTATAGGGCATACAGTATACATTATTAGCCTATCATAGTATAACTTAAATTGATAGTATACCACTTTATATATAATGTAAAAACCATACATAAATATACTTCCATTTACCCTCCCCTATGCTTTGTCTATTTGTCATATATTTTACTCCTATACATTATGAATCCCACAACACATTGTTATTACTTATGCTTCAAGCAGTCAATTTCTTTTTAGAGAAATGAAGGAAAGAGAAAATTGTGTAGTGTTCTTTCATTCATTCATGTAGATTTGAGTTTCTGCCAGGTACAATTTCCCCTTAACTGGAATAAGCTTATTTAACATTTCTTCTAGTGCAGGTCGTCACTTTTGTTATCTGAAAATATCTAGATTTGCTTTACTTTTGAAGGAAACTTTTGCTGGATTTAGACTCCTAATTTAATAGTTTACTTTTTAGCATTTTAAAACTGTCATTCCATTGTTTTCTGGGTTGTACTGTTTCTGATGAGAAATTAATGATTATTCTATTGTTACTTTCTTATATGTAATATGTTTTTTCTTCTAGATGTTTTGGAATTTTTATTTTTAATTTAATTTAAAGCAATTATACTATGGTATGTCTAGATGTGGTTTTCTTTGTGTTTATGCAGTTTTGTGGTTCATTCCTCAATTATGGCTAGATTCAGAAGTTGGAATTTTCAAAACCAAGTTTTTAAATGTTCACATCTTGCAGAGAAAATAAATTAATGTCTTCAGAGGCATTACTTATTTGGTGCTGAACAATATTCTCTGTGGGTTTTTATTTTTCAGTCAGTTTGGGGCTTTTTTGAACTGTTATTTCTTTTAACATTTTTTTTTTCTTGTCAAAATCTCTCTTCTCTTTCTAGGACTTCTATTCCACATGTTAGAGGACTTTATAACAATCCATAGGTCACTGAAGCTCTGTATATATATATTTAGCAGCCTTTTTTCTTTTTTCATTCTGTTCTTTAATTTGGATATTTTCTATTTACCTGTCTTCAAGATCTTTTCTTTTACAGTATTCAAACTGCTGTTAAAGTTAGCAACTTTTTAACTTTCAGAAATTATATATTTTTAATTCTATAATTTTCATTTGTTTCCATTTCTTTGTTTTCTATTTATTTGCTGAGATTCCACATCCGTTCATCTGAAGTCTTTTTTTATACTAATTCCACCATGAATGTCATCTCTAGGTTTGTTTCTGTTGCCATTTCTTTGTCATAGTTTGGTCACATTTTTAAAAAATTCTCCATATGGCTAGTAATTTTTAATTTTTATGCCTGACATGGGATGCTATATTGTTGAGATTCTGAATTTATTTGTCTTCTATGAAGAATGTTGGCTCTTATTCTGGCAGAGGATTAAGTTACTGGCAGCTCAGCTTGATTCTGCTGAGAGGTTTGGTTTTCAGCTTTGTTAGAGTAGGTCTAGAGTACACTTATGCTAGGGCTAGAGCAGTCCCTACTCCTAAATCATGACCTTTCTGGGGCCTCAGTTTTGGGTTGTTGGCATTACCCTGTCTGTCAGCACTATGTATTCTCTGGTATTTCCATTTAAGCCACAGAAAGCAGCCCAAAGTAGCTGCTTTTACTTAGGCCTTTTTGAATTGTACCATATGCATGCATAGGCATTCAGTCAAAGACTTAACAGAGGATATCGATGCAGATTCCCGGGGATTCTTCTCTGCTAAGCTCTTTTATTTCTGGTAACCTGAGATGCAAATTTCAGCTCCTTCAGTAGACCTAAACTTCAATCTCCCTTTTATGTGGCCAGCAAGACTGTTGCTGTCTGCTTAAGCTCCACTTTTTGGGGTCACAGTTTGGAAATTGCTCTCAGATAGTAAACTATAGTCAATAATGCATCCCCCTATGCTTCATGTGTCTCTCAAGGATCATAGTCCTCAGTTTTCTGCTGACCAAGGCTTGAAAAAACTTGATTAACATATTTTATACAGTCTCACATCTGTTAATAGTGGGATAATAGTCTAGTATCTATTCCTTCCATCATGTCCAGGGCCAGAAGTCGGATGTTCAAAAATGTTCCCCACCAGCAATCTCTTCCCATTCCAGTTCCTTTCATAGACTGGTGTTAGTGGAATGTTGGTTCAGCTTATTTGACAAGGACATGAAAAATGTTGGTCCACAAGACAGAAGCTTATTTCTGTTTCACGTAAATTTCCTACTTGAATGGGAAGTTCCTTCTGTAAAGTTGCCAGGGGTATGAAGTCCTTCTCTCTTGTGGATCTGCCACTCCTCGAATCATGCTCATCTGAGAAGGCTCAGTGCCTTGCTCTTACTCTAATTTGTTGGAAGGGAGAAAAGCAGAAGGAAAGAGTACACCCTCTTCCTTGAAAAACACGAGCCATAAGCAGCACATTACTCAAACCCCAGAGCTTAGTCTACAATGCGGGCTGGGAAATGGACTTTTCATTTTGCACAACCGTCGTCCCAACTAACACTCAGGAGTTCTCTTATTAAAAAAGAAAGAAGAGATATTAAATACAATTAGTATCTCTGCCATGACACTACTTTCATAGGTGGATATGTATCTTAAAGACTCAGTAAAATACCATATTCTATTGCGTTATTTAAATTAGATGTCAAGTTTCTATCTAGCTGAACTGGTGGAGAGTTCAACTTCACTCATTCTTAGCAGCCTCTTCCCCGACTGTGATTGTGCTGAGTGTCTAGGGGAGTATCAAGTTTTGGGGAAGTCCCTCAAGTCATCGGTCATGAGGCTACACTGATTTCTGCTAAGATCATAGCCCTGGCCTGTAAAGCTGCAGAGATCCTTCAATTTGATGCTCTGCTGCTCCTCACCTCTCTTGGCATACAATATCTTCAATGAGCTACAGCCCCAAGCCTAGGATCCTGCATGTCACATGCAGCATATGTCCACTTATCTGTACTGCTCTCAAACCATCAGCCTCAATCTAGTTGTCAATCCAGAAGAAAAATTTCTTTTTAGCCTGGGAAATCTCTCTCTCCTTCTTCTCTCTCTATTTTTTTCTTTGTTTGTCTTGTTTTCTAAGAGCCACCTCCTCTTTCAGTGAATTTAGGATTTTAAAAACAAAAGCCAGGAAGCCATATCTCAAACCCTCCTCAAGGCAAGGAACATGTGAACCTCTTACCTACATGAATAGGGGAAGGGAAGAGGGAAAATAGTGGGTACAAACATACATTATTAACTAAAAGAAAACCACACGTTCTCACTCATAGGTGGGAATTGAACAATGAGATCACTTGGACACAGAGTGGGGAACATCACACACCACGGCCTTTTGTGGGGTTGGGGCAGGGGGAAGGGATAGCATTAGGAGATGTACCTAATATAAATGACGAGTTAATGGGTGCAGCACACCAACATGGCACATGTATACATATGTAACAAACCTGCACGTTGTGCACATGTACCCTAGAACATAGAGTATAATTAAAAAAAAAAAAGAATTAAAAAAAAGAAAGAAAAATAGCATCAGAGCAGAGTGATTTCCTAAAATCAACTCAGATGATGTTCTTTCTTTTTTTTTTCTTTTTTTTCTCCTTCTTCTTCTTTTTTATTTGAAATGTAGTCTCGCTCTGTCACCCAGGCTGTGGTGCAGTTGCACGATCTTGTCTCACTGCAACCTCCACCTCCTGGATTCAAGAGATTCTCCCACTTCAGCCTCCCAAGTAGCTGGGACTACAGGCACATACCACCACAACCTGCTAATTTTTGTACTTTTAGTAGAGATGGGGTTTCACCATGTTGGCCAGGCTGGTCTTGAACTCCTGACCTCAGGTGATCCACCCACCTCATCCTCCCAAAGTGTTGGGATTACAGGCATGACCCACTGCACCTGGCCTCAAATTGTACCCTTTCATAGATTATAGCTCTCCATTGTCTCCCCACCCCATCTCTCCATCACCTTGATATCCTATTGAACAACCAGATCCACCTTCACTTAACAGCATAACTTGTCAGCAGGGAAAGTATGCCTTTTGCAATTTGGATTCAATGAATGCATTTGTAGCTTCGTCTTGTGCCAAATTGAAACTTTTCTATTTTGCTTTGTTACATTTTTGTGCCTTTTATACTTCCAGTTTCTTCTGCTTGATAGCTCCCACATGGCCTGCTTTCCAATATTTCATTATGAAAATTTCCGTTCATACTTACTGTTTCTGCTGGGAAGTTGCCCCTAGTACCTCCAGGCACCTTGGAGTGTTTATGTACCTGAGCCCTTTACAGTGCGCTCATGCACACATGAAAGCTCCCAGTAAATGAGACTCCTGTTCCAGACCCCCACTGACTCTTGGTCTAAACGACACCTAGAATACACATTGTGAAATGCCTGTTTCCTGCACTGGATTGTGATCCTTTCAAGGGCAACATGATATCTTATTCACAGATGTGTTCTTGCCTGACCATATACTTGGCACATGAAGGTGCTGAAAGACGCTGCATTAGTTTCCTAGGGCTGCTGTAACAAATTACCACAAACTGGTAACAATAGAAATTGATTCTCTAGTAATTCAGGAGGCTAGAAGTAGGAAATCAAGGCTCTCAAGGGTCTCCCACTCTGTCTAGGGGAGGATACTTGCTTGCCTCTTCCAGCTTTTCATGGCGCCTGCTGTTCCTTGGTTTGTGACCGCACACCTCAAATCACTGCCTGGATCTTCACACAGACTTCTCTTCTCTCTCTCTCTGTCTTCTCTTCTGCCTTTTATAAGGACGCTTGTTGTTGGATTTAGGGCCCACATGTAATCCAGGATGATGTTATCTCAAGACCCTTAACTATGTCTGCCGCAAAGACCCTTTCTCCAAAGAAGGCCACATTCACAGGTTCCAGTACACATATCTTTAGGCAGCCCACTAAAAATGCTTTTTAAATGAATGAGTAAATTAAAAAGTGAACTGTATATATACATGTATTTACATGCACAAAGGATGAAGACAAGAGATATTACTTTTTTTACATCTTTGTTACCTTCTATTTGTAAATTCACTTTGTAGATAATATATCATGCTTGTCGCTCTATGCATGATGAGAGTTCTGTTATGTTAAGTAATCCCACAGTTCAAAATGAGTTGTTAAAACAAAAGACACAATTTGGAAATCCATACAATCATTCTAACGATATTTTCTGACACAACTTTGTTTTTTTCAAAAAAGCATGTGAGACATAAATTGAGAGGTTACTATGTGACTAGAAGAAGGGTTTTCAAATAGGCATTTCTACATATAGTCACCTTACTCTTGGTCCCTCAAAACAAAGTCTACTTTTAAAAACAGGACTGGTAAGACTGACCAGTGTTTCTTCTTGTGGAGAGTTATATTTGTATATTTTCACAAACAGGACAGGTTGGGAGGTTACAGACATAGAAAAATATAATGAAAAGATCCAGATTCATTTTGTTTGGTTTTAATATAGTCTTTTTCTCTTCCCACTTTCAATATGACTGAAAGATTTAATTTGAGTAATACCACAGGAATGTAGTTTCAACAAGAAAAAATGTTCAAATATCCATCTCCCTCTTCCTCACTTAAAAAAAGAATAATTTGCTATAATATATGTTGAAAGGTTTTTGAGACATTTCCTCCTCTTTGCTGGCATTTGTGGCGTTTCTTATGTAAGCAAATAAATATAAAACATATTGAAACATAAATATATTTCTCAAAAGAGGGTTCCATGCAAAGTACTATTGTTCTTTATTGCAAAACAATAGCACCACTTAATATTATTATAAAAATAATAAATTTAATATGCGTATATCTTTTTTGCCCACTTCTATATTTTGTTTCTCTATGTGATTTCTTCTGAGACACATCTTGAATTTTTCTGAGAAACTCATGAGTCTTTAAAAAGAGCAAATTGGAAACATGGGGCATTGGATCCCAAGCCTTTACTTTGGGAGCACATGGGCAGCTGGGACACCAGGACACTATAGTCAGTACTTAAGAAGGCCACAGCTTGGGGAAAGGCGGTATACAGAATTGTCACAGGAATTGCTCCTTCTGTTCAGTTTTCAGCAGAACTGACAGACTGAAAATTACCTTTTCTCCTTCTCTGCATCCCCTAAAAGCTTTGCATAGTCCCTTTACAATAATCCCCTTTTATATCAATCTCTCTCCCTTTTTCTTCAAGTCTTCCAGGTTGTTCTAGGACACCCCAGATTCACAAGTAGTATATTGTCGCTTCTTTCCCTAGCGCTAGAGGCAGACTTCACCAATCAATCACAAGATTCTTCCGTGTTAGGCCTAGATTGGGTCTCAAACACAGGCTTCCAGGGGCCATTTGCTTGCTCAAATTGTACAAGAGACACAGATTTTTGCCGTTCTTGCCCTAGTTCATGAGATGGTGTCGTTATCATGCCTAGCTCTTGCTAAACTCTTTCCCCAGGGAGGCTGTATCTTGCTGCCTGTAATCTCCTGTTGCTGAGAAGGCTCCTGCTTAGAATTGCAGTACCACCACCTGCCTAAAGCAGTGCCTGCTGCCTGGGATCCCCTGTACCCTGGCCTGCTTCCTGGATCAGAGTCCCTGGTAGAGAGCCCCTCCTTGGTCAGATCTGAGATTCCTACCTCTTGACTACTCTGTTGGATTCCATGGTGGGGTAAGCCTCTTCATCTAGGGGCCTTTTCCCTGTGCCTGGGCTCCCTGTACTGGCTTCCACTGTATTTCCAGTGACTGGGATTCCTGGGATCTAGACACATATTGTTCCAAAGGATCCCTGCTACAACACTAAAAAATCAGTCCCAGTTGTTTCATTTACAATATACATTTTTGTTAGGATTAAATGGTGTAATTCTTTTGAGACAATTAACATGGTTCCTATCACATAATAAGCACTCAATAAATATCAGCTACTCTAAGTTCTGTTACAATTGTCATTGTCATCATCATCATCATGATCATTTCTATTAGGATCTCCATCTTAATTTGAGAAAGGCTTTTTCTGCAATAATCAGGAATAGAACAAGTCCCAGAGACCATCTGACTGCTAATGAACTGGAGACAACATACCTAACTAGTGTTCAAATTGGAGCCCATAGCAAACATTAACGATGGTCGTCATTTACTGAGGTCTATGTGTCAAGAACTTCCCACATAGTATCTTACTTAAACCCCATAACAAGCCAATTGGGTGGGAGTTATAACTCCCATTTTATTGATGAGAAAATGTAGGATTAGTGAATCCCATGCTTAACAAAAATGATAGTGAAACTGATATCAGATCCAGCCCTTTTTAAATGCAAAACCATTCTTTTGCTCTTGAACATGTTACTTCTCTACAAACAGCCTGGAAACAGAGCTTACTTTCTGGGATTCCAGCTAATCAAGTCTGATCTTATGGACTGTTTGTTGCCTGCCTAGCCATATTGTTAGGAAATTCCCGAAACTTTTCTCTTGTGTCCTTACCTTTTGTTTTCTTTCTTCTCCTCTGCTAATCTGGCAGCCACACGCCTGCTTCTATTTGTTCTTAGCCACTCTGGCTCCAATTTGCATCATCAGCCCTAAAGATCCAAACCAAGTTTAAATCCTCCATTTAGCTTGCTTAGACTATTATAGCCCACTTTCAAGTGATTTTACCCTCTCCTTCAAATTCTTTTTACTCTCTTATTATCTGCAATTAGTGTCACACAATTATTATTCTTTTTTTTTTTTTTTTTTTTTTTTTTGAGACAGAGTCTCGCTCTGTCTCCCAGGCTGGAGTGCAGTGGCCGGATCTCAGCTCACTGCAAGCTCCGCCTCCTGGGTTTACGCCATTCTCCTGCCTCAGCCTCCCGAGTAGCTGGGACTACAGGTGCCCGCCACCTCGCCCGGCTAGTTTTTTGTATTTTTTAGTGGAGACGGGGTTTCACCATGTTAGCCAGGATGGTCTCGATCTCCTGACCTCGTGATCCGCTCGTCTCGGCCTCCCAAAGTGCTGGGATTACAGGCTTGAGCCACCGCGCCCGGCCCTACACAATTATTATTCTTAATTATTCCCTAATTATTTCAAATGCACATTCATTCAAGTAGTACATGTTTGAGTACATATTATAAATCAGACACTGAATTAAGCAACATGTACGGAGATATATAGACAAGTATGCTATTACAAAAGCCTTAAGGTAATTTCAGTTGGACAAATAAGAAATATACACAAATATTTATAGTAGTGTTTTGACTTTAAAAAGTACCATGAGAAGTAAAGACAGCTAAAATAATTCAGACAAGGGGAGACTTACTTCTACCAAGAAGGGAATGAGGAAGAAATAAGGATTCATTTAACTGAGGTAGAAGATTCTGACACTGAGAGAGACAGTACTCTGGCAGGCACTGCCTGACACAGGCGTGGAGTTTGGTGAGGGCACTAATCAAGGAATGATGAGCCACTGCCGTCTAACTGTGCTTTAGAGTGTATGGAGGAGAACTGTGGGAGAGTGTACATGGAGGAAGTCCTTAAATACCATGTAATGATATCATTGGGTAGAAGAGGGGGCCACTGGACATTTTTGAAATGATATAATCAGAACTGTTGTTTTTGCCAGGCGCAGTGGCTCATGCCTGTAATCTCAACGCTTTGTGAGGCTGAAGTAGGTGGTTTGTTTGAGCTGAGTAGTTCAAGACCAGCCTAGGCAACACAGGAAAACCCTGTCTCTATAAAAGATACAAAAATGAGCTGAGTGTGGTGTGCATGCCTGTGGTCCCAGCTACTCCAGAGGCTGAGGTGGGAGGATCACCTGACCAGGCGTCGGTGAGCCATCATGGCGCTGCTGCACTCCAGCCTGAGCAACAGAGTGAGACTTTGCCTCAAAACAGAACAAAACAAAACAGTTGTTTTGCATCCCCTCCTCTAATTAACAGAAAGTCTACTAAAGTTTAAGATCATGTTTTCATATTTCATTCACATTTCCTTAGAACTTGGCACAACTATGGACACAAGTAAATATTTAATAAATAACCAATGACTGACAAGAAGCAGTTACATATGATAGCTTTTTTATATATTTTGCTTATCAATTTTCATGTTCACTGGAACATGAACACGAATTTTTTTATTCTAATTTAAAAAATTTTTAATTCTAACTTAAAAAGAAACTAGAATTTTTTAAATTAAAAAGTGTAGAGTCTAATTAGATGGCATGATATTTTAGCAAAACAGCCCTTTGTGTGTGAATCAGTCTACTGACCTAAAGATACCATTACAGGTGTTAACTTCAGCTTCAAAAATATTTGTTATAAGATGGTAAACTCTAGATAAAACGTTCCTTAAAATATGACTTTAGTATTCATTATATTACCTCATCTTTTCTCCAGTATGGATTTTTAAAATTTGTTTGCAGAAATTTTTTTCCTCAAATCTTATCAAGTACTTGGAAAATCGTGTCTTAAAAAGCCTTTTTCTTTGGTTTTAAAAGTGTGATTCAATCATTTTACATACTCACTTTTAATGTTACGAAAAGCTATCGGTTGGAGAGGATGTTTTCACCAAGGCAAATCAACAGAACTGGCGGTTTGGACAGGACCAGAAAGTCCGGGGAAACCAATGACGCACACTCTACTCCTGGCACACATGACTGTAGAGGCATCCAGGCTATTCAAAGGCCGTGAAAACAAACAAGTAAAACAGGCTTCCATTTCCTCTGAGGATTCCCCCATTGTAACCAAACACATCTTCCCAAGGCCAGCAATGAGGAGCTGAAAGACAGAAAGGATTTGGTTATTAGTTCGTACAAACCAGTTTCTTTGTAGAAGCCACTTTTGTTTGAGTGGGAAAGATTTTTTTCTTGCAGATATTGCTGAGAAGTCATTGATTTGATCTGTGATCCTGTGTGTACTTAGTCCAGGGCTGAAGTCAGCCAAGGGGACTCTCATGTCTCTGATGGAGAGGTGGAATTCTTGAGGAAATGCACACCATTGTAGGTAGAGGTGGCCTGTTTACAGTTTATCCTGCCCAGAGTAAAAATATACCTTCCTGGACTAAATTCCTTATTACTGGTCAGTCATAAAATATGCTTAAGGTAAAATGAATTTCTGCCCAGATAATACTTTAGGAGAAACAAGTAATTATAGGGATGTTTGGAACATTTATTTATAACTATGGAAACTTTCTGCATAAAAACTCAAAGTTCCCTCAGGAGAGGTTGCTGGAATGGTTGGATCCACCTTATTTGAGGGCAGGATTTAGCAGGTTGTGTTATTTGCAAATATATTCTTTATTAGGGTGAAACTATGTGTTTATTTTTAAATTTTCATCAATATTTCTTGCTTCTTTTCATTTGTCAAACTATCCTTGTTGCTTGTACAGGACAGTACTGTGTGTACAGAGAGTTTTGTATACTTGAGAAATTGTTTGGTCTGCTCTTTTGGAAAAATAATTACACAGAGTGTCCAATACAGATATTAACATTGGCGACATCTAGTCCTGCAGCAATGCAGGGTCAGGAGAGATTTGTTTGAGCTGTACTTCGTGCATAAAAGACTATTTAGTTTTTTTCCTAAGTTCAGGAAGGACTATAGTTGCAAAGTGAGTCAACATCCTGCAGCATCCCACAATGTATCAGGCTGAGACGTTATATTTTCTTTCTTGTATGTGGTACTGTCTATAGTGTCTCCCTTCTTTCTAAATATGCTCTTCCCAGACAGAGTTGGTCTAGAGGTTGTTTGTACTGAGTGGTTTTGCGGGGGGTTAAGAATAGCATGTCCAAGTACATTATTATTATTTCAACCTTCTCTTGAAAATGCCATGCACTGTATGCATTTGCTTTTATGAAGTAAAAATGGTAATTCCCAGTAGAACTACACTGTGGAGGATGGGAAACAGATGCTTTGGTCAGCCTCAGGGACTGACCATAACATACTGCGGAAACACAAAAGAATAAGAAACCAATTGTATAATCTTCTGACTTTAATGAGCTGATTGACCCAGATGACATGCACGCACCTTGTTTCAACATTTTGCTCACACAATTTTGGGCTGGTTTCCCACTGCTGTAAGGGGTTGGGGAACATTCTGAAATAATTGATTCTGTCCACCCATTTTTACTTAACACTTTGGTGGGAAATTGGTGTCATGGAGAGGAACCCTTCATTTAGATAAAGAAAAGCAAAGACTTGAAGGAATGACCGAATAATACCCGAATAGTCAGATAATGAATTTGTTGCAAACACAGAGAAATCTTTAATGTTTCCATGGTGTGGGCTGGCATGTGTCTTAAGCTGAACTCCCCAGAAACAGAACTTGAGAAAAGGATTTGAGTAAAAATACCTAATTGATAAGACGTCCCAGGAAGCAGAGGTAGGAGTGTGGGAAATTTCTATGGAAAGGGGAAGGAAGTCAATAATAAAGATTAGGTTATCCAGCAAGATACTGATGCAGGTCACTGGGGCTCAGTCCTTCTGAGGAATTCTGGGAAGCAGTGAGGAACAGGCTCAGAGTTGTTCAACTCAAGGAGCAAGGAAGCTGGGTCGGGGGTGGGAGGTGGTATCTATGAGCTTTCAACCTTCATTGGTTGAGAACTGCCCTTGGGGACCTTAACTCCTCAGGACTTCCCACTTGCTCTGAGCAAGGCTAGAGCATTCTCCTACAGCCCGAAAGAACCCCCAGGGAGATAGTTGCATTGCCTTGGGCTAGTACAGAAATCAGAGTTATGGGTTAGATGCAGACAGTATCTGCTGCAGAATGCTAATGATTTATTTACCCAAAGAAAATAAAAAAGGCAAATGGATATGCTGATATGTATGAATAAATGAATACACTGAAATTTTGTTGAGGGATGTTATATTCGCATGGTTTCAGCTTACTTTATTATGAAATACTTATTAGTTATAAAGAAAAAAAGTATAGTACAGAAGCCTTGCAAACCTCCTTAATCAAGTGATTAAATCTAACATAATCAATCCTGAGACAAATCAAAACCATGTGTCACCTGACAGACACAGTGAGAACACAGAATCGCTTTTATGATGTTGCTGCCAAAGAAGCATGATCTGACTCTGCTTCTGAAGGAGTATCGGATGAACTGAACTGCGGGGATATTCCACCATGTGGAACAGGATCTGTCACCTTTAAAAATGTCAAAGTCAAAAAAAAAAAAAACATGTTTTTCTTATCCTCACAACATTCCTGACACCAAAGGTATGATTTTTCCCCTACATCAACTAATTCTCTAATTTTCACCGCACTCTGAGTGTCCTACAATTTTTTTTTTTTTTTTTTTTTTTGAAACGGAGTCTCGCTGTGTCGCCCAGGCTGGAGTGCAATGGCGGGATCTTGTCTCACTGCAAGCTCCCCCTCCCGGGTTCACGCCATTCTCCTGCCTCAGCCTGCCGAGTAGCTGGGACTACAGGCGCCCGCCACCACGCCCAGCTAATTTTTTGTATTTTTAGTAGAGACGGGGTTTCACCGTGTTAGCCAGGATGGTCTCAATCTCCTGACTTCGTGATCTGCCCACCTTGGCCTCCCAAAGTGCTGGGATTACAGGCATGAGCCACCGTGCCCAGCCTGAGTGTCCTACAATTTAACTCAATTCTGACCCTACCCAGAGTTAGCACAGACCCCAGAGACTAAAGGCTCAATCCCACAGAATTGTCCTCCCTACCCCAGATGCCAGTAGAAAGTAGTGGCTTCCCAGGTTACCCACTAATTCTGTCTGACTTGGCTACAAATTGGAGGTTGCCGCAACTCCATCCTTAGATTAATAATTTGCTAGAACATCTTGCAGAACCTGGGAAACTGTTTACTAACAATTACTGATTTACTACAAAAGATATTTTAAAGGATACAAATAAGCAGCCGGATGAACAGATACATAGGACAAGGTCCAGGAAAGTCTCAAGCACGGGAGCTTCTGTCCCCATGGAGTCTGAAGTCCGCTGCTCTCCTGGCACATACACATGTTCTTGCTCAAACTGCAAGCTCTCTTAATCCCATTGTTTAGGCTTTGTTTTTTCTAAAAGAGGTTCCATTAGGTTGGCATGATTGATTAAATCATTGACCATTGGTCATTGAACTCAATCTCCAGCCCTTCTCCCCTCACAGGAGACTGGAGGATGAGGCTGAAATTTTCAACCTTCTAATCACAAGGTTGGTTCCTTTGGTAACCAGCCCTGATCCTCCAAGAATTGCCTCATTAGCATAAACTCGGGTGTGGTTGAAAGAGGCTTTTATGAACAACAAAAAAGATTCCTCTCACCGGTATGTAACCCAAGAAATTCTAAGGGTTTTAGAAGCTCTGTGCCAGGAGCCTGAAGTAGGGACCAAATATATATAGAGAGACTATATATATAAAAATATATATATAGAGAGAGACTATATATATAGAGAGAGAGAGAGAGAAACACAGTTATGAAAGTCCAGGGAAGACTGAGGAACTGTATCAGATTGAAGGTTCCTACTGAGAAATGACAACTCAGTGAAGCATGTGATCTGGACTAGACACTTTTTCTATACAGGACATTATTGGAACAACTGGAAAAGTTGAATGGAGTCTTGAGGTTAGTTGTAGTGATATATCAATGTTAATTTCCTATATAATATTGATGCTGCATGTGGGTATATAGGACAGTGTTCTTTTTAGTAGGAATTACACACTAAAGCATTCAGGGGTCATGGGGCATACTGGCAACTTATTCTCGAATGGTTCAGGGTAAAACAGTCTTTCTTGCACCATTGGCGTAACTTTTCTACAAGCTTGAAATTGTTTCAAATTAAACAGTTTTTTAGAGTAAATGATTAAAAATCAAGGCACAATTATGTAAACTTTATCTGCCCCTTTTTCCTTTTAAAGAATCTCTCCTTGATGGTGGGTGGCCCATGTTACAGCAGCATTGCACTACTACATAAAGACCGTAGAACCAAATTGAACAATAGGTGCCAGAGCTCCAGCTAAACTCTAGCCTGGTTCAGTGGTATTTTCATTTTGAATAGCTACAGGAGAACTGCCTGATGTCACTATTGATACTGAGGATGAATCTCCTTCTCAAACGTTTTTCTAAAACAAGTGAGAAATTTCTTGGCTATTTTTAAACTAAGTTGAAAGAAGGAAAGGTAGGGATAATGAGGGACACCATGGTAGATGCTTGAACTTATAGGTGTGAGAATTTTTGTGAACATCTTTTGATAATAACAGCTGTCCTTTTATACAAAGGATATTAGTATGTAAGGAGCAGGAGGTTAACACAACTTACAATATCTAGAAATTCCCTAATTTTCTTTCCTTCCTTCCTTCCTTCCTTCCTTCCTTCCTTCCTTCCTTCCTTCCTTCCTTCCTTCCTCCTTCCCTCCCTCCTTCCCTTCCTCCCTCCCTCCCTCTCTTCCTCCCTTCCTCTCTTACTTTTTCTTTCTTTCTTTTTTTGAAGCAGGGTCTCACTCTGTCACCCAGGCTGGAGTGCAGTGGCTCACCACAATCTCAGTTCACTGTAACCTCAACCTCCCAGACTCAAGCAATCCTCCCACCTCAGCCTCCCAAGTAGCTGGAACCACAGGTGTATGCCACCATGTCTGGCTAATTTTTATATACTTTTTTCTAGAGATAGCGTTTTGCCATGTTGCCCAGGCTGGTCTTGAACTCCTCAGCTCAAGTGAGCTGCCTGCCTTGGACTCCAAAAGTGCTGGGATTACAGGATTCCCTACTTTTGTTAGAGAAACAATAATTGTATCAGTACTTAGCATGATCCTCCTTTGCATAGATATATTGGGATTGAGCCAGATAGAGCAAGAAGGCAACAGTACATTGTTTCATCATTGAATATAATGAGAAATACCTTCCATGTACTTCCCAGATGTTGGAATACATATTCAGATCTGCAGTTCATGAGGAGAATAAAATTCTGAGCAATTATTCTTTGAGACAGGATCTGGCTCTGTCACTCAGGCTGGAGTGCCGAGAGATGATCGCTTACCATAACCTGGAACTTCTGGGCTTAAGCTATCCTCCTCCTCAGCTTCCCAAATAGCTGGAACTACAGGCATAAACCATCAGGCTAATTAAAAAACATTTTTTGTAGATACAGGGTCTTGCTATGTTGCCCAGGGTAGTCTCGAACTCTTGGCCTCAAATGATTCTCCAGCCTCGGCCTCCCAAAGTGCTGGGCTAACAGGCAGAGGCACCATGCCTGGCCAGAGCAAATATTTAAGGTACTTTTCGTCTTTGGTAATTAAGTGGAGGTTGTTTTTTCTTTTTTTTTTTTTAGTACACCTAATTGAAGTGCTTTAAAATTAACTTCTGTTGAATTGATAGAGATTTCTATTAATTTGTTCATTTTTAAACTAATTAAATATGTATTTGTGAATCACCACGTCTGCCTATTCCCATGATTCTAAACACACTGTAAGAAGCCATATCACCATTGAATGGATCAGTCGAATGGAGATGAATCTATATAAGATTCCTCTACCTGTTCTGGTAACACTGGCTACAACACCACTACAGCAACTGGACACATATTACCTTGACTACTCAGCACCTGTCTTCTAAGAATCACTCCTTAAATCTCTCTCTGCAGTCACGTAATTTCTGTCCCACTTCTACACTGTGACCCTTGGTCATAGCTGACTGGTTTACTGAGTCATGTGACCCAACCAGGGTCTAACTGTTTTTTCACCAGCAACTGCAAGAGTAAATGAAGGTGCTTAGGCTTATCACTTACAAAACAAAATTATCACTAAATATCTTATTTTCTCTAAATGCAAATTGGGAAACAGAAAGCTGGGATGCAGAGAACAAGACAAATGAAGCTAACCAGACAAGATCAGTTCTCGTTTCAATGTGTTCCTGAAGCCTATTTCTGTCATTGGATTTTATCAACTATCCTAATATCCCTCCAATAAATTTCTCATTTTCTTCTTGCACTAGCTAGATTTGGGTTAGTTACTTGAGATTGAAAATTACTAATTAGAAACGAATATGGAAGAACTGGGATACTGCAAAAGATAGATTCTATCATGTGAGGCTTGAGAAATTCATATGAGACTTGGGAATTCTGCTGCTAGGATGGGAAACTGCAGATGTACTGTACCAAAGCAGGCAGCTAAACCATCTCCTTTGTCTGTTGGGATTCAGGCCTCATGCTCACTGAAGCTGGAGCAAGGAGGCTTTGGCACAACTTAGTAGAATGCTTGTGTGTTTAGATGCTATAGGAAATGTGGCGTTCAATGACAATAAAAAGAGAGTAGCTCCGTTTAGGTGGACCCTTTAGAAAGCAGATAAGGGATATCAGAATAAGTGTGTAATCTTTTTTCTTTTTCTTTTTCTTTTTCTTTTTTTTTTTTTTTTTTTTTTTTTTTGAGACGGAGTCTCACTCTGTCGCTCAGGCTGGAGTGCAGTGGCGCGATCTCAGCTCACTGCAAGCTCCGCCTCTCGGGTTCACGCCATTCTCCTGCCTCAGCCTCCGGAGTAGCTGGGACTACAGGCGCCCACCACCTCGCCCAGCTAGTTTTTTGTATTTTTAGTAGAGACGGGGTTTCACCGTGTTAGCCAGGATGGTCTCCATCTCCTGACCTCGTGATCCGCCCGCCTCGGCCTCCCAAAGTGCTGGGATTACAGGCGTGAGGAATAAGTGTGGAATCTTGTGAAGAAAAGCCATTTTCTAGCTGAAGCAAGATGTTAGAAGTTACAAAGTATGAGATGATCAGAGCCTTGCTGTATTGCAACCACCAAATTTGCTGCAGCTAAAAAAAACTAGCTAAAAAGCTAAGTACATTGTTAAACAAAATGAGGGAACTTCGGCAATTGTAACGAAGATATTTGGCGGAAACTGAAAGAATCACGAAGCACTGATTTTCTTTCAAAAATTATCTGCTGCAAATTCACTGCCTGTCAAAAGACTCAATGTTTCTCAATGACCAGCACATGGGCCAGAATATAGCCTGGGGATAGGCATGGCATTCCAGAATATATTGACTGGCTTCACTACCACCCCACCCTATTATATAATCCTGAGGCCAATTGTATAAAGTTCAAAGCTAGCAGAAAGGGCAGAGTATTCATTTATGTTTCAAAGAAGCCAACAGTGTGGGGCCCTGGTTCAACTACAGATTCAGAGTATGGATGGCAAACCCTTCCGTCATGGGTATTGTCCCCAAAATAAGATAAACCAGCAGCTTACTACAGTTAAGGGAGTTGTATTGGAAAGAAAAAAAAAAAAAAAATCAGGCCTTGCAGATAAGACACTGAAATTTCTTAATCCAAAAGCAACCTCCAGGAATTGACAGTGCATGGACTATTGAGGTAGAATGTCTCTCCCACAGAAAAATACTTTATTCTCAGGAACAACCCTAAAAATCTGGATAAGGGAACTCTTAGTAGCAGCTAGAACCTGAGACAACTAGATGATCTCAGCAAAGAACTCACTCGACTCTAAAAACTGTCATATGGTACTTTTAACAGTTAAAACACAAACAGAAAAAGAAAATATCTTATCCAAGACCATAAAACTATTAAAACTGAACTATAAACATAAGTATCTTAGTTCTGGAAACCCCATACCTATGGCATTTAGTGGTTCTATTTTTCCCATCAAGATGAATCTAGAAGACGAATCCTGGTTCTACTACTCATATGATGTGTAATATTAGACAAGTTACTTAACCTTCTTGGGCCTCAGTTTCCTCTTCTTAAAGTGGGAAAGATAATAATATTGACTACCTTATGGAGTAATTAAGAGGATTATATGAATAAATACATGTAAAGCCCTTAGGATAATGCTTGGTACTTCTACTCTGTTGTTGCTGGTGTTACTTATTGATATGATTTGGCTGCATCCCTACCCAAATGTCATCTTGAATTGTAGTTCCCATAATCCCCACATGTCATGAGAGAAACCTGGTGGGAGGTCATTGAATCATGGGGGCAGGTTTTTCTTGTGCTGTTCTCATGATAGTGAATAAGTCTCATAAGATCTGACAGTTTTATAAAGGGCAGTTCCCCTGCACACACGCTTTTGCCTACTGCCGTGTAAGATGTGACTTTGCTCCTCATTAGCCTTCTGCCATGATTGTGAGGCCTCCCTAGCCATGTGGAACTGTGGGTCAATTAAACCTCTTTCCTTTATAAATTACCCAGTCTCAGATATGTCTTTATTATCAGCATGAGAACTGACTAATACAGTAAATTGGTACTGATAGAATGGGGTGCTGCTATAAGGATACCCCAAAATGTGGAATCGACATTGAAACTGGGTAACAGGCAAAGGTTGGAGCATTTTAGAGGGCTCGGAAGAAGACAGGAAAATGTGGGAAAGTTTGGAACTCCCTAGAAACTTGGAGGGCTCAGAAGATGGGAAGACATGGGAAAGTTAAGAACTTCCTAGAGATTTGTTGAATGGCTTTGACCAAAATGCTGATAGTGATATGCACAATACAGTCCAGGCAGAAGTGGTCTAAGATGGAGATGAGAAACTTGTTCGGACCTGGAGTAAAAGCGACTCTTGCTATGCTTTAGCAAAGAGCCTGGTGGCATTTTTCCCCTGCCCTAGAGATCTGTGGAACTTTGAACTTGAGAGAGATGATTTAGGGCATCTGGCAGAAGAAATTTCTAAGCAGCAAAGTGCTCAAGAGGTGACTTGGGCACTGTTAAAAGCATTCAGTTTTATGTATTCACAAAGATATGGTTTGGAATTGGAACTTAAGTTTAAAAGAGAAGCAGAGCATAAAAGTTTGAAAAATTTGCAGCCTGATGATGCAATAGAAAAGAAAAAACCATTTTCTGTGAAGAAATTCAAGCTGGCTCCAGAAATTTGATAACTAACGAGGAGCCAAATGTTAATTGGCAAGACGATGGGATGGGGAAAATGTCTCCAAGGCATGTCAGTTACCTTCACAGCAGCCCCTCCCATCAGAGGCCCAGAGGCCTAGGAGGAAAAAATGATTTCATGTGCTAGGCCCAGGGCCCCCCTCCTCTGTGCAGCCTAGTGACCTGCATCCCAGCCACTCCAACTGTGGCTAAAAGGGGCCAAGGTGCAGTTCAGAACATGGTTTCAGAGGGTGCAAGCCCCAAGTCTTGGCAGCTTACATGAGGTGTTGGGCCTTCAGGTGCACAGAAGTCAAGAATTGAGGTTTGGGAACCTCTGCCTAGATTTCAGAGGATGTATGGAAATGCCTGGATGTCCAGGCAGAAGTGTGATGCAGGGGCAGGGTCCTTATGGAGAACTTCTGCTAGGGCAGTGTGAAAGGGAAATGTGGGGTTGAAGCCTCACACAGAATTCCCACTGAGGCATTGCCTAGTGAAGCTATGAGAAGAGGGCCACCATCCTCCAGACCTCAGAATGGTAGGTCCACCAACAGCTTTCACCGTGTGCCTGGAAAACCCACAGACCCTCAATGTCAGCCCACGAAAGCAGCCAGGGGGAGGTTATACCCTACAAAGCCACAGAGGTGGTGCTGCCCAAGACAATGGGAACCCACCTCTTGCATCAGCATGACCTGGATGTGAGAAATAGAGTCAAAGGAGATCATTTTGGAGCTTTAAGATTTGACTGCCCTGCTGGATTTCAGACTTGCATGAGGCCTGTAGCCCCTTCATTTTGGCCAATTTCTCCCATTTGGAATGACTGTATTTACCTAATGCCTGTACCTCCATTGTATCTAGGAAGTAACTAATTTGCCTTTGATTTTACAGGTTCCTAGGCAGAAGGAACTTGCCTTGTTTCAGATGAGATTTGGACTGTGGACTTTTGAGTTAATGCTGAAATAAATTAAGACTTTGGGGGACTGTTGGGAAGTCATGATTGGTTTTGAAATGTGAGGATGTAAGACTTGGGAGGGGCCAGGGCAGAAATATATGATTTGACTGTGTCCCCACCCAAGTCTCATCTTGAATTTTAGCTCCCATAGTCCCCATGCATCATGGGAGGGACCCAGTGGGAGGTAATTGAATCATGGTGGATGTACTGTTCTCATGAGTGAATAAGTCTCATGAGATTTGATGGTTTTATAAAGGGCAGTTCCCCTGAACATGTGCTCTTGTCTGTCACAATGTGAGAGGTTACTTTGCCCCTATTCACTGTCTGCTATGATTGTGAGGCCCCCATAGCCATGCTAAACTATGAGTCAGTTAAACCTCTTTTCCTTCTAAATTACTCAGTTTTGGGTATGTCTTTATTAGCAGTGTGAGAACAGACTAATACACTTATATTGTCAAATTTTAGGTTTTGCATCAGGACAAAATGTTTTATTGCTGGTCCAAAGCTTCTGCATCCCTAATCAACCCCACTGTGTCTAAAGGATTTACATGGTAAGCCTCCTCAATACTTTTTTTGGCCAGCATTCAACAAACTATTATAAATTAGATCTCCAAGTAGGCCCAAACTTTAAGGGAAGAATTTTGTTGGGGTTAGAATTTGTTTTATGCCTTCTACTAAATTTCTTTAATTCAGACCAATGGAGGATATTAATTTTAATTAGGAAAAAGAATGAATTACAGAATATTCTACATTTAATTACAGTAAAAATATATTAAAAACTTACTTCTTACATGTTACTCAAGTAAATGTGACTTAGATATTTTTCTCTTGGGATTCACAACTTTGGAAGGGAGATAAATTTATACAAACCTGATACAATGTGATAAGGGTCAGGTTCAATAAATACATCCAAAGCCATTAGTGGTTTGTGGAGGAGATCACAGAAAACATGTACTTGAGTGGAGTTTTGCAATAGGAATCATGAAGAAATTCTAGGCCAATGTGACAGTGTGAGCAAGGGTGTGAAGATTTTGAAAATTAATTTTGTGTTTGAAGAGTGCTGTGGAGTCTGGAGTGGTGGTGGGGTTTGGGGGGACGCAACCAGGAAGGTAGGTTGGATATTGAATAGCATTAGTAAGAAAAAGCTCCTAGGAAATTACTGCAATAAATAGGAAGTAATATTCTTAATTAGACTAATAAGTTTAGAGAGATGAATATTTCTAAAAGATTTGAAGTCAGTAGGCTGCCTCACATTTCTAAAATATTTCCTTTGAATTGTTATTTACACTACTAACATGCTTAGATACTCTATCTTAGCCTAGAAACTGTGCACTATCAAGATTTACAGTCAAATGCTATTATTCCAAATTATAAGGCTCTGTTCATTTCATATTCAACAAATGACCACCAGTTACTCTTTTTCTTGATCTCACTGGAATTTAAAATTTTTTCATGTTACCATATGGAGCAACATTTCTAACACTGTGTTTCATGTAAAAAGCAAAATGTGGTCCTAAGAAATTTTTGAAATATCTTAGTCTGTTTTATGTTGCTTTAACAGAATACCACAGGCTGAGTATTTTATGGAGAAAAGAGATTTATTTCTTACCGTTATGGAACCTGGGAAGTCCAAGAGCATGGTGTTGGTGTCTGGTGAGAACCTTGTGCTGCATTATTCCATAGCAAAGGGCAGAAGCAGAAGTGAGCACACAATACAGAGAAGGAGGCACCAGGGGCTGTACTTGCTTTATAACAACCCACTCTGGAAATAACTAAGCTGCTCTTGCAATAATGATGTTAATCGATGAGGGTTCTGCCCTCTTGACCCAATCATCTCTTATTAGGCCCCACTTCCCAATGCAATAGGGAAAACTTCCAACACATGAACTTTTGAAGGACACATTCAAACCATGGCACGAAAAAATAGAATGAACAAAATTAACTGGATCTTGATTGTATGACTTTTCAAGGTCCTTAATATTGTTAATATTCTTTGTGAAACTCCAAAAGGAGATAAATTAACAATTTTTAAAATTATGTGACAAATATTTACTTACTGCACCACTTAGTAACATCTTGAGGAAAATCAGCATTCTGTGGAATACTGGATGGCTAAAACTGTGTGAAACCATCCAACTATCAAATGTTGCAAGTCAAAAAGCAGCCATAGCAGTTGACATATGGGCAGTCATGTGCATATCTGAATAGTAACAATGAATTCCTTTCATTGGAAACCCTTCTTTAGGGTGGCTTGCAGAACAATAATTAATTTTATTATAGCTTGGATCTTCCTCTAAACCATCATCTTTTCAATAAAATAAACACTGTGTATGGGTGCTCATTTTTATAATAGCTATCTCTTTTATTTACAGGTGTTTCTTAGCTTGACAATTATACGTTTCTCTTAGTCACAAAGGTTTGTGCTAGTAGGAAAATGGAAGGTACTTTCTGTCATTAGCTATGCATTCCCACGTTCAATAAATACATCCAGACTTATGTTCTTCTATAAGGAAAAAACGTTGTGTGCAACTTGAGGCAGTGAGGAGTGAAAGTTTTATGAAGAAGAAGTTTCCAAAGCTGGCACAATGTCAGATTTGGAATCTTTTACAAATGCTGAGTTTTGAGTCTTATGAAATACCTCCTAAATCAAAATACGCAAGAGCAGGCTTAGAATTTTTATCTTTAAGAAGCTTCTCAGGTGATTATGATGCACATGGTAGATTGGCAGACTGTAGTGGCCAGTGGAAATTTATTAAAGCTTGACACTTTTGTTCCATAACCTCTTTGAGATTCAGGTGTATGTGACACTTAACTCAGATTTACTTTGCATGCTTTAATTTTTTGGAGAATAATATAGTGATATTCCAAAAAGTCTTTTTGATTTTTTTCTCTCTCTTTATGGAACCATATATTGTATATTTAGGTTTCCTCAGAGTTTTGGTCAACTGCATTTTTCATACCATATACTCTTTTAGGAAATCTCATATAGTCTTGCAGTTTCAACAATTGCCTCTATGCAGATGACATCTTCCCCAAACTTCAGATTCTATATCCAACTCCAACTAGACTTCTGTACCTAAAAGTCCCATGTAGGGACAAATGTCAAATGTAATTTGCTATCCTCTCACCCCAGTTCCACACCTCATTCTGTGTTTTCTATCTCTCAGTTGGTAGCATTGCCATCCACCTAGTTATCCAAGTCTAAATCATAGGAATATTTTATTCTTCCATAGAGGTCACTTTTATATTCTGATCAATGTCAAGTCCTGTTATTTCCTAAAAATTTATCATATATGTACCTTGATTCTGCACTCCTTGGTTCTCAGGTTCTGGAATCTAGAATTCAGGCAACTAACAAATATTAGAATTGTACTCATTTTTGACAACATAGTTATGAAAAAAAATTAAGAAGCATTTGATTTACTAATAAATTTTCAAATCACAACCCATTTGTAAATTAAAGACTGAGTATACAAGTAATTATCAAACAAATCAATAAATGTTTTTAAATTTTTCTTGTAAAATTTTTATTGTTTTATTATAAAACATTTGGGAAAAAAATGTTTATGATTAGAGTGAAATGGAGAGACAGGTTCTTCTATAGATATTCTGACGGGAACTTCCAGACATTTTCAGAAGCCTTAGGAGTTTATGGTTTTGCAAAATGCAATTATTTTATGAAAACATTTGTTTCCCTCTTGCTTTTTTTGCCGTTTTTTTTCGCTGGTGTATTTTGTGTTTGGTAGGTTAAATGACTGGTTTCTTTGTTCCTGTGGCCTTTGGACTGAGTTCTTGTTAGTGCACATTAGAACTCGCTTTGTCTAATAAGTGACTAAATACTGGCTAATCAAATAGTCATTGCCTACTGTATATGGCTGAGGGTGGAGAAGGGAATTGAGTTCCAAGGGGCCCGATGGGACTTTCTAAGGCGATAAAAATATTGTATCTAAATTGTGGTACTGGTTGCAAGGCTATACACATTTGTCAAAACCCATCCAACTGTACTTTATTGTTTAAGTTATGCCATAATAAACCTGACTTTTTAAAAGGTTCTCAAGCAGAATGTCCCTTGTGGGCAGGTCACTTACCTGAGCGAGGCTTGGTGACCAGGAGAGGGAAATAGGCACAAGAGCGGGGCCACTCAGAGGAGTAGTGGGTAGGTTCTGACCACAGCTCACCACCAGGGAAGGCTGACTGCAGTGGACTTCAGACCTGAGACCTTGCAATGATGGATGGAGACTTTGTCATCTGTTGGCCCCAGGAGAGGTAGCAGGCAGCGCCTCCCAAAACCCCGCTAGGTTATGCCCTGGCCAAGGACTGTGCAGCCTAAGAGCTCGAGGCTCCCACAAGCTGCTGACATGGAGGCAGCCTCCCTCCTGCTTTTATTGATACTTTAATAGAAGTATGTTGAAGCAGGTTTTGGGTTTACGAATGGATTGAAAAGAGGAGGAAATGAAGGTCAGAGAGATAAAAACAATCTAAGAAAGAGATTACCTATTTATCTCTGAAAAATACAAGGGAGCAAATAAGAGAATCAGGGCTGCAGTCGACAAAAGCAGCACCTATGTGGCAGGGAGAGAAACATTGTGTGACTTTGTCCCAGTAGTGGTCCCCAGAGAAGAGTACAGTCCTTGTCATTTCCTAGTATAAGGGGAAAAATGCAGATGTGGCTTATTTTAAAAATGGTTTTTGATGGACACTCACCAACCACACAAACACACAAAATACGATTCTGTACAAACACATTCAATCCCATTCACGTTATACTGCTGAAGAATGAGTTTCAGAAGAGATGATCTATCACACGAGTAAAGAAACCTTTATGTGATACAATGCGACCCCTGCACAGAGACAAACTCGAAGAGGGTGGAGAATGATGGGTTTGATTCTTTGCAGTGTTTTCCTCAAAAATGCTTTTCTGTGGGTGGCATTTAAAAAAAAAATCCATCTAGTTGTCTTTGTCTGCAATTCTATACCAGATATATCATAGGAAGGTTTTGTTTCAGCCTGGAAAGTGAAATTCTGGACTTGGATACTTTAAATGTAAAATCCAAAGAGGTCAGCTGCTCATATGAGAAGATCAGGAGTAAATGGGCCACCTAGCAGGATTCAAAGCCACGAGATTAGAGACTGGGAAGCACCTCTTAATTCTCAAAAATTCAGATGGGAGTGTTGGGGGAGAACCTCTAAGAATGAGAAGAGGGAAAATTAAGGCTATAAATTGTCATTCTTTTTGTCTTCTCATCTTTCCCAACACAGCCATTCACCCTACCCTGAACCATTTTATTTATTTTTGTTTATCATCTGTTTGCGTAGTTTATATCTAGTCACAGCATTTCTTTGCAACCCAGAAGTACAATGAGGGTAGGAGGCAGACAAACAAACCCTTTCCATTCTACCTGTTTCTTTCTTATTGATTCATTCATTCATTTAAAAAATATTTACTGGCTGGGCACAATGGCTCATGCCTGAAATTACAGCACTTTGGGAGGACTGGGTAGGAGGGTCACTTGAAGCCAGGAGTTTGAGACCGGCCTAGGCAACATAGCAAGAGCCCATCTCTATAAAATAAACACTGCACTCCAGCTTGGACAACAGAGTGAGAGTCTGAATCAAAATAAGTAAATAAATACATAATAAAAAGAAAAATAAAGAATTGATAAAATGAACTTCATCTCTCATTCAGCCCCTTGTAAAATTGTGTGGAGACTACAATTTATTATATTAATAAATACCTGAGCCTAAAATAAAATAAAATAAAATAAAATAAAATTAGTTGGGTGTGGTGGCACATGCCTGTAGTCCTAGCTACTGGAGAGGCTGAGGTGGGAGGATCAGTTGAGCAGAGGAGTTTAAGGCTGCAGCGAGCCATGACCACACAGGCTGTTGTACCTTAGCCTGGATGACAGAATGAAACTCTACCTCAAAAAAAAAAAAATCTGCTCATTGCCTCTGATTAGCCAAGTGCCGTTGTAGGTGTGCAGGATACATCAGTGAACAAATAATAACACATTCTTTCCCCCAAGGAGCTTACATTATAGTCAGGGTCAAAAACCAAAGGAACAAAAAATAAGCAAAAACAGTAACAATAAGCAAAAGAATAAAAATAGTTAAATTACTATTTATTAAAATAAATATTAATATTAATTAGCTATCAATTAAATAATTTACATATTATAAATTTAAGCATTTATCATTTATAATGATAAATATAATAAATTTAATAATAAACATTAAAAATAAATGTTACCTAGTTTGCTGGGAGATGAAAAGAGCTGTTATGCATTAAATCGTGTTCCCCATTCCAAAATTCATGTTGAAATTTTAACACCCACTTCCTCAGAATGTGACATTTGGAAATAAGGTTGTTGCAGATATTATTGTGAAGTTAAGATGAAGTCATTTGGGTAGGCCCTAATGCAGTATGACTATTGTCCTTACAAAAACAGAAATTTGGACAGAGAGAAGCAGACTCTCACACAGGAAGGATGCCATGTGAACATAAAGGCAGAGTCTGGGTGATGAATCTGTAAGTCAAGGAACACCAAAGTTTGCCAGCAACCACCAGAAGCTAGGAGAGAAGCATGTGATGGTCCCTCTCACAGCCCAGAGAATGAACCAACCCTGCCCTTGGGAGTTCTGACTTCCCACCTCTACAACCATGAGACAATGAATTTTTGTTTCTTAAGCCACTCTCTTGATGGCATTTTGTTATGGCAGCCCTAGCAAACGAATACTGGGGCTATGAAAAATTCAGAGGACATAAGGGGTATTGGCAATTCTTCACAGGATTCCATTAGTCATTTTTCATATAGGGAAACCAAGAGGTAACAGATGATTTTCTTGACTACCCTCACCTACTAGGAGAACCTGATTGTTGGTTCCCCCTCCTTCCCTCTCCCAAGCACTTTGTAGACATTTCCATAATGGCTCCTATATTAGTCTGTTTTCACACTGCTATAAAGATACTACCTGAGACTGGGTAATATATAAACAAAAGAGGTTAAATTGACTCACAGTTCCACATGGCTGAGGAAGCCTCAGGAAACTTACAATCATGGCAGAAGGTGAAGGAGAAGCATCTTTTTATATGGTGGCAGGAGGGAGAGAGTGCAGGAGAAACTTTTAAAACATCAGATCTCATGAGAACTCCTTCACTAACACGAGAACGGCGTGGGGAAAACAACTCCCATGATCTAATCACCTCCCACCGGGTCCCTCGCTCGACTTGTGGGGATTACAATTCGAGACGAGATTTGGGTGGGGACACAGAGCCAAATCATATCGGATCCATCAAACTGTATTGATTTATTTCTGTCTTCATCTATCTCTCCCTCACCATCTACCTCAATGAGGGACCATCTCATTCTCCTTCCTGTGTTTTAATTTCTAGCACATAACCTGCACTTGGTAAGTGCTCAATATGTGTTAATTAAATAGACGGTGAATGCATATAAATTCTATGAGAATTTAATGTGTGCAAGTTTCCTATGGTCTTATAATTAATATAATTTGATATAGATGAAATTGATAACTCATTATGAAACGGGGTGTTGGCAGCTGCCTCTCCTGGGTGGAACACATATTCTGAAGCAGTGAGGAATGTTGGGGACTAGCATGATCTCAGAGCTCCTTGCCTGCTATGGGAAGCTTATGCCTGTTTCCCACCCCAAAACCAGAGATGACAATAACACTGCCTACCTCACATGATGTTCTGAGAGCTAACACATAGAATGAATGCTTCAAATAATACTGACCTTGAGAGAGTTCTCAAAGAGTACCAACCATTATTATGGCTGTTCACAGAGATTCACTTGAGAAGACTTCTAAAGGCATTCAATAATTTGGGTGCCTGAGTCACTGTGGATGAAATGAGGGTCCAGAATTGTCTTGCCACTCATTCGGTTGACAGTCTAATGGGGAAAGCAAAGAGTAACAAAATAATTACAAATAAATAAACACTGCAGGTGTGATCATTGCTGTGAAAGAGAGATACTTAGTGCTTGGGGACCACTGATGGGGGACTTAACTGATATGTAGGGTCAGGGAGAATGAGTTGAGATGTCAGATATGAGTAGGAATTGCCTACTGAGGACGGGAGGAACAGCACTCCTGGGGGAACGAATGGATAGGAACCCTGAGGAGTAGGAGCTTTTCTTGTTTATGGAAGAGAAAGGAGGCCAGTGTGCCTGGGGTGCAGCAAGTGAGAGGAACATGGCTCAAGGTGAGGCTGAGCAAAGACATGGCAGACAGCTCACACGGAGCTTTTGTCACCTTGCTAATTATTTGGCATAATGGAATCTGAGTGAGGTATTAGGGGTGAGTTGCGAGGAACAAAGTGCTCAGAGTTTCATTTTGAAAATCATTCAGGTTGCAGTGTAGAGAACGACTAAGAAGCACAGAGTGAATACAGGTAGACTCCATCGGAGGGAGGGGTGATGGTATCTTGGGCTTAACTGATAGGTTGTAGAAATGGAGAGAAGTGATAGATTGAAGATGGGTGGTGACAGAAAGGGGGCTATTGAAGACCAGGGCAGGTTGCTGACTTTATCACTAGTATCATAGTTACAAAGGGTCTCACTCATGAGACCACACACTGAAGAGAACTGATTTTGAATATTTTGACTATAAGGTACTTTTGAGACATCCAAGTGAAAATGTCCAGGGGTCAGTAGAGCATATGGGCTGATGGTGCAGAAAAGAATCATATAAACATGAGGCATTCGGGCATCCATTGCCCTGAGGGAAAGATGTAAGGGAGTGAGTATTTTGTGGTCTGACTATAGCCCCAAATTGCAGAGCTAGTCCCCGGGAAAGAGAGAGACCAACCGGCCTAATGTGTCATACTTTCTTCCTTTCCAGCTATTTGTATTTTGAGTCCCCAATACACTAGGTGGCCCAAACTTAACCACAGTCAGTTGGAGACCTAGGAATTTCTCGAGACCTGTGTCTAAATGGAAGGCTTGAGTGGTGCCACGGCCCTGTGGGGAGGCACAAGATCTTCAGTCATCTGTCTGCACAGTTATCTAGTCCTGAGTCATCAGTCCACTCAGGTTGTAAGGAGATACCACTCATCCTGTCCACGTGACTCCTTCAGGTGTGGCAACTCTTTGTTTCCTTCTCATCACACTTGAGAGACAACAATTATTCTGCTGCTTCTGTCAAGGTCTGAAGCACGGAGTCTAGGTCTGCCTTTGGCTCTGTGGGCCTGGATTCAACGTGCAGCCCTTCCATTCTCATGAGGACTCTACTATGGGAGAGAGGTGGTTCATGCCCTCTGCTCCCAGGCACGTCAAATTTCTGCCATCTTCCCATCTGGCATAAGGCCAAGCTCTATACCAGGAACTGGAAGACGGTTTCTCATCCAGTCTCTCCAAAACCTCTCGAGGATCCTGCCATCTTTTAGGGACTCCAGCCCCATAAAACAGGTGGAACAAGGTTCAGCTCTCTTGTGGAATAGGCTCCTAATCTGCTTTTTTTTCTCTGTGCCAGGATTATTCTTGTTTCCCCTAAGACTTTAGATTTTAAAAACCAAAGCGAGGAAGACTCTGTTTTTCCTTCTACTTCATATTGTATCGTTCTCTGAGGAGACAAGTTCAGAGAGCCTAGATCCTCAAATGGAAATTGGAAAGAGAGGATCAATGTTTTAAAAATGTCTTCATGCTACAGCTAAGAGAAAAAGTTCCCTTTTACCCCTTTGAGATGATTTTATGATCAGATCAAACAGTATAGGTTATAATGAAAAATAGTTACATAATGAATCTTGAGGCCAGAGACTCTGTGTTTATATATCCACATGAAATGGTATATGCCATTTTCCTTTTCGTTCCTTCTTAACTGAATTTAATTAGAGTTCTGTGAGGCGAAACTAACTAAAACTGCAAAATCCCTGAGATTCATGACATTAAAATCGTTCTGTTTCCTTGCCGTCAAGGCCTACAGGTTAAGACTATTCCAATCATATTTTATCTTACATGGTTTTTCAGCTTCCAAGAGCCACCAGGAGCTACTTATTGGTTTTCAGCACTAACATAGAGTGAGGTTTGAATGTAATATAGCAGCATTAAAAGCATCACTACATCCTTGTTACGTTGTTTAAACACAAATAAATATTCCCGGGAAAAAGAAAAATACTATATTGGATTTTCATGATGCTAAGGCAGATTTATACTATCTAACCTAATGAAAAATAAATCATAAATGTTTTACATTTAAATATATTCTACATTTCTCTAAGCATATGAGAGAAAAACAAAGGAATAGTTTCAAGATCATCAGAGTATAGTTACAGTAACTCAATATTTTCAGTTTAGGAAGTTACACTTTGGACCTCGGGATATGGTTGGCTATTCACGGTGTGAAACTAGATTAAAAGTGTCTTAGTTTATCATGTCAGTTCATAAATAAAGGAGTCTGCAGGACAGAAGCTTAAAAGAATAATATAAGTAATAGAACATAGCCTGATTCTTTGGAATCCCCTAACTAGTTTTTATAACCCACTGTAATACTCACTCTTTAGTGCTCTGTATGGATAACTCTTTGACCATTTTCATAGAATGCTTCAAGAAAGTTATAGTCCAAGAAATTTAAATAGTTACCCTGTGCCAGTAAAATGAAAATAAATTTGCTTTCTTGCTGGGCACAGTGGCTCATGCGTAAATCCCAGCATTTTGGGAGGCTGAAGAGGGAGGATTGCTTGAGCCCAGGAGTTCCAGACCAATCTGGGAAACATAGTGAGATTCCCATCTCTCTCTAAAAAAAAAAAAAAAAAAAAAAAAAAGGAAAAAAATGCTTTGCTAAAAGAGGGTAAACAAAAGTATGCTGTGCAAGATATTTTCTATTATTATCTGTACTTTTTTGCAAGATAAACAAACCTCAATAGAAAATAGATGGAAACAGATATTCTAGTGTTCTATAAATTCTTTCTGAGAACTAGTAAGAGGCTGTAACATATCCTTTGTAAAAGATCATAGGTGAAAATAAATTTACAAAACTCCTTTGTTAATTGAATAAAAGAAAGCACTCATATTCTCCATTAACTTAGAATTTTCATCTTTGCATTCTTTAACACATTTACATTGTTTTCTTCAAATGCTTTTGACTGATTTTTCTAAATTTTTTCCTAACATAGAAACATCTTTTGGCATAAGGTTGCTGGCCTAACCTACAGATTATTATATTCATTGCTCTAATCTATATCAGGAATGGGCATGATGCCTCAGACACAATTAAACTCTAGCTAAGATTTCCAGTGCCCAAAGAAGAAAAGAAAGGTATTTAACATTGGCTCACTAAGATCAGGGTCATGTCTAGTTTTTTATTTTAAGACTTGCTAACTTTTCTTTTTAGTAAGTCAAATATATGTATTTTTATCCAATAAGAAACATTGTGTTTTAATTTTTTAACTAAGAAATAAGTTCTCATGAAGAGAAAGATAACATTCACTTTGTGGCATTCCATGGAAAAGAAACTGAGCTACTCAAACCTTCTCATAAATCTCTGGTTAGCCACAAAGCCAGCCCTGGCAAATGGATAGAACCTACATTTCCAAGTTTGCCAAATAAAGAAAGATGCTGCCTGAAGTTTTAAAAACCATTTGTGGCTAAATTTTTAAAGTAAAAACAGGCCAATCTAACCTGAACCTGACACCAGTACACCAGTAGCTGTCAGATCTAACACGTGATTGGCATATTCTTTTTTTTTTTTTTTTTTTTTTTTTGAGATGGAGTCTCACTCTGTCACCAGGCTGGAGTCCAGTGGTGCAATCTCAGCTCACTACAACCTCCACCTCCCAGGTTCAGGCAATTTTCCCGCCTCAGCTTCCCAAGTAGCTGGGACTACAGGCGCATACCACCATGCCCAGCTAATTTTTGTATTTTTAGTAAAGATGGTGTTTCACCATGTTGGCCAGGATGACCTCGATCTCTTGACTTCGTGATCTGCCCACCTCGGCATCCCCAAATGCTGGGATTACAGGCATAAGCCACTGTGCTCTGCAGGCATATTCTTTTCTTCAGTCCACTTACTATAAATTTCAACTATTTTATTTGGGTCTTCTTACTCTTTTTCTTTTGATCTCTATAACTAGAATATAAGAGACAGTGTCTATCTAGCACAATGTTTTATCTCCTGTACTAGCAGAGTAGCTGGCACACAACAAATAGGCCTGTTAACTATGCTTCCCTTTTATCTTTATCTTTTTGGACTGCCATTTTTTACAGAGTGCTTCAAGAAAGTTATAGTCCAAGACATTTAAAATTTATGTAGGTTGACATAAAATCAGCATGTCCTTCATGTCTGCCAAAAAGGCATCTGCAGTCAGCAAGGTAAATGAAACCCAATGTCACAAGGGAGGGTACTGACAGACGGTAGCACAGTGAGAGAATGAACTGGTGATAGGACCCAATTGCTATAGATATTAGAAAAAAACTGAAAATTGTACACTTTACAAAATTGATATGAATATCTTGAAGTACAAAAACAGTGTTTCCTGTTTGCAAGGATGTAGGAGGCAGGGGTGAGCTACAGCTTTACTTGTTTCTAGAAGCAGAAGTAAGTATGGCCAAATGGAATGTCACATAGACAAGCCATGTTTCCAGGAAGCAGTGCTTCTCTATGGCAGTAGGAAAGAGAACAGTATTTGAGTTATGTGTGTGTGTGTGTGTGTGTGTATGTGTGTGTTGGGTGTCGGGGTAAGGGAATATCACCTATCTCAATAGTTTGGGAAATAGTAAAAGCTGTATAAACTCTCTCACAAATTCCTAGATCATAAGAAAAATCCCAGATATCCTGGAACAAGGTCCTGACCTCTACCTTTCCCATAAACTTCCTTCAAAGAGCTGGTTCAGAAATCCAGCAAAGAAAGAAAACACTTTAATAATAAATAATTGAAAGGGACTAGTACAGAACCTATATGGAAAATCTTTTTTAATTGTGTACTTTGCAGTTTTATGGGTACACAGTAGCTATATATATATATTTCTGGGGCACATGAGATATTTTGATACAGGCATACAATGTGTAATCATCACATCAGGGTAAATGGAATATCCAATACCTAAAGCATTTATTATTTCTTTGTGTTATAAATGTTCCCATTGTACTCTTGTAGTTATCTTAAAATGTACAATAAATTATTTTTGACTGTAGTCACCTGCTATCAACCACTAGATCTTATTCATCCTATCTAACTATATTTTTGTACTCAGTAACCATCCCCACTTTTCTCCCTGTTCCTCACTACTCTATCCAGGCTCTGGTAACCATCATTTTACTCTCTATCTCCATGAATTCAATTGTTTTAACATTTAGCTTCCACACATGAATGAGAACATATGAAGTTTGTCTTTGTGGGCCTGGCTTATCTCACTTAACATAATGCCTTCCAGATCCATCCGTGTTTTTGTAAATGACAAGATCGGATTTTTTTTTTTTATGATGGAATAGTATTCTATTGTCTGTAAGTACCAAATTTTCTTTATCCATTTATCTGTTAATGGGCACTTAGGTTGCTTGCAAACCTTGGCTCTTGTGAACAGTGCTGCAGTAAACATGGAAGTACAGATAACTCTTTGATGCACTGATTTCCTTTCTTTGGATATAGATCTAGCAGTGAGACTGCTGGATCATATAGTAGTCTTATTTTTAGTTTTTGAGTAACCCCCATGCTGTACTCCATAGTAGCTATATTAATTTGCATTCCCACCACCAGTGTACAAGGGTTCCCACTTCCCAACATCCTTGCCGGTATTCTATACAGAGATTCTTTTAAAAAATCAGAAAGGAAAAGCAAAAAAAGTAATTGATAAAGAGCACTCATCAGAAAATTATTGCCATGGAACAGATAGATATTGTGAACACGTATTTTGCCATGATTTTAAACAAATGCAATGAATTAATTGCTTTTATAAAGCAAGACACAAAATAAACATGCAAAAACCCGTGGAAGAAATGGCATAAGGATATGAAATTAGCTGGCACAGCACATGAAAAAGTGAAAGAAAGAATAATTAAAACAATCATGGTAAAATTAAAAGGACCTGAAAAGAGATGAAATGTTGTAGAAAACACAATAAGCGACATAGAAGATAAAAATGAAAAATAGTCAAATTGAAATGAAAATAAAAACCTTAGAAAGAGTAAAGAAACTATGATAGACACAGAAAGTAGGCAATAGAGCCTTAAAATACTCATAATCAGGGAGAACAAAGAAGAAAGCAAAATGTGAAACAGAAACAAAAACATGTCAGAAAGCATTTTTGATGTCAAAGGAAACTTGACCTAGTATTGAAAAGGCACATCATGAGTCATAAAAAGTTAATTAAAAATGATCAACCCTGAAGACTATTAAATTTATTGGACTTCAAAAATAAATATTTTCATATCTAGGAAAAAAGATCAACTAACTTATAAAAGAAAATAAAATCAGGCTAATCTCAGACTTCTTGGCAACAAAATTGCATCTCAGAAAATAATGTAATAATAACTACCAAATTCTCAAAGAAAGAAAATATGACCCAAACATTTTATAGATTGTCAAACTGTAACTTGTGTATAAAGAAAAAAGATCAACTGTTTTAAAAATGCCAAAATGCAAGAACACGTATTCCTCAAGGAGAAGTTCCTTAAAGTCTTTTTGAAAAATTCATACATAACAAACTATAGCCCACCTAAAGATGATTGGAACACAGAAACAAATGATTAATAGTGAGCATTGACTGAATTAATAAATTAAGTCTAAATTAAAACTAAATGAATTAAAACTTAAATAAAAGTGGAGACTAAGAATAATTATGGAATGTAAATATTGTGTGTTCTGATAATGTAGAAATGAGATAACTAAAAAATTAGAGGCAAAAGAAGAAATAAAAGATTTGTAGTCAAATACGTATTCTGACTTCTACATCTGTCATATTTGGAAATAACAGAATGACACTTAAGCTAACAAACCAAGTAACAAAAGTAACAGAAATGAAGAATAACTTTGACAGGCTCACCAGGAGACTCAACACAGCTGAAGAAAGAAGGTGTAAGTTTAAAGATAGGTAAACTAAATTTGCCGAAACTGAGATACACAAAAAAAGAGTGATAAAAAAGAACAGAGTGTTCAAGTGCTGTAAAACAATATCAAAAAGTATAATATGCATGTAATTCAAATCCCAGAAGAAGTGAGAATGAGGCAAAAGAAATATTTAAAGAGAAAATGGCCATGTATTTTTTTCAAACAATAAAATTAATAAAAGATACCAAACCTTAAGCTCTAAGACATCAAGCTCAGAGGACATCAAGTAGGATAAATAACAAATAGAAAATACACTTAGATACATCATATTCAAACTGTTAAAACCAAAGATAAAGAGAAAATCTTGAAGGCAGAAAGAGGCAGGAAAGACACATTACGCACATAGAAACGAAGATAAGATTGTAGTAGACTTTTCTTCATAAACCATGCAAACCAAAACACAGTGGAGTGGCATTTTAACATATTGAAAGAAAAAAACCGTTAACCCAGAATTCTTTACTCAAATTTTAAAATCTTTCAGGGCCAGGTGTGATGACTCACACCTGGAACCTCAACACTTTGGGAGTCCAAGGCAGGAGGATCACTTGAACCCAAGAGTTCAAGACCAACCTGGGTAACAAAGTGAGACATCTCAAATTTTTAAAAAAATTTTTAAAAGAAAAAGAAAAAAGAAAAAAAATTCAAAAATAAGAGAAATAAATACATTTTCAGATTAAAAACAAAAACTGAAAGAATTCATTTCCAGCAGATGTGTACTATAATTATTGTTACAGTAAATTATTCAGAAAAAAAAGATACCAGAAAGAATTTTGAATCTATATAAAGAAATAAAAAATGCTGAAAATGGCATGAATGGAAGAGAAATATATTTATTATATTCTTATTTATAATAGACTCTAAAACATAGTAGCCTGTCTAAAGTAAAATGAGTAGCAATGTATTATGTTTATAGCATATGCAAAACTATGTATGATTAAAAATAACACAAACGATGGGAGAAAGACATTGAGAGTACACTGTTGTAAGGCCCTTACATAACATGTGGTGCTATATAATATTACGAATTAGGCTGCAATTAAATAAAGATGTATACTATAAATCATAAGACAAGTATTAAACTTTTTATTTAAAATATAATAAGCAAATACATTAGATTAAAATGAAATGATAAAATAAACTCCATCCAAAAGAATGCAGAAAAACAGGGGAAAAGAAAAAAACAAATAGAACAAATAGAAAACTGCTGGCAAATTAATAGATTACTTTTCAACCATACAGGTAATTACATTAAATGTAAAGTGGTATAAACACGTAAATAAAATAACAGAGATCATCAGACTGGATTTTTTTTTAAAAAGCAAGACACAACTATATACTATCAACAGGAAATCTGCTTTTAATATAAAGACAAAGAAGTTAAAGGTAAAAGCGTGGAAAAAGTTGATCATTCCAAAGGTAATTTTAAAAAGCCTTGATTGGCTGTATTAATGTCAGAAAATGTAGACCTCAGGACAAGGAATATCACCAGTAATAAAGAGAAGCATTATATAATTATAGTGAGGACAATTTGCCAAGAAGACATAACAACTTTAAATGTGTATGTACCTAACAGAGTTTCAAAGTGTATGAAGTAAAAACTTATAGAACTGAAAAGAGAAATAGAGAATCCCCAATTTCTTGGAGGCTTCAGTACTTCAACATTTTAATCAATAGAAGGTGTAGAAATGTGTATTCCAGGCTATCATTCATGTAAAAAGTATAAATAGCAAATCCACTGGTTAAGCAGACAATCATCAGGGGAACTAAATGTTGCTTTCCCATTCATGTAAACATCCCCTGTCTCTAAAGTGATTCTATTCAAATCAGCCCCTTTACTTGACTTGGGGTTCCCAAAATGGGAAAATGAATATGAAGTTGTTGGCAGCTAACTCTTGAGAGCTCATCTGCAATAGAAGAGAATGAGGCCAAACCACAAAGGCAAGCAGAGCCAATAAATGGATATTTTGTTGTCGAGACACTATTAACCATGTTTGAATTCCTGATACATTTTCAATCACTGTTCTAGGCATTAGGGATAAAATATCGGACAAAAGCAATCGCACCCCTGCTTTCATGGAGCTCTTTCTCTATGGAAGAGATGAGACAGAAATAAACATGTAAATTAATGTGGTGTGTGTATATGTGTGTGTGTACACGCATGCCTGCCTGCCTGCATGCATTATAAATTCAAAAATTCAAAAATTCAAATTTTTGAGGTGGTGGTAAATGCCATGAAGAAAAATAATGTATGTGAAGGGTGGCAGGGGAGGAAGGGTTGTTAAAGAATGACTGAGATGGAGGCATACTCATTTATAGGGTGGTCACAAAAAGATTTTCCAATAAAGTAAACACACACCTGAAAGAAATGATCGTGCAAGCCACAAGTATATCTAAGGAAATGCAGTGAAAGCAAAAGAACAGTAGCAATGAGTTCGAAATAGAAGCGTATTTGATATTATCAAGGAATGGCAAGAAGGTGGTGTGGTCAGTATGCAGAGAGTTAGGTGAATAGTATTTCATTAAAAAAAAATTTTTTTTTAATTGAAATTTTTTTTTAAGGCTAGTCAAGAGAAGGAGAGGGAGTGCAGAAGGAACAAAGACATCTGTAACTGGTTGTGATCAATCAGTTGTAAACCTCACTGCACTCGGACCAGCTGAGGTGAATAGTATTAATATTTCAATGAATGAATGCATCTGACTTATTTGACCACTAACCTACTGATGAGCATTTGTAAACAGTGCTGCAGTGACTAAACTCGTATGTACATCATTTCAAATGTTCAAGTTTATGTTAAGATAAATTCACCAAAGTGAAATTGCTTAGTGAAAGGACATCGTCGTTTGTAATTTTGCTAATTTCTGCCAAAATGCCCTTCATGGGAGTTGTAACAATTTTTATTTCCACCAACAATGAATGAAGTTGACGATTTTCTCACAGCCTCCCCATCTCAAAATACTGCTTCAATGGTAACAGCTTTTTTCCTCTGTGCCAGGAACTGTTGTAAGTATGTAACATAAATTTATACACTGAATACTTAAAATAACCCCAGTATGAGTTAGGTATAATTATGATTCCCATTTCACAAATTAGGAAACTAAGGAAAGAGAGGTCAAGACATGTTCAAGGTCACTCTATGCACAGGACTCAGAGCCCATGTACTCCAGCTTCAGACGCAGGCTCTTCACCAGTACTCCATAGGGTCTCCTTAACCAACTTTTTGTCTTATGCGTATATGAGAGGTGAAAATGGTATCTGGATGTGTTTTTCATTTCTCTCATGGTAGGGGATAGCACGTTACATGATTAGACTGAAATTATAATTTACAGTTTCCTGAGTTGTTTCTATCCTTTACCAATGTTGTAAAGTGATTGTGTTTCTATTGATTTGTAGAAACTGTGTATAATGTAGATAGAAGCTCTTTGTCTGCAATATGAGTGACATGAGTGGCAAATATTTCCCATAATTTGTTCCATATTTCCCCACCATGAATAAGCACTCAATTTATATGTTACCAGTATGGGTCTGATTGTATATATTTTTTGAAATAGTTGGGGGAAAACCGCCTGTTTATATACTACTGGGAATTGTTACGCAGATCTTTGGGGTGTCAATTTTCTGGCTGGAAACCTTCATGGCTGGTGGTGACTTTGCCCAAGTTCTTTTCCTGCATCGGGAAGAATGAGGTACACAGACAAGCGAAGGGTGGACAAGACAAAGATGAGCTTTAGTAAGTGTTTATTAAGTGTCAGCACAGCTCAGAGGAGACCTGCAGTGGGTAGATCCTCTCTGTAGGCAGGTCATCCAGTTGAGTGTTTAGCTCTCAGCAGAGAAGAGGCCCTGGAGAGGGCAGCTCCTCTCTGCTACTGGTTGTCTGGACATCTGCTGCTCTCAGCAGACAGGAGGCCCTGAAGAGAGTTGCTCCTCTCTCCAGCCAGTAGTCCCAATGCCTCTGTGGGTCTCTGAAGCTCTCAGCAGAGAGGGTAGTTCCTCTCTGCAGCCTATCCTCCTGTTGTCTCCTGCTATCAACAGGGAGGGTAGCTCCTCTCCTGCTATCAGCAGAGAGGGTAACTATTCTCTATAGTTGACCATCCTGTTCAGTTCTTTCTTCATTCTCTGCCCTGCTCTGGCTGAGCCCAGGGCTTTTATGGGCCTTGGAGGAGGAAAGTGCATGCTAATTGGTCCATGGGAAGCAATGGGTGGGCTTCCCATGAGTTCCACCTCTGGTCTTCAGGACTGCCAGCCCAGCCAACAGGCTTCAGGCCTGCCCTGGTCTGAAGGCAGGGCTTCACTGGGGATCCACCCCCTCTGCTCGGGAGCTTATCTGCCTCCCTCGGCCATCCATGGCACCCAGGCTGCTAGTGCTGAGGGCTCCTGCAGGCCAGTGCTCAGCCACCCTCAGCACCCCTCTCAGCTCCCCCTCCCACACTGTTTGGTGCCCAAAGAATGGAGGGAGCCTAAGTAGCAGGGGGCTGGCCTGTCAATGCTGCTTTGAGTGTGCACACACCCAGCCAGGTTGTGACAGCACTTGGGCTTGGCCCCAACCCTGCTCTGAGATCTGAGTGGGCACTGGGAGTGGGGAGAGGCCAGGCAATGGGAACAGGCACCTCTGAGCCTGCAAGGGCAATGGGGAGCCTTTCCATGCCCCCCAAGAGGGCAGGGATGCTTGGGTCTGCAGCACTGGTTTGGGCAGCTGCAGCTGTGCCCAGGGGGATGGGGCTCCTGCTTGCTCTGTGGAGCAGGAGACCCAGATCGCAGCTATGACTTGGGCAGTTCTCCTGCCACTCAATGGAGCATGGTACCTGGCTGTGCCCCCTTGTGGCCTGGGGTGGGGTCTCCAGGGCTTTGCAGGGTCTGGCCCTGGCACTCAGGGGTTGAGCTCCATCGCTGTGGCTCCCAGGGTGGTGGGCTTGGGGAGATGAAAGGGGCCTGCTTCTCCACACCTGTGGGTATTTCTCATCAGGTGGGATGAGAGACTGAGAAAAGAAATAAGACACAGAGACAAAGTATAGAGAAACATCAGTGGGCCCAGGGGACTGGGACACTCAGCATGCAAGGACCTGCACTGGCGCTGGTCTTTGAGTTCCCTCAGTATTTGTTGATCATCACTTTTACTATCTTGGTGAGGGGAGTGTAGCAGGGCAACAGGTGGGGAGAAGGTCAGCAGGGAAACATGTGAGCAAACGAATCTGTATCATGAATAAGTTCAAAGAAAAGTACTGTGTCTAGATCTTCACGTAGGCCAGATTTAGGTTTCACTTTATACAAACATCTCAGTGTAGCAAAGAGTAACAGAGGAGTATTGCTGCCAGCATATCTTGCCACCGGCCACAGGGTGGTTTTCTCCTATCTTAGAATGGAATGAATGGGAATGGTCGGCTTTACACCTAGACGTTCCATTCCCGGGGATGAGCAGGAGACCAAAGCCTTCCTCTTATCTCAACTGCAAAGAGGCCTCCCTCTTTCACTACTCCTCCTCAGCACAGAGCTTTACAGGTGTCGGGCTGGGGGATGTAAGGTCTTTCCTTTCCCATGAGGGCATATCTTAGGCTGCCTCAGTGGAGGGAAACCTTGGACAATACCCAGGCTTTCTTGGGCAGAGGTCCCTGCAGCTTTCCACAGTGCATTGTGCCCGTGTTTAATAGAGAATGGAAAATGGCTATGACTTCTGCCAGGCATACTGCCTGCAAACATATTGTTAACAAGGCACATCCTGCATAGCCCTAAATCCCTTAAACTTTGATTTAATACAGCACATGTTTCTGTGAGCTCAGGATTGGGGCTAAAGTTATAGATTAACAGCATCTCAAAGCAAAACAATTTTTCTTAATACAGATCAAAATGGAGTTTCTTATGTCCTCCTTTTCTACATAAACATAGTAACAATCTGATCTTCCTTTCTTTTCCCCACAGGGGGAGGGGGTTGGAAGGTAGGGAAGTGCTGTTTACCTCCTCCTTGTGCCTTCTGTGCAGCCGTGGTGTGATGGCAGTGGCTGTATCAGATGGCCGGTAGCTGCCATCAGGATCATCTAGCAGAGTGGGAAATTCTTGAATTAGAAGACAGGTAAGGATTGCTGGAGTGATGCCTGGAGTTCGCAAGAGCAGGTGGATAATAGTGTGCCTTATACAGGGTCACATAAAGTTCATCTACAGTGGCATACAGAAGCCCGACACAGTGGCACATGCCTGTAGCCCTAGCTACTCAGGAGGCTGAGGTGGGAGCATCACTTGGGCCTAGGAGGTTGAGGCTACAGTGAGCCATGATTGTGCCACTACACTCTAGCCTGCAGGACAGAGAGAGACCCTGTCTTTAAATAAATATATATAGCAGCATATGGAAAGGAACGAGTGGGCACACATGCTAGTGTATGGGCTGGTGTGGTACTGGAAGTCTGTGCCAGTTTTCTTCTGAGTACTTCATTTTTTCTGTGCAAAGTAAAACTCTCATGAACTAAGAGTGAAGATCAAGGAGGGGAAGACATAAAATAAAATAAAATAAAATGTTGAAAGTAAAAGTTTGGAAAATATAAATAATGCCAACCTAACTCAAAGGAAGCTGGTATAGCAGTACTAATATCAGACAAAGTAGACCTTAAGTTAAAAACCATTACTAGCTATAGAGGTATTTTTGTAATACCAGAAGTACCAACCTATTAGGAAAATGCAGCAATTCTAAACTTTTATCGACTTAGTAACTTAACCTGAAATAATATGAATTTTAAAATTACAGAATAGGCCAGGCGCGGTGGCTCAGGCCTGTAATTCCAGCACTTTGGGAGGCCGAGGTGGGCGGAACATGAGGTCAGGAGATCGAGACGATCCTGGCTAACACAGTGAAACCCCTTCTCTACTAAAAATGCAAAAATTAGCCGGGCGTGGTGGTGGGCTCCTGTAGTCCCAGCTACTTGGGAGACTGAGACAGGAGAATGGCCTGAACCCAGGAGGCGGAGCTTGCAGTGAGCTAAGATCGCACCACTGCACTCCAGCCTGGGCGACAGACCGAGAGACTCTGTCTCAAAAAAAAAAAAAAAAAAATTGCAGAATATAAAAGAGAAATAAATGAATTCATATTCTTAGTAGGAGATTTTAACACAACTCCCTCTGTAGCTTCAAGAGCATATAGAAAAAAATAAGGATTTAGAATATTTGAACAACATGAGTAACAAACTTGGCCTGACTGGTATACATAAAGTACTACACCCAATAACTCGAAAAGAGACAATCATATCAAGTGCACATGAATCATTTATCAAAATGAACATTTCTGATCATGGTAGAAATTAACTATAAACAAAAACAAAAAGAAAACTGAAAAATGATCATATGTTTAAAAAGGAAGCAATACACTTCTAAATAATACATGTCAAAAAAATCAAAAATTGTAAACTAAAAAATAATAAAAATGCTATTTATCAAAACTTATGATACATAAAGCCATGTTTAGACTAAAATTTATAACCTTAAATATATATGGTAGAAATCGAGAAAGGCTGAAAATTGATGATCTAATCATCCATTTCGAGAAGATGGAAAATGATCATAAAATTGAGTCTAAAGAAATAGAAGGAAGGAAATAATAAAGTTAAGAATAGAAATCAATGAAACAGAAAACAAGCGTAAGATACAAGTAATCAACAACCCAAAGCTGATTCTTTACGTTGAATTACAAGGCTGACTTGCTGTGCTAGTACTTATACTTTCTAAGTATTTAAAATGCTAAATATGCTGCTTCCTCAATTCAAAACATGAGTAATTGTCTTTACAATTTCTATACTTAATATTTAAATTTTCACAAATTTAAAATGTGCATACTCATTAAGAAAACAATTATGCACCCCAAATAATACTGGATTTTTTTTCCCATGAAAATATTCTCAGCATGCCGATTTGTTTTTTGTTTGTCTTTTGAGTACCAGCAGCATCAGTCAGGTTGCCATCAGATCGCGTTTAAGACTGATGGAACATGGTGACGTCCTTTGTAGTTGCCCTATCAATGACTCTGAACATAAAGGAAAAGTTAGTTACAGTACCTATTCCCTCAAACTTGAGTCATTGTATTCCTAAATTTCAAATAAAATTATAGTCTGTAACCCTCATAGAGTGACTACATACTGAATTAAGTTTGCATTTCATTGGCTATTAAGATATATACAGTATCTTAATGACAGGGATACATTCTGATAAATGCACTGTTAGGTGATTTGGTCATTGTGTGAACATCATAGAGTATACTTATTACAAACCTAGATGGTATAGCCTACTACATACCGAGGCTATGTGGTATAGCCTATTCCTCCCAGGCTATAAATCTGATCAGCATGTTACTGAAATACTGTGGACAATTGTAACATAATGGTAAGTATTTGTGTATCCAAACATTCTAAACATGGAAATGGTAATGAGTTGTGCAGTATGATGACAATGATGTCACTAGGTGGTAGGAGTTTTTCAGCTCTTTTATGATCTTATGGGACCACCATCATTGATTGTCTTCCCATCCACTGGCTAAAGACTTCAACAGAATTTCTAATACTTTCCTTTCTTGCCCCTGACTTATTGGACTCTAAGTAATATTAGGATAACTGATTGGCTTCTGCAAATCTCAAGGATATATCAATATCTGAATCTATTCATAGCATATTGCTACTGGTAATTTGTTCAATGTGAGGAATTGGAATGCGTCATGCACAATTGGTGTATAACAGAACTGTATTTTATCCTTTTTGTAACATGCCTTATTTCCAGCATGTCATGATCCTAACTTTTTTAGTTCTTAATCTTATAGGGCAACAAAGACAGCAAAAAAATGAAACCATTTGGGTGGTCTCTCAAACACTGACCTCAGAGCTGGTCCCAGAATTTGGGTGTCCACATCATGAAAAAATAAACACATGTCATCATTGTTGACACTAATTATGTACTTCACTTGCAACTCCTCAGAATAAAAGCCAAGAATAAAATTGCTGTAAAGAACAGGCTCTTTCTCATCACTTGGGGTGGCCTCTTTAGGTCAGGGTTGAGGTCCAGTTCCAGTGCAGTGTGAGATAGTGCACATGGCCAATGCTTGTGTTGTTTCTAACATGTGCAGAAGGAAGAGGAGAGAATATCCTGGGACATTTATCATCCATGACTCATCCACAAATCTTTTTTGCAAAAGTTAAGAGAAAGTGAAATATGCTAAAAATATGGAAAAGGAGGCAATGACAGTATTCAGAATTTTCTTCCACACACAAAATTACCTGTGAGAGACCATCATTTAACATAATATTATATACAATGAGATTTTTAAAGTATTGACTGTTTTATTTTGAGACAGGGTCTCGCTCTGTTGTCTAGGCTGGAGTGCAGTGATGTGATCTCAGCTCACTACAGACTCAAACTCCCAGGCTCAAGCAATCCTCCCACCTTGGCCTCCCAAGTAGCTGGGACTACAGGCACATGCCACCATGCCCAGCTAAGTTTTGTATTTTTGGTAAAGACTGGGTTTCACCGTGTTGCCCAGGCTGGCCTTGAACTCCTGAGCTCAAGTGATCCACCTGCCTTGGCCTCCCAAAATGCTAGGATTATAGGCGTGGGACTCTGTGTCCAACAGATTATCGACTTTTTAAACACTACACTTAGACTACCAAAAATGGGGTATTGGTCAGTCATAAGCAGGCCAATTTAGCTCTCATATATTCTACTACATCAGATTTATTAGTAACAAAATTAATATTTAGACTTCCATATCGTGCCAGCTGCATGGGTTTATAATCTAACTAATCACACAGGGTTCCATACTTTAAAAATCCCTTAAATTGGCATAATGCTCTGCTGTCATTATCTTGAATTTCTTAATGGCCATTAAACAAGGGGACTCACATATTCATTTTCACACTGGGATCTACAAACTTTCACAGCATTCCTGCCATTGATACCATTCATTAGCTTTTATTTCTCACCTTGTTCTATTTACATGGGGCAGAGTGATGCTATTTATTGAGTAGCTCTTCAAAATCCCAGTTTATTAAATCATATGAAGGATAACATGATTTAGTGATAAAAGGCACAGTTTGTGGAATTTACGTCATATATGTCATAAACCTAGTTATAGCATGTAATATGGAAACTAAACATATTGAATTGAACTGTCAGCAAAACAAGGAAAATGTAGTGAAAATAACATGATAGTTAAAGGCTTTAACATACTTCTTTTAGACTAGGATGGTTTCAATAGCCAAAAACATTAAGCAAAAACGTAGAGGAACGAGTTTCCTTCCAATAGAAATTTACATTTTTCTATATTGTCTATGGAAAATAACCAGTTGTGTGCTTACTCACAAAGAAAATTTTAAAAGCTAAAAAAGAGGGATTTTATAGCTTACATTTGAGTATAATCCAATAAAATTAGAAGCAAATAATGAATGAGGCTCTCACCAAAATCTTAACTATGTGAATATAAAGAAGCAGGCTACTAGAGAATTCTTGAATCAAAGGGGAACTCAAACTGGAAATTATATCAAGAGAGCAATAAATAGGAACACCCTAATTTTGAAAAACAATGGGAGTCAGAAGAAAATTTTTAGCTGTGAGTGACTTCATTTTTAAGGAAGAAAGACCAAACAAAAAAGGCTTTACAAAAAATACATTTTATCCATGTTTTGGCTTTATACCTATAAAATCTAAAAACTGTAGAGAAAAATCAAAATAAATCATAAAAGTATTCCTAAACTAATACCTTTTTTCTGTCTAGTAATAAACAACCAAAAATTGATATGGAAAGATATTCCATTCCCAATAATGATAAAAACCTATTTTAGAAAACATAGAAGTAAATATAACAATATAGACACAGGATTATATGAATAAAATTATAAAAACATATTAAAGTACATTAAAATATATAAACAAATGGAAATAAATAATGTTCTTGGACATAAAGATTACATTTAATAAAAATAAATTATCTCAATATTGATACATAGACTTTATGCAACCTCAGTTAGAATCCAAGTTGTTTTGTAGGTTGGTGGTGGCAGGTGTAGTTAAAATAATCTTCAATTTCTAAAGAAGAATACTTGAAGATGTCCAAGAAAAGTTTCTAAAAGAACATTTTGGGAAAATATTATTCTTACCAGATAATAGGATGTAGTATAAAACTATAATAATCAGCTTGGTAGAATAAAATAAATATGCCATATATAGACACCAGTGCACATTAAAACATTTAATGTATGCCAAAGATAGTCATTTAATTTTTTAGGAAACACAGGATTTTAATAAATGACTCTGGGACAAGTAACCATACTGTATTAGTTTATTTGTATAATGCTATGAAAAAACATGTGAGACTGGGTAATATAAAGAAAAGGAAGTTTAATGGACTTGCAGTTCCACATGGCTGGGGAGGCCTCACGATCATGGCAGAAGGTAAAGGAGGAGCAAAGGCACATTTTACATGGCAGCAGGCAAGAGAGAAGAATGAGTGCCCAGCAAAGGGTGAAGCCCCTTATAAAACCATCAGATCTCATGAGAATTTACTGTCATGAGAACAAGATAGTGGAAACTTCCCCCATGACTCAATTATCTTCACCTAGTCCCTTCCATGACCCATGGGGATTATGGGAACTACAATTTAAGATGAGTTTTGGGTGGGGATACAGCCAAAGCATATTATATCACCACTGACCCTTCCCAAATGTTTTTACAATTTAAAACACAATTATGCCCTTCCAAAAGTCCCCCAAAGTCTTAACTTATTCTGGCATTAACTTAAATGTTCAAGTTTGAAGTCTTATTTGGAACAAGGCAAGTCCCTTTTGCCTATGACCCTAGAAAATTAAAAACAAGTTAGTTACTTTCTAGATACAATGTGGTACAAGCATTGGGCAAATGCGCCCATTCCAAATGGGAGAAATTGGCTTAACAAAGGGGCTACAGGTCCCATGCAAGTCAAAAATCCAATATGGCACTTATTAAACTTTAAAGTTTTAAAAACATTTTCTTTGAGTTTATGTCTTACATTCAGGTTACACTGATGCAAGAGGTGGTCTTTCACAGCCTTGGGAAGCTCCACCCCTGTGGCTCTGCAGGGTACAGCCACCCTCCTGGCTGCTTTCATAGGCTGCTTTGAGTGTTTATGACTTTTTCAGGTGCACAGTGCAAATTGTTGATGGATTTACCATTTTGGGGTCTGGAGCACAGTGGCCCTTTTCTCACAGCTCCACTAGGCCATGTCCCAGTGGGGACTCTGTGTGGCGGTTCCAACTCCATTTCCCTTCTGCACTGCCCTAGCAGAGGTTCTCCATGAAGGCTCTGCCCCTGCAGCAAACTTCTGCCTGGACATCCAGGCATTTCCATACATTCTCTGAAATGTAGTCAGTGGTTTTCAAATTTTGATTCTTTACTTCTGTGAACCTGCAGGCTCAACAACACGTGTAAGCCACCAAGGGTTGGGACTCACATCCTTTAGAGCAATAGCCTGAGCTTTATGTTGGCCCCTTTTAGCTATGGCTGGGATGTGGGGCACCATATCCCAAGACTGCACAAAGCAGCCAGGCCCTGGGCTCAGCACACAAAACCATTTTCCCCCACTAGGCATTTTGACCTGTGATGGGAGGGGCTGCCATGCAGACCTTTGACATGCCCTGGAGACATTTTACCCATTGTTTTTGTGGTTAACATTTGGCTTCTTGTGACTTATACAAACTTCTGCAGCTAGCCTGAATTTCTCCTTAGAAAATGTTTTTTTTTTTTTTCTATTGCATTGTTAGGCTGCAAATTTTATGAAATTTTTTCTTTGCTTTCCTTTTCAACATAGTTTCCAATTCCAAACCATATCTTTGTGAATAAATAAAACTGAATGCTTTTAAGATTACCTAAGTCACTGCTTGAATGCTTTGCTGCTTAGAAATTTTTTCTGCCAGATACCCTAAATTATCTCTTTTAAGTTTAAAGTTCCACAGATTTTTAGGATGGGGCAAATTACTGCCAGTCTCTTTGCTAAAGCATAGGAAGAATTTCCTTTGCTCCAGTTCCCAATAAGTTTTTCATTTTCATTTGAGATCATCTTAGCCTGGATTTTATTGTCCATATTACTATTAGCATTTTGGTTAAAGCCATTTAACAAGTCCTTAGGAAGTTTTAAACTTTTCTACATTTTCTTCTTCTTCTTCTTCTTCTTTTTTTTTTTTTTTTTTTTTTTTTTTTTTTTTTTTTTTTTGAGCCCTTGAAACTGTTTTAACCTCTGCCTGTTACTCATTCCAAAGTTGTTTCCACATTTTGGGGTATTTTAATAGCAGTGCCCTACTCCTGGTACCAATTTACTGTACTAGTTCATTTTTATACTGCTATGAAGAAATATTCAAGACTGGGTAATTTATAAAGAAAGAGAGGTTTAATGAACTTATAGTTCCACATAGCTGGGGAGGCCTCACAATCATGGCATAAGGTGAAGGAGGAACAAAGTCACGACTTATATGGCAGCAGGCAAGAGAGAAGAATGGGTGCCCAGCAAAGGTGAAAGCCCCTATAAAACCATCAGATCTTCTGAAAACTTACTATCATGAGAACAGAATAGGGGAAACTGCCCCCATGATTTAATTATCTCCACCTGGTTCCTCCCCTGCCATGACACATGGGGATTATGGAAACTACAGTTTAAGATGAGATTTGAGTGTGGACACAGCCATTTCATACCTTTTGAAAGAAATACAATTGGATACTTATTTTTCCAATATAAAATTTAAAAATTAAGGTGAATTAAAGAATTAAATGGGAAAATGAATAATACAAATCTTGTAAGAAAGCCTAGGAGACCTAACATCAGTCTATAGATGATGAAGTGCTTATACACTGGGAGCTGAAACAGAACAAAAACCAACGTATTTTTAATAAAAATGAAGTAACAATGGATTTAAAGAAAATAATTACAACATATATTAAGACAAAGTGGTAGCTATACTAAAAATGGAGAAGTAAAAGACATAAAATAGAAAAAGTCAGCAAGAAATATGTATTTTAACAAATAGGAAACCTAGGTATCTCACAAATATGAAAAGATGTGAAAAGATGATCAAATTTACAGGTAGTGAAATACAGATTAAAGTAACAATGAATATTATTGCACACTTACCAAGCTGGCAAAGGTGTAATAAATAGGTCTCTCTCCAAAGTGGAAATGTGTGTTGCCACTGCTTTTCTAAAAGCAACTTAGAAATATCTGTTGAAATTTAAAAATTAATGCACATGCTTTGATTTAATACCCCTTCAGGGAATCTATGCTATGTAAGTCAAGCTTATAGTATACAATGACGTGTTGTAAGAAAGTCTATTGTACTCTTATTAATAGTGGGAAAAGAATAAATAAATAGATGAAAGCATAAGGAATGACCATCAATTGGAGAATTACAGTATAAATTAGGCCACATTCATGCTATATGATATTTATTAAGAAGAATAAATCAGAGCTAAATAGTTGAATTGAAGTGATATTCATGACATATATATTATTGTGTAAAACATATAACATGGGTGGTTATACAGGTATTTGTATATAATAATTTTTGTAAAAGAAAAATAAGAAAAAATATATGCATCTTACAGTCAATAAATGTCTGTATATGATTCTATGAACATACAGAAACGAAGAAGTGGAAGGATACATACTAAGTTGTTATGAATGAGAAAATATATGTGGAGTGGAGGAGGCAGGTTATGAGTATGAAGAGAAGGAAAAAAATGAAAACCAAAAATGCAAAGAAAGGCTGTATTTGAAATAACAATCTGCTTATGAGTATGGCCTCTAGCTTCATCCACATTGTTGCAAAGGACAGTTCTTTTTTATGGTTTTGTAGTGTTCTGTGGTATGTATGTACCACATCTTCTTTATAAAATCACCATTCCTGAGAAGCCAGATTGATTCTATGTATTTGCTATTGTGAATAGCACAGCAATGAACATACGAGTGCATGTGTCTTTTTGGTATAAGTATCCATTTCCTTTGGGTATATACCCAGTAATGGGATACTGGGTCAAATGGTAGTTCTAGTTTAAGTTCTTTGAGAAATCTCCAAACTTCTTTCCACAGTGGCTGAACTAATTTACATTCCCACCAACAGTGTATAAGCATTGCCTTTTCTCTGCATCCTTGCCAGCATCTGTTGTAATATCTCATACTATCATTTATAATGGGAACTAACCATTGAGCACAATGGACATAAACATGGGAACAATAAACACTGCAGACTATCAGAAGAGGGGAGGGAGAGCAGGGAGCATGGGTTGAAACACTGCCTATTGGATACTATGCTTACTAAGTTGTACACCCATGTAACAAACCTGCACATGTACCCCCTGTATCTAAAATAAAAGTTGAAATTAAAAAATCAAATTTGCATGATGCATTAATGTAAAGGTATACATATATATACACAAATATACAAATTTGTATACAAATATACAAATAAAATTTAAAGTTTAAAAAATAGAAGACAAGAGCCTACTGCTTAATGCAGATCTCCCAAGAGAACTTCCAACTGAAGGCAGAACATGGCGTAAGTGCACCTGGGATCCCAGCTACTGGACCCACCCTCAGGCTTGTACCTATCTCATTTTCTTTTTCTAACTATTTTAGTTTCAACATAACCTGGTTTGAATTTCTACAGATGGGTAGGAGATGGAAGAACCTCCAGGAAGCTGGAAATGGTATGAATACAAAAAGGCATAAAGTGCTTCACGATTTTGGAGTTTCCTTTTGGGATGATGAAATGTTTTAGAACTACATAGAGGGGATGATTGTACAACATTGTGAATGTACTAAAGGTCAATGAATTGCACACTTTTCAAAAGTTAATATATGTTAAGTAAATTTTATCTTAATTTTAAAAAGGCATGAAGAATGTTACAGACATATATATATACTGGAGTGCAATTTTCTGAACGTAGTTCAAGAGTCACAGCCACTTGGAGGCTTATGCCAAGCATATGGACACAGATGTGAAGTCATCTGTTTTAACTGTATCCTTATTTACCTTTGAAATACAGTCTTGCATCTCCCAAAGAAGATGCTATCCAAAGATAGCTCATGTTCATTGACATGAACTGTGGGCCAGTGACTAAAATGGACCCATTTGTGATTCTAGGTTAATATTTCCCACAGTTTCATCCATATCATTCAAAACTATACCATCTGGGAAAATAAGACTATATATCTCAACTATAAGTCTTGGGAGACACTATGTACCAGGAACTAGGAATCATACAACATGGATGTATCAACCTTCAGAAGCAACATACCCCCTCTGGGCCTCAGTCTCAAATAGTACCTGGTCACCTGAATAAATGTTTAGCCTATTAGAGTAAAAAAATGTACAGACTACTGGATTAACTAATTAATCTCATCTGATGTAATTTGGAGTCAGATATCTGTGCTGGCCCTTCCTCCTGGCCATTTTCTTCTTAGCAAAAACAGCACAGGGTCCATGCATTAAGGTCCTGGCTTTGGTCTCTATTTTATCTCATCACCAAATTCAGAGGCACAGACATCATCAACAGACTCTTTCACCCAAAACCCAGTCTCTTCCTCTCTCTGCCTGTGTGCACAGGACTGGCACCATGGGAAGCTCTCTGGAACTTAGGTCTTCTAGTTCAAGATTTGTGCTTCGGCACCCCTGGTGGTCAAATATCCCATGGATTATCCTTTGGGAATAAGTTCAAAGGTCAGAGGTGTGTGTGTGTGTCTAGTGTGTGACAAAGAACTCATACTCATGACCACTGATGCTTTACCAAAATGACTATGATCCTAATACAGTAAAGAATAAACTCCCCACAGCACCTGTAGAAATTTATGCTCAGAATTGTCATCTTCCATTTATATAGACTCCTTAGCTATCTTATTTCAGGTCAGAATCCACATTTTTATTTACGAACTCTTTTTACCCACTGAATTCAATGTCGTTAGCTGACCATTCTTAAACCAATAACCGGAGAAGATGAATGATTGCCTCCCAGAATAGTGTCTTCAGCACTACTCACCTACTAGCCAACTGGATAGTCTTCCTTCCCACCACTGAATTAACATAAAATTAATCCATCTACTCCTACACAAGCACTACAGGTGCCATCAAGATACTTCCTGGTTCCCAATTTCTACCCATTATCTCCAACACAGATGATTTTCCTGGGAAATTCCTTGTTACAAATCAATTTGCTACAGTAATGCTTTCAGCAAGAAAAAGTACCTCTTGCAAGTTAATTACAAGGGGAAATCTAGTACAAATGGAAAATTAAATACGTTTTATCGATTTCTTCATTCCAGTCCCTGGATTTTCCTCTTTTCCTCACTGTTTTTGTCCCGTTGAACTCCCTAATACAGTTTTGATTACAATAGTTTAAACCCTTTCTTTCCATACTTTGTACGCCTTTGCTTTCATTTGCTTTCACCACATTCAGTCTACATCCTGCCAATTCTACAACCATTTATACCGTCTGGCTTCTCCATCCCTACATCTGAGTTTCTGGGTGCTTCTGGAAAAAGTAACACAAAAGCACAGATTTATGTCATTACTACTCATGAGAGTTTATCTCTGGCTCATTTCCATCATTGGAATTGAAGGTGGGATCTTGGCCAAAAGAGGTGCATTTAAACTGAGGTTAAGGAAGAGCAGAAATCAAGACCCCTATGAAGGAAGGTAGTTTGTAGAGAAGAGACTAGGACAGGCAAGAGCAGAGAGATCACATGGAAAGAGAGAGAGAGAGGCAGCCTCTAACATTCCAGTTTCGTTATATTGCTCTAGTTGAGTTCCCGTTTCTTGAGGTATCTTGAGACGATTTTTGTTCCTTGAAAACAAATGATTCCTCACTAAATATGGCCTACCCTTCCAGATAACTTGGTTTCCACACTTGCCAGACTGGCCATGCCCAAGTTCACCCTGCTGGAAAATACAGTCTCCATTGGCTACCATTTTCTCAACTAACTAATGTGCATTGTGATGTAACTTTTAATATTTAAATGTGTAAATATTTTAAACGTGCTAGTATTTTCTCCTTGGATTGCAAGTTTTAGATTGTATTCTTCATTTCTTTTTATAACCTTGGATCCCAGAACTTTATGATCACGTGTAGATGATCTCTAGATACTTGCTGAATGAACAAACAAGTAAATGTCTCATTCTTCAATAGTCTCTAGAAAGATGATAATAGCAAGAAGCTCTGGAGTCTTTGAGCACTCAGAAAGAGTCAGCAATAAGAGATGGGGAAGCCCCAATAACAGAAATACTGAATACTGGTGGTGTGTCCTCTTCAAGGAGGACTAGGAGAATGGACCAACAGAGTGAGCCACTCCCGAGGCCCGAACACAAGGCAGGCAGAAATGGTCTTCCCACACTCCAGGTGTCCCCCTTCCGACCTCTCGTTGACATTCAGAGAGTACCGAAATAGAATTTAGCAGAAATATCTAATTATATTTACATTTTAAAGACGGGGGAAGTATATTAGCAGAGTCAAACATTGTTTTACCAGTAACCTTAATAACTGCCATCTAAAAGGCATGACATTCGTTTATTCTGTTTTTGTTTGCTTTGCTTATTTCTGGAGCTGTGGTTTCTCTTTAGAATAGCTTCAGGTGGAAACATGTGAATACTTCTGAGTTATTAAAACAACCACCACAGTCTTCACATTCAAATGTGGCAAATATAAAAGGTGACTCCTATTTCACCAAGCTGTGAAAATAGTATTTGGGGGAGAAAATAAGAGGAAAGAAGCCTCTACGCACTTGCAAGAAATGCCTAAAAGTGGTCCAACCCTTTGCTCTTGAAAGTGTTGGCATCTAAAGAGAAACTTTCATGGAGCCACACCTTCATCTGGCTAAATATATGGTTTTAAGACACTCAGCTACTCATTTACAGGTTTCTGCTTAAAATTTCAACCACATGTTAAGCACAAAATTTTGTGGTTCATGAGTTAACAAGTTGCCACCAAAGAAAATATTGCTCCATAGGGTGTTCCTCTTGTGATGCTTAGAAACATCAGGTTGTAGTGATCCCCCCCACCCAAAAAGTGACCCTTTGGATTTGAAAGGCTTTGGTTTGCTAATGATTGGTTTCAGCCTGCAGTGTTCCACAGACTGTTTTGTTCTTCTTCTATGGTCTGTGAATGATACTCCTCAAGGAATTGTGGCTGATATGTTTTTCATTTCCTCCCTAAATTTCTCACTATAATATTTAATTAGCCAAAAGGCAGCATATTTATAGAAATAATAAAACAGAGGAGAAAATGCTTTAATTATATGAATAATGTGTTGTATTTAGAGATATATACATATATACGTAAACGCATATATATTTAAAGAACACTTTGTACAGTTATTTTTCCCTAGGATATGATTACAGTAAACTTAAGCATATGTGTAAGATGAACAAAGTCTAGAGATCTAATACAAAACACGAGGACTAAAAGTAATAAAATTGTACTGTATTTGCAATTCATGCTTTAAAAAAGAAAGTGAACTGACATATAAACAACCAATCCTTTGAGATGTCCCAAGATAAAAGAAATACACGTATGCAAAAATTTGAAAGTAATGTTTAATGTTACATTTAAGTAATTTAATATCCAAGAAGCAAAATATACTGAGGATCTACAATAGCAAATACTCTATATGCACTTATTTCTCCTAAAGACCTTAAAATAGGTATCATCATCCCCATTTTACACATGCAGAAAGTAAGGCTCAGAGAAGCAAAAGTGAGTATTAATTCTAATGAAAAAATGTGCAAATAGATCAACGGGTTTCTAATTTTGCCATTTCCTCTTTCAGCATGATTTAAAGGTGACAATGCAGTGAAAATTAGTGACGCAACTTTTTTTTTTTTTTTTTTTGAGACGGAGTCTTGCTCTGTCTCCCAGGCTGGAGTGCAGTGGCGCGATCTCGGCTCACTGCAAGCTCCGCCTCCCGGGTTCACGCCATTCTCCTGCCTCAGCCTCCCGAGTAGCTGGGACTACAGGCGCCCGCCACCGCTCCCGGCTAATTTTTTGTATTTTTAGTAGAGACAGGGTTTCACCGTGGTCTCGATCTCCTGACCTTGTGATCCGCCCACCTCGGCCTCCCAAAGTGCTGGGATTACAGGCGTGAGCCACCACGCCCGGCCACTATGACGCAACATTTTGAATGACAAGACTAATACTCTCTCTATTAATTCCTTAATAAAAATTCCAAACCAGAAGCTAACGAAGACTTCGCTCCAGGAGAACAAAGGAAATGGTAATGTACTCCAAAAGGCTATAGAACTACAAAAATTAGCTGTGACAAATAATGTGTGAGAAAAATGTTTTATAGAGCCATTCTGTAAATTGTGTTGTAGATAACAAAATTAAATACAAAAGTTAACTTAATTTAAATTGAGCATAGTATTGTGTTTTACTGTGATTAATAAAACTTTCCAATTAACAGGTGCTATCAGTAAGAATTAGCCACCTAAGTAAATAAAATGTAAATTCTTAGGGCCCAAGTTATTTTTCTTGGTTACACCTAGAATGCTTTATGTACTTCCCATATTGTCAAAAGTTAAAACAAGAAGTGAGATCTTCATTCTCACACAAATTTGCAGCAGATATATTTTGCAAGCTCAAACTACAGTTCTGGCAATGTTTTTCAGATCTCACTGCAAGTATAAAGGAAATTTGTATATTTCAAAATTCACTTAACATACAGGAAATTCGTTTAACTAAAGCAATTAAGGAGCTTCCATCTAACTTTCAATTGGAAGTGTTTAATCTGCAATGCAATGAAATAATATAAAAGACAACTATCAACAAAAGAATCTAATAGAATTTCACAAATGCCTTCCAAATGATTAATGTGCTCAATTAAAATCACATGTTCATGGACTAATATCAATATTTTGCAGAACCTATCAGTGTAAAAAGACGTTTTCAAAGATGAAATACATAAAATCTAATTTTATTAACAGATGTACCTTTGCAATCAATTTTGGTGATAGAGAACACTAACTTTGAACATATTATAACCTCTAAAGGAAAGAAGTACACTCTTTATTTCAGAAAGTAAACAACAAAGGCATTGACATTGATTTGGAGATTCAGAGATAATTTCTTGTTCTCAATAACATTGATCATGAGATAAATGCACATCAAAACTACAATGATATATCATCTCACCCCAGTTAAAATGGCTTTTATCCAAAAGATAGGCAATAGCAAATGCTGACCATAAAAGGGGACACTTGTATTCTGTTGGGGAGAATGTAAATTAGTACCGCCACTATGGAGAACGGTATGGAACTTCCTCAAAAAACTAAAAATAGAACTACCATATGATCTAGCAACCCTACTGCTAGATATATACTCCAAAGAAAGAAAATCAGCATATTGAAGAGATATATGTACTCCCATGTTTATTGCAGCATTATTCACAATAGCCAAGATTTGGAAGCAACCTCATTGTCCACTGAAAGACAAATGGAAAGAAAATGTGGTACATAAACACAATGGAGTACTATTCAGCCATAAAAAAGAATGAGATACTGTCATTTGCAACAACATGGGTGGAACTTAATATGGTGGAGGACATTATATTAAGTGGATAAAATAACCCAGGCACAGAAAGACAGACTTCACATGTTTTCACTCATTTTGTGGAAACTAAAAATTAAAACAATTGAGCTCATAAAGATAAAGAGTAAAATGATGATTACAAGAGGCTGGGAAGGGTAGTGGGACTTGGAGGTAAATTGGGGATGGTTAATGAGTACAAAAGTATAGGTAGATAGAATGAATAATATTTAGTATTTGTTAGCACAACGGGGTGATTACAGTCAATAATAATTTATTGTACATTTTAAAATAATTCAAGACATAGACATGGGCAAAGACTTCATGTCTAAAACACCAAAAGCAATGGCAACAAAAGCCAAAATTGACAAATGGGATCTAATTAAACTAAAGAGCTTCTGCACAGCAAAAGAAACTACTATCAGAGTGAATAGGCAACCTACAGAATGGGAGAAAATGTTTGCAATCTATCCATCTGACAAAGGACTAATATCCAGAATCTACAAATAACTTAAACACATTTACAAGAAAAAAACAAACAACCCGATCAAAAAGTGGGCAAAGGACATGAACAGACACTTCTCAAAAGAAGACATTTATGCAGCCAACAGACATACGAAAAAATGCTCATCATCACTGGTCATTAGAGAAATGCAAATCAAAACCACAATGAGATACCGTCTCACACCAGTTAGAAGGGCGATCATTAAAAAGTCAGGAAACAACAGATGCTGGACAAGATGTGGAGAAATAGGAATACTTTTATACTGTTGGTGGGAGTGTAAATTAGTTCAACCATTGTGGAATACAGTGTAGTAATTCCTCAAGGACCTAGAACTAGAAATACCATTTGACCCAGCAATCCCATTACTGGGCATATACCCAAAGGATCATAAATCATTCTACTATAAAGACACATGCACCCATATGTTTATTGTGGCACTATTCACAATAGCAAAGACATGGAAGCAACGCAAATGCCCATCAATGATAGACTGGATAAAGAAAATGTGGCACATATACACCATGGAATACTATGCAGTCATAAAAACGAATGAGTTCATGTCCTTTGTAGGGACATGGATGAAGCTGGAAACCATCCTTCTCGGCAAACTATCACAAGAACCAAACACCGCATGTTCTCACTCATAAGTGGTAGTTGAACAACGAGAACACATAGACACAGGGAGGGGAACATCACACACTGGGGCCTATCAGGTAGTGAGGGACTAGGGGAGGGATAGCATTAGGAGAAATACCTAATGTAGGTGACAGGTTGAGGGGTGCAGCAAACCACCATGACCTGTGTATACCTCTATAACAAACCTGTGCAGTCTGCACATATACCCCAGAACTTAAAGTATAATTTAAAAAAATAGTATAATAGAAATGTTTGTAACACAAAGAAATGATAAATGCTTGAGGTGATGGATAGCCCTTTTACCCTCATGTGATTATTACACATTGTATGCCTGTATCAAAATATCTCATGTACTCTGTAGATATACACACCTACTACGTACCCACAAAAATTAAAAGAGAAAAAATTTTAAAGAAAATTTCTTATCCAGTCTGAAATCTTTGTTCTTGTTTGTTCTTTAATTAAAGTGGTTAGTCCATTAATAAATAATATAACTACTAATATATCAGGTTTATAACTACCCTTTTCTTGTTTTCTATTTGCCCCTCTTGTTCTGTTTTCCTAACTTTTTTTCTTGCCCTCACTTGAATCCATCAAGTATTTTTTATCATTCCATTTTTCTCATCTGTAAGTGTGCTGGTTACACATATCTAATATCTTCTAAGTGGCTGCACAATGTGACTCCTTGACTTATTAAAATGTGCAAATTTTGCTCCTTACCATACAATATTAAGACCTTAGAATACTTTAAATTCATTTATTTCTTGTTTATCTTTTATAATGTGTACTTTATTCTATACATATTTTGAACTCTGCCAGAAATTATTAATATTATTGTTATTACTATGTATAGTCAATATTAGACGTATTGTATTTTATACTTTCCATTGCTCTTCATTGCTTCCTATATTTTCACGTTTCCATCTCAGCTATTTATCCTTTTTCTTTTTTTAACTTTTATTGTAAGTTTAGTAGTATAAGTGCAGGTTGGTTACATAGGTAAAGTTGTGTCATGGGGGTTTGTTGTGCTGATTACTTAATCACCCAGGTATTAAGCCTAGTACCCATTAGTTACTTTTCCTGAACCTCCCCCTCCTCTCATCCTCCACCCTCGAATAGGCCCGAGTGTGTGTTGTCCCTTCTATGTGTCCATGTGTTCTCATTATTTAGCTCCCACTTACAAGTGAGAACATGCAGTATTTGTTTTCTGTTCCTGTGTTAGTTTGCCAAGAACCTTATCCTTCTTCTTAAAGAACTTCCTTTTTTTTTTTAGTGCAGGCCCGATGGTGACAAATTCTCTCACTTTTCGTGTGTCTGGAATGTCTTTATTTCATCTTCACTTTTGAAGAATACTCCTCTCAACAGAATTTGAAGTTAGCAGTTATTTCCTTTTAGTACTTTAAAGATAGATGTCATTTATTATTCCTGTAGTTGTTTCTATCATCACTGTTGAGAAATCATTGTCAGCCTTACTGTTGCTCCTAATGTATCTTTAATCCTCTGATTTTAAGATTATATCTTTGTCTTTGGTTTTCATGGTTTTACTATGGTATATCTTGGTGAGATTTTCTTTATATTTAATACAGCTTGGAATTTGCACATTTTTTGAATACGTGGCTTTATGTCTTTTGTCAGTTTGAGAATTTTATCAGAGATTTTCTCTTCAACCATTGCTTCTACTTTATTCTCTCTCTTCCTTTCCTTTCAGGACTTCAACTACACACATGTAAGAAATTTCTATCAGTCTCCTATATACCTTATGTTCTTTTCTGCAGCCTATCCCTTTTTCTCATGGTATTTCAATCTAGTTACTTACTATGAATCTACATTCCTTTTCACGAATACGCTCTTCAACTGCAACCATTCTATTGTTAAACCCGTCTACTGAGATCTTAATTTTAGCTATTGTGCTTTTGGTTCTTGAGTTTTCATTTTATTCTTTTCTATATATATTTGTCCTCTGATATAAAATTATTTATATTTTCTGGATTATATTAATAATAGTTGGTTTAAATCCATTTATTATGACGCAATATCTGGGCCACTTATGAGTCTAGTCCCGTTCTCTAATCTTTCCCTTGGTCCTCCTTCTTGTGATGACTGGTACATTTGTTTAATTATTAGACATTGTTTAGGAAAAAATGAGGATGCTATAAAGGCTGTCATATTCTCCCAGAGTGGAGGCAAATGAGATAGTCAAATTGCATAAGGAAAGAAGATGTATTCTGGATGTAGAAATTATAATGCACTTCATTCCTGGGCTAAACTGCCATTTTTGAGAGGTCTTCAGCGTTTAACTTAAAAATCCGAAATAATATAACACTGCTCTGCTCTTCTTTTCTCTCGGTGCATACATCAGCGCATCTCCAGACAGATTCACATTCTCTGTACAGAAGAATGTTCAAGTGGGTAATGGGCTCTACAAGGTGAACACCCAGATCCTTCCTTTGGGACTGAGTCACCTATTTGCTCAGTTGTCTGGAGTGTTGCTTTCTGAGAGCTCATAGCTGAGTTCCTCTGCAGGAATTGCCAAAGGAAATAGCCGCACCCAAAATTACACTCACTACCAGGAGCAGCCCACATCCCAAGACTGGTCAACCATTAGTACAAAGACTTCATCCCCTTGCCTTAATTCAGGGCAAGTTTCAAGGGCCATTACTGCTTCGGAGCTCCCTGTGGAATCGGCTGAGGCCTCTGTTGCAACTGAGTCACAGCTCAACTTCTCCATCTGCCTTCCTGCTTCCCTCCTTCACTTCCTCCTGCTTCCCTCCTCCACTTACAGGTATTATATTACTCCTGAAAGCATTCCCCCCTCTACATCCTACGTGGACATCTCCATCTGGGGAGGGGTGGGAGCATCCAGGTGGGGGCATCTGCACATTTTTTTTTTTTTTTTTGAGACAAGAGTCTTACTCTGTCACCCAGGCTGGAGTGCAGTGGCTCAATCTCAGCTCACTGCAACCTCCGCTTCCCCGGTTCAAGCAATTCTCCTGCCTCAGCCTCCTGAGTAACTGGGACTACAGGTATGCACCACCACACCCAGCTAGTTTTTGTATTTTTAGTAGAGATGGGGTTTCACCATGTAGGCCAAGATGGTCTTGATCTCTTGCCCTTGTGATCTACCCACCTTGGCCTCCCAAAGTGCTGGGATTACAGGCGTCAGCCACCATGTCAGCCTCTGCACGTTTTAAATCTATTTCCACTAATCGTCCCACTGCCCAGACCTGCTCTTCACGTCTTGATTTTGAACTCAGCTTCTTCAGGATTTCCCAAAATGAATGCTGCTAATGCTTGTTTACTTTTTTTTGGTTTTGTTTTCTATTCAAATAAATCCTATCTGATTTCAGTCCTCTAGGAATTCTTTAGAATTTTTGATCCACCAATGTCCCTTTTTCCCTCACATCAGACAGGTAATGTGCCAACATGGTAATAAGGTTTGAGGAAGGCACATTTTACAAATGAGTGTAAAACACAATCATCATGCTTACAAACCACAAGAGGGTCTCATGACACCTTTATACAGCATCCTTTTTTTAAAAACTGCTTACATTTTCGTGAAATTATGTCCAGAATTGGTGGGTTCTTGGTCTCGTTGACTTCAAGAATGAAGCCACAGACCCTCGTGGTGAGTGTTACAGTTCTTAAAGATGGTATGTCCAGAGTTTTTTCCCTCAGATGTTCAGATGTGTCCGCAGTTTCTTCCTTCTGGTGGGTTCGTGGTGTCCACTTCAGGAGTGAAGTTGTAGACCCTCACGGTGAGTGTTACAGCTCTTAAAAGCAGCCCGTCTGGAGTTGTTCGTTCTTCCTGGTGGGTTCATGGTCTGGTTGACTTCAAGAGTGAAGCTGCAGACCTTTGAGGTCAGTGTTACAGCTCACAAAGGCCACGTGGACCCAAAGAGTGAGCAGCAGCAAGATTTATAATAAATAAGGAAAGAACAAACCTTCCACTGTGCCAAGGAGACCACAGCAGGTTGCTGCCCGCTGAGGCAGCCTGCTTTTATTCCCTTATCTGGCCCCACCCACATCCTGCTGATTGGCCCATTTTGACAGAGTGCTGATTGGTGTATTTACAAACCTTGAGCTAGACAGAGTACTGATTGGTGTATTTACAAACCCTGAGCTAGACACAGAATGCTGATTGGTGCATTTATGATCCCTTAGATAGACATAAAGGTTCTCCAAGTCCCCAGCAGACTCAGGAGCCCAGCTGGCTTCACCTAGTAGATCCCGCACTCGGGCTGCAGGCAGAGCTGCCTGCCAGTCCGGAGCTGTGCCTGCACTCCTCAGCTCTTGGGCCGTCAATGGGACCTTATGCCAGGGAGCGGTGCCCATCAGGAAGGCTCGGGCGGCACGGACGCCATCCTGGAGGGGGAGGCTCTGGCCCTGCAGGAGGCCACAGCCGAGGAGGAGGCTCAGACATGGCAGGCTGCAGGTCCCGAGCCCTGCCTGGCAGGGAGGCGGCTGAGGCCCGGTGAGAATTCCAGCCTGGTGCATGCGGGCCAGCAGTGCTGGGGGACCCAGTGCAACCTCCGCAGGTGCTGGCCAGGTTGCTAAGTCCCTCACTGCCCTGGGCCGGCAGCAACGGCCGGTCGCTCCGCATGTGGGGCTCGAGCCCGCACCTGTGCCCGCTGTAACTCATGATGGCCTGTGAGTGCCAAGGGCAACCCTGGTTCCCGCCCGTGCCTCTCCCTCCACACCTCCCCGCAAGCAGAGGGAGCTGGCTCTGGCCTTGGCCAGCCCAGACAGGGGCTCCCACAGTGCAGTGGTGGGCTGAAGGGCTCCTCTAGCACCACCAGAGTGGATGCTGAGGCAAAGGAGGCGCCGAGAGTGAGGGCTGCTAGCACATTGTCACCTCTCAAAATGTTACAAAGAAATACAGAAGACAAATGCATTGGGTCCATCAGCAGAGATCAATGTAATCAGGCTACTATCTTGAGTTAGAATCTCCTTTTCCTGTGAATGTTTTCCTTCAAACTTTGAGGTTTTGTAGCAATACCAAAAGGATCTACAGAGTTTCAGTTTCAGACAAAGGACTTATTACATACATACTTGAAGGTATTGTTTTTTTACATTTCATTTGACTGATGTTTTGAATTATGTTATCTTGAAAATAAAAAATGAAAAAATTACTGTGTTCATATACTTATTTGTACTGTTTGATACTTTTGCAATGTCAAAATAAATATAATTCAATTATTTCCACAAAAAAACGGCTATTAAGTTTCATGAGAAACTACATATTTATATATATTCTCTAAATATTTATGTCTGATTTTTTTTTTATTACACAGAAGTTAGGGCCTGCGTGAAGAATGGTTACTTGTTATATAATAATTCAAAAGAAGTGGAGGGCCTTAAACTGAGAGGTCCTTTATCAGAAAACAAACTCTGATACTACTTAATGCTACCGTGGGTTCAGTGACAGGCACGGGCTTGTGCTATATTATAAAGATTTACATCTGTTCAAATTTTCTGAAAAGTAATTTGATAATCAATTTTAGAACCTAAAAATGTGTGTGATTTCTGATGTAGTAATTCCATTTCTAGGAATCTTTGCTAAGGAAATGGTCAGAAATTTAGTCAAAGATAATACATTTTTTAAAATGTAAACATACTACAATAGGAATAAAGAAATTATGATACATAGTTGTGGGAGAATATTATGCAGCAATAAAAGATTAGGTTTTAAAATATTTTTAATAATCTAGATAAGCCCTAGAGGTACTACCAAATGTTACATGATTAGGGGAGGGTAAGTGATGGGAGGAAAACAGGAAGCAGAAAGGTACAGAGGGTATTTTAACTACATCTACAACTAAAAGATTGGAGGAGCATGCACCCAAATCTTAACATCAGTTAGCCAGGTGGTAAGTTTAAGAATAATTTTAACTTTCTTTCTTGCCCTTCACTATATTTTCTCTTTCTCCCTCTAAAATTAGTAGTATCAATTGTCAGAGAATAATATTATTTTAAAATATGAGGAGGGCATAATAGCAAGTTTCAGTTGTATAAAAAGCCTGTGGAGGCAATGGATTTCTGGTTATATGACTAGAAATATGGATAAATCTGGAGCTGCCTACAAGTGAGTGAATAATTGTCATTTCAATTGTCTAAAAATTTAAATTTAAAATTTTATTTTTTTGTGACAGGCTGGAGTGGAGTAACACGATACCCCAATTCACTGCAGGCTCAACCACATGGGCTCAAGCAATCCTCCCACCTCAGCCTTCTGAGTAGCTGGGACAACAGGCACATGCCACTGTGCTTGGCTAATTTTTACAAATTGTAACAGAGACAGAGGTCTCACCATGTTGACCAGGCTAATCTCGGACTCCTGAGCTCAAGCCATCCTCCTGCCTCAGCCTCCTAAAGTGTTGGGATTATAAGTGTGAGCCATTAAGCCTGGCTTCAAATGTGTTCCTTTGATATTAATGATCTCAGTTGGGCATTTGAGTAGATCTACACAGCAGAAAGATATGCCTGGCCTCACTGCTTCCACCTAAAAATAATGTATGGTTTTTATTTGAAGAAAAACTAGATGCTTTAGATACCAGGGCCAACAATGCAGAAGACAGTGCTTTGCTATGAAATACCAAGGGTCTGACTTCTCTGGCCAGGGCATTCTGCCTACTCATAGTGTTGGTTATGGGGTTCGTCAATTAGAGTCAAGGCTTTTATGAGAAGGAAACTTAGATTTGTTTGGATGATCAGAATTTTTTTTTTTAATTCACAGAATGTGAGAGATGACCCTGATCTTCAATGTCTGAGTCTAAGAGTTAACCAAATGTCAACCTTTAACGTAAAAGAATCTCCTTGGCGAATGCTTAATTTCCAGGAGAACTGGGACATAAAGTGTTCGTTAGAAGCAAAATAAAACTCCATTGACCATTTTAGTTGAATCTTTGAGTTTAATACTATCTATCTTGATGTTAGGCACATTAAACAAATCTAACTATGTAGAGTTTGGCATCATGAATATGTAAAAGTTTCTCCTGACAATAATTGACTCAGAGGTTTAACTACTTCTATGCGACTTCTGGATTGAGATAGCTAGGAATATGACATCAGGAGAGAAGAGAATTTTTGGAAGTATTTTTCTTCCGGTCATTACACATCCACAGTAAGAAGTATTCAACATCTCTTCGTTTTGGGTTAAATACCAACAAGTATGTAAATTATTATTACTTTTACTGTGCTTTATGTAAATCTACAGGACAAATTCCTCTAAGAGTTTAAATTGAAGTTTGTCCACCCTTCCAAAATGTTTGACTTTTGTCATTGCTAACACTGTTGTTGGTTCCCCCAGGAGCTATAATCAATGCTGGATTTACCCAAGAGTTATGCTAAGCATATGCTTAACAATGCCAACAGAGTGAAGACACCAGAATCATTTTTTCAAACTTAATTGAATTTAATTTTAAGTCCCGGGATACATGTGTAGGATGTGCAAGTCTGTTAAGTACGTAAACGTGTGCCATAGTGGTTTCCTGCACCTATCAAATCATCACCTGAGTATTAAGCCCCACATGCATTAGCTATTTATCCTGATGCTCTCCCTTCAACAGACCCCAGTGTGTGTAGTTCCCCTCCCTGTGTCCATGTGTTCTCATTTTTCAGCTCTCTCTTATAAGTGAGAACATGTAGTGTGTGGTTTTCTGTTCCTGTGTTAGTTTGCTGAGGATAATGGCTTCCAGTTCCATCCATGTCCCTGCAAAAGACATGATCTTATTCCTTTTTATGGCTGCATAGTATTCCATTGTGTATATGTACCACATTTTCTTTATCCAGTATATTATTGATGGGCATTTGGGTTGATTCCATGCCTTTGCTAACCAAAACAATTTTTAAGGGGTTTGCTATTTCAAATTTTGCTTAAAATGCATCAAATTAAACATCATGGAAAAATGTTTGTTGATGTATCTTTTTTTTTTTTTTTTTTGAGACGGAGTCTCGCTCTGTCACCCAGGCTGGAGTGCAGTGGCCGGATCTTAGCTCACTGCAAGCTCCGCCTCCTGGGTTCACGCCATTCTCCTGCCTCAGCCTCCCGAGTAGCTGAGACTACAGGCGCCCGCCACCTCGCCCGGCTAGTTTTTTTTATTTTTTAGTAGAGACAGGGTTTCACCGGGTTAGCCAGGATGGTCTCAACCTCCTGACCTCGTGATTCGCCCGTCTTGGCCTCCCAAAGTGCTGGGATTACAGGCTTGAGCCACCGCGCCCGGCCTGTTGACGTATCTTATACCTAAAAAATTTAAATATCACATGGGAGGGTATCTTAATGTTTTCAGGGGTTCTACTACAAACTCTTTGCTCATATTTGCTTCTTTGCTTTGGTTGTCATGAAGCACAGAATTAGCTTCAGTAGCTTCTTTTAATCTCAGTTTTAAGTAAGGTGAGAGATATCAACTTATGTTTATACTTTCCTGTACCATGTCTAAAATATGACTGATTCTTTTTCAATACGTATCCTGGGGTTTTCCTATATGATTAGGGAGCAATTTAGATGCTAGACTAGTGGGCTCTACTTGGAATAAGAAGATAGTTCTTGAGAAAAAAGGCCATGGGAGTCCTCCCATGAGTAGTTATTGAGGAAAGAAGGAAACTAACATTTGTGGAATGCTTGTTATATGCCAAGTGTTGCTAAGTGACCACCAACTGTTCCCTCTTCTTCCTCTAGTTACAGTGGCACCATATTTCCCAGCGTCCCTTGCAGTCAGGTGTTGCCAAGTGACTCAATTACAGCTGGTGGGAAAAAAATGGAAATCTCCCAAAACATGATCCTATCTCTTTTCCTCCATCTGCTAATTGCATGTTTATGGCCAGTGTGACTTGGAAGCCCACAGGTTGAAGATGTCAGAACTCCATCTGCCTGACAATAGGACAGCTTGCTTGGCTGGCCTATAGCACGTATGGAGAATAGCTCCTAATCCTACTACCAGCCAGAAAAACGTGATTGGAGTTTATTTTTTAAGCCGCTGACATTAGGGGGGTTATCCATTGGAGTATGTTTGATTCAGTGCATCAACTTTCCTTATGTGGGCTCACCCACAGAATCACCTACATAAAACAGACAAAAAGGTTTTTAAAATTTAAATCATCCCACTATCTATACAGTGGGAACTAGTGCTCAAATTGCAGTCTGAACGTATTTTGTCTAATATACACACACACTCACACACATATATATATACGCGTGTATATTTATTTTGTGTATATGTTTGTGTATATGTATGTTTATATATATAAATTACCATATCTCTGATGAAATTGTGTACAAATTAAATTTAGCATGGACATTCACTAGTGCATCCCATTTAATTTTTATACCTATTGAGGTGGGATTGATTTTATAGATGAGAAGACTGAGGGTTGGGGCTCAGCTCAACTAATTTGTCTTAGGGAACTGTGTCAGGACTTTACACAGGTATGTCTGGCTTCAAGTATGCCTTTCCACAGTACGTCTCTACTTGATGTCTATTTACTTCCATGACAGCTCCCAAAGCAGTCTGGTGGAAGTGCTGCAAGCTGACGTGAGAGCGCTACCGTGTAGAGCTGTTGGTGAGTCCTGCTGTTTCCCCTGCCGAGAGAGCCTACTGAGTGCATTGCATTCATCCTTGTCCAGCTTCTTTATACTCTAATTCTACTCAAGGCACCCACTTGACTAACGTTTGTCATGCTCTCTCTTCAGTACAGCTTAAATTTAAAATTAAACATGTTGGACATAAAAAGATGTGTACATTTATGTTCATTGCGGCTTTTTTATGAGAGAAAAAAATGGAAAGAAACCAAATGTCCATCAACAGGAGTATGAATAACCATGTTGTGGTATCTTTATGTAATGGAATACTATTTATCAATAAAAACAATGAGCTATTGATACATGCTTGCAAATAAATAGATACAAAAAGTATTATGCTCAGAAAAAGAAGCTAGACTGAAAATGAAACTTACTGTACAATTCTATTTCTATAAAGTTCAAGAAAAGGCAAACTAATCTATGGAATAAAAATCAGAATAGTGGTTGTCTCTGGCAAACAGAAACCAGAAAGAGATGTGAGGCAACCTTCCAGTGTAATGGAAATGCTTTATGTGTTTATTGGGATATAAACATTTATTAAAACTGGTTGAACTATATAATTAAGATCTATGCATTTTATTATATGTATTTATACCTTGGTTTAAAAAACAAGTTTGTTAAAGGCGTAAGGTTAATCTATATTCTAGTGCCTCCTTAAGCCCTATCAGTTTTGAAATCCCGCTAAGTGCATCCATCAGCATGGAATATGTTTGGATTACTGCATCAACCCTGCCTTACATGGACACAAACACAGAACCACAGGCCAAAACATGACATAATTTTGAGGGAAAACAAAAAGAAAACATACTCCTTAGAGTTAGATAATCTATAAGAGTTAAATTTAAAATAGCCCATAGTTTTCCCCTCAGCATTGTCTGGTGGTTGAAAGCTGCTGGGCCACTGCCCTCCATGTATATAGGAGTACCTAGAAGTTTCATGTGGGACCACAAGCCTTTCCCTTGCTGTGAATGTGGAAAAATGTAATTCCATTTGTAGTGCCTAGAACTTTGGTATGATTCTAAAAATAATGTGAATGTGAACACTATTGTAGGGTAATAGAAGAAACCTTGTAGTAAAAGGCAGGAAAATTGATTTCTAGTACTCTGAAAATGAAATAAATTCATGTAGGAGTTGGTGAAAGTTGTCTTCATATGTCTAAAACAATGAAAAAGTATATATCTCATTTCAACTAAATTCACACCTAACACCCACACTGGAATCTTTTTAAAGTTTCCTAGAATGTGTTTCTTTGATTTAGTTTTGATAAGCTTGCTGTCTGTTGAGAAAGAAAAAATGTCAAGTAAAGAAATATTATAAAAGGCATTGTAGTTGGTTTGTTTAGCCATCTCAGAATATGGATATTAAAGTACTACTGGTGAGCCTCCTCACAAAAATTTATGAACAAAGCTCTTGCTTTAATTATCTTTGTATCTTCAGCATTCATTTTGCACTGTGCCTGGTCCATAGTAAGTGGTGAAATGACGGATGGATGGATGGATGGATAGCTGGATGGATGGATGGATGAAAGAAACTTTGAAGCATCTGTTGCCTGTAACATCAAAGACTAACAAAGAGAAGAACTGGCTTCTATTACTACTGGCTTGTGGAAATATAAATTTGGAGCTTATGAAAAAGCTGAAATTAAGAGGCTACAAATCTCCTACTTTGCAGCCATTAGGTACAGAATTAAGTCTCTAGCTTGCTGGTGTTATGTGAATTGAAGAGAAAAATAGTCGTTTAGTGAAGGGATAAAAGTTTTGAACAATGTCCAATGTGAGTGAAAAAGATGACCATGTAATTCTCCAAGAAAGCGAAGCCCTCTCGTTCCTCTTCTCATTTCAATCTTCCTTATTAAGTTTTAACTGCAGAAGCTGTGGTCTGTCAATTTTAAAACTGTTCAAAAATAATCAATAAAACCACCACACCATTTAACATTTATTTTCCAATATTTGACTTCATTCCCAGGTTCCCTGTGAATTGATTACTGCAATGGTCAAAGAAGTAAGTAAACCTTTTTGTTACTGCTCTAAGGTTAAAATGCTATTGTCTAAGACTAATGTGTCAACTTGGTAATTTCAAATAAGTTGAAGAATTTAGATATTTTTACTGCAAACCTCTACTCATTCTTTCTTAACATTAATAAGAAGTCACATTTATTAACTTCTATTCAGAATAAGCATTGAAAAGCATAAATACCATTTAGCATAACTCTTCAAACATTTTAGGTTTAAGAGTAACAATTTCTATTCCATACCTTTTTCCACTCAGAGTTTTTAATATCAGTCACAATAATTAGACCTATCTTCAAAATTAATGGAAAAGAAAAGACAATGTAAAGAGTAAAACATTAATCAGAAAATGTAATTCATTGTTCTGCCATAATCAAAGAAGGCCACAACACACTGTGCTCCAGGAAACGGCATCTCTCATTTTTCCCAAGCATGTTGTGAATAATTGCATTGCTTTGAAACTTACACATATGATTTACATCAATTTCAACTTTGTTCGTTATTCTGCTTAGGGTGAGTAATAATCTTGTGAGTGAGTAATGACCAACTACCTTATTAACTTGGAGTTGACTCTTGCACTGTCTGGGTATATCTATAGCACAAAGTTTGAGCAATGCAATAGAAAGTCTTTACATTATGATCAAGGTATTTATTAAAACCTACTATTTATGATATGGTTCTTATAAAGAGCAAATGACAGTAACTCACATATAATGATTACCTCACAAGTGTTTAAAATGTCTTTTGCATTTATTATAAAGTGAATGACAATTGACAAATCAGCCAACATTAAATCTAGCTATAAATTACATAGTAATATCAAGTGTAAGTTAAATGGAAAGTGGAGTAATGAAGAGGCAGCAATGGAATATTATAGCTTAGCAAGAATGTGTTTCAGAAAATTGCAATCATTCTTTAAAGTTTGGAACAAATGGCTATATTGTGCTAACCAAACGCCTTCTTTCTTCAAATATAAATTTTATTTTAGGAAATGAATGAAGCAATGTTTTTCTCCCACTAGTGTCATGGAAGAGCTTTGTCAAGTTCTGAATTTTCTTGTGCCTTTCTTGTGATTAGGCAGAGTAAGGTGTTTAGTTTCTTTCTTATGATTATGCACAGTAAGGCATTTAGTTTCTCCATTAGGTCCATCTTTTTCTGCCACCTTCTTTGCTTGCACCTGTTACCCTAGCTATCACTGATACTGTGCTTATAACTTATCCATGGTCCCCTGAACTGGATAGTGGCCCCCATGTAAGCCAATGCCTCATTTGATCCACTCTGCTGCCTTTGTTGAAGTCTTTTAGATTTGGTTGTTGCCAAATAACCTACTCTTTTGTGACTTTCCTCTCTAGACTTGAACAGTATCTACTACCAATTTTAAAACACCCAAATTCATGGAAAACTTCTGTTTCTCACGGTGGCCAGCACTCGTTCCACCACAAAAACCAGTTCTGGCTTCTCTTGGGTGGCAGCTTCTCACTGTTCAATACAGTAGCACCAACAGATGCAAAGACTCTTCCAATTTACCTTAATAAAGTATGAATCTGAATGAGGAGCAGAGCTTTTGAGCTATTATAGGAAAACATAATTACAAGGAGGACTTGGCTCTGGTTTTGAATCAGCCTGAAATTGTAGGCAAATCCTTTGACCCCCACCCTTGATGTAAAACCACACGACCAAGAGAGGACATCATCTCCTGATGCCAGCTCATCAGATTTAAAGAAAAATGAGTTCCATGTGTTTTTCACAAAACTTGAAATTTTAATGAACTCTCCAGTCTATCATTCCATAATTGTACTTAAGATTTTCCTTATACCATGGAAGACTGAATCTGGCCTATTTTGACTATTACATTTGAGCTGATATTTCTATCAAGGAATGACTACTTCTAGATTTTTAGGTATTTATATATAAAATTGAAACACACTTTTTTAAAATATTGAGGTTATTTTTCTTCCAGAAGGGAGACTGCCAGGTATCAGGTGAAAATAGGCATTTTAACATTTTTGATGGTGGTGGTGATGAGAGTAAGAAAAGTTCATGTTTTCCAGAGTTGTTACATTTCTTGCTTAATCTAATTTATTTTATTTCTGATATTGGCCTATCCTTTAACTCATCATTACTTTATTCTATTTGATTTTATTATAAATTGTTTAAAAAGTTTTAGTTTTAAAAACCAAAGAGAGATGTTTGCCACATCCTTTGCCTCTGAACACGGCCATGCCTGGAGAATACAAAGGCATAGACAACTATCTTGACTTTCAAAATCCCTGGAACAGATGCATTTCATAGGTATTTAAAATTTTGAATCTAAGTAACTGATATTTTAATATTTAGAGTTGTGGATAGGAATTAGGAGGAGGACAGAAATTATATCGCTAGTCAAGTTATGGTATAGTAGGAAGACCTCATCCTCTGCAAAAAGGGATACATACACAAAAGCAGTCATTCCATCAGTCTCTTACTTCGTAAGTTCTTTTTATATGTGCAATACCATGACAGCAATGCAGAGAGTTATTTGGGAATAGAAAAAAAGCAGTTAAGTAACTAGAGAATGTCAACACAAAAAAGAAAAAAAAAAACCCTAAAGTTAGACATTTTTAGGGCAGAGAAAGCCTAGTCAAGAAAAAAAAAAAAATCAGCTACAAGAAAATGAGACATACTTAAGGAGATTATTCTTTCAAGGAGGAGAAACTTGCTTGGAATGCACTAGGCCAGAGGTATCCCTAAGAATCCATATTGGACACACTCAAGCAGAAAATATCACTATAATTCCCAATAAATGTCCACTAAGTGACCAGCTGGCCTCAAAGGTCCAGTGAGTGTTGTAACCTTTATGGTTGATGCAACAGATTGAGCCATATTGTACAGAATTACAAGACCACAACCGAAGACTGGCAGTGATTTGTTTTTTGTGGAATCACAAACTATTATTATTGTCATCGTTGCAGAAGGTCCAAGGCAGTGGAAAACCTAGGGAACACCAAAAATATAACCTACCTAGTAACTAAAAGACTATATTTGTCAATTGTGGAATCCCTGAAATGATGATTTCTGAGAACAGATTTCTCAGTGCTTTACCAAAGAATGTGCTGATTTGATTTTTTAAAAATTGGCATTTTAACACCGTAAAATGAACATTCATGCAACATTCAGGTTATTCGAAAAGTTCCTGAATAATCAAATAATACCATGAAACCTCTCTAGTAAGTAAAAATTTGTTTCTGGATGAAAATACAGAGAGTCAAAGAATATTGTTACATAAAGAGCAAGTTCAAAATTATCCCCTAGTCTGTCCATTTGTAGAAAAAGGTTTTTGTTTGTTTGTTTGTTTGTTTGTTCCTTAACTGTGGCTGGCATAGAATGGGGAAGAAATTCGCAATGTTTACTGGAAGGCTGGTATGTCTAAGCATGCCAATACACTAACTTTTGTTACTTGTTCTATGTCCTTGAATAAATAGCAATGTCCATTTTCTCAGTAAGATTACTCCAAAAGTTTCTTGGCCAACTTGTGTCTAGAAATTTTCAAGAATATACATATTTAAATTTTTTTGTTCAATGCTTAAAATTAATCATATTTAAAAATAACTAAAATATTGCACTAGAAAAAGAATAATTCCCTATTAGGAGGGAGGGGATTCAAACAGAAGCTTAAGAAATCAAATTACTTTACCGCAATTTAGATTCATTTGAAGGCAAATGTAGATGATTTTGAACACCCTCCTCCATCATTTCATCAACCTTTTTTTTAACTTTTCACTTATTACTCTATCACACTCTAAGCATTATATAATTGCTTATTTATTGTATGTGTCTTCTGTCTCCCTACTAAAATATATGAAGGGATTTTGTCACTATTATATTCCTAGAGCCCAGAATAAAGTGTGTAATGACACATGGTAGACTCGATAAATATGTATTGAGTGAATAAATGAATGAGAAGTAAGCCTGGAAATCATCTAACTCTGAAACACTGCTTCTTTAACTTCATAGTTAGTGAGGTCAGGCACAGTGACTCACACCTGTAATCCCAGTACTTTGGAAGACCGAGGTGGGTGAATCACTTGAGGTCGGGAGTTTGAGACCAACCTGGCCAACATGGTGAAACCCCATCTTTACTAAAAAAATACAAAAAATTAGCCAGGTGTGGTGGCATGCGCCTGTAGTCCCAGCTACTCAAGAGGCTAAGGTGGGAGAATTGCTTGAACCCGGGAGGCGGAGGTTGCAGTGAGCCGAGGTTATGCCATTGCATTCCAGCCTGGGTGACAGAGTGAGACTTCATCTCAAAAAACAACAACAACAACAAAAATAGTGTGAAGGAGTTTGATGAACGTATTAAAAACTTTGAGAATGCACATGCTCTGATTATTATGACAAGATGTTTCCAGGAAAAAAATTTTTGGAAGAAAATCACTTTATTCTAATTAACTCACAAAGAATAAAATCATAATAGCTGGAAGAAGGAGGCCACACAAACATTTGCCCAGCCCCAAAGTATACCCCATCTTAATGAAATTCTACAAAGTAAGAACACATTCTTCCATTTCAATTCTGAAGCAAGGAAGCTATGAATGACACAGAAGGGGTTTAACTGATGGTTTTACACTTTATATCTCCACTATCAATTATATTTTTATACTAAACTAACTTGGTCATAACAGCCAATTTTCCATTTCTTTGGCCAATTTATTTGCAAGTCTGCACTGTTTCAGCACCTCATCGAAACTCTTACAGAGATTTATGTCACTCAGGTTCTGCACATATTCCAAAAACGGCTTTAGTCTCATGTAAGTAAGCCTGCCCCTGTGCGGGCTGGGTTCCCTGAGGATCCTGATAAGTGATGTCAGGCCTTGCAGGCTCAGCATTACTTCCTCCATGGAAGCCTCTAGTGATGGCATGACCCAGTGTGTGCCCCACAGCAGAGCCCACAGCCATGCCAACTGCCAGGGTTGCCATCTGGGCATCGGACCTGCAGCCGGGGTGCAGCAGCAGGAGAGCCAACTGCAGAGAGGGTGCTGCTGCTGGCGGTGGAGCTGCTGCTGGCCTGTGTGCAGTTCTCATCTGAGGTGTCCAGCTGGCCAGAGGGGCCATATGGGAGGTGCGGCTTCGGCTTCCAAGTAGCATCCTCGGTGCGGAGTGGCTCAGCGTCTGGATGCGCAAAAATCTAAGAACCCAGGGGTTTCTGAGAAGAAGGAGAGCTGAAGACGAAAAGCCGAAAAAAAAATTTAATGCCACATTTATCATTGGTGAAATCACAGACGTATTTGATTAGCCTTTTGTTTTGGCAATTTTAGGTACACCATTTACTAAAGAGTGTGAAAAACAAGAGACACTACCGCTTATGCTTGTACAGTGGTTGAAAGAGATAAACCAACAGACAAGAATCTAGAGTTTGGCCTAAACTATCGAGTTGTTCAATATAAAGGAAGTCAACGAGTACCCCATAATATGTGACAGAATTTGCAAGGCAAATCCCTCCTCCCTGAAGGTTAATTTTAGGTAGAAAGCTTGTAGCTTGTTTAGATGAATATTGTGTATGAGTAAAATAACATTTCTCTTTTCAGTTGATTTAGAGTCATTTATCCTATTTTGTTAAGAGGTTCAGTTTGAATCAAATGAGAGCAAGACCCTTGCTCTGGACTGAATGTTGTGTCCCCCTCCCCCATCACATCCACATGTTGAAACCCTAATCTCCAATGCAATGGTATTTGGAAGTGGAGTCTTTGGGAGTTAATTAGAATTAGGTTAGGTCATGGGATGGGGCCCCTCATGATGGGATTAATGCCCTCATAAAAGTAGAAAGAGAGAAGAGATCCATTTCTCACCATGTGAGGACACAGGAAGAAGGCAGCCACTTGCAAACCAGGAGGAGGGCCCTCACCAGACACAGATCATCCATCTCCTTAATCTCAGATTTCCCAGCTTCCAGAACTCTGAGAAATAAATGTGTGTGGTTTAAATCACCCAGTCTATGGAATTCTGCTATTGCAGTCTAAACTGACTAAGATACCTTGAGGATAAATCTGGCAGGAAAGAGAGATTTAAAAATTTTTTACACATTTTTAAATAGGTCTTTAATTTCATTGGCCACAAACCTATTCAGAAAACACATTCTATAATGGCTATCAATACTGTTCCTACAGATGAGCTACGAGCTTCTTATTCAATCTCTCAGAGCAAAAAGCAATACTGATAGACCTTCATTCTCAAAGAAAATAATATTGTCCCATTGGGGAATGGTTCTTAAGAGTACAAAAATATCTTAGATATTACAATGGTTTATAGCCCTCCAAAGCTCAACCCTATCCAACAAAATCTTATTCCTTTTTTTGAGACTATAAGCAAATTTCATTGTTTATCATCATGTCATACAAAAATCTAGAAACAATAATAATGAATTTGTACAGAAAAACCAAATGAATAGCAAATCAGAGCACAATAAAAATAACTTAAATTTGCTGTTTTTTTCTTATGATACTAGGATGATAACGATTTCAAAGCACATGTGTCTACCTTCAGAATAGTTTTTGTTCACTGGCCAAAGCCTGCCATAAAGTTAAGGCTTTCAGTGCCTCTGTCTACTCTGCTAGCTCTTGGCAAGACTTTTGAGGTCTTTAAGAAAAATAATGCACCCCTGGTGCTCTGGGCTCTGCTGAGCTCCACCAACTCATCCGCACAGGAGTTGTCCACTCCTTGGTATTTAATTTCTGTCCATAAAGAGACTTTAAATTAAATTAAATTTTGCTCTTTAGCAGAACAGTAATGAAAAAAAAAGGTTAAGAAACACTGGAATAGATGGTCTTCTATTCATTCTTTGTTAGGCATTATTTCAAGAATGTTTATTGAATATATACCCTACTTCAGGCACTGTGTGGAGATACTTCAGGCACATTGGCTGGAGATATAATGACAGATAAAAGATTGTTCCTATTCTGAGCAATTCATAATCTAGAGGGTATGAGAGAGAGGCGACCAAGCCACAGCTGAGAAGGTTTGGCAACACCAAAGGAGTCCTATGGAAACAAATGGAGAGGTAGACCCAGCTATGGTTGAGATGGGAATCAGGGCAGGCTTCCTGCAGGATGTGACTTCAGAACTGAGTCCTGAAAGACCGACCAGAGTTGGACAGACAAAGGTAGAATGTGCAGAGACCCTGAGAAAAAGATGCAAGGTGCGAAGAAGGAAGTGAAATGTTTTTAAATGACTGAGCTTACTGTGAGGGACAGATGTAAAAGGGGTGGGCCTGGAATCATATGTAAGAGCCAGATCATGAAGGGATTTCTAGGAAATTCTGAGAAGCTGATATTGTATCCTGAGTGTATCCCAGTCATGGAAGACTTTAAGCAGAAATTAAAAATATGTTAGTGGTATTTTAGAAAGTTTGCTTTGGCCACAGTGTGAAAAATAGCTTGAAAGAAAGACAATAAAGAGGTTCTTATATTAACTCAGATGAAGCAATAGTGGCCTCAAATAAGATAATAGCAGTAGTGATATAGATAGCAGTAAGATTTGAGGGGTGTAGAGTTGATAGGAATGGACAGGCCTACATTGAGCAGGTAGGGTTAAGGAACAGGTAGGTGATTAGGATAACAACCATACTTCTAGCTTGACCAAATGGACAAAGAATACAGGAAAAAAGGTAGTTGGGAATTTGAGATAATTTTGGAACTTCCAAGTGGAGATTTATATATATATTTATATATATATATTTATATATTATATATTATACATTATTTTAATATATTTATTTATTTATAAATTATACATAATATAGAAATATATAAAATTATATATAATTTATATAGTACAATTTCTATATATAATATTATATATAATATTTATGTATAGATTTTTATATATTTATATATACAGATTTTTATATAAGTTTGATATATGACCCTGAAGCAAAGGAGGAAAATCTGTATTAAAGTAGCAGATGTGTAACTGAAGCCATGAGAATGAGAGGAGTCATCAAAAGAGACTGCAGAATGAGAAGAGGAAATGGACGAGGACAGAGCCCTGAGAATGTGAACATCAGAAGACAAAGAGAGAAAGAACAGCACACAGGAGCACCTGAGAAGTAGCAGGAAGGGAGGGAGGAGGAAAATCAGACTGTGCAGTACCATGGGTATGGTGGAAAGGTAGAGCTTTTGAAAGAAGATGAAATAGTTGGTGGTGTGAACTGCCATATAAACCATGTAGGAAAGTGACTGAAAAATGTCCATTCTAGTTAACAAGCAAGAACTCATTGATTAACAAGAAAGAAGTTATTGGTACCTGTTTCCAGAGTTGTGGAGGCAAAGGTGATATTGCAGTAGGTTGAGGAGTGAGTAGATGGCGAAAAAATTAAGTCATCAAATGTTGGCAAGTTTCTAGAAGCTTGGCTGTGAAAAGAAAGCAAGAGATCTATGAGAAACTAGGTGTAAATGTGTATGAGCAAGAGGGCATCTTTGTTTCTTTGTTTTATGGAAGAGACTTGAAAATTAAGTGACAATGAAAAACAGCCAATAGGAAGAAATCGATAATACAGTTGGGAGAGAAAGTTGCCTGGGAAGGCTATAGATAAATCCAGCAAGATTTAACCTTCATTCGCTTATTCAAGATTCCTAAATCTTGAATAATGAAGATTGGGAAAGAGAGAAATGAATGCAAGAGCTTTCCTTTGGCTACATGAATCACATCACAGAGAAGAGTCTACAAGTACTCTGCCCTCAGATCTATCATCTGCAAATAGTGTTGTGTGTTAAACTTCGACCTCTCTTTTAGAAAGGGCAAGGACTCAATTGAGACATCTTACTAATTCACCTGATGTCGAATTTTATGAGAACTTCTAGTCTCCTGTAAATAACCATAGATGTGGTTTCCCTGACTCCACATAAAGCAATTTAAACAGACGCAATCCTTGCCCTTCAGCAAATCACAATAAAAAACAGATGACATGGACACACACATCCATCACCACCACCACCACCACATAAGGACACAATATTATAGTAAGAGAACATGATGGTCTTAAATAAGCATCTATAGTAGGTACAAGTTTGGTATTTGTTATTTCTGGCTTATGGAATACATGAAAGTTTTTCTGGGAAATTGGGTGGGGTTAGGAAGAGCACTATTTGACCTTCACGTAAACAGGGGATGCCTGGGAAAAAGACAAGAGGTAGAGCTTTGATTATTTTAAGTTCCCAGGATGAAACCTGTCTCGTATATCCCTCACCACTCAGACTTACAAGCCCTCAATAAACAACAGCAGTTAACTGATTATATAAAGTCCTAGACCTAAATACTTAGTGATGGAAAAACTAGGCAAAGTTTGAGCAGATAAGGCTGGATGGAAGGCAGAATGCATACTGGAAATTAGGAGAGTTAAAGGGCCATGAAATGTTCTTGGACTGCCTATCGAAGGGTCTAGTGATGGAGGATTAAAGAGTAATTATGGTTATGGCCAGACAGCTCAGCAGAATACTGTAAAGGTGAGGGTTGGTGCCCAAACTAGACATTACCTTTTGGTTTCAGAGAGCAAGCTGGATGTAGAGAATATGAAAGAAATAGCAGAGAGTTTAGAAATAAATATAATATTGGCATAGCCAATATTTTAACATTTTTCTGATAGAAAAATTTTGTCATATAAAATTTTGACATAAAAATTATGTCATTCTAAGCTAGAATCCAAAAATTTCTAGCTTCTTAAGCTTTCAAATAAGAGCTGCAAAGAGACTTTACGTGAGAAATATATTTGAAAAGTATTTATTTCCTTTTTTAGTCTTGGCTATTCATGAGTCTTATATAAGGCATCTTGAAATGTATTCTAGCAAGCAAGAGAGACTAAATGAGTTTGGAAAGGGAGTAGGGTCTAGATGTTTTTAGATTGAGGGAGTTTTGCCCAAAGTCTTTAAAAGCTAGCAAAAAGGCAGCCTATGAAATGGGAGAAACTATTTGCAAACCAGGTATCTAATAAGTGGTTAATTTCCAAAATATATTTTTTAATTCCTACAAATCAATTTTAAAAACCTAATAAATCAACTAAAAATTGGCTGAAGACTTAAATAGACATTTCTCCAAATAAGACATACATTTGGTCAACATGCATAAAAAGATACTCAGTGTCACTTATCATCAGGAAATTGCAAATAAAAACCACAGTGAGATAGCACCTCATACCTGTTAGGATGGCCATTATAAAAACAAAAAGTACAAGTGTTGGCAAGGATGTGGAGAAACTGGAATCCTTGTACATTGTTGGTGGGAAGTCAAAATGTTGCAGCTGCTGTGGAAAATAGTATAAAGTTTCCTCAAAAAATTAAAAATAGAACTACAGATGTTCCTCAACTTATGATGGGGTTCATCCTGATAAACCCATTGGAAGTTGAAAATATCATTAAGTCAAAAATGCATTTAATACTGAACATCATAGCTTGGCCTAGCTTACCTTAAATGTGCTCAGGACACTTACATTAACCTATAGTTAGGCAAAATCATCTAACATACAGACTATTTTATAATAAAGTGTTGAGTATCTCATGTAATTTATTGAATGCTGTACTGAAAGTGAAAAACAGAAGGGCTGTGTGGGTACTCAAAGTATGATTTCTATTGAATGTGTATCACTTTCACTCTACTTTGTAATGTCAAAAAAGTCATAAACCATTGTAATTTGGGGATTGTCTGTATATGATACAGCAACCCTACTTCTGGGTACTTACTCAAAGGAATTTGAATCCAATCTCAAAGAGATAATAGCACCCCATGTTTATTGCAGCACTATTCACAATAGCCAGATGTGGAAACAACCTAAATGTCCATCAATGAATAAATGGATAAGGAAAATGTGGTATATATGTAAATGGAATATTATTCAACCTTAAAAAAGAGGGAAAGTCTGAAATATGAGGCAACATGGATGAACCTTGGGGACATTATGCTAAGTGAAATAAGCCAATCACAGAAGAACAAACATGGCATAATTCTATTTGTATGAGATATTTAACATGGTCAAACTCATGGAATCAAAGAGTGAAATGGTGGTTGTCCAGAGCTAGTGGAAGAGGAAAATGAGAAGTTGCTAATCAATAGGCATAAATTCTCACTTATGCGAAATGCTTAAGTTCTTGAGATCTGCTGTATAATATTGCGCCTATACTGACCAGTATTGTATTGTACACTTAAAAATTTAAGACAGTAGATCTCATGTTAAGTGTTCTTTCCAAGATAAAATAAAATTTGAAAAAGTTTGAAAATTTAAAAAATAAAAGCTAACAAAAGACAGCACTAAGATTTTAGTATTTGATTCCAAATCCTATAGCCATAGAATTGATTATAAGGGGAAATAGGCAAGGTGCCTGGGATTAGAATATTACTACTGTAGCCTGGAAAGTAGTAATGAGAACTTGAACAAAGACAGAACTGACAAGAAAGAAGGAAGAAGGTTGGATTCCAAAGGAAACATGAAAGTGGTATTAATAGGATTTGACAACTGATCCTGTATGTGGCAGGTACATTACAGTGAGTGTGGGGTTTTGCCAGAATGTATTCATCTTACAGAGCAGCTGGTCATGGCGGGCCAGTGAGATGAACCTATGCTCACGTACCATCTAAGGGAATAAGTTTATAACCTATTTAAATGAAGAAGAATGTTATGATCATGAGAACTGCAGTAAAAACTGTTGTTGGGACAGTCCTGATTATAGAAATAGCAAAGTTAGTAAGGATCTGTGATTCTTTTCCTCTAGTACTATTCCTTAGGGAAAAAATGCTTTAATGAGCATACATGAATAAATCTAATCAATTTAGTAGCTAGAGGACTGTTGGAAAAGGTTTGTTAGGGTTAATGCTGTATTGAAAATAAGGCATCACAGTATATTATAAATTGAAACAGTCTTAGAGGTCACCTATAATAGTTCTATCATTTCCTTAAACAACTATTTATAGATCATTTCAAACATATACAAAAGTGGAGGTAAATATCATGAATTATTGTTAATTTATCAACAATTTGACAATTATCAATTTATGGCCAATCTTGTTTAATCATTTCTCCACCCTCAGATAACTATTTTATCTCTGGAAAACAAGAATTCTTTTAAAGCCAAATAATAATAATAATATAATCGCGCCAGTTGCAGGTGTGATGATACTATTCCTTAATACTAATATATACTTAACTATATACTTATTTAATTACTTAATACTAATATAATTCCTTAATTTCTTAATACTATAAAATGCTGATCAGCATTCAACATTTTTCCAATTCTTTCATAATTTCTTTAGAAATGTCTCTAAAGTCTTTATAATTTGAGTTTCCTTTCCTTCGTTTTATTTTTGCTTCTGTTTCATTGAAGAAATGAGGTAATGCATCTAATAAAGCTGCCCATGTTCTGGATTTTCCTGAATGCATCTCAATGGTCTTATTTTACATGTTCTTCTATTCTTGCATTTCCTCTAACCTGGTAGATATAGAGGCCTGATCAGATTCCAGTTCATTTATTTGGTCAGAATACTCCATGAGTGTGAAGGCACACATAATGATTGGTTTCTTCTTTTTGGTGAAAAGTCCCTTACTTTTTAAAGATGGTTTAAATTGAAGTCTCAGAATGGTTAAGAGGTAGAATCAAGTTAGTGGGAGAGTCAAGATTTAAACCTCAGACTTTTGAGTCTCAGTCTGTACCTCTTTCATTATATCATGTTACTATCAAAAAAACCTTGCTAAGTCACTAGAATGTAGCAGGTGGTCTATTAGGCATTACATAAGACATCATAAGACACGGTTGCACCACTCACAAAATTATTCAAGCCAGAAATCCAGAAGTCATCCTAGGCTTCTCCACCTCTCTTACTTCTACTAAGTCCTACTGACTGTTATCTATCACTCTCGTTTGTTCCCTCCTCACCATTCCCACTGTCACTGCATTATTTCAGACTTTATTGCTGATTTATTGGACCACTACAATTAGAGGAGCTGCCCTTCTCCATAACACTCTTGTCTTCTTCAGTCACTGCTGCCTTGTTAACAAAAGATTTTTCCAACTGAAAATCTGAATATGTTATTTTTCTTGGTTTTCGTGATGGAGTTCATACTCCTTAGTGTGACAGACAGGTCCCTCCGTCATCTGGCTTTGCCTAGCTGACCAACCTCATGTGTCACTATTTTCACTCACAATATTCCAATCTATTGAATTATTGAAGTTTTCTGGATCTGCCAGCAGGAATATGTAGTGATTAAAAGTATGGGCTCTAAAATTAGACATACTTGACTTTGATCCTTGAATTTCCCCATTTACTAGTTGTGCAATACAAGGCATACTTACCAGCATTGTGTCTCATATACCTCACCTCTGTAATGGGAATAATCTCAAATAATTGTTTTCTATGTGTATGAAGAATGAGTGAAATAGTGCAGGTGAAGAACCTGTATGTGAGCCCTTGCTCAGTAAATACAGGATGGTGGTGTTATGTGGTTTCACATGTCTTTATAACCTTTGAACACATTCCTAAGAATGTTTCTCTCTTCCTTCTTGACAACCTCTCCTTCTTGACAAGCTAGCTAGCAATTTCCTACTTTGTGTAAGGGCCCAGTTCCACTGCTCTTTTGCCAATCAGTAGTAAACCTCTCTCATTCCACAGCACCTCGGAACCTTGTAGATACTTAGGTTACTGTATCCCATGGCTATATGTCTATCTGCCTTGAGCAACTGTTAAATTTTTAGATAGAAGCCATATATTTTTGTTTTTCTTCTCATATCCTATATCATGGTATGGCTCAGTGAAAAGCTGTATAATTCAAGCTTACTGTATCCCATGGCTATATGTCTATCTGCCTTGCACAACTGTGAAATTTTTAGACAGAAACCAAATTTTTTTGTTTTTCTTCTCATATCCTATATCATAGTATGGCTCAGTGAAAAGCTTTATAATTCAAGGTTTGGTAAATTAAACTAAATTGATGGGGTTGAATTAAATTGAAAGAATGTATCCAACTTCTCTTTTTATGAGTTCGTATTTTCCAAGTAACTTTTATGAAAGAAAAGATGACTTATTCAAAGAATCTAATTGGGTGATTGGCACACAACTAAAAATGATATTCATTAATTTTTGATTTCTCAAGCAGACTTTGCAACTGGAGGAAGAATAAAATGACTGGACTAGGAGAATATGCAAACTATTAAGCTAGATTTCCCTTTGTAAATTAAAAAACGAGTACTTTAGTTTATCAATTCATTCCTTGTGGGGTTGGTTTTCATGAATCATTTCAAAAACAATGGATCACTCCTGCCAGCTCTAGTCATTTTGTTATACTCATAGGAAAAAATTAAATATGAAAATGAATAGAAAAGAGGTATATAGAAGCCCAAGAAAAAAAATGAGCTGACCTCACATGCATGACAGGAAGGGCCACATAAATGGACAATATACAGAGGTTTAATTTACAAAACAAAATATAAAATCTGCCTCTCAGTGGTATGATTCTCAAAAGTTCTAACTTTTATATTCAGCATCATGTTTTAGCAACTATATCTTACAAAGTCTGACTGACTTAATCATATCAACTTGAATTTATGAGTCACTAAAGTATATTTCAGGACGAAACATAGAATAGTTGATATTAAAATATTGATTGTTCATCCACTCCTTTCCCTTACTACTTAGTTTTTCTTTCTTTTTTTAGCTAAACTAATGTAAAATTATATCTAATAACAGTAAGCTTTCCTTTCTTTCAACATAGTGAAAACTTGCATAATTATGAAAATTTTAAAAGGTTAAATCCTTTGCTATTTATTTTAATTCAAATCCAGTATATTATTATATATATTCGGAACCCAAACTATTCATCTTCCTCTAAACCTTCAATTAAATTCCACAATGCAAACCTCTTGGCTCTAGAACCACGTTTCATGTTTATTCAACTGAGCCTGTGTCTTGAAAAAGTGTTGAAGTTTGGAGGTTTTCTGGTGAGAATCCACGTTCTGACATCACCTTGGTCGTGACAGTGATTGGCTGTTGGAAGGCAAAGAAGAGTTTATAGCCAGCAAGAGCAAGTGAATGGGTGAGTGAGAGAGCAGAGGAAATACTCAATCTGTGCCACTCACTGCCGTGAGCCTGCTTCCTCACTCCAGGACTGCCAGAGGGTAAGATTTAATAGAACAACTTCATTATCATAAAATTAGACACTCCACAGTTTACATCTCTGAACTTGGCTTTGAATTTTTCATTTAAATGATGTTATTGTATTGTACATGGTTTAATATTTATTTATCATTAAATTGGCACTTCAGATTTTAAATTCTTTCCAAAAGGCTAAACTTGTTAACCTCAGCACATAAACAAGTTCTTAATATTATGCACATAAACTACATTATGCTTCTTACTTTCGTTCTCTGCACGTCATAGCTTGACTGTTCTCTCATTCTGATGCATTCAAGATAACGTAATTGAAATACTATTTTGCATTTGCAAATCTGCCTAGATATATGCATATTTCTCTACAAACTATACCTAGTCTGTACTTCAAGTATTTATGTTGTCTTTTCAACATATTAAACATTAGGTTTTAATGTTTCCTATAGCTCTAAAGTCAGAACAGAAAATACATTGTACTAACTAGAGAAATAAATACTGTTGGTAGTTTATCATACTCTTCCCAATAAAACTTGAAATTAAATCCTCAAAACTCTCTTTTAAGAATGTTTGAATTGCTGTCTGGGTTAGTAGTGGTCACTATAGAGGTCTTTGCTTTTTCGTCATTCATAAAGTAAATAAAATTAAATTTATATAGGCAACCAATTCTGCCTACATGAACTGCTTGGTACTTTGTATCATTATTATTATTTCTGCCATCTTTTCATCTGGTTATTTTTATAGTTTGTTAAGAGAAATTTATGTAATCAAAACTATTTCTATAATTCTATGTATTTAAGTTTTTAGCTCTTTAAAATATTATAAATATTCTGACCCTTTTCATAAAGTGGCAAAGCAATAATCTTTCTGTTTTGCTGATGGGCTTGGTCACAGCTGGCAAAGTTCAAAGCATTATTTAGACCACCCCAATAGCAATCAGTGCTGCCTAAAAAGATGGGCTCCTTCAGGAGCAAAGCCTGTTTATTTCCATGTGGCCAACAAGGACTTTTACTAACATAGGACTGTGAGAAACTGTATGGGCACCAAAACCCAAAGACACTCTGCCACACAAAAGGAGTGTGACTTAGGACCCAAGACAGTATCTCCAGGACTTAGTGTCAGATATTCAATAAGGATGCAATAAATCTTGGCTGATGATGACACAACACAAAATTTACCTGCAGGGTTCAATATATGACATTGTTTTGCACATTTTAAATATTACTTTTTGAAATGTATTCATGGGAAATTGCCATCACCACTACATTTTGCTTCCAAAATATTGCCAACGCTGTGACTATATATGAGAAGGTGCTAACAGTTAAATGTGTATGTAAATGTAAATGACTGAGTGTTAGTAGGCTTTCAGCTAAGCTTGCCCGACCTCTATTATGATATAATTTTAAATACAATTTTATTAAATAGAATAAAATTAAAATAGGAATGAATTTGACTACCTCCTTTTACTCATGAGGAATTCATGTGGAACTGAGGCTCTTTGCATGGCTGCAAGCCCCAAGATTATTCAGGCCCTATTCCCACTTTGAGAGCTGCATCTTCAATTGTTCCATAGAATTGAAATTTTTCATCTGTGTCTGTCACCCTAACCCTGGAGAGCTCCTAATCTATCCCAGTACAGTCTCACACACTAGCAGATGGAAAACTTAAATGGAGCTGGAGGGCAATTTAATTTGAGGAAATCTGCCCCTGATACCCCAAGGCGAAACTCTGAAGAACTCTTCTCATGGAAGCATCCTCAGGGGAGTGGCTGTTGGGTGCTACATGCTATCAGTGTGGTATTTCATGTATTATGGATCCTCTCTGCCTCTCTCTCTGTGTGTCTTATCCACTCACTCATACACACACACACCACACACACACACACACACACACCATTATTCCAAGATATTCAGAGAAAAATAGCTCATACTATCCATTTTACAAATAAATTTTTAGCCCAAAACCTATACAGAAGCTGGAAATTGCCTATAGGGTATCAGTGATTTTTGCTTTTTTGTTTTGTTTTTGAGACAGGATCTCACTCTGTTGCCCAGGGTGGAGTACAGCACAGTGGTATGAACACAGCTCACTGCAACCTTGGCCTCCCAGGCTCAGCCTCTCTAGTAGCTAGGCCTACAGGTGTGCACTACCATGCCAAGCTAAGTTTTGTACTCTTTGTAGAGAACAAGTTTCACCATGTTGCCCAGGCTGGTCTCAAACTCTTGGACTCAAATGATCTGCCCACCTTGGCCTCCCAAAGTACTGGTTTTAGAGGCATGAGCTACCACACCTGATGGAATTTTTAATTGTAAACAAACAAACAGGGCACACAACTACACTAACAATTCCATTCACTTAGCTGACACTCCCATGTCAATATTAAGAGGGCTGTTACACCAGTGTGAAGTACCCTAAGTATTCAAAATCTCTTGCAGTAATGAAAAGGTCTTCCATTGACAAATCACAGAACATAGGTTAAAACCAAGTACGGAACTCATGATTATATAAACGGATAGGTTAAATCAGTTCTATGTTACTTAAGTGGAAGGAAGAGTTTGAAAATAAAAGCTATAATTTAGTTTGAATTAGTCAAAGTGATAGTTACACAGAAATGAAAACAAATTAAATACTTCATCTTTAAGTATGAGCAAAAAAGTTATGCACTTAGTTTTAATATTTTATTAACCTTACCACTTCATTAATTCCAGAAGCAATCACCAAAATGAAGACTGCTTTAATTTTGCTCAGCATTTTGGGAATGGCCTGTGCTTTCTCAGTAAGTTCTTTATCAAAAACCTACAGTTATTTTCAGTTTTGTCTTTTTATGTAAAAGAAAAATTATGTCACAATTAAATGTTCTTTAAAACAGATGAAAAATTTGCATCGAAGAGTCAAAATAGAGGATTCTGAAGAAAATGGGGTAATTAATTTTAGCATACTTCCTTGGCCTGATTATACTTGCTGTATATTTATTGTATATTAAACATGAATATATCATTGATTTTGTTTTTGCAGGTCTTTAAGTACAGGCCACGATATTATCTTTACAAGCATGCCTACTTTTATCCTCCTTTAAAACGATTTCCAGTTCAGGTAAATACAGAAATTCATTTTTCTTCAGTTTAATTTCTATTATAATTTAAAGGAGATCAAATTTATAAAACACCTAAATTCAACTCTCACTGAAATTCAGTCAGAAAGACTGCTTACTATAAGAAGTTTGTTTTTAGGGAAATAAGGTTGATTTTCTAAGTTCTCTTTTAAAGCAGACATATATACACAGAGTAAAATCATTTGGGTCATTTGGGTACAGTCTAGAATGATATAATAAAAACAAACACTGTAGCACATCGAGCTCCGGTGTTTTTGCTAACTCACAGACAAAAGTGGACGGTTTTATCAGTTGTTGACCAATTCCATCAGTGATAAGGTCACTGGCTGTCCTATTACAGCTGATTCAAAACTGTCAGACAGCTGTTTACATGTGGCACTGCCGAGTCCTTTAATTGGTAGGGCAAAATTTGACTTCATAAACATCAGAGGTCATTATTTTTTAAAAACCTTGATAATCATTGGTAATTTCTGAAGATTTGCTTTACCTTAACCTGTGTGGGTCACTAGAGCAATATGTCATACACTGGAGCATAATTATAATGGTAAAACTGCAGAGGAAAAAGAGAAATTCATGACGTGCACGAAAAAAGCTTGTGAGAAAAACAAACCATCCCTTAAATTTGTAAACAAAAAGGAAAATAACTAAAACTAAAAATAAGAGTTTCCAATTTTGCTGGGTTACCTGTGAAGGGTGCCTTTGAAAACCAGAGGGTGTGGTGTTGATTTTAAATATACAACAAACTAGGATGGCACTGTTTTTAGTACTATACAGTTTGGGTTCAGGACACCAATTATGCACCACTTGACCCAGGACTCTTGAGACACCAAAAGCAGTCAGGATGCTGAAAACGATGCCTCAGCACAGTGGCTTGGCATTGCATCTTACCATATGCTGGGCTAATCCATCTCTAACCCCTACAATGATAGGAAATGATCATTTTAAAGTATTTCTAGAACCAGCATAATTATGGGGAATTTGTGTGGCCACAAAAATATGAGCATGAATGAAACAAGAGTTGTGGGTTTTCAGAATTGTATTCCCTTCTTTGGTTCACCTCAGGCCCATAAATAAACAGTGCTCATTTGAAAGTTTGCTTCATTCTCTTTTTTAAACTAAATGGAAATGATAATAAATTCAAGTCTCTGACTAGCTCCTAAACTTTTCTGAAATATTAGGTACACAGAGATATTCATTCCCATCTGGATATTTTTACAGATATGTATGTATGGGCCAATTAAAATGTCCATAGTGAAGCAATATTCGGAGGCATTACAGTTCTCAATATTGATAGACCTGAGGTTTGTAGATCAAGGAGATCTTTAATATACAAATTTTTTCACAAATTATATGCAGATAGGCCCATCTCAACTAATGTAGAATTTGTAAGATGGTTGTTTTTAAATAAAATTATATACAATATATCTCCCAATCCAACTGTCTGACCTAGTATTCATGACCCATAATTCTACTTTACAAAATTTGATTTTCTTTAAGTGTATTGTTAGGTATTTAGTGCCCAAGTTGTCACCCCAAAATACATTAAGCTGTATTGGCTTCGAAATTCATGTTTTCGTCAAACAAATCTGCATTTATATACAGTATTTCTAAACTACCAAGTTACAATGAAATATATTATTTGGATTGCAAAGTTATCAGCAAGCTATCTACTATAGTTTATGTATCTGCTAGACTATAGAAATGAAAGTGTAAGTAAATTTAACAACCTAACCTTCTTAATTGAGAAAACTGTCTTTTTGTGATTCAAATGATATTTTATTAGTGTGTGAACTCATAGAAGGCAAGAACTTAATCTTATATTTCTTTTATCAGACTCATCTCAGCTATGATACAAGAGTTGTGGGTTTTCAGAATTGTCTTCCGTTTAAGAACTCTCATCTATCTGTGTAGACAGATGAAAGACTTCTTGGAGAATCAATTGGACTTAGTAACAAATTGGTAATAAGGCATAAATGAAAGATAGGGAAAAAATGCCAAAGATTCAAGGCATTTCATACAGCTTTTAAAGTGTTCTCACTGTAGACACTAATCAAAGAGTGATGTGGTTGAGCTAGGGAGAAAGACAGAGGTGAAGGAGCATGTAAAGTGATTGAAATCCCCCCACTGAGAGAAACAGTTCTGATTGCATAAATATACTGTCCTCTATAATTAAGTTAACTAACAAACAGAAACAGTTCAAATATAATACTCTACTCTATTCACCCTAGAGGAAGGCACAACTGTTGAGGTCATGGCACTGGAAGAACAAGTTTAATTATTCTCTTTTCCATCTGAGGTTATTCCTGGCTTGAGGTGACAAGCATTCCCTTTCCTTGGGTGGATGATGTGGCCATCTGAAGAATGAGCCAGCAGGGACAGTCCCACAGGACCTGCACATGAATGTTGTCTCACATCTGATTTCTAACCTAGAAGTCAGAGATCCTTCTGCAGATATATTTTCTAAATGCAAGACACTTAACTGGGTCATCAGAATCAAAGCTAAAAATTGCAGGGAAGGAAATGATAGAATCTTAGGTTGGAATTTTCATTTCCTTTCAAAAAGTAGCAAAACTCATTAGTTTATAATTATATTTTTATATACAAAATCTTAATTTCTTCTCATTCAACACTGAACTTGTTAGAGGGATGTTGCTCTATACAACCTCCTAAATAATTAAATGAATAAATTTTTTCTATCATAAGACTTTTACTTCACATGTATAAATTAACCTCATTTTAGTAACTGACTTTAATTAAATTTAAAGACACTAAAAATTATATGCAAATTAAATTTTGTTAAATTAAATGCTAATTTAAATTCAACAGGAGAGCTCACTATGTAAGAGAATCATCTATAGCAACTTTCATTTTATAGTAAGCTGAATGATTTCTTTTATGTTTTATAAATAAAATTTTAAAATGTTAACTATATCTTAGCCCAAGGTCTGCCTTGAACCTGCTGGAGAAGTCACAACATTTTTAGGCTGCTGATTCATTCTCCATAAAATTTAAAAATTGGACCAGATAATCCACTTGTTCTCTCAAAGTTAAACAATTCTGTGATTCATTGCCCTAGTTTTTACATACAAAATGTTTCAATATATTGTCAATGCTTTGGAAGTTGACAAATGGGACATCCAATTCGTATCTTGATCATAGTAAAATGCCTGTTTTTCTCTAACTTCATTTTGCATGTGTAATCTGTCTAATCTATCTTTCTCACATCAGTATGCAGTCTGTTCTTAGTAAACAAATCAATCAAGATAGTAATACTAATTAGATTGAGTAAATATTTGTGTGTATTTTATTGTGATTCAATTAGCAGGAAATTTAAATTGCTGTTGAATATATTTGTACACAGATAAGTGTATACATACATGTATATATATTTTTAGGGCAGTAGTGACTCATCTGAAGAAAATGGAGATGATAGTTCAGAAGAGGAGGAGGAAGAAGAGGTAAGGAATTCTGCAATCTTTTCATAATAAAGCATACAGCACAAAAAACAAATAGGAAACTAGTCTATTGCAGTCTGGACTCAGCAAATAGCCATTGTCACTTTACTAACTGCCCACAATATCCTATTTTGGATAAGTAGAATTTTATTTAGATTAGAATCCACTAACATGACCTGTTTAAAACACTATTGCAGTTTGGGGTTGAACTTACTTACAAATGGTGCTCAAAACCAAAAATGTCTCCCTTTTAAGTAGAAGTAGTATAAAATCTGATAAAAAGCAATGGAAGTAGTATAAAATCTGAAAAAAAGCAGCAGATAGCATTACTTCTATTTAGGTGGATAGAACATGATATTAGAAGACAAATGAATAATAATCCTAAACTCAGTGCAAGACTTTTTTTAAGGACTGAGCTTTAAAATTTAATTTACCAAGAGGGTAATATGTAAAAACTAGTTTATATCCTCTACAATATTATTGTGATTCATCAGCCTTTCATAACCCACAAAATAGGGTTATTCTTTTTAATAAAAATTTCAGGGTTGGTGTGGTGGCTCACACCTGTAATCCCAACACTTTGAGAGGCCAAGGTGGGCGGATCACTTGAGGTCAGGGGTTTGAGACCAGCCTGGCCAACATGGTGAAACACCGTCTCTACTAAACATACAAAAATTAGCCAGGTGTGGTGGCATGCACCTGTAATTCCAGTCACTCGGGAAGCTGAGACACGAGAATCGCTTGAACCTGGAAGGTGGAGGTTGCGGTGAGCCGAGATCCTGTCACTGCACTCCAGTCTGTGCAACAGATCAAGACTCTGTCGCAGAAAAAACAAAACAAAACAAAACAAAAATCATACGTCTTTTTGGGTAATAATAAAATTCATAGGTGTATAAATATCTTCCCATATAGTTTTACAGATTAGTGTAGTCCTGGGCTAAGATTCATCTACATGTCTTGGAAATTGTGCTACTATGTTTATAACTGACATTCTTACCTAAGGAAACATACCATTTAGGATGCATCTTCCTGCATAGTCAATTATAGCTATCCACTGGTTTGGGAACCTTTTAAATTCAGGTATTCTCAGGTGCTATTTATGAACAGACAATGATAATCAAAAATGGATCATGTATTAACAGCTATCTTGAAAACAAAATGGCGTGAGAACTTGAAAGGTGACGAATCATTAGTTTGGTATATTTTTAACTATAAAAGCAACATTTCCCGTATCATAATTTATACTGACAGCTTGAAGGAAGGCCTTACAAGAATGTTAAGCCGGTACCAGGAAAAATGCCACCCACTAAATCCCACAAAATTTCTCCTGGAGTTCCACATAGCAATCTTACACAAGAACTAGGCTAGGGTTATCCATTTAGTTATAGCTATTTGCTGTACAGTGATTGTAAAATTGCCTTGTCAACTACATTTCCCAACTAGATTGCATATCTTTTGGGAGTGGCTCTTCATTCGTTGTTGTGGTGGTTGAGGATTGAGGAAGACTAGGACTTCTTTGGGGGTTCTGATGAAATCAAGTACACACAAAATTTTGCCAAGGATCTCTGAACATTTAAGGTCTCCCCAGAATGTATCTGCAGACACCTCATGACCGTAGGTTAAAATCCCTGCTTTGGAGAAGAGCCATGCTACCCAGTTTTATATCTCCTCATGCTGTCTAACATAATTTCTTATACATATATGTTGCCCAGTAAATATCTGGTGGTTTGGTTTTGAAACTTTAGAGGAATAAATGCAACAAACTTCGTTCATTAAAAGTAGTATGAGGAGAATACTTAGGCATATTTTCTATTTGGTGATCACACATTTTCTTTTTCCACTCCTAAACTATTTAGTCTCATAAAAGAAACTTTTATTGAAATATACATAATAAAATTATCCTAATTATACATCTCATTGAAATTTCAGAAATTGAACACATAAGTGAAACTAGCACTCATATCAAAAAGCAGTGCATGCCTTGTGTTCCATTCCATTCATTAACAAACTCCCACAAAAGACAACCACTATTAGATTGCTTTGGCCTGTTTTGTATATTACAAATATAGGATCATACTTCATTTACTCTTTGTGTGTCACTTCTTCACTCTCAAATTTAGAGATTCATCCATGTTGTTCTGTAGTTGTAGATCATTTATTCTCATTGTCAGTATTTCATTATGTGAATGTACCAAAATGTGTTATTCTTCTGTTGATGGACAGTTGAGTAGTTTCCAAGTTTGGGTGATTACAAAGTGCTGCTATGAACTTTCTAGAACTTCTTCTGGTGAACATATACATAGTCATTTCTGGAGGCCATTTCACCCAAAGTGAAATTTCAGAGTCAAAATCTACTAAGGCATATATTCAACCTTAGATGGCAACCAGCTTTCCAAAACAGACGTACTCAGGTAAACTCTCACCATCAGTGTATGAGGGTTCCAGTTGCTCCACATTCTCACCAACACTTGCTTCTTTCAGTCTTGTTAGCCAGTCTAGTGAGTTGATAATATCTTTGTAAGCCCAAATTAGTGCTATTTTTCTATCCAATAAAATTTGTGAAGCCTCATACCCATCAACAGATTGATCTATTTTCCTATTTAACTTATGTGCAGTGGAACATCCTTAAATAAAGTATCTTGGAAAAGAAAAGGTGTTGTAAGAGAAAACGTAAAAGTTGGGATATTGGGCCTTTAGTGGTGACCCTGCAACCAATAAACTGCTGTTTATTTGACCTCATACGAGTCATATAACCCAATCAGATTTTTCAACTGCAAATAGTGTATTCTACTCTGGGGAACTTTCTAAGGATGCTAGCATTAATTTCTCCTTCTACCTCTGAAAGATCTGTTGGAATAAAGCATAAACATAAAACAATAAACAAACAGCACAGTGTTTGGGGGATATTTGACACAGTTAACTTGGAGATTGTTTGGGGTATACTCTGGTAGTACTGCAACCCTTCACTGAAATAGTGAAACTTACAAATTTGATGAAACAAACATGTGGTGCTTTAGTCACTTTGTTCTAATAATAGGTAGGCTAAATATTTATTTGTTTGTTTGTTTTAAACTTTAAAAGTTATCACAATTTCTTAAAATGTGTTGAAATGAATTCAACTTTGTTTTAATAATAGGCAGGCTAAATATTTATTTGTTTGTTTCAAACTTTAAAAGTTATCACAATCTCTTAAAATGTGTTGAAATGAATTCAATTTTCCAGTATTTGTTTAAATAAATCCTATATATAGGAAACCCTGACTTTTAATATTAGCTATGAATTACACTGAGATCAACTCAATTAAAAAACAATTGCCTCACAGCACAAAATAAACGCAAAAGATGAAATATTAAAGATTATAATAGACATTCATTTGAAGAGTATTGATTTTTTAAAACACTTCATGCAGACTGGGTGCAGCGGCTCATGCCTGTAATCCCAGCACTTTGGGAGGTCAAGGTGGGCAGATCATGAGGTCAAGAGATCGAGACCATCCTGGCCAACATGGTGAAACCCTGTTTCTACTAAAAATACAAAAATTAGCTGGGTGTGGTGGCATGCACCTGTAGTCCCAGCTACTCGGGAGGCTGAGAGAGGTGAATCACTTGAACCCAGGAGGCAGAGGTTGCAGTAAGCCAAGATTGCACCATTGCACTCCAGCCTGGCAACAGAGCAAGACTCTGTAAAAAAACAAACAAACAAACAAAATCTTCATGCAATAATATATCACTAAGAATTTCTTGGCGTGTTTAGTTTCTTCTTTGTACAGAAAAAAATGATGTGTCAAATGCCTGAAACACAAATATTTTTTAATTGACAAAATACAAAGCAGAAATATCTAAAACATAATATAGTGTGGAGTAAGGAGGATTAAATAACTTGGAGTTGAGCTCTTAGAAGTGAGAAGTGCAAATGGCATAAGCGAAGGCAGGCTTTGAGTGATCAGCCAGCTGAGGGATACAAAGTTTTTCCAAATAATAAACCTCCAACAAATGATTCACAGCTCCAACAAATCTTGAGCTATCTTCCAGGTACAATAATTTTTCTTACTATGAATATTTCTAACAGGAGACTTCAAATGAAGGAGAAAACAATGAAGAATCAAATGAAGATGAAGACTCTGAGGCTGAGAACACTACACTTTCTGCTACAACACTGGGCTATGGAGAGGACCCCACACCTGGCACATGGTATACAGGGTTAGCTGCAATCCAGCTTCCCAAGAAGGTAACAGTGGAATTATTCCTCCAAAATGAAATTATTACCATTAATAATAATGGTAATATTCAATCTTTTTAAAACATTTTTACTGGAGTCTAAGGGTATCCTAACACTATACACATAACATTTTACACTATCTTTATTAGCTCATTAAAAAAGTGAGAGCAGATACACTTTTCCTATTTACAAATAAGAAAAGATCTTCTGCCAGACAAGTTCTCCTCCCATGTGATTACACTGACTTTTACATTATAATGGAAGACTAAGAACACACATCTAGGCATGGATAAAAGGTCCTGAGAGATACCATGACATTCCAGGGAAGAGAATTCCAAGACAGAGAAAGTAAGTAGCAAAACGATAGGAAGAATCTCCCCCAGGAAAGGCATTTTCTATAAATAATGGCACACTTTCCCCATCAAAACCCATGACAAAGGGATTTATCCTGAAGTTTTAAAGCCCCCAATCATTTTGTAAATTAAATTGGTCTTAATTCAAATAAGACGCCCAGAACAAGGCTGTCAGTATAGAATATTGTGTTGAATGAGTGATGGCCTTAAATTTTACATTTTTCACAGCTAGATTTGGGTTCTTTCAAACGTTTCCTTACAGGCTGGGGATGTAACAAACAAAGCTACAAAAAAGGAGGAAAGTGATGAAGAAGAAGAGGAGGAAGAGGAAGAAAATGAAAACGAAGAAAGCGAAGCAGAAGTGGATGAAAACGAACAAGGCATAAACGGCACCAGTACCAACAGCACAGAGGCAGAAAACGGCAACGGCAGCAGCGGCGGAGACAACGGAGAAGAAGAAGGGGAAGAAGAAAGTGTCACTGGAGCCAGTGCAGAAGGCACCACAGCAACCGGAGGGCAGGGCAAGGGCAGCTCTAAGACAACAACCTCTCCAAATGGTGGGTTTGAACCTACAACCCCACCACCAGTCTATAGAACCACCTCCCTACCTTTTGGGAAAACCACCACCGTCGAATACGAGGGGGAGTACGAATACACGGGCGCCAATGAATACGACAATGGATATGAAGTCTATGAAAGTGAGAACGGGGAACCTCGTGGGGACAATTACCGAGCCTACGAGGATGAGTACAGCTACTTTAAAGGGCAAGGCTACGACAGCTATGATGGTCAGAATTACTACCATCACCAGTGAAGCTACAGCCTGGGATGAATTCATCCATTCTGGCTTTGCATCCGGCTACCATTTTCAAAGTTCAACTCAGGAAGGTGCAATATAACAAATGTGCATATTATAATGAGGAATGGTATTACCATTCCAAATTTTCTGTAATTGCTTCTGCAAAGTAATAGGCTTCTTGTCTCTTTTCTTTCTGGCATGTTATGGAAAGATCATTGGAAATCAGGGCAATCTATCAAGCAGTACACCAGCTCATAAGATCAAATTCCATTGAATGGTTTGAGGTTGTAGCTCTGTGAATAGTAGTTTTTAACATGCCTGTACTATTGCTAACTGCGAAAACATACTCTTTGTACAAGAAGTGCTTCTAAGAAGAATTTCATTGACATTAATGACACTGTATACAATAAATGTGTAGTTTCTTAATCGCACTACCTATGCAACACTGTATATTAGGTTTGTCATCCTCATGTATTTTTATGTGACCTGTATGTATACTCTAATCTATGAGTTTTATCACAAATAAAAATGCAATCCTTCAAATGTGTTATAATTAAGAAAAGAAGTGAGAGACTCAGAACGGAAAAAGGTGAAACGAATGGAAGACTATTTCACTAAAGGAGAAAACTTATTTCCACTATGGTTTAAAACTAAGAGGAACTGTAAATATTTTCTTTTGGCTAAATCAACATAACTAAGACTTTACCATGCTTGTGGGCAGGGTTAGCCATATACATCAGGGGAATGAATGGCTCTTATTAGGGTTGCCAGATATAACAAACATATTGGATGCCTATTAAATTTGAATTTCAGATAAATAATGAATAATTTTTAGTGTAAGTATACCCCATGCAATATTTGGCCTTTGTGAAGTATTTTGGACATACTTATACTAAATAAATGATTCACTACCTATCTAATACTCAGCTTTATTATATAATTATTTTTTGAGACAGAGTCTCACTCTATCACCCAGGCTGGAGTGCAGTGGCACCATCTCGGCTCACCACAACCTCTGCCTCCTGGGTTCAAGCCATTCTCCTACCTAAGCCTCCCGAGTACCTAGGATTACAGGCATGCACCACCACATCTGGCTAAATTTTTGTATTTTGAGTAGAGACAGGGTTTCACCACATTAGCCAGGCTGGTCTTGAACTCCTGACCTCAAGTGATCCATCCACCTCGGCCTCCCAAAGTGCTGGGATTACAGGTGTGAGCCACCATGCCCAGCCCTGATACTCAACTTTAACTGAGTGTTTTGTTTATCTAGCAATCCTACTTCTACTTGGCTTAATTTTAGCTGGGCAAGAGGTGGAATGAGGTAGAAAAAAACTCTTACACAACACATACACACAAAGAAGGGCTGATATATAAAGACTTAACAGCAAGTCACACCTTGATATAAACCTGAAATAAATTTAAAATGGGAGTAAAGAAGGAAAGTAGATAGAAGAAGCAAGAAGAACAAAAATGCATTCACCTTTTAATTTATTAACTGAAAAGATGTTTTGAACATCTACAGAGCCAGAGAATGTTCACACATTGAGCATATGAAAATGAAGAATGCTGTCTTTGGTGTAATTTTAGTCTATTAGCTACCAGTTGTGAGACTTTCCATGCATCATGACATTCATTTTTCGTAACTTTTTTCTTATTATATCTTTATTCTAAAATTTGTTTCTCAAATATTCAAACCAAAAATTTTAAAATATTTGGTTTTAAATAAATACATATTTTTTCCCATGAGTTGTGAGGGTATGGGTGGTATTCGGTTACATGGTGATTTGTGAGATTTTGGCGCACCTATCACCGGAGCAGTATACACTGCACCGTATTTGTAGTCTTTCCCTCGCCCCCTCCCACTCTTCCCGCCAAGTCCCCAAAGTCCATTGTATCATTCTTATGCCTTTGCATCCTCATAGCTTAGCTCCCACATATCAGTGAGAACATACGATATTTGGTTTTCCAATCCTGAGTTATTCCACTTAGAATAATAGTCTCCAGTCTCATCCAGGTCACTGCAAATGCTGTTAATTCATTCCTTTATGGCTGCGTAGTATTCCATCATACATATATATATACACCACAGTTTCCTTATCCACTCATTGATTGCTGGACATTTGGGTTGGTTCCACTTTGCAATTGTGAATTGTGCTGCTATAAATATGAATGTGTTCAAATATGCAATAAATATATGTGTGTTCAAATAATGATTTATTTTCCTCTGGGTAGGTATCTAGCAGTGGGATTGCTGGATCAAATGGCAGCTCTACTTTTAGTTCTTCAAGGAATCTCCACACTGTTTTCCATAGCGGCTGTAGTAGTTTACATTACAACCAGCAGTGTAGAAGCATTCCATGTTCACCACATACGTGCCAACATCTACTGTTTTTTTTTGTTTTGTTTTTTGATTTTTTGATTTGGGCATTCTTGCAGGAGTAAGGTAGTATGGCATTGTGGTTTTGATTTGCATTTCCCTGATCATTAATGATGTTGAGCATTTTTTACATATTTTTTAGCCATTTGTATATCTTCTTTTGAGAATTGTCTATTCATGTCCTTAGCTCGCTTTTTGATAGGATTTTTTTTCTTACTGATTTGTTTGAGTTCGTTGTAGATTCTGGATATTAGTTCTTTGTCAGATGTATAGATTGTGAAGATTTTCTCCCACTTTGTGGCTTATCTGTTTGCTCTGCTGACTGTTCCTTTTGTCGTGCAAAAGCTCTCAAGCTTAATTAGGTCCCAGCTAGTTATCTTTGTTTTTATTGCATTTGCTTTTGGGTTCTTGGTCATGAAATCCTTGCCTAAGCCAATGTCTAGAAGAGTTTTTCCAATGTTATCTTCTAGAATTTTTATAGTTTCAGGTCTTAGGTTTAACTCCTTAATCCATCTTGAGTTGATTTTTGTGTAAGGTAAGAGATGAGGATCTAATGTCATTCTCCTATATGTGGCTAGCCAATTATCCCAGGACCATTTGTTGAAAAGGGTGTCCTTTCCCCACTTTATGTTTCTGTTTTCTTTGTCAAAGAGCAATTGACAGCAAGTATTTCGTTTATTTCTGGGTTCTCTATTCTGTCCCATTGGTCTATGTGCCTATTTTTATACCAGTACCATGTTGTTTTGGTGATTATGGCCTTATAGTATAGTTTGAAATCAGGTAGTATGATACTTCCAGATTTGATCTTTTTGCTTAGTATTGCTTTGGCTATGTGAGCTCTTTTTTGTTTCCATATGAATTTTAGAATTGTTTTTTCTAATTCTGCAAAGAATGATGGTGGTTTTTTGATGGGGATTGCATTGAATTTGTGGATTGCTTTTGGCATATTGATTCTACCCATCCACGAGCATGGGATATGTCCCATTTATTTGTGTCTTCTATGATTTCTTTCAGCAGTGTTTTGTAGTTTTCCTTATAGAGGTCTTTTGACTCCTTTGTTAGGTATATTACTAAGTTGTTGTTGTTTTTTATTTCTTGCAGCAATTGTGAAAGGAATTGAGTTCTTGATTTGATTCTCTGCTTGATCACTGTTGGTATATAGAAGAGCTACTGATTCGTGTATATTAATCTTGTACACAGAAACTTTGCTGAATTCTTTTATCAGTTCTAGGAGCTTTCTGGAGGAATCCTTAGGGTTTTCAGGGTAAACAATCATATCCTCAGCAAACAGTGACAGTTTGACTTTCACTTTACCAATTTGGATGCCCTTTATTTCTTTCTCCTGTCTGATTGCTCTGGTTAGGACTTACAGTACTATTCTTAAGAGGAGTGGTGAGAGAGCTCATCCTTGTCTTGTTCCGGTTCTCAGATGGAATGCTTTCAATTTTTCCCTGTTCAGTATTATGTTGGCTATGGGTTTGTCGTAGATGGCTTTTATTACATTAAGGTATGTCCCTTGCATGCCAATTTTGCTGAGAGTTTTAATCATAAAGGGATGCTGAATTTTGTTGAATGTTTTTCAAAAGTCGAATGCGTCTATTGAGATAATCATGTGATTTTTTAAAAATTCTGTTTATGTGGTATATCACATTTATTGACTTGTGTATGTTAAACCATCCCTGCATCCCTGGTATAAAACCCACTTGATCATGGTGGATTATCTTTTTGATATGTTATTGGATTCGATTAGCTAGTATTTTGTTAAGGATTTCAGCATCTATGTTCATCAAGGATATCAGTCTGCAGTTTTGCTTTTTGGTTGTGTCCTTTCCTGGTTTTGGTATTAGGGTGATGCTGGCTTCATAGAATAAATTAAGAAGGGTTCCTTTTCCCTTTATCTTGTGGAATAGTGTCAAAAGGATTGGTACCAATTCTCCTTTGAATATCTGGTAGAATTCTGCTGTGAATCCATCTGGTCCTGGACTTTTTTGTTGGTAATTTCTTAATTACAGTGTCAATCTCGCTGCTTGTTACTGGTCTGTTCAGGGTATCTAATTCTTCCTGATTTTAGCCAGGAGGGTTGTATTTTTGCAAGAATTTATCCATCTCTTCTAGGTTTTCTAGTTTATGCATGTAAATGTGTTTATAGTAGTCTTGAATTATCTTTTGTATTACTTTTTTTTTTTTTTTTGAGACGGAGTCTCGTTCTGTCGCCCGGGCTGGAGTGCAGTGGCCGGATCTCAGCTCACTGCAAGCTCCGCCTCCCGGGTTTACGCCATTCTCCTGCCTCAGCCTCCCGAGTAGCTGGGACAACAGGTGCCCGCCACCTCGCCTGGCTAGTTTTTTATTTTTTAGTAGAGATGGGGTTTCACCGTGTTAGCCAGGATGGTCTCGATCTCCTGACCTCATGATCCGCCCGTCTCGGCCTCCCAAAGTGCTGGGATTACAGGCTTGAGCCACTGCGCCCGGCCTCGTATTTCTTTATTATTATTATTACTACAGTACTTTAAGTTCTAGGGTACATGTGCACAACGTGCAGGTTTGTTACATATGTGTACATGTGCCATGTTGGTGTGCTGCACCCGTTAACTTGTCATTTACATTAGGTATATCTCCTAATGCTATCCCTCCCCACTCCCTCCACCCCACAACAGGCCCCTGTGTGTGATGTTCCCCACCTTGTGTCCAAGTGTTCTCATTGTTCAGTCACCACCTATGAGTGAGAACATGTGGTGCTTGGTTTTCTGTCCTTGCAACAGTTTGCTCAGAATGATGGTTTCTAGCTTCATCCATGTCCCCACAAAGGACATGAACTCATCCTTTTTTATGGCTGCACAGTATTCTATGGTGTATATGTGCCACGTTTTCTTAATCCAGTCTATCATTAGTGGCCATTTGGGTTGGTTCCAAGTCTTTGCTATTGTGATTAGTGCTGCAATAAACATGCGTGTGCATGTGTCTTTATAGCAGCATGATTTATAATCCTTTGGTTATATGCCCAGTAATGGGATGGCTGGGTCAAATGGTATTTCTAGTTCTAGATCCTTGAGGAATGGCCACACTGTCTTCCACAATGGTTGAACTAGTTTACAGTCCCACCAACAGTGTAAAAGTGTTCCTATTTCTCCACATCCTCTCCAGCACCTGTTGTTTCCTGACTTTTTAACGATCGCCATTCTAACTGGTGTGAGATGGTATTTCATTGTGGTTTTGATTTGCATTTCTCTGATGGCTAGTGATAATGAACACTTTTTCATGTGTCTGTTGGTTGCATAAATGTCTTCTTTTGAGAAGTGTCTGTTCATATCCTTTGCCCACTTTTTGATGGGGTCGTTTGATTTTTTCTTGTAAATTTCTTTAAGTTCTTTGTAGATTCTGGATATTAGCCCTTTGTCAGATGGTGAGATTGTAAAAATTTTCTCCCATTCTGTAGGTTGCCTGTTCACTCTGATGGTAGTTGCTTTTACTATGCAGAAGCTCTTTAGTTTAATTTGATCCCATTTGTCAATTTTGGCTTTTGTTGCCATTGTTTGGGTGTTTTAGTCATGAAGTACTTGCCCATGCCTATGTCCTGAATGGTATTGCCTAGGTGTTCTTCTAGGGTTTTTATGGTTTTAGGTCTAACCCTTAAGTCTCTAATCCATCTTGAATTAATTTTTGTATAAGGTGTAAGAAAGGGATCCAGTTTCAGCTTTCTACATATAGTTAGCCAGTTTTCCCAGCACAATTTATTAAATAGGGAATCCTTTCCCCATTTCTTGTTTTTGTCAGGTTTGTCAAAGATCAGATGATTGTAGACGTGTGGTATTATTTCTGAGGGCTCTGTTCTGTTCCATTGGTCTATATCTCTGTTTGGTACCAGTACCATGCTGTTTTGGTTACTGTAGCCTTGTAGTATAGTTTGAAGTCAGGTAGCGTGATGCCTCCAGCTTTGTTCTTTTGGCTGAGGATTGTCTTGGCAATGCAGGCTCTTTTTGGTTCCATATGAACTTTAAAGTAGTTTTTGCCAATTCTGTGAAGAAAGTCATTGGCAACTTGATGGGGATGGCATTGAATCTACAAATTACCTTGAGCAGTATGGCCATTTTCACAATATTGATTCTTCCTATCCATGAACATGGAATGTTCTTCCATTTGTTTGTGTTCTCTTATTTTGTTAAGCAGTGGTTTGTAGTTCTCCTTGAAGAGGTCCTTCACATCCCTTGTAAGTTGTATTCCTAGGTATTTTATTCTCTTTGAAGCAATTGTGAATGGGAGTTCACTCATGATTTGGCTCTCTGTCTGTTGTTGGTATATAAGAGTCCTTGTGATTTTTGCACATTGATTTTGTATCCTGAGACTTTGCTGAAGTTGCTTCTCAGCTTAAGAAGATTTTGGGCTGAGACGATGGGATTTTCTACATATACAATCATGTCATCTGCCAACAGGGGCAATTTGACTTCCTCTTTTCCTAATTGAATACTCTTTATTTCTTTCTCCCACCTGATTGCCCTGGCCAGAACTTCCAACCCTATGTTGAATGGGAGTGGTGAGAGACGGCATCCATGTCTTGTGCCAGTTCTCAAAGGAAATGCTTCCAGTTTTTGCCCATTCAGTATGATATTGACTGTGGGTTTGTCATAAATAGCTCTTACTATTTTGAGATATGTTCTATCAATACCAAATTTATTGAGCATTTTTAGCATGAAGGGCTGTTGAATTTTCTCAACGGCCTTTTCTGCATCTATTGAGATAATCATGTGGGTTTTGTCTTTGGTTCTGTTTATATGCTGGATTACGTTTAGTGATTTGTGTATGTTGAACCAGCCTTGCATCCCAGGGATGAAGCCCACTTGATCATGATGGATAAGCTTTTTGATGTGCTGCTGGATTTGGTTTGCCAGTATTTTATTGAGGATTTTTGCATCAATGTTCATCAGGAATATTGGTCTAAAATTCTCTTTTTTTGTTGTATCTTTGCCAGGATTTGGCATCAGGATGATGTGGGCCTCATAAAATGAATTAGGGAGGATTACCTCTTTTTCTATTGATTGGAATGGTTTCAGAAGGAATGGCACCAGTTCCTCTTTGTATCTCTGGTAGAATTCGGCTATGAAACCGTCTGGTCCTGGAATTTTTTTGGTTGGTAGGCTATTAATTATTGCCTCAACTTCAGAACCTGTTGTTGCTCTATTCAGGGATTCTACTTCTTCCTGGTTTAGTCTTGGGAGAGTATAAGTGTCCAGGAATTTATCCATTTCTTGTAGATTTTCTAGTTTATTCGCATAGAAGTGTTTATAGTATTCTCTGATGGTAGCTTGTATTTCTGTGGGATCAGTGGTGATATCCCCTTTATCATTTGTTATTGCATCTATTTTGTTCTTCTCTCTTTTCCTCTTCATTGGTCTTGCTAGCGGTCTATCAATTTTGTTGATCTTTTCAAAAAACCAGCTCCTGGATTCATTGATTTTTTTGAAGTCTTTTTTGTATCTCTATCTCCTTCAGTTCTGCTCTGATCTTAGTTATTTCTTGACTTCTGCTAGCTTTTGAATGTGTTTCCTCTTGCTTCTTTAGTTCTTTTAATTGTGATGTTAGAGTGTCAATTTTTTTATCTTTCCTGCTTTCTCTTGTAGGCATTAAATGCTATAAATTTCCCTCTACACACTGCTTTAGATCTGTCCCAGAGATTATGGCCCGTTGTGTCTTTGTTCTCATTGGTTTCAAAGAACATCTTTATTTCTGCCTTCATTTTGTTACGTACCCAGTAGTCATTCAGGAGCAGGTTGTTCAGTTTCCATGTAGTTGAGTGGTTTTGAGTGAGTTTCTTAATCCTGAGATCTAGTTTTATTGTGCTGTGGTCTGAGAGACAGTTTGTTATGATTTCTGTTCTTTTACATTTGCTGAGGAGTGCCTTACTTCCAACTATGTAGTTCATTTTGGAGTAAGTGTGATGTGGTGCTGAGAAGAATGTATATTCCGTTGATTTGGGGTGGAGAGTTCTGTAGATGTCTGTTAGGTCTGCTTGGTGCAGAGCTGAATTGAGTTCCTGGATATCCTTGTTAACTTTCTGTCTCATTGATCTGTCTAATGTTGACAGTGGGGTGTGAAAGTCTCCCATTATTATTGTTTGGGAGTCTAAGTCTCTTTGTAGGTCTCTAAGGACTTGCTTTATGAATCTGGGTGCTTCTGTATTGGGTGCCTATATATTTAGGATAGTTAGCTCTTCTTGCTGAATTGATCCCTTTACCATTATGTAACGGCCTTCTTTGTCTCCTTTGATCTTTGTTGGTTTAAAGTCTGTTTTACCCAAGACTAGGATTGCAACCCCTGTGTTTTTTTGTTTTCCATTTGCTTGGTAGATCTTCCTCCATCCCTTTATTTTGAGCCTGTGTGTGTCTCTGCACATGAGATGGGTCTCCTGAATACAGCACACTGATGGGTCTTGACTCTTTATCCAATTTGCCAGTCTATGTCTTTTAATTGGAAAATTTAGCCCTTTTACATTTAAGATTAATATTGTTATGTGTGAATTTGATCCTGTCTTTATGATGTTAACTGGTTATTTTGCTCATTAATTGATGCAGTTTCTTCCTAGCGTTGATGGTCTTTACAATTTGGCATGTTTTTGCAGTGGCTGGTACTGGTTGTTCCTTTCCATGTTTAGTGCTTCCTTCAGGATCTCTTGTAAGGCAGGCCTGGTGGTGACAAAATCTCTCAGCATTTGTTTGTCTGTAAAGGATTTTATTTCTCCTTTGCTTATAAAGCTTAGTTTGGCTGGATATGAAATTCTGGGTTGAAAATTCTTTTCTTTAAGAATATTGAATATTGGCCCCTATTCTCTTCTGGCTTGTAGAGTTTCTGCCAAGAGATCCACTGTTAGTCTGATGTGCTTCCCTTTGTGGGTAACCCGACCTTTCTCTCTGGCTGCCTTTAACATCTTTTCCTTCATTTCAACTTTGGTGAATCTGACAATTATGTGTCTTAGAGTTGCTCTTCTCGAGGAGTACCTTTGTGGCGTTCTCTGTTTTTCCTGAATTTGAATGTTGGCCTGCCTCACTAGGTTGGGGAAGTTCTCCTGGATAATATCCTGCAGAGTGTTTTCCAACTTGGTTCCATTCTCCCCGTCACTTTCAAGTACACCAATCAGACATAGATTTGGTCTTTTCACATAGTCTCACATTTCCTGGAGGCTTTGTTCATTTCTTTTTACTCTTTTTTCTCTAAATTTCTCTTCTCACTTCATTTCATTCATTTGATCTTCAATCACTGATACCCTTTCTTCCCCTTTATCAAATCGGCTACTGAAGCTTATGCATGCATCACGTAGTTCTCTTGCCATGGTTTTCAGCTCCATCAGGTCATTTAAGGACTTCTCTACACTGTTTATTCTAGTTAGCCATTTGTCTAATCTTTTTTAAGATTTTTAGCTTCTTTGTGATGGGTTTGAGCATCCACCTTTAGCTCGGAGAAGTTTGTTATTACCAATCGTCTGAAGCCTTCTTCTCTCAACTCATCAAAGTCATTCTCCATCCAGCTTTGTTCCATTGCTGGTGAGGAGCTGCATTCCTGTGGAGGAGAAGAGGTACTCTGATTTTTAGAATTTTCAGCCTTTCTGCTCTGGTTTCTCACCATCTTTGTGGTTTTACCTGCCTTTGGTCTTTGATGATGGTGATGCACAGATGGGGTTTTTGTGTGGATGTCCTTTCTGTTTATTAGTTTTCCTTCTAAGAGTCAGGACCCTCAGCTGCAGGTCTGTTGGAGTTTGCTGGAAGTCCATTCCAGACCCTGTTTGCCTGGGTATCACCAGCAGAGCCTGCAGAACAGCAAATATTGCAGAACAACAGATGTTGCTGCCTGATCCTTCCTCTGGAAGCTTCGGCTCAGAGGGGCACCCAGCCATATGAGGTGTCAGTCGGCCCCTACTGGGAGGTGTCTCCCAGTTAGGCTACTCCAGGGTCAGGGACCCACTTGAGGAGGCAGTCTGTCCATTCTCAGATCTCAAACTCCATGCTGGGAGAGCAACTACTCTCTTCAAAGCTGTCAGACAGGGACCTTTAAATCTGCAGAAGTTTCTGCTGCTTTTTGTTCAGCTATGCCCTGCCCACAGAGGTGGAGTCTACAAAGGCAGGCAGGCCTCCTTGAGCTGCGGTGGGTTCCACCCAGTTGGAGCTTCCTGGCCACTTTGTTTACCTACTCAAACCTCAGCAATTAGGGGCGGACGCCCCTCCCCTAATCTCACTGCTGCCTTGCAGTTGGATCTCAGACTGCTGTGCTAGTAGTGAGTGAGGCTCCATGGGCATGGGACACTCTGAGCCAGGCGCAGGATATGATCTCCTGGTGTGCCATTTGCTAAGGCCATTGGAAAAGTGCAGTATTAGGGTGGGAGTGTCCCAATTTTCCAGGTACCGTCTGTCACAGCTTCCCTTTGCTAGGAAAGGGAATTCACCAACCCCTTGGGCTTCCCAGGTGAGAGGATTCCTGCCCTGCTCCGTGGGCTGCACCTACTGTCTGACAAGCCCCAGTGAGATGAACCTGGTACCTCAGTTGGAAATACAGAAATCACCTGTCTTCTGCATTGCTCACACTGGGAGCTGCAGACTGGAGCTCTTGCTATTCAGCCATCTTTGAATCTCATCGATCTTTTGTATTTCAGTGGTGTCAGTTATAATACATCCTGTTTCATTTCTTGGTGAGGTTATTTGGATTTTCTCTCCTCTTTTCTTGGTTAATCTTGCTAATGGTCTATCAATTTTATTTATCTTTTCGAAGAACCAGCTTTTTGTTTCATTTATCTTTTAGAAGAACCAGCTTTTTGTTTCATTTATCTTTTGTATTTTTTGTTTTTTTTGTTTCAATTTTGTCTAGTTCTGCTCTGATCTTGGTTATTTTCTTTCTTCAGCTGGGCTTGGGTTAGGTTTGTTCTTGTTTTTCTAGTTCCTTGAGGTGTGACCTTGGATTGTCTATTTGTGCTCTTTCAGACTTTTTGATGTAGACATATAGGGCTATGAACTTTCCTCTTAGCACTGCCTTTGCTGTGTCCCAAAGGTGTTGATAGGTTGTGTCATTATTGTTGTTCAGTTCAAATACTTTTTTAATTTCCATCTTGATTTCATTTTTGAACCAATGCTTATTCAGGATCAGGTTATTTAATTTCCATGTATTTGCATGGTTTTGGGGGTTCCTTTTGGAGTTGCTTTCCAGTTTTATTCCACTGTGGTCTGAGAGAGTGCTTGATGTAATTTCAATTTTCTTAAATTTATTGAGGCATGTTTTATGGCCTATCATATGGTCTATCTTGGAGACATTTCCATGCACTGTTGAATAGAATGTGTATTCTGTGGTTGTTGGATGAAATGTTCTGTATGTATCTGTTATGTTCATTTGTTCCATGGTATAGTTTAAATCCATTGTTTCTTTGTTGATTTTCTGTCTTAATGACCTGTCTAGTGCTGTCAGTGGAGTATTGAAGTCCCCTACTATTATTGTTTTGTTGCCTATCTTATTTCTTAGGTCTATTAGTAATTATTTTATAAATTTGGGAGCTCCAGTGTTAGGTTCATATATGTTTAGGGTTGTGATATTTTCCTGTTAGACAAATCCTTTTACCATTATATAATGTCTCCCTTTGTCTCTTTTAACCACTGTTACTTTAAAATTTGTTTTGTCTGATATAAGAATAGCTACCCCTGCTCACTTTTAGTGTTCATTTGCATGAAATGTCTTTTTCCGCTCCTTTACTTTAAGTTTTGTGAGTCCTTGTGTGCTAGATGAGTCTCCTGAAGGTAGCAGATAGTTGGTTGGTGAGTTCTTATCCATTCCACAGTTCTGTGTCTTTTAAGTGGAGCATTTAGGCCATTTACATTCAATGTTAATAGTGAAATGTGAGGTACCATTGCATTCATCATGCTCTTTGTTGCCTGTGTACTGATTTTTGTTTTATTTTGTTTTTTGCTTTTGCTTTTTAACTTGTTTTTGTTTTATAGATTCTGTGTGATTTATGCTTTAAAGAGGTTCTGTTTTGATGTGTTTCCAGGATTTGTTTCAAGATTTAGAGCTGAGCTCCTTTTAGCAGTTCTTGTAGTGGGGGCTTGGTAATGGCGAATTCTGCCAGCATTTCTTTGTCTGAAAACAACTGTGTCTTTCCTTAATATATGATGCTTAGTTTTGCTGTATACAAAATTCTTGGCTCACAACTGTTTTCTTTGAGGAGGCTGAAGATAGGGCTCCAATCCCTTCTAGGCTGTAAGGTTTCTGCTGATAATTCTGCTGTTAATCTGATAGGTTTTCCTTTATAGGTTACCTGGTCCTTCTGACTCACAGCTCTTAACATTCTTTCCTTCATCTTAACTTTGGATAACCTGATGACAATGGGCCTAGGTGAAGATTTTTTTGCAATGAATTTCCCAGGTATTCTTTGTGCTTCTTGTATTTGCAGTCTAGGTAACTAGCAAGACTGGGAAAGTTTTCCTGGATTATTCCCCCAGTTATGTTTTCCAAGCTTTTAGAATTCTCTTCTTCCTCAGGAACACCAATTATTCTTAGGTTTGGTCATTTAACATAATCCCAGACTTCTTAGAGTCTTTGTTTGTATTTTCTTATTCTTTTTTCTTTGTCTTTGTTGGACTGGGTTAATTCAAAGACCTTGTATTTGAGCTCTGAATTTCTTTCTTCTACTTGTTCAATTCTACTGCTGAGACTTTCCAGAGCACTTCACATTTCTAGAAATGTGTTCAAAGTTTCCTGAATTTTTTATTGTTTTTTCTTTAAACTATCTATTTCCTTGAATATTTATCCCTTCACTTCTTCTATCATTTTTTGGATTTCCTTGCATTAGGTTTCACCTTTCTCTGGTCCTCCTCGCCCCCCTGCCCCCCACCCCCAACACACACACACACACACACAATTAGCTTAACTAACCTCCTGAATTCGTTTTCAGGTAAATCAGGTATTTCTTCTCGGTTTGGATCCATTGCTGATGAACTAGTATGATTTTTGATGGCGCGGGGGTGGGGAGTGTTGAAGAGCCTTGTCTTGTCATATTACCAGTGTTGGTTTTCTGATTCCTTCTCATTTGGGTAGGCTCTGTCAGAGGGAAAGTCTAGGGTTGAAGACTGTTGTTCAGATTCTTTTGTCCCACAAAGTATTCCCTTGATGTAGTACCCTCCCCCTTTTCCTATGGATATGGTTTCCTGTGAGCCAAACTGCAGTGATTGTTGTCTCTCTTCCGGGTCTAGCTGTCTACTAGGCTCTGAACTGGTACTGTGGGGTGTCTGCACTGAGTCCTGTGATGTGAATCATATATGGGTCTCAGCCATGGGTACCAGTGCCCGTTCCAGTGGAGGTGGAAGAGTGCAATGGACTCTGTGGGGGTCCTTAGCTTTGGTGGTTTAATGCTCTATTTTTTGTGCTGGTTGGCCTCCGGCCAGCAGGTGGAACTTTCCAGAAAGCATCAGCTGTAGTAGTGTGGAGAGGGACTGGTGGTGGGCAGGGCCCTAGAACTCCCAAGATTATATGCCCTTTGTCTTCCACTACCAGGGTGGATAGGGAAGGACCATCAGGTGGGGGTGGCGCTAGGTATGTCTGAGCTCAGATTCTTCTTGGGCTGGTCTTGCTGCGGCTGCTGTGAGGGATGATGGATATGGCTGCCTGCAACGGCGCTCCATACAAAGAGAAGCGGGGGCAACCAGATTTCATAGTCCTGTAAGGATGGCCCAAGAAGAGAAATAAAAGACCTCTGAGCACCATAAAGCTGCAGAGGAGCCCTCATTCACACAGACAGCAGCTGGGCACCATAATCCCAGCGTGCACACCTCGTATATGCAGCACAAGACCACTTACTAAAGCAACCACAATTGGTCAACACAGCCCTTACCCGATGCCTAACCAACTAGCCCACACAGTGCTTGCCAAACCAACACCCAGCACTGTCTTTCTCCAATGTGGGACAAAGACTGTGAGTCTTGGCTTTAAAAAAATGTCTCACCCAACTTTCCCGCCAAGTCTTACCTCCCAAAGTCTATCCTCTCTTGGTTGAAATGGATTTCCTTTTTAGCAGTAAAACTTCCACTCATCACTCAGCACTTAGTCTCAGAGTCTTTTGGTTGGTGTATTATTTCACATTTTTAAGCTAGTGGGAAGCCCAATCACCTGACTCATCATGCTTTCCAGGATAACCCATTTGGTTTTGAGCACCTTGGATAATTGGGGTGGGTTTTGTAATCTCCACTTCTATCCAAGTGCAGACTCCCAGGACTTTCCCACTCACAACCTGTCAAGCAATTAAGTGGTCCCCGAGCAGCAGTGTGGTTGGTAACAGGGCTCCGAAGCTCCTGAATGCAACTGCTAGGTTCACACACCATACTTCCATAGATTCAGCCAGTAGGGAGACCATGAAGTCAAATACAGTCAGACAGTTTATTACTTACACAAAATGCATAAGAACCACCTGCATGGTGTCAGCTCCCTGCATCCCTAATTCCATAGAATGACACTGAACAAAGAGGCCAGATGACAGATGGCACAGGTGGTCGTTCTGCTACTGAGGAGTCAGCTCTAACCCTTAGCCAAATAGATAAACTCACAAAGAAGTCTGCAGTTGAACCCTGAGGGAGCAAGGTCAAAAGTCCTGTGATCAACTGAAACTAAAGAGACGAATGAGAAATGTCCTTGTGGTCATCTCCCACAAGATAGGGGGGTGGGTGGGAACTGCCCATGGCATCTCTTTACCAGCTTGCTTATCCTTTCTTGCTCCAGGAGGAATCACAGGATACTTTGCCAAGACTCAGGTTGTGCGGCAGTCAATTCTGGTCCCATATGTAATCCGTAAAGACGTGGTCGGTATGGAGTTGTGCAAGGTTGTCAGGAAGTTGCAGCACAGCAGTTCCCCTGAATACTTCTTTCAGATCTCAAAGTTTGGGAAGAATTGAGTATCCTGGATGGTTCAGAAGGAGGCTGGCCACACAAGAGTGTGGATTGGCTAAAAAAAGGTTTTAATGCATCAAAGAGGGTGACTCCTACAAGATGATTCATGGCACACATGCGGGCCCTCGCCAGTCAGTGGTGTGCTCAATGGCTGCTCACCCACTGTGTGGGTGGATGGTCTGTATGTATCAGTGTCACCACAGTGTAACTGTTTCTCAAAGATGACTCTGCCCTTTTCCCAGGATCACCCCATATCTTGACCTCTCATTTTAAGTCCTTCTTACCTCCTTCAACACATGACTCAATCAATATCCTCTGCAGCTGGTAGCAGACAGGATAGCAGAGGGGACCCATCTTTAATCTGTGAAGGTAACTAAATATCCCTCTCCTTTTTAGTTTATTATTGTGACATAAATTCTATACCCTGCATCCTTCATAGTTGGCCATGTTAATTTTCTACCGTGCTTTCTTTAACCAAAAAGGTAAAACAAACAATACTTTCTCAAAACTAAAGCTTTAACTTTCAACATGATTGTTTCTGATGTGGGTTTCAAGAGTCTATTTCAGCAGTAAGAAAACAAATGTTGACTTTCTTTTCATTTGGATCCTTTTTGTCAAAAACTCCAATCCTTCTCCAGGCAAAGTAAATCTCTTTGAATGATGAGGAGAACAAATAGTGGAAGTGTAAGAAAGGCAGAAAAGCATACACACTTTTCTCCTTTTCTTTTGAAAAGGAAAATCTAAAGTAAAGAAACATGAGTCTCAGTTTAAAAAAAGAATCAACATCAATTGAAAGTAAACCATGACGCAATGACTTGGACATTTTGTTTATCCATGTACAGTGGAGCAAACATTTTCTGCCCTAGGTCTTTAAAATACTTAGTGGGTTAGAAACTCATTAACTTGATTTGTTGGTTGAAGAATAAAGGTTCTCATGCAAATTACACTCTGTTATATCCTGGTCTTTCTCAGGAGGTTTTTCCCTTGTATTCCTTGGCTCCCAGGGCCCAGGAAGATCAGACCACCATTAATATGTACAGAATTCATCTTACCTCTTTTTAAAATACAAATTCCACCCTCAATATTTTAGTAAGGGCTCAGCAAACTTTCACTAAAAAGCAAAAGTCAGCAAACTTCTTTTTTGAAAGACCAGGTAGAAAGTATTCTTGACTTTGTACGCCATACAGTTTTTGTCACAATTACTCAACTCTAACACTGTAGTGAAAGCAACCATAGACAATTTGTAAACAAATGAACATGATTGTGTTCCAATAAAACTTTATCTGCCAAAACAGGTGATGAGTCAGATTTGGCCCACAGGCCATAGTTCACTGATCCCTTTTTAGATGATTGTATAAACTATGATCATTTTTAAAATGTTGTTGTCATTAATCACTTAAGAGATAAACTATATCTTTTTCTCTTTTCTTTGTGTGTGTGTGTGTGTGTGTGTGTGTGTGTGTGTGTTTTTTTTTCAATTTGAAGCTTTGTCCTTTGCTTCAAACTCTGTTCAAAAACTCAGGAAAATTTCTGATGTTTGATACAGCAACCTGTGGATTTTCTCCTTTCTGCAGCTACATATTTATTTTTTATTTTTATTTTTTGAGACAGGGTCTTGCTCTGTCACCCAGGTTGGAGTGCAGTGTTGCAATCACAGCTCACTGCAGGCTCGATCTCTCAGGCTGAGGTGATCCTCCTGCCTCAGCGGCCCCAAGAGCTGGGACTACAGGTGTGCGCCACCACGCCAGGGTAATTTTTATATTTTTTAGTAGACGAGGTTTTGCCATGCTGCCCAGGCTAGTCTCCATCTCTGGCTCAAGCAATCCACCTTCGGCAGCTATTTGATAAGATGTTTCTGACAGTTCCTGGACCTAGGCACAGCAAGAAGTATTATCTTTGATAAATAATATTTAAAGGTAACTTTTTCACTATACTGTCTTTTAAAATTCTGTAACAAGAATGATCAGGTATGTCTCACCACTTAGCCAGCTGAGGGGAAGCTTGATCTTGGTTGTAACTGTAGGTTAGTTCTGTAAAATCAACAACACAACCATTACTCCTGCTACATAAAATGGGCTATGATCAAATCCAATACACCAAACATTATGAGAATAACTGTCAGTGAATGCCCAGTACCTGAATTGCACCCAGGGCATGTCTTAGGCACACTGTATTATCCAGAAACGACTGAAACATTATCTCTCATTCCTCAAGCTATTCTGCAATGTGAGGTTGCCACTTCTCCATCAAGGTGTGAGGGCTATTTCTGCACCCACTTCAATCTGACAGCTTTAACTAACAAGTAGAGAGTAACTGTGCAGCAGTCCCAGGCTTAGCCCACAAAACTAGCCTGTCAATCTCTGCTTTCAATTTGCGTGGAAACTTTTATTCGTAGACCAACAAATCCAGTTAATGAATTTTTACCTGACTTTTTTTTTTTCTTCAACTTTTAAGTTCCATGGTACATGTACAGGATGTGCGGGTTTGTTAACATAGGTAAATGTGTGTCATGGTGGTTTACTGTACATATCACCCCATTGCCTAGGAATCAAATCCAGCATACATTAGCTGTTATTCCTGATACTTTCCCTCCCCTAGTCCCCACTTCCAACAGGCCCCAGTGTGTGTTTTTCCCCTCCCTGTGTCCATGTGTTCTCATTAATATTCAACTCTCACTTATAAGTGAGAACATGCAGTATTTGGTTTTCTGTTCCTGCATTGGTTTGCTGGGGATAATGGCTTCCGGCTCCATCCATGTCCCTGCAAAGGACATGATCTTGTTCTTTTTTATGGCTGCATAGTATTCCATGGTCTATATGTACCACAGTTTCTCTATCCAGTATATCACTGATGGTCATTTAGGTAGATTTCATGTTTTTGCTGTTGTGAATAGTGCTGTAATAAACACACATGTGCATGTGGGCATGTTTCTTTATAATAGAATGCTTTGTATTCATTTTTTCCTTTTCTTTTTTAAACAGAGTCTTGCTCTGTCACCAAGGCTGGAGTGCAGTGCCACAATCTCCACTCACTACAACCTCCACCTCCCAGGTTCAAGTGATTCTCCTGCCTTAGTCTCCCAAGTAGCTGGGACTACTTGGGAGTCCCACCACATGAAGCTAATTTTTTTTTTTCTTGCTAGAGACAGGGTTTCACCATGTTGGCCAGGATGGTTTCAATCTCTTGACCGTGTGATCTGCTATATTCCATTGGGTATATACCCAGTAATCGAATTGCTGAGTCAAGTGGTATTTCTGCCTCTAGATCTTTGAGGAATTGCCACACTGTCTTCCACAATAGTTACACTAATTTATACTCCCACCAACAGCGTAAAAGCCTTCTTTTTATCTCCAGCCTCATCAACATATGTTTTTGTTTTTCTTTTTTGACTTGTTAATATTAGCCATTGTGACATGTGAGATGGTATCTAATTGTGGTTTTGATTTGCATTTCTGTAATGATCAGTGGGGATTTTGAGCTTTTTCTCATATGTTGCTGGCCATATGCATGTCTTCTTTTCTGAGATGTCTAATCATGTCCTTTCCCCACTTTTTAATGAGGCTGTTTTGGGGTTTTTTTTTTTTTTTTTTTTTTTTTTGGAAATTTGTTTAAGTTTCTTGTAGACTCTGGATATTAGACCTTTGTCAGATGGATAGATTGCAAAACTTTTCTCCCATTCTGTAGGTCGTCTTCTCACTCGGATGATAGATTCTTTTGCTGTGCAGAAGCTCTTTAGTTTTATTAGATCCCATTTCTGATGGAGTATTTTAAATCCTGAGCTACCGTATAAGAAGTCCAGCCTATTCTGCAGGAGCGAGAGGTCCTGTGGAGAAGCACTGTGGCATATCGGACGTGCAGCTCAGTCAAGTTTTGGGATGACTCTTGCACCCCATCTCTGACTATGCCATTTGAGAAATCCCAAGTGAGAATCATGCAGCTGAGCCAAGTTAACACACAGAAACTTGAGAGAAAACAGGGAATTTGTATTTCAAACTACTAAAAGTTTGAAGGTGATATGTTAATAGCAGCAGATAATTGGAACAGGAACTGACAAGCATAGAGAAAATCTGCGTTGGTGAGAATTAAGGAATTCATGAAAAAGGAGAGAAAATAAAAATGATAACACAATGCAGATAAGCATGAAGTTAAAAATAAACTGAGAAGACTATATACACCCTCATTCGGTAAGAAAATATTAATACAAGTTCAATACAATGAATAGCTAGCTGGTAAAAGTCCTCATGTTCTGTATCCTGAGGAGAAGATTCTTGGTCTTGAAAAACAAAACAGCAACCTCTGAAAAAGCCTATTATGAGAGTAAGAGATATTTTCCTCTTGAGGTCACACAACAAAGTTTTGCAGCCACTTCCAGCAATGTCACCATGTCCTGAAGGAAAGGGCTGGCATCATTATAATTATATTTTAACTACATCCTCTGAGTTACATTTTAAGGTGGAATAAGACATCTTTCTAATATAAAAATAAAAGCAAATTATATTGACATATCTTCTCTTTGCTTGTAATAGAGGAATGGGTAAACAAAAAGCCTAGAGGAATGAACACAGCTAGCTTCATGCTCTGCTGTGACCCTCCATGATTCTGCATCTGGCTGAAATTTTTATGGCTTCTGTTGAAATTCCCAAATGCTGAGAGAAAAAATAATAACTAAAAATAAAATTAATTTGAGGGTAAAGGAGAAAGTTGGTTGTAAGTGATGCTTTAGAAAAGGTGACCTTTTTGAGCTTAGGATGATTGTTGATACTCATGAATGAGTGTGTTTAAAATGAAAACATTCCTTCTGCTAAAAACAGGGCAAGGCTCCCAGCACACTCATTTTGGACTCTATTTTGGAGATCAGTGGGAAGTAAATACTTCTATGAAATGCCTAAAGCCTTGACCATTCTAAGCATCTGTATGGTAAAGAGGAGATTTCTCAACATGGACCCCTCTGTTCTATTCACAACGCTTCAAAGACTTGCCCACTGATGCAGGATGGGGAAATACTGTTTATTTGAAATGTATATAAATTAGAAGATAAAGAGTTATTTTGGCAAGTTAGAACATATGGAAAAGTATATTGTATATGTAAAACAGAGAGTTATTTTAGTTAAAACATATGGAAAAGTATATTGTGTAAGTCCGTCTAAAATGATGACAGAGAAATGTGTTACCTTAATAGAGTCAAGAATAAATTGAGGACTGTGATAGCAGGGAAAAAAGGACTTCCTACAAAACTAAGTTTGAAAAAATGTATATCAAAGCAATTAATCCCAGAGCACAAGTACAGAGAAGATGGGGCCTAGAAATAGATGAGAAAATGAAACAAAACAAAACAAAACAAAACAAAAAGCCTTATTCCTGGGTGAGAGTCCAATAGCTGGAACTAATAGTATAGGTTTCTAGTTAGCTAACATTTTATGAGATTGTTCACACTCAAGTGAGGGGTAAGAAATGAAAAACGTACAACAGGACGAAACATGTTCCATGGAGTACTTCCATCCAGATTCTCTTTGAGGAGCAACTCTTTGTGTCAGTCTGAGCCAGCAAAGTCAGGCTAGGTACATCACTGGTGGAGGTGTCCATTTTTGAACCAGGAACCAGGAACCAGAATAAAGTTCAAGTGTCCATTTCTTTCCCTTCTCAGTTGTTTCCTGTTTTTGTTTGTTTGTTTGTTTGTTTTATTTTGTTTTGTTTTCCAGTTAAATAGAGATGGTGTGAAGATACATATTTTTTTTACAGACTCCTGGTTTTAACTTTAGTTATTGGTTCCTTAGAAATGTCACGGCAAAACTCTTTATTATACAATAACCTTTAGAAAACTTATATTGAGTTTTTTGAAGTTCAATTTCAACACAGAGGGCAAGTTTTAAGAGGGTAGAAGTAAAATCTCAACTCCACAGAACTTAGGCAAAGGATCATTCTACTAATTTTTTTTCCCCAGAATTTCTTCTCTGCAACATTCTAGCCAGAATAGGCTCTCTCTCTCTCTCTTTTTTTTTTTTTTTTTTTTTTTTTTTTTGCTTTTGTCAATTGTAGGTTCTAAATTTAAAACTCAAGTTGAATTTTTTTAATTTAGCTTTGAATTCATTTTAGCTTTGAGAGCAGTATATTTAGCTACTGCCAGTTCACCCCTTGGTAGGACTAGTGGCTAAGCCAATTCTTTTCTCTTAAAACTGTATACATTTTCTTATCCTAGAACACAGGTTTTTCTAGATTATAATTAATTTTCCATCACTCAAACGAAAGGGAAATCTTTTTAATGCACACTGAAATTCATTTGAAACTAAGAAAGACACATTTGAGGAATATCTGAAATTATTTATAAAATTATAGCAATAAAAAACTGAACATTTCCTAAGGCACATATCAAGTGCTTGCTCTTTAACTGGATCATTCAAAATATAAAGTTAATGTTATGAAACAGTGTAACAGCTTAAAAAACTGCATTATATACACATTATTATAGAAATTCCTGAATTATTTATTACTTTAATAGCATATCCAAAGTTGAAACTGAGCGTTTTTGTGGATTTCACTTGTCTTCCATTTAGAAAGCTCTGTATTTCCATTCTGTCTCATAACTGGCTGAACACTCTTTGTTGCCTACTTTCCTTGACTTCCATTTCCTTGTTAGCTCCTTTCTATATCACCTAAATCCTCTTTTTTTTTTTTTTTTTTTTTTTTTGGACTTTGCTGAAATTCTGGTCATGGATTCTCTGTGCTCCTTATTTTCAGTTGGAGAAACTGAGGCACAGAAAAGTTCAAATTAGTTGTTTAATCAAGTTGCCACAGTAAACAAGTGGTAGAGTCAGGATTTGAACTCAAGTGTATTTGCTTCCAAAGCTACTAGAGTTCAATGTTTCCACTGTCAATGACAATATTCAAATATTCTAAGATCTATGCTTGAACAGTTGTAAATCAATAGTGGCCCCACCCAATAGCTCAAACCTAGTCCTGGAAAATGTTCTTAAAAGCAGTTCTGTAAAAACAGAACTACCATTTGATCCAGCAATCCCGTTACTGGGTATATACCCAGAGGAATGTAACACATTCTACCATAAAGACGTATGCACATGGATGTTCATTGCAGCACTGTTCACAATGGGAAAGACATGGAATCAACTTAAATGCTTATCAGTGACAGACTGGATAAAGAAAATGTGGTACGTATACACCATGGAATATTATACAGTCATAAAAAACAAAGAGAGCATGTCCTTTGTGGGAACATGGCTGGAGCTGGAGGCCATTATCCTCACCAAACTAACACAGGAACAGAAAACCGAATACCACATGTTCTCACTTATAAATGGGAGCTAAATGATAAGAACTTATGAACACAAAGAAGGAAACAACACATAGTGGGGTCCATTTGAGGGTGGAGAGTGGGAAGAAGGAGAGGAGCAGAAAAGATAACTATTGGGTACCGAGCTTAATACCGGGGTGATGTAGTAATATGTACAACAAACCCCAGTGACATGTGTTTATCGATGTAACAAACCTTCACGTGTACCACCAAACCTAAATAAAAATTTTTATAAAAAGAAGACATGAGGTGAGGGACAGGAGGAAAAACAGCTCTGGACACTCAAAAGAGGAACTGCAGAGTTCAGATACGATAAAAAAAAAAAAAAAAAAAAAAGAGAGAGAGAGAGAGAGAGAGTTAGCCTGACCTAGAAGAGGAACACGTTTCTCAGGTAGAACTGATGAAAGACTGTTTTGTTTATGTTTTATGTTTTGGTTTTTGTCTATTTGGAGAGTTGAGAGAAATTGAGAGTTTACACTTAAACCTTATTATATATCATTTGTGTATTTAATATACAACTGTTAAAAGCATATTTCACTGTAGGAGAAGGTAGTTCTTATCACAAAGTATAGGTTGAATAACTCTTACATTTTTATTGATGCCTTAATATATAGTTGTAATGTCTATGACCTTTAGAGGTATTATAATATTTTTAGATTAAGTGGAACCTCTCAAACTATTGCAACAATGATTTTGGTAGCCAGTTTGGGCAAAACAAGAGAGCAGGCAATCGCACTTGAAAGATTCATTCTATTATAGGTGTGTTACTTGTTTCATTAAGAAATTGAGTGTCCTAAATTGTCCATCTTATAAAATTGATGTCTAAATCCAAACTCACAATGTTTTCCTCAAAACCATTTTATTCTGCATTTTTTCTAACATGAAGAAAAAAATCAACTTTATTCTTCCAGTTGCTCAGGACAAAAACCTTGGTGTCATCCTGATTCTTGATTATTTTCTCACAGGCCACATCTGGTACCTCAGCAAATCCTATTACCTTTTTTTCCCAAACTTCTTCAGAATATGACCAGGTCTCATTATCCCTTCTGCCGTGTTCAAGTTCAAGCCTCCATCATCTCTGGCTGGGATTATTGCAAGAGCTTCCTAACCATTCTCTCTGACTTTTTCCTACTTCAGTCACTCCTCAATCATGCCGGTGTTTAAAACATCCAAGGACTTTTCTTCTTACTCATAGCAATGTCAAAAGCATTGCAATGACCTACAGGTCCTATACCATCTGCCATCTAATACCTTTCTGACCTCATTTGCTGCTATTCCCCTTGCTCAGTCTCTCTAACCAAAGTGGCCTCTTCTCTGCTCCTGGAACAAGCCACAGGGCTTTTATTTCTGGGGCACTGTTTTTCCTATTTCTTCTTCCTGGAACGGTCTTCCCATAGACAGTCATATAGCTGCAGGTTTATCTGAGTCTGTTCATGCTGCTACTACAGAATACCACAGACTGGGTAATTTACAAAAAACAGAAATTTATTTCACACAGTTCTGGAGGCTGGGAAATCCATGATCAAGAGGCCAGTATGTTCATTGTCTGGCGAGGGCTGTCTATCTCTTCTTCCAAGATGGCACATTGCTACTGCGTTTCCAGAGGGGACAAATGCTGTGTCCTCACATTGCAGACAAGCAGAAGGGCAAAAAGGGACTAGCTAGTTTCTTCTTGCCCTTTTATAAGGTCACTAATCCCATTCATAAGGGGTCTGTCCTCATGACTTAATTACCTTCTAAAGAGCCCATCTCTCAATACCATCACCTTGGGGTTTAAGTTCTAATATATGAATTTTGGAGGGACACGTACATTCAAACCACAGCAAGGTCTTTACTCAAAAGTTACCTTCTCATTGAGGCCGTCCCAGGACTTCCTATCTAAAATTTCAGCCCGGTGTCCCCACCCCCAATGCTTGTTCCTCCCCACAATATCTTTTCTCCGTAGACTTCATCTATGTCAGTATCTAATCTATTTAACTCATTTATCTTGTTTATTATCTGTCTCCCTTTTTGGATTCTAAGCTCCAGGAAGACAGGGATTTTTTTTTTCTGTCTTGTTTTGTTCACTGTAGTTTCGCCAATGCCTGTCACATAGTAGGCACCTAAAACATTTTTGTTAAATGTTGCTGAATTTCATTTAGATAAAATTGACACCATAAACTTTCTACATAAAATGATAGCAAAAATGTTTTCCATTTCTAAGCTTGTTAGGTATTCAGTTGGTCCTAATTAGCAGTTCTGAAATCAATTTTGATTATCTGACAACATGATGTCCAAACTGAGGTATTTATATTTTCTGTTTATCCCACTTTCTGGAACATTTGATAGCAGCTCTCTACCACAAACACATTTTTAGATTAAAATTACTTCGCCCCCCTATGGTTATCTGTGGGCACTTGTAACAAATTGTTTGCTAGTGCTGAGTGAGCCAGTGCTGATTGGCCATTGGGAACTCGAACAAACTTTAAATTTCAGCAAAATGCTCAGAGACTGCTAATCCTGCAACAAGAAGCCAGGTATTCTGAAGGTAAAAGATACCAGGTAATTTGGCTTTCATGTTCTTGATAGCAAATAGCTTTATATCATAGTTGTTTACGTTTTTAAGATGCTTGCCACCCAAGTAGGTTTTTATTACCTTTGAAAATCTTCTCTGCTGAGCACAACTATGTATTATTTGGTGCTTTGCTTTATAAACTAGGAAATGTATTACCATGCTCTAGAAATCATCAACTAAAATTGATGATCTGATAACAACTTTCTCCTTTTTTGTTATTAGCATTATCAAGATCCAGAGTAACTCAGACTTTAATTTTCCTCTATCCCTTCACTTAACAAACTGTAATCAGGAATATCTGATCTTATTCATACTTTGAAACCTCGTCTGTGTTGATATTTCTACTGATCAGCATTAAATCATTTCATAAATTACTTACGTTGTCCTGATCTATAAAATGCTTGGAAGGGTCAACTATAGTTAGAATTTAGATCCATTAATTTAGAAAAACATAGCCTAGGATTTTAGAATATATTTAATAGCTATATTTATTTCTCCAAATACCAGCTTTTCCTTGAGATGTTTAAAGATTGCGAGAATATTTAGATTATTTTTTCCCATAAAAATATTTTTTCTTCATGAAATCTCAAAGTGGTATAAATTTACTGTTTTCATAATATAATAATAAGATCAATAGTCCAAAGACATGTTGACATTTTTCCAGTCAACTCACTGGTGAGCTCAACTAGTGAGCTCACTAGTTCCTGTTGGTATATTTACCAAAACATAAACAAATACCTTTGTTTGTAACTAAATGTTAGTATTTTGAACATCATTTTGTTGAGCCCAATATAAGCCTTTAAGTCAACTGCACATGGATTTTTCTGTAATGAGATAAAAGAATAGAAAGTTATTTAAGGCGGCAGACAGTCTTGATTAAGAAAACTGGGTCTATAGCCACATTGCCTGGATACTAATCCCAGTTCTGTCCCTTAGTATTTGTGAGTTATAAGGCAAGTTATTTGATCTTTTTGTGTCTATTTCCTAATCTATACAACAGGCATAGTAACGCCACCTAACTTGTAGGGTTGTTGTGAGGCTCAAATAATTGAATGCATGCAAAATTCTTAGACCCAGTGCTTAGCTCATTTTAGTATTCAATAAATGTTAGCTATTAATGTCAGGGTTGCAAAAATTAGTTCACTCTCCAGCCCATGAATGGCTACTAATTCAGACACATTGCTAATGAACATGAGACACAGATTAGGGTACCAGCCCGGAGGGAGATAAGCTTTCCCCACAGTGCAATCTGCTGCCCTGACAGACTTAGAGTGTGTTATGGGCTGCTGCATCAACTTAATGTCATTTTGAATTATGCAAATAATTAAACAATCTCTTTCTAAAGACAAGAGGAAGAAGAGCTGATGATACAGCAAATAAATGTGTCTATAAAATATATTTCTATCAACTGACTTTACTGTTTTAATGATATTGAATAATTTTCATTTTCACATTGGAATAACTAGACATATGAAAGCTCCTAGATTAAAATGTCCACACTCGGGTATAAGTAAATTATACATGGTCTATACACACACATACACAAAAAGAAATGAACTGCCAAGGGGAAGGGTGTTTATATATTCCTATGTGTTTTATCTCTTCTTACGGCCACAGTTTATAACTGGCAATGCTTTGTGGTAAGATATTGTTGTCTTTTCACAGAGATTCTCAAAGATGCGAGTTTTCTGTGTGGGACTACTCTTTTTGAGTGTGACCTGGGCAGCACCAGTAAGCATTTACAAATTCAATTATGTTTCAGATAATCTCTTGTTCTCTTCGTTTGTTTTTCTTTCAAGCAATGTTTATTTAAATTAGTAGCATCTACCTAATTCACTTATTTTAAAAAGTACCAAGCAAACAGAAAGCATCCAGCACTTAACACACTTAACCAAGGAGGTTCTCAATAAACGTGTGCTGAACTATGAGATCTCACAACGTTGCCTTTTAAGGAACACCAAAACCAGATTTTTTGAGAAAACCAGGAGGCAGCCACAGCATTTCAAATCCGCTGATACTAATGAGTGATACTCAAAGACTCAAACTATAACATGGCAAAATAACCTTTTAATATTTTCCTGAAAACTTAAAGAATTTGACATGAATGTTTTAAAGCTAACCAACTAGATTTAGCAGATAGATAAAAATACAAAGAGACAAGAAGTCTTCTGTATTTCTTGCAACACCCCAATACTGTGGGATCCTAGTCGTGATTTTTCTCTTCATCAGTGAGGCTACAGATGGGATGTAGTACCCCCAAGCTTAGCCCAAATCAAGCTCCTACTTCCCTGTGTGTCTTTTCTTCCCTCTGACTCACCCAGTTGAATATTCAGGATGTGACCAAATTATCTTGTGAAAATGCTGAGTGTTAGTTATTTTCTGCAATGCAGACACAGTGCTAATTAGATAATGTCTGAGCAGCATCCTAACTTATCAGAACAACCTTTTTGGTTGGAGAACCATGGAAACAAATTGTCATCCCATTGCCAGTCATACTTATATATATAGGTCCTGAGTGAGTGGGTGACTAGTAGGGTAACCAGGCTGATGAGGATGACCAGGCAGCCGAGGGCCACATGAAAGGCAGTGAAAGTTGGGGAAATGTGTTCCCTTCTCCACACACTCTGTGCAACAAGGGTGTGCAGTACAGTCCTGTGGGGCCTGTACTGCTCACAACACGCATTTGTGAGGCCCCAGGCACAGACCTCACTCAATCAAGGCCTGGAGGCTCAGGTGTCTCTCCCACCTCTCACGGTGGAAGAATGAGTCTTGCTGTCCCAGCTCAAGTCAGCCAGCTGAAGACTCTATTTTGAGCAACGTATTCCAAGAAACAGCTGGAGTGGGGCTTTCTCATCATTTTCCAGTAAATGTGCTATGTCAACATCGATTCAGTGACCACTGATCAGAAGAGGACGCCAGCTTTCCTCCCCAGAGGCAGACAGTGCCACCTCCGTTACAGGGCCACATTCAAGCCCAAGATATCTGCCTGAGGGTATAGTGGGGAGAAGGGAGGGATGCGTATTTCAAATGAAAGCAGCTCAGCAAGGATGCAGAGGCAATATTTGTAACTGCGAATCATTAAATATGATGTTTTCTTCCAGGTATAAAGATGCCATTTTAGTAATTACCTAAATTTTTAAATGATAGATTGGTGGCTTAAGAAACTAGTATATACTCAGTCACTTGCATACGTCTTGGAATTACAAGCCAAATTCTAAAAGATTTTTAAAAGGAAGAAAATGAATGTTTATTAGGCTATGCAATTCAGTTAATATTCATCAACATGCAGTTAGACTAGAAAGACTTTGTTGTAAGTCACAATAAATCAAAACTGTACCTAGGTACTCTATATTGTCAAGTATGTTTCTAACCCATATGTGTGTGTGTGTTCTGTAAGAAGATCCCTGATACCCCATACTATGATTTCTTTCTTTTGCTTAGTATCTGCCCATCTCATTTTTATGCTTTCTTCTTCCTATAGTCCAATTTCCAGAACTGTTTGCACTGTTTTTATATTTTTGAAGAGTGATATAATGGTCCAAATTTATATTCACAAGATTATATAAGAATCAACATAAGAAATGCAATAAAGGATAAAACTATAAAATATGCCTTGAAGATAATTACTATAAAGTTTAGGAACATTTCCTCTTATTACTAAATGCTTTTTCGTATTTAGTCATTTAAAAATGTATTATTTTAACCCCAGGACTTTGAGGCAGAAGATTTAAATCAAAATATCTTCTCTACTTCTACTGCAACCACCAACTGTATGAGTGTAGAACAGTGGAATTCTGTTTCTTCCACTGCTTATCTTATAAGGGTTACTTTGGGACTCAAATGAGATTATGTGTACAAAAGCAATTTACAAACTATAAAGTGTCCTATAAATAGAAGGTGTTATTGATAAACTATTGTTATTTTCTAGAATGGAATAGAATATTAGCCTGCTATGCCTTGGAGTCCAGCCATGGAGGTGCTTTCTAAACTTCTGAGTTTTGTATTTTGAAGATGATTTTATCCGCTAGAGTCCAGTCCGGAAAACAAAATCCACTACAGAGAGCTCAGTAAAGGGGCTGTCTAAGGGAAACTAGCTATAAAGTATAAGGAAGAACAGAAAGGCCAACCAAGGGTGGTGAGACCACCCAAGGATCAAAGTTACCACCACCCTTAGGGCTGAAGGGGAAAAAAAAAAGGTGCTGCTCCTAGGCCCCTGGGTGGGGGAACTAGGACCACAAAGGAGATGTACCCGGTTCTAGAGATGCAGCCCCAAAAAGAAAGAGCAAAGAAGGACATGCCCTGGCTTCTCTCTCCTTCTACCCCTCAGTCTCATGCCAGGCCTCCTTCACCCAAACCCGGTCTGAACACAGAGGACAAATGAGTTTGGGAAATGAAGGAATCAGTTCAGATTGAGCTGGAGATTTAAAGGCGCTTAGAGCAAGCCTGGACATTCCCAATATCTTAGTGCGAGGAACAACCTGTCTGTATTAAACAAAATATAGAAACTTACAGCTTCTTCAGGAAGAACACTTTCCAGGTAAATATGACGGCTGGCCTAGGTGGCCCTCTTTCTGTTTATCTCTTTATTCAATCTTTCCCTTAAGGGGTTCTCTCTTTTATACGATTGATCCACCGTGATGCCTGCTTCCACTGTAGCACACCCATTCAAACACGACACAGTCCGCCCACTGGTTCCCGGTGCCACATCTGAGATAGGCTAGGAGTTTCTGAAAGAAAGAGGTAAATGAAAAATACTGAGAATTAAAGAACTGTTACATCTATTCCTTTCATAAAACACTTGCTCCCAGATTTATGGTTCCTGTTCTGCATGCTTTCCTGTGGTATACAAACTTTAGCCCAAAGGCCTGGGACAAACTGCCAGGGTCTATTCTTTCTTCATTTCCGCCCTTTCTGCGCTTCAATAGCTACCCTTCACCCTATGCTACCCTCAAGAAATTTTGACACTTTATGTCAAACCAAGAAAAAGAATTTGTCCTAATTTGCTGGCCACCTCCATTTTTCCTTCTCAGAATGAAACATCTGGCAGCAATAAGGTTTTATTCTTAGGTGTGATCCTACCCCTCATGTGAACAGCTATGGTTTGACTCTCCCTGGGCCATCAACAGCCTCATACCTTAATTCAATATTACAATTACTCAACTTATATAATTGATGCACACATATAATTTAAATCGTCAAACTCTGATTTTAGTTCACTTATATTTAACAACTCCCAGTTTAACAACTCCCAGAAAAGAAGTGAAAACTTCTTTTTCAGTGGATTCCGATGGCAGCCAAGCTCCTTCATCTGGGGTGCCATCCCTCCCTTCTCCCCCAGCACACCCACTTAGCGGTTGTCTGAGCTTGAATCCAGTTCTGTAGTGGAGAAGGCATTGTCTCCCTCTGGGGGCAGAAAGTTGGCACTGTCTTTCGTAATACTGAAACAAATACTAACAAGATGAATGTGTCAATCTTCTTTTGGTTAGAATGATTTTCCACATTGAATAATATAACCCAGTGAGAGAAAAATAAATGAAACGTTTGTTTAATGAAGTTAATGAAATAGAATGTTCTAGTGGGTGAAGTTTTGTTTCTTGTTTCCTTTCAGACATTTCAACCACAGACTGAGAAAACTAAGCAAAGTTGTGTGGAAGAGCAGAGGGTAAACAGAATTCATCTTCTCAAATAACTCTATTTTGGCTCTGTAAAGAAAAAGTCAGTGAGAGAAAAGTGTAACTGTCAAAATAGTCTTGGGTACTTTGAATGGAAGTGCAAAATTATACAACATAATATTGGCACTTTCTAGTCAATCAGGTATTATAATTCACACACCATGTGTGACAGAAAAGAGGAAAACATTGTGAATAGAGATTTATTTCTCTCCAATGTGATTTCTTCCTTCAAATGAAACAATGCTTTGCCAGGCAACCTTCTCAGGGCTAAGTGAGTAAGAATTTGGGAACATTGCTACTAGCAAACAATATTTTCCCACACATGCACCTGACAAACACTTGGCTCTCAGAATGATAAATAAGGGAGTAAAGGGGAAGGTAGCTATCAGGTTTTAATGAGGAATTCTATGTCCATGGAGTCAGCTTTCCATATGCAAACAGTTAAAAGAATCCTCCCCGCTTTGCATGCCACCAAATTGCAGCTTACTTCTGCCTATCACAGAAAATTATGTTCTAAGAACTAACAATCTTCTGTACTTTATCTCAGCTGAAAATTACAAAGGCCAACATTGCCAGCTTAAGAGCCTGAATGTTCATGCTGTGAGTTTTGCCAATTAGACATCAGACATGAATATTGTAAATCCTGCCTTTCTCCCGGTCCTCTCACCCCCTCCCACCTGAAAATATTTCCACATGCTCCAATTCCATAGAAATTTGGTAATAAAATCCATCCACCCTAGGACAGAAAGCAGTTGACAGGCCCTTCGGGAAAACGGATTTAGAGTTATGTAGAAAAGAGAGAAGGAACAAGTTGCTGTCTTCGGGAGCTGGCTGACACACACCCTCCTGTGGTTATAAGAAGTACTACCATTTGTCAGAGGCAGAATTCAGCTTCACCCAAGTTTTAAAGTTTCTCATAGGATTAAAAAGAGAGCTCAAAAATTTCTTTGTAAGAGATAAAATGTGCCTTAATATAATGTCGTGTTTTTGTAGATAACATACAAGGGTCACCATGAGAAACATGGACATTATGTTTTTAAGTGTGTTTACATGTCACCTGGGAAGAAAAATCAAACTGATGTAAAGGTAAGCTGAATCTCTGAATGACCATTCTTAGCATGACTAAACTCTGGACTAGCCCTAGAGGAAAATGTAGGGGAGGCGAAGTTTACTTTTGCTTGCTCTGGGATTTCTGTCTTAAGGTTGGCACTTTTTGTCCCTTCCCTCACTCCCCGGGCTCCTCAAGCCTCTCTACTACAAAACTCTGGGTCCCAGAATCTTCCTGATCCCCAACCCATGCCTTGGCCCACATCTCGCTCTGCTTCAGGACCTGCGGCTGCAGGTGTGATACTCATGGACCCCAGGTGCCCATGGGCTGCTGTGTTATGGCTTCTAAGTAACGTTTGGTATTTTATAAGGAAGTTTTCTTGACATATTCTACCATACGCTCTGACGGTGGGGATCTCAGCAGAGAACGGCTAAGAGGAGAAACCATTTTGGCCTAATAAGTGATACATTTTACTGTCTCTTAAATTCATTCCATGGGTAACTCCATCTGTGTTGGGTTGCTCAGAAGTAAAAGAATGAGGCCCTTGTCACTGCAATGACAATAATTCTTTTCACTCAGTCCCTTCTTGTAGATTCATTGGCCAAAGGGCTGGAAATAGCTTGAAATACCATCAGAAAAAGGGCTATTGACTTTTTCCAAATCTGGTTTTATATCCCATGGAAGCAATAGTTTGTTTCCCTTCAGAATGTTATTTTCTTCTGCCATCAATATCCTTTAGATGACATCTCTAAGACTACATCTAACTGTAAATAAGTTAAAACATATCCATTTGACAAATACATGTGGAGTTCTTAACTAGTGTGTAAGATACTATGTGAGATAAAATGACTGAGAAACAAATTCTTTCTCTCCAGGATCTTAGAGTTAGAAAAGAAACAAAAGGCGCTTACAGAAATTATTGTGAAACACGACAGAATGTGGGAGGTGCTATGTGAGTAGTATCCAGAAGAGAAAAAAAGATCATGCTTTAGGGGCTTGGAGTAGAAAAAAATTAGTTCCTAGCCTCTAGTGTTCATAATGGAAACAATTGCACTGGGCCATGGAGGATGAGTAGGATTTGAGCAAACAGAAGTGAGGCCATTCTCCATGAAAAAACTCATAGGAATCAAAGCATGGAGACTGAAAAGCAGAGCATAGAGAAGCAGTCAGCCAACTGGTACACGGACCACCGAACAGTCAGAAATCATTTAACACAAGCAAATGTAAGAAAAGTTTCTTTCTATTTTTTGATATTTTCTTCAATGCAAAAATAGCCATCATAGACCACAGGTTAAAAGTTGTTTCATGTTTTCATTTATAAAATTATCCTATTCAGTCTTCTAATAAAATGCACACAATTCATTAGTGTATATGTTACTTTTTTTAAAAGCAGAAAAGCACCAAAAATAAAACATAACTTCCCACTTCAGACAAGAGAGAGAAAAAATTAGGAAGAGATTACTATAACCTACTGATTTTAGATTTAGTGTTTAACTCAAAAGGTTATATTACTAATGAGTAAACAGCAATGAACTTGATTGCAAAGGAAAACATAAATGTCCAAGTAAAACTTTCTGAGACTCAATTACTCAAGACAAATATTTAAAATACTTTTTGTTTAGTGATATATTACAAAGTTTATTTCTATTTTTTTCTCATGGCAAAATCTTATTTCAGAATATACCCACCAATATTAAAAAAATTAATGAACAATAATGCCATAACTTTTACAAATAAGTAATTTCAAATTATATTTTACAAATATTACACATTGGCACTTTTGCAGACCACATATTAGCCAGCTTCTTAAAAGTACAGGGCACTTCTAAAAGCCATTTTTATTTTGAGATTCAAATGTTAGCTGATTCAACAATTTCCCCACTACTTCCAACGGTTAATAAGATACATGTATAAAAGCAGACAGTCCTCCAAGCAGAACAGTGCCTCTGTTTGGGAGCAAAAAGAGAGAGAGAGTCCAATCAAAATCTATTTCAGATAACATCCCATCAACGGCTACAAGCTTGCAGAACACACAGCCTGAGGGTGAAAATTGGCCAATACGGGAGCGGGGGATCCAGAGTTTTTCCATCTTCATCTGCCTCTACAACCAATATTAGAGAAGTCCAGAGACTGGGAGAACCTCTGTGCATCCAGTAATCACATGACTATCATTAATATTATCTAGGAAAGAAACTATCATTCATTAAAGGGCTATGCCCAGTTCTGTATGCTTTACATGCATTATTTAATAAAAATCATTTAATTCTTCCCAAAATATTGAAAGGTAGATATCATTTTTATTTTACAGCTAAAAAAAGCTAAGGCTCAGAGAAGTGAAATAATGCTCCCAAGATCACACAGCCCATAAATGGCAGTGAGGCAACTCATTCTAATGCATGTGCTCTTTCCATAGCACAGCTACTTTCATGAGCACTGGACTGAGGGATTAAGAAAGACAATTTGGCAATTCCTGCCTGCTATTTCACTCAACACATTCCCTATGATCCTGCGCGATCTCAGCTCACTGCAAGCTCCGCCTCCCGGGTTCACACCATTCTCCTGCCTCAGCCTCCTGCGTACCTGGGACTACTGGCACCCACTACCGTGCTTGGCTAATTTTTTTGTATTTTTTTTTAGTAGAGACGGGGTTTCACCGTGTTGGCCAGGATGGTCTCGATCTCCTGACCTCATGATCCACCCACCTCAGCCTCCCAAAGTGCTGAGATTACAGGCGTGAGCCACCACCCCAGCCTGCATTTGGTTTTTCTATCTTCTTTGCTACCTTCCCTACACACTTGACCAAATACTGTGAGCTTCTGGCTGCATGCTCTTTTTCTCTCCATCAGGGAGCTCTCGTGTATTCTGACATCTTTAATGAACACATCTAAGATGCCCACATGCTTGACAAGAGCCAACAAATTGAAGTGGTGGTCAAAAAGACAGCACAAAATTAAGCTGTTATTAGTAAAAATAGGGCTGTGGTCAAGGCAAGGAAGCGGATGAATTCCCGATGCTTGGGGCTGATCAGGTCCCATCAGAGTCAAGGTCTGATTTGGGATCGCACAAACAAAAGGGAATTCATCATCAGGTGATGGGTCTGAATGGAGTCACCTAGCACAAGGGGACTGTAGTGTCAGCCTGGAGAAGAGAAAGCTGCCAGTGAGTTCGAAGGAAAACTAGACTTTTTCAAATGTTGGGAGGGTTTCACAGGAAAGAGAAAATAAACTTATTAGGTGTTGCATCAGGAAAAATGGATACTAGTTTCAAGTTAAAAATTTATTGAAAAAATTACAACTATATATAAGTGAAACAATAGAATCTGAAAAGTAATAAACAATTAGCCTGTAAGATGTTCAAGGAAAGAAGAGTTGACCATAGGCTATGAAAACTGGGAAGGACTTGTACTGGGACCCCCCAAGAACCTGTGATACCCAATTCTCTATCTCTAACTGTATATTGCTTTTTGAGCTCAGGTTCTATATTCCCTTAACATCAATATGTCTAACATTAAAGTCCTTGTCTTTTTCACCCTGTCTCCATTTTTACATGTTAACATTCCAGTCCATTTTAGTTATTAAGGCTTTTTCTGCTTGGGCACCAAAAGAAGGGTTTTTTTTTCTTTGTAATGTTTTTCTTTGGTATAATCCTAATCCAAGTGATTACATCTCATTACTGGATACTACAAAAGCTTCCTACATGTTATTTCGTACCACTGTTCCTCCTAAATCCTTAATTTGTATTTTGTTAATCTCCTATGAACTTTCACTAGCTCTTCACACTCTACAAAATAAAACCAAATTCTTCACCCTGGCATTCCATCTTCTACAAGTCTCCGGCACTCTGTTTGTCTGTGCAGACCTAATTGGTTACAATGTCTCTGCCTCACAGACCTGCCCCCACCCTCCACACCCCTCAGGATCACTGCCTTTGCCAATGAATATCACCAGATATTGCTTAGAACATGTAGCACCCAGCCTAATTTTTTCCATGTTCCACTCTCTCAATAAATATCTCTTATGTTGATTTCATATTACTCATCAATTCAAAGGCCTATGTAGGGATGTTGTATATTCCAGCTCATCCTACAATTTGGAGGTGAAAAGAAAAAATGACATTTAGTCTGTCTATAATCGTTCTGTTGCTCAAGAGCTCCTCATGGAGGAGCAAGGGAATGTGCAGAAATTAAATTCAGTCTGTTTAAACTTAAGGTTATCTAATAATTAAAATAGTTTATTTAAATAAATCAGTCTCTTCAGTTAAAAATGCTCAGATCCTCACTCCCCCTCCTTCTCCCTCTAAGATGGCATCCAGGTGTGTGGCTTACACCATCCACTACATACCGTGCACCAAATGGACAACATGGCTTACACCATAGTGAAGAGGAAGACTTGGAATCTTCAGATATGCATGGGATAATGTTGCCTAACCACTTGAATGTGTCTTGCCCTGCTTCATTCTAAAATGAAGTTGTTGGCTACCATAGCTTAGGATTCATCAGTATAGCCTTGACTGGGGCCCAGTGGTGACTCAGTCTCTCTTAGCTCCCATGGGCAATTTAGACTTCTCTCTGTTTGAGTATGACTCACATTTGTCCCTAGTATGTACTCCATCTACGCTGCTCCTTTTAGACCCACTTCACTTCCTCTATGGCAACACTCTCTGGAAATCTCCAGACCAGATGCTCAGACACTTCTATATTTAGCCTATGCTGCAGAGAAATAGCGAGTGGCATAGGGTACAGTCAATCTCAGCTCTTTCTTCCTGACCGCATTGTTCTGCCAAGCTTACTGAAAGTTGACTGCACCCAAGGGTGATAAAACCCAGGATATGGAGCAGCATCTTCACAGATCCTGCCCCTTCCCCCACCAAAAAAAAAGAATGAATTGAAATATAGATATAAATACTTTATTCTCCTGCTCCGCTTTCTCTTTTTCATCCCATTATTCTCCCAGGGACTTTTCTTTTAAATGTCAGAAGATTCTTCTATTTGCAGATTTTCTGTTTAAAAAGAAGCAAGAAAGAAAGGAAAGAAAAAGAAAACACTCTTTCTTTTAGGCAGATGAATACCTCTGATGATCAGATTGAAGGAAAGAAAAGAGAGAGAGAGAGAGAACTAATTTTAATGTATGAAATCCATTTTGCTTGCAATGACTCACTATTCCCACTCTGTAGGCTTAATCATATTATGTCTCAATTGTGTCCTGCTTCCAAACAATTGACTATGCCACTTATTCTTAAAATATTCTCACAATTTCCCTTCTGCATATTTGAATATTACCCGTTTTTCAAGCCTAGTTCATTCTTCTTTCTCCATGAAACCTGATTTGACCATTCTAGAATGACCTCTACCAGTAAACCTCTGTTGAGTTAATAGATCCTTTTTATTAAATATCTGGTGGATGGTTTTTATATTGCCTAAGAATTATTATATTTTTAAAATTTTACATGAAATAATCACTTCGTATTGAAAATTGTATTTTAGCAGGAAGAGAAAAACAAAGACAATATTGGTCTTCACCATTTGGGCAAGAGAAGATATCAAGAGCTATCATCTAAAGAAAATATTGTCCAGGAAAGAAAGAAAGATTTGTCCCTTTCTGAAGCCAGTGAGAATAACGGAAGTAGTAAATCTCAAAATTATTTCACAAATAGACAGAGACTGAATAAAGAATATAGTATCAGTAACAAAGAGAATATTCACAATGGCCTGAGGATGTCAATTTATCCTAAGTCAACTGGGAATAAACAGTTTGCGGATGGAGATGATGCTATCAGCAAACTACATGACCAAGAAGAATATGGCGCAGCTCTCATCAGAAATAACATGCAACATATAATGGGGCCAGTGACTGCAATTAAACTCCTGGGGGAAGAAAACAAACAGAGCAAACCTAAGAACGTTCTAAACAAAATTCCAGCAAGTATGAACTATGCTAAAGCACACTCGAAGGATAAAAAGAAGCCTCAAAGAGATTCCCAAGTCCAGAAAGTTCCAGTAAAAAGCAAAAGCACCCATCGTACTCAACACAACATTGACTACCCAAAACATCTATCAAAAGTCAAAAAAATCCCCAGTGATTTTGAAGGCAGCGGTTACACAGATCTTCAAGAGAGAGGGGACAATGATATGTCTCCTTTCAGTGGGGACGGCCAACCTTTTAAGGACATTCCTGGTAAAGGAGAAGCTACTGGTCCTGACCTAGAAGGCAAAGATATTCAAACAGGGTTTGCAGGCCCAAGTGAAGCTGAGAGTACTAATCTTGACACAAAAGAGCCAGGTTATAATGAGATCCCAGAAAGAGAAGAAAATGGCGGAAATACCATTGGAACTGGGGATGAAACTGCGAAAGAGGCAGATGCTGTTGATGTCAGTCTTGTAGAGGGCAACAACGATATCATGGGTAGTACCAATTTTAAGGAACTCCCTGGAAGAGAAGGAAACAGAGTGGATGTTGGCGGCCAAAATGCTCACCAAGGGAAGGTTGAGTTTCATTACCCTCCTGCACCCTCAAAAGAGAAAAGAAAAGAAGGCAGTAGTGATGCAACTGAAAGTACCAATTATAATGAAATTCCTAAAAACGACAAAGGCAGTGCCAGAAAGGGTGTAGATGACTCTAATAGGAACCAAGCAATCTTACATGAAAAACAAAGGTTTCCTAGTAAGGGCAAAAGTCAGGGCCTGCCCATTCCTTCTCGTGGTCTTGATAATGAAATCAAAACCGAAATGGATTCCCTTAATGGCCCCAGTAATGAGAATATACCACACAGCAGAAAATATCATTATGTACCCCATAGACAAAATAATCCTACACAAAATAAGGGTATGCCACATGGGAAAGGCTCCTGGGGTAGACAACCGTATTCCAACAGGAGGCTTAGTTCCCGTAGAAGGGAGGACAGTAGTGAGTCATCTGACAGTGGCAGTTCAAGTGAGAGCGATGGTGACTAGTCCACCAGGAGTTCCTAGCAGGGTGACGGTCTGAAGTCCTCATCACCTGTGAGTTGACGTACAGGAGAGCCACCTGACAGCTGACCAGGTGAAGAGAGGACAGGGTGAAGAAATGAGTGAGCCAAGAATCCTGGTCCCCTTGGGGGAATTTTTGCTATCTTAACAGTCACAGTATAAAATTCTATTAAAGCTATAATGTTTTTAAGAAAAAAAAATCATTACAGATTTATGAAATAGGTAACATTTGAGTAGGTGTCATTTAAAAATAGCTTGTGAATGTCACAAATGCCTTCTATGTTGTTTGCTCTGTAGACATGAAAATAAACAATATCTCTCGATGATAATTTGTGTTAAGTGATCTATAAGAAGCTCTGTTGTCTGTGGTGCTTCATTTCAGAGGCAACAAGCTTAGCTCTGCCTCCAGCACAGGGAGTGCCTATGAAATTGATCCGCTGGGGAAATGTCAGCTGTGTTCCTCCACCCTCTCTGCTTGAGCCAGCCTTTCCTTTCCCCTCTGACCTCCATTTGTGCTGATACAGAGATCCTACTTCATGTCTTCTTCCACTCTTTCCTCTGGTGCACATGTTGCACATATTCTGCGGCAAATATTAGCTCCTGAAACAAATCTCCATGTTTTCATTTTTCTCAGTTCTACCTCCTTCCAGACAAAGAGGACTATAGGGTAGAGGGAGGGCAAGAGGGAGAATTTGAGGAGAAACACAAATGCAAAGCCAAAACAAAAACTTAGTTTGAGAAATATCATTCACTGGCTGATCCCAAATCATTTCCAGGCTATTTCTTTCTCTTGTCTTTCAGTGTAGAGGTTTTTCCAGCTATTAATGGCTTTGTGACACTGTTCTGGAAACTAGACATAAGTCTCCTCGGTTAGGGAACAGGGAAGAGCTCTGGAAAGCTCTTGTGCCTCCTGATAAGAAGAATTTATATAGCTGGTATACCACCCTTTCTCCTTTCTTGCCCTTTTCTTGGCTTGACATGAACCTGATGCATGGAGGAGCAGTCATGTTGTGGCCATGAAGGAAAGGACAAAATAATCCTAGAGGAGCTACTGAACCAGCTCCATCATCAGCTTCCTGCCTCCAGAATCTTTGTCCTGTGAGAAAAAGAATGCTCTTTTTAAGTGACTGTTTGGAATTTTTGTTGCTGCTGTTATTGGTAGCTGAATTGAATTTGTAATTGATATACCTCTCCATTTTTTACATTCCTCCAAATGAGGAAAGTCAAAAGAAGAAAAGAAAGAGGCAGAGAATAGAGAAAGAAAAGTGCACACATTTTCTCTTTAACATGTAAGCTTCCAAACAACAGAAATCTTGACTGAGACATTCTGTACAGCACCTAAATTATTAAGTTGAATAATGTATGTAGCAAAAGTCAAGTCAATGTCAATATATTATGGCACCTTCAAAAAATCTAAACTCCCACATTGGGTAGATAGAGGGTGCTTCATTTACTAAATGAAAGTAGCCATATAAGCTATTGAATAAATCAGACTCTCAATATACACAAATAATAATGGCTAACACGATTTGCATAGATACCATGAGCCATGCTCTGTGAAGTCCTTTCATCCATACAAATACTCTATAATATGGTTACCATTATTACCCCCATTCTATAAATGAAGAAAAAGACACAGATCTGTAAGTATTTGCTAGGATTTATACCCAAGGAGTCTGGTTTCAGAGTGTTTACTCTTAAACAATCACTAACATGACATTTATTGCAAAGATAAATGTACATAATATACACATACATATATGACTGTATGTATATATAGACATGTATGTATACACACGTGTACATAGATTGTGTGTATATTCATCCACGTAATAGGAATATGTATGAGTATATGTGTGTTTTCGTGAGTGCACACACACACACACACACACACACACACAGAGAGAAACTTGAAAGAATGCAAAGTAGAACCTAAAAACAAGGAATATCTCCCCCCCGGCCCCTCATTTGTTCCCTATCTTCTGGAAACAACAGATCAGAATCAAGGGAAAGACTTAACATATCACCCAATGTTACCATCAGAATTCCGGAGTAAACTATTCCTAGTAATTTGCTTTTTAAAAAGTAAAAGACAATTTGCGGGAAAAAAAAAAAAACTGGAGGCAATTAATGAAGTAAAAAAAAAAAAAAAAACTCTATCAGAATTTAAATTGCAGATTAATAAATTGAAATCAACCTGCTACTTATATTTCAGGTTTATATCAGAGTTTTACATGTAAATGGTCTGATCACATGAAAACACTTGGCATGGTAAAAGAAAAATATGAACTGATGGAGAAATATTAATGCTTTCTTTGGGTAAATACAGATGGACCCTTCCAAAAGTCACCTGTCATAGTCTGCTATCTAGTGGAGAAACTGCATATTTCAATTCTCTGGTCCGATTTTGTTTCCTCTCTCCAAGCTTCAGTTTTCATGGATATTTCTTCAAAACACTGACAATGTTCATATTTTTTTTTCACCCAGTTAACAGAAACTAGAAGTGTGTTGGAATCCACGATGCATTGCTATTTGATGCAGACGTGGAGGAATTAGTCCAAACACAAAAGGCCAGAGATCCACAAGGACAGTCAGTAGTCAAGAGTGAGGCCCATGTCTTATCCAAAGCCATGTTTTAGCCATCAAGCTGCACTAACCTCAGTTAAAAAAAAAAAAAAAAAGATATCTGTTTCTGAAATTGGGCAAAAAATTTCAGCCTCACGTAGCTGCCTTATAAGGGACGATGGAAATTGACCTAGCCTGCCACCTTGTGATCAAAAAGAAAAGGTCGCTGTACCAGTCCTGCGAGCAGGGTCCAGTTCCGTCATTTATGTGCAGCCCTGGTACTCCATCCAACCTCACCTTCCTGGCCTTCTCTGCTTGTAAATATTTACTTTGATTTTATAATACTAATTAATCTGCTCTTGGCAAGTCTACCAGTAAGGGCAACATATCTGACCTTGTCTGAAATAACATTTCGCTCAGTTGAAAAATATTTATTGAACAACCATCTTTTACAAAATTATTTGGAGATCAAAAGAAGAGATGCTCTTGGTCTTTATCAAAACTCTAAGTAAGTAGGGAGAAAGTCATATGAAAGATACAAGGCAGAATGTGTTAAATAATAGAAATATAAGTAAAGTGAGACAGGAGTTCTGAGAAGAAGATGAAAGTCTAGCTGAAGGGAAGAGCCAGGAGATAGTAAAATCTATTTTACTAAACGTATTACACATAGAGAGGCTGCAGACAATAAGTCTCACTGGTAAATAAGAGCTTCACAGTGGCGTCCTTAAGTGATCCCATGTGTAGTTTAGAGCTTAAGAGAGGTCTCCCCAACCAGTGGATGGGGAAGGAGTGGTGAGTGAGGTAGGGGTCAGGGGAGGTGGAAGGAAGAAGACCAGCCAGGAGGAAGTCACTCAACAGGCTTTCGCTGTGGTCTAGAATAAACATCATGTTGTCTCCTCACTCTGTCTTTAGGGCCTGCCTGTAACTAAGTAGGAGCTCAAGACAGCATAATTTTCAAAGACATTATGATGCTTTTACAGAAGTCCACCTTTCAAAAACAACTTCGATATGAGAAGGTAAACTCTGCTAGTCAAGAGAATGATACTTACAGTCATATGTGTTAAAATATGGTATTAGACGTCCCAAAGGAAAAGGAGAAGAAACAGATGAGTCTGGATGAATGTCAGGAAGAGGGGAATTGGGGGGCTGAAAGAGAAGGGGGTAGATAAATGGTTAGAAAAAACTTAATGAGGAAGCCTGGAAAGAAAAGAGAACAAAACTCCAATACAATCCTAAGTCCAGAAATCCAAATGAGAATAACGTCAAAAACAATGAGTGGACCCACACAAAAGCTGCAAGAAAATCTACCTGAAGCTGGGGTTTACACTTTCGAGAATAAGAACAAGAGGAGCTGTTTCATTAAATGAATAATACTTTATCAATTTGTGGGCATATGGTTTAGTGTAACTAACCATAGACACTCCCTGTTTAGAAGTGACTTGCTGGATTTGAATTTTAAGTAAATTTTTACAATTGTTAGGTTAACAGAATAATAATAGAAGTCAAACAATCTTAAATAATTTTTACTTAAAACAGCATTAGGAAGATAGAAGTATTAGGTTAGTGCGAAAGTAATTGCCATTACTTTTAATGGCAAAAACAGTAATTACTTTTGCTCCAACATAATATCATGTGAAGAAAGAAAGTTGTCTATTTAGCAAAGAGGTAATTCTGAGCAGGCCGGCTGGGGCAGATCTTAGACACATTGCATAAATAAGTGAATGGAGTAATATTTGTGATATAAGTCCGTGAATGGGATCCAGGGATTTCCATTTTTAACAGGTCCCTCAAATGATTTTAAGGCAAGCCAAAGTTTGAAATCACTAATATGGATGTCTTTCCCAGTGACCTTCAAATCAGGCACCTGGGCCTCCCACAAATCTATGGCTAGTCCAGACCTTCCCCTGTATTGACCTGCCATTGCAGGAATATTTCAGTTTATGATGAAAAATAGCTTGTCCTTGTGGATTATCTTATATCAACAAATAATAAAAATATCATTTAAAGTGAGTGTACAAGGCTGGGAGTGGTGGCACAAGCCTGTAATCCCAGCACTTTAGGAGGCCGAGGTGGGGCAGATCACCTGAGGTCAGAATTTCAAGACCAGCCTGGGCAACATGGTGAAACCCCATCCCTATGAAAAACACAAAAATTAGTCGGGCCTAGTGACACAGGCCTATAATGCCAGCTACTTAGGAGGCTGAGGCACAAGAATTGCTTGAACCTGGGAGGTGGAGGCTGCAGTGAGCTCAGATCGCGCCACTGCACTCCAGCCTGAGTGACAGAGTGAGACTTTGTCTCAAATAAATATTAATTAATTAATTAACTAATTAAGTGAATGTACAAGATAGCATTTATAAACAGACCTTTAGACAGGCTCTTGCAAAACAGAAACTATTCACGGTGCATATACGTGACTTCCCCACTCGCTACTCTGTGGAAAATAATCTGGTGATTGTGGAGCCGTAGTGTGCCATCGGTCATGTACAAACCGGTCATCCTGACAGGATATGATCACAACCGTTCAAAGTTTACGTGTCTCTGTAAAAGACAGAACAGAAAGTGTGACAAGGAAACAAAATAGGAACAGAAGGAGCAAAAGTTGAAAGTACAAGAGCACAAAAGTCACAATATGCTGATTTGAGACTGAGCTTACTGCCTCATGTTGTGCAAAAGTGTGAGTTCTGGAAGAGCATTCCCTATTAATAGAATCTTTAGTTAGTAGAATTTTACAGCAATGATCCATAAATCTGTAGTGTTCTTCTACAAAATCTGCCTCTGTCCTGGTTCAGTGTTGGTGCTCTGCCTTCCACAGAGATCCAGGTTGATGAAAGGCCCTTCCAGGGAAGAGCCCCTCAGTTGCACCATCATGTTATTCATCAGGACCAGATGAATAAAGAAAGGACGTACAAGCGTGAAAGCCCCCCAACATCTGAGCCTACTGGTAGCCAACAGAAACAAGTTTCCAACCCCATCTTTTGGCTTCCACATTTCAGCTTACTCTGGTCTGTTCATCTAACACTTACTAAAAGCATGTGACAGTAAGCTTTGAATCAATTCACATATATTTCTCTCTCAAAATAATGTTTATAGTTTTCTGATTATGAGAGAAATGAAAAACCCATTATATAAAATTACCAAAAAAAAAATCAAGAAAAAAATTACACTTTCATCACATTTTTTCCTGCCAGTTCTTTTTCTAACTATATACTGACATATATTCTAAGAAAACATATTCTTAGTGTCCTTTTCTACTATCTTAATTTGTTCTTTTATCACATTACCACATATTTTTAAATTTTATTATATACGTTTACCACAATTTGTTCAGTCTACTATTGAAGGATACTTAGCATTTTCCCAGTTTTTCTCTATTATAAACTCGTGTTTTTCAACTTTACTGAGGTATGATTGACAAATAAAAATTGTATATGATGCTTAACCATTCTTTTTAAATGGCTGCATAAAATTTACTGCTTGGATTTACTGTCCTTTTTTTAGCCACATCCCTATTGATAGGCATTTAAATGATTTTTAGCTAATCATTATTCAAACAGTGTTACAATAAACAGCACTGGTCATATATCTTTGTGTATAACGGTAGGGTAAAGTTTTAGCATTACCAAGTCTATTTTAAATATGAGATACAAAGATGCAACACCAACTGTCATATACCTGAAACCAGGTTCTTAGAGCAAGTAGGTGAATATTGCACTTTACATAAATTTGCCTCTGTGACACTTCCACCTGCAAACAATATGCCCCAGGGCAGTTAATTCCAAACACTGGTGACAGACTAGGTCCCGTGGAGTCATCTGAAGATCTTTATCATAAAGCACAACCCCTGAAGCTCCTTCTCCAAAGATTCAGATTCTTTGGTGGGTCCTAGTATTCTACATTTTAGGAAACTTCCAGATGACACTAATACACAGCCAGGTTTGAGCAATACTGCCCTAAGAACCCTTGTTAAGGAGCTTTTAAAATGCAAAACCAGAAAACAGTCACTAGGTGGCAACCTCGCTCACTTTTTGAAAAGCATTTTGAAACAAAGAGTTTTTAACTTTCATTCACAATTAAATTTGGAAATGTCTCCCTAAAGGAAGTTTTTTTAAAAAAAAACGTGCAATCAGGTGCCTCTCTTTTCTAATGCCCATATCCTATTAATTTTAAACTCCATAATTAAAAAGAAGGGCTCTTTTGTTTGAATAATAACAGCCCCTTCTGGAAACTTAATCTAGTTTTTGTTTGCACACATCTCTCCTACAAAACTCTGAATTTCCTGTTTCCTTAGATAATAAAGTGGAACTTGTCTTAACTAAAAAGTCTCTTTTCTTTCTTACTAATGTCCGAATCTCATTAAAGCCAAGATCAGCTGTGTTTAGTTTTGTGAGGCTAAACCCCTTGATATTAACACGTTGCCATTCTTTTTCTAACCAGCTCTATACGGGTGCAGAGATTCTTGGAAGAAATCTTAGAGATCATCTGGTCCAGTGCTCACCTAAAGCAGGTTCATTGTGTTTCATCCCTAATAGCTGGTCGTTTTGCCACTGTTTACATACTTACACTAACAGGGAGTTCATTACCTTACCTTACACTTTTGGTGCTAGGCAGAATGATTCATTCATTTTCCACATGGCATGTTTCCTGTTTTCTACGCTTCTGCTCATCAAACTAAACATTTTTCAATGACCTTTCGTGTGCTCTTTCACCACACTTACCTCCAGTTGGTTGGGCACAATATTCCACATATTGTTTGAACGTCTCAGCAGACCATGTAATAGTCCACCCTTTATTCTGGCCACTCAATCCTGTTAACATAGTCTAGGATTGTGTTCGACTCCTTAAGATCTACAAAATGCCTGTGATCGCACTTGGCCCAAAATACAGGCTGAGTTCATATCAGTTTCCCTTTCTCTTTATTTCTAATTATATGAGTACTAACTTCCTTCCGGTTTTTGTTTGCTCATGCGCTTACTCCATTAAAAACAATATTAGGCCAGCTCTTCTCTTTGTACCATATTATAGCATTTATTTTCTGATCCAGCATACATCATGCTCTACTTCATAATGCTATTTTATTGAAGTTTCTTCAATCTCGATTTTGTGATCCTAAATATTAACTATCACTCCCAGTTTTTGAGATGCAAATACTTCCTGAGTGTTCATTCAGCAGTTGGAAGAAATTCTGAACAGGGCAGAGGGCAGGCTAGGACATTGCCTGCACCATATTGATGTTGGCCCCCTTGTAGCCTGACGCTGATCTATTAATCAATACTTTTTGGGTGCAGCTGTTCAGTTAATAATGACTATGGCTCTATTATTAACTAGCCTAGATATGCCCACAAAAGAATTTTGTCAAATGCTTTGCTAATATCAATATGCTGAGCTCTACAGCATTTTCTAAATCTACAAGACCAGCAAGAAGATCAAAAATGCAATCAGGCCAGGCACGGTGACACACACTATAATCCCAGCACTTTGGGAGGCCGAGTTGGGCAGTTCATTTGAGTCCAGAAGTTTGAGACCATCCTGGGCAACACGGTAAAACCCATTGTCTACAAAAAGAATACAAAAATTAGCTGGGTGTGGTGGCATGCTCCTGTGGTCCCAGCTACTCAGGAGGCTGAGGCAGGAGAATCACTTGAAACCATGAGGCAGAGGTTGCAGTGAGCCGAGATCATGCCACTGCTCTCCAACCTGGATGACAGAGCAAGGCTCTGTCTCAAGAAAAAGAAAAAGAAAAAATGAAATTAGAATACTGACAATACAGAAAACTGTGATAATGTAGACTTAAAAAAAAAAAAACAAAAACTAAAAGTGACTTTCACTCTTGGAAAGGTGAAATAGATTACAACCAAATTACAACTACAATCCCTGGGCATATGTAAAACAGACCCGAGAAAACTCTGAAAGGTGGAGAGAATTCAAAAGATGGGCCAGGGACCTTAAGACTCAAGGAATGACAAGGCATTACGTTTCCCGGGCTTTTTTTGGTCTCATATATCCCACACTTGGAGCTCAAGATGCTGGCAACCCGGAAACACCAAGTACAGACAAAAAAAGCCTACACACTCTAGCCAAAGGAACAGGAAAGGGGCAGCCCAGCAACGCTGAACACTTTTAGACAATAACCACTCTACTCCAGCCAAACACCACAGAGAAAACTGTGGCCCCAACCCCACCCACACAAGCCAAGGCTGAGTGGGGAGCCCAGACTTTCAACCTGGAGACACCGCCATGAGGTGCCTCAGCCCCGTCACCACCACCACCACCACCTCCGGAGTGGTATCACAGAAGGCTGAGGAGAGAGCTGGTACTCTCATTCCAGCCAGCCTATTACAAGCAGTTCCTGTGGTATCGATGGAGACCATGAGGACAGCCTGGACTCCACTCCTACCAGGCACCTTCCTGCTGAGGTGCGGGCACAGGAGGTCTAGTGGAAAGTCAAGATTTTTACCAGTGCTCAGTGGTAACAATGCCACCTACCTACGGTGCCAGTGGAGACCATGTGGGGAGCCAGAACTTCCACCCTTTCCTGTAGTAATGAGGAGCCCCCAACACACACGCACGCACACATACAGGGATGTCAAGGGAGGCCAAGTGGGAAAGCTGGGCTTCTATCTCCACCCTTCTAAAGTGGTGTCATAGGAAGCAAAAATAGAAGTTAAATAATACCCAGAGTCTTATAATGTGAAAGTACCCAGGATCCAAATGAAAATCACTCATCATTCAAAGAAACAGGAAGATCTCAAACTGAATGAACAAAGGCAATCAATAGATGCCAACACTGAGTCAGCAGAGATGTTAGAATTTCCTAACAAATTATTGTGAAGCTGCCATCACAGAAATGCTTCAATGCAAAATTTATAAATGCACTTCCAACAAATGAAAAAGTAGAAAGTTTCAGCAAAGAAAGAGAGGATCTAAAGAAGAACCAGATGGAATGTTAGACATGAAAAAGACAATAATGGAAATTTTGAAAAACTCAGTGGATGGGCTTATTAAAAGAATGGAGGGAACAGAGGAAAAAATCAGTGAACCAGAAGATAGAACAATTTTTCAACCTGAACACAGAGAAAAAATAGCCTGTAAAAACAAACAATAAAACAAAAACACAAAAGCAGAGTCTCAGGGACCTATGGATCTAACACTTGTGTCATTGGAGTTCTAGAAGGAGAGGAAAAAAAGGGCAGGGCTGAAAAAGCACTCGGAGAAATAATGGCTGAAAGCTTTCCAAATTGGCAAAAGACAAAAACCTACAGATTTAAACAGGTGCGTGAACTGCAGACAGGCTAAACCTACAGAAACCCACAGCAAGCTAGAAAGATCATGCAGGTTTCTCCTTTCTGAATGAATAGAGTGAGAGAATCTGATGCATCCATTAGCCGAATTCCTCTAGAGTAAGGTCATCTGATCTCTCAAATAATGAAGGATTCTATTTCCTGACCCAATCAGAAGGACAGCTGAACCTGTCATCAGAATGTTATTACATTTGCCTAAGAGTGAACCTTTCATACAGGGTGCTAGTTGGAAAGCCTGAGGTCAGAGTGGAGACTTTATTGTGCCTGAAGGAACAGGCTCTTGCCTGTTTTTGTCTGTTTGCTAATAAATGCTTGACCATGTGGTAGCATTCTGCTTTCACTGTTTTCACTGTTAGATACCACCATGGGAGCAAAGTCATGGGAAAATAATTCCACAGTTCCTGGCCACTCCTAACTATTGGACGTGCCAGTGCTTATCAGAACAACCTGATAATTGTGAATAGTTTAATTGACTTAGGTCATTCACAACAATGTAGTACCAAGAATCTCTGTTAAAACAAGCATGCTAAAGAATTAAAACACATTTTATAGGTTACATATTTGGAATACACTAAGCCAGACTTCTTTATTTATGATAAGTTATTACTTTTAGGAAAGGTCAAATCATGTGATTTAGATGGGGAGAAATAATACATCAAATCCTACTGGTGTAGGACTTTATACTTAAATATTTGGGTAGAAATTAGGGTAGTGGACACTTGTGTAGAGGCTCCTCTAAGGACTTACAATAAATACAATAAATGGGAGAAACTAAAAGGAAAATTGGAAAACATGAAAACCAAGTATGAACTATCTGGGAAATATATTCATAAATATCATTAAACCACCCTAAAACTTAGGGGCTTGAAACAAAAAACATTTTATTTAGCTTGTAGGTCTTTGGCTTGGCTAGGAGGTTCTTCCAGACTGGACTGTTAGCTGATCTCACCTGGGCTCTCTCATGTATCTGTGCTCAGTTGGCTGGTCACGTATAGCCTCCCTCCCTCATTCACATGCTTGGTGTTCAGCAGGCTGTTGCCTCAGTTCTCCTGCTCATGGCCTTCATCCTCCAGCAGGCTAGCTCAGGCTCAGTCTCATGACAGTCTCATATATAAGCACTTTCCAATGCCTTGCTTGGCTCATGGTTGCTAATGACTGGCAACAACAAATCACAAAGATAAGCCCTGAGATATACAACTGCTTAAGCAACAACGACCTAACCAACTAAGGCTGTGGTGAGAGGAGGGGAAACATTTGCAGCCATTTTTTTCTCGCCCTTAAAAGAGTGTGCCAGCCACGCAAATTATACCAATTTATGTCTATCTTTGTCTACACTCCTACTGAATAATTTTCTTGCAATGGATAAATGAGCCTTCCATTAAACTTTAGTCTGATCCTGCATATAAATATAATTTGCTTTATGATTCAGATTTGAATGAGTTCAAAAAAAGTATAACAGTATGAGTTTCATTCATTTACTCAACAAATGTTTATTGAGAGTCAACACAGTACTAGGCATTGAGGACAGTGCAATGAACAAAATAAACTAAAATTCCTACCTTTAAGAGTTTACATTTATGGTGAATACCAGCAATAAACAAGTTATATTTTAAAAAATACTATATGATATAGCCACAGAAGCTAAGGAAAATACTAAGTTGGAGAAAAAGTCTAAGAGCTTGTGAACAGGGCTAATATTTTGTGTAGAGTGGCAAGAAAAACTCAAAATGAACACATGACTTATGAATACAACCTCAAAGAGAGTAGGGAAAACAGCCAAGATGATATCAGATGAAAAAGTGTTCCAAGCAGAGGGAACAGCACATGCAAAGGCCCTGAGGCAGGCATGTGCCTAGCATGTTGAGGAACACTAAGTATGACTTCAGTGGCTGCTACAAAGAGGGTAGTCAGGGTAGTAAGAGATGGGGTTAGAGATACAATGGAGGTGGGGTCAGGGAGAGTGTCAAAATATAAGATTTAATAGGTCATAGAAAATAGTTTGGCTTTTATGATGAGTGGAATGGGAAGCCATCAGATTGTTTCGAACAAGGCAGTGCCATCATCTGACCTCCATTTTAACAGGATCCCCCAGCTGCTGGGTGAAGACTGGGGCAGAGGCAGAAGCCGCAAGGCAGGTTAGGAAGCTATGGTGACAATCTAGGAAAGAGGAGAGGGTAGCTGGGAGTAACAGTAGGTTTGGAGGGAAGTATTTGGATTCAGGATGTGTTTTGAAGGTAAAGTGAATAGAATTTGCTGGTGGATTGGCTCTGGGGTGTGAGAGCTAGGAAGCACTCAACAATGACTCCCAAGTTTTCAGCCTGAACAACTTTTGAGGTTGGGAATCCTGTGAGAGGAGCAGGATTGCAATTAATGAATATTAGAAGACTAAATTAAACTTGAAGTTCTTGATGCAAGAGAGGTTGATTCCCCCATCTGTCCTCTCGTCCACTGCAATGCACACCCAATCAACTCCCAATGCCAGAACTTCACATCCTTGCCGGAAGACTTTTTTGCCAGTGGAGGCTACTTTACCACCAACATCCCTGGAAGTGCTGGGGAATTAATGCCCTCCAGGAGCAGCCATCAGCCAGTAACTGGCAGGATTTGGTGTATAAATACCCCAAGTTCCCTCACCTTTTGGCTAGGAGAACTAGGAGGCTGTGTTTTATACTAGCCCACAGAATTCTGGAAAGTAGGAATATACTCAAATTGCCCACAGTGGTAGCTGGCTTGATAATAAGTTCTTTGTTGGATTTCTTTGTCTCACTTCCCCATTTCCTTACCTTCATATCTCTCTCCATCAAAATAAAACAAACAACAACAACAACAGGAGCTAGTACTCGAATCCTTTCTTAGAGTCTGTTTCTTGAACAACTGAAACTACAATAATACCTATTAGACATCCAAAAGGCAATGCTACGGAAGAAGACGGACACTTAATCTTTGTGATTTAGGCAACAATCAGGCTAGAGATCTGAATTTCAGAGTCAGCATCATATGGATAGGTTAAGAGTCATAGGAATAGCTGAAATTATCAAAGGAGTGAGTGAAGACCGAAAAGTTCAAACCCTTGATCACATTGAAGCTTGGAGGTCAGAGAACTGAGGAGGAACCAGCAAAACAAAACAAAACAAAAAAATAGTCAAAGAGGAGCAGCCAGAGAAGTCAGAGGAAACTCAAGGAAATGAAAACACTATTTCTAGTAATTAAATGTATTAATACTGGGTCTCACTGCAGATTGAAAGAACCAGGATCTCTGCTCTTCCAGGTTCACACTAGAAGTCTACATATTTTAAAAGGCTTTTCAAATATTCCTTAAGCACAATAAGGTTTAACAAGCATTGACCCTTAGAAACTCCTGTCTTCCCCTTTTCTGGGGGAGACTGGTGGTGTAGGTAGCGTAGCACAAATGGGCTTTTATTCTGTCCTAGTAAGTTCATGACAGAAAAAATTGCTCAACGACAATTGACTTCCAGTAGCTCATCCTGCCATCTAAGCAAATTGTGCCCTCATAATTAGAGGTAATTTTATACATATATATACAATGTGGTATGTGTGTCTGTGTGTGTGTGTGTGTGTGTGTGTGTGTGTGTTTGTATTTTTAATTAGCTGGATACAGATCTTTTTTTCTGGAGCTAAGGTTAACCTGAAGTGATAATGTTAGTTGCTAGAGGTTTCACGCTCTTGAACTGCATCATTAACCCAAAGCAGGTCTGTAGGAACTTCCATTCTTTTTAAGATGTAAAATCAGATCAGATAGCAAGACTTCAGCTTTACTTCAATTCTACATATATTTCTTTTACAGTAATGACTATATACTACTGAGGCTAATTTTGTTGTTGTTGTTGTTGTTGTTTTTGACATGGAGGCTCGCTGTGTTGCCCAGGCTGGAGTTCAGCAGCGTAATCTGAGCTCACTGCAACCTCCGCCTCCCAGGTTCAACTGATTCTCCTGTCAGCCTTCCAAGTAGCTGGGATTACAGGTGCCCACCACCGCTCCTGGCTAATTTTTATATTTTTAGTAGAGATGGGGTTTCACCATGTTGGCCAAGCTGGTTTCAAACTCCTGACCTCAAGTGATCTGCCCACCTCTGCCTCCCAAAGTGCTGGGATTACAGGCGTGAGTCACTGCATGTGGCCTGATTTTTAAATTACCAATACTTATGTATCCAAATGAAATCTCTTTGAAATCGTCATCTTGGGAAGTTATATGCTACATTTCTGAAATATTTTAGAAACGCCTTCAGAGTCCACAGCAACTGTATTTGACTGTCACATCTTTGTTCTCTTAGGTGGTCTTGATTTTAGAATTTCCAGTGCCATTAGTACTAATAGTTAACACTATTTCATAAGTCTCATAAACTGACACCTACAGAGTAGTCCCAAGAATATTTACAGAAAAACATTATAATACAAGCTTAACAGATTAACGTGACCACTTCATAGGCAAAAATAATAAAAACGTGTTGTGATAGTTAATTTTATGTGTCGACTTAACAGGGCTAAGGGATGCCCAGATAGCTTGTAAGCATTATTTTGAGTATGTCTTTAAGGGTATTTCTGAAAGAGATCAGCGTTGAATCAATCAGTACAGAATATCACCCTCATCAACGCAGGTGGGCACCAACCGATTCATTGAGGGCCTCAATAGAACAAGAAGGTAGAGGAGCGTTAATTTTCTCTGTCTGCTTGATCTGGGCCATCCATCTTCCCCTGCCTTGGGACATGGGTGGTCCTGGTTTTTGGACCTTTGGACTCCAGAACTGATACCAGTAGCCCCCCAGGTTCTCAAGCCTTGAGTCTTGGACTGAATGTCACCACCAGCTTTCCTGGTTCTTCAGCTGGCTTCAGTATATAGTGGGGCTTCTTGACCTCCATCATCACATGAGCCAATTCCCATAACAAGTCTCTTCTTGTTTATCTGTATATATTCTATTGGTTCTGTGTCTCTGGAGAACCCTGACTAATACAAGTATGCTGTTATTAGTTGTTAGTAGAGTAAAAAACAGTGGAGATCCACAGAGAGATCAGACATAATTCATGAAGCCCAGTACCAATGAAAATGCAGCATCTCTTGTTCAAAAAGCAGGGGGAAGTGCTATTAAGTACTAAACCACAAAGCCCCTTGCTTGCTTCCCATATTTCATCAGCTCAAGCCTATGCTCCAGCGTTCCATCAGACTTCAGTTATAAACTGTAAGTTTAAAGATAATCAGTAAGAATCTCAAGATGGTAAGAGGAGAGAAAGAAACCCAGTGTGGGTCCCTTCTGTGTGGGGGGTTCTATGTGACAGCCAGCCATACAGAGATGACTTCTATTCAGAAAACACCAACTTCCACTGATGTATGGGAAAGTTACAGACTCTGTCTTTACTCCTCCTTTTCGCAATAACATATCTTATGTTTTCAGTATTTCCTTCCATTTAGGTAAAAGAGAAAATTCAGGAGGCCAGGAAGAGTGTATGCATTAGGGCAGCACAAGCAGTCCCTCTGCAGTGGGGTCAGAGGGAGAGAAGTGCCTGGGGATAACCCCTTGCTGGCTGGCTCACTGAGCAGGCCAGGAAGTCCAGGAGCTGGTAGCTTATTTTACCTCAAGTTCAAGCAAACATTTCCCCTGCAGATGGGTTTCAGCAAACACCATAAACGCCACTTTATACAAAACTTCATGGAAACACAGTGGGACAAAACGAGCCTCGTCCCCACCCACTCTGCCCCACCTCACTTCCTTTGCTTCCTGTGGCTACCATGTCTAATTCAAGGGACAGTCACAAAAATACTGGCTATTAAACACCTTGAGGTTCATTGATATTCTCAGTGTGTTGTAGGTGTCTGCTAAAATACATCGGTGATTTAAAGGAGTCTACCAGCTCTGAAACCAAGTTTCTTAATTCCCTGAAGCAGTTCCATCGGGGTGTTGTATTACCTTTTCCGTGGTAATTTTCTCCCTGGCAGGAAACCACTTAGTTCTTTTGTATCTCAGTAAGTCTGGGACTATGATAATCATGTTGCGGGACTTTTCCTTAATTCAGCTAAAGACACGGTCCTTGTCACAAGGCCACAGAAGTAGCCACACTTCTTTGCACACTTGAATTTGAAGGGTGAGAATAATGGGATTTATTGGGCAAAAAGGAGGAAAAAAAACAGAGTGAGAGTCCTCCTAGTATAGGCTTCCCACCTCACAGATTGAATCTCAAATTCCACCCAGGAAGAGGAGGGGCCAGGCTCCTCCCCACTGCAAATGACACAGACTTCCGCGGTTCCGCCCCAGTGCACACTCCCCCCAGCGGGAAGTCTGGTTGGAGATTCTCTGGGGACCCCTTCCCAGCTGGCTGTCTCAATTATATGCTGAATAAAGCTCAACTATGTATCATAATATGAGAAAACAATGTGTAGAGACGATCTGTAAATTTTACCTATTCCTCCCACCCCCCTAAAAACTTGCAGTCAATGTTAAATGTAACTTTTAACATTGACACACTTTCCTAACTACCCCCTATATATGCCAATAATGAGAGGTTTTGAGCAAAGTTACTTTATTTCTAATCATTAATTTCCAGTTACAGCATATCACAGATTTTCTTAAATCACTTTGAGGTACTTCTGGAAGTTCTCGAAAGAACTTCAAAATAAAATAAACTTTATTTTTTTAATTGATATTAACTACTCAACAGTATTCGGAGAAAGTGGGGATATTATTAAATCAAGTTTTAAGATACCAAGTATCCTTTCTACTTCCATAAAATTCTTACGTCACTACTCCAGTCATGTTGATACCATCTGAATTCAGGTTGTACCAACCATATTTTGCTTTAGTCACTGCTGTTTCCCTCCCAATAAATATCATTCTCTATTGATTAAACCTAAGTATATCAAATGAAATTGATATAATACGATGAAGTTTCAGAATGACCCTGAGGAAGAAACCCTTAGACAAATGAGTTGAACTTTCCAAGAAGTTCCTCAGACAGGGGAGAAAAAAGACAGCAAACTGGTAAAGGAAGAAATTAGAACCATAAGGACAAAATTTTCCCCAAAGTGAGCTTGAGTTAAAAGGTTTTCCAGTCACAATGAAAACAGAATTTGCCAACAAGGTCATGATCACATCAGACAACTTACAATGGGGAAAAAGAAATTTACAGAAAGCTTTGTTTATTTTTAACAACAAAATTTGGACTATTTCCAAAGTACCTCTGGGAAGTGCCTGTCTGCCCTTGACCATGATGTTGCTCCTTTTTCTCTTCTCTCTCCCTCAAACCTTCCCAGCACTCAGATGCCAACTTAAGGGTAGCAGGGAAGCACTCAATTGCATTTGAAAGTTCTAACCATGTTTTCTTCCTTTGACTTACATAATTGATTCAGGTGATTTGGGCATTTATCATTGGTAAGGCATTACTTATTAAATTAATGGGAAAACTTGTGCTCCTAATTTAATGCAAAAGTTCTATGCCTTTCTGACCTATGTGGTCTGCATTATTTTTGAAAAGTATAACTTAGTTATTTGTATTGTAATCCATTTAACAAACAACCTCACTGTAGTTGGCACAGTGTAATAAACTTTCTCCGGCAGCCACAAGACTTCATGCACAATAAAATGAGTGATTTTTGAGTACATCCTTAACAGTGGGAAATGGACTATATTGTTGTTCATTTCAGGGAGAATCCTGTGAAAGGAAAATAAAAATCTGAGGACCCCAAACTCACTATGCCAAAAGGAAAAGTCAGCCTTGGGAACTGAACCACACAGAACTGCCTCCCATTTTATTCCTAAATAGCAACAAAGATAGAAGGCCACCTACCTCCCCAGGGGGCCTCCCTCACAATTTGCTCATGAGAGAATTTCCTGTGGGCTTCAAGATCTTTACCCTAAAACAGTTCTGTTGAATTTCACCCTGACAATGTGTAAACTAACAAGTTATCTTCACAGGTACGGATCAAAGGACAGGACTGCAAGTCATCCCTCCCCTGGCCTGAGACAAATAATATTCGACTTCTTCCTCTGTGTTTACTTTACCTCATGTAAAAATGCAGAGTCACTGAGCAATGTATAATTGACTATTTCTCTATCCCCTCCTTTCACATGTAAAATGTAGATTCAGTAAATGATGATCAAAGCCTCAAAAGAATGCAACAGCTTGCTCCTTTTATCTATTCCCACCCACACCCTAACCCCTGCGCCTTTTTCTTTTCTCCTTTCCTTGCTGCCCATTCTTTCCCCTTTAAATATTGAAGTCCCAAACCTCCTTGGAAAAAGCACAGATGTTTCTGTGGTTTTGTATTCCTTTTTCTTGTCCTCAACCTTGGCAAAAAAAACCTCTAAAATGGCTGAGACGCACCTCCGCTATTTTCTCTGATTTATATTCCTGCTATTTCAAGCTGGTGAATGGAACAAGGTAGGCGTCACCTATTTCCCAAGAATGACATCAATTTGCAGCATGATCTCTGAAAAATCATTACTCTCCATCATTAGAAGACATAGCTCTTTTGGAAGGCCAGGGAAACACATAGGATGCCTGGTTCCTTTGTAGATATTCTGACACAAGTCTTTGGACTTCTCTAGACTGGTGGCATTCATGTAGATGGGTGTTCAAAGATGCACAAAGGACAATATTAATATATTTTGAGGCAACTCTTAAGAACTGAAACACTCCCTACAGACCAGTCAACTTAGATGTCTTCTAGGGTAATTAAATAAACTCCATAACCCAAATAAATTCCAGGGTTCTTGGTGCTGCTTTCCAAGGTGCCCTTGGTGCCCAATGTCTAGGTGCTGCTGTCCAAGGAACACAATTATCCGTAGTGGCTTCTAAATAATATGGGCTTAGGGAGTCCATATATTATTGGAGGGCTACTAAAGAGCCTATAATAGCAGCATTTTTCATTGCATTTTCCATAAGACTAAGAAAACACTGATTATTCTTCCCAAAGAATTGACTTTTTTGATGTCACCACTGAAGTTTAGGAGTCAAAACTAGTCATGTGTAATCCTAATCCTTTCTTGCTTCCTTTGACCAGTGTCAATGGGAATTCTATAAACAATCCACAGTAATATATGTTTTGAAATTTCCTTTCCCCTTCCTCTTGCACTCAATTTCTCTCCCTGTGACTCCCTGAGATCTCTCTTGTCACCAACCTTAAATGTTTTCCCTGAAGCCTACTGATTTACTACCCCCTTTCTGTCTCTCCTAATTCTTTTTCCATACATAGTAAATCTGGCCTTTTATTTATGACTTCTACCCAACCATATCTTCTTCTCAGGATTTTCTTCCCAGTTAACCTGGTCTACATTGATGTTTCTCAACCTTCTTTTCATTATTGCTTTTCCTAAGAAGACTTTGTAACTCCCTCCCACGGATACACCATATATTTGCTTATGTGCTATATGTATATCTGGGTTTTATACATAAAAAGAGTATAATTTTTCACCCCTCAAGAGCCAGTCCTCCTTGTTGGGAGCAGTATCATCCCAGCTGAGAATGCATGGTCTCCAACACAGGCAGGATAAGCAGAGAGGAGCCGGAACTGACAGATGAGTGACACCAGCAAACTGCAAGTATATTTTATGAGAATTCTAATTCTATTCCATTTCGATGTATATATATAAGCATTTGGGTGTACCACTGTAGCCAGTGTTAGTCTTAAGCAATATGGCATAATGTAGCTCTCCTTCTTACCTTCTGTCTTCTCTTCTTGTTATCCCTGGATAATTAGTACCCCTCACCACTTTATTTAAAACTCATTCTTACTCACGCACCCAGTAAACTCCTAAGCATTCAGCATCTCACCCCCATCTGTGAAATAAAACCAGCGAATCTGGCATAATTCTTACATGTGAAGGACTAATCCCATACAACTGATGTATTACTCCTCTGGGAATCGTTTCCATTTTAAAAGAGCATCTTTACAAAAAAAAAAAAAAAAGAAGAAGAAGGAAAATATCTCCCCCACGAGAAGTAAGTCTTACTGGTAGTTCACATAAAGCAGGCAGGGAGATGACCTGGAATAAAGGCATTCTCTATCCCAAAAGTCATAAGAGGAGGTAATTCAAGCACCCCTACTCTGCCTCTTCATAATGCCTAGCCTACCACTCATACCCAACATCTCTTCCCACTAACATTACCTGTTCTTGGACACAGGAACCTCGGAGGACAAAGAGTATCTTTAATATCTTTGTATTCACTGTATAGCATCTAGTACAATACCTTGTATATTGTTGCCACTCAGTAAAGCCAAACTGAACTCCCAGTTCCATATTTTCCTCATTTTAATATGTAGTCCTACCTTACTTCTTCATCCATTAATTAGAAATCCTCAGTCTTCATCCATTAATTAGAAAAATCAACCCCTATTTCTATCTTCTCTGTGGGCTTGATTATCAAGGTTTCTATTTGGGGCAGCATAGTACAACTGTAGTTTTCAAACTGTTTTGCTTCCAACCCACAGTAAATATTACATTTCACATCATGGCTAAGTCCTCTTACACACACACACACACACACACACTCACTCACAGGGCAATATTATGTGGATACTCTGCTAATTTTATTTTGTTTCATTTCTGAAAATTATAGTTGTGACACACAATTCTCACCATCTAGTACTGAGCTGTGACCTATAGTTTGCAGAACAAAAGACAGGCTGAGAACATCTATGAGCTTTGAGACAGAGTCGGATGTGGGTCCAAATTCAGCCACTGTGCCCTAAAAGTTTGTGATGTTGGCCAAGTGATTTAGCCTCACTAGGCATTGGTGTGCTCTCCTTTAATTCCCTACATAATTTTTCTAGGTGGCTAGATAATATTCTAGTTGAATTGACCATAAACTCAATATGAACCAAAGGTGAGAAATGACATTACAAGGCTAGAAATTATCATAGGCCATTAAAGATGGACTCTGGTCAGACTGTGCTTGCACCTCAATGGGTTGGAAAGCCAACAGCGTGAGGAAGAATGAGGGCAATGAGGCTGCTTTCCTTGTAAGAGAGGCCATAGGAACAGTGGCAGTGACTTCAAAAATCCGAAGAGCTGATATGTATTAGGAATGGACATTGTCTATGTATCTAGAGGGCAGCCCTTGTTAAGTAGAAATTTTATATTACATGCCTCATTAAGTGTTGTGGACCACAACAGAAAACTGTTAACTTGAGTGAAGTTGCTGAAACTCACAGAAATGGGGATAATTTAATATGGGATTATGAGAGAGTTGAAGTCTTGTAGGAAGTTGACTGAGAATAGTTACTATGCCAGTTTTTAGCTTTGCAATATTTTTTTGAGATGGAGTCTCACTCTGTTGCTTAGGCTGGAGTGCAGTGGTGTGATCTCGGCTCACTGCAACCTCTGCCTCCAGGGTTCAAGTGATTCTCCTGCCTCAGCCTCCTGAGTAACTGGGACTACAGGCACATGCCACCATGCCTGGCTAATTTTTGTATTTTTAGTAGAGACAGGATTTCACCATGTTGGTCAGGATGGTCGCGATCTCCTGACCTCATGATCCACCCGCCTTGGCCTCCCAAAGTGCTGGGATTACAGGCATGAGCCACCAACCCAATCTAGCTTTGCAATGCTTTTAATCAGAAAGAAAGCACTGAATAGTCTAGCTACCTAGAAAGCACTTGAATATTCTAGCCACCTAGAAAAATTATTGTAGAGGATTAAATAAATAATGCATTCAAAGCCCTTTTTGTGGCACATGGCACATAGTTTACATAATCATTAGCTCTTATGCATTCTTTGAATTCCTCCAAGAAAGTTAGAGAAAGAAGTTATGTAAACATAAAATATGACTTGTATTTTACTCATTAGATTCTAAACTATGTTCTCTAATTTAATGTTATTTCATTTTGGGGGGCTTAGAAAACAATATCCCAAAATACACTGTTTTGAACTTCAAACTAACAGGACCTGGGAGTAGCAAACACAGAGAAGGCTTTCTCTAATCTTTCCTTACCTGACTATGGGAAGTTCCTTTACAAGGAACACAATCATCAGCCAGGGGAGGTTAACTCACAGGAAAAGAGACTAAAGGTCTAACACGTTGCTCAGAGAGACTTATACCACAGGCTACAATCTATTTTTCAGAGGGCTGCTACTTGAGAGACTTCATCTACATAATAAGACAGCCTTTGGTTTCAGTGCATTTCTTCCCCTCACTCTCTCATAGCTTGTCACCCTCACCTTCCAGGAGCCCCAGCCCCTATTCTTTTCTATATGGTTTAAAAACTTCAATCATCACATTCTTCTTTGAGTCATATTTTATGAGACTCTCATGTATATGCACATAATAAACCTGTATGCCTTTTCCCCTAATAATCTGTCTACTCCAGAGACTCAAATTTTACTCCAGAGACTCAAATTATTGAAACTTCATGGAGAAGCAGGAAAGTCTTAACTAATAACTTCTTTTGCAATTTTTTTTTTTTTTTTTTTTTGGGACGGAGCCTCACTCTTCTTGCCCAGGCTGGAGTGCAGTGACGCGATCTTGGCTCACTGCAACCTCCACCTCCCAGGTTTAAGCTATTCTCCTGCTTCAGCCTCCCGAGTAGGTGGGATTACAGGTGTGAGCCCCCATGCCTGGCTAATTTTTATATCGTTAGTAGAGACAAAGTTTCACCATGTTGGCCAGGCTGGTCTCAAACTCCTGACCTCAAGTGATCCACCCAACTCAGCCTCCCAAAGTGCTGGGATTACAAGCATGAGCCACTGTGCCCGGCCTGATAATTATTTTTTTATAACATGTAAAGGGAAAGGACAATGTAAAATAGGTTGAGGAGTAGAAAAAGGGGAAATTATTTGTGACTGAATTAATACCTCCAACACCAGTCAAAATTTATCTTAGAAAAGGACTTGATTTTATGACTACAATATGGATTTTCCCCAAAGAGTAACTTAAAATAAATATGAGAACCCAAAATCATAGGATCATGGTGTTTTTGAAAGTGCCACTTAGAGTGGAAATGTCTTATGAAAACAAGCACTCTTGACTTGCTCTGCCCTTATAAATCAGGAATCAGAATTCCAAACTGATGTAGGAAAACAGCGAAAAAGTTTCTTTAGATCACAAACCTTATATTGTTCTACTTAGAGATATAACAAGATTACTCCCGAAAGGAAGAATATAATCATATATTATAAGAAAAATGCATTTTATGAAAGCACTTTGAACAAATGATAATAATAGAGCTGATGGCAAAATAAATCGGGTCTAAATAATACCAGAAAGAGTAAAATCAATGACTATCCATTGAATACCTAAAAACTGTGGGAGACTGAGTGAAGTTGCTCAAGAAGTTAACATCTTGGGGAACCAAAAAAAATGCAGGCACACTTATTCATCACAGTGAGTTAAGTGATATCTTGAGACAGCATGAGAGGTAACGCAGAGTAGTATATGGCTAACTGGCCAATGCAGGGCTAACTGCTCAAGGAAAGCAGATATTGCTGAGAGTGAAGATGACCAGGGAGAGCTTTCTAGAATGAGATCTGAGACTTGATACCATTTGCTCTTCACCGTCGCCTGTGTGAAAAAGCACTAGCACAAGCCAGTCTAAGCCAGGATAAGGCCCTGCTAGAAAGAGTGAGTTAGGGGTTACTGAGTATGTTGAGTTTATCATGAATGCAACTCTTGAGTGGACCTGGACATTAAAGGGCAATGAAGCACTTGGAAATTCTGATGACTTCTGTTGTTTATACATTGGAGAAGAATTATGTACTGCATAGTCTGTGGATGCCACTCTGGCATTCCCTTAGGATCCACAAAATTCCCTCCCTTTTTAAATATAGTAGTTGCGAATTTAGGATTTGGGCTTAGACACATGTGAAAATATGACACAAATCCTTCCTGATGAATAGTTCAAAACACCCAGTTATAATTATGTAAACACTGAAAAAACGTCACAAAGGAAGTAAGAGGTTTACATATTAAAATGAACACTAGCATTACCAATGGTACGCAAATATAATTTAAGTCTATTATAAGAAGGTTCAAGATTTATTCCAATTTTTTCTGCCAAATTTTGCTGTCACTTTGTGCTAGGGTATGTAAAGAAAAGAAATGTCTTAAAGAAAGATTTATGTTTTATATTATCCAGGAAGATAATTTTCTATTAATAATTGTCCCCTGGTGACATCCAGACGTTTGGCAAGAGTAATAGGGAGAATGGGGGTAATGATTAAGAATTATTTGATTTTTCGATTTATCCTCCTTTGATCAAGTTTTCAGGGAACTTCTGAAGTTGACAACTACAGCAGCCCACCAAGGAGGAAATGATTTAGAAAAATAAGAGCTCCAGTGCTAGGGAGGATGGCTTGTAGTTAAATATAGTATATGTGTGTTTCTGAAATCATTCTGAAAGATTCTTAAAAGTATTAATACCTAGACAAACTAGGTATGGGTTGGAAAGCCAATAGTGTTGGCTAGTGAACTAAGAAATTAATGGGCCTTGGGGTAAATGTAGAGCCTTTCTGTTCTTCTCCTTTTTTTTTTTTTTTTTGAGACAGAGTCTTGCTCTGTCGCCCAGGCTGGAGTACAGTGGCACAATCTTGGCTCACTGCAACCTCCGCCTCCCTAGTTCAAGTGATTCTCCTGTCTCAGCCTCCCAAGTAGCTGGGACTACAGGCGTGTGCCACCATGCCCAGCTCATTTTTGTAGTTTTAGTAGAGATAGGGTTTCACCATATTGGTCAGGCTGGTTTCAAACTCCTGACCTCATGATCCGCCCACCTCGGCCTCTCAAAGTGCTGGGATTACAGGCATGAGCCACCACGCCTGACTGAGCCCTTCCATTCTTTTCTTTTTAAATTTATTTACTTTGGAGACTCAGAGTAAAAATCACAAATACAAAAGAAAGATAACTTCTTTGAAGGTTTAAGCAAATGTTATTCCATGCATGCCTAACGTGAAAGAAGAATTGACGGGTCAACAGCTCTCATATTCACAAAACAGATTCCCTAGAAGGACATCAGAACAATATTCTCCTAATTAAACAGGAAGATACACTACAATAGCGCCCTTTAATTTCAAGTCTAGGAAGTTGAGTTGACTATAAACTCAATATGAACCAAAGGTGAGAAATGACATTACAAGGCTACAAATTATCATAGGCCATTAAAGATATATTCTGGTTAGATCGTACCTGCATCTCGATGGGCTGGAAAGCTAAGAGTGTGAGGAAGAATGAAGGCAGTGAGGCTGCTTTCCTTGTAAGAGAGAAGACCAGAGGAACAGTGGCAGTGACTTCAAAAATCTGAAGAGCTGATATGCATTAGGACTGGACATTGTCTGCTTATGTAGAGGGCAGCCCTTGTAAGTAGAAATTTTATATTACATGCCTCATTAAGTGTTGTGGACCACGGTTGAAAACTATTAACTTGGGTAAAGTTTCTGGAATTCACAGAAGTGGAGATAATTTAATACGGGATTATGACAAAGTTGAAGTCTTGTGGGAAGTTGACTGAGAATAGTTATAATGCCAGTTTTTAGCTCTGCAATGTTTTAAATCAGAAAGCAAGCACTGAATAACAGTATGATATGCTTACCTCTGGTCTATTTCAAAAGGTACATTATTTTGTCATTCCTTTGAAATCTAAAAATACCCTGCTTCTTGTATGAATAAAATATTTTATTTAGATATAATAGTGAAGGAACCTGTAGGCTTTACTTTGATAAAAAAAAAAAAAAAAAAGAAAGAAAGAAAAAACACTGTTTTTGCCAGTTACAAAATCTGGAAAATTATAAGCAATACTGTTGGTTGAACTAATCATAAGACTCAGTGCTTCTATTTTTCCCCTTCTCTGCACACTGCTTCGACTTGTTGCTCTTTCCTTTACTAAATATAACTAGCTTCCTGCTATTTTCACAGCTGACTGAAGAATTTCATTAGGAAGGAGGAAAGCTAACACCATGACTCTGATGAATAAAATGAATAAAATGGTCAGCTGATATCTCTCCTTGCTCCAGTGGAAAAAATTACAGCTAGAGGTGCTGGGTGACAAAGTTGAGTTTATTAAAATAACCAATTAGTGTAATAAGCAAAAGGCAAAGCCTTCTCACTGTTTTCCTGAGGCAGGCAGCTATTAAAATCTCCAGTTAAAAATATAAGAAGGGATGATTTCTCTTCTTGATTTCAAGACCATAGTCTTTTAAAATATTACAAATTAGTCTTCCCTGACCCTATGCAGTTCAGTATGTCTCTCCTTTACTGATCAGTCCTGCACATTTTTAGTGACTTCTCATTGCCTGCAAATCCATATCCCCAGACCAGCCTTCAAGGTCCAGATGTAACTTTCTATCCTTACCTGCCTTTCTGCCCTACATAAACCCTTCACCCCAACCAAAATAGTCTTTACACCTTTGCCCAAGCATACCTTTACATCCCTGTCATCTTTGTCTGGACTGCCAGTCTCCCCTCTCCCACCTATCCCAATGTATCAAAGTCCAGTTCACATCTTTCCAACTCTGCCACTGCCAGGTAGATTCAAATCATTCCCTAGCTAGAACTAATTGGTCCCTATATCCCTTACATGGTATCATATCTAGCGTTTTCAGCTCCTTTCCATTGACATGGATCATTGATCCAAGAAGCTAAAGTTCCTAATTGCCGCCCATTGACAGTGGTTAATTGCCTTCAGCATTAAGAGTGAGACTATCCCTCATGATTTAACAATTGCTAGTGATAAGATCCTGCATGTGAATTAAATGTCGTTACAGAAATATTGAAGTCAAATAAAATTTTTTCCCATCTTACCTAAAGTTATAGATTTTTATTATATTTTACTTTTTGTCTAAAAAGTAATATACTTACTTTTTATAAAAATTGTAGAATTATATGCAATTCATAGTAATAGAATTTCATTTCCTACCTGTCCACAAAAGCTGAGTTCATAGACTGTGACTTCCCTATATGAGTATATAAACATTTACTTAATACTTTGTGAAAATTGTATAGTAGGTCATCATACAAATATAAAATCATTTATTTAGTTGTTGTTCTGCTACAGTAAATTGAGGAGTTACTTTTCCCTATTTTAAAAATTATAAATAGTATTATAATAAATGGTTTGTTTATGCATTCTTGGACATTTATAAAAATATGTCTATAGAGTAAATTTCTTAGAAGTGGAATTTCTAGCTCATATAGATTTCTGCATTTTTTATATTGAGAGATTGCCAAATCAATATTTTTAAGAAATTCCAACTCTCTCTCCAACCAATATCCTTTACATTGTTTTTCTGCTCACAATAATAGTTGAATTAAAATATTAATGCATCACATTATTAAAAAGAGATACATTACTTTGGTTCTTATATTCCATAACATTAATTGTAAACCCATGTAGAAGTGTCAAGAAACTTCTTGGCAAAAATCTATGAACTTGAATTCAAAGTTGTATTTGAAGATTTGTGAAAATTTGAGAATTCCTTAGGGACTAGGTAAATATCAATAGGGCCCTGATTCTTGTTAGGACAAGGAAGAACAGAATGTAAGCCATTCTATTGCCAAAGGGAGATGAAAGTCAATGAACTAAATATAATATGACCATTCTGCAACCCTAATGAATTAATAGATCTAGACAACTGTCATCAATGCCTGTTAAACTCACAAAAGGGTGACAGCCAGACATGTACCTCTTGATGAATCTATACAAAACCACCTATGAAATAGTCATGCACAAAATGTCTTATCTAAATTTGATGTTTTGACAATATTACTAAGATGCAATCAGAAAATCTGACAAATGACCCATTTCTTTAACAAACTGCAAAACCAGAGAGAAGAGAGAGAGAACCTATAGATTAAAAGAGATTTACAGAAGAATTCTCTTAGCCAAGTTAACTCTTGAACAACATGGGGATTAATTGTGGCAACTCCCAGTGCAGCCAGATACCCATGCATAACTTTTAATTGCCCCAAAATGTAACTACTAATAGCCTATTATTGACCGGAAACCTTGTCGATTGATTAACACATATTTTATATGTCATATGTATTATATACTGTACTCTTATAATAAAGTAAGCTAGAGAAAATAAAATGTTATTAAGAAAATCATAAGGAAGATAAAATATATTTCCTGTTTATTAAGTTGAAGTAGATCATCATAAAAAAGTGGATCATCATCTTCATGTTGAGTAGGTTGAGGAGGAGGAAAAGGAAGGGTTGGCCTTGCTGTCTCCAGAGTGGTTGAGGAGGAAGGAAATCCACGTATCAGTGGACCCACACAGTTCAAGCTGTGTTGTTGAAGGATCAACTGTCTTTGGATCTTGATTCAAACAAACAGTAAAAATAAAATACAAGATAATTGAGGAAATTTAACATTGATTGGTTAATTCAGGAAATTATTATTTTCAGGTGTGATAATGGTATTGTATTTATTTTAAAAGCCCTTACCTTTTAGAAATACATAATGAACTATTTACAAATGAAATGCCACAATGTTTAGGATATGCTTCAAAATAACCTGGGTGGGAGTTCAGGTAGGTCCAGGAATGAAAGCAACAAGATTGTACTAAAGCTGATCATTGTTGAAGCTGCTTGCAAGGTATATGGAAGTCCATTGTACTATGCTCTAAATTTTCTATATGTTTGAAATTTTTCATAATCAAACATTTAAAAACAGAAAACGTTTGCATTAAGATGTCATAGAATATTTCTTACTAATTGCTAAGATCCACTTGAAGAGGATGGTTTTAGAAAATTTGAATGCTCCTACACAATGGCCACAAGTTCACTAAATTACTGGAGGCTCACTTCCAAGCCCTCTGCCTGTGATTTTAGGCAAATGTAAGAATGACAGCCAGATGGTATGGAAAACATACTTACAAGTGGGTTCATAAGCCAAACAAAAGCTGTAATTTAGTGGAAGGAACTGACAGTTCTCTTTAGCTTTCAAAATGTTTTTGAACTCAGAGAGGGGCATGCATAGTACTCCAACACAAACGTGTAATCTTTGGCCCAGACAAATGGATGCTCTTGTGGACAATGTAGAATTTGTCATTTCCTTCACATGGAATTTGCTTTGGTTACGCCATCTTACCACATCCTTCCTTAGAGGGTCCTCTTTTCCTCTTCCACTTTGTGCGTCTTCTACCTCCCTCCAGCTTGTACCAGAGGAAAGAAAACATTATCTTCCTTGCCCAGCTATTCAAACACATTGCTACAAGAAACTGCGCTTTAAATACACAATACATTGGGTTACTTCTGGCCAGTCTTATTTATTAATTAACTCTTTACTGCAGCCAAAGCCAAGGCTGATTCATTTATCAGAAGCCTTAAAGTCGTGTCTCTCTAGAGGGTTAGCAGAGCAGTCACTGTTTCTTCTTGTCGTTTTTTAATTGAAAACACAACATGAGTGACCTTCAAATGCACCTTTAATTTCCATTCAATCATCATATTACTCCCTCAACTTCTCTATTTCATTAAATATGTATAAAGTTCATTTGGAAGTCTTAGGGTTAGAGCCCAGAATGTGTGTTATAAATATGTGTATTCCAAAGGACAAGACCATGGAATGTAAACAGAAATGGTAAATTGTGGTGTAACAACAGAATTTTTATTTAGTTTTTTACTTTTTCATGCATTGAGTGGGGCAAAAACATTATTTCAATCTTGATGCCAAACATTTAAAAATTATAATTAATCTAGCTACCTCTGTACTCTGCAAACTACTGCCTGCCTGCCCCTCTAAATCCATTGTCATATTCCCCTGGTCTAAAATCTATTACCTGGAACTGTTAGAACACATACTAACATATAAAAAGCACTCCAAAAATCTGCAGTAAACTGTTTAGTACAACATTTCCCAAACTTACCTGTCCTTTTATTTGCAGTATATTAACATCCTAAGAGCACATTTTGGACTTGGGAACCTTCTCTCAATCATATTAGAAATACTTTGGGTCGAGGGAAAAATAAGTAGAAAGGATAGGATGGATGAGTAAACTGTATTTTTGAACACTTTCAAGGGGCGTTTATTTGAAAAATGAATGCATGGGCTATTCATTTCTGGGAAGATGGAATCAGTGCACTTTTTCCTACTCCTCCCAGTACCAACACCTAGGAACCTTGCACATTATCTATAAAGCAAACATAAGGAGACTGACAGGCAGAGATAATCAGGAAGACAGGCTAGGGAAATTGGGATATGAGACACAACATGGTGATGAGTTCCCTCAGTTTTCTTTTTGTCTTACATATACCAGACTTGTAGCTGTAAAAGCCAGCAACCCAGAAATGCAGACAAGAACAGACTCATAACCCCCAACGAAAGTCTGCTCTCTCAACTAAGGATGAGAAAAGGGGATATCTAGTAAGACAGAAAAAAAAAATTTTTTTTGGAGACAGAGTCTTGCTCTGTCACCCAAACTGGAGTGCAGTGGTATGATCATCGCTTAAAGCAGCCTCAACCTTTCAGGTTCAAGTGACCCTCCCACCTCAGCCTCCTCAGTAGCTGGTACAATAGGTGCTCACCACGATGCCTGGCTAATTTTTAATTTTTTTTTGTAGAGATGAGGTCTCACTATGTTGCCCAGGTTGGTCTCAAACTCCTAGGCTCATGTGATTCTCTCCAGTTGGCCTCCCAAAGTGCTGGAATTACAGGTGTAAGCCACCACACCCAGCCAAGACAGAAAACTTTTGCTAATAACTGCTTACTCCAATTAAATACCAGGGAACAACTGTCACCTTCTTCCTATGAGTACCAACAGAGGCTCCGGGGAGAGCCAAGACTTGCACTCTGGAGAGAGGTGTCACCAGACACCACACTCCCTTCACCAGATGTGGTCAAAGAAGACTAACTAGGGATCCAGGACTTTCATTCATCAGCTTGTAAAAAGCCTGGCACACCCCTTCTCATGGTGTCAATGGAGGCTGTGTAGGGTGCCTGGACTTGGACTCCCCTCACCCAGCAGTAATGAGGCACTCCTCCCCTGCCCTGCAGGGGTGGCTTCAGAGGACACCTGGTGGAGAGTTAAGACTTTCACTACTGCCCAGTGGTAATGATGCCACTGACCCGTGGTGTCAATGGAGACCACATGGGGACCCAGAACGGTCCAGCACTAAGGAGGAGCCCCAACACCTGTCAGTCTTCTTGTGTTTACTTTATATACAATGTTCAGTGGAGGCCACATGGGGAATCTGGACTTCTGCCTCCACCAGGCAGTAAGGAGCAGAGGTTTTCTCTGCTTATATAAAACAAAACAAAACCAAAACAATTAAACTATCAAAAACGCCAATTAAAACAGGAAGTTTGAAAAAGTCTCAGAGTCTCATAAAATAATTTGAAAATATCCAGTTTTCAATAAAAAATCACTCATCAAACCAAGAAACAAGCTTTCAAGCTGAAAGTAAAAACACAATCAATAAATGCCAACAATGAGATGGTAGAGATGTTACAATGATCTCAGAAAGATTTTAAAGCAGCCCTGATAAAAATGCTTCAATGAGCAATTACCAACACACTTGAAACACATTTTAAGAAGATAGAAAGCTGCAACAAGGAAATAAAGATATAAAGGAGACCCAAATGAAATTTTGGAACTGAAAAATACAATAACCCTTGGTTATTTGAGATAAGATTTTCAAAATAAAAACCTTGGTGAATGAGCCCAACAACAGGATAGAGGAGATAGAGAAAATAATTAGTGAACTAGAAAATATAACAATATAAATTACTCATTCTGAATCACGGAAAGAAAATAGAAAAAAAGGGGGGTGCGCCATGGGGAAGACTGAGACTATTAAAAAAGATCTAAATCTGTGTCATTGAAATCTCAGAAGGAGAGGAGAGACAAATAATGGCTTTAAAAAAAACCCAAATTTGGCATATGTTGAAAATATATTGGCTTCCATCACTGTCATTCATTTTCTAAGAAGTCATACCATGTGGAGAATATACAAATTGTAAGTCCAGAGCTGTGTGAATGCTCACAGGTAATACTGAAGAATTTTTCTCTTTGTGAATGCCTAGAAGATCTCCAAGCTTGCCTATCATCTTCAGTAGTACTATTATTCTATACTATGTATTCTTTAAAAACTAATGTCAATAGCCATACAAATTAGCCAACTAAAATCAAGCAACACAACAATATTGAGTATTCTGTTGAGTCTTTCACAAAAGTAATAGTTGTTGTTGTTGTTGTTGTTGTTTTTAAATGAGCACTTCATGTGTGCCTTTTGTATGTAGGGTTCGTCTCTTTCTAGAAATTCAGAATTGAATCCAGATCTCCTGGGATTAACATGAGTTGTCTGTAATTGTCACACTAAATTTGTCCACTATGTACTCTGAAGTACAGACTGGTACTCTTGAAGTTGGCTGTTTTCATATCTGCCCAGTTTCTGGCACAACAAGAAGAAGCCCCGAGTATGTGTGTATTCTGTGTCACAAGAACTCTTGAATATCTTTCTAGTCTTGAGGTTTGCTGGATGCCTCTGCTTCCATGCAGACGCTGTAAATGCCCTGAGGACAGGGCCCATGTCTATCTTGTTCAGTTCTATTTCTTTGATATATGGTAGGTCCTAAGTAAATGTTTGTAGGATGGTTGGAAAGATAGAAGGATGAATGAGAGAAAGGAAAGAAGGCTGGAAAGATGAATGGAAGGTAGGTGGGTGGAAGGAAGGAAAAAAAGAATTTTCATTTTGGTATTCCTTCCTTGCATTATTAGTAGTTATAATTTTACCATTCTTAGGTGGATATATTTCTGAAGATCTGGGTATTTGGGTATCCCAAGGTTTGGGAAGATTTAGAAAACAAAATCACACAAATATAGGCCAGTTGGAAGGGGTTGGGGAAAGATATCATGATTAATAGTAAAATCAGAATTATATAAAATATAATTTTTTAATACTTCCAATCATCATAATTATCATCACAAATTAATAGCTAAAAATGTGCTTCTAAGAAACTAGTGTTTCTTAGAAACTAGTTTCTTCCTGAAACTAGTGTTAATAAACAGATTTTAAGGTATTTATTTAAAGCAAAAACAAAAACAAAAAACCCACATTTGGCAAAAGACATAGAACTACAGAATCAAGAGGCTGATTAAATCCTATATGGAATAAACCCAAAGAATTTCACAAATATTGTATTGTGAGATATATTATATGTCATGTCTGCATGATATTTTGTACACATATACAAATATACACATCACACACATATACACTTAAATAATAATCTATTTCTATATTAATAAGTATGTATACATAAATTATAAATCTCAAGATCCATAAAGCAGTTTTATAAGCATACGTTTATGTATATGGTGTGTTTATATATATGTATATATATGTTTGTGTGTACACACAAGTATATAGTTCTGGAAAAAGAACAAGGAATACTCCATGTCATACCTACACATATTTTAATAAACCAAATGATAAGGAGAAGAAAGTACAAAAAATATAAATATTTTCATTAGAGAAAAATCAAAATCAGCATTTTTTAGAAGTTTCATTTCATTTAATACTTATAAACACCTTATGAGATAATCAGTATCACATTTATTTCACCAATGAGGAAACTGAGACTTAGAAAAAGTAAGGGATTTACCTAACGTCATGAAGTCAGCAGATATTGGAGATGAAATTAGATCTCAGGTCTTCTTCCCATCTCCAAGCCTCTGCTATTTTTATCACACTAAACCATGTTATCCAGGCAAATAGTAAAATTTTAAATGTGGAAAGGTATTTGAAATTTTCCAGTGGCTTCTGCGCATGTTCATTCTTCAAAGTGATCCTACACATTTGGAAGGGTAGACGTTATTCATTCTACTTTACACTTAATGGAACTGAAACAGCAAAACATTAAGGACTTGCCCAAGGTCAACTGAAACATCAGGGCCAAAAGCCAAATCTCCAATTTCCTGAGCTGGAGTTATTTTTCACATCACATTCCTCCCAGTGAAGCTATAAAACAACAGTGTCATAGCATCCCTAGGAGTTGTCAGAGGAAAATCTCACCAGCCTCGGGAAGTGGCACTGGGCAGGGAAGGGGTGGGGGTGACACGGCTGTGACACAGAACTAACTGGAGTCCTGGAGGGGAGGGAAACCCTTCCTTCAGGTGATGCAATAAGCCACATCCTCGACTATTTGTGTGAACATTTAGAAGAGTTCCCCTGGTACCTTCCACAAGAATTTTTCTCTGGCCTAAACTTGTCATTTTTGGTTACAGTAAAATATTTTTCTGAGAATTTTAATTAGATACCATTTCCTTGACTTCTTGACCTGCCAGTGTTCCTCAGCCCTGCACACTTTCAGGTGCTTCCCTATATCCTAGAAGAGGCAATCTTTTCAGGATACTGTCACTATTCACAGTAGTAAAAGTCAAACAGTGATAATAACAACAGAAGGATAAAATGAACAGAGGCCTTACTCTATACCTTGCATTTCATCAAGTTCTTTACATGGATTACCTCATTGAATCATCAAAACACACTATGAGGCAGGTATCATTATCATCCCCATTTTGCAAAATTAAGAAACTGAGGCATACAGAAGTTAGGTAGTTCACAAAAGGCAAACAACTTGCAAGTAGCAAAACCAACAATTGACTCCAGAGACTCAAATCTTCACTCTGCTGTATGTGACATCATTGATTACCCGACAGTTGCATTCTTATTGACCCCTATTAGGTAAAATGACTACTAGTATTACTAACACTAAAAATCATAGTTAACATTGATTGAACATGCATTGTGTATCAAGCACTGGGCTAAGGCCTTACACTTACAATTCCATTGAATATTTGTCAACAATTCTATGAGGCAGATATTATCAACATTACAGTCAGCACTGAAAGACTAGGTAGCTTATTCAAGGTCACACAGTAAACAGTTTGTTTGAATTCAGAAAGTCTAACTATACCTATTATCATAATTTTTTTTAAGTTTAAGTTTTAAAAGGAGAATCTGTGGCCTATTCATAGAATTAAGCTTACTCATTCAAATGTCATTTGAACAATTGTTCTAAGAGTGTAGTGATCTACAGTGAGAACACATGGACACATGGTGGGGAACAACACACACTGTTGGGGGGAGGGAGAGCATCAGGAAGAATAGGTAGTGAATGCTGGACTTAACACCTGGGTGATGGGATGATCTGTGCAGCAAACCATCACAGTAAAAGTTTACCTATGTAACAAACCTGTACATCCTGCACATGTACCCCAGAACTTAAAAGTTGAAGAAAAAAATAAAAATAGAGGTCCAGGAGGTGGCTTACACCTATAATCCCCAGCATTTTGGGAGGCCAAGGCAGGAGGATTACTTGAGGCCAGAAGTTTGAGACCAGCCTGGGCAACAAAACAAGACTTGTCTCCACAAAAACAAGAGAAAGATGAGAGAAAGAGAGAAAGAGAAAAGAGAGAAAGAGAGAGAGAGAGAAAGAAAGAGAGAAAGAAAGAAAGAAAGAAAGAAAGAAAGAAAGAAAGAAAGAAAGAAAGAAAGAAAGAAAGAAAGAAAGAGAGAGAAAGAGAGAGGGAGGGAGGGAGGGAGGAAGGAAGGAAGAGAAAGAAAGAGAAAAGAAGAAGAAGAAGGAAAGAAAGAAAAGAAAGAAGGAAGGATGGAAGGAAGGAAGGAGAGAGAGGGATGGAGGGAGGGAGGAAGGAAGGAAGAGAAAGAAAGAGAAAAGAAGAAGAAGAAGGAAAGAAAGAAAAGAAAGAAGGAAGGATGGAAGGAAGGAAGGAAGGAGAGAGAGGGATGGAGGGAGGGAGGGAGGAAGGAAGGGAGGGAGGGAGGGAGGGAGGGAGGGAGGGAGGAAGGAAGGAAGGAAGGAAGGAAGGAAGGAAGGAAGGAAGGAAGGAAGGAAGGAAGGGTACAGTGGTGCAATCTTGGCTCACTGCAACCTCCGCCTCCTGGGTTCAAGTGATTCTTGTGCCTGAGAAGCTGAGATCACAGATGTGCACCACCATGCCTGACAAAAACAAACAAACAGCATAGTGTTCTAACCAGCTAAGTGAACTAGTTCTTAACAAATCCTGAAGACATATCTAGTAGCAATCACTTACAAAACATTTCAACAGAAAAGTTTCAGTGTTCCACAGGTGGTAGAGCTCCAAGACCTCTGCAAAGTACCCACTGACAGCAAATTTTTCAAATCTCCCCACGGACCCATCCCATCCCACATCATAATTTGCTTTTTACTTAAATGTAGTAGAACATCATCTCTTCTACTCAAAAGCAAAAGAAAATAATCTGAACATTTCATAAGCTATTACAGCTAAGGTATTAAACTTGCCTAAAGGAGTAACAAACAAAAATAGGCTTTCAACTGTGTTTGAGTGTTAAGGTTCTTAGCGCCTGGACCTTAATATTCCTATACTTTTAAAGAAAGCAAGAGAAATACATAAATGTATCAGTAATTTTCTTTTGCTCTATGCAGGTGGGAGACTTTCTCTTTGTGGAAACAATGAATTTGGCACAAAACTGAATGAGTCATTTGATTAAGCGCAAGTGAATGCCAAGCCTTCTGCTGGAGAAAGAGGTTGGGGAATAAGGAGCAACCAGCTCTGAGTCTTCATGTAGAAAGTAGTATTTGGTGGGAGCTCTGCAACTCAGCAGTCATTAAGATGAAGTCAAGGATGGTAACTCGGGGGTGGGCATAGACTGGCATATTCCCTTGGGAGTGGAGAACCTGCAATCCAGGGATAGAGCCTAGAAATAGTTGGCCTCTGTGGAGGTGGGAGGCCAGTAGATGTTACAAATATCTTGAATTTGTATCTACAGATATTATGTGTGGAGTTTCATGGTTTTCTTTCCTTTCTGCATTATAATTTCCCTCTGTAATTTGTGAGCCTTCTGAAAAGTTTTTCTAGAAAGAACTTAGGGGCTCATGTCCACATTTAAGGAAATCTGCAAGGGAGGAAGGAAAGACTGAAAAGTTGGTGATCGGATAGTAAGAGAATGAGTATGCGTATGGGAAGTGGCCAAGGAAACCAACAGTCAGAGCAGAAATACCAAGAATAAAAGAATCTGATAAAATGATCAGATTCCCATAGTCATGTTTGATGGGAGCCTGGACTATTTGAATATTAAACAGGAGACTCTTGGAGGCATTTTGGGTAGATTTACTTATTTTTTCCTACCTTAAAAGGTTCCAAATGATTTTTATTATGAACAAATAGTCACTAAGGACTCCACTACCTACACATAGTGTCTTGAGGAGAATAGGATATAAAGAAACTAGGAAGTGCATGTGGCTCAGAGTTAAAAAGCCTTGGAATTCTATGCAAGTTTTGTCCTTCATTTAGCTACTCTGAACTTCACTTTCATCAGCAGCATGAGACCTATCATACCAAGTGTATTGCTGCTGGGATGAAATCAAGTAATGTATGTGAAGTGATGGAGGATTGTATTAGCCTGCTCTCACACTGCTATAAAGAAATACCTGAGACTGGCTAATTTATAAGAAAAAGAGGTTTAATTGGCTCAAGGTTCTGCAGGCTGTACAAGAAGCATGGCTGGGGAGGCCACAGGAAACATACAATCATGATGGGAAGCAAAGCAGGTGTAGGCCTCTTACATGAAAGGAGCAGACCCAGAGGTTGTGGGGTGGGATGCAACACGATTTTCTTTTTTTTTTTTGAGATGGAGTCTCCCCGTTGTCGGCCTGGGTCGGACTGCAATGGCATGATCTCGGCTCACTGCAACCTCTGCCTTCCGGGTTCCAGCAATTCCCCTGCCTTAGCTTCCGGAGTAGCTGAGATTACAGGGTCCCGCCACCAAGCCCAGCTAATTTTTGCATTTTTAGTAGAGATGGGTTTCACCATGTTGGCCAGGCTGGTCTCAAACTCTTGACCTCAGGTGATCCACCCTCGGCCTCCCAAAGTGCTGGGATTACAGTCGTGAGCCACCGCGCCTGGCCGCGACACACTTTTAAACAACCAGATCTCACAAGAACTCACTATCACAACAACAGTGCCAAGAAGGAAATCCATCCCCATCATCCAATTACCTCCCACCAGGCCCTCTAACATTGGGGATTATAAATCAACGTGATATTTGAGTGGGGACGCAGATCCAAATTCTATCAAGGATTTTAAGAGTAGAAATGAAAAGTAAATCTAAACGACTAACAAAAAATAAATATTCCCTACACTCATTTATTCAATTTTATGACAAGTCCATTAACATGATTATATATAGTACATCGTCAGAGGCAATAACGGGAAATATGTGCAAGCCCACATCTTTCCAAAATGCATATTCTGTATTATCTGAATATTTCCTAGCAGACTCTAGAAAAAATAAATGCTCCTCCCCAATGTAAAGAGTGGTCAAGTGTCCATTTCTTCTTGGTTCTACCATTGCAAGAGGAAGAATTGTTTTCTTTTAGGAAAAAAAAAAAATAGCTTCCTTCAAAGGCATTAAAGAAAAAGGGAAAAGAAGGTGGCCATGAATCTTATTCTGGTAAAGTGCACCTGCTTAGGTTTCTTAAGTAAGTCTTATTTTTTACAGTCTTTCTTTACTTGAACTCCCCAACACCTACACACACAAAAAGAAACATCTCTCTCTCCCATTGACATACACACAAAAAATCTTTACTCACAAAAGAAGCAGAATTATGACTTTTTTTTCCTTTTTAAGTAAATTATCTCTGCAAGCCATCACTTCATTGTGCCAGGAACCGGGTTTTAAACCCTATCTTCTCATCTAGGAATTGATTTGTGTTTAAAGGAAAAATAAAGCAGGAACAGGGACATTTCCTTTTTCACGCTCATTTAAAAAAACAAAAACAAAAAGCTAATGGTGAGGTTCTGCGTGGCCTAAACGCTTTCCAAAGGAGACAGTAAGCTCCTACACAAAAAACGAGTAACTTAAAATTTCCCCCTCTCTTGTCCTCATTCGGGCTTAAAATATTACCAAGTATTAATTTTAGTGTTCTGCCTGGCTATTAAATCACAAACCACACTGGCTGGTGAGAAATGAAGAAAGAAAAGAACCATTATTCACAGGCAAACCAGACAGTCCCACAAATAGCTCTATAAAAGTAAACTAAGTTATAATTTCTCTCTCCCTCATGAGTCAGAAGAGAAAGGTTCTAACTATCCAACTATGCAAGTTTGGGGTGGGAATTTTTAATTGGACAAGCAAACAGAATTTACTTAGAGATAAGAGATCAGCAGAGAAATTATGATTGGGTTGGTAAAGATTTGCCTACATTTTCTCTCTGATAAGAGGGCAATACAGAGGCCAGAGAGCCTGAGACCTGATCAGGCTTCCAGATGTGTCTCTGCCACACATGACTGCACACCACAGATAGTTACACTGTGTCTTTCTACCATGTCACCGCGCCTTTCTTTCTGCCTTGTCCAACCTGTTTCCCTCCATCTGCTGTCTATGACTTCTCCTTTCTTCCCTCAAAAAGTCTCCACTCTCACCTCCGTTGGGCATCTCCCTCTCGAAAGCTCTCAAAACATTGCCCATTTCTATTGTATGGTCTACCCTCATTTGTCTTTCTTAGTGTTCGCTGGGCACATCTTCCAACTAGACTTTCGTAAGGTCTGTGAGAATGATGAACTTGCCCTTTCTTAACTTTCAGTTCTCTCATGTGCTTTGGACATGAAATAAGTACACTACGTTTGTAAAATATTTCCTAATTTATGTTATTCTGTTGGTTCATCCTTTTATTTCCACTTCTGTCCCCATACACCATAGAACAAAGCCAAGAATAAAGCTGGAGTGAGGGAGATGAAATGTGGAGTCGCATGTAGCAGGGAAGGAGGAAAGCTCGGGGGAGAGGAACAAGGATACATGAAGACAGAAATGTACAGTCAGACTTCCCTGAACTTGAGCCCAGAAGGCAAAGAGATAGAAAACCCAGATAAATTTCATGACAGGGGTGGGCATTTCCTAGAGCAGAAGGAATAATTGCCTGGCTTTCCAAGGAACAGTCAAGAGATCAAGCTTCACAAGGAAACGTAACATCCAAAAAGATGCTCCCCAGGATATAACAGAGACCAAAGACACAGTAGTGTGCTGTGATTAGGCAGACAGACAGTCAGATTAGCACTTGTTCTCCTCTCCAAGCTCTCAAGCGTGAGAGACAAATCCAGTAACTCCAATGTACCCCAGAGTAGGCACAGAAGAGAGTTGGCCAGAGGGGTGGAAATCTTGCTGAGGGACAGCCATGGTGAATGAGGTCATAAAGCAGGCAGGCTGGATTAAGACTGCATGGATGATGTGGCAGACATGCAAGGGACCTACAATGCCAGCAACCCTAGGTAGGGTTAAGGCAGCAGAGGAGGACCACTGGCCCTGACCCAAACAAGAGAATAGGTCACAAATTCGCCAGATGCAGATTTTGTCAGAGGTCAACAGGGCATTTGGCACCCACCAGAGGCCCCAGCAGAGAGTACAATAGCAAAGGAATTTTCTTCTTGCTTTAACTAAGCAAGTGAGTGCTATGGTCAAGTTTAATTGATGTCTGCAGGAGGAATCACCAAAAAGGAGTAAAACTTGTTCCCAGTTATCAGGACAGAGATTCCCAATTTAAAAAGATATGGGCAGTACAAGGGCCCCACACACTTTCAGTCCGTGTACCAAATGAAGACAGAATTCACTCCAAGAGACCATATACACCAGATCCAATCAGGGTCAATTTAAGTTCATCATAATGCCACGTTTTGTTGTCACTTGTTTTCTGACCCAATACTTTGCCTAACTTGTACTAACCTGCTTAGGGAAATTGTAGCATATTCTCAGAGGTGGGAAGGTCCTGTATAAACAGAAATAATTATTTACGGAAAAGAGTTGTAAACTGAGAGTATAACAGGTTCAAGGCGATGGCTTTTGCAGGCTGGAAAAAGTAGTCATACGTAGGTGAGTGTGTTCTCCCCCACCTTAAAGTAGGGCCCTCTTTATCCTTCCACCAAACCAAACAAAAACACACAGACAACAATTACTCTTTCAAGCGTTAGCTCCCAAAATGCAAACTTGGCTGACAATTTCATGGGTGACAGAAACACAAGTTTCTATCATATGCCATACAGAAAATAATAATAATAATAATAAACCCCACTAAACATTTCTATTTTGTTTCAAATTCCTTGTCAGATGCCAAGTTCAGATTTCTTCCCTTGGCTCAGTCCTTCCCCAAGATAGTCTTCAAAATCTCTTCTAGCAAAGTTCACATCTGTCCCTAAATTTGCAAACCACATTAGGAAAGTAAAATCCTAAATTCTAAAATGAAGCCAGTGGTAATTGAGCAAACACCTCTTGCTCTTTCATCATCAAGGTTCTCTTCCTCATGCCTCTACCCTAAGCAGAAGTCTCCATCCAAAAAGAGTGGATTTATTCACAGGGGCACCTAACAAAAGTACATTAGATGCTGCCTATATATTTATAATTGTGTCACATGCACATAGTTGCAGAAATCTGGTTTATAACTTAGGTGTGGAATTTAAAACCAGTAAAGTGATTGTATGTTCTCATGTGCCCCACTTTGTCTCCTGTCTAACGAGACATGAGACATAATGTTGCATGGATCCTCGATGCTAAGGCATATGCACTCCCATGTTAATATGCACTTTACGTTAATGCCACACTGAAAGGCTAGGCACAATCACAGATGCTCAAGTATCACTGATATTATAGGCCCTCTTCCAGCTACAACCTTGATTGTTTTCATACAGACATTCTTTCCGTCCATATCACATCTTCATTTTTCTCCATTTTTTAAATATGTCACAATTTTTAAAATGTGATCCTGTGCCTAGCAAGTGGCTTATTCTCTTATTGATCTCCAAATCAGAGACAGGGAGATGAAATAACTTAGGTAATTTATGAGTATTCCTATCATTTTCTAACGTGAGATGTTTTTTAGAGTTTCTGGCTTTTGCCCTCAAATAAAACTAAATTGGAATATCTGCCACTTGTTAGTTTATTGATCTTGGATGAGTAAGAATCTCTCTGAGCCACAGTAAAATACTTAATAAAGCTTGTTATTACTTGGAAGAACAACATAATAATTGAGTGCCTACCATAACATTTGTGTGAAGATTTAATGAGATGATAAATTTAAGTTTCTCAGCCAGTACCTGGCACATAGCAAGTCAGTATGTATCAACTGTCATAAGGCAGGTGCTGGGCTAAAAATTTAATGTGTGTTATTTAATCCAGACAATACCCCTAGAACCTTCATACTTTACTGTCTCCATTTTAGCCAATGAGGAAACTGAGATCTAAAAAGGTTAAATCACGTGCCTAGGATCACACAATTGAAGATAATGAAGGGGAAATTCAATGCCAAGTCTGTTTAACTTCTTATCTGTGAGGTGGGGATAATAATTCCCACCCTACAGTACTGTTCTCAGGATTAAATGAGTTAATACTGTAACATGTAGCATGTGACAGTTACTCAATATGTTTTCGTTTCCTTCCTGTTCTGCCCATGTGTAACTCCTGACTTACAATTTATCCCATCAAATTAAAAATTATCAATAACTAAGATCAGGGCAGAATTGAAGTAGATAGAGACACAAAAACCCTCCAAAAATCAATGAATCTAGGAGCTGATTTTTTTTTTAATTAACAAAATTGATAGACCACTAGCCGGACTAATAAAGAAGAAAAGAGAGAAAAATCAAATAGGCACAATAAAAAATGATAAAGGGGATATCACCTCTGATCCCACAGAAATACAAACTACCGTTAGAGAATACTATGAACACTTCTACACAAATAAACTAGAAAATCTAGAAGAAATGGATAAATTCCTGGACACATACAACTTCCCAATACTAAACCAGGAAGAAGTCAAATCCCTGAATAGACCAATAACAAGTTGTGAAATTGAGACAGTAATTAATAGCCTTAAACCATAAAAAAGCACAGGACCAGATGGATTCACAGCTGAATTCTACCAATGGTACAAACAGCTGCTACCTTTCTTTCTGAAACTATTCTAAACAATTGAAAAAAAGGGACTCCTCCCTAACTCATTTTATGAAGCCAGCACCATCCTGATACCAAAACCTAGCAGAGACACAAACTTCAGGCCAATATCCCTGATGAACATTGATGTGAAAATCCTCAATAAAATACTGGCAAACTGAATCCAGCAGCACATTAAAAAACTTATCCACCACGATCAAGTCAGCTTCATCCCTAGGATACAAGGCTGCTTCAACATATGCAAATGAATAAATGTAAAATCACATAAACAGAAGCAAAGACAAAAACTACATGATTTTCTCAATAGATGCAGAAAAGGCCTTTGATAAAATTCAACATCTCTTCATGTTAAAAACTTTCAATAAACTAGGTATTGATGGAACATATCTCAAAATAATAAGAGCTATTTATGACAAACCCACAGCCAATATCATATTTAATTGGCAAAAGCTGGAAGCATTCCCTTTGAAAACCAGTACAAGACACAGATGCCCCTCTTAACACTCCTATTTGACATAGTATTGGAAGTTCTGGCCAGGGCAATCAGGCAAGAGAAATAAAGAAAGGGTATTCAAATAGGAAGAGAGGAAGTGAAATTGTCTCTGTTTGCAGATGACATGATTCTATATTCAGAAAATCCCACCATCTGAGCCCAAAAACTCCTTAAGCTGATAAGCAAATTTAGCAGAGTCTCAGGATACAAAGTCAATGTGCAAAAGTCAAAAGCATTCCTCACACCAATAATAAACAATCAAAGAGTCAAATCATGAACAAACTCCTATTCACAATCGCTACCAAGAGAATAAAATACCTAGGAATACAGTTAATATGGGATGTGAAGGACCTCTTCAAGGATAAATACAAACCACTGCTCAAGAAAATAAGAGCAGACACAAACAAATGGAAAAACATTCCATCCTCATGGATAAGAAGAATCAATATCATGAAAATGGCCATACTGCTCAAAGTAATTTACAGATTCAATGCTATTCCCATCAAACTACCATTGACATTCTTCACAGAATTAGAAAAAAAACTACTTTAAATTTCATTTGGAATCAAAGAAGGTCATGTATAGCCAAGACAATGCTAACCAAAAAGAACAAAGCTGGAGTCATCATGCTACCTGCCTTCAAACTATGCTACAAGAATACAGTAACCAAAACAGCGTGGTACTGGCACCAAAACAGACATAGACCAATGGAACAGAACAGAGGCCTCGGAAATAATACCACACATCTACAACCATCTGATCTTCAACCTGACAAAAACGATCAATGGGGAAAAGATCTCTTATTCAATAAATGGTGCTGGGAAAACTGGATAGCCATATGCAGAAAACTGAAACTAGACCCCTTCCTTATACCTTATAAAAAATTAAGTCAAGATGGATTAAAGACTTAAATGTAAAACCCAAAACCATAAAAACCCTAGATGAAAATCTAGAAAATACCACTCAGGACATAGGCATGGGCAAAGACTTCATGATGAAAACACCAAAAGCAATTGCAACAAAAGCCAAAATTGGCAAATGGTATCTAATTAAACTAAAGAGCTTCTGCACAGCAAAAGAAAGTATGATCAGAGTGAACAGGCAACCTACAGAATGGGAGAAAATGTTTGAAATTTACCCATTTGACAAAGGTTTGATATCCAAAATTTACAAGAAACCTAAACAAATTTACAAGAAAAAACAATCAATCTCATCAAAAAGTGGGCAAAGGATATGAACAGACACTTCTCAAAAGAAGACACTTATGTGGCCAACGAACATACGAAAAAAAGTTCAACATCACTGATCATTAGAGAAATGCAAATCAAAACCACAATGTGATACCGTCTCATGCCAGTCAGAATGACGATTATTGAAAAGTCCAGAAACAACAGATGCTGGTGAGGCTGTAGAGAAGTAGGAATGCTTTTACACTGTTGGTAGGAACGTAAATTAGTTCAACCATTGTGGAAGACAGTATGGAGATTCCTCATGTATCTAGAACCAGAAATACCATTTGACCCAGCAATCCCATTACTGGGTATATATGCAAAGGAATACAAATCATTCTACTATTAAGACACGTGTACATGTATGTTTATTGCAGCACTATTTACAATAGCAAAAACATGAAACCAGTCCAAATGCCCATCAATGATAGACTGGATAAAGAAAATGTGGTACATATACACCACGGAATACTATGCAGCCATAAAAAGGAATGAGATCATGTCCTTTGCAGGGACATGGATGAAGCTGGAAGCCATCATTCTTAGCAAATTAACACAGGAACAGAAAACCAAACACCACACATTCTCACTCATAAGTGGGAGTTGAACAATGAGAACACATGGACACACGGAGAGGAACAACACATACCAGGGCCTGTGGTGGGTGCAGGGAGAGGGGAGGGAACTTAGACGATGGTCAATAGGTGCAGCAAATCATCATGGCACACATATACCTATGTAACAAACCTGCACATTCTGCACATGTATCCCAGAACCCAAAGTAAAATAAAAACTAATTATATAAAAGAAGAATACATATTAACGTTATTCCATAGTATTGTTACCTCCCAAAGGCTTCAATTTTGTGAAGGGATTTTTTTAAAGTAGAACTATTCATAATTTCATATACAGCAAGTCATTATATATCCACCGCATTGCCATATTCCTAATACACACCAAGATAAATGCAAACCCCGAAGCTTACAATTTACTTGTTATCATATTAGACATTCAGATGGTGATCCAAGTAGCAGTTTACTCAGATTAAACACACTAAGCAAGTCAAGATAAGAATATCAAGATTAAATTATTATTTAGAATTCTTTTTAAAGGGCTTATTTTTTCCTTTTAAAATTTTCACTTTCCCCCAGCATCCAGACAATTCTTAGGCTACTGAGTTCTTTTTTCCTGAAGTATATTTCTGTCCTGAGCTCAGTCCTATGTCCTATTCTCAAGTCTGTAACGGTTTCCAGTTACCTATTAAACTACTTAGAAAATCTTTCATCTGACATTCAAAGTCAACCATGATCTTACTCAGAATGAATTTTTCTGCCTTAATCTCTCTCCCTGGTATGTGTTCTACCCTATACCAACTATTCTCCAAAAACACTCATTGGCTGCCTTTACTCGTAGGCTTCTCTGTCTGGTTTACACCAGCTTGTTTAGAAAAGCATGTACTCATTTCAGAACCATAAATTTCCATACACATAATTCTGTGAGAAAATCAGCTTGCTTTCCAGTTACACATTCACAAGCATTCATATCATCTAATTACTACAAACCCTTTGTATGCTCTGCATATAAATTGCTAATTAGCTTCCAGTTAAAAATAATTAGTCCCTTGTGATTTTATGTGAAAATGGGTGAATCACAGCGACCTGCCTGATTTTCATTCATAAGAAACAGTGGCATTGGTGTAGGAGAATGAAAACAGGGAAGGTATGTTGAAATTCCGAGAGGAAGAGGGCCACCCTCCGCTGAGTGAGGCAGCTTACACTTCACGCCCAGGGGAAGCTGACTCATTTCCTGCCCTCTCCTCAATTACCTCTGAAGCCTTCTCCTCTTTCTTCACCTCTCGCTGAAGCCGCCACTCTTGCCACTGATTCAGTGAATCACAGAGAGGTCACCCAACCAATCACGAAGAAAATCTGAGTTAGAGTAGGAGACGAAGAAATATGTTCTCTTTTTTCAGTTAGAGAAAAATAAAAGTAAATTCTCCAATGGGAAGTTTCTACAATTATTAATAGAATTGATGGAACTATAGAGTAATTTTTTAAAAATCTTCTTATTCAGGTATATGTACACGATGTACTGCATGGTGTACAAATTGTAAGATGCAACTCAATTAATTTTTACGTTATCTACGTAGGTATACATGGATCTATGTATGCGTGTTGTGTGTATGAAAACCATGTAATCCCACGACCATCAAAAGATACAACACCCAACATCCAGAACACTCATGTTCCTTCCCAGTCAATACACACCATCTGTCCTCACAGAAGTAACTGTTCTGCCTTCTCTAGCCATACATTTGTTTCCCCTAAAACAAATCTTGTTTCTTGATGTTCTCGTCATTGGACTGTAGCACCTACTTTTTTTGTGTCTGGCTTCTTTCACTCAGTCTTATATCTGTGGAACTCATTCCTATTGCTGTATACAGCAGCAGTTTGTTCTTTTTAATTACTCTATAATTTTTCTATTGTCTGGATTTTATGAAAAAAGCTGCTATTATGAATGAGAAGTCGTAAACATTCTTGCACGTCTTTTGCTGGATTTACAAAAACTATGCAATAACCTTTTACCTAATCGTTCTACTTCTGCTTCTCTGCTTCGACCTGGCTTACGCACCACCATCCCAGGAATCTCCCTCAGTTGGCTGGAACCCTGGCCCCGCACGGAGCTCAACAGGTCCCTCCCTGTCAGTGGAGCGCATTATGACTCCAAACAAAACTTTCAAGGCCCTACATGATTTGGCCACATCCCACCTCTCCAGGCTTATTTCTTGTCTAATTTCAACATTTATTACCCCCCCCCCAGTCTCCAGTCAAAATACATAGCTCACAATTCTCCACACACGCCCCAAATGTTTGTTTGTGAACATACCAATCCCTCCCTACCCAGAAAGTATTTTCCCACCAATTATAAATATGTGAATTAAAAAAAAAAAGTTTGCCTCTGATAATTTTAAAGACATGTTCCTGACATGACTTTATGGAAAGGTTATTTAAAAAAAACCATAAATGACCTAAATGGAACTTTCCACTCAATTTGGAAGAAACTAGCTCCATATACCTGGGACAGTTTTGCTCATAGGTTAAGCTTAGGGGCTTTGAGGAATGCTGGCTTTGCTACTTCCTAGCTATGTGACTTTGGTTAGAATATTTCAGTTTTTTTAGCCTTAGTTTTCTTATCTGAAAAATTGAAGCAGAAACCTCCCTCAGAAGATAGTTATAAAGAAGAGATAAAATATTGCATACAAACTACTTAAAACAGTGACATGCACAAAAGGAACATATAATAAATAGTATGTAACATTATTAACAAAGAAGTGATACCTCTTGGAGGCTAAGAGTAAAAACTTGGAGACCAGATCACCTGGATTCAAATCCCAGTTCCTAGCTTTCTAGCTTCCACTTACTAGCTGGATGACGTGGGCACATTGCTAACCAACCTGTGCCACAGTTTCCTCGCCTATAAATGGTGGCTAGAATAGTACCTTCTTCAGAGGGAGTCACAAAGAATAAAAGAACTAACATATACAAAGCACTGAATCTGACAAAGTGAGGGAAACATAATTATCAGCTACTTATAGTACTGCTATTATTACATATCAACAACCACTATTACCAGTATGTTTAAGAGAATACTATCATTCTTGTAGATTTGAAGTTTTGATTGACAAAGAAAAGACTCAAGGTTATTAACCTAGAGATCTTTTGTTGACAGATTATTCCAAATAAGAAAGAAAACTCTATAAAGGCAGAATGGTGGACCCAGAGGTGCTATTACTGTGGTATGATCAGTAACACATGACTACAGTGTCACAGACTTACACGACAGAACTACCAACATCCAAGGTGAATTCATACTGTGAAACGGACATCTTTGAGCATCCTTGCTTCTCACTGACTAGCAGGGTTCTCTACTGGGCAATGGTCAGAAGGTGGTGCTTAGTAATTCACATTGACATCATCTGTGTGTCCTAAGATCCTATTATCAACTTCATCTTTAGGACCTGATCACCTAAGGGAAGCAGGGCTCCCTAACACTAGCTTCTAAGCTGTACCAGGGTAATCCATACTTTCCAAAGACAAGTAACAAGTTATAAAAAGAATAAGAGAGTAAGGCTGGAGTTCAGTGTCTATGGTTAATAAAATGATTCCTTATTTTATTATTTTATTTCTATTTCATAGATAAACTGAAGCAAGATAAAGTTAAGTACATTGCCTATGGCCAAGTAACTCAGAAGAAGCAAAAGACAGGCTATAAATGCACAAACTTGAATTCATAGCCTAAGCTATTCCAACACAAACAGCAAACTTTTTCATTTTTTGGTGGGTGGGGATTTCTTACTAGTAACTTCCAACAGATAAATCCCAGTGGAAAAATAAGTTCAGATAAGAAATTCCTCATATCATTTTAGAGTAGAGTCCAGTAAAATTAAAAGGTGGGCCAGGTACAGTGACTCGTGCCTGCAATCCCAGCACTTTGGAAGGTCAAAGCAGGTGGATTACTTGAGCCCGGGAGTTTGAGACCAGCCCGGGCAACATGACAAAACTCTGTCTCTACAAAATATACAAAAATTGGCCAGGTGTGGTGGCACACGCCTGTGTTCCCAGCTACTTGGGAGGCTGAGATGGGAGGATTGCTTAAGCCCACGAGATTGTGGCTGCAGTGAGCTGAGGTCACACCACTGCACTCCAGCCTGGGCAATAGAGTGAGATCCTGTCTCAAAACCAAAAATATAAATAAATAAATAAATAAATAAATAAATAAATAAATAAAGGGGGTCAACTCGGGAGCTATCCTTTCTGTGGACCTCTCTGAGGTAGCTGTTGTTGACCAATAAGAAATGGAGAGTGACAGAGAGAGTACAGGAGCAACTTTTGCCCTGATTTCCACGGAAGCTTAATTTTCTGAAAAGAAGAAACAGAATGGACATGTTTAAGGGTAGAGGCTTTGGGGATCACTGAAGTCTGTAGGTAATTTGCAGGTAGTTTTATGATTCTGCTGTCACAAATGTGCCTTTAGAATGCTTCCAGGTTCCATTACTCCCCAAACGTTACCAAATTTTTTAGTTCTCCTGAATCATTTTCACTAACACATTCAAAAATTCTGAGTTGTTTGAGTTGGTGAAGAGAAAAATTTTGAAACATCTCATTTTGCAGAAAAACAACACCTCTATTTTACTTTAGGGTTGGAAGCTTTCTCAATAAGCCCTGCTAAGACTTACAAATGTTAAAATAAACCTCCATTTTAAACTTCTAAGGCACTATATTTATTTATAACCGCAATCATCACTGGAAGCATTAATCTGCTTAATGGATACCATGTTAAAAATTAGAAAGAGCTCACGATTGTCTTGTTGGAAACACTAATATTAGCAGAAAAGGGGAAAGACGACTAAACAGAAAAACCACAAACTACTACCAAAGTGATATTGTGTTCAAGAAAAGTGGTGAGAGCGTCTTGTGTAGCGGTGAGTGAAGCCAGTTAAGGGCAAGCTTATTTCAATCAATCACTCGTCGGTGGAGATGGCCTCATTACCGTCTCTCCTTTGGTAGGAAGTGCTTCATGAGGGAAGTACAGTTTAGGGAGGGAAAAGAGGAGATAGAAGAATCTATTCAAGGGATAGAAGTGTCACCTAGAAAAAAAGCTTCATAAAACAGGGGACAAGTATTATTTTGTAGAAAGGGAACTCTAAGATTGCTTCAATAGGCAAAGAAGTTGGACCCACTTTAGCAGGCACATCACCTCCCTATGGGATCTCATTCCTCCTGTGTTCACGGCTCCTAGCTCAGGGCATTGGCCCTTTTGAGATATGGGCATTTTCTGAGTAAGTTAATTCACTTTCATTGTCCATTGTTCCATAATTCAGTCCTGAATTATGAGACTACTCTGTGTTTAATATCAAAGACGACTATTTCAGGGTATATTAAAATCTGTCCCCAGGATTATCATTTTCTGTATACATGTAGGCAACACCTGCTGTATTATTTTCTATTATTAAATTCAGTTTTCTGCACTGAATCACTCTCTTCACAACAATTTCAAGTTCACTGAAGACAAAGAGCAACAATTGTACTTCTTTGTTTAATCTCCATAGTACCTGCTCTATGCACGTAACACACAATACATCTTGGTAGAATAGATTTACTTCCTTCAATGTTTATTTCCTTCGATGGAAACCCTAATGTTTTCCATTTTAATTTATAAATGCTGCTGTGCTTCATATTTCAAGTGATTGCTCTGAAGAACAGACTAAACCAAAATGCATGAATTTAACAAGAGAGGGAGTTCAGGGCATAAAAATAAAACTATCCTTCTTGCTTTTAGTTCACATATCAAATCTTGTGATTGTGTAATTAGGGCATATGTAGTATGGAAAACACCTCATGTTCCTTTTGCAACAGTAATTTTTCCCACTGAGGAAAGAAGGTTTGTAGAATAATTCCAAAACAGAGAAATTGAAATCTACTAGAATGGGGTATTCATTATTGCAAAATGCTCACTATCCCTTTGGAATGTTCTGCTGTATAGAGATTACCAGAAAGTATAGACTCTGAGCTATAAATAGCCTCAAAAAACCATGGAGCATCTGCTTTTAATTTGTGCCTGGGTGGCTTATACATCAGACAGGAAAACATGCCTGGTTTTAGGAGGTTTGAACAGATGCCAGGAGTAAGTGCCCATTTCCCAGAGTTTGTTGTCATTTTGGTTAGTGAACTCCACCTACCGAAACAAAAATGATCCCTGTGTCTCACAGGCTCCCCTTTAAAGAAATAGAAAGAAGAGCAACCCTTTTTCCCAGCTCTTCCATACAGATATGTTTAAGCCAGTGATTCATAAAAGACTTTCAACACTTTATTTGTGCATACTGTACAGTCTTAATTTTGGTGTTAATTCAACCTTATTTTTGTTGTCTCCTGGCCCTGTATTGATGACTGTTGCATTCCAGATCTTTGTCTGTTTTGTGTTTAACTTCACACAATACCCATTAAGCTGATAAATATTCCATTGGATCATTTTTATGAGTAAACATGTCTTCACAGCTTGAGGTTTAGTTGAATCTTAAATCTGGCAGCAGTTATCACTGTGTAAGAAAAATTGGGTCAAATTAGAAATTTGCAGAACTTCTCCTGGTCTTTTCACCCTCCAATTCTGCCTGATTTACTATGTCTTCCCACATTTACACTTTGTGCATGCGGGGTCAAGAGACCAAGTTGTTGAACCAAGGGATTCTCTTTGTTTTCCTCATGAGGGAAATGAACTTCACAAAATGAGATTGCTGAAAGTTCCAAATCTCATGAGGTAAAATCTTTCCTGATTGATTCTCTGCAGGTATCAAATTTGGTTTCTTGTTGAAAAGCAGGTTAACCAATAATTAGGTGCAACAATTTCTCAACATGGATCTTATGCGGAAGAAATCTTTCTAAAAAATAACTGTGGTTTATGTTTCCTGTCTGAGGTATGCCTTACGTTAATTCCACAAAATATTTAGCTTTTCCTAGCTCAGATCTTGAACAACTCTCCCAAGATTTTGACCCTTATGCGCTCCTTATTACCAAAGAACTTTCTTTTATCTTGGGCTCTAGGGGGTATTTATTTGTTGATTAACTATAGTTGGCTAGTATTGACTGAAGACTCATTATATAATGTATTGAGTAGATTTAAATGGGCAGAGAATACAAAAGGTGCACAATAATCCCATTCCTCAGACAGCGCTGTCATATGGTTGATTATCAAGACAAAACTGACACCCATGGCACAACTCTAGGATGAGTAGAATTGATGAAAAAATCGAAATCTGCCATAGGAGTTCAGAGAACCTATTAATGTGAACTGGGGCAGTCAACGTGAGTCTTGGGAGAGTTTAGACTTGATCTGGACCTTAAAGTATGGAGAGATTTGAGTGGGTAAAAGGAGGTCAAAAAATATTTGCTTCAGATATGAAAGTAAAGACCAAAAAATGAGATGTTGTTTCTGAGAAACAGGGAGAGGTAGGGCTAAAGAGCTGAGGGCTTGCTTTTTCAGGTTCCTGAGAACTGTTCATATGAAAGCTCTTTTGCTGCCTCTTTTAGCCTCTTGACTCTTGCTGAAGGACCCCCAAATTTTTTCACTAGGGCACGAAACTAGGACCCCTAATAGCCTGCATGAAAAAGTAAAGTCTAGAGAATTTAAGTTCCCTAGACAGTTACTAGAGAAAATAATATATTTTGGAAATGTGTTAGTGCCTTGGCTCCTTATCTAATCTTTCAGGTATACTGTATTTTTTGCTGTTGTTTTTTGTTGTTGTTGTTGTTTGTTTTGTTTTGTTTTGTTTTTGAGACAGATCTTGCTCTGTCGCCCCACAGGCTGGAGTGCACTGGTACAATCTTGGCTCACTGCAACCTCTGCCTCCTGGGTTCAAGCAATTCTCCTGCCTCAGCCTCCTGAGTAGCTGGGACTAGATGGGCGTGCCACCACACCCTGCTAATTTTTATATTTTTAGTAGGGGCGGGGTTTCGCCATGTTGGCCAGCCTGGTCTCGAACTCCTGACCTCAAGTGATCCACCTGCCTCGGCCTCCCAAAGTGCTTGGATTACAGGCGTGAAACACCACGCCTGGCCTCAGGTACACTACGTATTTAAAAAAAGAAAGCTCCATCTGCATCATTAGTGATGACTGTCAACCTCTATTTCAGATATGAAGAACAATAGCACAGATGTAGGAGACATGGCTATAAAGTCACAGAAGTGATGCTTCTCTTAAATACAGCAAAATATCTAGCTTTCAATGGTGTTGACATCTTCAAAGTAGAATCCTTGAAAGGCTATGTGATTATTCCAATGATGCATCCATTCTTCAAGTCAGTTTTAGGATCCTTTTTTAAAAATTGCTCTGGGAAACTGCAGCAGAGCTCCTAAAGTATCTTCCCTAGAGGCAAATCTTCCATCCTCGCCTCCTGATCTCTGCATCAGCACCTGCCTGCCTTGCATGCAGACTCTCCCCAGCCTAAATTGAGGCATCTTCCTTAATTGTGTCCCTGCCTCTCCTCTGCCCTTGTCTTATTTTTCGCTTTTGTCCCTACCCCTGCAATCAGACAATGCAAGACAAGGCAGAGGGCATGTGGCTTGAATCTGAGGAGATAAACTAAATTATGAGGCAAAAAGTCAACAATGCAGTGAAATAGAGAGAGGTCAGAGATGCAGGAGAATTAAAAAGATATCATATAAACAACCATCACAGCCAAAAATACTGTGAGGATAGGGTAACTAGGACACTGTAGGGAATGGAAAGAACATACTGAGTCACAATGAGAATGCAGCACAGACACTAGAATTTGTAAACTAAAATTACAAACTAAACACAATAGCAATTATTGGTATGTCCATTGACTTCCAGTTTATCAGACCAATTTCTATTCGCTTTCCCTAAAGTCAGCTTATCTCTGCAAAACCCTTTTCTAATCTTTTGGGATGCAGAATTGGAGAGCAAACAGATTATTGCAGAACCCGAGAGGCAAGAGGAATGGAAGGGCCTAGCGGGAGAGGGGGAATTGCAGTTGGCAAATGAGAATCTATAATTACGTGTCAAAGAGTATAAGGTGTGAAAGAACAGGGATCCCAGAAATATTCCAGAAGGTCCATAAGTATTTACTTTAATGCATTTCAAATTACACAATGAACAAATTGATTAACTTTTCAAATATGTTTGGTTAAGAACTGTGCCCCTTGGACAGAACACCAAACAGACTAGACCACACACAACAGCTTCAATGAGGTTACATGATCAGATGCAGCTGCTACATTGCACTAGGCCTGTAGGCTATGAGGTACTCACATACACTTTCCCGCAGGGCAGGAATGCAAGTGGTGCTGTGGCTGGCCAGGCATGGAAAGGGGCACTCAGTCCATTTCCCAGTCTATGAGAGCAGACTGCTGACCAACAGTGGGCAAAACAATCAATCCCCTAGATGCCTTGAGCATTTTGAAGTCTATGGAAATCCCAGGGCAACCCTAGGGCTAGAGACTATAGTATCAATGGCATGAGGCATGTTTTCTCTTGTGAGCTCACCTCAGCTTCAAAGGAGGAAACACGCACACACATATGCCTGCTTTTCTTAGACTCTCATTGTGTTTATCCCAAACCACCTCTTCTGTTCATAGGAAAAGAAAGGAATTTATTTGTTGTATGTTGCAGACCTGGAGATGAAAATCACCCTTAGACTTTTCACTAGAGCACATTTTTCTCATTTCATTTCTGAGTTTCACATCATCTGTCACAAACAAGAGGTATAACCATATAGTAGTAAGATTTTATTTTACTAATACATCATAATATAGAAGTGCAAGTAAATATTTTATTTCCCGAGGATAATCATGGGTGATTTTACCTTTAATCCCAATATGCTGACCCCGCCTAATTGCTTCTGAAATAACTTTTGGAAGTAACATTCAGAGCTATTATATGAGCATATCAGAAAGTGTCATTTTATAGTGACACCTCATTAGTTATATTTGGTTACAAAGACTTTTAGCATTTTTTTTTTTCCGGAGACAGTCTCATGTTGTTGCCCAGACTGGAGTGCAGAGGTGCCATCTCAGCTCATTGCAACCTCTGCCTCCTAAGTTCAAGCAATTCTCATGTCTCAGCCTCCCAAGTAGCTGAGACTGCAAGCATGCACCACCATACTTAGCTAATTTTTGTATTTTTAGTAGAGACGGGATTTCACTATGTTGGCCAGGCTGGCCTTGAACTCCTGGCCTCAAGTGATCCTCTGGCCTTGACCTCCCAAAGTGCTGGGATTACAGGCATAAGCCACCATGCCTGGCATTTTAGCCATTTTTAATATCAAATTAAAAATTCAATTTAAATATTAGGAGTATAAAAACTTGCCATCAAAGAGGATATTCAAAGAATGAGAAACAACTTTGACTGCAGTTGAAAAGAGACGTTTCAGCCATGTTTTAAACACTATTAACCTAATTTAAATGAATGCGTAGCCTTCCCTGAAGACTGATTCAAAGGGGAAAGTCATCATTTTAAAGGTCTACATTTTGGCTCACTGCAGCCTTAACCTCCTGGGCTCAGGTGATTCTCCAGCTTCAGCCTCCCAAGCAGCTGGGACTACAGGTGCATGCCACCACAGCAGCTAATTCTTGTATTTTTTTGTAGAGACAGGGTTTGCATGTTTCCCGGCTGGTCTTGAACTCCTGGGCTCAAGTGAGCCGCCTGCCTCATTCTTCCAAAGTGCTGGGAAGGACCAGCCACTGTGCCTGGTCCTTTAGGAGAATGCTGATGCTGGCTTTATTTTCTTAATGACAAGAAGAAACAATCTCCTGAATGAGTTTTATACATAAACACAAGCAATATAGCACTTTGCAATCAGAGAGAATTTTTTATTCCCAGATGTTCATAACATTTAAAGATGGTTATCAAGTAATCAATGCAAAATGTTGGTTGAGAAGCTTTTATTCCAAAGAATAAAACTGTGCTTAAGAGCTTTATTCAGCGTCAAAGCATGTCGGTGACAGAATGCAAACAGGTATCCTGATTCTCAAATTGAAATATATCCCTGTGCCCTTTTTTTTTTAATATGACAAAGTGACTATAGACCTACAGGGATTTGCTTACAATTATTTTTTCTCACAATTATTTATCTATAACATCTCCCTTGTGGGGATATTTACAAGATAGTTGGCCGAGAGAGAATAGAGGTTGAAACATAATGCTCAAAAAATAAAATAGAAACCGTAATATTATAAATAACTAATATTCTAATGGAACAGTCATATCATAGGCTCTTAATCCCATTCTAAGAAAATAAAAATATCTTTACTTCAGAAAAAATAAAGACAAACTTTTAAATATGGCACAATATTATTTTTAAAAAGAATTAGATTGAAATACTGCCATATATTGTGATGGAAAAATGTGAAGATTTTAAATGAAGAATAAAACCAAATTTGATTCTTCTCTTCTGCTCTCTCCCATCCTCTTTGCCTCTGTTCCTTCCTCTCACAACCACGGATGCCTGGGACACCCACTAGCACAGGGATACAGCCAGGAACAAGTTACACATGGTCCTTAACATCTTGACACCTTCAAAATTGCAGGAAAGACATATTAGATAACTAATGCAATGTGAGGTGTATAGTGAAATGGAAATATAGTACTTTTTACACAAGTGACCGTAAGTAATCTTAGTTTAAGTGATTATTGTCTGTCTCTGCACCTTACATAAAAAATGAAATCCCATCTCTATTCTGTGATGGCATCTCATGGCTGCCAGTCATATCCAGAAAATTTCCCCTCAGGTATGAATAGATCAGTGATAGGCTCTACTGGCATGATTGTCAGTTCTGTTTAGCAAAAATTTTCACGATTTTTCAATCTTTATTCGTTTAACAGCCTAACTGATTCTTTTCCTGTCCTAAACAGAAATATTTAAATTTTGCTAACTTTCTTTGAATTTGGAACTGTCAACATATGCTTTTATTCTAAAATATTTCAAGTAAAAAAAAAATGTGGTAGGATGAGGTGCTGGTACACAGTCTATATCCCCCAAATGAGTGTGCTAGAGCTGTCACCAAAAGTGCCACAAATTGGAAGACAACTGAACAACAGAAACATCTGTCTCTCAATTCTGGAGGCTAGAAGTCCAAACTCGAGGGTCGGCAGGGCCACACTTCCTCAGAAACCTGCAGAGGAAGCATCTTTCCCTGGCTTTTCCTAGACTCCAGTGGTTCTCTGGCAACGTTTGGTGCCTGTTGGCTTAGAGGTATCATTCCCATCCTCCAAGTTCACAGACCATCTTCCCTCTGTGCATCAGGCTCTGTGTCCAAATTTCTCCTTTTTACAAAGACACTAGTCATATTAGATTACGGCCATTCCTAGTGACCTCATTTTACATTGATTACCTCTGGGTAAAAACCCTTTTTCCATGTCGGGCGCGGTGGCTCACGCCTGTAATCCCAGCACTTTGGGAGGCTGAGGCGGGCGGACCACTTGAGATCGGGAGTTTGAGACCAGCCTGACCAGCATAGAGAAACCCCGTCTCTACGAAAAATACAAAATTAGCCAGGCCTGGTGGCACATGCCTGTAATCCCAGCTACCTGGGATGCTGAGGCAGGAGAATCACTTGGACCTGGGAGGCGGAGGTTGCGGTGAGCTGAAATCGTGCCATTGCACTCCAGCCTGGGCAACAAGAGCAAAACTGCGTCCTAAAACACAAAAAACAGACAAGACCCTATTTCCAAATAAGGGCACATTCTGCAATACTTCAACCAACAATTCTACCTCTAACAGCCCCAAGCAAAAAGACACATTCTTTATTGATACTTGTATGAAATAACTACTTACCGAACCACTTCACCCTGTACTTATAAATCATCTTTAAGGAAGGCTATGCATTATCTTATCTAATGCTGTAGTTTTTCTCTTCATGGGAAGAGTCCTAAAGAGATGAAAGAAAAATTCTTGGTCAAATTTTTCTTTAATGTGTGGAAAATTTTATCACTTTGAAAAGAGCCTGACAACAGTGGAAAATTCATAAAGGAGCCTTGGTATGTCACCAAACTAGATTTTTATTCTCATCATGACCAAAGGTGTGCCTTATGCCTTTATATCCAAGTGACTTCAGCAACTAGATGTGATGAGAAAGACATGATAAAGCATTGGGAAATGTAAAGTCAGCTCTACTATGAGGAAGAACAATAGTAAATGGTTGATTCAACAAATATTTATTAAGCGCAACTATGTGCAGATCCTGTACTAGGTTGTGAGGACGCAAAGTTGAATGTAACGCGGTCTTGGTTTTCAGAAGCTTATCTCCCTAAATGAAGAAATAAGATAAATAAAAAATATATATAATACAGGATATTTTGGTTCCAGTGGAGGAAAAGGGAAGATTAAGTAGAACCTTGAAATAGAAGTGTATTTCCAAAAGTCAAAAATTAAATAATGGGGACTAACATACCTGTTTTTAGTATTCCATGGCATTTTTAAGTACAGAAATAGTAGTATTTTTGTGATGTAATACCATAACTTAGATGGGGTCTTGCTCACACTCCCTAGCCTCAAGCAGTCCTCCCATAGCGGCTTTCCAAAGCGCTGGGATTACAGGTGTGAGCCATCACGTTTGGCCTGTAACTTAGGCTTTTAAAATGTAATTTTAATCTTTCACATCTTGAGAGGTGTCCGATGATTATAAGTGGCATTCAATTTTTGAACGGAACAAAGATGCACTCATTTGAAAGCATTTCATTCCTCTATATCCTAAAAGCTAACCCCTCGTTCCCAACCACAGCCTGTACACATGCTGCTCCTCCTGTATTCCCATCTCTGCATTGACAGCCCCATCCTCCAAAGCACTCAAATGAAAATTTCAACCTTTTCTTTGCCTCACTTGGTGGACACCAAGTCCTGTATAACCCACCTCCTGAGAATATCTAGAAACTGCCCCTGTTCTTCGTCCCCATTGGCCATCAAGGGTCCTATCTTTTCTTGCCTGGACAATATAATCATTCTAAGTAGATGTTTCTGCTTCTTTGAATCTTCTTCCTCCTCACAATTATCTACTTTCCCATCCTGTTACCAAAAAGACTTTTCCGAAATGAAATATGATCACATTATGACCCTGCTTTAAAGCACAGGGTGTGTCTTCATTGTCTTCAATATGGAGGAAAAACTCTTTCACAGCCCAGCCCCTGCCTCTCTCCGGAGCTTCCTCTCCTACTGTGTTTCCATGCATGCTTCACTGCAGACACACTGACTGCCTGTGGTATCCTGAACATCCCTTGCCCTCTTACAGGTTTTGTCATGCTAGCCTCCTGCCTAGATTGCCCTTCCCTGCATTCCCTCCTGTATTCATCTCATGTCGCTGCTGACACAAATCACTGCAAGCTTAGTGGCTTAAAACAGCACTCACTTATTTTCTTACCATCTGCAGACCAGAAGCCAGAAATCAGTTTCACTCAGCTAAAGTCAAGCTATTGCAAGGCCAGTTCCTTCTGGATGCTCTGGGGGAGAATCTATTTCCTTGCCTTTCCTAGCTCTGGAGACCATGGGCATTCCAGGGCTGGTGACCCCTTCCTGTACGTTACTCTGACCTCCTGCTTCCATTGTCACCTCTTCCACTGTCTGCTCCTCTGTTAGCAGATTTCTATGTCCTTTTTATAAGAACATTTATGGTTACAGAGAAGCCCACCCAGATAATCTAGAACACTCTGTCTCAAGATCTTAATTTAATCACATTTGCAAAATCCCTTTTGCCATATAAGATAACATTCACAGGCTGGAATGATTAGGCTCTGCTTATTTTCAGGAGCCATTATTCTGCCTAGCACACCTATCTTTTCCTACCTCAGCCTTTCAGAGGCAGCTTAAACATTTCTTCTTTTCTGGGACATTTTCTAACATCCTATTCCCTCCCCAATCCCATTACTCCCTCCAGCAGTTCCCACTGAGTACCTCACTAAGACAACCAACTGTCTGGTTTTGCTTGGGACTAAGGGGGTTCCCAGGACACAAGACTTTCAGTGTTAAAACCAAAAATCTGCCAGACAAACCAGGATGAGTCAGTTACCCTAAGTCCTCACCTTTCTTTCCATATCACCCTCTCTGTAGCACTCAGCACGTGGGATGGTAAGTTAGAATTCTCAGTTCTCTTGCCTTTCTCCTCTGCAGGGCTATGAGTGGGAATGTTTCTTTTGTGTTTCTGATGCTCACGCCTCGTTTCTGGCATGTGGCAGATGCTCCGTAAAGTGAATGGAGTTTGTGGAGCAGCCCTGCAACAGCAGACAATCTAGGCAAAGTGGAAATTTTCCGTCCTGTGTTTAGAACAAAAAACAAAATGAAACAGAACATCAAACACCGGTATGATGTGCTATGTTCTCTTGGGTACTTTTTTCTCTGATTTTCTCATCTACACTCGCAAATTTGAGTAAAATTAGACACAGTTCTTTGCAAGAACCCAAATATTCGCAGTCCTTGACAGAACACACTGTCTTCAAACAGAGGCTCTACTATTTATAGCTGATTGCTTCACGGCTTCTCTTGCCTGTTTTTTGAATGCCCTTTGCCACAAACAAAGCAGACTGAAAATAGATTTGGGGCCAGGTTCTGGGAGTCTTCTAACATTTCTTTATTCTCTTAAACACTGATAAAATTGACCCATTCTGGGAATCTGCCTCCTGAATGCTACAGCAGCTGGAACACCAGACATGTGACCCTCTCTGATATCACTTCTCTCTGTGTGCCCTCCAACCAACTTTGTTTACCTCTACAAAAGTGCCCTTGGGCAAAGATGCCCTGCAACTTAGAGTTAATGGAAAAGCAACTGAGGTAAACATTAAAAAGGAAGACTCTCAAGCCTGTAATCCCAGCACTTTGGGAGGCTGAGACGGGCGGATCATGAGGTCAGGAGATCGAGACCATCCTGGCTAACACGGTGAAACCCGTCTCTACTAAAAAAAATACAAAAAACTAGCCAGGCGAGGTGGCGGGCGCCTGTAGTCCCAGCTACTCGGGAGGCTGAGGCAGGAGAATGGCTCGAACCCGGGAGGCGGAGCTTGCAGTGAGCTGAGATCCGGCCACTGCACTCCAGCCTGGGCGACAGAGCAAGACTCTGTCTCAAAAAAACGAAAAAAAAAAGGGAGACTCAGACAAAGACATCATTTAACCAGAGCCATGGCTTCCACAGTCCCAGTTCAGAGAAAAATCATTTCTATTGCTGAGTAGGGAATACGTTTATGCCCTGAAGCCAAGTGTGCCTATAATGCTTATGAACAACCACATGAATGGAAACCCTGGACAGAATGAGGGACCAGAAAGAATTAAATTCACATCTTCTGTTGCCCACATTTAAAATGAGAGAAACTGGGAAATTGAAAACTATTTGTGTTATGCATCTGCATAAGCAGAAGCTGTGTAAGAAGCTACTCCTAATGAAAAAGAAAATAAAATGTGAAACTTTAAAATGAGAATCAATTATATTCTATCAGTATATTTCCAGATCTTTAATGATGAGCTATGCCTTCCATATAGAATTGAATCACATCAATCAAAGTGAAGAATTCAGCACAAAAGCAATTAGAGGGAAATATTTGGAAGACTACAAAAACATAATGTTGTAGATAAAAGTAAATATATTATTTTGGTTTGGAAAAATATTTCAAATTCTACTTCAGGTTTATAAATCCTTTCTGTAATTCACGATAAAGGGGAAAGCTCTTGATTATTCTCCTCAAGACATACACATATCATGTCTACGTGAATGAATCTGAAACCTGTGTGAATGAGGATAACTCCAGAGGTCATGACAGATGAATGACTCATCTACTCAAATGCAGCCACCAGAGCCCTGATTTGAACCCTGGGCATACAGCTCTTTAAACACACCCCACCATTTGCCTGCCAATGTGTCATCACAGCTATAATTTCACTTCCAAACTCACTAAAGAGCCATCTATCAATGCACTACTGATTGGTTTTTACACATAGTGAGTTGCAAAGCAGTATTTTAAAACCAGCTGTGTAAGAAAACCCAGATTTCCCTAGCGTTATGTGCTCTCCAGACACAAGGACATAAAGCTAATGGAAATGAGAAGGAAAAGCAAATGTCCCCTTCCTCCTTCCATCAGATCTGGCTTTCTGATCACCCTGTTTTATCAGATTAAAATGTAAAATGAGACTAGTGAAGCTGATTTAAATAATCTCTCTCTAACCATGAGAAAAATTGGAAGGCCCAACTAAAGTCATGTTAAACGTTAACTTCTGCCAGGAATTGAAGCTGAAGTTTCACCAGCAGAACAGGAAGTCAACTTGCCTCTATTGTCTTTACAGAGCACCAGGTAACATTAAAAATTCAAAATTGCTAAACACACACACACACACACACACACACACGGATAACTTCTTTCTCGTCTTCATGACATATTTTATGTTTTCTTTTTCTTTTTTGTTTTTCTGACCCTCTAACTAGGTTGATATTTTACTTCTCGAGTCCCTAAGACCTTACTTTGTAGCTTCAGAATTTTAGAGTCCGAAGGGATCATCATCTAAGGCAGTGGTTCCTGAAAAGGCTATAACCTTAGGGGGTGAAAGAGAGAGAAAAATATATTTAAATAAGTTTTGTTGTCTGATAAACTTTCTGACTTGTTTTCTCTTTTCATCACAGACTGGATAGAACTTTGTCTAAAATGAACCCTGATTCACAGACAACAGCTTGGGAACCCCTGATCTAATTTCATCCCCAACCTTCCGCTACACAAATTAAAATTCAGGGTCACTTGGCCAAGATCACAGAGTTCATTGCTTTTGAAGGGAGCCAGACTTTAGACACTCAAGTCTCTTGACTGTGTAGTGTGTATTCTCTCATATGGGCACCACGCCCCACCAACTCCTTACCCATGAATAAAGTTAATGCTACCATTTTTATATATCTCTCATGGTAATCTGGAAAATTAAGTGAAATTATAATGTATTTTCAGCCAAACATATGATTAGATTATAAAAACTAAGACTTTATTCTAGACCTATAATGATTATAAAATTAAAATTATAATTCCATAATTTTATAAATTCTCATATTCACAAACAAAGTAACAATGTCATGCAATGGAATAATTTCATCCAAATTGCAGATGATGCAAAATTAATGCTTTACAACTATTTTATTATGAAATTAATTAAAAAGCATTATATAAAACTACGTGGACATGATTATCTCAAAAATGAAAAGGAATATTAAAATACATGTCTAGTTAGAAGGTTTAAAGATAATACTCCAAAATAACAATGGTTATGTCTGATAGTAATATTCTGGATACTTTTTTCCTTTTGAATGTTTCTATAATTTCACTCTTTTTAAAAATATTCATCTTTCCTTTTATAATGATAAGAATCAACTACATTTTTTAGTCCAAAGAATAAAAATAAATCCAATATTGTGTTTGTGTATGTTACGCCAACATGCTTTTTTTTTTTTTTTTAAGTAACACAGATGTGTTCATTCAAATATGTTGACATTTTCATCTTGGTTTCATCTTGGTTAGTTGGTTTGATGAAAGTCCAAATCACATGCCAATGAGTAAACTCACTAGCCCATATGACCCAGCTCTGAGAAAGAAAGGTGTATAATTTTGTTTCACAAACATTGAGAAGCAACAACTTTTGGGGTGGGGGGGTGCTAGAAACATCCTTTGACCAAAATTTATGTGAAATGCATGTGCCAGAAATTATAATGACAGAAAAAGGAATTTGATGTCAAACATTTTAGTAAATTACAATATGTACTCTAGAAACATTTCCACTAGAAGGAAAACATCCATTTGAGTGAATGTGTAATTTCTATTTTTATAATACAATGTGGGCAGATTATTACAAAAAGTATATGCAACCATGTGAAGTTTAATGCTTAAATATAAATAATTAGTATCTAGCTTGGTTATGAGTTAATAAAACTTTAGAAATCAATTAGAAAAATCATACATTTAATTTCACTTTCCACTATTAAGTACGTTAGATGTTTTTAAAAGCTAAAACAAAAAAAAATATTGCAAGGATAAAAATGAAATTAATACTGTCAAATCTTTTCTGGCTTCATCTGATGTTAAACATTAAAGAGATGTCTGGCCTGTTAAAAAAAAAAATCTTGGATCACAGAAATAAACAGCCTCTGAGAGAATTAAATGGGTTTTTAAAAGCATATTATTAATTTTAACTTTTATGTCAAAATCATTAAAAAATCATATACAGGACATAATAGAGAAGACGAGGGTGACAACAATTGAGATTATAGATGGTTCCCAATTTGTAAGATTTTGACTTAGATTTTTCTACTTTACAATGATGCCAAATCCATATGCCTTCAGTACACTCCTCAACTTACGATGTGGTTACCTCTGGATAAACCCATTGTAAGTGGAAAATACCATAAGTTGAACTTTACTTACAGTATCAAGATACAACCCCATTGTAAGTGGAGGAGTATCTGTATTTGAAGGCAAGCTTCAAAAATTCAATTCAAATTGGCTTGAAGAAAATGAGAATTCATCGCTTCATATAAATGAAGAAGCAAGGGGTTCTGGCTTCAGGTGTGGCTGGATCTGAGAACCCATATGACATCCCTAGGACCCGGTCTCTTTCCATCTCCTGAATCTGTTCTTCTCTGCTTTAATGTTCCTAAATGCAAACAACAGAAACCAACTATGGATAGTTTAAGCAAAAAACTGAATTTACTAAAGTATTTTAGCTAGCTCACACTACCTTTGGAAAGCCTTGAGAATGAAATTTGGAAACTCGTAGCCAGTAACTCAACTGCAAATCAAGTTAAAAACCAACTCACTGGAGATACCATTGCCAGTATAACTTGTCCTAGCAGCTCTGGTTCCAGGCACCCGATGCTCCTGCTAGAACCATAGCTATTGGGGCTTCTAGAAATGGGATAAAGCTGCTACTGCCTCCCAAGAATAAAGTCCTTATTTACCTCATTGGCTTCTGATTAAAAGTCTGACAAGAGTGAGTTTGATAGCAAATTCTAGAACACACATATACTGGAGTAAGAAAGACTCAAAGGTAAGAATCTAGCTTTTACAGACAAAGGTGGTCTCATAAATTGGGGAATTCATCAACATAGGAAAGTTGTTCGAAGGTGCTCAGTGGCCAAAAAGAATAACAAATATATGCCATGCCATGGATTTTTCCTTAGGCAATATATGCTGCCAAATGGCTACCAGCAGCTCCAAAATCCCCCCAGGTCCAACTCGTACAATGAACACATCTGTGCTTCTTCCTGCTAACCTGGCAAAACACTCGTTCCCCACTGGCTCTGACAGTGTTTCATGCCCAAGTCTGAACAAATCACATGGTCAGGGGAATGTGTGCCTTTGGCCAACACTGAATCACATGCCCATTCCTGGAGGTGGAGGCAGTGTTATCCCTACTTGAAGCATTTGAAGTACTTATTCTGAAAGCAGAGAATGCAGTCCTCCAGAGAGAAGCTGCTAGATAGCTTCCAGAAGAAGGAATGGAAGAAAGAATAGGAGATGAGGAGATGGGTAAAGGCAACAAATGTTTTTTACAAATATTTTGATATCCAACTTAACTTCTCAGTTCAACCAAGAAATGGAATGAAGTTTCTGGTCAGACCATGTGTTCTGATTTGGATTATCTTTGCTTTGGTCAGTCTAATAAAAATAATTACAATAACAGTACTAAGAATGACACTTGTATGGTGCTAGGTTTCTCTAAATTATGTACGTATAAGTTATATATATATATAAAGTTATATATAACTTAATTATGTTCTAACTAATGTGTGTGTGTGTGTGTATATATACATATAAAATCTTCACAATCTTATGCTGTATATTATTACCATCATTTTCTAGATGAAAGGACTGAGACCCAGGATGTTAAATAATTTGATCAAGATCAGATCCTTGGTTGAGTAGAGTAACTGGAATTTGAACCCAGGCAATCTGACTTGAATCCATTCTCTTAACTATATAGTATAAACTCCAAAGAGAGTACATTACCTGTCACTGGTGATCTTTAAGAAGAATCTAGGTAATCGCTAGAGGGAGTTGTGAAAGATATTTTTCTATTTAAAGTAAGATTGAGGATCTTTCTCTCCTCTCAGTTGGCTGAACGCAGAGAAGTACCTTATAGAGAACCTACAATTATCCCCCCGTGGCCCAGCAGTGTGGGTTCTGCTATCCGGGGGCAGGTCAGGCTGGGGCGACTCTATGACTCATGTTTCCCAGGCTGGCCCAGGTGCTAATATGCTCTAGCTTCCTTTAAGGAAAGCTACTTCTGGAAGTTTGTGGCCTGCCTGGGTGTCCGCAGTTATCCCCCACTCCAAAAATTCCCCTGGAATGCCTAAGCATTGGCCAGTGAATCCTCATCTCCACATTTCTAAGCAGCTTCTGTAGTCTGGGGCTGCTCAAAGATCTGCTGTGCAGAGATAAAAATGCTTTGCTAATCTGGTGGACCAGCCTCTCATTCCTCTCTCCTACATCTACAAGATGGCAAAGGAGGAGCCACAAATCTTTCCCAAGCCTTGTACACAAATCCATTAGTCACAGTACAAATTGCACTTGAATGACAATCTACTACCAATTATATTAAACTGTAGGTCTCCACATTCAGCTGTAGCATTTTTACTTTTTCTGAACCATTCTCATCATGTCAAATATTGAACCTGTGAGAGTAAAGTTATGTCCATATGCACTATGAGACAGACATTGCTGACTTCTACCCAACAAATCATTGCACCTGCTTCTTTCAGCTGACAGAGCCCTGTTCTTGGGACGGGAACTGAAAATGTCAGATTCAGTTGTTTCAGCTATAAGTCCGTTACTGGAAATCCTTGTTTTTTTGCAAAACTAGGCCCTAAAAATAATAGAGCTTATAGGAAAAAGAAGGGGTTGGGGGTAAAAGTAGACCTAAAAAAAAAACATAGAGGGTATTTCAGAATATAATTTGGACAACATTAGGCCGGCAGTTAAGATAGCTAGGGCTACTCAGGATATAATAAAAAGCATTAAAACAACATGGACTATTCATTTCCGGTTCATGTATTCACATGTGGTTCATATATGTTATGCTTAAAAAGTCACTTTAAAAAGAGAAAGAAAGAACAATATGGAATGCATTCCAGAATTCTGAGACAGTGAGGCTGCTGATAGAGTGGGTATAGAGTCAGGCCTCTGAGCCCAAGCTAAGCCATCATATCCCCTGTGACCTGCATGTCTACATCCAGATGGCCTGAAGTAACTGAAGAATCACAAAAGAAGTGAAAATGGCCTGTTCCTGCCTTAACTGATGACATTACCTTGTGAAACGCCTTCTCCTGGTTCATCCTGGCTCAAAAGCTCCCCTGGTGGGCACCTTGTGTCCCCCGCCCCTGTCCACTAGAGAACAACCCCCTTTGACTGTAATTTTCCACTACCTACCGAAATCCTATAAAACGGCCCCACCCCTATCTCCCTTCGCTGACTCTCTTTTCGGACTCAGCCCGCCTGCACCCAGGTGAAATAAACTTGTCGCTCACACAAAGCCTGTTTGGTGTTCTCTTCACACGGATGCGAGTGAAATATAGGAGGAAGTGGAACCCGCCACAGGCTTAGAGTTGTACAAGACTCAGGAGTAACAGGTGCCCTCACATGAGGGAGTGTCAGGAATAAGCACTCATTTTACATTTTCTTTCACAAAGTTAAAAAAGGTTCCTGCCTGTACAGCTAAAGGCTTTTGCCTTTCCTGCTAAAAGTTATTATTAATTCTCTCTCCTGCTAGGCTGCTATAGTCTGCTCTTTTGCTACACCAACACAGCTTCCAGAGTATGTCAACATAATTCCCCTATTTATCAATGCATGTATGTGCTCATTTCCTGGAAATGGATGTGGCAGAACAGACTGTACTCCCTCTCCGAGCCTTCCTGCAGCAGGCAATGGCCATGTGACTTGGTTCTGACCCATGAAATAAATATAGGGAGACTGCTGAGAAAGCCTCAAGAAGAACCTCTTCCTTTCCTATTTTATATTTTGTCATATGAGGATATAATACTTGGAGCAACTGATGCCATTGTATAGCCATGGAGAGAGATACTGCTGCCACACTGATGGTGAAGAAGAGGAGGGAGAGGGAAGGAGGAAGGAAGGAGGAGGTGAAAAAAAAGAAAAGAGAAGAAAGGGGAGGGACTGGGAAGGAAGGGAAGGAGAGGGGAGGGGAGGGAAGGGAAGGGAAGGGAAGGGAAGTGAAGGGAAGGGGAGGGAAGTGAAGAGAAGGGGAGGGGAGGGGAGGAGAGGGTAGGGAAGGGGAGGGGAGGGGAGGGGAGGGGAGGGAAAAGGGAAAAAAGGCAAGAAAAGAGGGGCCAGGTCCTTGATGATAGCATCAAAACACTGAAACAACCCTGGAACTATTTATCACCAATTCAAACTTTTAAGCCACTTTTGGCTTTATGCTTTTAATTTTATTTTATTTTTAGAAAGATAGGGTCTCCCTATGTCACCCGGGCTGGAATGTGTGATCATAATTCACTGCAGTCTTGAATTCCTGGGCTCAAGTGAGCCTCCCACCTCAGTCTCCCAATCTAGATAATTTTTTAAATTTTTGTGAAGACTGGAATCTAGCCATGTTGCCTTGGCTGATCTCTAATTCCTGGCCTTAAGTGATCCTCCTGCCTTGGCCTCCCAAAGCACTGAGATTACAGGTGTGAGCCACTGTGCCAGGCGGGTCTTATTCTCTTTACTTGCAGCACACCAATATCTCTGGCATTTCCTGTGGAGCACTATGAAAGGAAATTAAATCTTGGCCTCTCAAAATCACTGAACCAAGAGTAAAGTCAAGCTGGGAACTATGTCAGGCAAACCTGCCTCCCATTTTATTCCTAAATAAGATAGCTACAAAGATAAGAAGCTACATACCTCCCTCACAGTTTGCCCACAAGAAATTCCTTGTGGACAAAGGACAGACAGAGCTCAAAGTCATCCCTCTGAGGCTCACCTGAGACAAATGCATATCTGATTGCTTCCTCTGCCCTATTGTTTATGTAAAAATGCAGATTCACTAAGTCAGACTAAATCATGTCTTCAGTGGAAGGCTGATCAGGGACTCAAAAGAATGCAACCTTTTGTCTCTTATCCACTTTTAACCTGGAAGCCTTCACTTCAAGTTGTCCCGCCTTCCCAGAATGAAACAATATACATCTTACACATTGATTGATGTCTCATGTCTCCCTAAAATGTGTAAAAGCAAACTGTACCCCGACCACCTTGGGCACATACTATCAGGACTTCCTGAGGCTGTGTTGTGGGTGTGTCCTTAACCTTGGCAAAGTAAACTTTCTAAATTGACTGAGACCTGTCTCAGATATTTGGGGTTCACAGCACTCACATATCTATTATGTCTGTTTCCTACAGGCCTGTAACGAAGTATCACAGACTGGGTGACTTAAACAACAGAAATTTATTGTCTCACAGTTCTGGAGCCTGGAAGTCCAAGATCAAGGTGTGGGCAGGGTTAGTTCCTTCTGAAAGCTGTGAGAAAAGGATCTATTCCAGCCTCTCTTCTTGCCTTGTAGATAGTGATCTCTCTAAACCTGTTCATACCCAAATTCCCTCTTTCTATATGAACACCAGTCATACTGCATTAGGGCCTGCCCTAATGACCTTATTTTAACTTGACTACCTCTGTAAAGACCCTATCTCCAAATAAGGTCACATTTTGAGATACTTGGGTATGAGGGCTTTAACATAAGAATTTGAAGGTGAGGGAGACACAATTTAACCCCAAACACCCACATAATACCCTGAGATCTGGACAAATGTATTTCCCTTTGACATACCTTTGTGAGATGTTAGTTATACAGGTCCACAATCCTTTATCTGAAGCCCTTGGGGCCAGAGGTGTTTGGGAGTTCAGAATTTTCTTGATTTTTATAAAGATAATGATATTTATACATGTATATTACAGAAGAGTCTGGGGCAATACCCCATAATCAATCATATTGTAAACCAAAAATAAAATTCTAAGCCTCCCATCTGACTGAATGGATCTTTTCTCTCTGCCAAGGGCATTACAAAGTTAACCTGAAAAACTGGTTCAGGCTATGATGGGAAGAGGGGGCAGCCAAACATCCCTCATTATACTCTCCACCCTTTGGAATTCGGGCACAACTGACCAACATTAACATTAAAACAGGGATCTTAAGACTGAGAAAATAGGCACTTTGTAGCAATAACATACCAAATTCCAACCTGACTCTAGTATCTCATCACATGACAGATAGCAGGCCCTGAAAGAAATCTGAGTATTGGCCGGACGCGGTGGCTCAAGCCTGTAATCCCAGCACTTTGGGAGGCCGAGACGGGCGGATCACGAGGTCGGGAGATCGAGACCATCCTGGCTAACATGGTGAAACCCCGTCTCTACTAAAAAATACAAAAAACTAGCCGGGCGAGGTGGCGGGCGCCTGTAGTCCCAGCTACTGGGGAGGCTGAGGCAGGAGAATGGCGTAAACTCGGGAGGCGGAGCTTGCAGTGAGCTGAGATCCGGCCACTGCACTCCAGCCTGGGCGGCAGAGCGAGACTCCATCTCAAAAAAAAAAAAAAAAAAGATATCTGAGTATTTTACCCCAAAATATATTTCTTTGACATACTTTGAAATGACCCTGCAAAGCTGTCTCCTATGGGAAAAATCTACATTCTGTAGAGAATCCCCTTCCCTTTCCAGGTCTTTTCCTGATCTAGGAGAGATTAAGTAAGAGTTTGGTACCTTTTGGAGTCTAATAAGAGACATTTTCATCTATTCTTTCTGAAGGCTGCTACCTGGAGGCTTCATCTACATAATAAGAAGCTTGGCCTCCAAAACCCATTATCTTAACTCAGACATTCCTTTCTGTTGACTCCAGTTCTTTATCTAATAACTCTATCAACCAAGTGCTAGTCAAGAAACCTTTGAAGCTACCTATGACCTGAAAGCCTCTGCTTCAAGTTGTCCTGCCTTTCTGGTCCAAGCCAACTTACGCCTTACATATATTGATTGATGTCTGCCTGTAACTTGTGTCCCCCTAAAATGTACAAAATCAAGCTGTAACCCAACCACCTTGGGCACATGTTCTCAGGACCTTTTGAGACTGTGCCTTGGGCCTTGGTTATTCATATTTGGCTTAGAATAAATCCTTTCAAATATTTTGCAGAGTTTGACACTTTTTCATCCACAATATTAACCTTATTGCAGTAAAACTAAGAAATATTCCCACAACACAAGAAAAAGACTATGAAGACCTTCACAGTAATTCAGGTCAGGTTTTGCTATCAAACGAATTTTTAAAAATGTTTGTTTTCATGCTTTCATAATTTCAGAATTGTAGGTAACAGATTTTGGATCTGAATTGCCTACTCTCTGTCACATGAAGCCTTCCTCAATTTCTAAGTTTGCCCAACCTTTCTTCCCTGAGCTTTTCCTCCTTCTCTCCTTTCTTCTGTCACCAGTTGTTCCATTTCCTGTCTCCTTTTCTTCTTTCCTTTCCCAAGACTTTTAGAAGAACAGTTATTTTTTTGTTGATGCCCTTACCAATCTGCACAGGCAAATCTAAGAAGAAACATCTGTACATCCTTTAGTACCTTGAATCAAAAGCCATCGGCCTTGTTCAAATCCTAAGAAACCCTTCTGAATCTTTGTGCACACAGCTACGGCTTCAACAAAATGAGAAACTGACATTTAATCTGTGGGTATACCCCTCTCCATTTATTCATTCGTTCAGCAAATATTTATTGAACACTTGCCATTGTTACCCATGGCAGGTATCTGAATTACCAGCGGCGAATCCAAACTGTAACACCATGAGCCAGGAATTGTTTTAGGTAGTTGTTATGCATCTGTGAACAAACAAAAAGATTCCTGCCCTCCTGGGGCATATTAAAATATAGAAAGTGAGTATGATATGAAAAGACTTTAGAGAACTCTGAAAATACCATGAATTAATGCCGTGAATTGATGAGTTAGTAGAATCCAACATAATTGAAATATAAAATCTAAAAACTAATGTATCTAATAATTTATAAGCCTGAATCTAAAAATCTATTAAGATATTTTTAAGGTAGGAATTTACTCTGTGTTACTGCCACTTAAGGAGCTGCCAAGAATGCTCACAAATAATCAAAAGAATCAGTCTTTCCAGTCCATCTAATTCTCCAGAGCTTATTGAGATTCTGCAAAGGAAAGAAATCACTCTGTGGCTCATGCCTGTAATCCCAGCAGTTTGGGAGACTGAGGCAGGTGGATCACGAGGTCAGGAGATCAAGACCATCCTGGCCAACATGGTGAAACCCCGTCTCTACTAAAAAATACAGAAATTAGCTGGGCGTGGTGGCTGAGGCAGGAGAATCGCTTGAACCAGAGAGCCGGAGGTTGCAGTGAAACGAGATGGCGCCACTGCACTCCAGCCTGGCCGCAGAGATAGATGCCATCCCCCACCCAAAAAAAATCACTCTGGCTGCCCATGGAAATGGAAATGCAAATCCATGGGACCCTCCCTGCCCTTTCCATTAATGGGCAGCCCAGGTGATTCTTAAGTAGATGACCCTGAGAATCAAACTTTGAAAATTCAAATTGCTGCTCTTCCCTTAGCTAATGACCTATATTAAATTACATTTACTACAGGGAAGGCAGAGTTGCCTTTTGCTCAGGTGTATCAGTCAGCGGTTAGTTTTTTGTCTTGAAATGCAAACACTTTACAGCACTTCTTTTCAAATATGTGTGGCACCCATTCTAAATCCCTATGCTAGGAAGGAGATGGATTTCTATTCAATCAGTTTTTAAAGGATATTCTGAAAGAAATGGAGCCATACTCTTGAAAGGAAGGAAGAATGAAGGGGATTGATAGGGTTGTTCTCTATTTTATTTTGCTGCTACAGTTTAATTACAACTGCTTTAAAGAAGTGACGTCTCAGTCTGATAAATGCAATAACATCTTGATGACTGAGAAAGTGACTCAATAAATTACTGAAAAGCTATCACATTACTTTGCAAACAGACAAAATAGTCAACCAAAAATCAATTTATTACCCTGAGATTTTTTCATGGGTGTGTTTGATAGTTATATTTGTGTTTCTCTTCTTAATTTTAACTGAGGATCTATGCTAAATTAGAAAAATTAAGTATTATATAGACATTTCTTGAATAATAGGGGTTTTCATTAGACAGTTTGGTTTTAAAATGTTCAAATTTTTCTAAGAGTGCATTGGGTTATACACCAACCTTGTTCAATCTGTGGCCTGCCGGCTGTATGCAACCCAGGACAGCTTAGAATGTGGCCCAATGCAAATTCGGAAACTTTCTTAAAACATGAGATTTTTTGTGTGTGATTTTTTTTTTTTTTTTTTTTAGCTCATCAGCTATCATTGGTGTTAGCGTGTTTTATGTGTGGCCCAACACAACTCTTCTTCTTTCAATGTGGCCCAGGGAAGCTAAAAGATTCGACACCTCTGTTATACACAATTGTGATCAGAAGTAAACACCACTCAAGAATGAAATGAAAATTGTTTTGTATATGACAGGAAATATTTTATTTTACACCAAGTGGATATCCTAAAAAAAATTGATAAGTTACTAGAAAAATGCCATGTACCAAGATTTAATCATGAAATAAAAAGTCTGAACAAACCTGTAACCAGTAAGGAGACTGAATCAGTAATCAAAAACCACCCAGAAAAGAAAAGACCGGTACCAGATGGTTTCATTGTAGAATTCTACCGAATATTTTAAGAAAGGTTAACACCAATTCTTCTCAAACTCTTTCAAAAAATTAAAAAGGAGGTAACACCCAGTCTTATTATCTGAGCACAGAATTAACCTGATAGCAAAGCCAGATCAATCTACTATGAGAAAAGAAACCTATGGGGTTCAATATCCATGATAAATATTGATGCAAAAATTCTCAATAAAATTCTAGCAGAGTTCACCGGATGCGGTGGCTCAGGCCTGTAATCCCAGCACTTTGGGAGGCCGAGGTGGGAGGATCATGAGGTCAGGAGATCCAGACCATCCTGGCTAACATGGTGAAACCCCATCTCTACTAAAAATACAAAAAATTAGCCAGGTGTGGTGGCGGGCGCCTGTAGTTCCAGCTACTCAGGAGGCTGAGGCAGGAGAATGACGTGAATCCAGGAGGCGGAGCTTGCAGTGAGCCTAGATCGCACCACTGCACTCCAGCCTGGGCGACAGAGCAAGGCTCCCTCTCAAAAAAAAAAAAAAAAAAGAGAAAAAGAAAATTCTAGCAGAGTTCAAACGTACATTAAAAGGATTATACACCATGACTAAGTGGGTTTTATCCCTAAGAAGCAAGGATTGTTCAACGTGTAAAAACCAATCAGTGTAATAAACCACATTAACAGAAGAAAGGATAAAAATTACATAATCATCTCAATTGACACAAAAAGCATTAGACAAAATTTTCATGCCTTTTTATTATAAAAACACTCAACAAACTAGAAATACAAATAAATTACCTCAAGAAAATAAAGGCCATATATGAAAAGCCCACAGCTAACATAACACTCAATAATGAAAAACTGAAAGCTTTTCCTGTAAGATCAGGAACAAGGCAAGAATATCCATTCTCTCCACTTCTATTCAACATAGTACTGGAAGTCCTAGCAACTAGGCAAAAACAATTAGGAAAGAAAAAGAAATACAAGGTATCTAAATTGAAAAGGAAGAAATAGGCCGGGCGCGGTGGCTCACGCCTGTAATCCCAGCACTTTGGGAGGCCGAGGCGGGTGGATCACAAGGTCAGGAGATCGAGACCACGGTGAAACCCCGTCTCTACTAAAAATACAAAAAATTAGCCGGGAGCAGTTGTGGGCGCCTGTAGTCCCAGCTACTCGGGAGGCTGAGGCAGGAGAATGGCGTAAACCCGGGAGGCGGAGCTTGCAGTGAGCTGAGATCCGGCCACTGCACTCCAGCCTGGGCGACAGAGTGAGACTCCGTCTCAAAAAAAAAAAAAAAAAAAAGAAAAGGAAGAAATAAAGTTATCTCTGTTTGCAGATGACATTGTTACTGGAAAAGGATCCTGATCCAGAACCCAAAAAAGGGTTCTTGGACCTTGCACAAGAAAAAATTTGGGGTGAGTCCAAAGAGTAAAGTGAAAGTAGGTTTATTAAAAACCTAATGAAACAAAAGAATGGCTCTTCCATAGGCAGAGCAGCAGTGTGGGTTGCTCGATTGAGTATATTTATAGTTATTTCTTGATTATATGCTAAACAAGGGGTGGATTATATATGAGTTTTCTGGGAAAGGGACAGAGATTTCTCAGAACTGAGGGTCCCTCCTTTTTTGAAACTATGGAGGGTAACTTCCAGTCACTGCCATGGTATTTGTGAACTGTCATGGCGCTGGTGGGAGTGTCTTTTAGCATGCTAATGCATTGTAATTGGCATATAATGAGCAGTGAGGACGTCTAGAGGTCACTTTCATCACCATCTTGGTTTTGGTGAGTTTTGGCCAACTTCTTTACCTCATCCTGTTTTATCAGCAAGGTCTTTGTAACTTGTATCTTGTGCTGACTTCCTATCTCATCCTGTGACTAAGAATGCTTAACTTTCTGGGAATGCAGTCCAGCAGGTCTCAGCCTTTTTTTACCCATCCCCTATTCAAAATGGAGTCACTCTAGTTCAAACGCCTCTGACCATATTTGTAGAGACTTGTAAGAACTCCACAAAAAAGCTGTTTAAGGTAATAAATGAATTCAGCAAAGTTGCAAGATACAAAATCAACACACAAAAATCAGTTGCATTTCTATACATTAACAATGAACAATCTTAAAAGATAATTAAGAAAAATATTTCATGTATTATAGCATCAAAAATATATAATACTTAGGAATAAACTTACGCAAGGAGGTGAAAGACTTATACACTAAAAACTACACAGCATTGCTGAAAGAAATTAAAGAAGACACAAATCAATGAAAAAACATCCTATTTTCACAGATTGAAAGGCTTAATATTATTAAAGTATGCAAACTATGCAATCTACAGATTCAATGCCATCCCTATGAAATTTCAATGGAATTTTTTAAAAATAAAAAATCCTCAAATTCATATGAAATCTCAAAAGAAGCCATATAGTCAAAACAATCCTAAGAGAAATGAGAAAACCAGAGGCCTCACACTTCCTGATTACAAAACATATTACAAAGCTACTGCAATCCAAACAGTATGGTATTGATGTAAAGACAGACATACAGACCAGTGGACCAGAATAGAGTCCTGAGACAAATTTTCATGGGGATTGAACAATTTTACATCACCACTAACAGTGCACAGGGGTACCAATTTCTCCACATTTTTGCCAGCACTTGTTATTTTCTGTTTTTTGGTTTTTTTTTTAAATGGCAGCCATGCTAATAGGTATAAAGTGATATCTCACTGTGGCTTTGACATGAGTTTTCTAAATAATTAGTGACGTTGAACACATTTTCATATGCTTATTGGGCATTTGTATATCTTCTATGGAGAAATATATATTTAAGTCCTTTGCCAATTTTTTAAATTGGGTTATTTTTGTTGTTGTTGTTGTTAAGTTACAGGTGTTCTTTATATATTCTTGATATTGACTCCTTCCCAGATATATGATTTGCAAATGTTTTCTCCCATTTTTGCCTTTTCACTCTGTTGATTGTTTTCTTTGCTGTGCAGAAGCTTTTTAGTTTGATGTAGTTCCATTTGTCTATTTTTGCTTTCATTGCCTGTGCTTTTGGTGTCACAGGCAATAAATCATTGCCAAATTCAGCTTTGTAAAGATTCTTCCCTACTAGTTTAGGAGTTTTAAAGTTTCAGATCTTTAATCCCATTTTGAGTTCATTTTAAAATATGGTATAAGGTAAGAGTCCAACTTTATTCTTTTGTATATGGATATTCAGTTTTCTCAATACCATTTGTTGAAGAAAATATTATTTCCCCATTTTATAGTTTTAGTGCCCTTGTTGAAGATCACTTGACCAGTGGGTATAGAGTCAGTTTTGCAAGATGAAAAGTTCAAAAAATCTGCCAAAACAATGAGCTATAGTTAGCATTACTATACTGTACACTTAAAAATGGTTGAGATGGTAAATTTTATGTTTTTTACCACATTAAAAAAAAGAAATAAAATATTGCCAGCACCACAGAAGTCCCTTGAAACTATCTTAATCAATTGCTTACACCATCCTCAAAGGTGATTATTACATCTAACATTATAATTTAATTTTGCCTGTTCTTGACATTTATATTAAAGGAAATTAATATTATGCTTTCAGATATGTTTATGTTGTAGCATATAGCTGTAGTTTATTCTTTTCCATTGCTGCATGGTATTCCATTCTACTGTTGATGCCTATTTTAGTTATTTCCACTCTAGGTCTATTATAAATAATGCTGCTTTAAACATTCTTGTATATTTCTCATTTCACATGTGCACATATTTCTATTAAGTACATACCAATGAGCAGAATAGCTAAAAATGGCATAAATAGGGTGACCATCTAACTTGCTTTCTCTAGCAATAGGACCTCTCTGTGCCAATTATCCCAGCATTTTAGCAAGTTTAGGCTTTGTCCTTGTCCTTCCCTCCCTTCCTCCCTCCCTCCTTTCCTTCCTCCCTCTCTCCTTTCTTCCTTCCTTGACTTTATTCTTGTGCTCTTTACATTCTAGTTGAAGTCCCTTTTTTCCTCATTGAAACATCTTTGTCACTCAATGTTTTACACCTTAAGTCTTCTTAATGATATAATTCCTACAATAAGCAAATAGACTACAAAGTACAGCAGTGCAGGCTGCCCTGGCAGTAATGAGATATCGATCAGACTCCTGTAGAAATTATCTGGATCTGGACAGAAGGCATTTGCCATAGGCTTAAAAATGTTTCAACACTTCTACCAGAATAGTCAGAAATAATACATGGTTTGATGAGGGAAATAAAAACTTGGCAGACACATACTTGGAAAAAAGAAAAAGACTTGTGCCAGTTAGAATGATGATCACTAAAAAGTTGGGAAATAACAGATGCTGGAGAGGATGTGGAGAAATAAGAACGTTTTACACTGTTGGGAGTGTAAATTAATTCAACCATTGTGGAAGCCAGTGTGGCGATTCCTCAAGGTTCTAGAACTAGAAATACCATTTGACCCAGCAATACCATTATGGCATATATACCCAAAGGATTTTAAATCATTCTACTATAAAGATACATGCACATATATGTTTACTGCAGCACTGTTCACAATAGCAAAGACTTGGAACCAACCCAAATGTTCATCAATAACAGACTGGATAAAGAAAATGTGGCACTTATACATCATGGAATACTATGCACCCATAGAAAAGAATGAGTTCATGTCCTTTCAGGGACATGGATGAAGCTGGAAACCTCATTCTCAGCAAACTAACACTAGAACAGAAAACCAAACACCTCATGTCCTCACTCATAAATGGGAGTTGAACAATGAAAACACATGGACACAGGGAGGGGAATATCACATACGGGGCCTGTTAGGGTTGGGGGGCTAAGGGAGAGATAGCATTAGGGGAAATACCTAATGTAGATGACAGGCTGATGGGGAATACCACATATGGGGCCTGTTGGGGTTGGGGGGCTAAGGGAGAGAGAGCATTAGGGGAAATACCTAATGTAGATGACAGGCTGATGGGTGCAGCAAACCACCATGGCACGTGTATACCTATGTAACAAACCTGTACGTTCTGCGCATGTACGCCAGAACTTAAAGTATAATAAAAAAAAGAAAGAAAAAGACTTTCACACGAAACTGAATAAATGACACAAAAGAACAAAATTCAGAAGACACCAATATAAACATAATATAAACTCAGAAGACACCAATATAAACTCCCTCTTCCTTCTCTACATATAATTCATTATTAAATTTATCTTTATAATGAGACTGTTCTGCCAATGTGATGTCTATCACTAAAGATTTAATTCTGTGTT